>NC_092748.1:26673162-27949226 GCF_047496795.1 Chiloscyllium punctatum | reverse complement strand
GTCTTTTCTCTCTCTCTCTTTCTCTCTCTCTCTGATCTTTCTTTTTTTCTCACTCTCACTCTCTTTTCTCTCTCTCTCTTTTCTCTCTCTCTTTTCTCTCTCTCTCTCACTCTCTCCTTCACTCTCTCTCTCTTTTCTCTCTCTTTTGTCTCTCTCTTTTCTCTCTCTCTCTCTATTCTCTCTCTCTGTCTCTTTTCTCTCTCTCTCCTTCTCTCGTTTTTCTCCCTCACTTTTCTCACTCTTTTCTCTCTCTCTCTTTATTTCTCAATCTCTTTTCTCTCTCTCTCTTTTTTCTCTCTCTCTCTTTTCTCTCTCTCTCACTCTCTCTCTCTCACTTACGCTCTCTTTTCTCTCTCTTTTCTCTCTTTCTCTTTTCTCTCTCTCTTCTCTCTCTCGCTTGTCTCTCCCTCTTTTGCTACTCTCCCCCTCACTTCTCTCTCTTTCTCTCTCTCATGCTTCTCTCTCTATGTTTTCTCTCACTATCTTTTATAACCCTCTCTCTCTTTTCTCACTGTCTCTTTTCTCTCACTTTCTTTTCTCTCTCTCTTTCTCTCGCTTCTCTCTCCTCTCTCTCTCCTCTCTCTCTCTTGCTTCTCTCTCTCTCTTACTTCTCTCTCTCTTTTCTCTCTCTCCCTTTTCTCTCTCTCTCTCTTTTGTCCCGCTCTCTCTCTTTTCTCTCTCTCGCGCTTTTTTATTCTTTCTCTCTTCTCTCTCTCTCATTCTCTCTCTCGCTTCTCTCTCTCTTCACTTTCTCTCTCTTTTCTCTCTCTCTCGCTTCTCTCTCTCTCTTCTCTCTCTCTCCTTTCTCTCTCTCTCTGTTTTCTCTCTCTCTTCTCTCTCTCTCTCGCTTCTCTCTTTCTCTCTCTTGCTTCTCTCTCTTGTTTTTCTCTCTCTCTCTTCTCTCCCCCTCTCTTTTCTCTCTCTCTCTTTTATCTCTCTCTCTTTCTTTTCTCTCTCTTTTCTCTCTCTCTCGTTTTCTCTCTCTCTCTTTTCTACTTCTCTCTTTCTTTTCTCTCTCTTTTCTCTCTCTCTCTCTTCTCTCTCTCTCTTTCTCTCTCTCTGTCTCTCTTTTTTTCTCACTCTCACACTCTTTCCTCTCTTTTTTGTCTCTCTCTCTTTTCTCTCTCTCTCACTCTCTCTCGCTCACTCTGTCTCTCTTTTCTCTCACTTTTGTCTCTCTCTCTTTTCTCTCTCTCTTTTCTCTCTGTCTCTCGTTATTCTCTCTTTTCCCTCTCTCTTTTCTCTCTCTCTTCTCTCTTTCACTTGCTTCTCTCTTTCTCTCCCTTGCTTCTCTCTCTCTCGCTTCTCTCTCTCTCTCTTGCTTCTCTGTCTCTCTTCCCTCTCTCTTTTTTCTCTCTCTCTTTTCTCTCGCTCTCTCTCTTTTCTCTCTCTCTTCTCTCTCTCTCTCTCGCTTCTCTCTTCTCTCTCTCTCTTTTCTCTCTCTCGCTTCTCTTTCTCTCTCTTACTTCTCTCTCTCTCTTTTCTCTCTCTCTTTTCTCTCTCTCTCTTTTTTATTGTCTCTCTCTTCTCTCTCTGTCTCTCTCTTTAACTCTCTCTTGCTTCTCTCTGTCTCTTCTCCTTCTCTCTCTTTTCTCTCTCTCTCGCTCTTCTCTCTCTCTCTCGCTTCTCTCTTTATCTCTCTTGCTTCTCTCTCTCATTTTTCTCTCTCTCTCTTCTCTCTCTCTTTTTTTCTCTCTCTCTTTTCTCTTGCTCTCTCTTTTCTCTCTGTCTTCTTTTATTCTCTCTCTCTCTTCTCTGTCTCTCGCTTCTCTCTCTCTCTCGCTTTTCTCTCTCTCTTGCTTCTCTCTCTCTCTTTTCTCTCTCTCTCACTTCTGTGTCTCTTTTCTCTCTCTCTCTCTTTTCTCTCTCTCTTTTCTCTCTCTGTCTTTTCTCTCTCTCTCGCTTCTCTCTCTCTCTTTTCTCTCTGTTTTTTCCTCTCTATTTTCTCTCTCTCTCTCTTTTCTCTCTCTCTCTGTCTCTCTCTGTCTTCTCACTCTCTCTCTCACTTCTCTCTCTCTCTCTTTTGCTTGCTTCTCTCTTTCCCTCTATCTTTTCTCGCTCTCTCTCTGTTCTCTCTGTCTCTCTTTATTCTATCTCTTTTTTCACTCTCTCTCCTTTCTCTCTCTCTGTCTCTCTCTCTTTTCTCTCTCTCCTTCTCTCATTTCTCTCTCTCTCATGCTTCTCTCTCTATCTTTTCTCTCTCTCTTTTCTCTCTCCCTCTCTTTTTTCTCTCTCTCTCTCATTTCTCTCCCTCTCTTTTTCTCTCTCTTCTCTCTCTCTATTTTCTCTCTCTCTGTCTCCTCTCTCTCTTTTCTCTCTCGCTCTCTTTTTTCTCTCTCTCTCATCTTTCTCTCTGTCTCTTTCACATTTCTCTCTTCTCTCTCTCTCGCTTCTCTCTCTCTCTCTTGTTTCTCTCTCTCTCGTTTCTCTCTCTCTCTCTCGCTTGCTTCTCTCTCTCTCTCTCTCTCATTTCTCTCTCTTTCTTTTCTCTCTCTGTATTTTCACTCTCTCTCTTTTCTCTCTCTCTCTCTTCTCTCTCTCTCTCGCTTCTCTCTCCTCTCCCTCTCTTCTCTTTCTCTCTTGCTTCTCTCTCTCTCTCGCTTCTCTCTCTCTCTTACTTCTCTCTCTGTCTTTTCTCTCACTCTCTTTTCTCTCTCTCCCTTTTCTCTCTCTCTCTCTTTTGTCCCGCTCTCTGTCTTTTCTCTCTCTCTCTTTTTTATTCCTTCACTCATCTCTCTCTCTCATTCTCTCTCTCTCGCTTCTCTCTCTCTCTTCTCTCTCTCCTTGTCTCTCTCTCTCTCTCTTTTCTCTCTCTCTTCTCTCTCTCGCTTCTCTCTTTCTCTCTCTTGCTTCTCTCTCTCTTTTCTCTCTCTCTCTCTTATCTCCACCTCTCTTTTTTCTCTCTCTCTCTTTTATCTCGCTCTCTTTCTTTTCTCTCTCTTTTCTCTCTCTCTTTTTTCTCTCTCTGTCTTTTCTCTCTCTCTCTTTCTCTCTCTCTCTGATCTTTCTTTTTTTCTCACTCTCACTCTCTTTTCTCTCTCTCTCTTTTCTCTCTCTCTTTTCTCTCTCTCTCTCACTCTCTCTTTCACTCTCTCTCTCTTTTCTCTCTCTTTTGTCTCTCTCTTTTCTCTCTCTCTCTCTATTCTCTCTCTCTGTCTCTTTTCTCTCTCTCTCCTTCTCTCGTTTTTCTCCCTCACTTTTCTCACTCTTTTCTCTCTCTCTCTTTATTTCTCAATCTCTTTTCTCTCTCTCTCTTTTTTCTCTCTCTCTCTTTTCTCTCTCTCTCACTCTCTCTCTCTCACTTACGCTCTCTTTTCTCTCTCTTTTCTCTCTTTCTCTTTTCTCTCTCTCTTCTCTCTCTCGCTTGTCTCTCCCTCTTTTGCTACTCTCCCCCTCACTTCTCTCTCTTTCTCTCTCTCATGCTTCTCTCTCTATGTTTTCTCTCACTATCTTTTATAACCCTCTCTCTCTTTTCTCACTGTCTCTTTTCTCTCACTTTCTTTTCTCTCTCTCTTCTCTCTCTCTCGCTTCTCTCTCCTCTCTCTCTCCTCTCTCTCTCTTGCTTCTCTCTCTCTCTTACTTCTCTCTCTCTTTTCTCTCTCTCCCTTTTCTCTCTCTCTCTCTCTCTTTGTCCCGCTCTCTCTCTTTTCTCTCTCTCGCGCTTTTTTATTCTTTCTCTCTTCTCTCTCTCTCATTCTCTCTCTCGCTTCTCTCTCTCTTCACTTTCTCTCTCTTTTCTCTCTCTGTCGCTTCTCTCTCTCTCTTCTCTCTCTCTCCTTTCTCTCTCTCTCTGTTTTCTCTCTCTCTTCTCTCTCTCTCTCGCTTCTCTCTTTCTCTCTCTTGCTTCTCTCTCTTGTTTTTCTCTCTCTCTCTTCTCTCCCCCTCTCTTTTCTCTCTCTCTCTTTTATCTCTCTCTCTTTCTTTTCTCTCTCTTTTATCTCTCTCTCTCTTTTCTCTCTCTCCTTCTCTCTCTGTCTCTCACTTTTTTTCTCACTCTCACTCTCTTTTCTCTCTCTCTTTTTTCTCTCTCTCTCTGTTCTCTCTCTCTCACTGCCGCTCACTCACTCTGTCTCTCTTTTCTCTCACTTTTGTCTCTCTCTCTCTTTTCTCTCTCTCTCTCTGTTCGCTCTGTCTCTCTTTATTCTCTCTCTTTTTTCACTCTCTCTCCTTTCTCTCTCTCTGTCTCTCTCTCTTTTCTCTCTCTCCTTCTCTCATTTCTCTCTCTCTCATGCTTCTCTCTCTATCTTTTCTCTCTCTCTCTTTTTTCTCCCTCTCTCTCTCTCTACTCTCTCACTCTTTTCTCGCTCTCTCTTTTCTCTCTCTCTCTTTTCTTTCTCTCTCTCTTCTCTATCTCACTTTTCTCTCCTCTCTCTCTCCTCTCTCTCTCTTGATTCTCTCTCTTTCGCTTGTCTCTCTCTCATACTTCTCTCTCTCGCTTTTCTCTCTCTCCCTTTTCTCTCTCTCTCTCTCTTTTGTCCCGCTCTCTCTCTCGCTTTTTTATTCTTTCTCTCATCTCTCTCTCATTCTCTCTCTCTCGCTTCTCTCTCTCTTCACTTTCTCTCTCTTTTCTCTCTCTCTCGCTTCTCTCTCTCTCTTCTCTCTCTCCTTTCTCTCTCACTCTGTTTTCTCTCTCTCTTCTCTCTCTCTCTCGCTTCTCTCTTTCTCTCTCTTGCTTCTCTCTCTTGTTTTTCTCTCTCTCTCTTCTCTCCCCCTCTCTTTTCTCTCTCTCTCTTTTATCTCTCTCTCTTTCTTTTCTCTCTCTTTTCTCTCTCTCTCTTTTTCTCTCTCTCTCTTTTCTAATTCTCTCTTTCTTTTCTCTCTCTTTTCTCTCTCTCTCTCTTTTCTCTCTCTCTCTTTCTCTCTCTCTGTCTCTCTCTTTTTTCTCACTCTCACACTCTTTCCTCTCTTTTTTGTCTCTCTCTCTTTTCTCTCTCTCACTCTCTCTCGCTCACTCTGTCTCTCTTTTCTCTCTCTCTCTCCTTTCTCTCTGTCTCTCTTTATTCTCTCTCTTTTCTCTCTCTCTTTTCTCTCTCTCTTCTCTCTTTCACTCGCTTCTCTCTTTCTCTCCCTTGCTTCTCTCTCTCTCGCTTCTCTCTCTCTCTTGCTTCTCTGTCTCTTCTCTCTCTCTTTTTTCCTCTCTCTCTTTTCTCTCGCTCTCTCTCTTCTCTCTCTCTCTCTCGCTTCTCTCTTCTCTCTCTCTCTTCTCTCTCTCTCGCTTCTCTTTCTCTCTCTTACTTCTCTCTCTCTCTTTTCTCTCTCTCTTTTCTCTCTCTCTCTTTTCTCTCTCTCTTTTTTATTGTCTCTCTCTTCTCTCTCTGTCTCTCTCTTTCACTCTCTCTTGCTTCTCTCTGTCTCTTCTCCTTCTCTCTCTTTTCTCTCTCTCTCGCTTCTCTCTCTCTTTTCTCTCTCTCTCTCTTGCTTCTCTCTCTCTTCACTTTCTCTCTCTTTTCTCTCTCTCTCGCTTCTCTCTCTCTCTTCTCTCTCTCTCTCCTTTCGCTCTCTCTCTGTTTTCTCTCTCTCTTCTCTCTCTCTCTCTCTCGCTTCTCTCTTTATCTCTCTTGCTTCTCTCTCTCATTTTTCTCTCTCTCTCTTCTCTCTCTCTTTTTTCTCTCTCTTTTCTCTTGCTCTCTCTTTTCTCTCGCTCTTCTTTTATTCTCTCTCTCTCTTCTCTCTCTCTCGCTTCTCTCTCTCTCTCGCTTTTCTCTCTCTCTTGCTTCTCTCTCTCTCTTTTCTCTCTCTCTCGCTTCTGTGTCTCTTTTCTCTCTCTCTCTCTCTTTTCTCTCTCTCTTTTCTCTCTCTCTCTTTTCTCTCTCTCTCGCTTCTGTGTCTCTTTTCTCTCTGTTTTTTCCCTCTCTATTTTCTCTCTCTCTCTCTTTTCTCTCTCTCTCTGTCTCTCTCTGTCTTCTCACTCTCTCTCACTTCTCTCTCTCTCTCTTTTGCTTGCTTCTCTCTTTCCCTCTATCTTTTCTCGCTCTCTCTCTGTTCTCTCTGTCTCTCTTTATTCTATCTCTTTTTTCACTCTCTCTCCTTTCTCTCTCTCTGTCTCTCTCTCTTTTCTCTCTCTCCTTCTCTCATTTCTCTCTCTCTCATGCTTCTCTCTCTATCTTTTCTCTCTCTCTTTTCTCTCTCCCTCCCTTTTATCTCTCTCTCTCTCTCATTTCTCTCCCTTTCTTTTTCTCTCTCTTCTCTCTCTCTATTTTCTCTCTCTCTGTCTCCTCTCTCTCTTTTCTCTCTCGCTCTCTTTTTTTCTCTCTCTCTGTCTCTTTTCTCTCTGTCTCTTTCACGTTTCTCTCTTCTCTCTCTCTCGCTTCTCTCTCTCTCTCTCTTGTTTCTCTCTCTCTCGCTTCTCTCTCTCTCTCTCTCTCGCTTGCTTCTCTCTCTCTCTCTCTCATTTCTCTCTCTTTCTTTTCTCTCTCTGTATTTTCACTCTCTCTCTTTTCTCTCTCTCTTCTCTCTCTCTCACGCTTCTCTCTTCTCTCCCTCTCTTCTCTTTCTCTCTTGCTTCTCTCTCTCTCTTACTTCTCTCTCTGTCTTTTCTCTCACTCTCTTTTCTCTCTCTCCCTTTTCTCTCTCTCTCTCTTTTGTCCCGCTCTCTGTCTTTTCTCTCTCTCTCTCTTTTATTCCTTCACTCATCTCTCTCTCATTCTCTCTCTCTCTCGCTTCTCTCTCTCTCTTCTCTCTCTCCTTGTCTCTCTCTCTCTCTTTTCTCTCTCTCTCTTCTCTCTCTCGCTTCTCTCTTTCTCTCTCTTGCTTCTCTCTCTCTTTTCTCTCTCTCTCTCTTATCTCCCCCTCTCTTTTTTCTCTCTCTCTCTTTTATCTCGCTCTCTTTCTTTTCTCTCTCTTTTCTCTCTCTCTTTTTTCTCTCTCTGTCTCTCTTTTTTTCTCACTCTCACTCTCTTTTCTCTCTCTCTTTTCTCTCTCTCTTTTCTCTCTCTCTCTCACTCTCTCTCTCTCACTCTCTCTCTCTTTTCTCTCTCTTTTGTCTCTCTCTTTTCACTCTCTCTCTCTATTCTCT
The DNA here is from genome assembly GCF_047496795.1 of Chiloscyllium punctatum. NCBI lineage: Eukaryota > Metazoa > Chordata > Chondrichthyes > Orectolobiformes > Hemiscylliidae > Chiloscyllium > Chiloscyllium punctatum. Next base: position 27,942,211 of record NC_092748.1, on the reverse strand, counting down.
CTCTCTGTCTCTTTTCTCTCTCTCTCCTTCTCTCATTTTTCTCCCTCACTTTTCTCACTCTTTTCTCTCTCTCTCTTTTTTTCTCAATCTCTTTTCTCTCTCTCTCTTTTTTCTCTCTCTCTCTTTTCTCTCTCTCTCACTCTCTCTCTCTCACTTACGCTCTCTTTTCTCTCTCTCTGTTTTCTCTCTCTCTCTTTTCTCTCTGTCTCTCTTTATTCTCTCTCTTTTCTCTCTCTCTCTTTTCTCTCTCACTGTCTCTCTCTCTTTTCTCTCTCTCCTTCTCTCGTTTTTCTCTCTCATTTTTCTCTCTCACTTTTCTCTCTCTCTTTTCTCTCTGTCTCTCTTTTCTCTCTCTCTATTTTCGCTCTCTCACTTTTCTCTCTCTCTTTTCTCTCTCCCTCTCTTTTTTTCTCTCTCTCTCATTTCTCTCCCTCTCTTTTTCTCTCTCTTCTCTCTCTATTTTCTCTCTCTCTGTCTTCTCTCTCTCTTTTCTCGATCGCTCTCTTTTTTCTCTCTCTCTCATCTTTCTCTCTGTCTCTTTCACGTTTCTCTCTTCTCTCTCTCTCGCTTCTCTCTCTCTCTCTCTTGTTTCTCTCTCTCTCGCTTCTCTCTCTCTCTCTCGCTTGCTTCTCTCTCTCTCTCTCATTTCTCTCTCTCTCTTTTCTCTCTCTGTATTTTCACTCTCTCTCTTTTCTCTCTCACTCTCTTTTCTCTCTCTCTCTCTTCTCTCTCTCTGTCTCTTGCTTCTGTCTCTCTGTCTCGCTTCCCTTTCTCTCTCTCTTTTCTCTCTCTCTCTATTTTCTCTCTCTCTCTCTCTCTATTTTCTCTCTTTCTCTTTTCTCTCTCTCTTCTCTCTCTCGCTTGTCTCTCCCTCTTTTGCTTCTTTCCCCCTCACTTCTCTCTCTTTCTCTCTCTCTCATGCTTCTCTCTCTATGTTTTCTCTCTCTCTCTTTTTTCTCCCTCTCTCTCTTTTCTCACGGTCTCTTTTCTTTCTCTTTCTTTTTTCTCTCTCTTCTCTCTCTCTCTCTTCTCTCTTCTCTCTCTCTTCTCTCTCTCTGTCTTGCTTCTCTCTCTCTCTCGCTTCTCTCTCTCTTACTTCTCTCTCTCTCTCTTCTCTCTCTCCCTTTTCTCTCACTCTCTCTTTTGTCCCGCTTCTCTCTCTTTTCTCTCTCTCTCGCTTTTTTATTCTTTCTCTCTTCTCTCTCTCTCATTCTCTCTCTCTCGCTTCTCTCTCTCTTCACATTCTCTCTCTTTTCTCTCTCTCTCGCTTCTCTCTCTCTCTTCTCTCTCTCTCCTTTCTCTCTCTCTTGTTTTTCTCTCCCTCTCTACTCTCCCCCTCACTTTTCTCTCTCTCTCTTTTATCTCTCCCTCTTTCTTTTATCGCTCTTTTTTCTCACTCTCTTTTTCTCTCTCTCTTTTCTCTCTCTCTCTCTTTCTTTCTCTCTCTCTCTTTTCTCTCTCTCTCTTTTTTCTCTCTCTCTTTTCTCTCTCTCTCTTTCTCTTTCTCTGTCTCTCTTTTTTCTCACTCTCACTCTCTTTTCTCTCTCTCTTTTCTCTCTCTCTCTTTTCTCTCTCTCTCACTCTCTCTCTCACTCTGTCTCTCTTTTCTCTCACTTTTGTCTCACTCTCTTTTCTCTCTCTCTCTTTTTCTCTCTGTCTCTCTTTATTCTCTCTCTCTGTCTCTCTCTCTTTTCTCTTTCTCCTTCTCTCATTTCTCTCTCTCGCATGTCTCTCCTTCTTTTGCTTCTCTCCCCCTCACTTCTCTCTCTTTCTCTCTCTCTCATGCTCCTCTCTCTATGTTTTCTCTCTCTCTTTCTTTTTTCTCCCCTATCTCTTTTCTCACTGTCTCTGTTCTCTCTCTCACCTTTCTCTCTCTCTCTCGCATCTCTCTCCTCTCCCTCTCTTCTCTTTCTCTCTTGCTTCTCTCTTTCTCTCGCTTCTCTCTCTCTCTTACTTCTCTCTCTGTCTTTTCTCTCAGTCTCTTTTCTCTCTCTCCTTTTTCTCTCTCTCTCTCTTTTGTCCCGCTCTCTCTCTTTTCTCTCTCTCTCTTCTCTCTCTCTCTCTCGCTTCTCTCTCCTCTCCCTCTCTTCTCTTTCTCTCTTGCTTCTCTCTCTCTCTCTCTCGCTTCTCTCTCTCTCTCTTACTTCTCTCTCTGTCTTTTCTCTCACTCTCTTTTCTCTCTCTCCCTTTTCTCTCTCTCTCTCTTTTGTCCCGCTCTCTGTCTTTTTTCTCTCTCTCTTTTTTATTCCTTCACTCATCTCTCTCTCTCATTCTCTCTCTCTCTCGCTTCTCTCTCTCTCTTCTCTCTCTCCTTGTCTCTATCTCTCTTCTCTCTCTCTTCTCTCTCTCACTTCTCTCTTTCTCTCTCTTGCTTCTCTCTCTCTTTTCTCTCTCTCTCTCTTCTCTCCCCCTCTCTTTTCTCTCTCTCTCTCTTTAATCTCGCTCTCTTTCTTTTCTCTCTCTTTTCTCTCTCTCTCTTTTTTCTCTCTCTGTCTTTTCTCTCTCTCTCTTTCTCTCTCTTTTTTTCTCACTCTCACTTTCTTTTCTCTCTCTTTTTTCTCTCTTTTCTCTCTCTCTCTCACTCTCTCTCTCTTTTCTCTCTCTTTTGTCTCTCTCTTTTCTCTCTCTCTCTCTATTCTCTCTCTCTGTCTCTTTTCTCTCTCTCTCCTTCTCTCATTTTTCTCTCTCACTTTTCTCTCTCACTTTTCTCTCTCTCTTTTCTCTCTGTCTCTCTTTTCTCTCTCTCTCTTTTTTCTCTCTCTCTCTCTTTTCTCTCTCTCTCACTCTGTCTCTCTCACTTATGCTCTCTTTTCTCTCTCTTTTCTCTCTCTCTGTCTCTCTCTCTTTTCTCTTTCTCCTTCTCTCATTTCTCTCTCTCGCATGTCTCTCCTTCTTTTGCTTCTCTCCCCCTCACTTCTCTCTCTTTCTCTCTCTCTCATGCTCCTCTCTCTATGTTTTCTCTCTCTCTTTCTTTTTTCTCCCCTATCTCTTTTCTCACTGTCTCTGTTCTCTCTCTCACCTTTCTCTCTCTCTCTCGCATCTCTCTCCTCTCCCTCTCTTCTCTTTCTCTCTTGCTTCTCTCTTTCTCTCGCTTCTCTCTCTCTCTTACTTCTCTCTCTGTCTTTTCTCTCAGTTTTCTCTCTCTCCTTTTTCTCTCTCTCTCTCTTTTGTCCCGCTCTCTCTCTTTTCTCTCTCTCTCTTCTCTCTCTCTCTCTCGCTTCTCTCTCCTCTCCCTCTCTTCTCTTTCTCTCTTGCTTCTCTCTCTCTCTCTCTCGCTTCTCTCTCTCTCTCTTACTTCTCTCTCTGTCTTTTCTCTCACTCTCTTTTCTCTCTCTCCCTTTTCTCTCTCTCTCTCTTTTGTCCCGCTCTCTGTCTTTTTTCTCTCTCTCTTTTTTATTCCTTCACTCATCTCTCTCTCTCATTCTCTCTCTCTCTCGCTTCTCTCTCTCTCTTCTCTCTCTCCTTGTCTCTATCTCTCTTCTCTCTCTCTTCTCTCTCTCACTTCTCTCTTTCTCTCTCTTGCTTCTCTCTCTCTTTTCTCTCTCTCTCTCTTCACTCCCCCTCTCTTTTCTCTCTCTCTCTCTTTAATCTCGCTCTCTTTCTTTTCTCTCTCTTTTCTCTCTCTCTCTTTTTTCTCTCTCTGTCTTTTCTCTCTCTCTCTTTCTCTCTCTTTTTTTCTCACTCTCACTTTCTTTTCTCTCTCTTTTTTCTCTCTTTTCTCTCTCTCTCTCACTCTCTCTCTCTTTTCTCTCTCTTTTGTCTCTCTCTTTTCTCTCTCTCTCTCTATTCTCTCTCTGTCTCTTTTCTCTCTCTCTCCTTCTCTCATTTTTCTCTCTCACTTTTCTCTCTCACTTTTCTCTCTCTCTTTTCTCTCTGTCTCTCTTTTCTCTCTCTCTCTTTTTTCTCTCTCTCTCTTCTTTTCTCTCTCTCTCACTCTGTCTCTCTCACTTATGCTCTCTTTTCTCTCTCTTTTCTCTCTCTCTGTCTCTCTCTCTTTTCTCTCTCTCCTTCTCTCGTTTTTCTCTCTCATTTTTCTCTCTCACTTTTCTCTCTCTCTTTTCTCTCTGTCTCTCTTTTCTCTCTCTCTATTTTCGCTCTCTCTCTTTTCTCTCTCCCTCTCTTTTTTTCTCTCTCTCTCTCATTTCTCTCCCTCTCTTTTTCTCTCTCTTCTCTCTCTCTATTTTATCTCTCTCTGTCTTCTCTCTCTCTTTTCTCTCTCGCTCTCTTTTTTCTCTCTCTCTCATCTTTCTCTCTGTCTCTTTCACGTTTCTCTCTTCTCTCTCTCTCACTTCTCTCTCTCTCTCTCTTGCTTCTCTCTCTCGCTTCTCTCTCTCTCTCTCTCGCTTGCTTCTCTCTCTTTCTCTCTCATTTCTCTCTCTCTCTTTTCTCTCTCTGTATTTTCACTCTCTCTCTTTTTTCTCTCTCTCTCTGTCTCTTGCTTCTGTCTCTCTGTCTCGCTTCCCTTTCTCTCTCTCGTTTCTCTATCTCTCTTTTCTCTCTCTCTCTTTTCTCTCTCTCTCTATTTTCTCTCTCTCTCTCTCTATTTTTTCTCTCTCTCTTTTCTCTCTCTCTTCTCTCTCTCGCTTGTCTCTCCCTCTTTAGCTTCTTTCCCCCTCACTTCTCTCTCTTTCTCTCTCTCTCATGCTTCTCTCTCTATGTTTTCTCTCTCTCTCTTTTTTCTCCCTCTCTCTCTTTTCTCACGGTCTCTTTTCTCTCTCTTTCTTTTTTCTCTCGCTTCTCTCTTCTCTCTCTCTCTTCTCTCTCTCTCGCTTCTCTCTCCTGTCTCTCTCTTCTCTCTCTGTCTTGCTTCTCTCTCTCTCGCTTCTCTCTCTCTTACTTCTCTCTCTCTTCTCTCTCTCCCTTTTCTCTCACTCTCTCTTTTGTCCCGCTCTCTCTCTTTTCTCTCTCTCTCGCTTTTTTATTCTTTCTCTCTTCTCTCTCTCTCATTCTCTCTCTCGCTTCTCTCTCTCTTCACATTCTCTCTCTTTTCTCTCTCTCTCGCTTCTCTCTCTCTCTTCTCTCTCTCTCCTTTCTCTCTCTCTTGTTTTTCTCTCCCTCTTCTCTCCCCCTCACTTTTCTCTCTCTCTCTTTTATCTCTCCCTCTTTCTTTTATCTCTCTTTTCTCTCACTCTCTTTTTTCTCTCTCTCTTTTCTCTCTCTCTCTCTCTTTCTTTTCTCTCTCTCTTTTCTCTCTCTCTCTTTCTCTTTCTCTGTCTCTCTCTTTTTTTCTCACTCTCACTCTCTTGTCTCTCTCTCTTTTCTCTCTCTCTCACTCTCTCTCTCTCTCACTCTGTCTCTCTTTTCTCTCACTTTTGTCTCACTCTCTTTTCTCTCTCTCTCTCTTTTTTTCTCTCTTTTCTCTTTCTCTCTCATCTCTCTCTCTCTTTTTCTCTCTCTCTTTTCTTTATCTCTTTTCTCTCACATACACACATTTTTTCTCTCTCTCTTTTCTCTCTCTCTCCCTTTTCTTTCTCTCTCTCCCTCTTTTCTCTCTCTCTCTTTTCTCTCTCTCTCTTTTCTCTCTCTCTCTTTTCTATCTCTCTCTTTTCTCTCGCTCTCTCTCTTTTCTCTCTCTCTCTCCCTCTTTTCTCTCTCTCTCTTTTCTCTCTCTCTCTTTTCTCTCTCTCTCTTTTCTCTCTCTCTCTTTTCTATCTCTCTCTTTTCTCTCCCTCTCTTTTCTCTCCCTCTCTTTTCTCTCTCTTTTCTCTCTCTCTTTTCTCTCTCTCTCACAGGAGAAAAGAGGAGAAAACAGGTGAAAAGAGGAGAAAAGCGGGGAAAAGAGCAGAAAATAGGAGAAAAGAGGAGAAAAGAGTAGAAAAAAGGAGAAAAGATGAGAAAAGAGGAGAAAAGAGGAGATAACAGGAGAATAGAGGAGAGAAGAGGAGAAAACAGAAGAAAACAGGAGAAAACAGGAGAAAAGAAGAGAAAACAGGAGAAAAGAGGAGAAAAGGGGAGAAAGAGGAGAAAAGATTAGTAACCAGTAGAAAAGAGGAGAAAAGACGACAAAAGAGAGGAAAGGAGGAGAAAAGAGGAGAAAAGAGGCAAAAAGAGGAGAAAAGAGGTGAAAACAGGAGAAATTAGGAGGAAAGAGTAGAAAAGAGGAGAAAAGAGGAGAAAACAGGAGAAAAGAGGAGAAAACAGGAGAAAACAGGAGAAAAGAGGAGAAAACATGGTTAGCATGGTTCGATCACAGAATACAAGACAACTAACCATTTGAATACAGAATTGGCTCAAAGTTAGAATACAGAGGGTGGTAGCAGAGGGATGCTTTTCAGCTTGGAGGCCTGTGTCCAGTGGAGTGTCACAAGGATCGGTGCTGGATCCACTCCTTTTCGTCATTTATATCAATGATTTGAATATGAACATAAGAGGTGTAGTTAGTAAATTTGCACGTGACACCAAAATTGGAGGTGTAGTGGACAGTGAAAAAGATTACCTTTGGGTAAAATGGGATCTTAATCAGATGGGCGAATGGTCTGAGTGGCAGATAGAGTTTAATTTAGATAAATGTGAAGCATTGCGTTTTGGAAAAGCAAATTTTAGCAGGACTGATACACTTAATGGTAAGGTCCTAGGGAGTGTTGCCACACAGAGACCTCGGAGTGCAGGTTACTAATTCCTTGAAAGTAGAGTCGTAGGTAGATAGGATAGTGAAGACGGTAGTTAGTCTGCTTTCCTTTATTTGATGACATTCCAAAATTGGCTGAGCCAATAAACTGAACAATGAAAAGATGATCTCCTAACTGTAATACTCAGTGCGCTGCTCAATGACATACCAAACACCACCTTCACTGGCATGTCTACCTTCAACCTACTTTCAAGGAACTATCAATCCACACTCTAAGGTCTACTTGTTTGTCATTTGTCGTTTTGTCATTATGAGGTTGAGTCCTATCCTAGTAACATCTTTCTGAAATCAGGAAGGATACAATTGAATGCAGTATTTTAAATTTGGCGCTGTGAAGCAGCAGTGCCACCGTGTCGCCCACAATAGCTAGCAACCTTCCTTCCCTTTAAACATTTCTATTATAATCAAAAATCCCGAACTTCAATTAAAATGATATGTTACATTTTAAAAACTTAACAAATACTCCACAGGTATCACTTACAAATTGGCTGTTCCCGTTGGGACCATGTGAATTTCAGCCCCTTGTAACCACAGACTCAACATCGACTTCAGCAGTTTCTAAATGAACAGACCGTTGTCAGAATCTGGAACATTCCACCTGAAAATGTGCTGGAATTTGAGTTCATAAGGGATTTTAATGAGAAGTTTGCAGGGAGTTGAAAACAGGGAATTTACAGGGTAATATCAAGAAGTGGGGCGATTGGGACTAAACCTTACAGGTCTTACAAATAAACAAAGTATAGTTTGGATAAAACTGTACTCTCTCTCAGGCCAAATCATCAAAGGGTGGTCCAAACATAAATATGAACATCTTTCTGCTCTTTGCTTGACAAGAATATTGGAGACATTTTCCCACAGAACAGCCAAACCTTTCTCTTTCCACAGTTAAATGCCAATGATATTCAGATCCTACTGACTCTGCTGATTGTAGAAACTGTTTTTTGAGATCCCGGTGTCAATTATTCTCAATTAATATCCTATAAAAAGAATTCACAAAACAAAACTCACAGTCAGTGCAGGATGAATAGTAAATACAAATATTTCTCTGGTATATGTTTGATGTGTAAATGCTCCTCTTAAAATCGCCCCTCCCCCACCCAGGAAGAGGACACGAGCATGTGCCTTTCTGTTCCTTGCCCCAAACAAAGATGGTGGCCATAACCCATCACTGCCTCAGGCCCTCAGCCGCTTTTCCATTTGCGGCAAACTTGGGACCAAGAGTTTCTAATTCAGGACTAGCGACCTGTACAGACGTGTAATTAAACCCTCCCAGTCTGAACTAAGGCATTTCATCCAGTTTACGCTGCCACTCTCCCCCTTTCCCGTTTCCAGCTCCACACCCCAAGGGTCATTCCGGGTCCAATGACCCTTCCTAAGAACCAATAGAAGCTTGAAAAATTCGAATCCCTTCAGTGTGGAAACAGGTCATTCTGCCCAACAAATCCACACTGACCCTCCAAAGAGTATCACACCCAGACCCATTCCCCTACTCTATTATCCTACATTTCTCCTGACTAATACACCTCACCTACACATCCCTGAACAGGACAGGAAATTAAGCTTGGCCAATTCACCTAATCTACACATCTTTGGACTACAGGAGATAGGAGTAAGAGAGTAAATAGTGGGGATGGAGTGACCCTTTAGCAACACGGCATCAAGGTTTCCTCATCTCCTCTCCCGACCTTATCCCAGATCCAACCCTCCAACTCAGCACCGCCTTCCTGAACTGTCCCACCTGTCCATTGTCCTTCCCAATTAACCACTCCACACGCTCACCATTAGCCCCCCAACATGCATTTTCCTATAATCTTCCCAACTACCTTCCCACCCAGTCCCACACACCCACCCTATTATCTGTCAGCCCTCCACCCCAACCCTCACATTCCTGATGAAAGGCTTAGGCCCAATATGTCAATTCGGCTGCTCTTTGGATAGTGTCTGACCTGCGGTGCTTCTCCAGTGGCACACTTTAACACAAGCTGGAAAAACAACACCTCATTTTGTACCGAGGGACCATTCAGCCCTCTGGCCTCAATATTGGATTCCATAAATTTCGGCCCTAAGTCTCCTCCGTCCTGGTGACCTAGCCCCCACCCCATAGACCAGGCCTTGTTTTTACACAGCCTGCCATTACATACTACCTATAGGTAGCCGCTAACAGACCCCATAAACAGCTATTCATCCTCCCCCAGCCAGATCACTATCCACTCCTTTGGCCAACTGCTCCTAATATTCTCTTTGGTCTCTAATCCCATCTATCATTTCCTCCTTAACCCCTGCCTTCTGCATATAAACCGACATTTTTTCTCAGTCAATTCAGTTCTGAGGAAGGTTCATTGGGTCTGAAATTTTAACTCTGATTTTTCTTCACAGATGCTGCCAGACCTGCTGAGCTTTTCCAAAACTTTCTGGTTGTTGTTTCTGATTTAGAGCATCCGCAGTTCTTTTGGTTTTCATTTACCGGGAGGTTGTAATTCAGGTCTAGCAGGTCTAACATCGTGTGGTTATAAAGTCTCCCAGTACGCAAACTCAATTTCTCTCCCAGTCTCTGCTGTCTCTCCCACTTTCTTCACACTCATTGGGGCACCACACCCCTGCCACCCACCCCCCACCTCACATTGACACTGGACCTGCACAGCTCATGGTCACGATTTGGCCTGCTGGACCCACCCCTCATTCACTCCCATTGTCTGGCGGATCACACCAAATCTCCTATTGGTCTGAATCTGCTGTCAATCAGCCAGGACCCATTGTGACACAAGTGGTGGGATCCTCCCAGGCGCGCAGGAGGTTGAGGGGTGACCACATAGAGGTGTATAACATCATGAGGGGCATGGGTAGGATAAATAGACAAGGTCTTTTCCCTGGGGTGGGGGAATCTAGAATGAGACAGCATAGGTTTAAGGTGAGAGGGGAAAGATATAAAAGGGATCTAATAGGCAACGTTTTTCATGTAGAGAGCGGTGTGTGCATGGAATCTTCTGTCAGGGCAAGTGGTGGCAGTTGATACAGTTATACCATTTGAAAGGCATCTGGATGGGTATATGAATAGGAAGGGTGTAGAGGGAAAGGGCCAACTGCTGCCATATAGGACTACGTTTGTTTGGGATATCTGGTTGGCATGGACGAGTTTGACCGAAGGGTCTGTTTCCGTGCTGTACATGTCTACGGCTCTGCCCTGGGATGAGCCTCATCATTCACAGTGAATGGGACAGTATCAAAAAGCACAGGGGTTGGGGGCTATTCAGCCCATTGGGGCTGTACTCTCTCCCTCTGGAGATGCTGCAAATCTGCCCAAACTCCCCTCACATTTACCCGTAGTCCACCAAATTTATCCTCAAAAAGTTAAATTCCAAATCTGTTTTGAAAATAACTGTTGAATCTGCATCCAGCTGTGGCTCAAACTGTTCTAGATGCTCAGAACTTACTCTAAATTATTCGCCAGTTACCTGAAAGTAGCAGTACTAAACATTGTGACGTTAATAATTTCTCACCCTGTCTCTCTGCAAATTAAATATCCTGGAAACAAATCTGCTCCTGGTCCAAATCACAGCTTAACCTTCTCAGCTCCAAGGAGAATTATCTGAGATTCTGCTAACTCTCCAGAAAATAGAAACCTACCTTATTTTATTTTATTAGTGTCATAGAGATGTACAGCACAAAAACAGACCCTTTGGTCCAACTCGTCCATGCCGCCCAGATATCCGAAATTAATCTCGCCCCATTTGCCAACACATTGCCCATATCCTTCTAAACCTTTCCTAATCACGTATCCAATCAGATGCCTTTTAGATGTTGTAATTGCACCAGCTTCCACACTTCCTTTGACAGCTTATTCCATACACGTATTACGTGCAACTTGAAAACATTGTCCCTCAGATCCCTTTTAAATCTTTTCCCTCACACCTTAAGCCTGTGTCCTCTAGTGTTGGATTCAGTTAACCATGGGAAAAGACCCTGGTTATTCACCGTATCCATGCACTTCACGATTTTATCAACCTCTAAGGTCATCTCTCAGTATCCGATGTTTCAGGGACAACAGCCTATTCATCATCTCCCTGTAGTTTTAACCCTTAACCCTGGCAATACCTTTCCACATCTTTTCGGAATCCTTTCAATTTTCACAATATCACTCCTACAGCGGGGAGACCAGGACTGAAGGCAGAATTCCAGAAGTGGCAGAATCAATGTCCTGTAAAGCCACAAAATAATGTTGCATCCCCTGTCCTCAATGCACTGACCAATAAAGGCAAGTATACTGAACACCTTCTCCACTATCCTGCCTATCTCTGGTTCTACTTTCAAGAAACCATGAACCTGCACTCCAAAGTCTCTCTGTTCAGCAACACTCACCAGGACCTTCCCATTAAGTGAATAAGTCCTGCCCTGATTTGCTTTTCCAAAATGCAGCACCTCACATTTCTTTGAACAACACTCCTCGGCCCATTTGATTGAAGTCCCATTGTACTCTGAGGTAACCTTCTTCCTTGTCCACTACACCTCCAATTTTGATATCTACTGTAAACCTACTAACCATACCCCATATATTCACATAGGAATCATTTATATAAATGATGAAAGCAGTGGACTCAGCACAGGTCCTTACAGCATATTGTTCATCATAGGCCTCCAGTCCCAAAAACAACCCTCCACCAGAACCCTCTGTCTCCAACCTTCCAACCAATTTTGTATCTAAATAGCTAGTTCTCTCTGTATCCCATGCTGTCTAATTTGCTAACCAGTCTGTTCTGTAGAACCTTGTTGAATGATTTTCTGAAGTCCAAGTCAGTGGTTTCCATGCACAAAGCCATGCTGACTGTCCCTAATCATTTCTTGCTGTTCCAATTACATCTAAATCCTGTCCCTGAGAAGCCCTTCGAACAACTTACTAGACTTCAGGCTTACCAGTTTATTTGTATCTCTGGCCTTTCCTCATCATCTTTCTCGAATAATGGCACCTGTGGCTATCAGTGATGCAAATATCTCAGCACGCGGCCAAGAAATCACTTCCCTAGCTTCCCATAAGGTTCTAGGATTCACCTGATCATGTACGAGGGATTTATCAATCTTGATGCATTATACAAGATCCAGTACCTCCTCCTAACTAATGTGGACACGTGTCAAGTGAACACTATTTATTTCTTCAAATCCTCTCGCTTCCATATCCGATTTCAGTAAAAGCTGACATGACATCCTCGGGTAGTATCTCTACTATCTCCTGCAGTTCCACAGACAGCTTTTCTGGTCTTTGAGGGTCCCTATTCTCTGCCTGGTTACTCTTTTGTCCTTTATGTATTTGTAGAGTCTCTTTGGACATTCCCTAAACCTATTTCCCAAAGCTATCTCATGTCCCGTTTTTGCCCTCCTAGTTTTCCACCAGTATACTCCTATTGCCCCCATACTCCTCCAGGGATTCACTCAAACCCAACTGTCTATACCTGCCGTATCCCTCCTTCATTTTCTTGACCAGATCCTCAATTTCTCTCGACAGGCAGCATTCTCTACAGCTATCAGCCTTGGCCTTAACAGGAACATAATCTCTATGTACTACAGACCTATGAAGGCAATGGCAGATGAGGACAGAGGTCAGTAAAGAGCTAATGTTGGGAAAGTTAACAGCCTAAACTTAGATAGGTCTCCTGGCTGTGATGGAATGCATCCCGGGGACTATAAGAGATGGCAGAGGGTAAATAGCAATTGCACTCGTGATAGTTCACGAAACTTTGCTTGACTTTGGTTCTGACAGACTGGAAAGCTGCAAATGTGATGCCAATATTTTAAAATTGAACTCTTAGCTTAACCTCTATAATGGAGAAAATGCCTGAATCTCTCAAGGAAGAAACAGTGAACTATCTGGATAGAAATTGCCTCATCGAGCAGACACAGCATGGATTCATGAAAGGTAGGTCATGTTTAATTAATTCACTCAAATTATTTGAGGACTTTACGAGCGCGTTGGACAACGGAGACCCAGTGGATGTGGTTATCTAGATTTCCAGAAGCCATTCAACAAGATGCCACACAAAAGACTGTTGTATATGATGCACGGCATTCTGGCTAATGTATATGCATGGATACAGGAGTGATTAACTAACAAAATGTAAAGAGTGGGGATAAATGGGTGTTTGGGCTAGTGTTCGGACTACAATTGTTCACAATTTACACTGATGTTTTGGAGTTGAGGACCAGGTGCCAGAGTTCACATTTGACATTAAGATGAGGTAGAGCAATGTGTGCAGAGGCCATTGTAAGTCTACACAGGGATAAGGATAGGTGAGGTGAGTGGGTAAGGATCTGGCAGATGGAGGACAATATTGGGAAAGGTGAGGTCATGCATTTTGATTGGACTAACAGTAAAAAGGAATATGAAATGGTGAAAACTTGCAGCATGCTGCTGTGCAGATGGAGCTGGGTGTCCTTGTGCATGAATCACAGGAAGTTGGTTTGCAGGTGCAGCACGTAATTAAGGCAGCAAAGGGAATATTGTCCTTCATTGCTACAGGGATGGTTATGCTGCAGCTGTACAGGATGCTGGTAAGGCCACACCTGGGGTACTGTGTACAGGTTAGGTCTCCTTCCTTAAGGAAGGATGTATTGGCATTGGTTAAGTGCATAGCAGAGTCACTAGTTTGAGTCTGGAGTTGCGAGGGTTGCTTATGACGAGAGATTAAATAGACTGGGACGATATACATCGGAATTTCGAAGAATGGAAGGTTGTATACGAAAACAATAAAATTATGAAGGGAGTAGGTAAGATAGAAGCAGGGACGTTATTTCCACTGGGGACTGGGCAAACTAGGGAGCATAGCGTCAAACTAAGGGGGTATCAGATTTAGGACTGAGTTGATGAGGAATTTCTTCAATTAAAGGGTTGTGAATCTGTGGCATTCCCTGCTGAATGCAGCAGTTGAGACTTTCATCTTGAATGTCTTTAGGTCAAAAGGTAGGTTTACGAAAGGAAAGGAATTAAGGGTGATGGTGAGAGAGTAGGAAAGCGGAGCTGAGGCCATGAAAATATCAGCCCTGACCTTACTGAATGGCAGAGCAGGCTTGAGGGCCCAGATGGCCTACTCCTGCTCCTCTCCTTATGTTCTTATGTTCCCACTTTCCAGCCGTCCCATTACCTGGGAATAGCAAATTCATAATAAAAGTTCTCGCCTTGCACCGTCAAAATTCACATATGTCTAATTTAGAACATTTCCTTTTAGATTTTTTAAAACTAGTGGAATTTTCAGAGAATTACAACATTGGGGAAACAGGCCATTCAGCCCATAACATCCACACTGACCGTCAGAGACTCCCACCCGAGCCATGTTATGCTTCATTTCCCACAGATAATCCACCGAGCCTGCACTTGCCTGAACACTGGGCAATTTCGCCTTGATAATCCACCCAACCTGCATATCTTTAGATAGTGGGAGGAAGCCACAACCCTCGGATGAAACCCATACAGATACTTACAACAAGATGATCATCTCTTTCTTATTTCCCAGTTCCACCCAAATAACTTCACTGAACGTACTCCCATGAATATCCTCCCTAAGCACAAATGTAATGCTATCCCTCATCAAAAACGCCACTCCGCCTCCTCTCATGTCCCCCTTCCTATCCTTCCTTTTGCATCTATAACCTGGAACATTAAGATGTCAGTCCTATCCATCCCTGAGTCTCGTTTACATAATAATCATGATATCCCAGTGCCACATTCAAAACCATACACTGAGCTCATCTGCCTTCCCTGTCAGGTCTCTTGCATTGAAATAAGTGCAGTTTAACTGATCAGTCATATCTCATTCTCTGTCTTTCCCTTGCCTGCCTTGACTGTTTGTCTTCTGAACTGCGCCAGCCTCAGACTTACCTCTTTTCTCACTCTCTCTTTGGGTTTACCCCTGACTCCCTCACTGGTCAAATGCCTCCTGAATAGCACTAGCAAATCTCCATGCCTGGATATTAGACACCTTCCAATTCAGGTACAATCCATCCTTCTTGTGCACGTCAACTCTACTCCACAGGAGATAACAATGATCCTAATCATCATTGATAACCTTGAACCTGATATACCTCTCCTTACATTAGAGACAGTCTCAGTACCAGTAACTTAGCTGTCAGTGCTATATTCCCCCGAGAGTCTATGACCACCTACATTTCCCAGAACACTATACTTGTTTGAGATAGGGATAGCCACAGGAGACTCCTGCTCTATCTACCTCCCTATCCTACCTTTCCGAGATGTAACCCAGCTACCTGACTGTATCTGCAGTTTTCCAGCCTGAAACTGCCAGCTATCACATACGCTGACTTTTGTAAATTCTTCATCAGCATTAACCACTGCTGCATCTGATCCATGTGATCCAAGAGGATTTGCATCCTCACTTCCTGCAGACTATCATCAGGATCATTAAAACTCTCCCTAATCTCTGATATCCAATAGGAAGAGCACGTCCCTGTACGAATGGCCATCTCTGCACCTTAATCTGTAGACCCAGAAAAAGGCAGTCTTACAGCTTTACAAAAGGCTACTCTCGAATACATTAGTTCCTGTATTTTATATTTAAATCATTGAACCAAAAGATCATAAGACACGTACTTAAACAAATAAACCCTAACCCACTGAATGTTGCGGAATTCTAAAAATAAAACTGACTGAGACTTACCTCTTAAGAGACTGAAACCCACTGAGCTGATCCCCGGATGTGAGTCATCGACATACGGCACGGAAATAGACCCTTTGGTCAAACTTGTCCATGCCGACCAGATATCCGAACCTAATCTCGTCTCATTTGCCACCATTTGGCCGACATCCCTCTAAACCCTTGCTATTTATACACCCACCCAGATTCCTATTAAATGTTGCAATTGTACCAGCCTTCACATCTTCATCTGCCAGCTCATTCCATAAATTCACCATCTTCGCATGAAACAGTTGGCCCTTAGGTCCCTTTTATATCTTTTCCCTCTCACTTTAATCCTCTACCCTCTAGTTCTAGACTCCTCCACCCCAGTGAAAATACCTTGCCTATCTATCTGATACATGCCCCTCATGATTTTATAAATCTCTAAGTTCACCCCTCAGCCTCCGACACTCCAGGGAAAACCGCCCCAGCCTATACAGTGTCTCCATATAGCACAAACATTCTGACCATGGCAGCATACTTGTAAATCTTTTCTGAACCTTTCAAGTTACACAACATCCTTGTGACAGGTGGAGAACAGAATTGCACACAATATTGCAAGCATGGCCAAACCAATATCCTGAACAGCCGCAACATGACCTCCCAACTCTTGGACTCAATGTTCTGATCAATACAGGAAATCATACCAAACACCTTCATCATCCTATCTATCTGCGCATCTAGTTTCGTGGAATTATGAACCTGCACTGCGAGATCTATTTGTTCAGCAACACTCCCTAGGACCTGTCCCTTAAGTGCATCAGTCCTTCTAAGCTTTGTTTTTCCAAAATGCAGCATCTCGCTTTTATCTAAATTAAACTTCATCTGCCAATCCTCAACCCATTTGCCCATCTGGACAAGATCCCATTTTAATCTGAGGTAACCTTCTTCACTGTCCACGACACTTCCAATTTTTATGCCATCTGCAAACTTACTAAATATACCTCCTATGTTCACATCCCAATCAATTATATAAATGATGAGAAGTAGTGGACCCAGCACCGATCCTTGTTCACTCCACTGGTCACAGGCCTCCAGTCTGAAAAACAATCTTCCACCACCACCCTCTGTCTTCTACCTTTGAGCCAGTCTGTATCTAAATGGCTAGTTCTCCCTGGATTCCGTGAGACCTAACCTTGCCAACCAGTCTCCCATGGCATGCACCTTGTCAAACACCTTACTGAAGTCCATATGGATCAAATCGACCACTCTGCCTTCATGAATGCTCTTTGTTACATCTTCAAAAAACAGCTCAATCAAGTACGTGACACATGATTTCCCACAGACAAAGCCATGCTGACTATCCCTAATCAGGCCTTGGTTTTCCAAATACATGCAAATCCTGTCCCTCAGGGTTTCTTTCCAACAACTTTTCTGGCTTTGACGTCAGGCTCATGCATCTGCAGTTCCGGGGCTTGTCCAAACCGCCTTCATTAAATAGTAGCACCATATTAACCAACCCCCATTCTTCTGGCACCTCAGCTATGACTATCAATGATATAAAAATCTCAGCAAGAGACCCAGCAATCACTTCCCCAGCTTCCCACTGAGTTTTAGGCTACACCTGATGAGGTCCTGGAGATTTATCCACCTCTATGTGTTTCAAGACATCCATTACCACCTCCTCTATAATACGGACATTTTTCAAGATTTACCATCTGTGTCCCCACATTCTACATCATCCATGTCCTTCTCCACAGTAAAACATCGGTTAACATCTCCCCCATCTCCAGCAACTCCACATATAGGCTGCCTTGTGATCTTTGAGGAACCCTATTCTCTCTCTGGTGGCCCTTTTATTCTTAATATATTTATAAAAAACATTTGGATTATCCTTAACCCTATTCACCAAAGCTGTGTCCTGTCCCCTTGTTACCTTGCTTTTTTCCCTCTTAAGTATATTCCAACTGCCTTTATACTCAAAGGCTTTTTTGGATTTTTGGAATGGAATAAATGTCAAATGTTACATCTTGATGAAATAAACGAGGGCATGACTTACACTGATTAAAAGTCGGGCCTTCAGTAGTGACATCGAACAAAGAGACCGAGGGGTTCAGGTCTTTGAAGTTTGTGTTACATGTCGACAGGGTGGTGAAGGTGGTGTTTAGCACGCTTACCTTCAATGCTCAGACTTTTCAGTATCGGAGTTAGAATGTCATGTTGAGGTTGTACAGGATGTTGTTGAGGCCTCTTCTGGAATAATGTGTCTAGTTCTGGTTGTTCCATTAGAGGAAGGATATTATTAAATTGGAGCAGGTTCAGAAGAGATTTACCAGGACGTTGAGAGGAATAAATGATTTGAATTATAAGCAGAGGCTGGATAGGCTGGGACCTCTTTCACTGGAGCCCAGGAGATTGAGGGGTGATCTTATTTGAGGTTTATAAAATCATGGGGGGGGGGAGGTGAAAAGTAATGTGAACAGCAGGTGCCCATTCCAGGAGAGGGTGCGATTCTAGTTTGGGTACATACTTTTTAAGGGGAGGGGTGAAAGGCTTTAAAAAGATGTTTGGGATTTTTTTTAATTTTTACACAGAGAGTGGTTCACGTGTGGAATGGGTTCCAGAGGAAGTGGTTGCCATGAATATAATTACAATTTCAGGTTGGAGCAATGACTCAGTGGGTTAGCAGATTTGGTAACTTTTGAAAACTTCAGAAAATAGCAGTATAGAGGAGATCACACTGTCCACTGTCTGCATTGGACAAGAAGTAACGTTGTTTTTTGAAGCCCTCGTTCTGTCTCCCCAGATACTATAGGACTTCAGGTGCACATACCAGCTCCTTTTTAAAATGGTTTCAGAGTTTCTGCTTCTACTCCGCTTCCATGTGTGACTCCAAGATTCCGACCATACTCTGCATGAAATAACAACTTTCCTCAGTACTTCTCTAATATTTCAATGAATTACATAAATATTCACCACTGGTAACTGAGCTCTCCAACAGGAACAAGGTATTCTCTCTCTTTCTACCCAAACTCCTAACAATATGTGTACCCCAATCAAATCTCCTGTCAGCATCCTCCATTCCAATCTTTCCCCATAACTGCACTTCTACTGTCACAGGGTAACGGATCTCCTCTGTACCCTCTCCAGTCCAATTCCATCCTTCCATGTAATGGGGTGACCAGAGCTGCACCCAGTCCCCAGGCTGTGACTGAACTCATTATTTATATAGTTCCAACATCAGCTTCCTGCTCTGAAATTCTGCACTTTGGCTAAGAGAGGCAATAGTGCCATTTGCTATATTAACGAAGTTATTGATGTTTCCAACTATCTTTATTTGTCTGCCCACACTGACCGCACTCTCATTTATTGTGTATCCCCCACTATTATTGATGTCCCCAAATGCCTTGCCTTGCACTTCTCTGGATTGTTTGCTCCATTCACCTGGACGCCATAGTTTCTGTTTTTAAACTGACTTCCATGGGATCTCTCGTCAAATCCAAGTAAGCCACATGCAGTTACAAGTTACTGCCTCAAACCGACACAATCAGATTAATTACATACGATCTTCCTTAAACAAATCCAGACCGACTGTCCTGGAATCCCTGGGAATTTCTCAGTGACCGTTTATCCACTGTCTCAGAGTTCCAGCCTCGACCTATTCAGTCAGTCCCTTGCTCCACACTAAACAAAATAACAGCGTTAGCCATCCTCCTGTCATCTGGCACCATTCCTGCATCCATAAGAATTGGATAATGCAGATAAGTATAAGGCAGGGATTTTCCCTGGCTCTTTTTAACAGTCTGGACCATTGTGTTACCCCTTTTTTCAGGATGTGAATCTCCTGTATAATTCTCAGCTCCAAGTTTGTTGCTCCCAATATTTCACACTGCATCCTTATTTTGATTCAGACAGACAGAGGCCTAAACCATCTTTGGATTTGGTCAAGTCTCATTTCATTCAAGTTTCATGGTGGGTTTCACTCCACAAGGTGAATTGCATTTTCTTATGATACCATCCCTAATCTGCCTCATTAACTAACCTCCCTGCCTGCATGGTCTTCCTCTTATCGAGCACTAATGTGAAGATTTTTCCCTTGTCATAACAACTGCCCACTGTCTGGATATCTCAGAGTGCACCAGCCTCCCTGTTTCAGGTGTTATCT
Source organism: Chiloscyllium punctatum (assembly GCF_047496795.1). NCBI lineage: Eukaryota > Metazoa > Chordata > Chondrichthyes > Orectolobiformes > Hemiscylliidae > Chiloscyllium > Chiloscyllium punctatum. The sequence goes on along the minus strand of NC_092748.1, from coordinate 27,922,803 downwards.
TTAAAAAGTGATTATACTCTTGGATTGTCAATCCAAAACTGCCCAGGAGATAGCAGAGGGGGTATAACTGGGGCACACTTTGTGGACAAGCCCCTAAGGTCATAGTGGATGGCATGGTGCAGGAGAGGGACATTACCTTCGTCCAGGACTGGAAGGGAGGCCATGACAACAGACCCTGCCAGCCTGGTCCAAGGTTGACCCCTGTGTCAGTGAGGTGCCAGACTTCTGGGTGAATGCCTAGTGGTAAGGAAGGAGGTCAGTGATTTTCTCCACTCCACCAGGGTAAGTGCCACCATATGCACTTTTTGACCTCACCCTCACTATCTCTCTGTTACTGCACCCACCTCCGACAAAGGCTTATGTTCTCCCACTCTCACTGAATACAGAACCTTCTCTTGACCTCTCTCTAAAGTCTTCTCTGTCCCTCTCCCCAACTCTGCCTGGTGTCTGTGCTGCCTACTCACTCACTTGAGACACCTCGCTAACTTTCCCACAGCTGTACCAGCTGTAACAAACAATTCCACCTCCCTTAGTACTGTTTGGTAATTCTCACATTTCGGAAGGAACCACCCCACACGAGAGCAGAAAGAGCCAAGAGGGATAAGGGTCTCCCCGACATTCAGCTCCTCACCCCCGCACAGGGGAAGGATCCTGACCTGAACAACCACAAGAGGTTGTCTGACCGTGTGCAAACTCCTAGACTGGGATCTGAGACACCCCTTGACTCACTGCTGGGAACCGTGACTGACTGTGGACAATGATATTAAGCTTCCTGGGTTTGTGTCAGTGCGAAACACCAAGACAATACCGCAGGCGGATGACCCTGATAGCTGTGGCTGAGAGAAAACACTGCTTAGGGCAGGGCTAGGCAGGGCAATAATTCTGTGAGCATTAAAGTCAGCTCAATATGAGTGTGTACAAACACGGAGTGAGAAGCCCAGGGGGACAGTCCATGAGTTGGGTGTGTGTCCCTGAGCACAATGTCCTTGCAGCAGCATTGTAAATAGAGTTGTCAATGCAATCTGGTCTGCAGAATTGAAGTACAGAAGTGCACTGTCAGTGAGTTGGAGATGTGCTGCGTTGGCATAGTGAGGCTGGCATGTGACAGATGCCAGCATTGGAGCATGTGGAGTACACGCAGCTTTCTGTATGTGCAGCGTCCCCCGAGAAGCTGTGTCCAAGATAGATGGCCGCAGGACCGTGGGGCGAGATGGAGTCACCAGTTACCAGCTCAGACTTTCACGTCCAATTCTCTATATTGAGTTTGCCCACAGTAGGAGGGAGGGTATAAAGCTGTAAGTTGTTGAGGAGAGATCCACTGATTGTGGCTGTTGATCATCAGTAATTATTCAGTCAACATCTTGCCACTCCTGCACTCAAATCTTGTTTTAAAGAACAGTCCAGCACAGGAACAGGCCCTTTAGGCCAGCAAGGCCGCACTGACACATGATGCCGTTCTAAAGTTAAAAAGAAAGTTTTTGCTCCGACACCCTCTCTGCCATTCTGTTCCCTACTTACTCATATTTGTGCCAAGAGCCCTCTTGAACCATGCTATATTAGCTTCTTCTCTTCTATCAGGGCATTCCAGGCACTTGCACGTTCTGTTTGGAAAAGCAAAAAATAAAGAATTGCCGATCATATCTCCCGAACTTTCTCCCTTTCACCGAAAACCTATGGTCCTGAGTAATTGATATTTCTACTCTGGGAAAAAAACGCTTCTAACTGTATTTATATCTATGCCTCTGAGAATTTTGTAAATATCTATCAGGTTGCCCCTTAGCCAATGATACCCAGGTGCAAACAAAACATGTTTGTTCAATTTTTCCTTCTGGCTAATACTCTCCAAACCAGACAACATCCTGGTAAAACGTTTCCATACCCTCTCCAACACTTCCACATGGGTTCTGCTGGTGTGGCAACCAGTACTGTACACAATGATCTAAATGTGCCCAAACTAAGTTTCTCTACAGCTGTAATATGACCTGCTAATTTTCATACTGCATGCTCTGATGCATATCTGCAAGTTTACCATCAGTCTTCTTGATCACCCTATCCACGCGTGTTACCACTTTCAGGAACCTGAGGAGCTGTATACCAAGATCCCTTCGGATGTTGATGCAGCCAGTAGTTTTTCCATCAACTTTATACTTCTCTCCTGCATTAGACCTTCTAAAACGCATCATATCGCAACTGTCCATATAAAGTTACATCGATGTTTTCTCTGTCCAAGTCTGTAGCTGACCTATATCTTGCTGTATTCTCTGGCAATCATCCTCACAATCTACAACTCCGCCAATCTATTTACAGATCTCCAGTCACAAAAACACTGTTCCACCACTACTCTGTCTTCTATGACCAAGCAGTTCTCTATCCATCTTACTAACTGACCGCTGATCCCATTTCACTGCACCTTCTGTATGAGCCTGCCATAAGGATCCATATCAAAGGTCCAGATGGCCAACGGCCAGCCCCGTGCCCTCATCAATCATTTTTTTCACTTCCTCAAAATATTCAATCAAGTTTGTGTGACATGATCTTCCGCACTCAACTGTGTTGCCTGTCGCTCATAAGTCCATACAAGAATACTGTTGGAGCTGCACTCATTCAGACAAGTGATTATTCCATCATATTCCTGACATGAACCTTAGAGAGTAGATTAGATTACTTTTAGTGTGGAAACAGGCCCTTCGGCCCAACCAGTCCACACCAACCCTCCGAAGCCACAGGATCCAGCATCAATGCTGAGCACTGTATTGACTATATACCAAGGAACTGTCCCCCTCTGCCTGGCTGTGTCCTGGGATATTTCCTGGGATATAGTCCTGTTCACAGAATCCTGCGTTCCAGACAATATCTGACAGTTGCTTGATTAGTCCGTGGGAAATATATAACAGGTCACTTTTACATATTGTATAATGAAGAGTTAATATCACTTTGTTTCTTCCATATCTTAAAATAAACCAAACATCATTGTTTTTCAGTTTAAAATAATTGAAGTGAACATTAATTAAATTACCAATGTATGCAGCTAACTATAACACAAATCAGTGACTGTAGTAAGCACCCGTTTCATGTTCAGACCACCTTGCAGGCAACAAAACTGTTGGAAATGACTTTGAGAAAATTCACAGTGTTATTGGACCTCACCACGACCTCCAAAACACTGGCCATCTCCACAATCTGTGCAGTGAGCTTCCAAACTGGAGCTGGGCAGTTACTCACACAATCCCTCACAATAGACTGGTTAGAGACATACCTGAACAACGGGGAGATGTGAGTGGGGCAGACTGGTCAATGGACTAGCACATGGCGCTTGTCCAGACGCAGTTCAATATTTATAACAACACCCTGTAAACAACCATGTCTTGCCAGTATATCTCTTCTTGTGCGCCACCTAAACTCTGTAATTCTGCACCTTGGACCCGATCCTGAATGAATGTGTTATAAAGGTGATGGACTCCCGCAGCACATGGCTTCTTACATTGAGTCCCTTATAAACAATATCCAGTGTATATTACCCCCACAATGTCAGTATCCAAACAGAATTGTGCAACTCCATTGATGGCCAGCATCATTCCAGCCCAATGATCTTGTGTGTGACTTGAGCTGGAAATTTCTGTGTAACTGTTTTCAGCATTGTTCTAACTATTAACAGCAAAGTCTCCTTACTGAAGCTCTGACATCCTTCCATAATATCAAATTTTAGATTGTCCTATAAGCACAAAATCCACCCATTTACTCAGTTCACATTTATAACAACAATATGATGAAAACAGTGCACAACTCACAGTAAGGAGCATCGAAATGATGAATTTCATTGCCACATCCAAAACCACATTATTATTAATTACAATGACTTTGAAAATATACATTTATTTTCCCTTGTATTAATATTGTGAACTCATAGTCGACTGTCCTAATTCTCAGATACTGCCTGAACGGCTGTGTTTCTTTTCAGAACCACATTTTTTGACTCTGATCTCCAGCATCTGCAGTCCTCACTTTCTCCCTGCTAATATTCACGCATAATCATTTTCATGGCAACAATATGACTGTGTGTTTAAACATGCTACAGTCAGATATGAGTACATTTTGAATTGCTTCTGACTATCTCAGAGCTCAGTATTAGAGGATGTGAATGGCAGTGTCTGTGTGGTACTCGGTATGTAGGCCATGCCTCTGAGAGTCTGACAGATTATCCCTTCAGTTGTTTACAACAAACAGATTACTGCATGGACCAAACCAGCCTGAGCTCACGAAACCCAAAGCACCGTGTCCAACATTGGGCAAGTATGGACAATAATTTCATTTTCATTTATTCACGGAATATGATTGGGCCAGTATTTATTGTCCCTCCCTTGTTGCCTTTGAGAAGGTGGGAGTGAGCTGCCGCATTGACCCACTGCAGTCCATGAGTGGGTGAGACTTCCAATACAATTGGGGAGTGAGCTTGAAACAATGACACTGAAGGAATGGCAATATACTTCCCAGTCAGGATGGTGGGTGGCTTGGAACGGAAAGCGAACATGATGGTGATCCCAAGTATTTGCTTCCCTTGTCCTTCTTAACGGTCATGTTTTCAGAAGTACGTTGTAAGAAGCCTTGAATAAATTTCTGCAGAGCACCGTGTAGATGGCAGGTATTGCTGCTCCTGAGTGTCAGTGGATGAGGGGTGAAGCTGCATTCACACAGGCAAATGGAGAGGGAGTGGGTATTTAATCGCACACACATTCAATTTGTGTCTTATAGATGGTGTGCAGGCTTTTCGAAACCATGAGTTACATTATTTCTGCAGGATTCCTAGCCCTTGAGATATTCTTGTAGCCAATTAACTTATATGCGTAGAAGTGTGGTGCTGGAAAAGCACAACAGGTCAGGCAGCATCTGAGGTACAGGAGAGTCGACGTTATAGCATAAGCCCTTTACAGGAATGGGTAATGAAATTATATGGTCTGTCCAGTTCTGGTTAATAGTAATCCCTGTGATATTGGTGGCAGGGGAGTTCAGTGCTGGTGGTGGCATTGAATGTTAGAGCATATTGTTTCATTTTCAATTGTTAGAGGTAATTGTTGTCTGGCATGTGTGCAACAGAAATTGTACTTGTCACTGTTAAGCACACACCTGCAAATTTTCAAGTCCTTGTTGCATTTGGATAAGGATTGCTTCAGTATCTGAGTAAATCACAAATGGTGTTGAACATTGTCCAATCATTGGCAAACAGTCCCAGTTATGACTTTACTTGAGTATGGATGGTCATTTATGAAGTAGCTGAAAACTATTGGGCCTAGGGCAGAGCGAACTCTGATAGCTCACTGATGCTGTCCCTCTCTCTGAGCTAGGAAGCGTACTTCTAGTTCCACCTGCTCCAGAGGTGTCTAACAACATATCTGAATAGAATAATATTTCAACATTTACCACAAGGAGCTGAGCAAGTACTTGGGTAGCTCAATCAGTTGGATTGCTGGATTGTAATGCAGATTAATGCCAACAGTTTGGGTTCAATGCCTGCACTGACTGAGGTGCCTGAAAAAGGCTGTCCTACTCAAGCTCTCCCTCACTTGAGGCATGATGACTGTCCAGTTAAACTACCACCAGTCGTTTCTGTCTAACGAGAGAACAACCCATTCCCCCTGTAGGGGTACGGTGCCCTACATTTCCATTTCTGATCTCCAGGCTTACCCAGAAAACCCACCCCTGGGGAACTGCGCGGAGCTGAGATGGCTGCTCTCCACCAACCCCAGCCACCTTCCTTTGTACCAGGTATAACTTTTGCCAATGCAGACGATTCCTATTTGCTCCAGGTTTGCTGTTAATCCTGGATACGACATTTGGTCAAATGCAGTTATGATCATGTTAAAAGTGAAGTCACTGTCACCTCACCTCTCGAATTCAGCTGTGTTCTCTTGTTGTACATCGTTAAACCAAGGTTTCAATGAGCCCAAGGGATGAGAGCTCAAACTGAGCTTTAGCGAGCAGGTTACTGCTGAGGAAGTGCTGTTTGATCCCACCGTAGGTGACATCTGCCATCCCTTTATAAATGACACGGATTAGAGCAATGGGGCAGTCATTAGTTGCCTGATGTTTTGTCTGTGTATGTACAGGACACACCCGGATAGTTTCCCACATTGTCAGGTAGATGCCAGTGCTGTATCCAGGCAGGAACAGCCTGAATGGAATGTTATCAGGGCCCACAGACTTTGCATTCTCCAATCCCTCCAGCTGTTTGTAAATACCACACACAGTGAATCAGATTAGCTGAAAACTGCCATCTAGAGGAGATTAAAATAGATCATCCCATCGATATTTCTGTCTGAACATTGTTGTGGAAGTTTCAGCCTTAGCTTTTCTATTATTGTGCTGGGCTCTTCAATCTTTGAGGAAGGTGGTATTGGTGTATTCTTCTCCTCCAGTGAGTTGTGTGATTTTCCACCACCACTCACCCGGATTGTAGAGATTAGGTCTGATTTATTGGTTAGATCTGTATATCATTTGCTATTTATACCATGTGGTGAGTAAGTGGACCAATTTAGTAACTTCTTCTCATTCTGAGATGTATTTAGTGCTACTATAGGCAGGCCTTCCTGTTTTCTCCATTTAATAAGGCTGTATCCCTGGCTTGATGGTCAGGATAAAGTGGAGCATACACCAGGCAGTGATAGTGCAAATTATACTGGAGTACAATTCTGCTGCTTTTGGTAATGACCCGAACTACCTCACACAGGCCAGTGCAAAATTCCAAAATCTATTGGAAATCTGCCCTGTTTAGCACAATGATGGTATCACAAATACACAGGGGGGCTTCACAATGTAAAAGTGGAACTTTGTCTCCAGAAATACTGTGAGCGGTAGTCACCGTTCCCAATACGGTCATCGAACAATGTGTCTGCAGCCGGTAGGTTAGTAAGAATGAATCAAGGGTGTTACTCCCCGTCAGTCATTCTCCCCGACCCGGTGCAGACGCAGTGAAGCAGTTATGTCCTTTTGGACCCGACCACCTCGATCAGCAATGCTGCTGCTGAGCCCCTCTTGGTGTTGGTTTTGAAATGGCCCTTCCAGTGTACATTCTCCAGCTCTGTCACACTCTCAGTGTTTCCTCCAAGTGTTGTTCAATGTAGAGGGACACCGATCGACCAGTTCAGGCAGGGAAGTCAGCAGGAGGTTTCCGTGTTAGTGTTTGATCTGACACCGTGAGGCTGAGGGAGGAGAATCAGCAGGAGGTTTCTGTGTCAGTGTTTGATCTGACACCGTGAGGCTGAGGGAGGGGAGTCAGCAGGAGGTTTCCGTGTTAGTGTTTGATCTGACACCGTGAGGCTGAGGGAGGGGAGTCAGCAGGAGGTTTCCCTGTCAGACTTTCATATGATACCATGAGGTTCTGTTATGTCACATTTTTGCTTGAGCAGTCTGTGGGACATCTCTCTCAAATCTGGCATAAGCTCCAAGGCAATAGGAAGGACGAGTCTGCAGGGTCTCCAGGGCCTTTTATTTTTATTACAGTCAGCAGAAGGGCCTCTCCTGTATGTATGACATTGACTTTTTGGCTCTCGTGACTGGACACTCCAAGGTCTCACTTCTTCAATTACTCTCTGTCCCTTGTCTTCCATTCATCAACCAACCTATCACTGTAAATATTTGCAGAATCTTCCTCCTCCCTATCTCTGTAAATTCCTTCAAACCCTATACCCTTTCCTATCTCTCTAACGTCCTCCAAACCCTACACCCTTCACTTTCTCGGTAAACACCTCCAAACCCTACACCCTTCCCAATCTCTCTAGCCTACTCCAGCCCCATATCCTCTCCTATCTCTGTAACCTCCTTCAAACCCTACCCGATCCACATCTTTAAACTCCTGAAAATGCTACACCTCCCTATCTCTGTAACTTCCTCCAAACCCTACACCACTCCCTAACTCTCTGTACACTTCCTACCGACACCCCTCCCTAGCTCTCTCACATACTCCACCCCCATAACACTCCCTATCTCTGCAAACTCCCCCAAACCCAGATCCTTCCTTATCTCTCTAACCTCCTCCAAACTCTGCATCTCTCTGCATCTCTCCCTATCTCTCTAAACTCCTTCAAACTCTGCATCCCACCCTATCTCTCTGATATCCTCCAATTCCTACACCCATCTTTGTCTCTCTAACCTCCTCCAAATCGGATATCCCTCCTTACCTCTCTAACCGACTCCAAACCCTACACCCCTCTCTATCTCTCTTAAATCTTCCAAACGCTAAGCACCTCCCTATCTCTCCAATATTCTCCACCTCCTTCACCCCTTCCTATCTCTGCGACTTCCTCTAAACCCAAATCCTTCCATATCTCTCTAATCATCTCCAAAACCTACAACACTCCCTACCTCTCTAACCTTCTTCAAATTCAACACCATTTTCTATCTCTCTAATATTTTCCAATGCTTTCACCTCTCCCTAACTCTGCAAACTCGTCCAAACTCAAATCCCGCCTTATCTCTCTAACCGACTCCAAAATTTGCACCCTCGTTATTCTTCTTACCACCTCCAAACCCTACATCCCTCCCTATCTCTCTAACCTCCTTCATCATCTACATATCTCCTTTATCCGTGACTTACTCCAGCCCCTACAAACCCTACATGTCTCTCTAAGCTGCTCTCCCACATACCCTGTCACTGCAACCTCGTCCAGCCACTCCCCACGCCCAACGTTTGTAAACCTCATCCAACCACTAGACTGTCCTGATCTCTGTAACCTCATCCAGCCTCTCCATACCGCCTCATTTTTCTAGCATTCTCTAGTACCTCTACCTTTTCTTCTGTATATAACCTCCATGAACACGTTTAGTTTAGTGATTGAAAGGGATAGATATATGCCAAAGGGCAAGAGTTATCAATGGGGGAAGGGCGCTTGTAATGCGATTAGGCAGGACTTAGGATGCATAGAATGGGGTAGCAAAATGCAGGGGATGGTGAAAATCGAAATGTGGAGCTTGTTTAGAGAACAGACATCGCGTGTCCTTGAATAGCATGCCCCTATCAGGCAGGGAGGAAGTGATAATGTAGGGGAACCGTGGTTTACTACAGAAATCACATCGATTGTTAAGCGGAAGAAGGAGGCTTATGTGACGATGAGACGATGGAGAGTTACAGATTAACTAGGAAGGATTTAAAGAGAGAGTTAAGAACAGCAAAGAGAGGACATTAGTAGTCTTTAGCAGGTCGAATAAAGGAGAATCCTAAAGCTTTGTATAGGTACATTAGGAATAAAAGGATGATTAGGGTATGAATAGAGCCAGTCAAAGGCACAAGTGGGAAGTTGAGTGTGGATGCTGTGGAGGTGCTAAACGAACATTTCTCATTGGCTTTCTCTCAGGAAGGTTCATAAGGAAGATGATTTATCAATTCTAGAAGGGTTGAAAATGAAAACGTCCCCTGAGCCGGATGGGATTTATTCGAACATTCTCTGGTGCGCTAGGGAGGAGTTGTTGGAGCTTTTGGCTTTGATATTTGAGTATTCATTGTCTACAGGTTTAGTACTAGAGGACTGGAGGATTGCAAATGGCGTCCCTTTGTTCAAGAAGGGCAGAACAGATGACCCAGGTAATTGGAAAGGATTATAAGAGATAGGATTTATAATCATCTAGCAAGCAAAAATTTGATTGCAAATAGTCAACATGGTTTCCTCAATGGCAGGTCGTGTCTCACAAACCTCATTGAAGGATTTGAGAAGGTGACCACGCATGTAGATTAGGGTAGGATAGTTGACGTGGTTTACATAGACTTCAGTATAACCTTTGATAAGGTTCCACATATTAGGCTGTTGGAGAAAATGCAGAGGCATGGAAACGAGGGTGAGTTAGCAGTTTGGATTAGAAACTGGCTTTCTGTAAGAAGGCAGCGCGTGGTGGTTGATGGAAAATATTTGGTTTCTAGTGTTATGCCACAAGGATCTGTTTGGGAGCACTGCTGTTTGTCATTTTTATACATGTCTTAGATGCAGGCATACGTGGATGGCTTAGTAAGTCTGCAGATGACACTAAAGTCGGAGGAGTAGTGAACAGTATGGAAATAATTTGCGGGTTGCAGGGGGACTTGGATAAACTGCAGAATTGGGCTGAGAGGTGGCAAATGGCGTTCAATGCGGATAAACATGAGGTGATTCACTTTGGGAAGAATACCAGGAATGCAGAATACTGGGTCAATGGAAAGATTCCTGGTGGTGTGGATGTGCAGAGGGATCTTAGTGTCCATGTACATAGATCCATGAAAGTTGCCGCCCAGGTTGTAATGCTGTTAAGAAGGCATACGGTGTGTCAGGTCTTATTGGTAGAGGGATTGAGTCCCGGAGAGGTAATGTCATGCTGCAAATATACAAACCGCTAGTGCGGCCTCACTTGGAATATTGTGTACAGTTCTGGTCGCCCCATCACAGGAATGATGGGGAAGCATTGGAAAAGGTGCAGAGGAGATTTACCAGGATGTTGCCTGGTCTGGAGGGAAGGTCTTAATGTGGAAAAGCTGAGAGACTTGGGTCTGTTTCACTTGGAGAGAAGAAGGCTAAAGGGCATTTTATAGAGACATACAAAATGATCAAAAGATTAGCTAGAGGAGACAGTTAAAGCCTTTTTCCTCAGATGATGAAATCAGGTTGTACGAGGGGGCATAGGTTAAGATGTCAGAGGCAGGTTCTTTAATCAGAAAGTGGTAAGAGCGAGAATGCCTTGCCTGCCAATGTACTTAACTCAGCCACATTAGGGGGATTTAAACAATCATTGGATAAGCATATGGATGATGATGGGATTGTGTAGGGGGAGTGTCTTAGATTAGTTCGCAGGTCTGTGTAACATCGAGGACCAAAGGGCCTGTTCTGCGCTGTATTGTACTATATTCTATAAACACATATATCTTTCCCCATTTCAGTAACTACACCTAGACACGACAGCCCTCTTCATCTCTGTAACCTCCTCTACCCACTACATCCTTCTCTAGTTATGTAAACTCCTCCAGCTGCTCTACCCATCCCTACCTCTGTGAACTTCATCCATCATCGACGGTCTTCCTGACCTCTGTCACCTCCTCTAGCCTCTCCACACCTCCCTTTATCGCTGACATCCTCCAATACCTAAACCTATTCTTATCTGCATAACATACATCTTCCACCCCTACTGATCTCTCTAATCCCCTGCAGCATCTTCAGTCCTTCCTATCATTGTGGCTTCCTTCATCACGTATATCCTTCCATATCTCTGGAACCCCCTCTGGCAATTACATACTACCCTTTCGCTATAAACTCCACAAGCATCTCCACTCCTCCCTCCCTTTGGAAACACTTACAGTCCCTACAGCCATCACGAAGTTTGTAAAGTCTTCTAGCACATACACCCATCCGTATCTCGGTAATCTCCCTGTTCTGTTGCAGCTTCCCACATCTGTAACACCCTCCTGAAACTATGCCTCCATTCACTGTAACCTCATCTAACCCGAAGCTCCTCCATATCTCTGTGAAATGTTCACTGCATTCATTGACAGTGCATCCACAATCTTTGGAATGGCGAATACTGAAAACGCTGAGACCATTTGAGGGATGTGTTTTCACATCATCTTAGTTCCAGATAAGTCGCCCCTTATCCTGAGATCTTGTCATCATGTTTTGGATTCCCAGACCCACAGACATAATTTCTCAGCATCTGCCTTATCAAGCTCTCTCCACTCAGAAACTTTTGCACCTCAATCAAATCACTTCTCCATTTCCTGAGACTCAAGAATATCGACTAAATTTATTCACAAACGCTGCAAGGGAAACTCAGATGCCAAACAGTGAAACATTATTGTATTATTCATTGATAGGTATCAGACATTGCTGGCTGGGCCATTATTTATTGCCCATACATTGTTGTTCTGGACATGGTGGCCGTGCACTGCCCATTTGAACTGTTGCAGATCACTTTGGTGCAGGGTCACCCACAATAAAGTTAGGGAATGAAAGGCAGGATATTCATCGAGTGACACCCGTGAGACTGAGATATATTTCCTAGTCAGAATGGTAAATTGCAGGGTTAGCATTTCTGTAGATCTGTTGCCCTTGCTACTTCAAATTATCAAGATGCTATCGAATGGACTTCGGTAAATGTCTGCAATGTATCTTGTAGCTGGAACACACTGTTTCCATTGAGAGTTCATAATGTAAGTAGTGAATGTTGTGGATGTCGTGGCAATCAAGCTGGATTACACATGTATTCTTTCTTATACATGGACAGCATAGCTGTTTGAGATATGGTCTTAGCTACTTTTTGGCAATACGACTTCAATTTGTTACAATCAGTGACTCCATGTAATTTAAATGAACAATTATCTGCTGAAATGAGTTTGTAATTGGCTGCATGGTCGCCGTGCCATTGCAATGTGGAACACAATACGATCAGGACAGGATGAGGTTGTTGAGCGCTTTGCGCCTGTTCCATAATTTAAGGAGATTATAACTGATTTGTTACATAACTCCTTTTACCTGCTTTTGGCCCAAATCTGTCACGACCCTTCCTTCGCAAAAGGGTTTCTATCTCAGGTATTCAGGTGTAAACAAAGAACGAAACAATACCAACCAAAACAGGGAACAAGATGGATGTTGAGTGGATAACCTGAAACGTGTCAACTCAGTTTTGACTGCAGAAGGCTATTGAGGGACAATTTGAATGATGGAATAATGTCCCTCACTCATTGCCTTTTCTTCTGTTGAGAATATTTTTTTCAACAAAGACAATTATGCAGCTTTTCAAAGTAAGAAATAAAAGATATAGATTGTGTTTGGCATGTGTCAAGGAGGTTGAAAAGGAAAAGTGGGAAATTGGGTGGAGGTAATAAGAGGCAGTGACAACACTATGGACTGTCTTCACTCTATCAATACTATAATTATGAATGGACTCGTATGGATTAATTATTCACGAAAAGACAGGAAACAGAGTGAAGAATTTACAGTTAATTCTTGTGTGGGAATGTGTGCTGTGTGGAAGGTGTAAATATTTATGAAAATTAAACGGGCCTCCACATGGGCAAGGTCATTGCAAATTACATATGGTGCAGAAACTTGAAGTTATCCACTTTATTGAAGAAATCAATGGACGTTATATTTCATAAATTGTGTAACGTTGAAAAGTAAAGATATAAATAAAACCCAAAGTTTATTTGTTCATAAGCTGCTGACGTCTAACTTACAGGTGCAGCAGGCTATTTGGAAAGACAGTGGGATGAGAACCTTTATTGTCAGAGGATGTAAGCACAAGAGGAGAGATGTCTTGCTTCAGTTGGAGAGGAACTTGGCCAGACTGCACCTGGAGGATTCAGTGCAGTTTTGGCTCTTTCTCTTAGTAAATATTTTATTGCCATAGAGAGAGGAAAAGGAGGATTCAATAGGCTCTAACAAGGACAATGCTATCAAAGAGGTCCATGAGAAACTTGGCCTGTGTTCCCTGGTGTTTCAAGAAATGAAAATTATTTTCATTGGAAGTTACAGAATACTGATTAGATTCCTGTTTCTAACTAATTTCTGGCTATTCGTGTACCATTTATAAAATCAGTTGTATTCTGAACTGTGTCTCACTCCAATGAGAGGCAGGTTGTTGTTATCACAAACACAAGAACAGTAGCAGACTGGATACCATAAGGCATAGGAACAAAGTATGCCCAGCATCTCACCGAGTATGTTCTGCCTTTCAGTTTAATGATGTTTGTTCTGATAATCCCCAACTCCACTTTCCTGCATTTTCCCCGTCACCTATGATTCACTGACTGAATAAAAATATGTCTCTCCGCCTTGAAGATATTTTCAAACTCTTCTGCAATTGTTTCCCTCACTGATATGAGACTTGATAGTCTTTATTTCCCTTGTGTATTTCTAGCGTACTCTGTTGAACTGAAATTAGAGGCCGACCTCTCCTATCACACCTCCACTCTGTTCCAAAGCACAATAAATAAATAAAGCTCAGAGCCTGTTATTATCTCCCTCATCTTTCATATCAGTTTAAGATACAATTAATACAGATCTGGGGATTTTTCCACCCTTTACTCTGCCAAAACTTCCAGTTCTTCCTCCCAATCTCTCTTCATCTGTTAAAGGGTCACACGGTCACTCTCCCTGAATCCAGGTACTCCTTCGCCCAAGTGGAGACGGATATGAAATAGGTGTTTCACGTATTTTCTGGCTGTGTGCACAGGCTGCCTCCTCAATCCCTAATAATCGCCATTCTTTCCCTTGTTATCCTCTTCCCCCGATATGTGGAGAGAATATCTTGGGCTTCTTCCTAATCTTACCCACAAATGTTTTATCACGCCTCCTTTATTCTCTTCTACTGAATTCCTTAACTTCAGCATTGCACTTTCTACATTCTGAAGGGAATCCATTGACCTGCTCATTTTACAGCTGATTTAAGCTACTCTTTACTTTGTTATTCAGCTCTGAATATTTGTAGATGTCGGAGTGTCTGTGGAATTGTTTTCCTAAGCTTGATCATAGATTGTAACATATTGGGCCCATGTTCTCACCAATTCCATTTTGAGCATGGACACTCCTCCCCACTCCACACTATTCGACGACAGCTTTACCCAGAAGTAAATGTACCCAGACTACTTTGGCCAGATCCTGTTTACTAATAAACTCTGTCTACCCAATCCAAAAACCTTATATTTTGAAGACGTTTTTTGCCTTTTTCTTAAGGAACTTAAAATATATGATGATATGCACATTGGTCCTAAAATTTTCTCCCAATCCTGCCTCGAACATATGACTGGCTTTTTTCTCCACAATAAGACCCAGCAATGCACTATCTCTTGTAGTATCTTCTACTTGTTGATATGAGAAGCTCTCAACAATAAATTTCAACATATTTGTCTCCGCTTAAAAGCACATGACTACCCAATAAATGTTGGATATTGAAAAGCATAAATAGAATTACCCTCTTATTGTGTTATATACGACAGTAATTGGTTACACAATAGCTCCTGTACTTTCTTCTAACTGGGAGCCTTAATATGACCCTAGCAATGTATCTGTCATTTTTGTATTCCAGTCTCTATCCACAAAGCCTCAATTGAAGGCCCTTCACAACATCATCCCTCTTTACTATAGTAATTGACTCCTTAATTAGTAAAACCAAATCATGTCCAGCCTATCGTTCCTGTACTACAGAATATTAAGTTGTTAGTCCTGATATTCAACCATATTTCTGATGACAAAAATGTCATTCCATCCAAAACACACCTGCCTATCTCTGTAGGCTTCTACAGACCCTACGCACCTCCCAATTTCTGTATCCTAGTCAAGACCCGACACATTTCCCAATCTCTGTAACATCCTCCAGCCCCCTACAACTCTCCCTATCTCTGGAATCTCGTCCAGCCCCAACAATGCTCCTTATCTCTGTAATCTCCTCCAGTCACTACACACCTCCCTATCTCTACAACATTTCCACCCCTCCACCCCAACTGATCTCCAGCATCTTCACCCCTTCCTCTCACCGAGGATTACTCCTGCACTACGTCGCTCCACAGGACTGGAACTCACTCTCGGAATTACATACCTCCCTATCGCTATAAACACCTCAAGCTCCTCCAGTCCTCCCTATTGTTGTAAACTCTTCCAGCACCTACAGCCTTCTCTAATATCCAGACCGTAAACCTGTCACTATCCAGGCAATCTCTCTGTTCTATTACAGCTTCCCTTTATCTGTAACATCCCCCTGCTCTTATACCTCCCTATTTCTGTAAGTTTCTCTAATCCTGAGTTCGCTGTTTTCATTCACAATGCATCCACAATTCATAAGATGGCGAATACTGAACATGCTAATATCCTTTGATTGAAATGATTTCACATCCTCTCAGATCCAAATAAATTGCCCGTTATCCCGAGACCCTGATATCGTGTTTTGGACTCCCTGACCCACAAAAATATTTTTTCAGCATCTGTCCAATCAAGCCCATGCAATTCAAAATCTTTTATATTTCAATCAAATCACATATCCATTTCCTGAAACTCAAGTATATAGACCAAATTTATTCCGAAAGTGAAACCCAGATTGCAAGCTGTGAAACATTAGTGTATTATTCATTGATAGGTATCAGCCGCTGCTGGCTGGGCCTTCATTTATTACACATTGAATGTTGTTCTGGACAAGGTGGTGGTGCGCAGCCTACTTGAGCATTTGCAGTCAATTTGGTGCAGGGACACCCACAATAATTTGAGGGAAAGAAAGCCAGGGTATTCATCAAGTGAAACCTATGGAATAGAGATATATTTCCATGTCAGGACACTCACTGAATTTATGTGTAACTTGCAGGGGGTGGTGTTTCCATGGATTTGTTGCCCTTGATGTTGCAGATGATCATGGCTTGGAAAGTGTTTTCGAATGAACTTTGGTAAATATCTACAACGTATCTTGTTGGATGTACTGCTTCCATTGAGAGTTAATGGTGGAGGCAATGAATGTTGTGGATGTGGCGGCAACTAAGTTAGACAACAAATGCACCCTTCCTTATACATTGACAGCATTACTTTTCCGAGTTTTTTTTTAGCAATATGAATTCATTTTGTTACAATCAGCGACTCCATATAATTTAATTAGACATTTATCTGTTGAAAATAATTTGAAATTGGCGGCATGGTCGCCATGCCATTTCAACATGGAACACAAGACCATAGGAACAGGAAGACGTTGTTGAGCCCTTTGCGCCTATTGCACAGTTTAAGGAGATTATAACTGATTTGTTGTCTAACTCTGGTTTACCTGCCTTTGGCTGAAATCTGTCACAACCTGTCCTTTGCAAAAAGGTTTCTATCTCAGGTATTCGGGAGTAAACAAAGAACTGAATAATACCAACCAAAACAGGAAACAAGATGGATGTAGAGCGGATAACCTGAAACGTATCAAGTCAAAATTGAATATAGAAGGCTGCTGAGGGTCAATTTGGATGCCAAGGTGATGTACTTCATTCATTGCCTTTTCTTCAGTTGAGAATATTTACTTAGAGGAGATTGTTCTTCAACAAAGACTGTTATATTGCTTTTCACAGAAAGAAGTAAAATAAGTAGATTGTGTTCAAGATAAGTCAGGGAGGATACAGCGGAAAGGCAGGATAATGGGTGGAGGTAATGATGCTGAAAATGTGTTGCTGGAAAAGCTCAGCAGGTCAGGCAGCATCCAAGGAACAGGAGAATCGACATTTTGGGCATAAGCCCTTCTTCACGAAGGCTGATGCCCGAAACGTTGATTCTCCTGTTCCTTGCATGCTGCCTGACCTGCTGAGCTTTTCCAGCAAAACATTTTCAGCTCTGATACTCCAACATCTGCAGTCCTCACTTTCTCCTCGGAGGTAATGATGCGCATTGGAAGAGCCTTAAACGTGATTCTTGTGAGGGAATGTGTGCAGTGAGGAAGATGTTAAGATTTATGAAGATTGAATAGGTGTTCACATGGGCAAGATCAGTGCAAATGTCAAATCATGTGGAAACAGGATGTTATCCAGCTTTTTGGCGAAATTGATGTGCAGTATAATTCTGAAAACTTAAAATGTTGGAAAGTATAGTTTTGAATAAAATGTAAGTGTCCTTGTCTATAAGTTGCCGACGTCTAACATACAGGTGCAGCAAACTACTTGGAATGTCAGTGGAATGTGAACTTCTATTGTCAGTGGATTTCAGCACTGGAGGAGTGACGTCTTGCTTCAGTTGATCAGGAGCTTGGCCAGATTGTACGTGAAGGACTATTTGCAGTTTTGATTCTTTATCTCAGGAAATATATTATTGCCACAGAGAGATGGCAAGCAACGTTTAATAGACTACTTCCAAGGAAAATTCTATCAGAGGGCCATGACAAACTCGGTCTGTGTTCCCTAGTGTTTCCAAAAATGAGACTACATTTCATTTAAAGTTATAAAATACTAATTGGCTTCCTGCTTCAAAAGTATTTCTGGCTATCGGTATAGTATTTATAAATTGCTTGAATTAGTCAGCTGCATTGTGAACTGTGTCTCAGAGAGAGGTTGTTGTTCCTGCGAACACAGGGATAGTAGCAGACCGAATACCATAAGACATAGCAACAACTGTAGGCCCAACAGCTCACCGAGTATGCCCTGCCTTTCAGTTCAATGATGTTTGTTCTGATAATCCTCAACTCCACTTTCCTGCATTTTCCTTGTAACCATTGATTAATTGATTCAAAATATGTCTCTCAGCCTTGAAGATACTTAATGATCCAGGCTCAATAGCTTTCAAAATCTTCTATAATTGTTTCCCTCTCACTGATATGAGATTTGGTAGTTTTAATTCTCTTGTTTGTTTCTAGCACTCCTTGTTGAATCTACAATTGATTGTACCCTGTTCTATCGCACATCCTCTGTGGCAAAAGCACAGTAAAAAAAGAGGGTCAGGACCTGTAACATCTTCCTTCTTTTCCCATATCAGTTAAGATACAGCTTATCCAGATCTGGGGATGAATCCACTTTTTATTCTGCTACTCTTCACGATTCCAATAAGCCTTCCTCCAAACTGAAGACTGCTATGAAGGACATATTTAACATATTGCCTGGATCCGCGCACTAGTTGCTTTCTTAATCCCTAATACTCCTCCATTCCTTCCCGAATTATCCTCTTCCCCAGGTATCGAGATAGAACACCCGCTAATGTTTTATCACACCCCATTTTTGCTTTTCTACTGATTTCCTTAATTTCAGTGTTATACTTTCTACATTCTTATAGGGATTCCATTCATCTGATTACTTTATAGTTGCTTTAAGCATCTCTTTGTTATTCAGCTCTGAATATTTGCAGCTGTTGAAGGTTCTGTGGGCTCGTTTTCCTTCATTGGATCTTAGATTGTAAAATATGGGCTGATATTCTCATGAAATCCATTTTGAGCACGAATACCCCCTCCCCACTGCACGCTGTTCGACTAGAGCTTTACCCAGAAATAGCATTGCAACATTTGAAAGATATCTGGATGTGTATATGATTAGGAAGGATTTGGAGCGATATGGGCCAGGTGCTGGCAAGTGGGTCTTGATTTGGTTGGGTCCAACAATGCACCATCCCTTGTTGTGTCTTCCACATGCTGATATAAGAGGCTCTTAGCAATACATTTCAACATATTTGTCCCCTCTTAAAAGTACGTGACTGTCCCAATAAATGTTGGATATTGAAAAGCATAAACAGAATTACCCTCTTATCGTTTTTATACACTACAGCGATTGGTTACTCATTGACTCATGTATTTTCTTCTAACCTGACCCTATGACCCTAGCAATTACCTGTCATCTTTTTATTCCAATCGCTATCCTCGAAGTCTCAGTTGAAGGCCCATCCAAGATATTGTCCCTCTTTACAGCAGTAATTGATTCCTTAATTAATAAACAACACCAATTCCTGCTTATATCTCCTATGTTACAGCATATAGAGTTGCCAACCCTGACCTCCTCCAACCACATCCCTGATGGCAAAAAATGTCACAATTTCACATGTCAATCTATTCCCTTATCACATCTGTCTGACATGTAATAATTCTAGCACCAAGGTAAAGGACAATGCGCCTGGAATATAACACCAGGAACAGTCTGTACCTCGTCTGTATTTCGGAGTTCTATAACCATTCATTGTTTGTTATCAGGCTTCCCAATCTATGAACCAAAACTGTAAATCTAAGACTGTAAGAAGCAATATTTGCTGAATTATAATTTTTTTAAAAAAATGATGCATCAAATGCCACTTTCCCAAACTGAACGATCACCTCCACGTACCATGAGTTTCTGGTGATTAATTTCCCCACACACCCCCCCACCCCCTCAGTGTGCAGAGGGGACAGCCCTCAGTAATGGGCAGCGTTGATTAAGTCTCTCCACAAGTGCCTGTGCTCCCAGCGATGCTGCTGGAGTGTGCAGGGTACCGGCTTGTGCTGACACTTTGTAAACAATAATCGCTCTCCCTCTAGTAATGCAAACCTGCCTCTCATCATGTGGCATTTCTCACAGAAAATGGTTAGTGCCTTCCTATATTTTCCATTCCATGATCCCCAGGACATTGGGAATCAAACTGGCTCAGGATGTCAGCACCGTATGTAGCCCTGAAATGGAAGGCAGTCAGTAAGTGGTTTGAACAGCCCATTATGGTGTGGACCAACTGAGATGAAGCACAGACTGTTCCTTACAGGTAGTGGATTTTCAACAATTGGTGAATGGGGGAGGGAGTGTGGTGAAGAAGCTAGGGAAGGGCGTTAGGTCGAGACTTGCACTTATGGTGTCCATTGTTACATTCAACTGAGTGTCAGTACAATGAGTGTGTAGTGACATACATCAGACAAAATCCACACAGTTCAGTTATTAAAGTGGTTCTCAGCTTGGTATTTGCTGCTGTTTCCCTCAGATGCACTCTGCAGGACTGATCTCAATCAAAATCCACTCAAAAGCAGGTTGGGTGACCTTTGTATTAATCTTTGGCCATTGACACAGAAGCTCAATTTTATTTTGACACTGATGAGTGTGAAGGGGAAATATCCTGCTTATGGCTTTAGAATGTTCACTGTGAGACCCAGTGTGCTACAGGAGACAGCCACATTGTGAATTTCTTCATCCTGGGTCTGGTGCAGGGTGCAAATATCTGGAATCTAGGAGGCAGGCCAGATGCTGTCAAGTGGCTTGTGCAGTGTGTTCTGGCAAGACATGCCCATACATCTGCTCCCTGGAGCAGGCTGAGACTGAAGATGAATTTCTAAGACCTGTTTGTTGGTCAGGCATCAGTACCTAATTTGGACAGCATTTGTGTCTACACTAAGACCAGCGATAGGCTATTGGTTAGTTTTCACATGCCCAGGTGGGCAGCAAATGATGTATTGTGAAAGTAATTTTGAATAACTGCCCTGACCCAGGTTGTAAAGTCTCTGGACTCATTGAGGAGCAGGCCAATGTGTCACTCAATATTACAGGCAGCTGTGAGTGCCAGTAGCACTATGCCTGAATTCAGGTCCTTTGGAATCTATTAATTATGTAGGTCGTGATTGCAAGTGATGAGTTTCCCAGTATGAACAATAATAAAACATCTACTGTGTTTTGTAAATTGGGGGCAGCAATACCATGTGAACTCCGACTACTTCACATAACAATGCGTGCATTATCTCTGAGAGCAACTACATTGTTACTATATAGGAGAAAGTGAGGGCTTTTTCAGATGTTGAAGATTAGAGTCAAGAGGGTTGTGCTGAAGAAGGGCTTATGCCCGAAGCGTCGACTCTCCTGCTCCTTTGACGCTGCCTGATCTGCTGCGCTTTTCCAGCAACACGTTTTTAAGCATTGTTACTATATGTTTGGAATTTCGAAAGTTGTTTGCCTCTAAATCATTACATATTCGCAGTGAACAAACAATTCAACAATCAAATAGATGTGGCATTCTTATGAATTAAAATATAATTAACCAATTTAATTTCTCACTGAATTGTATGAGCTTTAGCTAATTGCAAACAATTTAAGAATTACAATTATTCAATATGCTCTTCGAATATTAACCTTCGTTAATGATTTGTGTTATTAAATGGTATTTGTTACGAAGCCAAAGTACGTATATCCAATTTAAAATGACATTGTTTTCTGAACATTGAAGTAAACTCAAATTGCAGGTGCAGCTGCCCAAGTGGAAGGGCTGGGAGATGAGCTGTTACAAAATGGATACATGCAACAATTGAATGTAAAAGGGATACCTGAGTTTTGGTTGCTGTTTTGACAATAATCCAAGTTTAACCAAATAGTTTAAGCTATGACCGGGATATTAAAACCCGGTTTGAATTTTTTGTTTTGATGACATTAGACCAGTGACAGGGAAAGATGTTGGGGGTCTAAAAAAGAGTGGGCATTTTGAAAATTGGTTCGAGCTACTGCCACAGAATAACAGAGCAACTGCTGTAGAGTCAAAGAGCTAACTGCCTATCTAAAATTTTGCTCTCAAAGAAATCAGAGAGCAGTCTATCAAAAAGATACCTTTTGCTGTAAAACATATTCAGAGTAAAAATAAATAAATTGAGAGTGTGGTTCTGGAAAAGCACAGCAGGTCAGGTAACATCCGAGAAGCAGGAGATTCAACATTTCGGGCAAAAGCCCTTCATCAGCACAACACTCTTGACACTAATCTCCAACATCTGCAGCTCTCACTTTCGCTTAGTAAAAAGGATTAAGAAGACCCAATGAAATCAATGGGTAGGAGATTGATTACAGCAGAGAAGGCAGAGACTGCGTAGAAATGTGATTAAGTTAATATCATATTTATTGCGTGTTATTGGAACAGCATGTCAATAGGGTTGTGCTCAGTTTAGGGAAGCAATGTTCAGTTTCTTAATAGTTTTGTTTAGTGTTCTACTCGGAAACAAAATTGTTACTTTTCTTTAAATAGTGGAAATTACGTGTTCCTTTTCAGTCCCTCACACTTTGAACAGATGACAAGGTGAGGTGAGCGTTTCTGTGTGCTTAGCTTTCTTTAGTAGTGGCTTGACCTCTGTATTTTAACAGACTGGGGGCTCATCTGGGATTTAGACAGGTTTGCATAGAATTGGGGTATCAAAGATCCCAGCAGACTTAAACACTTGGTGATCAGTGTCAAAAATCTTTAAATAAAACTAAAGTGAAATAATTTGTTTCATTTTGATTACATGTGGCTGGTTTAATTAAAAGAGAGGGAATTGGATCTTAACATTGCTAAAGAGGTTATGAGGTTTGAAAATGCTTCCCAACTTTGCCAAGGAAGGGTAGAATGACAGAGGAAGGATATTCTTTTGGAATTAGCAAACAGATTCAAGCAGGGACATAAGGAAATTGAAATGGACTTGGTCAAACACTGAGGCATATCAGAGAAACAGAAGCGCAGCAGAGTTAGAAAAGCGTAAACTGCGTATGAGCCAAATGTAATGCGAAGAAAAAGAAAGGGAGAGAAGGATATTAGCTGACCAAAAAGATATAGAGAAGAAAGAAGAGAGAGAGAGAGAGAGAGAGAGAGAGAGAGAAAAGGAGACTGAATCGAGATGGAGTAAAAGACTGAAAAGAGAGAGAAAGAAAGGAGAGAAGTTTCTTAGCTGAGCAAATAGAGAGAGAAGAAGGAGAAAGAGAAAGGGAGAGAGAATGTGAACTTCAGTATTTGCAAATTAGTCAGGAAAATCAAACTCAGAGAATGAAAATGAAGTCAAGAGAGTTTATTCTGCTGGAGGGGTTCATAAACTCATTTCCAGAGAACTTATGTGATGAACTGAAATTTCAAGAAATGAGAAGAGCAGCAGAGACAGCCGAAAAATGTGCATTGAGGCATGACTTAAAATTTAGTTTCTGGCACGAATTTCATCCTTTTGAGGGATAGAAATTGGAAGCAGGGGAGATCTTTCACTATAAATCAAAGAGTAGAGCACACTGGGAATAGTTCTCCATTGGTGATGAAAAGAATTCCACGAAAATGAAAGGCCTCAGGTGTTTCCACGGTGGTAAGATGGGACACCTAAACTCACAGTGGTGGTCATGGAAGAATGACATTGTGGGAAAAGATGTGGGAAAAGAGGCTAATTCAATGGTATTAGGGAAAGTAGTAAAGGAGACCCAAAGAAAAGCCAAGGAACTGCAGGAGAGTGCACAGCCTTGGAGGGGTGGAAGTTTGAGTTAGTTGCTCATCTCTGTAAAGACTTTATCGCTGTGGGAAAAGTTTACTCAGAAAGAACAGGAAGAGAATGGAAATAAGTTATTATTCCATGAGATATGGGATCTGGTCAGTCTCCAATAGTAAGAGATGAAAGTATTTTCACGCTTTCTGACCTATTCTCCAAGAAGGTAATAATTCGTTAAATAAATAGGCAGAAATGTAGCTTTCTTTTGTAGTGGAGAAGGCAACGGAAGATCGGAGAACTAAGGAGTTACAAGAAGAATGCCATGGAAGTTTTCCAGACTGTGTCGTAGTAAGAAGCCACAATCATAAGTTACAGCAAAACAAAAAACTAAACAGAAAGACGAAAAAGTTGAGGTTCAGTTAGCTGACACCCTGTTTGATGCAATGGTACAGGAAACCTCTTCACATGCAGTGGGTTAGACAGAGGTTTAGTCCAGAAAGGCTAAGAGACTTGCTACAGAAAGATGAGAAGATATATATTATGATGCAAACTCAGAAAAGGAATCAGAACGTATTCCTGAGAGTTATTATCTTCAGGATAGAAGCCTAAAACAAAAGTGGAGACCCCAGCAGGTTAGTGCAGAGGAGAAATGGGCAGAGGTGCACCAGATTGTGTTGTCTGTGGCATACAGACAAGAAGTGTTAGGAGTAGAACATGAATTACCAGAAGGAGGTCACCTAGGTATGAGGAGGACTCAGACTAATGTACAAAAGCACTTCCATTGGCCTGGCATGCACAAGGATGAGAGTAAATATTGCCACACATGTCAAAGATGCCTAATGGCAGATATGCTACAGGCAGTAATAAAATCAGTAGATTTGTTGCCAATTCCCGCATTTGGAGAATCTTTCACATGGGTTATGATTGATTGCGGCGGACCCCTTCCTAGAACTAAAAATCATTTGCTAACCATAATGTATACGTCTACTAGATTGCGGCGGCAATTCCATTCCAGAGTATTAAGGCAAAAAGGATGGTGGAGGGTTTGGTAGCTTTCTTCACCCGGTATGGGCTGCCCAGACAGATTCCACTGCTGAGGTGTTTAAGGAAGCCATTGATAGCATACAACACTTTAAATCAAGTCTGAACCATCCAAAATCCCAGGGAGCCTTGGAAAGGTGGCATTGACCCTGAAGGCAATATAAGTCAGGATACCCTGAATGATTGGGATAAAGGCATCAAACTTTATGGATTGCCATGACAGCTGCCCCAAATTAATCTACTCAGTTTACTCCCTTTGAATTAATATTTGGGCAGGAAGTGAGAGTGCCTTTGAAACTAAAAATCTGATAGGATCGAAGTCAGAGATCTCACACTTGGATTATGTAGCAGTGGTGATGGAACAATTAAATCAGGAAGGTGAGTTAACTGAACAGCAAATGAGTAGAGCACAGCGTAGAATGAAACAGTGGGCAGATAGAAACTATAAAATTCAGATGTTTTCACATGTTGATGATGTATTAGTATTGTTTCCAGTCGTAGGAGATACCTTCAAAAGCAGGTTTAGTGATCCCTACCAAATTGAGAAAAAGTTGAGTCAGGCAAACTATCTGATAAAGATGCTGGACAGAAAAGAGGCTTGTACCGAGCATGCTATCTGAATATGTTAAAACCTTACTATAATAGAGACAGGGAATTGGAGAAACAGGTGTTATTTATTGCCCTGCTGAGTGAGGAATCAAATCCAGATGTAATGGAGTTTGATGTGCCTCAAAGTTAAAAAAGAAGAAGTCCTTAAAGAATGGGTGGGAGAATTAGCTATCTGTCTTAGGAGCAAAGAACACAGTTGAAAAGTTTGTTGCAACAGTATGCAGACATATGCAGGAATAAAATGGAAGGACTAATGCCCGTGTGCATGATGTAGATGTAAGGAATGCTGTTCCATTAAAACAATACCTTTACTGGCTTAATCCTTTCAAAGCCCAACAGGTCCAGAAGAGAGTGAATGGGATGCTCAATGAAGACATCATCGAACCAAGTCAGAGTGGCGTGGAGTTCGCTGATCCTGTTAGTTCCCATAGCTGATGGAACCTAACAATTTTCTTTGGAGTATTGGAAGGTCAACATCTTAACAAAATTGCTCTCATAGCCAATACAAAGGTTGGAGGACAGTGTAGAGAAAGTTGGATAAGCCAGTTACATCACAAAGTTGGTTTACTGCTTTGTTACAAACAGATACCTTTAAAAAAGAAAGCGAAAGAAGTTTCTGCATTTGTAAACCTAAATGGACTGGATCAATTCAATGTAATGCCCTTTGGAATGAAGAGCACACCAGCCACATTCCAAAGACTCATGAACATACTTGTAGCCAGATTAAGAAATAGTCTAGTTTAAACTGATGATGTGGTGATCTTTAGCCATTCATGGAAAGACCACACGGGGAAAAACTCTTTGAGTGATTCCTAAAAACAAAACTGGAAACAAAACTTAAAGAAAACATAATGTGTGACATTCTTGGGACATAACATCAACCATGGAAGGATAATGCCAAGGAACGCACCGACAAAAGCAATTGAGGAATTTTCTTGAGCATGGAGAAATAGGTGCTTCGACTTTTGGGACTGAGCAGATTCGACAGGAAGTTTGTTCCAAATTTCAGCAGCATGGGGGCACTACTGACAGATTTACTAAAGAAGAACATGGAATTTCGTTGGACAGAATAGTCCCAGGAGGCATTGGAAAATTTACAAGGTATATTAACCACGACATCAGTTTAAAATCATTATATTTGCAGACATATGTATGCTCAAAATTGCACACACTGCAGGCAGTCATTGCATGAAATATTTTGCTAATTCCACTTTGGAAATAGATTAAATTACTTCAGCCCATCGAGTCCACACCGACCTGCAGCTACTGACCCCCACCCCCGACTCATTCACCTAACACTACAGGCAATTTAGCCAGGCCAGTTCACCAAACCTGCACATTTTTGGATTGTGGGAGGAAACGCACGCAGAGAATGTGCAAACTCCACACAAAGAGTCGCTTGAGGTGGGAATTGAACGTGGATCGGTGGCGCTGTGAAACAGCAGGGCTAACCACTGTGCTATTGTGCCGCCCAGTCTAGCCCGGTTAACTCAAGTTTGGGACACAGCCAGAGTCTGACCTTCCATCTTCAATGCATTGTCTGAGCTGAGGTGTTGCCTTTTGTTATAGAACTTTAAGTTATCTTAAGAAGATGACTTAACTGAAGTTCTTGGATTTACATATTAATTAACTGAAAACTGCAAACCATTCTAAAAGATGAAAGACTTAAAAATCCAGGTTTGTTCATTATACTATTTCAGTTGCATGACACTCTAATATTTTGCTATAAATCTTGTGTCTTACGATCTTACACTCCACAAACACCTGATGAAGGAGCAGCACTTTCAAAGCTAGTGCTTCAAAATATACCTGTTGGAACATAACCTGGTTTTGTATGATGTTTACCATAAAAACTTCAGATAATGGTCTTTTCAAGTAGAGTAAGACAATTTCTCTCATCCTTCCTTTATCCTCAATTGCAGATATCATTCTAATTATTAATAATGTTACTGATATTCTTCGACAACGTGATATATTGCATGAGTGCGTGTGTGTGTGTATGGATCTATGTGGTTATGTTTGTATGCATATGTATCTGTGTCTGTGTCTTTGGTGTGTATCCGTGTATGTATGTGTTGTGTACGATCCTGTGCAAGTGGAGTGAAATGAAAGAACCAGATGCAATTACATTCCAATATGATTGAAAAAAAGTACAAATATTCCTTGCTGTCTGATTTCAAAGAACAAACAAAATTACAGAACAAGAACTGGTCCTTCGGCCCACCAAGCCTGCGCCAATCCAGATCCTCTACCTAAACCTGGCACATATTTTCTAAGGGTCTGCATCAACTTTGCTCCCTGCCCATTTATATATCTGTCTAGGTATATCTTAAATGATGCTATCGCGACTGCCTCTCCCATCTCTGCTGGCAACATGTTCCAGATACCCATCACCCTCTGCACAAATAACTTTTCCACGCATATCTCCCCTTGACTTTTACCCTCTTACTTTGAACTCGGGACCCTAATAATTGAGTCTCCCACTCTGGGGGGGGGGGGGCGGAAATCTTGCTCTCCATCCTGTCTCTATCTCTCATGATTTTGTAGAGCTCATCAGGTTCCCCGCTCCACCTCCATATTTCTAATGAAAATAACGCTGATCTACTCAAAATCTCTTTATTGCAAGCACCCACCATACCTGGTGAACCTCTTCTGCACCCTCTTCATAGCATCCAAATCCTTTTTAGATTAGATTACTTACAGTGTGGAAACAGGCCCTCCGGCCCAACAAGTCCACACCGCCCCGCCGAAGCGTAACCCACCCATACCCCTACATCTACATCTACCCCTTACCTAACACTACGGGCAATTTAGCATGGCCAATTCACCTAACCTGCACATCTTTGGACTGTGGGAGGAAACCGGAGCACCCGGAGGAAACCCACGCAGACACGGGGAGAACGTGCAAACTCCACACAGTCAGTCGCCTGAGGCGGGAATTGAACCCGGGTCTCCGGCGCTGCGAGGCAGCAGTGCTAACCACTGTGCCACCGTGCCGCCCTTTTGTAATGTGGCAACCAGATCTGTAAGCAGTATTCCAAATGTGGGGAACCAAAGTCTTATACAAGTGTAACATGACCTGCCAACGCTTGTAGTCAATACCCCATTGAATGAAGGAAAGTATGTGATATGCCCTCTTGACCACACTGTTGAACTGCGTTTCCATCTTCAGGGAACAATGGACCTGAACACCCAGAAATCACTGCACATCAATTTATGCCAGCACTTTTCAATTGTCTGTATATTTCGCTCTTGAATTAGATCTTCCAAATTGCATCACCTCACATTTGCCCAGATTGAACTACATCTGCCATTTCTCTGCCCAACTCTACAATCCATCTATATTGTTCATTATTCTCTGACAGTCCACTTCACTATCTGCTACTCCACCAATCTTCGTGTCATCTGCAAACTTGCTAATCAGGCCATCTATACCATCGTCCAGATCACTTCTGCATATCAAAAACAAAAGTGGTCCCAGCACGGATCACTGTTTTGAGCACCACTGGTCATAGGACTCTATATTCAGAAACACCCTTCCACTACTAATCTCCATGAGCTGTGGCCCAGCCACTTCTCTATCCATCAACTAGTACAGCCAGGGCCCTATGCGACTTCACTCTCTCCATCAGCCTACCCTGGGGAACCATATCAAATGCCTTACTAAAGTCCATGTACATGGCATCTACAGGCCTTCCCTCAACAAGCAACTTTGCTACTTCCTCATAGAGTTCTGATAATTGTCAAGACATGACTTTCCCTGCAGAAAACTATGTTGCCTATCACTGATAAGCACATTTTCTTTCAACTGGGAATACATCATATCCCTCAGTATTTTCTCCTTGCCACTAACATCAGGGTCAACATTCTTAAACAAGGGAACATCATTAGCAACTTTCCAGTCCTTCGGGATTTCACCCGTGTTTATAGATGCTGCAAAGATGTCTGTTATGGTTCCACCTGTTTCCTCTCCCCCTTCCCTCAGTAATCTGGGATAGATCCCATCCGGATCTGGAGATTTGGCCACCTTAATGCCTTTTAGAATAACCAACACTTCCTCTCTCCTTATTTCAATTTGACCTAGAGTAATCAAGCATCCATACCTAATCTCAACATTTCTCCTTGGTGAATACCAATACGAAGTACTCATTAAGAATCTCACCCATTTTCTCTGACTCCACGCATAACTTTCCTCCTTTGTCCTTGAGTGGTCTGACCTTTCCTCGAGTTACCCTCTTGCTCCTTATCTATGAATAAAAGTATTTGGGATTTTCCATTACCTTGTTTGCTCAATATATCTCAAGATCCCATTTAGCCCTCTTAATTCCTTGTTTCAGATTGGTCCTACATTGCCGATATTCTTCCCTAGCTTTGTCTGTCTTCAGTCGCCTGGACCTTATATACACTTCCATTTTCTTCTGAGCTAGTCTCACAGTTTCACCTGTCATCCATGGTTCCCTAATCTTGCCATTCCTACCCCACATTTCCACATAAACATATATGACCTTAAATCTAATCAACTCTCCTTAAAAGCTTCCCACTTATCAAATGTGGATTTACCTTCAAACAACTGCTCCCAATCTATATTCCCCAACTTCAGCTGAATTTAGTATAGTTGGCCTTCCCCCAATTTAGCACTCTTTCTTGAGGACCACTCTCGTCTTTGCCCTTGTGTATTCTAAAACGTATGGAATTGTAATCACTAGTCAAAAATAAATACCCAACTGAAACTTCAACCACATGGCCATGCTTATTTGCGAACAGCAAGACAAAAATAGACCCTTCTTGAGTTGTACTATATACATACGGCTCAAAAAACCCTCCTGGCTGCTCCTTACAAATTCTACTCCATCCAGTCCTCTAATATTAACTGAATCCCAGTCAATGTTGCAAAAACAAAATCGCCTATCACCAAAAAACACCATGTTGCCCCCACATCTTTCCATGATCTGTGTACATATTTGTACTAATATCTCACGCTCACTGTTGGGAGGCCTGTAGTACAGCCCCAATATGGTTACTGCACCCTTCCTATTTCTGAGCTCTGCCCTTATTGCCTCACTGTTCGAGTCCTCCATAGTGCCCTCCTTCAGCACAGCTGTGGTATCCTCTTTGACCAGACATGCAACTCCTATAACCCTTTTTCCTCCCTCTTTATACCGCCTGAAGCATTGATATCCTGGGATATTTACTTCCCAATCATGCCCTTCTCTCAACCAAGTATCAGTAATAGCAATAATATCAACTCCCAGGTACTAATCCAAGCCCTGAGTTTACCTGCACAAACTACACTTCTTGCATTAAAACAAATGCACCTCAGACAACCTGTCCCTTTGTGTTCATCATCTACTCCCTGCCTACTCTTACCCTTACTCATGCAGACTTCATTATCTATTTCCTTACAGGCTGCAGTTGCTATTTCCTTACTGTCGACTAACCTCCTCATTTGGTTCCCATCCCTCTACTACATTAGTTTAAACCCTCCAAAGCAGCATTAGCAAAAATACCCCGAAGGACATTGCTTCCATTCTGGCCCAGGTATAGACTGTCCAATTTGTAATTGCCCCATCTCCCAGATAACCGTCCCAATGTCCCAATTATCAGAACCCATCCCTCCTGTCTATTCTTTCATTTCTACGCTGACATGCACATGGCATTGGTAGCAATCTTGAGATTACAACCTCTGAAGTTCTACTTTTTAACTTGGTGCCTACCTCCCTTAATTCTGTTTGTAGGAACTCATCCTGATTCTTTTTAAACCTATATCATTGGTGCCTACATGCATCATGAAAACTGACTGTTCACCCTCCCCCTTCAGAATGTTCTGCAGTCAATCCGAGGCATCCTGTCCCTTGCAACCATTCAGGAGTCTAGGCTTCGACCAGAGAAATACCTATCTACTCCCTTTGCCATTAAATCCCCAATGACGTAGCCTGTCCAGTATTTTATCCTGCCCTTCTGAACAACAGAACCAACCATGGTGTTTTTAACCTGGCTACTGCTGCCTTCCCTGGTGAGCCATCTCTCCCATCAGTATCCAAAACAATGTACCTGCTTTGGAGGGTGGTGACCGCAGGGGACACCTGAAGTGACCTCCTGCTCTTTCTCTGCCTTTTGGTCGTCAATTCCCTTTCTTTTTCAGCAATCCTAATCTGTGATGTGATCAGTTCACTGAATGTGCTATCTACAACCTCCTCCGCATTGTGAATGTTCCAAGGTGTGTCCATCCGCAGAGTCATCATCCTGTCTAACATGAGCTGCAAGTGGGCATGCGTCCTATACTTGAGCAGGGACATCAGCTGTGTCACTGAGCCCCCACATTGAGCAAATGGATCATAACATGGCTCTGAGATCTCCTGCCACGTTTACTCGAAAGCTTAACTTGTTCTGAAATTAGATAAATAGAAAAGGAAGGGGTTTTCTTTACCAATCACAGGATTTAAAAAAAAGAAGAGAAGCGCCTTATCAACACAGTACAGACTCCTTTTCTTTTGATAAGAAGAGGAGTTCGAGGTAGGAGACATTACACGTGTAGTGTGTCTGGTTCAATTGCTGCCCAAATGCATCCGTTCATTTGCCTTCCCAGCCAACACTTCGTCCTCTCCCACTCCACTCCTCGCTGTTACTGCTGCTGCAAATGGAGGCCTGATGCTCGAGGTAAGTCCCTTTTTAGTAGGAAATTAACCTTCCCGGCAACCACCTGGCCCCACCCCCCAACTCCTCCAACTGATAATGCACAAAACATGCAAAAATCTCTTTCATTGATGGATTGGCAAAGTGAACAAATGATAATCATGTACGAAACAAAAATAATTTAATGGATATTTACTGCGATTCTTGATCGAACAATATTTGGTTTTCTATCAAGAAGATAAATTCAGGTCATTTTTCTAATCTGAGTTGGATAAGTTTTGATCAGTATGTGATCATCATTGGTTACAAACCAGAAGTTGCTAGGAATGCTCAGAAGTTCTGGCAGTATCTGTGGTGCAAAAGCAGAATCAATATATGGTCAGGGAACTGGCTCGGGCCAGGTTACTACGCTCATAGTGTTCAGGGATGTGTAGGTTAGGTGCATTAGTCAGGGGTAAATGTAGAGTTTGAGAGTAGGCGAATGGGTTTGGGTGGGTTACTCTTTGGAGGGTCAGTGTGGGCATGTTGAGTCAAATGGCCTATTTCCATAATGTAGGGATTCGACAATTCTTTGCGTTCTTCATAAGAAGTATCTTTGGTTCGAGGATCAGGGATGTCTCCGAGCATGCTCAGGGCA
Organism: Chiloscyllium punctatum; assembly: GCF_047496795.1. NCBI lineage: Eukaryota > Metazoa > Chordata > Chondrichthyes > Orectolobiformes > Hemiscylliidae > Chiloscyllium > Chiloscyllium punctatum. The sequence continues at coordinate 27,890,309 of NC_092748.1, read as the reverse complement.
TACTGAAGGGGAGGGTGAACAGCCAGCAGCTGAGGTACACATTGGTACGAATGTCAGTGGCAGCAAACTTGACAAGATCCTGCAAGGGGAGTGTAGGGAGATCGGCCTGAGTGGAAAAGCAGGATATCCAGGGTTGTAATTTTGGGATTACTCCTTGTGCTATTTGGAAGTGAGATAAGGAAGATGAAGATAGAAAACTTTAATATGTGGTTGAAGACCTGGTTCAGGAAAAAGGTTTCAGATTTATGGATCATTGGGATTTTGTCCAGGGCAGGTGGGACCTGTAAAAAAAGGATAGGGTGCCATTTTAACTGGAGGACACCAACATCCTGGCAGGGAAGTTTGATAATGCATCTCGGGTGGATTTAAATGAATAATGCAGGAGGCTGAGAACCAGAGCAGCAGGACAGCAAGTGAGCGGAAATTAGAGTTTAATAGAATAGACAGGCAGGGCCAGTCTAATGACCATGCTGAGGAAAATGATCATAGCAATTTTAAAAATGTGAGTGGAAACGATAGGTTCAGTATTATCGGAGATCAAAAAATAAGAATGGCGTGTATGGAAAGTGTAGTGTGCCAAAAGTATTAAAGGAGGTAAACAAATCCAATAGAACTTATATAAATACTTTGTACCTATATGCATGGAATATTAGGGAAAAAATGAATGAGCTGACAGCACAAACAGAGATAAAAAGATATGGCATGGTGGGGCTTGCAGGAAAGTGGTTACTGGAAGGTCAGTGATGGGAAGTGACATGTCCAAGGGTACTCATTTTTCAGACAAGAAGGAACAGCAGGTTGAGTTGCTGCATTGTTTAAGAATGATATCAAGGCTGCATGAAGAAATGACATTAGCACAAGATGACAAATCAGTTTGGATCCAAATAAAGCACATGGAACGAAATCTGTGTCTAGGAGTAATTTCATACCCGCATCCTCCAAATATACTTTCAAAAACCAGGGAATAACAATGGCTTGTGAGAAGGGCACAAGAGTGGGCAATCTGTGTATGCATATTGACTCTATTAATCAATTTGGCATGGGTAGCATCAAATAACGATTCCCAGAATGTATGAAGGATTGTTTCTTAGAACTACAAGTCAAGGAAACCAACCAGAGAACTGGCTTTTAGATTTGGTGTGAATAATGAGGAAGGAGGGATAAATTATCTAGTAGTAGAGGATCCTCTTGGAAAGAGTGATCACAATATGCTGGAGTTTCAAAGTCAGATTCATAGATTGAAGACAGAGTCATTTGCGAGAGTTTTAGTGTCAGGCAATGATAATTATACAGGCCTGACGAAGGATGGGCCTGAGTGCACTCGGATAAAAAAAATCATTAAAGGGCAGAGCATTTGAAGAACAGTAGCAAATATTTAGGAAGATAGTAAAAACACATCAATTAAAGTTAATTCCTGAGTGGAAGAGTAATTCAGAAAAGATAAAATGTCATCCATACCTAACAAAGAAGACTATGATAAGATGAAACACATGTCCTGGTGGTTTTATTGCCAACTGCTGATACAGCGATCCAGATAAGGTTCTGGGAACTCGGGTTCAACTGCAGCCATGGCGGATGCTGGAATCTAAATCAACATAAATCCGCAATTAAGCTTTATAGTTTAATGGTGAGATCACTTTCACTTCAAAATTATGTCTCCTTCTTAGAACATAGAACATTACAGCGCAGTACAGGCCCTTCGGCCCTCGATGTTGCACCGACCTGTCATACCAATCTGAAGCCCATCCAACCTGCACTATTCCATGTACGTCCATATGCTTGTCCAATGACAACTTAAACGTACTTAAAGTTGGTGAATCGACTACCGTTGCAGGCAAAGCATTCCATTGCCTTACTACTCTCTGAGTAAAGAAACTACCTATGACATCTGTCCTATAACTATCACCCCTCAATTTAAAGCCCCCTCGTGCTCACTTTCAAGGATCTGTGCACCTGAACACCGAGATCTCTCTGCTCATCTACACTACCAAGAATCTTACCATTATCCTAGTACTTTGCATTCCGGTTACTCCGACCAAAGTGAATCACCTCACACTTGTGCACATTAAACTCCATTTGCCACCACTCAACCCAGCTCTGCAGCTTATCTATGTCTCTCTGTAACCTACAACAACTTTCGTCACTATCCACAGCACCACAGTCCTTAGCATCGTCTGCAAATTTATTAACTCACCCTTCTCCACCCTCATCCAGGTCATTTATAAAAATGACGAACAGCAGTAGACCCAACACTGACCCTTGCAGTACACCACTGGTAACTGGACTCCAGGATGAACATTTCCCATCAACTACCACCCTTTGTCTTCTTTCAGCAAGCCAATTATTGATCCAAACTGCTATATCTCCCACAATTCCATTCTTCCGCATTTTGTACAATAGCCTACTCTGGGGACCTTATCGAACGTCTTGCTGAAATCCATATACATCACATCAATTGGTTTACTCTCATCTACCTGTTTGCTCACCTTCTCAAAGAACTCAATAAATTTTGTGAGGCATGACCTACCCTTCACAAAACCGTGCTGCCTATCCTGAATCAAATTATTCTTTTCTAGATGATTTTAAATCCTATCTCTTATAACTTTTTCCAACACTTTACCAACAACTGAAGTAAGGTTCACTGGTCTATAATTACCAGGGTTGTCTCTACTCCCCTTCTTGAACATGGGAACCACATTTGCTATCCTCCAGTCTTCTGGCACTATTCCTGTAAACAATGACGATTTAAAGATCAATGCCAAAGGCTCAGCAATCGCCTAACTGACTTCCCAGAGGATCATATGATAAACCCCATCTGGCCCAGTGGATATATCTATTTTCACGCACTGCCGGATTGCTAATACCTCTTCCTTGTGAACCTCAATCCTACCTAGTCTAGTAGTCTGTATCTCAGTATTCTCCCCGACAACATTGTCATTTTCTAGAGTGAATACTGTCGAAAAATATTCATTTAGTACTTCCCCTATCTCCTCTGACTCCACACAAAATTTCCCACTACTTCCTTGATTGGCCCTAATCTTACTCTCGTCATTCTTTTATTCCTTAAATACCGATAGAAAGCCTTAGTGTTTACACTGATCCTATCCATGAACAACTTCTCATGTCTCCTTCTGGCTCTTCTAAGCTCTATCTTTAGGTCTTTCCTGGCTGCCTTATAACCCTCAAGCGCCTTGACTTAGCCTTCACATCTCATCCGAATATAGACCTTCTTCTTCCTCTTGACCAGAGATTCCACTTCCTTCGTACACCACAGCTCCCGCACTCTACAGCTTCCTCCCTGCCTGACAGTTACATATTTATCTCGGACACACGGGAGGTTTTACTTGAATAAGCTCCATATTTCTAATGTGCTCATTCCCTGCAGTTTCCTTCCCCATCATTTGCTTCCTAAATCTTGCCTAATCGCATTCTAATTGCCTTCCCCCCAGCTGTAACTCTTGCCCAGTGCTATATACCTACCCCTTTCTATCACGAAAGTAAACATAACGGAATTGTGATCGCTGTCACCAAAGTGCTCACTTACTTCCAAGTCTAACACCTGGCCGGGCTCATTACCCAGTACCAAATCTAATGTGGCTTTGCCCCTTGTTGGCCTCTCTACATACAGTGTCAGGAAGCCCTCCTGCACACACTGGATAAAAACTGACCCATCTATAGTACTCGTACTATCGTGTTCCCAGTCAATATTTGGAAAGTTGAAGTCCCCCATGGCAACTCCCCTGTCTCTCTCACTCCTATCAAGAATCATCTTTGCTATCCTTTCCTCTGCATCTCTGGGACAATTCGGAGGCCTACAGAAAACTCCCAACGGGGTGACCTCCTTTCCTGTTTCTCTAACCTCAGCCAATACTACCTCAGTTGACGAGTCCCCATCCTTTCTACAACCATGATAGCGTCTTTGACCAACAATGCCTCACTGACCCCCACTTTTACCATCTTCTTTCTCCTTACTGAAACATCTAAATCCTGCAACCTGCAACAACTATTCCTGCCCCTGCTCTATCCATCTCTCCGAATGGCCACAACATCGAAGTCCCAGGTACCAATCCATGCTGCAAATTCACCCACCTTATTCCGGATGCTCCTGGCGTTGAAGTAGACACACTTCAAACCAACTTCTTGCTTGATGGAGCCATCCTGTGTCCCTGACACTTGATTTTGGACCTCCCTACTTTCAACTTTTTCTATACACGAACTCAATTTTGGTTCCCATCCCCTTGCTGATTAGTTTAAACCCACCCCAATAGCCTTAACAAAATTCCCCCTAGGATATTGGTATCCCTCTGATTCAGATGAAGACCATTCTGCTTGTAGAGGCCCCAACTACCCCAGAAAGAGACCCAATTATCCAAGAATCCAAAACCCTTCCTCCTGCACTATCCCTGTAGCCACATATTCAACTTCTCTCTCTCCCTATTCCTTGCCTCACTATCACGTGGCACGGGCAACAAACCAGAGACAACAACATTTTTCATCCTAGCTCTAAGCTTCCATCCTAGCTCCCTGAATTTCTGCCTTTAATTCCCATGTCTCTTCCTACCTTTGTCGTTGGTGCCCATGTGGACCACGACTTGGGGCTGCTCCCCCACCCCCTTAAGGACTCCAAAAACACGATCAGAGACATCATGATCCCTGGCACCTGGGAGGCAACACACCAACCGTGAGTCTCTCTCGTCCCCCCCAGAACCTTCTATCTGTCCATCTAACTATGGAGTCCCCAATGACTGCTGCTCTGCTCCTCTTCCCCCTTCCCTTCTGAGCAGCAGGGACAGACTCTGTGTCAGAGTTCTCTGTTTTCCCCAGTAAGTCGTCCTCTCAACAGTATCTAAAACGATATACTTATTTTTGAGGCGAATGGCCACAGGGGATTCCTGTACTGCCTACCGGTTCTCTTTCCATCTCCTGACTGTAACCCATCTACCTTTGTATTGTACAGGAGGAGTGACTACCTCCCTGTAACTCCTCTTAATACCTCCCTCTGCCTCCCGAATGATCCGAAGCTCATCCAGCTCCAGCTCCAGTTCCCGAATGCGGTTTTCGAAGAGCTGGCAATATGTGCATTTCCCGCAGATGTAGTCAGCAGGGACACTAGTGGTGACCTTTCCCTCCCACATTTTGCAGGAGGAACATTCAGCTGCCATACCCTCCATTCCCACTATTCTAAATTCCCAAAGATACTGTTGAAAAAATAAGGAATATAAAATAAACTCGTTACCTTACTAATCTGGCACACAGAACCTTTTTTTTTGGTTAGAGGGAGGAGGATGGGTGGGAGACACTACCTGAATAGTGTTTCAGGTAACGCAACCACATGACTTCCCAGAAGTCCTTCACTTCTCCCTCACACCTTTCAGCAAATGGAGGCCCGACTCCTGAGGTAAGTCCCTGATTGAGCACTCGAGTAAGGTGAAAAGCTGCTCTTTGTTCAAACTGTCCATCAACCTCATACTCTGAAATACCTCAATCATAAAGCCCTCTCAATCTCCTCTGCTTCAAAAACATTTAATCTCTCATCATAGTTTGAGTACTCTCTCTTGTCTTTTTACTTCTGAAATGTATCACATCGCATTTATCAGTCAAATCTCATCAGCCATTGATCCAGGCACCTGAACAAACCATTTATATAATCTTTAAACTGACATGTTCCTCCTCACTGTGAATCACCCACCTAATATTTGTGTCATCCATAACATTATTTATCATTCCCCCAAAATCCATCCCTCACATTCTCATTATCATCATCATTTATAAAGCTCACAGATAAGACGTATTTTATTTCTCCTGTTCTTCAGAGGTTGTTCAAACGAGAAGAATTAAGAATTCCAGACTCTTGTTGTTCCTACTTTGTTGAATTTACAGTGTGATGCAGTTGAGGTCTTTTTATGAGAGAGCCACATATATTTTTTGGACATGGAGCTGAATTCTCCTTTTATACTGTTTGTCTCTGTATGTTTTAATCCTAAGCTTGCTTGTGTTTAATATTGGACTTGGTTGAACTGACTTCCTCTGTAATATTTGTATTTGACTTGGACCTGGATAATGTTCTTTGTAACGTTCCCTGCTGAATGTCCTTCAGAGCCGAAGGAATTTTTCATCTGCAGGATGGACATAGACTCATATGATTGTTTGAAAGATCTGGAGAGATGAGAATAATGATTCAATTAGATGCTGCACATACCCACAGTAGGAGATCAAATCATATCGGCAAGCCTACCTTGGATTGGAAGCAATTTATTAGAACATATGCCCACTCTTCTTCAAACTGCAAAAATAAAGTTTGAAGAAATGTTCTTAGAGCAGTATGGATCTTACAGATGCTCCTGGGATTGCAGGCATAGTTAAAGATTTATTGTTGTTTTTTGCATTTAATGCAATTCATATAGTTTATTAATATAAGAGTTTTTTCCATTTTGTTTATTAACATTCAAAAACAAACAAAAAAAGCAAACAAAAAAATCACACGAACATTGTTTTAACGAGCTGTTTAAGGTGATCTAAAAAAACAAAATAGGAAAATCTATATATGTTTCAAAAGGCTTCCTTTTTTAAAAAATGCTGAAGTATTCTTTGTTTCAAAAACTAAAGTCTATTTTTATAGATATTTTTATTGAACATTTAACAGTTTTACAAGTTTACAAAAATAAAAATAAAAATCCCGAGTATATACATTGATATACAATTAAATCTTCAATAAATCATAACCAAAATTTAACAAAAGAAAAATACCAAGAGAAAAAAAGCAAAACTCAACTAACTACTAATCCAACCAACAACTAACTAGAGTGTATAATTAAGTCTCTTACTTTATTCAGATAAGAAAAAGAAAATAAAACCAACGGAGAACACAAAAATTGGGTAGTGAGATACATGCTCAGAATGTATTAACATTAAATGTAACAGAACCCGTATTCATGCGGGATTCTTCACCCAAGGAGCCCCGGACCAGCCAGGTTTGTAATCTCAATTAAATAAAAGCCCTTGTTAGGAAGGCCGAAATATCTGTATTTATATAATTCAAGAAGGGCTGCCATATTTTATGGAATAATTTGGTCTTTTGGTGGACCGTATTTGTAATGAAGTCAAGGGGAATACATTCCATAATTAATCTGTGCCAATTTGAAAGTCCGGGGGCCCTTCACCACCCAGTTTACCAAAAAATTTTTCCTTGCACAGAAAGAAAGAATAGAAAATAATCTCTTCCCGTGCATATCCGGGGATGGGGGGATGGGGGGAGGGGGTGGATAAGTTTGAAAAGCCCAAAAGGAGAGATACAGGGTGTACTCTAATTTCCATTCTGAAGATTTCTGTCAGAGCACTTGCTACTTTAGTCCAATATTTATGGATCTTATGACAAGTCCATAGGCAATGTACAAGAGTGCCCACCTCTATTTTACATTTGGGACACATTGGAGATGCCCCTGCCTTAAATTTTGCCATTCGAACCGGTGCTATATGGGCCCTATGAAGTATCTTCAGCTGAATAGCCTGAGTTCTGTTGCAGATGGTGATTTTTCTGGCGTTTTCCCAAATGTCATTCCACGTTTCTATAGAGATTTCTAGTCCCAAATCCTGATCCAATGTTTTAAGCATATTGTCCATATCTCCTGATACTTCATCATGTAGTAAATGATAAATAGTACTGATGGAAGATACCCCCATTGGCCATAGCACTCTGCATTCTCTATCTGATTTATAAAGACTATCCAGTAATGTAGTCTTCTTCTGTATGTAATCTCGAATTTGTAAGTATCGAAAGAGATCTCCATTAGGTAATCTGATTTCTGACGCAGCTGTTGAAAAGACATCAGGACCCCATCTTTAAATAGGTCCCCTAGACATGAGATACCCCTGGATCTCCAGAGTTTGAAAGTGGCGTCTGTAAACACTGGTTGAAATCCCCATGCTCCCACTGTCGGAGTACAGGGGGATGTTTCATGTGAGTTGCCCTCATTTTGCCGCATTATATTTCAAGGTTTAATTTTGTTTAGTATTATAGGGTTTTTGCAGTGATCTGTAATGATTTTACTCTTGTCTGAAAATAAAAGGTTAATAAGTGGGTATTTTACTTGAGAGGCCTCGATGTCCAACCAGATTGATTGTGGGTCAGATAAGACCCAATCAGCTATGTAACTTAATAGGGAACTTAACTGATATTTCCTAAAATCTGGTAAATCCAATCTTCCCCTTGCCTGTGGAAACTGTAGCTTCTTCAGCTTAATGAGGGGCCGTCTATGATTCCAGATAATGGAACCCAACCAGCCATAGAATTTACTCTAGAGCCAGCCTCGGCAGCATCACTGGAAACATTCTCATAGCGTATAGGAGACGGGGCAGGACATTAATTTTTATTAGTGCTATTCTACCTAGCCAGGAAATTGAAAGGTCTCCCCATCACTAATGGTCCTGCCTTATCCTTTCCAGTAAATGCATAAAGTCAGCCTTGTATAACTGACCAAATACTGGGGTAACAAAAATGCCTACATATAAGAAACCCTCCAGGGACAACCGAAAGGGAAAGTGGGATCCATCCACTAAGTGGGGAATCCTAGCAAGGCCACCCATTGTCATAGCCTCCGCTTTTGAGAAATTAATTTTATAGCCTGAGAATGCACTAAATGTATTAATAACTTGGATTAAGTGAGGCACGGACATCAGAGGATTACTGAGGAATAGGAGAACATCATCTGCATAAAGGGTAATTTTAGGTTTACCTGTAACAATCCTTGGGGCCGTTTTATTAGGCTCAGCCTGTATCGCTTCTGCTAGTGGCTCAATTATTAGTGTAAATAGTAATGGCGAGAGAGGACATCCTTGACGGAGCCCCTATCTACACTGAAGCTATTCGAGCCTAATGCATTGGTAATCACAACTGCTTTGGGATCACTATACAGTGTTGAGACCCATTTGGTAAACACCTTTCCAACGCCAAACCTTTCCAATGTGTAAAACAAATATGACCATTCAACTCTATCAAATGCCTTTTCCGCGTCTAATGAGACTACTACTCCTGGTATCTTTCCCTGATGGCAGACTTAAATCATATTTAAAACCCTTCTAACATTATTGGATGATCTACGGCCCTTAATGAACACCGTCTGATCCTCCTTTATGATATGTGGCAATACCCTTTCTAGCCTCAATGCTAATGTTTTAGAGAGGATTTTAAAATCTACATTTAGCAAGGATATTCTGTATGACGCACAATCTTCTGGGTTCTTTCCTTTTTTAAGGATAAATGAGATATTTGCCTCTTTCAGCGAAGGCGGGAGACAGCCCTGACTGTATGAGCAGTTATACATGTCTATAAGTGGACCAGCCAATATTCCTGTAAATTCTTTATAGAATTCAGCCTGAAAACCATCTGGGCCACGTGTCTTACTGCTCTGAAGTTGCCTGATTGCGTCAAGCATTTCTTGGATTGTTAGGGAACATTCAAGACCGATACCTGTTCCGGAGTTAGGTCCAGAAAGGTCAACTTTTTAAAAAATGATTGCATCCTCCTAGTCCTGTCTTCACAATTCTGCGATTTATATGAATCAGAATAAAATTTTCTAAAGATTGTGTTAATCCTTTTATGAACATGAGTCAAAATACCCGTACTTTCCTTGACAGACGTGATAGTTTGAGGGGCCTTCTTTTTCTTTGCAAGAAATTCTAAGTATCTAACTGGTTTATCGCCAAATTCATATAATCTTTGTTTTGCAAATAATATTTCCCTCTCAGCCGTGTGGGTAAACGTGGTGTTTAGAGCTGTCCTAAGGGCCGTAATCCTTTGCAATTTGATAATAGAAGGTCTGTCAGCGTATGCTGTTTCAGCCGCTTTAAAGCGAGCTTCAAGCAGACGCTGTTGTTCTCCCTGAGTATGAGATGATCAAACCTCGCACGTAAGCTTAGATGGTCTCCCACATCATTGATGGGTTGCTAGCCGTACCTAAATTAATTTCTAAAAATGTTTTAAATTCTTGAGAGAAGTACCTTACAAATTTACTATCTGTCATCAGGAATGGGTCCATATGCCAAAGCCGGGCGAATGTCTCATTGTTCCTTGCCTTGATTTCCATATATTCAGCAGCGTGATCGGAGATTGCTATATTGCCTGTAATACAGGTTGATACGGAATTGTTAAAAATCGAAGGTACAAAAATCATCTCGATTCTGGTATGGCATTTATGTGGATTGGAGTAAAAAGAAAAAATCTCTGCCCTGTGGATGAAGGCATCTCCATACATCTACTAGTCCTAATTCTTTGTTCAAATCCACTAATTGTCTAGATCTGGGAGATACTCTTGCAGTACTCTTGGGAATCCTATCTATTTCTGGATCCATAATACAATTAAAGTCTCCTCCTATTATGACGAGCACTGAGAGGCATCAAGTTTGAGAAGGCTTCCGTTATAAATTTAAAAGGATGTGCTGAGGGGCAAAACAAATTTAAAATCCCAATATTCCTCTCCATTTACAAGAGCTTTAATCAGAATGTATCGTCCAGATTCGTCTTTTGTCTGATTTAGGATTTTGAAAGGGAAATTCTTCCAAATAAGAATAATAACTCTCCTGCTTTTTGAGCTAAAAGAAGAATAAAAGGCCTGATCAAATCCACCATGTCGTAATTTCAAATGTTCGTTATCCAATAAGTGTTGTCTCCTGTAGGAAAGCTATATCAACGCTTTCTTTCTTGACGTTTGATAATATTTTCTTTCTTTTGACTGGTGAATTACTCCCCTTGACATTCCAGGTGCACCACTTAACCGACTGATCAACCATAATCGTCTGGGCAAATTCAAGACCCCTCGGGAGGGGAAACCCTATCCAGAACATCCTGAGTATAGAGCATATAAAATTCACAAAAATAAAGGCTCTCTTATACACTCACAGCAGTATAATAAAAAAAACTATTTCTAAATTAATAAAAATAAAACGTATTTAAATGGAGATTCTCCCCCTTGTATCTCTGAAAGTTGCCACCCAGGTAAATAGTGCGGTGAAGAAGGCATATAGCGTACTGGCTTTTACTGGTCGAGGAATTGAGTTCCGGAGTCCTGAGATCATGTTGCAGTTGTATAAGACTCTGGTGCGGCTGCATCTGGAGTATTGTGTGCAGTTTTGGTTGCCATACTATAGGAAGGATGTGGAGGCACTGGAACGGGTGCAGACGAGGTTTACCAGGATGTTGCCTGGTATGGTAGGAAGATCGTATGAGGAAAGACTGAGGCACTTGGGGCTGTTTTCATTGGAGAAAAGAAGGTTTAGGGGTGACTTGATAGAGGTGTACAAGATGATTAGGGATTTAGATAGGGTTGACCATGAGAACCTTTTTCCACATATGGAGTCAGCTATTACGAGGGGTAATTAAATTAATTAATTAAATTAAGGGGTGGTAGGTATAGGACAGATGTTAGGGATAGATTCTTTACTCAGCGAGTCGTGAGTTCATGGAATGCCCTGCCAGTAGCAGTGATGGACTCTCCCTCTTTATGGGCATTTAAACGGGCATTGGATAGACATATGGAGGATAGTGGGCTCGTATAGGTTAGGTGGGCTTGGATCGGTGCAACATCGAGGGCCAAATGGCCTGTACTGCGCTGTATTTTTCTATGTTCTGTGTTCTATGTTTGTTCCCGGAAGTATCACTTCCTTTCCAAAGGTCCATCATATCCTCTCCCAACCAGTGTCCCACCCTTGACCCAGGCACTCCTCAATAGGATGAGGAAAATTCACATATATTACAGAGCTAGAGTTAACAGAGAGCACCCTACCCACCCCCACACCCACACCAACACCTGGATATATTTGGTAATGTCAATACCATGTGTAAACATATATAACTATATAATTACAATCTCAACAACTAATAATTAAATATAATAATATAAAAAAAAAGGAAAACAACCCCGCTCCTAGGGACAGAAGTAGAATAGAGTAAGTTAACCACCTCCCCCCACCAACATTAACTGGACCCCCCAGCCTATATATATATATAGAGAGAGAGAGAGAGAGAGAGAGAAAGAATAATACAAAAGAAGAACAAGGGTGGAGAAAATCGTTAAGTAGAGAACAAATAAATAAATCCCTCTCCCACCCCCAAGATAATATTAAACAGTAAGGTAAAAAAGGGGATGAATATATATAAAAAGGGGAGGGGGGATGTAAACCGGAGTGGGGGGAAAGCAAACTAACATCGGTTATCTCTTACAATTTATCTAAGAGTCGGAAAATCCCTTCGCCTTTTCCGGCGATCCAAAGTTATACACAGATCCTTCATGATTAAAGCCTAGCGTTGCTGGGTAGCATAAGGAGTCCTGAATATATAAGCCCCTTAAACACTTCTTCGCCTCATCGAACGCCTTCCTCTTTCAGACCAGAGCTGGGGAAAAGTCCTGGAATAACATAACTTTGGATACTTTATAGATCAGGGCTTGAGGATCTTTTCCAAGATTTTTGGAGGCTTCCAAGTGTATCTGCCTCTCCTTCTTGCTCTGCAGCTGGAACAGGACTGGACGGGGGCGCTGGTTTGAGCCGGGCCCGCTTATTGCAACCCGGCAGGCCCATTCCACCCTGACCTGGCCTGATCCAGCCTCCAGATTTAACAGCTGTGGAAGCCACTGTTCAAGGAACCTTGTACGCTGGTCTTCCTCTTCCCGTTCGGGAAGGCTCAGCAAACGAAAATGTTTTCGACGACCTCGATTCTCGAAGTCATCAATGTAGTTCTCTGAGGTCCGGACTTGCGGTTCGACAGTCCGGACTCGATCCACGGCTGATTGCGCTGTAGTTTCAGAGGTCGCGGCCTTTAGCTCCGCCCCTCCGACTCGCCATCGATTTCTGTAATGTCTCGGTTGTGCTTTTGCAGCGAGGCCGAGAGTGAGTCCCATTGACTTTGGGATTCTTCAATAAAAGCGTCGATCTTCGCATCCAGTTTGGAGATGATTTCTACAAGGCTTGTCACTGTAGGTAAGTCCCCCGGGGTGGCTGCGAATGCCTCTGCTGCAGCTGGAGAGGGTGGGGGAGGGGGTCCTGCTTGCTGAGAGCTGCGGGCTCCCTTCCCTTTGGTCATTTTTACTGAAGATTAAATTGTGTAAATTCAATACTAAACAACTAAGTAAATTAAACAGCTATTTTAAATGATTTGGTGAGTGTGGTGGGAGTAGGTGACCCACTTTGCCCAAGACTTGGGAGGAGACTTGCTGGGTCGCAGCCATCTTAGATACCCCCTCTGGACCACCTCTGACACCTCCCTCCCCTTCCTGGACCTCTCCATCTCCATTAATGATGACCGACTTGACACTGACATTTTTTACAAACCCACCGACTCCCACAGCAACCTGGATTACACCTCTTCCCACCCTACCTCCTGCAAAAATGCCATCCCGTATTCCCAATTCCTCCGCCTCTGCTGGATCTGCTCCCAGGAGGACCAGCTCCACCACAGAACGCACCAGATGGCCTCCTTCTTTAGAGACCACAATTTCCCTTCCCACATGGTTAAAGATGCCCTCCAACGCATCTCGTCCACACCCCGCACCTCCACCCTCAGACCCCACCCCTCCAACCATAACAAGGACAGAACCCTCAGGTGCTCACCTTCCACCCGACCAACCTTCGCATAAACCAAATCATCCGACGATATTTCTGCCACCTCCAAACGGACCCCACCACCAGGAATATATTTCCCTCCCCACCCCTTTCTACCTTCCTCAAAGACCACTCCATCCGTGACTACCTGGTCAGGTCCATGCCCCCCAACTACTCACCCTCCAATCCTGGCACCTTCCCCTGCCACTGCAGGAATTGCAAAACCTGCGCCCACACCTTCTCACTCACCTCCATCCAAGGCCCCAAAGGAGCCTTCCACATCCATCAAATTTTACCTGCACATCCACCAATATCATTTATTGTATCCATTGCTCCTGATGTGGTCTGCTCTACATTGGGGAGACTGGACGCCTCCTAGCAGAGCGCTTTAGGGAACATCTCTGGGACACCCACACCAATCAACTACACTGTCCTGTGCCCAACATTTCAACTCCCCCTCCCTCTCTGCCGAGGACATGCAGGTCCTGGGCCTCCTTCACCACCGCTCCCTCACCAGCCAATGCCTAGAGGAAGAACGCCTCACCTTCCGCCTCAGCACACTTCAACCCCATGGCATCAATGTGGACTTCACTAGTTTCTTCATTTCCTCTCCCCCCACCTTACCCCAGCTCCAGCCTTCCACCTCAGCACTGTCCCCATGACCTGTCCTGCCTGCCAATCTCCTTTTCCACCTAACCACTCCACCCTCCTCTTTGACCTATCACCTCCATTCCCACCCCCATTCACCCATTGTACTCTTTGCTACCTTCCCCCACCCTCCTCTTTGACCTATCACTTCTATCCCCACTCCCACTCACCTATTGTACTCTATGCTACTTTCTCCCCACCCTCACCCTCCTCTCATTTATCTATCCACCCTGCAGGCACCGTGCCTGTATTCTTGATGAAGGGCTTTTGCCCGAAACATTGATTTTACTGCTCCTCGGATGCTGCCTGAACTGCTGTGCTTTTCCAGTACCACTCTAATCTAGAATCTGGTTTCCAGCATCTGCAGTCCCTGTTTTTACCTAATATTTGCTTACCAGGCATTCTGGTCAGTGAAGGCTATGCGGTGTCATGCCTGCAAGTAGGTAGGACTACTCTGGAGGAACTGGCCTGCCTTGAAGACCGCTGCCAACACCCAAGCGACCAGTGATGAAGCTTTGAGTGAGCAGATGGTGCCTCCATTTGCAGTGCCCTCTGTGTGTGGAGGGGGAAAAGAGTCCCTCTCCGACTCAGTCTTTTGGTTGTTGCTGATGACACATTCATAGCTAGCCTCAACGTCAAAGGCAGCAGGAAGGCCAAGTACAGATATCATATCCTTTGCTCCTCAGAGAAGGAATCTACACAGTGAGCCTCCTGCAAGAAACCTCAGCTGTATCAGGAGACAATGCTACATGGTTCCTGGAGTGACAGGGAAGGGTCTTCCTGAGTCACTGGCCTCCAATTCTGGAAGGGTGGCTATCTTGTTGGACTCTTTTCTCAGCTGGAGATCTTGAGGGTCAGTGAGACCCAGCCACCTGCTACAACTCACTGTTCATTTCAGAGGCTCAATGATTCACTTCATGAAGGTATCATTCACCTTAGATGGTGAATGACCATCTAGGACAAGGAAGCATCTACTCTTTTTCCCTTCATCGGTGAGGGGGAGCCCCTCCTTCTCAGGGGATATTTAGACTGCACTCTCAGGAGGAGGAGCCGTGGAGATACCCAGAAGAGCTCAGCATCGGTGGGAAAGTTGAGAGACTTGGTGAAATGTCCACCCTGATTCCATTGCTATCAACTTTGTGAAGCCTGGGGTTGGAGTGTCCAGGACTGGACGTCTCTACATTTTCAGGGCGTACACCTTCTATGTTCTGAAGGCCTTGATGTGTCAGGAGCTGATGTGCGGTGACAACCTGGTGTGAGTGGAGCTCGGTCCGTTCTGTGCCAGTGCAAGTTCGGGGTATTGATACTTCAACACCCTGCTGTTGGAGGACAAGCTGTTCTGGGACTTGCTTCACTACTTCAGGACTTGCTGGAGAGGGAAGCACGGGGAGCTTCCCCTCCGTGAGGGATGTCAGCAAAACTCACACATCCATGTCTTCTGTTAGGGATACACAAGTTTGTCGATGAAAAGGTGGAAATCCAGGATCCTGGAGTTGGAGAAGGAGGTGCTTGATCCAGAGTTATGTTGCGGTCAGCCTGACGTGGACCTGGCGCTATAGGACGGTGCATGAAGTGCAGAAGGCTGTGCCCCAGGGTCTGGATCCCTTTGGGTCCTGGACTGTGTACATGTGATCGTGAGTCCAGTTCCATTGGGATCTTGACCGCGGCTCCCATTTCTTCTACTCGCTGGAAAATTGGCAAGGGCTCCACCAGCAGCTCCTTGTGCTGCTAACTGTCGACGATCCCTTGTGTCAGATTGAGGTGGTATCAGGGACCAAGTCAGGATCTATTCCTGTTCTGTTCTCTCTGGATCTGTCCAGCGAGGAAGCTGACAAGGTTCTGTGGGACGACCTGCCACAGGACAGCTGTAACGGTGCTGAGAAGCTCGATGCCCCTCAGAGCTTGGAGCAACTAACTGGTGCCCTCCACCATTTTTACAGCAGCAGGACCCAGGAGCTGCCCGTGGAGTTCCTCAGGGCATTCTGGGATGTCCTGGGGGGTGGGGTGGAGGTGACTATGTGTGAGTCCTGGAGGTATGGTCCTTTCTTGGCGCAGGGTCATCACCAGTCTGATATCTAAGAAGGGGACCTCTGTTTGTTAAAGACCTGGATCATCCATAATAACATCCACTTGTGACGGAATGTGATCGATTATTCCCAAAGGATTGGCCGGTTATGTGCCTTTGTCTTCTTTGATCAGGGAACGATGCTCAACAGAGTGGATCAAGAGTATCTGCTCTGGACAGTGTGAGCTTTTGTGTTCGCAATGTGCAGGTCACTCAGACCTGACTCTGTACACTGCTGCAAAGTGTCTGGTAAAGGTTAACAGGTCCCCAAATGCAGCCTTGTGCTTGGGAGAGCAGTGGGTCAGGCCTGTCCCCTGTATGGGCTGGTTTTCCTCTCTCTGCATGATCCCAATCCTGTATAGTTTGCATAAAGCTGCTTTCAGGTATGGCTCTGCACAGGCTGGGGCTCAAGCTGGGTTTTCTCGGTGTACACTGATGACTCACTCCTCATGTTCACAGAGCTGCGGAGAATGGGAAAGTGCAAGGAAGTCCACTCAGCAATGTCCTCTGCAAGGATCACCTGGAGCAAGGTACTTAGACCATTTGGTCGGACCGAGGCAGGTGGACGTCCTGCCAGATGAGCTCCGGTGCTTCATGGGGAATACCACTCACCTTCTTGACCTGGGAGTCTATCTTTGGCCAGCTGAGGAATCCTGGCTGGCAAATTGGCGCATGCTGGAGACCCAGGTAACCACTCGCCCAGCACAGAAACAGGACTGCTCTGAATGTTGTCCTACAGGGCATGAGTGATGGCCAGAAACCAGCTGGTGGCTGCCATGTTGGGTCTGTCACCCACCCATCCAGATAAAACTTATCAGAGTTTTTCTGGACCTAGAGGGTAACACCAGGTCACTGCTGCAGTTCTGAGTCTCCTGCTTGAGGAGGGTGGTCAGGTGCTGGTGTGCCTTTGTACCCATAACTTTCCACCTTCAGACCCTGCAGCGATACCTCCACGTCGAGCCTCCTCCAAGGAGGTGGGCCCTGATCATGGTGTTTCTTCTGTCAGGTGTGCGGCCTCTGTTAGGACATGTAGTTCCTTTCCGAGCAGTGGTCCCAGACTCGGGTCTTGTTCCTGGAATTGCCTGTCTTCTACCTGGACCTGATCACACTCCCTCTATGGAATTATTGGCTCTCATCAGGGAACCGCTGCTCGGGAACAGGTTCCTCCTTGAACATGGATTGTGCTGGCTGAGGGAGGAAAGAACTTGGGATGCAGGGTTGGATGGCAGAGGAGCAGGCCTGTTAATGCTGGCACAATTGACTGCAAAGGCATCAGTCCATCTCCAGTTCACGATCGGAGCTATCCTTAACCTCCAGACAAGACACTCGGCCGTGACACCTCATAGAGGTAAAAACAATAACTGCAGATGCTAGAAACCCAATTCTGGATTAGTGGTGCTGGAAGAGCACAGCAGTTCAGGCAGCATCCAAGTAGCTTTGAAATCGACGTTTCGGGCAAAAGCCCTTCATCAGGAATCCTCATACACACTCGAGGTGACTCAGGCAAGTGATGGGCTTCCCAAAGAACTTCTAACTTCCTGCCCATTCAGAATTCAAGATTGGGCGCATTCCATAGACCCTCGCTTGTACCGAGGTGCCCCACTATCTGAGCAGTCTCAGGGATATCCTCCTTTAACTGCCTTTGTTAACCATCGTGAGTCACCTTTTCCTTTTGCTGTTTGCACTTTGGAGGGGTCTATGTATATTCTATACCTTACCAGGACTGGTACACAGGGAAATCTGGAGGCTCATGAGCCCACAAGATCCTGTTCCCCAGGAACGGAAGGAGGTGACTCACTCCTGATCTGCATGTTATCCTGGCAGAGAAAGATAATTGGCTTCTTCCAAACAGAAATATATGAATGAGTTGCAGGAGTGGGCCAATCAATAAAATCTTGGCTGATCTGATTGTGACTCCTTATTCTATTTTACAGTTTCCTCTCTCTCCAGCTTCTGCTTTGTTGGTCAGGTTACAGATCCAGATGCTGTAACTACAGTAACCATGACTTATCAGGAGAGGGTCACTAAATTCTCTGGTCTTCCTAAATGTCCACTGCAGCTTTGGAGTGGCATGGTGGCTCAGTGGTAGCACTTCTGCTTCACAGCACCAGGAACCCAGGTTCTAGTCTACCCTGGGGGACTGTCTGGGTGGAGTTTGCACATTTCCCCTGTGTCTGAGTGGATTTTCTAAAACAGTCCAAAGATGTGCAAGTTAATTGGATTGGCCACACTATGTTGCTTATTGTGTCCAGAGATGTGCAGGCTCAGTTGATTTGCCATGGGACATGCAGGGTTACAGGTTTGGGGGTGGTGGCCTATTCTTCAGAGGGTCAGTGTGAACTTGATGGACTGAATGGCCTGCTTCCACACTGAAGGGATTTTATGTTTTGAGAACACAACCTTGAGGAAAGTATAATTAAATCAAATGCCTCTCAACTCAAAGTTAAAAGCCTGGTCTAAATCAATAACATGTCGAGGGGAATCCTCATGATACTGAACACATGATCAGCAGAGAGTTACTAACACAGGCGTTCCACGGACAGGCACCGAACAAGCTTCAAAGTCTTGTCTCAAAGCTGCTGAAATCCCCTTGGCGATCTGGATACAGAATTGGCTGGCCCATGGAAGATAGAGGCTGGTGGAAAATGAGAAGTATTCAGCCTGGAGCTTGGTAAACAATGGTGTTCCATAGGGATCCGTTCTGAGACGTTTGCTCTTTGTGATTTTTATAAATGATCTAGATGAGGAAGTAGAAGGGTGGATTAACAAATTTGCTGATGACATGAAGGTTGGTGCAGTGGTCAACAGTATGGAGGGCTGTGGTAGTTTGCAATGGGCATTACCAGGATGCAGAGCTGGGCTGATAAGTGGTAGATGGAGTTCAACCTGGAAAAGTGTGAAATGATTCATTTTGGAAGTCAAATTTGAATGTAGAATACAGGGTTAAAGGCAGGATTCTTGGCAGTTTGGAGGAACAGAAGGATTTTGGGGTCCATGTCCATAGATCCCTCATGATAAGAAGGCTATGGAAGCTTCCAGAAAAGGTGCAGTGAAGATTTATCAGGATGCATGCCTGAACTGAAGGCCATGTCTTATGAAGAAATGTTGAGGGAGATAGGGCTTTTCTTATTTGAGCAAAGAAGGATGATAGAGTTCTGCAAGATGATGAGAGGCAATGAAAAAGTGGATAGCCAGAGATTTTTTCCCAAGGTGGAAAATGGCTATTACAAGGGTGAATCGTTTTAAGGTAATTAGAGGAAGGATTAGGGGAGATTTCAGAGGTCGATTCTTTACACAGAGTGTGTTGGGTGTGTGGAATGCACTGCCAACGGTGGTAATAGAGTCAGATACATATGGACGTTAAAGCGACTTTTGGAGAGGCACAAAGAAGATAAAACAATGAAAGTATGTCACTTAGTTTGAACTTAGGATGGAAAAAAGGTCGGCACTACAACAAGGGCTGAAGGGCCTGTCCTGTGCTGTACTGTTCTAGGTTCTATGTTAAAAGCATAGATTCAATCCCTACACTGGCTGAGATCACCATGAAATTCCCAACTTCTCAATCACGACCAACTGTGTCTCTGAGAGAGCAACCCTACGGTCCACTGCGACTAAAGCAACTTTACTGAAGGAATATATACCCAAGTCAGGGGATGGTGAGTGGCTTAGAAGGGAACATTCAGGTCATGGTATTCACATGCATCTACTGCCTTTGTCTTTAGGAAGGTAGTGGCCAGAGATGTTGAAGATGCTGTCTACGGAACATTGGTGAATTTCTGCAGTGCTTATTGTCAATGACACTCAATGCTGATACTGAACGCTGGTGGTGGACGGACTGAATGTTTGTAGATGTGGTGCCAATTAAACTGGTTAGTTCATCGTAAAAGAGAAAATGTTGGAGAAACTCAACAGGCTCATTGTAACTGTGAAGAGAGAAAGAGAATGAATGTTTCTAGTCCGACATGACTCCTGATCAGCACTGTTCTAAAGAAGAGTTATATGTGGACTCCAAATCTTAACTCTATATTTGTCTCCACAGGTGTTGCCAGGTTTGCTGAATTTCTCCAGCACTTTCTGATTTCATTTCGGATTTTGAGTGTCTGCTTTTATATGGCTGCTTGGTCATGCTGGGATCCCGTTTGTTGAGGTATCTTGGAGATATTTCCATCCAGGCAAGTGGGGAGTATTCCATCACACCACTGATGTGTGCCTTGGAGATGGTGGAGAGGCTTTTGGAGCCATGAGGTACATCCCTCACCGCACTGACCTTGCCCTCTGACCTGCTTTTATAGCCACAATGTAAATCCGTTTCATTTTCAGCTCAATGTAACTCCCAGGTTGTTGATCTTAGGCGATTCAGTAACAGCAAAGCCATTGAATGTCAAAAGGCATTATTTAGGTGATTGAAGGTAGTAATTGTTTTGCACTTGTGTGGTCGAATATTCATTGTTGTTAGCCCAGGCCTGGAAGTTGCCAGGATCTTGCTGCAGAGCCACATGGAGTGCTTCAGTATCTGAGGAGGGAAGAATGCTGCTGAACATTGTGTGGGTATTAGCGAACCCTCGGACTCATGACATTCTGCCTGAGGGAAGGTCAGTTATACAGTCACTAAAGATAGTTAGGGCTAGGACACGATCTTGAGGACCTCCTGCTGTGAGGTCCTGGAGCTTAGATGGCTGACCTCCCCCAACCGCACCAATTGCTGTGGGTCTGGAGTCACATGTAGCCCAGACAAGACAAGGACAGCCCTAATCACTACAGGATATTAGAGAACCGGATGGGTTTTATCAACAATTGACAAGGGTTTCATAGTCAGATTAGAGTCATAATTCCATGTGTTTCAATTGACGTTCTGCCATCTGTCATTGATAGGATTTGACCTGGGTCCACGATAAGAGTTGGGAAGTATCTGAATATGAGTTAATTTGATGACTGTCCTCCTGGCTGATTTAGAATCCAACTTGACATTTCTATCCCAATTACAAAATAAAGGTTTAAGTTTTATTATTTATCATTGTGTGTCATATTAGTTTATCATTATTTGGTTCCTAGAAAACAGAAATACAGACAGACTTAGTGAGCGCTGCCAACTCCATTAATCTGAATCCTATCTGAACAAGTGTAAGATCACCCAATCTGACTCTGATTGAGATAGCTTCGCACATTCACTCAGTTCGAAGTTTGAAGGAACTGTAAATGAGCAGAGTGAATGGTTTTCCCATGCAAAGGAAGGTGTTATGTAGAAAGGCAGGAATATTATTTACGTGTGTGTGTGTGTGTGTGTCCAACTCATCCAGGCTGACCAAATATCACAAACTAATCTAGTCCCATTGGCCAGCACTTGTCCCATATCCCTCTAAGCCCTTCCTATTCATAGAGTTATAGAGTCATAGAGATGTACAGCATGGAAACAAACCCTTCAGTCCAACTCGTCCATGCCAACCAGATATCCCAACCCAATCTAGTCCCACCTTCTAGTACCTGGCTCCTATCCCTCCAAACCCTTCCGATTCATGTACCCATCCAAATGCCTCTTAAATGTTGCAATTGTACCAGCCTCCACCACTTCCTCATTCCATACCCGTACCACCCTCTGTGTGAAAATGGTACCCGTTAGGTGTCTTTTATATCTTTCCCCTCTCACCCTAAACCTATGCTCTCTAGTTCTGGACTCCCCGACCCCAGGGAAAAGAGTTTGTCTATTTAGCCTATCCATGCCCCTCATAATTTTATAAACCTCTCTAAGGTCACCCCTTAGCCTCCGACCCTCCAGGGAAAACTGCCCCAGCCTGTTCAGTCTCTCAGATCCTCCAACCCTGGCAACAACCTCGGAGTTATCTGAATTAAACTCCATCTGCCACTTCTCAGCCCACTGGCCCATCTGGTCCAGCTCCTGTTGTAATCTGAGGTAACCGTCTTCGCTGACCACGACACCTCCAATTTTGGTGCCATCTGCTAACTTACTAACTTACTAACTACTTATGCTCGCATCCAAATCATTTATGTAAATGACAAAAAGTAAAGGACCCAGCACCGATCCTTATGGCACTCCACTGGTCACAGGCCTCCAGTCTGAAAAGCAACCCTCCACCACCACCCTGTGTCTTCTACCTTTGAGCCAGTTCTGTATCCAAATGGTTAGTTCTCCCTGTATTCCATGAGATCTAACCTTGCTAATCAGTCTCCCATGGGGAACCTTATCGAACGCCTAACTGAAGTCCATATAGATCAAATCTACTGTTCTGCCCTCATCAATCTTCTTTGTTACTTCTTCAAAAAAAACTCAATCAAGTTTGTGAGACATGATTTCCCATGCAACATTTCCCATGTTGACTATCCCTAATCAGTCTTTGCCTATCCAAATACATGTACATCCTGTCCCTCAGGATTCCATCCAACAACTTGCCCACCACTGAGGTCAGGCTCACTGGCCTATAGTTCCCTGGCTTGTCCTTACCACCCTTCTTAAACAGTGGCACCACGTTTGCCAACCTCCAGTCTTCCAGCATCTCACCTGTGACTATCGATGATACAAATATCTCAGCAAGAGGCTTAGCAATCACTTCTGTAGCTTCCCACAGAGTTCTTGGGTACACCTGTTCAAGTCCTGGGGATTTATCTATCTTTAACCATTTCAAGACATCCAGCACTTCCTCCTGTGTAATCTGGACATTCATACACCCATCCAGATGGCTTTTAAATGTTCCAAAGTACTAGCCTTCACCACTTTCTCTGGCAGCTCATTCCATACCCACACCAACCTTTGCTTGAAAACGTTGCCCCTTAAGACCCTTTTAAATCTTTCCCCTCTCATCCTAAATCTATGCCCCCTAGCTCTTTATTCTCCCAACCCAGGGAAAAGACCTTGTCTATTTACCCTATCCATGCCCTTCATGTTTTTATAAATCTCTGTAAGTTCACCCCTCAGCCTCCAACATTCCAGGGAAAACAACCCAGCCTATTCAGCCTTTCCCTCCAGCTCAAAACCTCCAACTCTGGCAACATTCTTGTAAATCCATTCTGAACCCTTTCAAGTTTCACAATATCCTTTCTGTTGGATGGAGACCATAATGTGTGTAAAATACCTGACATTCTTCTGCATTGTGTTATTTTATTAACAACACTATCTTTCACTTAGTCTGAAACAATTTTGGAATGTGTTTATTTGAAGAATTGGAATTCAAAACCAAGGCAGAGGGTGATGGTGGAGGATTATTTTGCAGAGGCCTGTGACCAGTGGAGTGCCACAGCTAGGTCCACTACTTTTCATCATTTATATAACTGATTTGGATGTGAGGTATAGTTAGTACGTTTGCACATGACACCAAAATTGGAGGTGTAGTGGACCATGAAGAGGGTTACGTCAGATTAAAACGGGATCTTGATCAGATAGGCCAATGGGCTGAGAAGTGGCAGATGGACTTTAATTGAGATAAATGCAAGATGCTGCATTTTGGGAAAGCAAATCTTAGCAGGACTTATACACTTAATGGTTAGGTCCCAATAAGTGTTGCTGAACAAAGAGACCTTGGAGTGCAGGTTCATAAACCCTTGAAAGCAGAGTCGCAGGTAGATAGGATAGTGAAGAAGGGCTTTGGTATGCTTTCCTCTATTGGTCAGAGTATTGGGAACAGGATTGGGGAGGTCATATTGCGGCTCTACAGGACATTGGTTAGGCCACTTTTGGAATATTGCGGGCAATTCTAGTTTCCTTCCTATTGGAAGGATGTTATGAAACTTGAAAGTGTTCAGAAAAAAACTATAAGAATGTTGCCAGGGTTGGAGGATTTGAGCTAAAGGGAGAGGCTGAACAGATTGGGGTTGTTTTCCCCGGAGCGTCGGAGGCTGAGGGGTGACCTTATAGAGGTTTATAAAATCACGAGGGGTATGGATAGGATAAATAGACAAAGTTCCTGGATTAGTGGTGCTGAAAGAGCACAGCAGTTCAGGCAGCATCCAACGAGCAGCGAAATCGACGTTTCGGGCAAAAGCCCTTCATCAGGAATAAAGGCAGAGAGCCTGAAGCGTGGAGAGATAAGCTAGAGGAGGGTGGGGATGGGGTGAAAGTAGCATAGAGTACAATGGGTGAGTGGGGGAGGGGATGAAGGTGATAGGTCAGGGAGGAGAACGTGGATTAGATAGGTGGAAAAGGAGATAGGAAGGTAGGAAAAGTCCAGACAAGTCATGGGGGCAGTGCTGAGCTGGAAGTTTGGAACTAGGGTGAGGTGGGGGAAGGGGAAATGAGGAAACTGTTGAAGTCCATATTGATGCCCTGGGGTTGAAGTGTTCCGAGGCGGAAGATGAGGGGTTCTTCCTCCAAGCGTCTGGTGGTGAGGGAGCGGCGGTGAAGGACGCCCAGGACGTCCATGTCCTCGGCAGAGTGGGTACGTTCTCCCCACCCCCACGCTCCTCTAGCTTATCTCTCCTCGCTTCAGGCTCACTGCCTTTATTCCTGATGAAGGGCTTTTTCCCGAAACATCGATTTCGCTGCTCCTTGGATGCTGCCTGAACTGCTGTGCTCTTCCAGCACCACTAATCCAGGATCTGGTTTCCAGCATCTGCAGTCATTGTTTTTACCACCTAAATAGACAAAGTCTCTTCCCTGGGGTCGGGGAGTCCAGAACTAAGAGGGCATTGGATTAGGATGAGAGGGGAAAGATATATAAGAGACCTAAGGAGCAACATTTTCATACAGAGGGCGGTACCTATATGCAATGAGCTGCCAGAGGAAGTGGTGGAGGCTAGTATGATTGTAACATTTAAAAGGCATCTGGATGAGTATATGATTATGAAGGGTTTGGAGGGATATGGGCCAGATGCTGGCAGGTTAGGCTAGATTTGGCATGGACGAGTTGGACCAAAGGGTCTGTTTCCATGCTGTACATCTCAATGACTCTATTACTCTTTGAACACATTTTGCCCCCATCTAGGATGGGAATAGCATTGGGAAGGAAAACTCCAAAATGAACATCGCTCTCAGCTTCTCTTCAGCAGATTTATATATGATGTGAGCAGATATCCTCAGTTTGGGGAGCTTAAAAGTAGACAGACCTCCAAGGTCTAGAGGAGTTGTATCCAAGGAGAGGAGGGAGGAATTTACAGGAACTCTTGACACGAATCTTTAATTCCTCTCCGGCCACAGGGAAGGTGCCAGGGGATTGGAGGGCAGTTGATGTGTTTCCACTTTTCAGGAACAGTGGTAGGGATTGACCAGGAATAACAGAGCAGTGAGTGTTCATCAGTGTCAGGGCAATTATGAGAGAAAATTCTGAAACAAAGAATTAATCTCCATTCTGAGTGGCAAGGTTTGATCATGAAATAAAAACTGAACGAACTGCAGATGCTGTAAATCAGCAATAAAAACAGAAATTGCTGGAAAAGCTCAGCAGGTCTGCAGCATCTGTGGAGAGAAATCAAAGTTAATGTTTGGGGTCGAGTGGCCCTCCCTCAGACCTGATGGTAGTTGGGAACATGTCAGCTTTTTGTGCAGATCCAAAATTGCGGCTGAGTAAGATGCTCTGGCCAGAACTCCTCTGCTCCAGCTGTTCATTTTTTTCTATTTCTTTCTTCTTTTTATTTTTCCTGTTTTTTTTTCAACTGATGACTTCAACTTACCTGGAGCATGTCTGGTGGTGGCATCTCGCTGGTGATGGTGGCTAATGATCCTCTGGATATGGTTGCTGGTGGGATAGTATGTAAGGACAATGGGAACCCTATCTCTGTTGGAGAGGGAAGAGAATAGGTGAGGACTGAAGTATAGGTGATAGGTTGGACCCGCTGTGGGCCCTGTCAACAATGGAGCTGGGAATTCTTTGTTAAAGAAGAAGGTGGATATTTAGGAGGCTCCCTTATCGACGTTGGCATCATCGGAACAGATGTGATAGAGATAGAGGAAGTTGGAGTGTGGAATAGAGTATTTGCAGGATACAGGGTGTGGCTGTATAGACAAGGTGTTTATGGTGGATATTGGTGACTCATCTATCCCATGAAATAGAAACAGAGATGTCAAGAAAGGGAAACGAGAAGTCAGAGAGAGAGTGTGTGTGTGTGTGTCTGTCTGTCTGTCTGTCTGTGTGTATGTGTGTGCATGTGCCTGTGTGTATGCGTCTGTGTATGTGTGTGTGTGTGTGTGTGTGTGTGTGTGTGAGTGTCTGTCTGTCTGTCTGTATGTCTGTCTATCTGTGTGAGACTACATGTGTGTAAGAGTGTGTGTGTGTGAATATTTGTCTGTGTGTCTGTGTATGTCTGTGTGGTTTTGTGTGTGTGCATGTGTGTCTGTGTGGGTACATCTGTGTGTGCGAGTATGTCTATGTGTGTGTCTGTATGTGTAAATGTCTGTGTGTGTGTCTGTCTCTCTGTATGAGTGTTTGTGTGTCTACGTATGTGTGTCTGTATATGTGAGTCGGTGTTGTGGTGATAATATGTGTGTCTGTGTGTGCGAATGTATGTCAGTGTGTGTCTGTCTGTCTATGTCTGTGTGTATGCGTCTTTGTATGTGTCTGTGTGTGTATGTGTCTATGTGTGCATGTGCCTGTGTGTATGCGTCTGTGTGTGTGTGTCTGTGTTGTGGGGGAGGGGCAGGAGACACTTGGGAATGATAATTGTACAGACCTCACAAATACTGATCAAGTCATTGACAGTGAGTAAGAAAGTCTCAGGTTATTGGTAGAAATAGTCAGATTGGTCAGATGGACAGATCAATGATGGATGAAATGTAACTCTGATAAACGAGAGGTGATGGCTCTGGCAGAAGTTACATGACAAGACAGGACTCAATGAATGGGAGGATACGAGGAAGCTCATAGGAACAGAAAGATCTTGAGGCGATTGTTAACAGATCCCTGAAGACAGCAGGACAGGCATTGAGCCCCAGTGCAGAGGGCAGTGGGGGGAATCGAGTTCCAGGGCAGAGGCCACTGGGTGGAATCGCATCCCAGTGCAAAGGCCAGTGAGAGGAATTGAGTCCTGGTGCAGAAGCCAGTGAGGGAAATCGAGTTCCAGTGCAGAGGCCAGTGAGGGGAATTGAATCCCAGTGCAGATGCCAGTGACTTAAGTGGGCAGTTAAGAAGGCAGGTAGGAAACATGCCTTTACCCTTTGAGGCAGAGATTATCAGAGCAGGGAGCATCCTGTTGGAGCTCTACAGCCATTTGGATAGGCCACAGTTGGAGTATCGTGCACAGTTCTGGTCACTGCACCATGGGATGGATGTGATTGCACTGAGTGAGGGTAAAGAACATTCACCAGAACATGGCTTGGGCTGCAGCAGTTTCGATATGAAGGGGGAGGCTGGATAAGCTCGGGCTGCTTTCTTTAGAGCAGAGATCGGGGTATATAAGACCAAGGGGGATGTGGACAGAGTGAATGGTAAGCAGTTTTCCCCCTTAATCAGAGGGCAATTATCAAGGTGGTGTAATTTTATGCTGAAAAGCGAAGGGTTTAGAGGGGACATGCCACCCAGAGGATGGTAGGGGCCTGTGATGCATGGGTCCAGGAGGGGAATTGTGGGAGAAATCCTCAAAACCTTCACAATGTACTTGGACAAGCACTGAAAGGTCATAACATTCAAGACCATGGACGAAGTGCTGGGAACTGAGACTTGTGTTGCTTTTACTGTAATTTTGGAGCAAAGGGGACATTTACCCTGTATGATGCCATCACTTTATTAATTTGAATGTAAGGTTCTGATTTTTGTTTTGTCTTTGTTTTGAGAAAATGTGTCTGAGTGGAAATTCCAGCTGTAGGTGTGGTCAGTATCAGCTTCAGGTTCTGTATTAGAGTGCTCATTCACAGAGAGAATTTTCCAAATCAGTCGTATAACTGGATTAACACGGAAAGCAGTGGGATAACAGTGTGCAGTGGAACAGCTCTCAAGGAGCTCGACAACATGAGATATGAAATGACTGAATAACCTCAGCAGAATGAAGGTCATCACTGAAAAGAATATTGAATCATATTTCGATACTAATGGGACTGATAGTGAGTGAAATATTGTAAGTATTATTGATAAAGACAAATTGGAATGAACATTTGTGACCTAACAGGATCAGATTAATCCAGTCTTTGGGGTATTCAAATACAGACTTAAATCTCAATGCTATCACTTCATTAAAATAAACATGTTGTTGTTAATTGTTTGTTCAAAATGATATAAAAAGATGTAATCTCCGTTTCCCAGTGGAGATTCCACACAATATAAAATAAAGTCTCTGGAACTGTGTCAGCTCCATCTCCGAGAGAATTCTCCAATTCCAACAGCTTGCCAGCAGCAGGAAGGGAAAGGTTGTATCATAAACAACAAAATGCATCTTCTCAAGGAAAGGTTGAATCAGGTATTTGACCCATCCTCGCTGTCGTTGGTGTTCCTGGTAAGTCTTGTCACAACTTAACTCATATAAACCTTTGCATTGAATCATCCTTAATTCTATCAACAACTGATAATAATATATTTCCATTTAGCAAGGCAAATCCCACTGTCAGACATTAGTGTCCTCACTGACTGAGTTTAAAGTCAATAGTTTGTCAGTTCGGAGGCTCCTCAGTAATGTGCAGCATTCTGTGTTTCCCTATACTGTGCAGAATGGGTTTACACTGAGGCCAAATCATTGGAGTTTGACTGAGCACCGCTCCTGGCTGGTCTAGAAAGTGTTTCGGAAGACCACCCTCTCTCTGTGGTAGTTCACAGCCTGCTATCGGTCAGATGGGTTTTGTAACAACCCACCTCGCAGTGACACCTGGTGTTTCCCATTCCTTGATGGAAAGGGATTGTGTTGGTGGATCTTGCTCAGGCAGCTTGCTCCAAATCGGAGCCCAGATACAGCAGGGCAATGGGTGGGTTCAGCAGGTTATTAGGAATGAGGAGACAATGGGAGCTGCAGATAGAGCGTGGTGCTTGAAAAGGCACAGCAGGTCAGGCCAGTATCTCATGAGGAAGAGAGTCAAGGTTTCAAGCAGGGCTCTTCAGGACAGTTAAAGTGACCAATGTTGCTTGAATTCAGGTTTTATTTGCTGAAGGCTGTGCTGTACAGACGTGGACAGGTGGGGGTTGGGGGAGGGGGTGGGGAGTTAGGTCAAATGTTGAAGCTTTTCTGATTGTACCAGGTTGAATACTCACCACAATGTGATTAGATTCACTGCTGAACACTTCCATGGTTCAGATCATCAGGATGTTCAATCCTATGCATGAGGGAACGAATCAATTCCCTATCATTTGTTCATCCTATCACTGTGAAGGCCATCCATTCTGGGACACTGTGGGGTGATTCAATGCCCTGTACTGTAGATCATACAGCCGGGATATAGAATTCTGGTGGCAAACTGAACTGTGGAGACTCCAAAACCAAATACAGTAATTTTGTGATCAATTTCCATGTTCGCTGTCTCCTATTCTTTGTTTCACTGATCCCAGGTGTGAATACTGTGGGCTTATAGGAAATGCCAGCCAGTCAGAGTAACCTGGAAAGCAGGTGAAATCGACTGCTGCTGAACCAAAAAAACCCTTGAGTATATGACCATGTTTCTGTGAGTAATCTGCTGCTCATGTTAAAAATGCAAATGTTCATTTTAGAGAGAGTTTGCTGCTGTGGTTCAGATTCTTTAAACTTTATATAACATGGAACAACAATTATCTTTGTGTCATTACTTACAGTCTGGGCTCAGGCACAGAGAATGTTTGATCAATGACCTCAAGTCTCTTTTTCCATTCTCTTACAGTTAGTCTTGTGGTAATTGTAATCCTCGCTCGGGGAAAATGTGGCCTTTCTCCATGCAGCACTCACTGTCTGGTGGCCATGACAGTGTCAGATCTACTGTTAGTTGTTTTTTTGTATCAGTCCTCGCCAATTTCAACGTTATTATTATCCACAGTGTTTCCTGCACATCACTCCTGTTTGCACTGTTCTTTATGTCCTCAACTGCTTGACCATTGATTGTTCTGTGTGGTTCACGGTTGCTTTTTCCTTTGATCGATTTGTTGCCATTTGTTTACATGAGATGAAAACTAAGTATTGCACAGGGAAAACTGCAACCAGGGTTCTAGCAACAATCTGCATCTTCTTTTGGTTAAAGAACATTCCCAATTCCTTTGTATATAAATCTGGAAAGATTATCAATAATGTTCCATGGTACTGTCATATCAGGTCTATTTATTATTATAACCCTCAGTGGACAAGTTTTAAATATTTTGAAAGGTTCTTAACACCAATGTTCCCATTCACTTTTATTCTCTTTATCAACATTCTGACTGTCAGACATATCTTCGAGGCCACTAAGGTGAGGAAGGAACTGAGAGGTCAGAGAAAAACAGAGAATGATCCAGAGGTAGAGAGGAGGAAGAATTCTGTGATTGTACTCTTTGCCATATCTGCCAGCTTCATACTTCTCTGGTTGTTGCATATTTTATATTTCTTTAATGCTGGTTATTCCTTGGATTCTGTTTCTTTTGGTCTCTTTGTTCAGATTGGATATATGCTGAGGAACTTAAGTTGCTGCACAAATGCCCTTATTTATGTGGTGACACAGAAACATTTCAGAGACCAGTTAAAGTACGCCATGACATATCCATTTATAAAAACAATTCAATTGGTGAATCAATCCAAGTAACTGAGAGCCAACATTAGGTGCAGCAGAGAACGGAACGAGGAGTCCACGTGAGGAATGGACTGAAAGGAGAAGGAGGAGCAGCAACATGATAACACTCCTTTCCTAATGGGCAAGGAATGACTCCATCTGAGGGGCAAAATGAAAGAGAGCAATGGAGTGTAAAGTTCTGTTAGCGATGAGCAACAGTTAGTAGGAAGTGGGACAACAAAAGCAAACCCAAAAGATGAATTAGATATGCACAAAAGTGACATTGATGTCAAGTAATCTGTTCACAGTGAGTGAAGTGGGGAGAAAAATAAATGATATGGAGGAAGGTGAGTATTAGATGAGATGAGATTAGATTCCTCAGAGTATGGAAGCAGGCCATTTGTCCCAACAAGTCCACACTGACCCTCTGAAGAGTCACCCACCCAGACCCATTCCCCTATATTTACCGCTGACTATTCCACCTAACACTGTGGGCAATTTAGCATTACCAATTCACCTGACCCACACATCTTTTGATTGTGGGAGAAACTCAAGCACCCTGATGAAACCCACGCAGATGTGGGGAGAATGTGCAAACGCCACACAGTTACCTGAGGCAGGAATGTAATCTTTCACTGCAGGCCAGAGAGGGAAATGCAACGACAGGCTTCTGTCCACTCTTCCTCACTGAATACTCTGAGCCACACATCTGGGCAAATTAACAAAATACATGAGAATTTTAAAAGAGGAAATAACATAGTGCCAGTACTCCGTGTCTTTTGATTACACATTTATTTTCAACAATAACATACTTTGTTTCCATTCAATTCCTCACACTAAACATAGAATACAGAACATTACAGTGCAGGACAGGTCTTTCAGCTCTCGATGTTGGTGAGTATACTACTGGTGCAGGCAGGGTTTTCCATGGCCCTACTACTCTCTGAGTAAAGAAACTACCTCGGACATCTGTCCTACATCTTTCACATCTCAATTTAGTGCGATATCCCCTCGTATGAGACATTGCCATCTGAGGAAAAAGGCTCTCACTGTCTACCTTATCTAACCCTCTGATTATCTTATATGTCTCAATTAGGTCAACTCTCAACCTTCTTGTCTCTAATGAAAACAACCTCAAGTCCCTCAGCCTTTCCTCCTAAAACCTTCCCTCCATAGCAGGCAATCCTAGTAAATCTTCTCTTAAACCTTTCCAAAGGTTTCACATCCTTCCTATAATATGATGACCAGAACTGTACAGCATTCCAAGTACAG
The DNA here is from genome assembly GCF_047496795.1 of Chiloscyllium punctatum. Classification (NCBI taxonomy): domain Eukaryota; kingdom Metazoa; phylum Chordata; class Chondrichthyes; order Orectolobiformes; family Hemiscylliidae; genus Chiloscyllium; species Chiloscyllium punctatum. The sequence goes on along the minus strand of NC_092748.1, from coordinate 27,858,168 downwards.
TCCACCAGAGTTTTGGACAGCTGCAACATGACCTCGTGGCTCCAAAACCCAATCCCTCTACCAATAATACCTTTCCTCGACATCTTTCCTTTCTTTTCTTGACATCTCTGGAACCATTCAGTGGCCTATGGACAGCACCCAACAGGGTGACCTCTCCTTTCCTGTTTCTAACCTCAGCCCATTCTACTCAGTAGATGAGTCTTCAAATGTCCTTTCTGCCACCATAATACTGTCCTTGACTAACATCGCCACACCTCCCCCTCTGTTACCATCTTCCCTGTTGTTACTGAAACATCTGAACCCCAGAACCTGCAAGAACCATTCCTGTGCCTGTTCTATCCATGTATCCGAAATGGCCACAACATCGAAGTCCCAGATTCCAACTCATCCTGCAAGTTCACCTACCTTATTCCGGATGCTCCTGTCATTGAAACCATTTTCCTGCTTGCTGGTGCACTCTTGCGGCCATGAGACCATATTTCTGACCTCACTATTCTCACCCTCCTGGACACTGTAACTACAATTTTGGTTCCCATCCCCTGGCTGTATTAGTTTCAACCCTCCCAAAGAGCAATATCAAAGTTCCCCACCAAGGATATTGGAACCCCCCTGGTTCAGGTGTAGACCATTCTGTTTGTAGAGGTCCCACCTACCCCAGAATGAGCCCCAATTATCTAGGTATCCAAAACCCTGCCTCCTGTATCATCCCTGTAGCCACGTGTTCAACTCCTCTCTCTCCCTATACCTTGCCTTGCCAGCATTTGGCACGGGGAACAAACCAGAGATAACAACTCTGTTCTGGCTCCAAGCTTCCACCCTAGCTCCCTGAATTTCTGCCTTAAATCCCATCCGTTTTCCTACCCATGTCATTAGTGCCTAAGTGGACCACAACTTGGGGCTGCTCCCTATCACCCTCAAGGGGCACAGTGACTTTGTGGTTAGCACTGTCACTTCACAGCACTCAGGGCCCGGGTTCGATTTCAGCCTTGGGCGACGGTCTGTGTGGAGTTTCGACATTCTCTCGGTGTCTACACGGGTTTCCTCCAGGTGCTCCAGTTTCCTTCCACAATCCAAACATGTGCAGGTTAGGTGAATTGGCCATGCTAATTTGGCCATACTTTTCAGGGATGTGTAGGTTAGATGCATTAGTCAGGGGTAAATATAGGATAATAGGGTAGGGGAATGGGTCTGGGTGGGTTACTCTTCGGAGGATCGGTGTGGATGTGTTGGACAGAAGGGCCTGTTCCCACACTGTACAAATTCTATGATTCGATGATTCCAAAAACATGATCTGAGACATTGTGAACCCTGGCACTTGGGAGGTAACACTCCAACCATGAGTCTCTCTCGTTCCCACAGAACCTCCTGCCTTTCCCCCTAACAATAGAGTCCCCAACGACTAATTCTCTCCTCATCTTCCCGCTCCTTTCTGAGCAACAGGGACAGACTCTGTGTTAGAGACCTGTTCCCCATGGCTTACCCCTGGTAAGTCGTCCCCCACCAACAGTATCCAAAATGGTCTGCTTGTTATTGAGGGGAACAGCTGCAGGTGACCCCTGCACTGCCTGCTAGTTCCCTTTCCATCCCCTGACTGTAACCCATCAGCCCTTTTGTTGTACCTGAGGTGCAACTACCTCCCTGTAACTCCTCTTATTAACTCCCCCGCCTCCTGAATGATCCAAAGTTCATCCAGCTCCAGCTCCAGGTCCCGAAAGTGTTTTTCAAGGAGCTGCAATTGGGTGCACTTCCTGCAGATGGAGTCAGCAGGGAGTTATGACATGGGATAAACCTCTCTGTTAATTTAAACCTGACACACAGAGGTGCTCACCCCTTGCTGTAACCTGGTTCAGCTTGTTTTACCACATCTTTTCCCACAATGCCTTTCTTCAAAAACCAGCACTGTGACTTTATATGTGTCACTTTCCCACAGTGGGAACACCTGAGGCCTTTCACCTCCTTTCCACCCTCTTGGGCTTGTTTTCTAACCTGTGGTAAATATTTACATGTTCTCTACTTTTTGTTTCCTCGTGTAGGACCTCCACTTCTCCCAACCTTTATCCCTCACAGGGCGGAATTCTGGCCAGAAGCTTCTCTTATACACCAATATGTATTCATCTGCTAATCCTGCTGCACTTCTCACTTCCTGAACTTCCTGTTCCTCCACATGAATTCTGACCATCTCTGGAAGTGAGTTTTTAAACTCCTCCAGCAGAATAATCTCTCTTAGAGCCTCATAGGTCTTATCTATCTTTAAGGCTCACATCCATCTATCAAAATGATTATGTTTCATTCTTTCAAACTCAACTTAAGTTTGATGTGGCTCCTGCTTTATGTTTCTGAACCGCTGTCTGTACACTTTTGGGACCAAATTCATAATCACTAAAAATAACCTGTTTAACCTCATCATAATCTCTTGACCCCACATCTGACAGCATGTCAAACACCTCACTAGCTCTGCCGACCAGTTTAGTCTGCCGACCAGCTCGCATCACCTATAAATTCTCAGACCACTCCATCGGCCTAGACAATTTTTTCAATGAAATAAAGAAGGCTTCAACATCTTTCTCATTAAAATGTGGCAGAGTTTGACATATTTGTGTGTATCACTACCTTCTCCTTTAATCTCCATCCCGTTAACTTGACTTTGCTGACTAAATCGCAACTTCTCAAGTTCAAATTCTCTCTCTGTTTGCTCAGGGAAGAGCCTTCCCTCACTTTCTTTTTCCTCTCTCTCTGTCTCTCTCTCTCTCTCTTCTCTCTCTTTTTCTTTCTCTTTCCCTTTCTTCTCTCTCTCTCTCTTTGTTTAGCTCAGAACCTTCTCTCTCTCTCTTTTCCTCTTTCTCTCTCTTTGTTTATCTTCTAACTCCATTTTGCTCAATTGTAATTGAAGTTTTTCTGACAGTACTACACTTGTCTGTTTCTCTGGCACACCTGAGTGTTTGAGTTTCAGCTTTGTTTTTGTCCTTGGTTAAACACAATTCTAACCTCTTTGTTAATTCTAAGAGTATGGTCTTTCCTTTCTAAATGTCTTGGCCAATTTGGGAATCATTTCCAAACCCCAGAACCTCCTTAGCAGTTTTAAAAGCCATTTCTCTCACTTTTAAATTAACCAACCACAGATAACACATTTAGCACTGCTGCCTCACAGCGCCAGAGACCCAGGTTCAATTCCTCCCTCAGGCGACTCTCTGTGTGGAGTTTGCACATTCTCCCATTGTCTGCATGGGTTTCCTCTGAGTGATCCGGTTTCCTCCCACAATCTCAAAAAAATGTGCAGGTTAGGTGAATTGGCCATGTTAAATTGCCCGTAGTGCTAGGTGTAGGGGAATGGGTCTGGGTGGGTTGCGCTTTGGCGGGTCAGTGTGGACTTTTTGGGCCGAAGGGCCGAAGGGCCTGTTTCCACACTGTAAGTAATCTAATCTAACCTAATAACCAAAATTAAACTAATTATCTCACCTATGAAAGATCTAGGACACTAATTGGCAAGTGGTTATATCAACTGGGCTTTTTTGTATCCCAAATCTATTCAAATCTGTCCAAATCTCAGATTGGATCTATCTAAACACGTTCACATCATGAATTGGCGACTCAAACTGTTCAAATCCTGGCGATGATCCCCCAAACTATTATGACAGGGGGTAAACCCCTCTGCGAATTTAAACCTGACACACAGAGATGCTGTAATCTGTTAAATTTCAAAAGGTAAAGAACCATCCCAGATTTAACTATTGAAAGTAAAAATTAACAATTGTATTCTTTAACAGAGAACATTAGACAACTATTTACAACTCCTTTCTCTTCTCGCCTATCTTTTACTGCCCACTCTACAATATTGGTCTGATAATGAAAAGCCCCAACTAAGTTTACAAAAACAGTCACATTTCAAAACCAGTCAGCTTTGTCGATTCTCCTTTGCAGACTTTCCTCTGTTTAGGTTGGTTTTCTTCGGTCTTCTCTGCACAGCGTTTCTTACGAACAGGTACCTTTCAGAGAGCAATTCAATTAGCAATCTATTCTTGTTGGCATTCATGGCAGTGCTCCCCCGAACTGTTCAAAATGTCCGGTTTTATACCCCAAGACATCGGATCATTTCATTGGTGTGATGTTATCAAAACACTAAATTCAAATTTGATTGGAATTTTGGTAACTGGGGCAGAATTTAAACTGATTGGCCGAGTTTGAATTTGTTTTTGTTCCATGGCAATGCAACTCCTGCTATTTGTTTCAACCAAGTGTTACACTTTTAAATTGCTCAGGACACTCTGTGCTTTCAATCAGGCCTTGCATGCTTCCTCTCTCTCTTAAAGGTACAGGACACGCCTACACCTTCATAACAAGGGACACTAGTGGTGTCCCTTACCTCCCACATTCTGCAGGAGGAACATTCAACTGCCCTAACTGCCATTCCCACTATTCTAAATTCCCAAAGAGATTATTGAAAAATAATAAAAAAGAAAAATTAGTTACCTTACCAATCCGGCACACAGAACCCTGTTTTGGTGAGAGGAGGATGATGGGTAGGAGACACCACCTAAGTAATGTTCCGGGGAAGCCAAGCACCCAAATATATTAGTTCACTCACTTAGCAGTCCCATGCCCGTTCTTGCTCAGCCTGTGCTCCACCTATTCATGAGGTCAGTTTTTAAAGCAGAAACATATCTCCCAGCAGCCCCCGCTCCTCTCTCCCTCTCTCCTCGCTGCTCCTGAAAAACAGAAGCCTGAATCTTGATGTAAGTCTTTTGAGCCAATTTGGTTCCTGACAAACGCAAGTTGAGATTTTTTACATTGATCAAAAGGAAAACCCAAAGGCGAAAAGAATTTTATCAGTTTGAAAATACATGTGGATGCAGCGTTTCAAGCCAGAATCCACGGGGAGGCCACTGGCTATTCCTCTCTTCCCGGGGGTGTCAGCTGCAGTGGAGTCAGAGGGTTTTTTTTAAAACAAACTCCTTCCAGTGACTAAGAAAACAGCTTTGCTGCTGCAGCTCATGGGGATCTCGAGATTCGGGAGAGGGAAGCAGCCTTGATTGGACCAGGAACATGTGACACTGTGAATAACCAACAGGTCACCCTCAGAACTATCGAACTCCTTAAGATATTCAATGGAGGAGAGCAACCTTGAGACTGCCTAATGTGGAGTGCAGGTTGGCACGGAGGATTTAGGGCATAGTTTGTGGTTGCTCTTCGGGAATGTTGTAAATTTAGATATTTTGATTTCTTAAATTTAGCTGTTACATGCCCTCTACACTCCGTTTGGATATTTTTAAAAAATACGACCTACTTTTTACCTGTAACTTTGCAAATGACAACTTCTCAAACAAAAATTGAGACAGCCCAGTCCAGTCGTGCCAGGCTGCACCATTCGCCCGAGCCCAAGGCTCCAGAGAAACCAGATAGCAATGAACCCACACTACTTAGCATTAAGGACGTGATGGAGGATTTACAGGCCGAAATCATTACTAAGTTTGAATCTGTAATTTGAGACAGGGTTAGGAAGGAGGGAACAGCTGCTCTGAAGCTGTTGGAGGAAAACAGTTCTTCACAATGCAGGAGTATTTTGAACCTGGAACATTTGGCTCATGAGCATGATAACCAGATAACTAACCTCCAAGCTAATGTTTTCTGCTACGATTGAGTTTCTGATGAAGAAATGTGAAGACTTGGAGGCCTGCTCCAGGAATAATATTTGACTTGTGGGTTTATCCAAAGAATTGGAGGATCCTCATCCAACAGAATTTATGGTCCGACTTTTACAGGACTCGCTCAGACTTGAGGCTAAACCCGTGTTGGACGAGGCTCTTCATACGCTGCGTGCTAATCTGAAAGAAGGCAAATTACCTCGTCCGATGGCTGACAGGGTGAACCAGTTTCAAGTGAGAAATCACATTCTACGCTGTGCTGGAGTAACTTCTCCCCTTGTATATCATGGAAAGAGAGGAGACATTTTTCCTGATTTCACCTGACTGTTGCTAAGCAGCGTGTGGCTTTTGCCACGGTAAAGAAGGAGCCTCACTCATGCCCTAACATTAAATTTGGCCTTCATTACCCAGCGATATTACATATCATCTTGCCGAGCAGACTAACACAGAGGTTTGATGACCTGGGTCGGGCTATGGACCTTGTGAATAAAAACCTTAAAAAGACTGCAGTTCCAGAGCCGGTTTGATGTTTGCGCCTGACTAGATCAGTTAGACATTAGTTTTATGCTACTACGGACAAAGACTGCATTTTCCACTGGGGAGATTAAAATGGATGGTATGCTGTGTTTACAGACTTGGATTTGGTTTCTTTTTACATTTGACCTCATCGACCAAGAAGTACATGTTTCCTTACTCAAGACTTTTATTTTGAGAGGTTGCACTATTAGTACCAAAGAATGTAGAGTTTAGTTGTTTTAAGTAGATACAGTAACTATTTTTATTATATTTACTCATTTTTGCTTCACAGTTTTTGAACAGTTAACTTTTACATTCCCCAAGGTCGTGTTGTAGTTTGCATGAGCTACAAAACACAACAGGTTTTTATTACTGTGGGGGAAGAGAGCATGCACTCATCTAGAGGGGGCTTCTGCTGGGAGGGGGAGGGGTTGATAGGCAGGTATTCCATTTGGGTGGTTACTATTATGGGAGTTGATGGAGTTTGTTTTGTTCTGATGGGGATAGGGAGGGGCTTGGCACATACCTCACTTTTGTAAGGTTTACTCTTGTTTATCTATTATTGCACATTTGGAATTTTATGGTGAGTATTACACATGACACAGTTAATGATTCACCACCCTTGGTAGGTGGGAACATTAAATTTGCCAGTCTGAATTGCAAAGGCCTGACCAACACAATCAAACACACTAAGATCTTACATTATTTACACCATCTTAATGCCCATATAATTTACTTACAAGAAACCCACTTGAAAAATAAAGACAGTCTGAGGTTGAAACGAGGTTGGATTGGACAAGTGCATTTTCCCTCCTTTTCTGGCAGATCTAGAGGAGTTGCTAATAAGTAAGTAATTAGCTCACTGAGCTTGAAGGTTTGCTTTCAGATATTTCATCAGCATACTAGGCAACATCATCAGTGAGAGTCTCTGGTGAAATGCTGGTTGTATGTCCCACCTCTCTATTTAGAGGTCTTGGTTACTTCAGGTGGGTGATGTCATTTCCGTTTATTTTCAAGGGAACGTAGATAGAGTCTAACTCGATGTGTTTATTGATAGAGTTCTCGTTAGAATGCCATGCTTATAAGAACTCTTGTGTATATCTTTGTTTTGCCTGTCCTGGGATATGTGTGTTGTCCCAGGCAAAGTGATGTCCTTCTTTGTCTCTATATATAGAAACTAGTGATAGTGGGTCGTGTGTTTTGGTGGCCAGTTGGTGTTCATGTATCCTGGTGCCAAGTTTCCTGCAAGTTTGTTTGATGAAATATTGCCACCTACTGGTAGGATACCCATGTTTTTCTCCTTTGTAAATTTTTCTAAGGCTTTATTTTCTTGAGCATTAAGTGTGCTTCCTTCCTTTTATTGGCCTAATGTCGGTGCAATAGATTGTCTTATGGTCTGCTGCGTTTCCTCTGACAGATTTTTAAAATTAAGTTCAAATGCTGTGAGGAAATCCTTTTTACTCATGTCTTTGTAATTGTAGTTTAACCCTCTGACTAGGACTGTTTGTTTCTGTATCGGTAAGTGGATGATCTGAAAGATTTTCTATCCAAACATCAGTTTTGTATGGAATGAATTTTTGTGTGAGTTTATCTAACTTATCTTGAAGTACAAGACTTTTTTCTGTGTTGACTGTTTAAAGCTTATGCTTCATTCTAATGCATTTGTCCATTCAGAGACTCTCGCTGATTATGTTACCTAGTATGGAGACGAAATGTTTGAAAACAAACATTCAAGCTCAGTGAGCTAACATATGGACTTAGCATCAACATGAGCTACAAATCTTCTCAGAAAAAGGAGTTGCTTTTCTTTTACATAAATTTATTCATTCCGTCCATGCTAAAACTACGTCTGACTCGACTGGCAGATTTATTATTATTACTGGGCAGAGTTTTGACATTGATGTAATCTTGGCCAATTAGTTATGCTCCCATTTGGGACAATAGGGCTTTTTTCAGACTTTGCAATATTACCAGATATTCACACCAGTTAATCTTGGGAGGAGATTTTAATTGTTGATTGAATCCTCCCTTAGACCGTTCTTCCTCTGTTCCAAGTGCCCAGCCCAAATCTGGTAAAATAACTTTTATGGAGGAGTTTAATGCTGTTGATCCCTGGCGGTTCTTTAATCCCTCTAAAAAGGAATTTTTTTTTTGCATGTCCACCACACTTTTACGTGTATTGATTTTTTCTGGTGGATGACAGACTTCTCACATCCATTTCTAGTTGCAAATATGATTCCATTGTTTTATCAGACCATGCACCTGTCTCAATGAATGCTCGTTTTCAGGAATTCCTTAATACATGACCACCTTAGTGTCTCAATACACACTTCCTCTCAGAGGAAGAGTTTGTTAATTTTGTCTTCAGCAGATAGATTTTCCAAAAAAAAATGAACAGAATCCCATCTAGTGCAGTTTCCATGCTGTGGGAAACCCTGAAGGCATTCACCAGGGATGAAATAATTTCTTATGCAGCACATAAGAATAGACTTAGGAAAGAGAAAATGGCATGGTTAGCAGGGTGGCTGTCGCTATTAGACTGTCTTTTTGCAATCTCTAAGTCTTTAGAAGTATCTCAAGAATGCATATCCCTCCAGGCTGAGTATGATGTTGTAATGTCACAATGCACCACCAAGCCTTTACTTCACTCTAGGTCTATATTTTATGAACAAGGAGATGGAACTAATAAACTGTTAGCACATCAGTTGCACCAAATGTCCTCATCTGAAGTAATCCCATAGATTAAGGCTAATTCATGTATCTTGTCAGACCCATTAGAAATCAGCAAGACATTGAAGGAATTTTACATTTCACTTTATTCATCTGGGTGTTCTTCTGCTACAGCAGATTTTGATCCCTTTTTTGATAAGATTAACATTCCTACAATTGATCAAAATGTGGCAAAGGAATTAGACCAACCAATCACAGCAAGAGAACTTGAGGCTGCGGCTAGATCACTGCAAAGTGGGAAAAGTCCTGGAACCGACGGTTTTCCAGTCAGGTTTTATAAAATATTTCGGAAGAAGCTGGCTCTGCTTTTGGTAGATATGTTTGTTGAAGCATTTAATTCTGGTTGTCTTCCTCAAACTTAAACTCAGGCATCAATTTCTTTGCTTTTAAAGAAAGGCAAAGATCCCTTACGGTGTGGTTGATATCGTCCTATAAGTCTGCTCAATGTTGAGTTCAAATTATTGTCAATGTTATTGGCCCACCGTTTGGAAACCATCCTTCCATCTTTCATATCCTTTGATCAAACTGGATTTATTCACAACAGGCACTCCTTTTTTAATCTTAGCCGGGTAATTTAACATTGTTTATAATTCTGCCCCATCCACCCTCCCTGTAGCTTTGATATCTTTAGATGCTGAAAAAGCCTTTGATAGAGTGGAATGGAATTAACTTTTTTTTTATTAGGGAGAAATTTGACTTTGGGGAAAAATGTATTTCTGGGATCAAACTACTCTATGCATCACCACAGGCCTCTGTTAGGACGAATGACATGAATTCTGATTATTTCTACCTTTATTGTTCCACTAAACAAGGTTGTTCTTTAAGTCCACAGCTGTTTGCTGGTGTAATTGAACCTCTGTCTATTGCTCCACAGACCCTTCCTGATTTCTCTGGCATTACTAGAAATGGGGTGGAGTTGAAGGTTGCCCTCTGTACAGGTGACCTTTTGCTATTTATCTCCAACTTATCTCTCTCCATTCCCACCACACTCTCAATTTTAGAATCTTTCAGTAAGATTCCTGGGTATAAATTGAATTTTAGCAAAACAGAGATATTTGCTATCCATAAGCTTGCCAGCGAATACCCACTTGATAATTTACCATTTAAAATCGCCAACTTTGGTTTTGTTTATCTTGGTGTACACGTGGCACATACACAAGGCAATTTGTACAGGAAACATTTTGAACGATTTCTGGTACAAATTAAATGAGACTTTGAATGATGGTCTTTCCTTAATTTGTCTGTTGCTGCTAGAATTAATTCCATTAAAATGAATATTTTTTCTACAATTTAATGATTGATTTCAATGCATACCAATTTTTCTTACTCTTGCCTTTTTCCAAAAAGCAGATGGTCTCATTCTTGAATTTATTTGGAATAAATAAAACTCCTAGGTTACAAAAACAGCTGTTACACAGGCCTAAGATATTAGGTGGAATGGTGCTGCCAAATGTTTGTTTAATTATTGAGCAGCAAACATAAGAAATGTGAACTATTGACTCCAATATGAGAAGCTTGATGCTTTCCCAATTTGGTTGACTATTGAGGCAAATTCCACCCACCCGGTAACATTGAAGGCTTTATTGAATTCACCTTTCCTTTCTTCAATCTGTACTTACATGAACAATGTAACTGTTTCATCCTGTCTTAAAATTTGGTTTCAATTTAGATTGCAGTCATTTTCTACGAAGGTGCCATTGATGGCAAATCATATTTTCCCATCTTTAGTGGACAGTGCCTTTTCTGGTTGGCCTAAGTTAGGAATAAAAACTGTGAAAGATTATATATTAATGGTGTTTCTGCATCTTTTCAGCATCTTAGTCGATACGTTTTCACTTCTTAAAAGCCACTTCTTTAAATATCTCCAAGTTCGCAGTTTTGGCCGTAGTTCATAATGATTCCTAATGATTCTGATTTTCACATCTTTCTAGAACTACTTTCTTCATTAAAGGAGGTCATTTCAGCTAGTTATTCAAACATTCATAAAGCATTGTTATGACACGGGGTAAACTCTCCTGCTTTATTTAAAACCAGCAATACAGAAAAGATTTATCCCATACGTAATCTGTAAAACTTCCAGTGGCCAAGAACTATTCAAAGTAAATGTTAACACCTTTATTTTTTTTTAGATTAGATTACTTACAGTGTGGAAACAGGCCCTTTGGCCCAACAAGTCCACACCGCCCCGCCGAAGCGCAACCCACCCATACCCCTGCATTTACCCCTTACCTAACACTAAGGGCAATTTAGCATGGCCAATTCACCTGACCTGCACATCTTTGGACTGTGGGAGGAAACCGGAGCACCCGGAGGAAACCCACGCAGACATAGGGAGAACGTGCAAACTCCACACAGTCAGTCGCCTGAGGCGGGAATTGAACCCGGGTCTCTGGCGCTGTGAGGCAGCAGTGCTAACCATTGTGCCACCGTGCCGCCCACTTTCTTAAAGTATAACAGACTTAACTAACAACTATATATAAGTCCTTACTCTAACCTATCTTTACCTTCCCTTCTATACTAGTCCAATAAAACTCCCAATTAAGATTTACAAAATAACACTTCTTAGCTCAAAACCAGGCAGCTTTCTGTTCATCTGTTTGGATCTTCCTGTGGCTTCTTTTCTTCTTCTTGGGAATTTCTGCTCACAGGTTACTGATTGATAAAGTTCCTTTTTCTGGGCAATGTACAGATGTCGTTGGCTTTGCAGTTGTCCCCTCAACTGTTCAATTGTCCTCAGTCTTATAAACCAAAGCATCAGATTGTGTCATTGGCTTTTAAGATTGTCAATATGCTCAATTCAAACTGAATTGGAGTTTGATATTTTTCAGGATATAATTGACACTGATTGGCCAAATTCAAATTTGTGTTTTTGTCTCCAGGCAATGAGCTAGTCAAGTTGTTCGACCGAGTGTTACGTTGTTACCTTACAGAGAACACTTGGTGCTGTGTTCGGTAGTTCTGCTGCTTTTAACTCTCTTAAAGTACACCCACGTCTTCATAACAACTCCCCCCTTAAGAAAAAACAAATCATCATAATGAAAACATGGCTTCATTTCTTTTTCTACCTTTTAAACACATTGCCCGAGCATACAGATAATGTTTATATCAGTTCACCTTAATTTATTCCCATATACGTAGATATATATATCTATACAAAACATTAAATAAAGACAAATCACATCTAAACTCTATCAGTTAAATCCACGATAACGCATCTGTGATTACATTCTTCCAAACTGCAACATGTATGATTTTTAAATTAAAAGTCTGTAACATAAGACTCCAATGAAATAGTCTCAGATTCCTATCTTTAAAACATTCCAAGAATGTAAGTGGATTGTGGTCAGTGTATACAGCCGTCTCCAACACATTGTTCATGACATCCACATTAACACGTTGGAAGGCCAGTACCAAACTCAATAGTTACTTTTTGATTGTGGAGTGTTTTCTCTGGTGAATGTTAAAAAGTAACCAACTGGCAGTTCAATGCCATCCTCATCTTGCTGGAGGAGTACAGCTCCAACTCCAATGTCACTAGCATCGATGGTGCCTTTAAAAGGTTTTGATACATTTGGTGTAGCTAAAACTGGTTTGGTGGTTAATATCGATTTGAAATGGTCGAATGCCTCCTGGCATGGTTCTGTCCACTGAAACTTTGTATTCTTCACCAGTAAATCGGTTAATAGTGCCACTACACTGCTGAAGTTTAGAACAAACTTCCAATAGAATCCGCTGAGTCCAAAGAATCAAAGCATCTCTTTCTTCAAGGTTGGTTGTGGAAATACCTCGATGGCCATTGTCTTTGCGCTCTGTGGGATCACCTTCCATGACCGATGTTACGTCCCAAGAATGTCACCTCTGCTTTCGCAAGTTCCATTTTATTTCATTCAATCATCAGTTTTGCCTCTTGTAGTCATGGAGTCACATAGTCATAAAAATGTACAGCACAGAAACAGGCCCTTTGGTCTAACTCGTCCATGCTGACCAGATACCCAACCCAATCTAGTCCACCTGCCAGCACCTGTCCCATTTCCCTCCAAACCCTTCCTATTCTTATACCCATCCAGATGCCTTTTAAATGTTGCAATTGTAGCAGCCTCCACCACTTCCTCTGGCAGCTCATTCCATACACTTGCCACCCTCTGTGTGAAAATGTTGTCCCTTAGGTCTCTTCTTTATCTTTCCCTTCTCACCCTAAACCTGTGCCCTCTAGTTCTGGATACCCCCACCCCCAGGGAAAATACTGTCTCTTGATCCTATCCATGCCCCTCCTGATTTTATAAACCTCTACAAGGTTAGCCCTCAGCCTCCGACCCTCCTGGGAAAACAACCCGAGCATATTCAACCTCTCACTCCCGCTCAAATCTGCCAACCCTGGCAACATCCTTGTAAATCTTCTCTGAACCCATTCAAATTTCACAATATCTTTCACAATGTCGTTCAAAGAGCTCTGCCAACTGTACCATGTGATCTTCCAAGGATCACTACATCATCCAAATAGACTACACAGTTTGTGAATGTAACCACAACTCTATTCATAAGTCTTTGGAATGTGGTGGGCACATTCTTCATTCCAAAGTGCATCACTTTAAACTGATATAGCCCATTTGGAGTTATAAACCCAGAAATTTCTTTCACCAACTCTTATAAAGGTACCTGCCAGTAACCACGCATTAATTCCAACTTGTCTCTGATTCATAATCTAAGTGTGAGATCTCCAACTTTGGCCCTGTCAAATTTTCTTTAATTAATTTCAAAGGACCTCTCACTTCATGACTGAATATTAACTCAAAGGGAGTAAACTGAATAGATTCATTTGGGGTAGTTCTAATAGCAAACAATACGAAGGGGATACCTTTATCCCCGTCATGCAGGTAATCCTGACAGTACGCTCTCAACGTGGTCTTCAAGGTCTGATGCCACCTTTCTAAAGCTCCCTGGGATTCAGGATGATATTCACTGGGATTAAAGTGCTGTATACCGAAGCTATCCATAACCCCCTTAAGCAGCCTCGCAGTGAAATATGACCCTTGGTAGAACTGATTCTCTCTGGGTAGCCCACACTGTACTCCCCTACTACCCTTTTAGCCTTGATACTCTGTAATGGAATTGACCCTGGAAATCTGGTAGGCACATCCATTATGGTTAACATGTACTGATTCCCACTTTTAGTTCTCGGGAGGGGACCTACACAATCGATTCTAACCCACATGAAAGGTTCTTCAAATGTGGGAATTGACAACAAAGGTATTGGTTTTCTTACTGCCTGTGGCTTACCTACCATTTGGCATGTATGACAGGTATGGCCAAAGTTAACCATATCCTTGTTCATTCCAGGCCTTAGCCTGAGTCTTTCGTACCCCAACAAGACCCCCTAAAGATAGTTCATGTGCTACCCATAACGTCTCCTGTCTATATGCTACGGGCAACACAATCTGGTGCACTTCAGCCTATTTCTCCTCTGCACTAAGCTGCCATTTCTGTCTGAGGATTCTATATTTTAGATAATAGCCCTCTGGAATATTCTCTGCCTCCTTTTCAGAGTATGCATCCACATATATATGTTTTATCATCTTGTCTTGCTATTGCAAGTGTCTTCATCTTTCACGTATGTTTATCTCTCTGCCTGGTCAGGTTTTTCCTGCACCATTACATCAAGCAGGGGATCCGCAAACTGAACCCCAACTCCTTCATCTTTCTCTTTACTTTTTGCTTTGTGCTGTGTTTTATGAGAGTGGGATCTGGTTACCACACAGACTGGGAAAATACCAGGATAGTTCTGCTTTAACTCCTCAGTTTCTTGGTCTTCCTTGGGCTTCTCCACAACAAAGGGTGTCAATACCACCTTGGATCCTGCCAAATCATTCCCAAGAACAAACTGAATTCCTGGAACAGACGCTCTGTCAATCACTCCCACTGTAACTTCCCCAACCTTGGTTTGGCACTCCAACCTGATCTTACTCAGGGGAATGCTAAATTTCTGTCCATCTATCCCACACAATATCACACTCTCGGGTAACAAATCAGAAAGAATGCATATTCGCTCATCCCTTATTATCAGGGACTGGTTAGATCCTGTATCTCACACAAAATTATAATTTTTGTTCTTCTCCCCCTGTTCTTTCTGAGTAACCTTTACCCATAGAGGTGATTTTTTTGTAGAGATCAGATACTAACCCCACACCCAGCCCCTGCCTCGGCTGTGCACTCTCCTGCAGCTCCTCGGCTCTTATTGTGGTCTCCTTTACTAACTTCACTAAGGCCACTGGCTCAGCTTCTTTCCCCACATCTTTTCCCATAGTGTCTTTCTTTAACGAGCAGCACTGTGTCTGTATGTGTCCCACCTTCTGGCAGTGTAAACACCTTTTCCCAGTGCCCTTCTGAAACCACTGGCACTGTCATTTTCTGTGTCCCATTCCATTACAGTGAGGTCTTTCATCTCCTGTCCACCCTCTTGGGATTCTATATTCTGGGTGAAAATCATACCAGTGTGCTCTCTACTCTTGGTTTCGTAGTGTAGGATCTTCTGTTCTCCCAACTTCTATCCCTCACTGGACGAAATTCTGGCCAGAAGCTTGTCTTATGCACCAACACGTACTCATCTGCTAATCCTGCTGTCGTTCTCACTTCCTGAACTTTCTCTACCTCCACGTGAATTTTTACCATCTCTGGAAACAGGAGAAGGCAAAGGCAAAGGCAGTCTGTACTAAACTATTTCTCTGATATCATTCTGTTTCTTTATTTGTTCCTTTCCATGAACCAGCTAATGCATTGCCGGGGAATCCAAGCCCAACCAGAAGGATTTAAGACCATAAGACATAGGAGCGGAAGTAAGGCCATTCAGCCCATCGAGTCCACTCCGCCATTGAATCATGGCTGATGGACATTTCAACTCCACTTATCCACATTCTCCCCATAGCCCTTAATTCCTTGTGACATCAAGAATTTATTAATTTCTGCCTTGAAGACATTTAGCGTCCCAGCCTCCACTGCACTCTGCGGCAATGAATTCCACAGGCCCACCACTCTCTGGTTGAAGAAATGTCTCCTCATTTCTGTTCTGAATTTACCCCCTCTAATTCTAAGGCTGTGTCCTAGTCTCCTCGCCTAACGGAAACAATTTCCTAGCATCCACCCTCTCCAAGCCATGTATTATTTTGTAAGTTTCTGGACTCCCTTCCTGCACCCACCCAATGACCCAGCTCCCTCTCCGATTTCAATGCTCCTTCAAATCTACCTCTTCATATAAGTTATTGTCACCTGACCCAATATCACATTCAGTGAATCAACATTAACCCTGTTTAATTTGTAATGATAAAGGTCTTTTTAAATATCTTTGGGGACTGTGTTGTGGTGAAGTGCATGATGATGGTGCTATCGTGGTTAGTGTAGATGTCTTCCAAGCAGGTGACCTTGGTTAGATTCCTGGCAATCTCAAATTGAGATCTTTTTACAATAATCAATAGGAAACCCCAAAGAAAAAAAGGAATTGGATCAGTTTGAAAATACATTTGTCTTTCATTCCAAGACAATAAAATGAAAAGCAGGAATAGACAAAGGCAGACTGGATGAAACAGTTTACCTGCTGCATTCTCTCACACCTCCTCCCACCCTCCCTCTGCATTCTAATCCCACTGAGATGGCTCTGGCTGTGCTTCATCCCTGGGGGTGGTATGCCCTGTGTAGAGGAGCCTGGGACTTGGGCAGAGAGGGGGCTCTGAGTCAGAGACCTGTGGATGTTTCAAACAGATTCTGGCAGCCATTGTCCATTTCGCCGTGTGCACTGAGCAGGGGGTGAGTATCGGTGTGTTTCTAACTGTGTGTGTGTGAGAGGGTGGGCAGTGTTTGAATCTCAATCCCAGTTTTGATCCTTTAACCTCATCCCCTCCCTGAACCAGCCCCTCCTAATGCAAGCCCCTGGAGCAGAGTCTGTCCTAAATGGGAGAGAGGAAGTGTGAGAGACCATCAAGAGAGCTCAGACCAACCGGAATGGTGAATATCACCTCTTTAATCTCGCCACATCTTTCCTTATCTCATGGTTGTACCTGTCTGATTTTTCCTCTTTTCCCTCTTTCTGTCTCTCTCTTTGCCTCTGATTCTCACTCACTGCCTGTATCACTCCATCTCTCTCTCTCCCTCTCAACCTTTCTCTCTCACATTATCTTTCTCTCTCTCTCTCCTAACAGACTCTCCTTTTTTTTTCTTTTTCTCTCTTCCTTCTTCCTTTGTCTCTGTTCTTTCCCACTTTCTTGCTTTCTTTCTTCTTCTCTCATTCTCTCTCTGTCTTTCCCTCTCTTCTTGATTTCTGTCTTTCAATCCTGAATCTGCCATGGCTCATTCCCCCTCCATCATCCCTGACCCCCTCCATACTCCTGTCCCCCTCCATGGCCCCTGTCCCCCTCCATGGTCCCTGTCCCCCTTCCATGGCCCTTGCCCCCCTCCGTGGCTCCTGCCTCCCTCCGTGGCCCCTGTCCCTCTCCATAGCCCCTGTCTCCCTCCATGACCCCTGTTCCCCTCCATGTCCCCTGCCCCCTTCCATGGCCCCTGTCTCCTTCCATGGCCCCTGCCCCCCTCCATGGCACCTGACCCACTCCATGGCCCCTGCCCCCCTTCCATCACCCCTGCCCCCCTTCCATGGCTCCTGGCCCCCTCCATGACCCCTGTCCCCCTCCATGGACCCTGCCCCCCTCCATGGCCCCTGGCCCCCTCCATGTCCCCTGTCTAATTGCCCTCCCCTGTGCAGCTCCATCTATCCTGAACTGCCCCTCTGTAGTTTCTCTATTTCACACCCACTGCATATAAAAGCCCCTTGGTATCTCCATCCATCAACAATACCCTTGCTCCATGCTGTGTCCCAGTCTCTGGTCTGGAGGACAAAGTGAGTGTTTGCAGAGACTAACATGTCTTTTGACTGCATACCGTAATGTCATGGAGTCATAGTCATACAGCACAGAGACAGACCCTTCGGACCAACCAGGCCACACGGACCATGTTCCAAAACTAAACTATTCCCAGCTGGCTGTGCTTGGCCCATATCCCTCTAAACCTTTCCTATTCATGAACTTATCCAATGTATTTTAAAAGTTTGTAACTGTACCTGCATCCATCACTTCCTCTGGCAGTTCATTCTAAATCGAAACATTTTGCCCCTCATGTCGTTTTTCAATCTTTCTCCTCTCACCTTAAAAATATACTCCTTTGGTTTGAACTCCCCACCCGAGGGAAAAGACCCTTGTCATTCACCTTATCTATGCACCTCAAGGTTTTTTTAAACATCAATAAGTCACTCCTCAACCTCCAATACAACAGTGAAAAAAGTCCTCACCTTTCCAGTCCATTTTTATATCTGAAACCCTCCAGTCCTGGCAACATCTTGGTAAATCTTTACTGAACCCTCTCCAGTTTAAAAATATCCTTCCTGTAACATGGTGATGAGAATTGCATACATTAAACCAGAAGAGGCCTCACCAATGCCCTGTAGAACTTCAATATAATGTCAGTTCTGACATTACTCCTATACTCAAAGGTCTGTGCAATGAAGGCAAGTATGCTAAATACCTCCTTAACTACCCTGACTATGATGCAAACTTCAAAGAAATATGTCCCTGGTCCCCGAGGTCTTTCTGCTCTGCAACACTACCCAGGGCCCTACCAATAAGTCCTGTCTTTGGTTGTATTACCACAATGCAATACCTCACCTGTATCCAAATTAAATTCCATCTGCCATCCCTCAGCCCTTTAGCCCAATTGATCAAGATTTCCTTGGAACCTCGAATAACATTCTTCACTGTCATTTTCACCAATTTTGGTGTCGTCCACAAACTTACTAACCATGCCTCGCATATTCTCATCTAAATCGTTCATTTCAATGACTAACAGAAGTGGAGCCAGTACCTCTCCCTGTGGAACACCGCTGGTCACAGGCCTCCAGTCTGAAAAATAATGATCCACCATTACCTGCTGTCTTCTACCATCAAGCCAATTACATATCCAATTGGCAAGCCCACCCTGAATCCCATGTGATCTAGCTTTACTATTTAGTCTAACATGCAGAACCTTGTCAATGTCTTTGCTAAAGGCCAAGCTAACACCATCTACCACTCTGTCCTCATTGGATTTTGTTACTTCCAAAAAACAAACCTAAGTGTGTCAGACATGATTTTCCTCACACAAAACCATACTGACCATCTCTAATCAATTCTTTCCTCTCCACCCTGTGTAAATCCTATCTTTCAGAATGATCTCCAAAAACGTGCCCACCACCGAAGTGAGACTCACGGGTTGATCATTCCCAGGCTTCTCCTCACATCCCTTCTTAAACAATGGCATATTAGCCACACCCCAGTCCTCCAATTCTTCACCTGTGTTTATTGATGATACAAATATTTCTGCTAGGGGCCCTGCAATTTTCTCCCTAACTTCCCACAGTGTCCTGGGACACACTTGATCAGGTCCTGGAAGTTTACCTACTTTTATGTTTTTTAAGATCTCCAGCACTTCCTTTTCTGTACTGTAAACTTTTCCCAAAACATCAGTATTTATTTCCCTAATTTCTCTCGCATCCAATTCCTTCCCAACAGTAAAACAGAATTATTCATTTATATCCCTCCCATTTCTTGGGGTTCAACACAAAGACAACCTCGTTGATCTTTAAGGGGTTCTATCTCTCTCCAGTTGCTCCCTCATTCTTAATGTATTTATAGAATCTCCTTGGATTATCTTTACCTTACCTGCCAAGGCTATCTCCTATCCCCTCATTGCCTTCCTCATTTCCTTCTTAAGGATGTCTCTTCACTCTTTATACTCTTCAAGACATTCAGTTCATCCCAGTTGTCTCTCTGATAGTTGTTTTTAATTCTTGACTTGAACTTTATTCATCCATTGTTCCCTAATCTTACCAGCCTTGCCTTTCACTCTAACAGGAACAGAATGTTTCTGGACACTTGTTATCACACTTTTGAAGGCTTCCCACTTGTCAGTCATCCTTTTACCTGCGAACAGAGTCGAGAGTGTGGTGCTGGAAAAGCGCAGCAAGTCAGGCAGCATCCCACGAGTAGGAAACCTGCTGTGCTTCTCCAACACCACACTCGCGACTCTGATCTCCAGCAGTTGCAACCTCACTTCCTCCTAGTTCCTTTTACCTGTTACCAGTCTACTCCAATCAACTTTTGAAAGTTCTTGTTTCAATTCTTTTAAAATTTGACTTACTCTAATTAAGAACTTTAACTTTCATGGAAAACCTGTGCCTTTCTATACCTATTTTAAAACTGATAGTTTTATGATCACTGCTCCCAAAGTGTTCCCTGACTAACACTCAGTCACTTGGTCTGTCTTATTTCCCAAGAGAAGTTCGGTTTTGATCCTTCTCTAGTAGGAACATTTATATTTTGCAAAAGGAAATTTTCACCATCAAAACTTTTAAACACTCTGGCAATCTGAATCAATGTTTAGAAAATTTAAATCCCTTACTCTTCCAAACTTATCATTCTGACATACATTTAAGATCTCTCTACATATTTGCTTCTCAATTGCCCTCTGACTATTGGGGAGCCCATAGTACAATCCCATCAAGGTGATCATCCCTTTCTTATTTCTAATTTCAACTTATATCTTTTCATGAAATGGTCCCTCAGAAATATTTTCTCAAATTACAGTCGTAATATTTTCATTAATCAAAAATGCAACACTCCTCCTCTCTTGCCTCTCTTTATATCCTTCTGAGAAAACCCTAAAACAGAACATTCATTTCCATTCCTCAAGAGAAAGTGTGGACTGCAGACGCTGGAGATCAGAGTCAAAAAGTGTGGTGCTGGAAAAGCACAGCTGGGTGGGCAGAGCCAACATTTCAAGTATAAGCTCTTCACCAGGAATGGGAGGATGTTCCAAGGGGGGCTGAGATTTAAATGAGAGGGGTCTGGGAATGTGATAGGTAGATGGAGGAGGGTGGAGCAGATAGGTGGGAAGGAAGATGGACCTGTTGGACAGTTCCAGAGGGTGGTGCCTGGTTGGATGTTTGGCTCTGTGATAAGGAGGGGGGAGGTGAAATGAAGAAGCTGGTGGAATCTACATTGATCCCATGTGGTTGGATGGTCCCAAGGCGGAAGATAAAGTATTCTTCCTCCAGATGTCAGGTTGCTGGAGTTTGGCGGTGGAGGAGGTCCAGTACTGGCATGTCCTTGGCAGAGTAGTGAGGGGGAGTTTGCCAAACTCTAACCACCTTGAGGTAGAAAGCCTCATCTTCTACCTTGGGCCCCTCCAACCACATAGGATCAATGTAGATTTTCTCGGTTTCTTCATTCCCCCCACCACCTTATCCCAGCTACCACATTCCCACTTGGCACACCCCTCTTGAACTGTCCTACCTGTCCATCTTCCTTACCACCTATCCCACTCCACCCTCCTTTCTGACTTATCACCATTGCCTCTCTCCTCCATCGACCTATCACAACCCCAGCATGAGATCCCTCCCATTTATCTCTCCCTTGGGCCATCCCCTCATTTCTAGTGAAGAGCTACTCTCCTGGTCCTTGGATGCTGCCTGACTGGCAGTACTTTTCCAGCACCACACTTGTCGACTCTTCTCCATTCCTCAGTCAAGTTCTGTAATAGTGATGACATCCCAGTCCCAAGTTCCCTTGCATGCCCTGAGTCCATCAGCCTTCTCAATAAGGCCTCTTGCATTGAAATAAATGCAGCTTAAGTGTTCAGAGTTTCTCTGTTCTGACTTGTTCTTGTCTGTCTTTTCTAAATATCTTGCTGTTCCAAGATCCAAGAAACTGAATCCCTGCGTATTACAGCACCTCGTCAACCATTGATTTATCTGCTCTATCCTCTTATACCTTCACTCATGAGAACTTGGCACCAAAAGTAAACTAGAGATTACTGCTTTTCATATTCTGTTTATTAACCTTCTACCTAACCTCTTACACTCACTTAAAGCATTACAGTAATGCTTTAACCCTTTCTTGTACAATGTCATTCTTAACAATGTGCACAACAGATTTCCGCTTCACACTCTCCCTTTTGACAATCTGTTTCAAACATTTTGAGACATCCTTCGCCCTGGCACCAGAAAAGCAACGTACTATCCTCGATTCACACTCACTCCCGCAGAATTTCCTGTCTATGCCCCTCGCAGGTGAGTTCCCAAAAAATATTAATCTTTTCAATTTTGACAAGCCAATTTAACATAAAATTCATTTTTAGTGCCCAAGATCTGACAAGAACTCCTATTTTTCCCATTCAATGATATCCAAATCAGAATATCTGTTTGAGAGAGGAATATCCATAGGAGATTTCGAAACCACCTTCATACCCTTCCTAACGGGCAGTTATCGATCTGAATGATCCTGCTGTGATGACTCCATAAGACCATAAGACATAGGAGTGGTAGTACTCGATTCAGCCGATCGAGTCCACTCCGCCATTCAATCATGGCTGATGGGCATTTCAACTCGACTTACCCACATTCTCCCCATAGCCCCTAATTCCTTGTGACATCAAGAATTTATCAATCGACTCATCTCGAAATCTAGTAGTAATCACACCTCAATGTCTCTTGCAGGTTCTCAGTAATATTAATCCTAAAAAGAAGACGCTCCTTATATATAAAATTATCTTTCCTTACCCAGAGATTTAAAATGAAGCATGCAAAAAAGTAAAAACATTAAAAAGAAACCAAACACTTAACTGAACAAATGAAAAAAAAACAATTCCTTCTCAAATAATCCACCATTCAGTTTTCACTGTCCGCACAGAAAAAAAAACTCTCCAGAGCCATCCATATCCAGGCATCTCCATAAGTTCCATGTATAAACAACTTGTCCCTCTTCATCTACCTTTTAACTTTTTTTTTCACAAAATTTACCCACCACTGACAGTAGACCCACAGATCTATAGTTCCCCAGCTTTTCACTACCACCTTTCTTAAATAATATCACGATGGTAGCCACGGTCCTGTCTTCTGGAACCTCAGCCTTGGCTGTCAATTATACAAACATCTCAGCGAAAGACCCAGCAATGTGTTCCACAACTCCCTCACAGTCTGACATTTTACAAAATCACAGCATCATTTTATTCCAGAATGTGTGATGTGAAGCCAACAAACAGTCCGCCTTCCATCCACTTCTAACCAACACCATGGAGACAGCAGAAACTGGTATGTGGGAGGGTCTGGTCAAACCACTAACCCTGAAGAATCCTTCGAGAAGAATAAATCTTCCAGAAACAATGACCCAATGGGTTACATTTGTCTCTATGGGACTCGACCAGCCATGATTCACCTGTGGTACACAATAGCATGAAACTTCTTAACAGCACGGAGAAAGTGAAGACTGCAAATGTTGGAGATCAGTGTCGAGAGTGGGGTGCTGGAAAAGCATGGCAGGTCAGGCAGCATCTGAGGAGCAGGAGAATCAACATTTCGGGCATAAGCCCTTCATCAGGAATGAGGCTTGTAGGCTGGGAGAGATAGATGGGAGGGTCCTGGGGAGTGGTGCTGGGGTGAAGGTAGCTGGGAAAGCAATAGGCAGATGAAGGTGAGGGAGAAGGTGATAGGTCGGGCGCTGTGGGGTGGAGAAGACAGATGGGAAAGGTGATGGACAGGTCAGGAGGGCGGTGCTGAGTTGGACGCTTGGGACTGGGATAATGTCAGGGGAGGGTAAATGAGGACAATTGTTGAAATCCACATTTAACCCGAGTGGCTGCAGGCTCCCACGGCAGAATATGAGGCATTCATCCTCTAGGCAACACTTCCCCAATTATAGAACTTGAAAAACATCTGGATGGATATTTGAGTAAGAAGGGTTTAGAGAGATAAGGGCCAAATGCTGACAAATGGGACCAGATCTCTTCAGGGTGGATGGCTTTAATGGAAGGGTCTATTTCTGTGTTGTACACGTCTATGACTCTAAGTCATCAGTATCGAGAAAACCACGATGCATAGTTATTGGCAGGTCATTTGGCTAAATGTTGAAAAATGTTTAGGTCAGCCCTGTGCCATTACTTAGTCAGTCTGCCCCATGCACTTCCCAGTTGTTATCGAATCATAGAGATGTACAGCATGGAAAAAGACCCTTCAGTTCAACCCATTCATGCTGAACAAATATCTGAAATTAATCTCGTCCCATTCACCAGCACTTGGCCCAAATTCCTCTAAACCCTTCCTATCCAGGTGCCTTTTAAATGTTGTAATTGTGCCTGCTTTCACCACTTCCTCTGGCAGCTCATTCCATACACACATCACTCTCTGCAAGAAAAAAAACTGCACCTTAGGTCCCTTTGAAATCTTTCCACCTCTAACCTTGAACCTATGGCCTCTAGTTTTGGACTCCTATCACCTGGGAAATAGACATTGTCTATTTATTCTATCCTGGCCACTCCTGATTTTATAAATCCCTACAAGATCACCCTTCAGCCTCTGATGTTCCAGGGAAAATAGCCCCAGCCTATTCAGCCTCTCCCTACAGCTCAAACCCTCCAACCCTGGCAACATCCTTGTAAATGTTTTCTGAACCATTTTATGTTTCACAACATCCTTCCTACAGAAGACCAGAATCGAAAGCAGCATTCCAATAGTGGGCTAACCAATGTCCTTCACAGCCAAAACATGACGTCCCAACTCCTATACACAATGCACTGACCAATAAAAGAAACATAGGAATGCTTTCCTTCTCAGTTTTTGTGTTTCTCCGCGCACCTACATCTTCATACCTGAGATGGCACTGTGCTTGATGACATTGTCACACATTTCACTGTACTCCTGTACTTGAGTACATGTGACAAGAAAGCTTAAGTCTATATCTAAATACCAAACACCTTCTTCACTCCCCTGTCTACATGTGACTCCACAGGTAGACAGTGGGCGGCACGGTGGCACAGTGGGCGGCATAGTGGCACAGTGGTTAGCACTGCCGCTTCACAGCGACAGAGACCTAGCTTTAATTTCCGCCTCAGGCGACTGTGTGGAGTTTGCACATTCTCCTCGTATCTGCGTGGGTTTCCTCCGGGTGCTCCGGTTTCCTCCCACAGTCCAAACATGTGCAGGTTAGGTGAACTGGCCACGCTAAATTGCCTGTAGTGTTAGATGAAGGGGTAAATATAGGGGAATGGGTCTGGGTGGGTTACGCTTCGGCAGGTCGGTGTGGACTTGTTGGGCCGAAGGGCCTGTTTCCACACTGTAAGTAATCTAATCTATGAACCAGCACTCCAAAGTCTCTTTGTTTAGCAGCACTCCCCAGTACATTACCATTAACTGCATATGTCCTACCCTGACTTGCCTTTTCAAAATGCACCACACATTTATCTAAATTAAACTCTATCTGCCACTCCCCAGCCCAGCAACCCATCTGATCAAGGTCCTGCTGTACTCTGAGGGAATCTTCTCTGCTGTCCACTACACCTCCAATTTTGGTGTCATCACAAACTTACTAAACATCCCTCTCATTTTCACATCCAAATCATGTTTATAAATGACAAAAAGTGGTTGACCCAGCATCGATCACTGTGTCACACCGGTGGTCACAGGTCTCTAGTCTAGGAAGCAACCTTCTATCACCACCCTCTGTCTCCAACCTTCTGTATCCAATTGGCTAGTTCCCCTTGTGTTCCATGTGACCTAATCTTGCTCACCAATCTACCATGCAGAACTTTGTTGAACGCCTTACCGAAGTACTTATAGATCATGTTAACCACTCTGTCTTCATCAATCCTCTTTGTTACTTCTTCAAAAAACTCAATTACCTTAGTGAAACATGATTTCTCACACTCAATGCCCCATGTTGACTATCCCTAATCTGTCCCTGCCTTTCCAAATGTGTAAATCCAATCCCTCAGTATCCCCTCTCAACATGTTACCCACCACCAATATCAGACTCACCCGTCTATAGTTCCCTTGTCTCTTCTTACCACGTTTCTTAAATAATGGCACCACATTAGGCAAACTCCAGTCTTCTGGAACCTCACCTGTGACTATAGATGATAGAAATATTTCAGCAAGGGGCAGAGCAATCACTTCTCTAGATTCCCACAGAGTTCAAGGTACACCTGAACAGTTCCTGTGGATTTGCCAACCTTTATCTGTTTTAAGATGTTCTGCACCTCCTCCTCTGTAATGTGGACATTTATCAAGATGTCACTATTTATTTCCCTGAGTTCTCTCAATTCCATCTTCTTCTTCACAATAAATACTTCTGTAAAACATTTGTTGAGAATCACCCATATCTCCTGTAGTACCACAGGTGGTCTTGCTGATCTTTAAAAGGCCCTATTCTCTCCTGAATTACCTTTTTCTCCTTAATGTAATCCCTTTGGATTCTCCTTAACCCTGCTTGCCAACACTATCTCATGTCCCATTTTTGTCTTCCTGATTTCCCTCTTATGTACACTTCTACTGCCTTTATACTCTTTTAGGGATTCGCTTGATCCCTTCTGTCTACATCTGACATATGCTTCTTACTTATTCTTGAGCAAAATTTCTTTTTCTCTCTTCATTCACCAATCCCTAAAGCTACCAGCCTTGCCCTTCAACCATATGGGAACATACTGAATCTGGACTCTCGTTGTCACATTTTTGAAAGCTTCCCATTTTCCAGCTGTCCCTTTACCTGCGAACATTTGTCCCCAATCAACTTTTGAAAGTTCTTGCCTAATATCATGCAAATTGAACTTACTATAAATTTAGAACTTTAATTTTTAAATCCGTTCTACCTTTTCCATCATTCTTTTAAAATGAAGAGAATTATGGTTCCTGGCCCCAAAGTGCTCCCCCACTGATACCTCAGACTCTGAAGGCCTGGGGAATGATACAAAGATTGATGGAGTTGTAGATATTGAAGAGGATTGTCAGAGGATACAACAGTATATACAACAGTTGGAGGCATGGACAGAAAAATGGCAGATGGAGCTTAATCTAGACAAATGTGAGGTGATGCATTTGGGAAGGTCAAGTACAGTTGTAAATTATACAGTGAATGGCAGAACCCTTCAGAGCATTAATATGCAGAGGGATCTGGGTGTGCAGGTCCACAGATCACTGAAGTAGCAGTGCTGGTGGATAGAGGGGTTCAAAAGGCCTATGGCAAGTTTGCCTTCATTAAAAGGAACATTGAGTATATGGATAATACAAAGATGTGCGGGTTAGGTGACGTGGCCAAGCTAAATTGCCCATGGTGTTCAGGGATATGTAGGTTAGGTGCATTAGTCAGGGGAAATATAGAGTAATAGGGGAGGGGATTGGGTCAGGATGGGATACTCTTCACAGGATCGGTGTGGACTTGTTGGGCCAACTGCCCTGTTTCCACACTGTAGGCATTCTATGAATCCTATGTTCGGAAAGTGAAGCTACGGATAAAGAGAATTTCAGTTAGACTGCACTTGGAATATCGTGTCCAGTTCTGATCACCACATTACTAGAAGGATGTTGATGCTTTGAAGGGGGTACAGAACAGGTTTCCCAGGGTTTTGCCTTGGTATGGGTGATTTTGAAGAAAGGTTACATAGACTGGATTTGTTTTCACTGGAATGCAGGACATTGAGGGCTGACCCAGTAGAAGTTTATAAGATTGTGAATGGCATTGGGTGAAGTGGAAATATGAGACTTTTTCCAACGGTGGAGGAGTCAATTACGAAAGGCACAGGTTCAAACCACAAGGAGGGAAGTTTAAAAGAGATGTGCAAGGCCCGTTTTTCACACAAAGGGTGGTGAGTGCCTTGAATGTACTGCCAGACGAAGTGATAGAAGCACACACATTAGCAGCATTCAAGGGAATACCTGGAAAAATACACAAATAGGAAGGGAATAGTGCGATATGGATTCTGGAAATGAAGATGGTTTTAGTATGGAAGGGTAAAATGTGTCAGCACAGGCTTGGAGGGCCGAAGGGCCTGTTCCTGTGCTCTATTGTTCTTTGTTCTTCTCTGTTCAGTGAGCTCTTCCTGCTATGAAAAGGCAGTAAACAGGAAACAAATCCAGGTCACTGAGATACAGACCCACCTTGGAGGGTACAGTCCCAGATGTGGCTTTCCCAGACTAGCGCACATGAAAGTTTCATTACTGAGGGGACCATAAGACATAGGAGTGGAAGTAAGGCCATTTGGCCCATTGAGTAAAAAGACCCCTCCCCTGGATACTAGTGAGATAAAAATAGCTATGCAATCACTTCTTCAGAATTCCAGCGTCTTTCCAGTCAGATTAATACTCCAAAACCCTTGATTAGATTCCAGTATGTAATTCATTCCGGGATATTTACTATTAAATATAGAAACTTGTTGGAAAGCACAAGAAAGAAATCACTGGAGAAACGCAGCAGGTCAGGCAGCATATGTAGAGGGGTAAGAGAGTTAACATCTCCAACCCAGTGTCACTGGGTTTCTGAAACAAGGATTCCTTCCTCCCAGGATCTGAGACTTCTCTGAACTGTTTCCAATGCAAGTAAATCCTTTTGATAAAGGAAACTAAAATTGAACGTAATACTCGATGTGTGGTCTGAACAGTGACTGTGCAGTTGTAAGACTTCCATTCTTTTGTACATTACTCCCTTACATTAAAGGTCAATATTCCATCTGACTTCCTAATTCTTTGATGTACCTGTATACTACTCTTTTAGATTCCTGTACAAGAACAGGCAGATCCCCCTCCTACAGAATTCTGTAGTCTGTCTCCTTTTAAATAATGTTCTGCTCTCTGTTATTCCTGTCAATCAAACAACCTCATGCCACAGCCACATTATACTCCAGGTTCCTTTTCCTTCCCATTTACTCAACCCAGTCGTTTAATGTGATTGTAAATAGTTGAGGTCACAGCATTGATCCCTGTGACACTCGCTTACCAGTCTGAAACTGAAACATTTCTTTTGATTCTGTTTCCTGGTAATCCAGATTTTCATCTTCTGCCCTGCTTATATATCATCACTGGCAAAATGCAGCAATATCTTATGCAGCATCTTTTACACAGCTTCTTGTATAGAGCTTTATAAAATCATGAGGGGCCAGAGACAAGATGAATAGCCAAGGTCTTTTCCCCAGGGCAGGGGAGTCCAAAACCAGATGGCACAGGTTTAAGGTGAGAGGGGAAAGATTTAAAAGGGACCTGAGGAGCAACATTTTCATGCAGTGGGGGTGTGTGTATGGAATGGGTTGCCAGAGAAAGTGGTTCAGGCAGGTACAATTACAACATTTCGGAGACATTTGGACAGGGACATGAATCGGAAAGATCTAAAGGGATAAATAAATATTGAATTGTTTCCAGAACACTGAAAGCAAATGTAATTTTGAACAACGCTATTACAGTTCTTGTCCAGAATTGTATGTCAGACAATCTATTTGACTGAATTTGCCTGCGCCAAGAATGTGTTTATGGGATGTTATGCTATTGGAGCAGTTGCTGTTTATGAGATAAATAACCCATTATCTTGCTAAGTTTTCCAATAGTTATTCCAACTCTTCTTTCTTTTGTCTGTAATTTGATTTTGATTTTATTGTCACGTGCACTCAGTACAAAGGTACAGGAATACAGTGAGAAGTGTAAAATGTCACCATACAATGCACTATCTTAGGGACAAATACCTTGGCACGGAATCTTATGAAGAAGGTAGAAAGAAATGAAAGAACAAACTTAAAAATTAACCTTTTTTTATTTTTACAGTAATAATAGTGCTGCATAAAATATATGATGTCTGGAGTGTGATGGAATCCTTCCCACTTGCCTGGATGGGTGCAGGTCCAACAACACTCAAGAAGCTTGACACCATCCAGAACCAATCAACCCGCTTGATTGGTACCACATCTACAAACATTCAATCCCTCCACCACCGGTGCTCAGTACCAGCAGTGTGTCTATCTACAAGATGCTCCACAGCAATTCACCAAAGATCTTTAGGCAGCACCTTCCAAACCCATGACTGCTTCCATCTAGAAGGACAAGGACAGCACGTACCTGGGACCATCACCAGCAAGTTCCCCTCCAAGCCACTCACTGCCCTGACTTGGAAATATACCGCCATTCCTTCAGAGTCATTGGGTCAGAATTGTGGAATTCCCTCCCTCCCAGCATTGTGGGTCAACCCACAGCAAGTGGACTGCAGCGATTCAAGAAGACAGCTCACCACCACCTTCTCAAGGGGCAAATAGGGATGGGCTGTCAATGCTGGCCAGCCAGTGATGCTCAAGTCCCACAAAATGATTTTTTTAAAAAGTGAGGTGAGGTTAAAAGCTACATGTTGCAGACCTTCCCAGTTTTCAATGGAAAATAAATAAATAAAGTGCAAGTTCAAACATTACAATGTTTCTTAAGTGCTTAGCCTCGGTGAGATCAGAGGCCCATGCTAAGGCCACAGCTGGCCGAATGACTGCACATGCTGGGCTGAAAGATCACCGTGTCAGGCTGAGAGATCACCACACCTGACTGAGAGATAGTCACACTGGGCCGAGAGATAGTCACACTGGGCCGAGAGATAGTCACACTGGGCCGAGAGATCCATGGGCTGGGCTGAGAGATCACCACACCGGGCAGAGAGATTGGTGTGCCAGGCTGAGATAACACCATGCTGGACTAACAGATCCTCAGCCCGGGCTAAGTGATCACGATGCTGGGCTGAGAGATCAGGCTGAGAGATCACCACACCAGACTGAGTGACGGCTATGCCAGACTGAGAGATCACTGTGCCAAGCTAAAAGATCCCCAGGCCAGGCTAACAGATCACCACACCAGGCTAACAGATCACCACACCAGGCTGAGAGATCACCGCACCGGACCGAGAGTTTTCCATGCCAGCCCGAAAAAGCACCATGCCCCCAAGAGATCACCATGCCAGGCTGAGTGATGCCACGCCAGGACAAGAGATCACCAGGCTGGGCCGAGAGATCTCCGTGCCAGTCTGAGAGATCCCCATGCTGGGCTGACAGATTACCACACTGGACTGAGAGATCAACATGCCAGTATGAGAGATGTCCATGCTGGGTTGAGAGATTACCACGCCGGGTTGTGAGATCACCACGCTGTCCGAGAGATTACCACGCTGAGCTAAGTGATCTCCATGTCGGACTGAGAGGTCACCACACTTGAATAGTTAAAAACTTGCAGCATGTTGCTGTGCAGAGGGACCTGGGTGTCCTTGTGCATGAATCACAGAAGATTGGTCTGCAATTGGAACAGGTATTAATAAGGCAAATGGAATTTTGTCCTTCATTGCTAAAGGGATTGAGTTTAAAAGCAGTGAGATTCTGTTGCAGCTGTATAGGATGTTGGTGAGGTCACACCTCCACTTCTCATCTTTAAACAACCACCAAAACCTCCAAAGAGATTCTTTCAGTAAAAAGGAGAAAGATTAACTGGAGACATGTATGTGTAGAACCACAGGAAATGGGTGAGGTTCTCAATGAATATTTCTCCTCTGTATTTACCATGGAGAAAAACTTGAAGATTGGGAACTTGGAGACGTTAGTGGTGAAGGTATGGGGAAGGTCTTGGCGAGGTGCTCATCCTCATTGATAACGTGTTGCAGGTTGGAAAGAACATGGTGTAGTCTTTCGGCTCCTGGGAAGTACTGGGCAATGAAGGGTACCCTGTCGGTTGCAGCCAGTGTCTGTCTCCTGAGGAGGTCATTACGGTTTCTCGCTGTGGCACTTTGGAACTGGTGGTCGATGAGTTGAGCATCGTATCACGTTCTTATGAGGGCATCCTTGAGTTCAGCTTTGAACAAGACTTCTCTACATAGGACCTCCAACCAAACTATACAGCAGGTATATTGCCGACATTTCCTTCCACTGCCCCTATGGTGAGGAGTCACTGAAACAATTACACAGTGATATCAGTGATTCCATCCCATCATCAAACTCACCACAGACTACTCTTTAGTAACTGTCTCATTCTTGGACACAAGAATCTCCATCAAGGATGGACACCTCAGCACCTCACTGTACTGCAAACCCATGGATAACCTCCAAATGCTACATTTCTCTAGCTTCCACCCGAAACATATTAAAACAGCCATCCCCTCTGGACAAGCCCGACATGCACACACAGGATCTGTTCGGAAGTACTCAAGGATGGTCTCATAAAAGGGTATGATGCTCAACTCATCGCCCGCCAGTTCTGACCTGCCACAGCAAGAAACCGTAATGGCTTCCTCAGGAGACAGACACAAATGATAACCGACATTGTCCAGTACTTCCCGGGAGCTGAGAGACTACACCATGTTCTTCGCAGCCTGCAACACATCATCAGTGAGGATGGGCACCTCATCAAGACCTTCCCCACACCTCCACTGCTCACCTTTAAACAACCACTAAACCTCAAACAAATCATTGTTTGCAGCAAACTGCCCGGATTTCAAGACAACACCATACAATCTTGTCACAGTGAACACTGTAAGATGTATCAGAGTGTTGAAACGGATACCACCATTACCTGTGGGACACCACTCACCAGGTATATGGCAGGTAATCATGTGACTCGGCCAACGTGGTCTATCTCCTCCGCTGCAGGCAAAGATGCCCCGAGTCATGGTACATTGGCAAGACCGAGCAGAGGCTATGGCAATGGATGAATAGAAACCACACAACAATCAATGGACAGGAATGTTCCTTCCCAGTCGAAGAACACTTCAGCAGTCCAGGACATTTGACCTCAGACCTTTGGCTGACCATCCTCCAAGATGGACTTTGGGACAGGCTACAACACAAAGTGGGCGATCAGAGGCTGGTAGCCAAGTTTGGTACACATGGGGATGGCCTCAACTGAGACTTTGGGGTTATGTCACTCTCCAGGTAACTCCACTGCACTACACGCACTCTCTCACAAACACACACTCCGACAGACCCATACACTCACGCGGGCCCTCTCTCACACACAAGCTCTCTCTCATACACTCATACATACACATCCACACTCACACATACACACATCCTCTCATCGACTTATACAGCTTTAACACTCGCACTCAGACACATGCGCACACTCTCTCACAGACACTCAAACACCCCCTCCCACACACACACACACACACACACACACACACACAACACACGTAAGTTTGTGGGGTGAATTTGTGCATGCAGAATTACATTTTATTTTGCTCAAAAACCATGTGAGATTCTAAAAATCCTTTTTTTCAGAAAAAGAATCAGTCTGAACATCGGGGCACAGACAGCCTCGCACAGGGTACCTCACACCTTCAATGCATTACCTGAGCTGACATGGCATCAACTGGTAAAGTTCACTTGAGAATGTAACTTTAATGAAAACATTTTGGAATTTACATATGAAACAACTGAAAACAACATGGTCTTTCTAAAAGATGAGAGACATAACAAACAATCCAGATCTTTTTCAACATATAATCTCAGTTTCATCACACTGTAAACTTTTCCAATAAATTCTGTGTCTTATGATCTTATATTCCACGACCACCTGATGAAGGAGCAGCGCTCCAAAAGCTAGTGCTTCCAAATAAACCTGTTGGACTATCACCTAGTGCTGTGATATTTAACTTTGTTCACCCCAGTCCAACACCGACACCTCCAAATCAGGATTGATGAAGGCAGTGTGATGAAAGTGATCGATATGTACTTCAGTCAGGCATTCAACAAAGTTCTACATGATAGATTGGTGAGCAAGATGAGGTCACATGAAACACAAGGAGAACGAGCCATTTGGAGTTAGAAGGAAGGAGTGAGGATGGTGGTGATGGAGGTTGCTTTCCAGACTGGAGACCTGTAACCAACGGTGTGACACAGTGATCGATGCTGGGTCATCGTTTATTGTCATTTATATAAACGATTTGAATGTGATCATTGGAGGCAGAGTCAGTAATTTTGCAGATGACACCAAAATTGGATATGTAGTGGACAGCAAAAATTCCCACAGAGTACCACTGGACCTTGATCAGATGGGTTACTGGGCTGAGGAATGGTAGATGGAGTTTAATTTCGATAAATGTGAGGTGCTGCATTTTTGAAAGGCAACTCAGGGTGGGACATATGCACTTAACGGTAAGGTCCTGGGGAGTGTTAGTAAACAAAGAGACCTTGGAGTGGTGGTTCATAGATGTTTCAAAATGGCGTCATGGGTGGACAGGGGAGTGAAGACGGTGTTTGGTATTTAGATTCAGATGTAAACTTTATTGTTACGTGTTCTCAAGTACAGTGAAATGTGCACAATGTCATCAAACACGGTAATACAACAACTAAGTGAGAGGGAAAGCATGACTGTGTTTCTTCGTATAAGTAGAAAAATCAAGAAATAAAGTTAAATGTTAACATTACAGTCCTTTATAGTGTTAAGTTGGACAATAAAGTAATAACAGTAAAAGTTGCCCCGTGTTTCTGAAGTGCACTCCCTGTGAAGGCTCGATCCCCTTTGCTTGGGCCTGCTGTTTGGGAAACCTCCATCTCCCTGCTCTTGATGCTGCAGATGCTGGGGGTAGGGGTGGGGGGCATCTCCCCCATCAACACTTCAGGCTTGCTCAGGTTTAGGACCATTTGGTGCAGCCATTTTGGTGTCGAGCGATTTGGCGCGGCCTGTTTGGCGCAGCCCATTTGCTGCAGACCCATTTAGGCGCAGAACTATATAAGTGCAGCTCATATTTATTCCTTTTCAGGTTTAGTTAAAGCATTAATGAAAGCAATAAAAATAAAAATAATGCTTATTCTCTTTCCTAAAAATGTTAAAAAGAAAAAATATGAAAGAAACAAGTTAATTACGAAAAATGTAAAATATGACGTTTATTCAAAATTATGGGCAATCCCTCGTAAATACTCAACATCATTTCTCTCACTAAATCTTCTTTCAAATTTTTATATTCTAGCGTCTGCTTCCCTGAATTTCTTTAATTTCAACGGAATATCGTGCCCTGCTACAAGATGCTCATAGTAAATGTCCCTTCCAATCTAAACTTTTCGTAAACTGTCAATAAATTTCCTAATAACTGAATGTTCCACTCCAAGTTCGTACTGTCATCTCCTGTGGACAGCTTCTGGATTATTGTTTGTTTTGTCCACATTGTTTAAAGTTCTTTCATATAAATTCCACCTTCCAACTGGAAAAAGCGGTGGACGCCGACCATTTCCTCTGCGTAATCTGCTACCTACATAGTAATCCTCGAACCAGCCCAGCAGCGGTTGCAATTCATCTGGAAGCACATCAGTCAAATGTTCAATGTTTTCAATCGGGATAAATGCAAGACCAATTATCATTTTAGCTCTCAAAGAAAACTCCAAGTCAATGTCATACTTACTCAAGTGTCCCAAACTGGCAAGATGTTTTCTCATATTTTGAGCCAGGTGAAAAAAACATCCCCGGATTTCTGCAGGAGGAAAATGCTGCTGTAAACTTTTGAAATTTGCAAGTTCAAAGTCACAGTTGATAATGTCAGGGTGGCATTCAGGCTGTATTTCCAGAACCATTTCAAATAATTTATCATCTGTTGTTTGTAACTTAATTGGGAGTAAAGCACACAACAATGGGAACACACCTATTTCCCCTAAAATACATTCCCCTTGTGAAAATAGAGCTGGGGAAATTTTGAATGTTCCATCAACATGTAACTTTTTTGATTGTTTCAGAAACGCAACATTCCTTTTTCTTCCAAATATAAGAATTCTGCTGGTGGTGCTACTGCTGTTGGCTAGTAAAAATTGTTCTCCATTATATTCATAAGCAGAATATGTGTTAAAGCTATCTGGAATTACAAGTTCTTCTAAATTTCTTGGAATTACTGGGTAAGCAGCAATTTCTTTCCTTGTCCAACTAATCATTGTCTTCAGTGCTCTGTTGTTAGGCATCATTCCTTGGCAAGCTTCTGACATATATTCTCGGCACTCATTAATCACTTGTAAACTTCCCTCTACAGTTTCAGCAGCTCATACTTTTATCTTTGAAATGATGGTATCTCTTTCTACCTTCTTTAATGGGTTATATTTTATTTTAATAATAACTACAAACTGCTGGAAACCGTATA
This sequence comes from Chiloscyllium punctatum, assembly GCF_047496795.1. NCBI lineage: Eukaryota > Metazoa > Chordata > Chondrichthyes > Orectolobiformes > Hemiscylliidae > Chiloscyllium > Chiloscyllium punctatum. The sequence goes on along the minus strand of NC_092748.1, from coordinate 27,822,329 downwards.
TCTGCACCAAAACAGTTCTTTGCCTGAATGGGTCTGCAGCAAAATGGGCTGCGCCAAACAGGCCGCACCAAATCGGTCGCGCCAAAATGGCTGCACCGAATGGTCCCACTCCAGGCTTGCTCTGACCATGTTAGGCTCAGGCCCACAGCCACATCCACACCCCAGATGGTCATCCGACAGTAGTCAGGACCCACGGCCGCTGGCACACTTCCCACAATGCATCACCACTGTTGTCTCTCGACAGAACTCCAGAAATGAAGGAAAATATAAACTACAAGGAGAGAGAGAGAAAGGAATATGGCCAACCAGGAGCAAAAGGGGCGGAAGGTGCCTGTGCCACAATCTTGGATAACTGGCTCACTCACTCCCTCACACTGCCCACTCCCACTTTCTCTCACCCACACTGCCCCTCCCACTCTCTCCACCTCACATTGCCCACTCTCATTCTCCCTCCTTCACAATGACGCTCTCACTCTCTCTCCCTCACACTGCCGCTCTCACTCTCCCTCCCCCACACTGCCCACTCCCACTCTCTCTCCCACATACAGCACGCTCCCACTATCCATCTACCTCACACTGCCCGCTCCCACTCTCTCCCCCTCAAAATGCCCGCTATCACTCTCTCTCCCTCACACTGCCCGCTCCCACTCTCTCCCTCCCTCACACTGCCGGCTCCCACTGTCTCCCTCCCTCACACTGCTTGCTCCTACTCTCTCCGCCTCACACTGTCCTCTCCCACTCTGTCCCTCACACTGCCGGCTCCCACTCTTTCCCTCACATTGACGGCTGCCACTCTCTCCCTCACACTGCCCGCTCCCACTGTCTCTCTCGCTCCCTCACACTGCTCGCTCCCACTCTCTCTCCCTCACACTGCACGCTCCCACTCTCTCTCTCCCCTTCACACTGCCGGCACCCACTCTGTCTCTCCCTCACACTGCTGCCGCGCACTCTCTCTCTCTCCCTCACACTGCCGGCACCCACCCTCTCTCTACCTCACACTGCCGGCACCCACTCTCACTCTCGCTCACACTGCCGGCACCCACACTCTGTCCCTCAAATGGCCTGCTCCCACTCTCTCTCCCTCTCACAGACCGCTCCCTCTCTCCGTCCCTCACACTGCCCACTCCCACTCTCTCTCCCTCATACTGCCCGCTCCCACTCTCTCTTTCCCTCACACTGCCTGGTCTCACTCTCTCTCCCTCACAATGCCCACTCCCACTCTCTCTCCCTCACAATGCCCACTCCCACTCCCTCTCCCTCACACTGCCCACTCCCACACTCTCTCCCTCAAATGGCCTGCTCCCACTCTCTCTCCTTCTCATTGCCCGCTCCCTCTCTCTCTCTCACTCTGCCCCTTCCCACACTCTCTCCCTCACACTGCCGGCTCTCACTCTCTCTCTCCCTCACACTACCCACACCCACTCTTTCTCTCCATCACACTGCGCACTCCCACTCTCTCTCTCCCTCACATTGCTGGTGCCCACTCTCTCTCTCCTTCACAATGCCGGCGCACACCCTCTCTCTCCCTCACACTGCCCGCTCCGACTCTCTTTCTCCCTCACACTGCAGGCTCCCACTCTTTCTCTCCCTCATACTGCCCACTCCCACTTTCTCTCTCTCCCTCACACTGCCGGCACCAACTCTCTCTCCCTCCCTCACACTGCCCACTCCCAATCTCTCTCTCTCAAACTGCCACTCCCACTCTGCCTCCCTCGCACTGCCCGCTCGCAATCTCACTCTCCTTCACACTGCCGGCTCCCACTCTCTCTCTCCCTCACTCTGCCCAGTTCCACTCTCTCTTTCTCCTTCACACTGCCGGCTCCCACTCTCTCTCTCCCTCACACTGCGCGTTCCCACTCTCTCTCCCTCACTCTGCCCAGTTCCACTCTCTCTTTCTCCTTCACACTGCCTGCTCCCACTCTCTCTCCCTCAAACTGCCCGCTTCCACTCTCTCTCTCTCCTTCACACTGCTGGCTCCCACTCATTCTCCCACACACTGCCCGCTTCTAATCTCTCTCTCCCTCACACTGCCCGCTCCCACTCTCCCTCTCCTTCACACTGCCGGGTCCAATTCTGTCTCTCCCTCACACTGCCGGCTCCCAATCTCTCTACCCCTCAAACTGCTCGCTCCCACTCTCTCTCGCTCACACTGCTTGCTCCTACACTCTCCCTCCCTCACACAGCCCACTGCCACACCCTCTCCCTCACACTGCCAGCTCCCACTCTCTCTCTCCCATTCACACTGCAGGCGCCCACTCTCTTTTTCCCTCACACTGCCAGCATCCACTCTCTCTCTCCCACACACTGCCAGTGCCCACCCTCTCTCTCCCACACACTGCCGTTGCCCAACCTCTCTCTCCCTCACACTGCCGGCTCCCACACTCTCTCTCCCTGACACTGCCCACTATGACTCTCTCTCCCTTACACTGCTGGCTCCCACTCTCTCTCTCTCACTCACACTGCTGGCTCCCACTCTCTCTCTCACTCACACTGCTGGCACCCACCCTCTCTCTACCTCACACTGCCGACTCCTACACTCTGTCCCTCAAATGGCCTGCTCCCACTCTCTCTCCCTCTCAGTGACCGCTCCCTCTCTCTCTCCCTCACACTGCCCGCTCTCACTCTCCCACCCTCACACTGCCCACTCCTACTCTCTCTCCCTCATACTGCCGCTCCAACTCTCTCTTTCCCTCACATTGCCTGGTCTCACTCTCCCACCCTCACACTGCCCACTCCTACTCTCTCTCGCTCACACTGCCCGCTCCCACTCACTCACACTGCCGACTCCTACACTCTGTCCCTCAAATGGCCTGCTCCCACTCTCTCCCTCCCTCACACTGCCCGCTCCCAATCGGTCCCTCACACTGCTAGCTCCCACTCTGGCCCACACACTGACGGCTCCCACTCTCTCCCTCCCTGACACTGCCCGCTCCGACTCTCCCTCTCTCTCTCTACCTCACACTGCCAGCTCTCACTCTTTCTCTCCCTCACATTGCCCGCTCCCTCTCTCTCTCCCTCACACTGCCCAATTTCACACTCTCTCCATAACACTGCCCGCTGGCTCCCACTTTCTCTCCCTCAGACTGCCCGCTCCCACTCTCCCTCTCCTTCACACTGCCGGCTCCAATTCTCTTTCTCCCTCACACTGCCGGCTCCCAATCTCTCTACCCCTCAAACTGCCCGCTCCCACTATCTCTCTCCCTCACACTGCCCGCTGCCACACCCTCTTCCTGACACTGCCCGCTCCGAGACTCTCTCCCACACACTGCCGGTGCCCACCCTCTGTCTACCTCACACTGCTGGCTCCCACACTCTGTCCCTCAAATGGACTGGTCCCACTCTCTCTCCCTCACCCTGCCCAATTTCACACTCTCTCCCTCACACTGCATGCTCCCTCGCTCTCTCACTCTGCCCACTCTTGCTCTCCCACCCTCATACTGCCCTCTCCCACTCCCCCCCCACAATGCCCGCTCTCACTCTCTCCCCCCCACAATGCCCGCTCTCACTCTCTCCCCCCACAATGCCCGCTCCCACTCTCTCTCCCTCACACTGCCGGCTCCCAATCTCTCCCTCCCTGACACTGCCCGCTCCGACTCTCTCCCTCCACTGCCGGCTCCCACTCTCACTCTCTCACATTGCCCGCTCCCACTCTTTCTCTCCCTCACACTGTGCGCTCCCACCCTCTCACTCCCTCACACTGCCGGCTCCCACACTCTCTCCCTCAAATGGCCTGCTCCCACTCTCTCTCCCTCTCACTGCCCGCTCCCTCTCTCTCTCCCCCGCACTGCCCACTTTCACACTCTTTCCATCACACTGCCCACTCCCACTCTCTCTCTTCCTCACACTGATGGCTCCCACTCTGTCCCTCACACTGCCGGCTCCAAATTTCTCCGTACTTCACACTGCCCGCTGACACACGCTCGGCTCCCAAAATCTCTCTCCCTGACACTGCCCGCTACAACTCTCTCTCCCTTACACTGCTGGCTCCCACTCTCTCTCTCCCTGACAATTACCGCTCCGACGCTCCATCCCCCACACTGCCCGCACCCACTCTCTCTCTCCCTCACACTGCCGGCTCCCACTATTTCTCTCTCTCAAACTGCCCGCTCCCACGTTGTCTCTCTCCTTCACACTGCCCACACCCACTCTCTCTCTCTCTCAAACTGCCCGCTCCCACTCAGCCTCCCTCGCACTGCCCACTCGCAATCTCACTCTCCTTCACACTGCCGGCTCCCAATCTCTCTACCCCTCAAACTGCTCGCTCCCACTCTCTCTCTCCCTCACACTGCCTGCTGCCACAGACTCTCCCTCACACTGCCGGCTCCCAATCTCTCTACCCCTCAAACTGCTCGCTCCCACTCTCTCTCTCCCTCACACTGCCTGCTGCCACAGACTCTCCCTCACACTGCCGGCTACCAATCTCTCTCTCCCTCACACTGACGGCTCCCACTCTCCCTCCCTGACACTGCCCACTCCGACACTCTCTCCCTCACACTGATGGCTCCAACACTCTGACCCTCAAATGTACTGCTTACACTCTCTCTCCCTCTCACTGCCCGCTCCCTCTCTCTCTCCCTCACCCTGCCCAATTTCACACTCTCTCCCTCACACTGCACGCTCCCTCGCTCTCTCACTCTGCCCACTCTCACTCTTCCACCCTCATACTGCCCGCTCCAACTCTCTCCCCCTCACACTGCCTGCTCTCACTCTCTCTCCCTCGCAATGCCCACTCTGTCTCACATTCCCTCACAATGCCCGCTCCCACTCTCTCTCCCCCTCACACTGCCCAGTCCCAATTCCTCTCCCTCACACTGCCCGATCCCACTCTCTCCCTTCCTCACATTGCCTGCTCCCACTCTTTCTATCCCTCATATTGCCCGCTTCCACTCTCTCTCCCTCACACGGCCCACTCTCAATCTCTCTCTCCCTCACACCGCCGGCTCCCTCTCTCTCTCCCCCCGACACTGCCGGTTCCCATTCTCTCTCTCCCTCACACTGCCCGTTGCCACTCGCTCTCGCTCACACTGCCCGCTCCCACTCTCTTTCCCTCGCACTGCCCGCTCCCACTCTCTCCCTCACACTGCCCTCTCCCTCTCTCTCTCTCCCTCACACTGCCTTCTCCTTCTCCTTCTTGCTCTCACGATGCCTGCTCCCACTCTCTCTCCCTCACACTGCCCACTCCCACTCTCTCTCTCCCTCACACGGCCCGCTGAAAATCTCTCACTTCCTCAGACTGACCTCTCCCACTCTCTCTTCCTCACACTGCCTGCTCCCACTCTCTCTCTCCCTCACCTTGCCTGCTCCCACTCTCTCTCCCTCACACTGCCCACTCCCACTCTCTCCCCCTCACACTGCCCGCTCCCACTCCCACTCTCTCTCCCTCACGCTGCCCACTCCCACTCTCTCTCTCCCTCACACTGTCCACTTCCACACTCTCTCCCTCACCCTGCCCAACTCACTCTCTCACCCTCACGCTCTCTCTCCCTCACACAGCCCGCTCCAACACTCTCTCCCTCGCACTGACCGCTCACACTCTCTCTCCCTCAAACTGCCCGCTCGCACTCTCTCTCCCTCACACTGTCCGCTCCCACTCTCTCTCTCCCCAACACTGCCAGGTCCCATTCTCTCTCTCCCTCACACTGCCCGCTGCCACTCGCTCTCCCTCACCCAGCCTGCTCCCACTCTCTATCACTCACACTGCCCGCTCCCTCTCTCTCTCTCTCTCTCTCACTTTGCCCGGTCCCACTCTCTCTTCTTCACACTGCCCGCTCCCACTCTCTCTCTCCCTCACACTGCCTACTCCTTCTCCCTCTCGCCCTCACAATACCTCCTCCCACTCTCTCTCCCTCACACTGCCCACTCCCACTCTCTCTCTCCCTCACACGGCCCGCTGAAAATCTCTCACTTCCTCAGACTGACCTCTCCCACTCTCTCTTCCTCACACTGCCTGCTCCCACTCTCTCTCTCCCTCACCGTGTCTGCTCCCACTCTCTCTCCACCACACTGCCCACTTCCACTCTCTCTCCCTCACCCTGCCCACTCCCCCTCTCTCTCCACCACACTGACCACTCGCACTCTCTCTCACTCACACTGCCCGCTCCCACACTCTCTCCCTCACACTGACCGCTCCCACAATCTCTCCCTCACACTACCGGCTCCCACTCTCTCTTTCACTCTGCCCACTCGCACTCTCTCTCTGTCAGTGCGCCCACTCCCACTCTCTCACCCTCTCACTGCCTGCTCGCAATCTCTCTCTCCTTCACATTGCCAGCTAGCTCTCTCTCTCCACCTCACACTTTCCACTCCCAATCTCTTTCCCTCACACTGCCGTTTCCAACTCTCCCTCTCCTATACACTGCCCGCTCCCACACTTTCTCTCCCTCAAAATGTTGGCTCCCACTCCCTCTCTCCCTCACACTGCCCGCTCCCACTCTCTCATTTTCCCTCACATTGCCCACTTCCACTCTCTTTCTCTCTCACACTGCCGGCTCCCACACTCTCTCTCCCTCACACTGCTTGCTCACATTCTCTCACTCTCTCTCCCTCACACTGCTTGCTCACATTCTCTCTCTCTCTCTCCCTGACACTGCCCGCTCCGACTCTCTCCCTCCACTGCCGGCTCCCACTCTCACTCTCTCACATTGCCCGCTCCCACTCTTTCTCTCCCTCACACTGTGCGCTCCCACCCTCTCACTCCCTCACACTGCCGGCTCCCACACTCTCTCCCTCAAATGGCCTGCTCCCACTCTCTCTCCCTCTCACTGCCCGCTCCCTCTCTCTCTCCCCCGCACTGCCCACTTTCACACTCTTTCCATCACACTGCCCACTCCCACTCTCTCTCTTCCTCACACTGATGGCTCCCACTCTGTCCCTCACACTGCCGGCTCCAAATTTCTCCGTACTTCACACTGCCCGCTGACACACGCTCGGCTCCCAAAATCTCTCTCCCTGACACTGCCCGCTACAACTCTCTCTCCCTTACACTGCTGGCTCCCACTCTCTCTCTCCCTGACAATTACCGCTCCGACGCTCCATCCCCCACACTGCCCGCTCCCACTCTCTCTCTCCCTCACACTGCCTGCTGCCACAGACTCTCCCTCACACTGCCGGCTCCCAATCTCTCGCTCCCTGACACTGTCCGCTCCCACTCTTTCTCTCCCTCATACAGCCGGCTACCAATCTCTCTCTCCCTCACACTGACGGCTCCCACTCTCCCTCCCTGACACTGCCCACTCCGACACTCTCTCCCTCACACTGATGGCTCCAACACTCTGACCCTCAAATGCACTGCTTACACTCTCTCTCCCTCTCACTGCCCGCTCCCTCTCTCTCTCCCTCACCCTGCCCAATTTCACACTCTCTCCCTCACACTGCACGCTCCCTCGCTCTCTCACTCTGCCCACTCTCACTCTTCCACCCTCATACTGCCCGCTCCAACTCTCTCCCCCTCACACTGCCTGCTCTCACTCTCTCTCCCTCGCAATGCCCACTCTGTCTCACATTCCCTCACAATGCCCGCTCCCACTCTCTCTCCCCCTCACACTGCCCAGTCCCAATTCCTCTCCCTCACACTGCCCGATCCCACTCTCTCCCTTCCTCACATTGCCTGCTCCCACTCTTTCTATCCCTCATATTGCCCGCTTCCACTCTCTCTCCCTCACACGGCCCACTCTCAATCTCTCTCTCCCTCACACCGCCGGCTCCCAATCTCTCTCTCCTTGACACTGCCCGCTCCCACACTCTCTCCCCCTCGACACTGCCCGCTCCCACACTCTCTCCCCCTCACACTGCCCGCTCCCACACTCTCTCCCCCTCACACTGCCCGCTCCCAATTTCTCTCCCTCACACTGCCGGCTCCCACTCTCTCTCTCTCTCACACATTTACCGCTCCCACTCTTTTTCTCCTTCATATCTTTCTCTCCCTCACACTGCCGACTGCCTATCTCTCTCTCCCTGACACTGCTCGCTTCGACTCTCTCTCTCCCTCACACTGCCCGCTCCCACAATTTCTCACCCTCACACTGCCTGCTCCCACTCTCTCTCCCTCACACTGCTCGCTCTCACTCTCTCCCTCACAATGCCCACTTCCTCTCTCTCTCCCTCACACTGCCCGCTCCTACTCTCTCCACACCTCACACTGCCGGCTCCCACACTCTCTCCATCACATTGCGCACTCCCACTCTCTCCTCACACTGCCCGCTCCCACTCTCTATCCCTCACACTGCCCGCATCCTTTCACTCTCTCCCTCACACACCCGCTCCCACTCTCTCTCCCTCGCAGTGCCCGCTCCCACTCTCTCTCTCCCTCACACTGACAGGTCCCATTCTCTCTCTCCCTCACACTGCCCGCTCTCACTCTCTCTCCCTCAAACTTCCCGCTCGCACTCTCTCTCCCACACGCTGTCCGCTCCCACTCTCTCTCTCCCTCACACTGACAGGTCCCATTCTCTCTCTCCCTCACACTGCCCGCTCTCACTCTCTCTCTACCTCACACTGCCCGGTCCCACTCTGTCTCCCTCACACTGCCCGCTCCCTCTCTCTCTCTCCCTCACTCTGCACGGTCCCACTCTCTCTTCTTCACACTGCCTGCTCCGACTCTCTCTCTCCCTCACACTGCCTTCTCCTTCTCCCTCTCACCCTAACAATGCCTACTTCCACTCTCTCTCCCTCACACTGCCCTCTCCCCCTTTCTCTCCACCACACTGCCCACTCGCACTCTCTCTCACTCACACTGCCAAGTCCCACACTCTCTCCCTCACACTGTCCGCTCCCACTCTCACTCTCCCTCACACTGCCCACTTCCACTCTCTCTCCATCACCCTGCCGGTTCCCTCTCTCTCTCTCACTCACACTGTCAAGTCCCCCCCACTCTCCTTCACACTCTCCGCTCCCACTCTCTCTCCCTCACACTGCCGGCTCCCACTCTCTCTCTCTCACATTGCCCACTCCCTCTCTCGCTCTGCCTCATACTGCTCGCTCGCACTCTCTCTGCCTCACACTGCCCGATCCCATACTCTCTCCCACACTCTGCCCGCTCCCACTGTCTCTCTCCCTCACACTGCCGGCTCCCACTCTCTCTGCCTCACATGGCCCGCTGAAAACCCCTCACTTCCTCAGATTGACCTCTCCCACTCTCTCTCTCCCTCACACTGCCCACTCACACTCTCTTCCTCACACTGCCGGCTCCAATTCTCTCTCCCTCTAACTGCCTGCTCCCACACTCTCTCCCTCACATTGTCCACTCACACTCTCTCTCCCTCACACTGCCCGCTCCCACTCTCTCTCTCACACTGCCCACTTCCACTCTCTCTCTCACACTGCCCACTTCCACTCTCTCTCTCTCCCTCACACTTCCCGCTCCCTCTCTCTCTCTCTCTCCCTCACACTTCCCGCTCCCTCTCTCTCTCTCTCTCCCTCACACTGCCAGGTCCCACTCTCTCTTCTTCACACTGCCCGCTCCCACTCTCTCTATCCCTCACACTGCCCACTCCTTCTCTCTCTCGCCCTCACAATGCCCACTCCCACTCAATCTCTCTCTCCCTCACACTGCTCACTCCCCCTCTCTCTCCCCAACACTGCCCGCTCCCATTCTCAATCACTCACACTGTCAAGTCCCAACCTCTCTCCTTCTCACTGCCTGCTCCTTCTCTCTCTCCCTCATATTGCCCGCTCCCACACTCTCTCTCCCTCACACTGCCCACTTCCACTCTCTCTCCCTCACACTGCCCACTCGCACTCTCTCTCCCTCACTCTGCCAGGTCCCAGCCTCTCTCCCTCACACTGCTGCTCCCACTCTCTCACACTCACACAGCCGGGTCCCATTCTCTCTCTCCCTCACACTGCCCGCTCCCACTCTCACTCTACCTCGCACTGCCCGCTCCCACTCTCTATCCCTCACACTGCCCACTCCCCCTCTCTCTCCCTCGCATTGCCGGTTCCCATTCTCTCAACCTCACACTGCCCGCTGCCACTCTCTCTCCCTCACACTGCCCGCTCCCAATCTCTCTCTTCCTCACAATGACCTCTCCCTCTCTTTCTCCCTCACACTGACTGCTCTCACTCTCTCTTCCTCGCACTGTCTGCTCCCACTCTCTCTCACCCTCACACTGCCCGCTCCCACACTCTCTCCCACACTCTGCCCGCTCCCACTCTCTCTCTCCCTCACACAGCCCACTCCCACTCTCTCTCTCCCTCACCTTGCCCACTCCAACTCTCTCTCACCCTTACACTGCCCACTCACAGTCTCTCTCCCTCACACTGCCTGCTCCCACTCTTTTTCCTTCACTCAGCCTGCTCCCACACTCTCTCCCTCACATTGCCCGCTCCCACTCTCTCTCTCCCTCACACTGCCATATCCCATTCTCTCTCTCGCTCACACTGCCTGCCCCAATCTCTCTCCCTCACACTGTCGCTCCCACTCTCTCTCACCCTCATACTGCACGTTCCCACTCTTTCTCCCTCACACTGCCCACTCCCACTTTCTCTCTCCCTCACACAGCCCGCTCCAACACTCTCGCCCTCGCACTGACCGCTCACACTCTCTCTCCCTCAAACTGTCCGCTCCCACTCTCTCTCTCTCTCTCTCTCCCCCCGACACTGCCGGTTCCCATTCTCTCTCTCCCTCACACTGCCCGTTGCCACTCGCTCTCGCTCACACTGCCCGCTCCCACTCTCTTTCCCTCGCACTGCCCGCTCCCACTCTCTCCCTCACACTGCCCTCTCCCTCTCTCTCTCTCTCCCTCACACTGCCTTCTCCTTCTCCTTCTTGCTCTCACGATGCCTGCTCCCACTCTCTCTCCCTCACACTGCCCACTCCCACTCTCTCTCTCCCTCACACGGCCCGCTGAAAATCTCTCACTTCCTCAGACTGACCTCTCCCACTCTCTCTTCCTCACACTGCCTGCTCCCACTCTCTCTCTCCCTCACCTTGCCTGCTCCCACTCTCTCTCCCTCACACTGCCCACTCCCACTCTCTCCCCCTCACACTGCCCGCTCCCACTCCCACTCTCTCTCCCTCACACTGCCCACTCCCACTCTCTCTCTCCCTCACACTGTCCACTTCCACACTCTCTCCCTCACCCTGCCCAACTCACTCTCTCACCCTCACGCTCTCTCTCCCTCACACAGCCCGCTCCAACACTCTCTCCCTCGCACTGACCGCTCACACTCTCTCTCCCTCAAACTGCCCGCTCGCACTCTCTCTCCCTCACACTGTCCGCTCCCACTCTCTCTCTCCCCAACACTGCCAGGTCCCATTCTCTCTCTCCCTCACACTGCCCGCTGCCACTCGCTCTCCCTCACCCAGCCTGCTCCCACTCTCTATCACTCACACTGCCCGCTCCCTCTCTCTCTCTCTCTCTCTCACTTTGCCCGGTCCCACTCTCTCTTCTTCACACTGCCCGCTCCCACTCTCTCTCTCCCTCACACTGCCTACTCCTTCTCCCTCTCGCCCTCACAATACCTCCTCCCACTCTCTCTCCCTCACACTGCCCACTCCCACTCTCTCTCTCCCTCACACGGCCCGCTGAAAATCTCTCACTTCCTCAGACTGACCTCTCCCACTCTCTCTTCCTCACACTGCCTGCTCCCACTCTCTCTCTCCCTCACCGTGTCTGCTCCCACTCTCTCTCCACCACACTGCCCACTTCCACTCTCTCTCCCTCACCCTGCCCACTCCCCCTCTCTCTCCACCACACTGACCACTCGCACTCTCTCTCACTCACACTGCCCGCTCCCACACTCTCTCCCTCACACTGACCGCTCCCACACTCTCTCCCTCACACTACCGGCTCCCACTCTCTCTTTCACTCTGCCCACTCGCACTCTCTCTCTGTCACTGCGCCCACTCCCACTCTCTCACCCTCTCACTGCCTGCTCGCAATCTCTCTCTCCTTCACATTGCCAGCTACCTCTCTCTCTCCACCTCACACTTTCCACTCCCAATCTCTTTCCCTCACACTGCCGTTTCCAACTCTCCCTCTCCTATACACTGCCCGCTCCCACACTTTCTCTCCCTCAAACTGTTGGCTCCCACTCCCTCTCTCCCTCACACTGCCCGCTCCCACTCTCTCATTTTCCCTCACATTGCCCACTTCCACTCTCTTTCTCTCTCACACTGCCGGCTCCCACACTCTCTCTCCCTCACACTGCTTGCTCACATTCTCTCTCTCTCTCTCTCCCTCACACTGCTGGCTCCCACTCTCTCTCTTCGTCACACTGCTCTCTCCCTCTCTCTCTCCCTCACACTACCTGCTCCCACTCTCTCTCCCTCACACTGCCCGTTCCCACTCCTCTCCCTTACACTGCTGGCTCCCACTCTCTTTCTCTCTCACACTGCCCGCTCCCACTCTCTTACTTTCCCTCACATTGCACACGTCCACTCTCTCTTTCCGTCACACTGCCAGCTGCCATTCTCTCTCTCCCTCACACTGCCCGCTTCCACTCTCTCCCTCACACTGCTGGCTCCCACTCTCTCTCTCCCTCACACTGACCGCTCCCACACTCTCTCTCCCTCACACTACCGGCTCCCACTCTCTCTTTCACTCTGCCCACTCGCACTCTCTCTCTGTCACTGCGCCCACTCCCACTCTCTCACCCTCTCACTGCCTGCTCGCAATCTCTCTCTCCTTCACATTGCCGGCTACCTCTCTCTCTCCACCTCACACTTCCCGCTCCCAATCTCTCTCCCTCACACTGCCGTTTCCAACTCTCCCTCTACTATACACTGCCTGCTCCCACACTTTCTCTCCCTCAAACTGTTGGCTCCCACTCCCTCTCTCCCTCACACTGCCCGCTCCCTCTCTCTTTCCCTCACACTGCCTGGTCCCACTCTCTCTCCCTCACACTGCCCGCTCCCACTCTCTCTCCCTCACACTGCCCGCTCCCACTCTCTCTCCCTCACACTGCACGCTCCCTCTCTCTCTCTGCCTCACACTGCCCGCTCCGACTCTCGCTCTCCCTTACACTGCCCGCTCCTACTCTCTCTCACCCTCAGACTGCCCGTTCCCTCTTTCTCCCTCACACTGCCCACTCCCACTTTCTCTCCCTCACACTGCCTGCTCCCACTCTCTCCCTCACACTGCCTGCTTCCACTTTCTCTCCCTTACACTGCCGGTTTCCACTCTCTCTCCCTCACATTGCCCACGCCCATTCTCTCTCTCCCTCACACTGCCCGCGCCCAATCTCTCACTTCCTCACACTGACCTCTCCCACTCTCTCTCCCTCACACTGCCCACTCCTACTCTCTCTCACCCTCATACTGCCCGTTCCCACTCTTTCTCCCTCACACTGCCCGCTCCCACACCCTCTCCCTCACACTGCCCGCTCCCACACCCTCTCCCTCACACTGCCCGCACCCTTTCACTCTCTCCCTCACATTGCCCGCTCCCACTTTATCATCCTCACACTGCCCGCTCCCACTCTCTCTCCCTCACACAGCCTGCTCCAACACTCTCTCCCTCGCACTGGCCGCTCACACTCTCTCTCCCTCAAACTGCCCGCTCCCACTCTCTCTCTCTCCCCTCAAAACTGCGGGGTCCCATTCTCTCTCTCCCTCACACTGCCCACTGCCACTCGCTCTCCCTCACACTGCCCACTGCCACTCGCTCTCCCTCACACTGCCCGCTCCCAATCTCTCTCTCCCTCACACTGCCCGCTCCAACTCTCTCTCTCACTCACACTGCCCACTCCCTCTCTCTCTCCCTCACCCTGCCGGGTCCAACTCTCTCTTCTTCACACTGTCTGCTCCGACTCTCTCTCTCCCTCACACTGCCTACTCCTTCTCCCTCTCACCCTCACACTGCCCACTCCCACTCTCTCTCCCTCACAGTGCCCGCTCCCACTCTCTCTCTCCCTCACATGGCCCGCTGAAAATCTCTCACTTCCTCAGACTGACCTCTCCCACTCTCTCTCTCCCTCACCGTGTCTGCTCCCACTCTCGATCCCTCACACTGCCCGCTCCCACTCTCCCTCACACTGCCCGCTCCCACTCTCCCTCACACTGCCGGCTCCCATTCTCTCTCCCTCACATTGTCCACTCACACTCTCTCTCCCTCACACTGCCCACTCCCACTCTCTCTCCCATACACTGCCCATTCCCACTCTCTCTGTCCCTCACACTGCCAGGACCCACTCTCTCTTCTTCACACTGCCCGCTCCCACTCTCTCTATCTCTCACACTGCCCACTCCTTCTCTCTCTCTCCCTCACACTGCCCGCTTCCACTCAATCTCTCTCTCCCTCACACTGCCCACTTCCACTCTCTCTCCCTCACACTGCTCACTCCCCCTTTCTCTCCACCACACTGCCCACTCGCACTCTCTCTCACTCACACTGCCCGCTCCCACACTCTCTCCCTCACACTGACCGCTCCCACACTCTCTCTCCCTCACACTACCGGCTCCCACTCTCTCTTTCACTCTGCCCACTCCCACTCTCTCACCCTCTCACTGCCTGCTCGCAATCTCTTTATCCTTCACATTGCCGGCTACCTCTCTCTCTCCACATCACACTTTCCACTCCCAATCTCTCTCCCTCACACTGCCGTTTCCAACTCTCCCTCTCCTATACACTGCCCGCTCCCACACTTTCTCTCCCTCAAACTGTTGGCTCCCACTCTCTCTCTCTCCCTCACACTCCCCGCTCCCTCTCTCACTCCCTCACACTGTCCGCTCCCACTCTCTTTCTCTCTCACAGTGTCCACTCCCACTCTCTCTCCCACATTGCCCACTCCCTCTTTCTCTCCGCCTCACACTGCCCGCTCCCACTCTCTTACTTTCCCTCACACTGCCCGCTTCCACTCTCTCTCTCACACTGCCCGCTACCACTATCTCTCTTTCCCTCACATTGCCCACTTCCAATCTCTCTGTCCCTCACACTGCCGGCTCCCACTCTCTCTAGTTCACGCTGCCCGCTCCCGCTCTCTCTCCCTCACACTGCCAGCTACCACTCTCTCTCACTCACACGACCTGCTCCCACACTCTCTCTCCCTCACCCTGCCCGCCACAACTCTCTCTCCATCACACTGCCCGCTCCAACTCTCTCTCCATCACACTGCATGGTCCCATTCTCTCTCTACCTCACACTGCCCGATCCCACACTCTGCCCACTCCCACTCTATCTCTCTCCCTCACATTGTCCGCTTCCACTCGCTCTCTCCCTTACACTGCTCACTCCCATCTCTCTCCCTCACTCTGCCGGGTCCCATTCTCTCTCTCTCTCACACTGCCCGTCCCCAATCTCTCTCCCTCACACTGCCCGCTCCCACTCTCTCTCCCTCACACAGCCCGCTCCAACTCTCTCTCCCTCGCACTGACGGCTCCCAATCTCTCTCCATCAAACTGCCGCTCGCACTCTCTCTCCCTCACACTGCCCGGACCCACTCTCTCTCTTCTTCACACTGCCCGCTCCCACTATCTCTCTCCCTCACACTGCCCACTCCTTCTCCCTCTCGCCCTCACACTGCCCACTCCCACTCTCTCTCCCTCACACTGCCTGCTCCCATTCTCTCTCTCCCTCACACTGCCCACTTCCACTCTTTCTCCCTCACCCTGCTCATCCCATTCTCTCTCCCTCACACTGCTCACTCCCCCTCTCTCTACCCTACACTGCCCACTCGCACTCTCTCTCACTCACACTGCCAAGTCCCACACTCTCTCCCTCACACTGGCCACTCCCACTCTCTCTCTCCCTTACACTGTGCGCTCCCACTCTCTCTCCCTCACACTGCCGCTCACACTCTCTCACACTCACACTGCCTGCTCCCACTCTCTCTCTCCCTCACACTGCCCGCTCCCACCCTCTCTCCCTCACACTGACCGCTCCCACTCTCTCCCTCAAACTGCCGGCTCTCACTCTCTCTCCCTCAAACTGCCTGCTCCCACACTCTCTCCCTCACACTGCCTGCTCCCACCATCTCTCCCTCACACTGCTCGCTGCCACTCTCTCTCCCTCACACTGCCCGCTCCCACTCTCTCTCCCTCACACTGCCTGCTCCCACTCTCTCTCCCTCACACTGCCTGCTCCCACTCTCTCTCCCTCACACTGCTCGCTGCCACTCTCTCTCCCTCACACTGCCCGCTCCCACTCTCTCTCCCTCACACTGCCCGCTCCCACTCTCTCTCCCTCACACAGCCCGCTCCAACTCTCTCTCCCTCGCACTGACAGCTCCCAATCTCTCTCCATCAAACTGCCGCTCGCACTCTCTCTCCCTCACACTGCCGCTCGCACTCTCTCTCCCTCACACTGCTTGCTGCCACTCTCTATCCCTCACACAGCCCAATCCCACACTCTCTCTCCCTCACACTGCCCGCTCCCACGCTCTCTCCCTCACACTGCTCGCTCCCACTCTCTCTCCCTCACACTGCCCGCTCCCACTCTCTCTCCCTCACACTGCCCGGTCCCACTCTCTCTCTCCCTCACACTGCTCACTCCCCCTCTCTCTACCCTACACTGCCCACTCGCACTCTCTCTCACTCACACTGCCAAGTCCCACACTCTCTCCCTCACACTGGCCACTCCCACTCTCTCTCTCCCTTACACTGTGCGCTCCCACTCTCTCTCCCTCACACTGCCGCTCACACTCTCTCACACTCACATTGCCCGCTCCCACTCTCACTCTCTCCCTCACACTGCCCGCTCCCATACTCTCTTCTTCACAGTGCCCACTCCCACTCTCTCTCCCTCACACTGACCACTTCCACAATCTCTCCCTCACACAGCCCGCTCCAACTCTCGCTCCATCATAGTGACGGCTCCATCTGCCTGCTCCAACTCTTTCTCCATCACAATGTTGGCTCCCACTCTCTCTCTCCCTCACACTGCCCACTCCCACTCTCTCTCCCTCACACTGCCGGGTCCCATTCTCTCTCTCCCTCACACTGCCCATTCCCACTCTCCCTCCCTCACACTGCCAGGTCCCAGCCTCTCTCCCTTACACTGCCCGCTCCTACTCTCTCTCCCTCCATCTGCCTGCTCCAACTCTTTCTCCATCACAATGTTGGCTCCCACTCTCTCTCTCCCTCACACTGCCCGCTCGCTCTCTCTCTCTCCCTCATACTGCCCGCTCCCACTCTCTCTCCCTCACACTGCCGGGTCCCATTCTCTCTCTCCCTCACACTGCCCGCTCCCACTCTCTCTCTACCTCGCACTGCCTGCTCCCTCTCTCTCTCCCTCACACTGCCCGCTCCCTCTCTCTCCCTCACACTGCCCGCTCCCTCTCTCTCTCCCTCACACTGCCCGCTCCCTCTCTCTCTCCCTCACACTGCCCGCTCCCACTCTCTCTCTCCCTCACACTGGCCTCTCCCACTCTCTCTCCCTCACACTGCCGCTCACACTCTCTCACATTCACACTGCCCGCTCCCACTCTCTCTCTCCCTCACACTGCCCGCTCCCACTCTCTCTCTCCCTCACACTGCCTGCTCCCAGTCTCTCTCTCCCTCACAC
The DNA here is from genome assembly GCF_047496795.1 of Chiloscyllium punctatum. Lineage (NCBI taxonomy): Eukaryota > Metazoa > Chordata > Chondrichthyes > Orectolobiformes > Hemiscylliidae > Chiloscyllium > Chiloscyllium punctatum. Next base: position 27,804,888 of record NC_092748.1, on the reverse strand, counting down.
TGCCTGCTCCCAGTCTCTCTCTCCCTCACACTGGCCTCTCCCACTCTCACTCCCTCACACTGCCACTCACACTCTCTCACATTCACACTGCCCGCTCCCATTTTCTCTCTCTCTCTCACTGCCCGCTGGCACTCCCTCTGCCTCACACTGCCCGCTCCCTCTCTCTCCCTTCCTCACACTGCCTGCTCCCACTCTCTCTCCCTCACACTGCCCGCTCCCACACTCTCCCCCTCACACTGCCGGCTCCCAGTCTCTCTCCCTCACATTGCCCGCTGCCACTCTCTCCCTCACACTGCCCGGTCCCAGTCTCTCTCTCCCACACACTGCCCGCTCCCAATCTCTCTCTTCCTCACACTGACCTCTCCCTCTCTCTCTCCCTCACACTGCCGGCTCCCACCCTTTCTCTCGTTCACGCTGCCCCCTCCCACTCACTCTCTCTCCCTCACACTGCCCACTCCCTTTCTCTCTCTCTCCCTCACACTGCCCGCTCCTACTTTCTCTCTCACACTGCCCGCTCCCACTCTCTGTCTACCTCACTCTGACTGGTCCCACCCTCTCTCCCTCACACTGCCTGTTCCCACTCTCTCTCCCTCACACTGTCTGCTCCTACTCTCTCTACTTTGCATTGCCGGTGTTGCTTGCTTTTATTGTCAGTGCATTGAAAATAGGAGTTTGGAGATCATGTTGTGGCTGTCAAGGTGATTGGTTAGTTCACGAGTGACATACTGCATTCAATTCCTGCTATAGGAAGTATGTTATAAAACTTGAAAGGGTTCAGAAAATCTTTCAAAGACTGTTGTAAGTTTGAATGGTTTGAGCTGTAGGGAGAGGCTGAATAGACTGGGGCTATTTTCCCCGGTACATTGAAGGTTGAGGGGTGACCTTGAAGAGATCTATAAAATCATGCGGGACATGGATAGGGGAAATAGCCAATATCTATTTCCAAGACTAGATGTTGTCGGTACGAGGTGAGAGGGGAAAGACTTAAAAGGGAGTTTAGGGCAATTTTATTCTTGCAGTGACGTGTGTATGGAATGAGCTGCTAGAGGAAGTGGAGCAGGCTAGTACAATTGCAACATATAAAAGACATCTGGATGGCTATATTAATAAGAAGAGTTTAGAGGGATGTGGAGCAAGTGCTGGCGAATGGGATTAGATTAATTTTGGGTATCTGGTTAGCATGGAAGGGTTGAACCAATGGTCTGTTTCTGTGCTGTACATCTCTATGACGCTATGACTCTATTAAAGGTAGGAAGTGCATGGGGCAGACTGTCCAAGCGTTGGACACAGGATTGATCTCAACACTTTTCAACCTTTAGACAAATGATCTACCAACAACCATGTCTCACAGTTTTCTCTATGCTGATGACTGAGAGTTAAATTGTCATAGCACGGACACAGACTGCTCTGTTAAACCCATTCACCCTGAACAGATCCAGTCCCATTTGCCAGCACATGGCCCCAATCCCTCTGAACCCTTCCTATTCATATAACCATCCGGATGCCTTTCAAATGCTGTCATTGTACCAGCTTCCACCACTTCCTCTGGCAGCTCATTCCATGCACGCACTGACTTCTATTTGTGAAAAGTTGCCCCTTGGGTCCATCTTAAATTTTCCCATCTCACCTTAACCCTCTGCGCACCAGTATGAACTCCTCTTCCCCATAGAAAAGACCTTGGCTCTTCACCCTATCCATGCTGTTCATGATTTAGCAAACCTCTCTGAGGTCATAGAGTCAGAGAGTCATAAAGATGTACAGCATGGAAACAGACCCTTCGGTCCAACTTGTCCATGCCGATATCCCAACCCAATTTAGTTCCACCTGCCAGCACACAGCCCATATCCTTCCAAACCCTTCATATACATATACCCATCCAGATGCCTCTTAAAAGTTGCAATTGTGCTAGTCTCCACCATTTTCCCTGGCAGCTCACTCCAGCTCTGCGTGAAAATGTTGCCCCTTCGATCTCATTTATATATTTCCCCTCTCACCCTAAACCTATCCCCTCTAGCTCTGGACTCCCCCATCCCAGGAAAAAGACTTAGTCTATTTATCCTATCCATGCCTGTCATGATTTTATAAATCTCTAGAAGGTCACACCTCAGCCTCCAATGCTCCAGGGAAAACAGCCCCAGCCTGTTCAGCCTTTCCCTATAGCTCAAATCTTCCAAACCTGGCAATACCCTTGTGAATTTTTTCTGAACCCTTTCAAGTTTCACAACATCTTTCCGATAGGAAGGAGACCAGAATTGTACGCAGTATTCCAACACTCACCAATGTCCTGAACAGCTGCAATATGACCTCCCAACCCATGTACTCAATACTCTTACCAATAAAGGAAAGCATACTAAACGTTTTCCTCATGATCCTATCTACCTGCGACTCCACTTTCAGAGAGCTTTGAACCTGCACTCCAAGGTCTCTTTGTTCAGCAACAGGTCACTTCTCAGCCTCCAATAGCTGAAACCATCGAACCTCAGTGACATTCTTATACATTTCATCCGCAACATTTCAAGTTTAACAACATCTTTCCTATAGCAGGGAGACCAGAATTTGAATATAGTATTCTAAAAGTGGCCTAACTAATGTCATGTACAGCCACACTCCTACACTCAATGTACTGACCAATAAAGGCTCTGTCATTCTGCACCCTGGACCAGATCCTTAATGAAGGTATTACAAAGTTGATGGAATACTGCATCACATGGGTCTTACATTGAATCCCTCATCAACCAATACCAGTGTATGTCGGCTCCACACCTTCAGTGTCAAAACAGAATTGTGCATCGACATTGAAATCTGGCCTATTCCCAGCCAACATCTTTGTGTGTGACTCAAGTCAGAATGTCATTGATTTCAAAATTGTCCTGACCTTCAAGAGCAAAGTCTAATTATTGAATTCTAATCCATTTTTTTGACCATATCCAAAAAAACTTGCAGATGCTTTAAATCAGAAAAAAAACAATACTTGCTGGAAAAGCTCAGCAGCTCTGTGAAGAGAAATCAGAGATAACCTTTCATGTCCGATTGTTCCTCAATACTAACCGCGTCCACTTTAATTGTCAAATACACACAGGTCCACCCATTTGTTTGCTTCAATTTTCAGACTGAAATCTGTTGAAAACATAGAGCACAAACGTGCCTGGTAATCACACCCAGATCAAATTACCATGAAGTTCAAGCACTTTGAAAATGTCTCATTTGGAAATAACTTCCTTACCAAATTGTTTTCATGACAATATTTTTAATTGTGTTTCCAAATAATCTTCAGTCCAGATACAAATGCATTTTAAATTGCTTCCACCTCTCTCCCGTGTGAGTAATCTGGTATATGAAGGTCAGTGTCTGTGTGATGTTATGTATGTAGGCCATGCCTCTGAAAGACTGACAGATTGTTCCAGACAGCATTTCTCTTCAAGTCTTCACAACAAACAGGTTACTGCCTGGACCCAACCAACTTACACTCACAAAACCTAAAACCAAGTGCCCACCATTGGTTGTGATTGCATAACATTTTAAATGAGTTCTAATCCATTCCTGGGCATCACTGGTTGGGCCAGCAATTATTGCTCATCCCTAGTGGTTGTTGAGAATGTGTTGTGGGTTTGGAAAGCGTTGTCTAAGGAGCTTCTGTGAATTTCTGCAGGGCACCTTGTCGCTGGTGCACATTGCTGCTCCTGTGGGTCAGTGGGGAAAATAACTTGGATGTTTGTGGATGTCGTGGCAATCAAGTGGGGTCTTTTATCCCGGCTGGTGCCAAGCTTCTGAAATACTGTCGGAGCTGCCCCCATCCAGGCCTGTGGGGAGTATTCCATCACAATCCTGACTGGTGTATTGTAAATGGTGGACGATCTGTGGGGGATCAGGGGGTGAGTTATTCACCGCAGTATTCCGAGCCTCTGAACTGCTCTGTTGTTACTGTATTTATATCACGAGTACAATTCAGTTTCTGGTCAATGGTAACCCCAAGATGTTGGCAGGAGGGGATTCAGCAATGGTAACCCCATTGAATATCAAAGCATGATGGTTTGATTCTCTGTTGTTGGCGATAATCAGTGTCTGGCATTTATGTGGCACGAATGTTCTTTGTCACTTTTCTTCCTAGTCCTGGATACTATCCAGGTTTTACTGCACTTGGCAAGGGCTGCTTCAGTATCTGAGTAGTCACACATGCTGTTGAACATTGTGCAAACATTGGCTAACATCCTTAGGATGGAGGGATGTACATTTATAAACTATTGAAGATTGTTGGGCCGAGGACATTCTCCTGAGGAACTCCAACAGAAATGTTCTTTCATTGCGATGACTGACCGCCAACAATCACAACCTTCTTCCTTTGTGCCAGGTCCAACTCCAACCAGCAGAGAGTTTTCCTCGATTTCCATTGGCTCCAGTTTTGCTCAGGCTCCTTGATGTCACACTCAGTCAAACACAGCTTTAAACCAGTCATACTCACACCACCCTCTGGTATCATCTCTTTTTCTCCAAGGCCATGGTCACACACAACTCCCTCATCGGAGAGGGGTAACTGGTGCTGAGTGTCACCTCAGGGTCACCATAGGGTAAGAGGAAGAGTCCTTCATGGTAACATCAGCTAATGTGGGAATAGGACCAATGTAGTTGGTGTGCCTCTCCATTGTAAACCAGCTATCCAGCTCACTGAGGGAACGAGTTATTGAGTGGGCATTCTTGAGAGAAGGATACCTTTGGAACACAATGAGATTTAGAGATGGGAGTGTTCGATTGGAAAACAATATTGCTTGTGGAATGAAAGTTCTGATTTCATTAATTAATGTGATCAGAATTGTCCAGTCTGTAAAACTTAATTTCTGAAGAAGGGCTCATGCCCAAAACGTCGATTCTCCTGCTCCTTGGATGCTGCCTGACCTGGTGCGCTTTTCCAGCAACACATTTTCAGCTTTAGAAATACATGTATATTTACGTGTGCACTTAATGTGCGTTGTCATGATCTGTTTGTTCACATTTGAATGAAACACTAATTTGAAGAGTGATGGCACCTCACAATCCCCAGGTGATCCTCCATGGTATCGGTTAAAGGGCTGGGAAACGTGAGACACCAGTGTTTGATGGAGAGAGATTGACTGCAGCATGAAAACACAGATTACCTCAACGCTGAAAACATTTGGAATTATCAATAAATTATTCAAAATGATTCTTGCCATGTTAGTATTCCTGATAAGTGATTTAAACTATTGAAGCTTTGTAGATCTGGGTGAGAGTTACTCCCTGCACTTTGTGATGGAAGATGTTATGTTTTGGTCCAGTGGTCGCCGTTACACAGACACTCGAACATTGATGTCTCTTATTATGTCAGGTGCTATGAATGTTCTCTGTGGTTTAATTCTGATTTGTGAGGGCTTTTGTGGTGCAGTGACAGTGTCCCTACCTCTGAACCACAATGTCTGTGTTCAGATGTAAACCTGCACTGTTTATAGGAAGGAGAGGCAAGAGAGGAGGGGAGTGGTGTTTTTGATAAGGGAAAACGTCATGGCAATACTTAGAGAGGATATTCCTGATGGATCATCCAGTGAAGTTGTATGGATGGAACTGAGAAAAATGAAGGGTGTGATCTCTTTGTTGGGATTATACTCCAGCCCCGCTCCCCCAATACTCAGCAGGAAATTGGGGGGAAAATATGAAGAGAGCTTGCCAAAGGCTTTAAGACTGATAGGGTTACAAGAAAAGAGGATCTTAACCTTCCAAATATAGACTGGCAATGGATTGGAGAACTTACTAGGTGTCATCAGGAAAACTTTCTCAATTAATATGAAGGCAGCCCTCCATGACAAGGGGCAAAACCCAACCTTATCTCAGGAAATAAGGCAGGACAAGTGACAGAGGTATTAGTGGGGGAGCACTAACTGCTATTCGATTAGTTTTTAAATAGCTATAGAAAAGGATAGACTGGTCGACATGTTAAAGTTTCAGAGGAGTCTTTGGACATTACAATCTGTTCGTGTGATTTGTAGAATCATTTTCTGAGTCTTTGATATTGTAAATGAGAGTGAGATTCACTCTGCATTCAGGTCTCTGTTATTCTTTACAAGTCTGATGGATTATGTTCATATATTTAATACCACATAAATAAGGGCATTTGTGCAGCAACTTAAGTTCCTCAGCATATATCCAATCTGAGCAACGAGACGATAAGAAACAGAATCCAAGGAATAGCCAGCATTAAAGAAACATAAAATATGCAACAACCAGAGAAGTTTGAAGCTGGCAGATATGGCAAAGAGTAAAATCACAGAATTCTTCCTGCTCTCTACCTCAGGATCATTCTCTGTTTTTCTCTGACCTCTCAGTTCCTTCTGCACCTTAATAGCCTCGAAGATATGTCTGACAGTCAGAATGTTGATAAAGAGAATAAAAGTGAATGGGAACATTGGTGTTAAAAAAGTCTCAAAATATTTAAAACTTCTCCACCGAGGGTCACAATAATAACCAGGCCTGATATGACAGTACCATGGAACATTGTTGATAATCATTCCAGGGTAATACACAAAGGAATTGGGAATGTTCTTTAACCAAAAGAAGATGCAGATTGTTGCTAGAGCCCTGGTTGCAGTTTTCCCTGTGCAATACTTAGTTTTCATCTCATGAAAACAAATGGCAACAAATCGATCAAAGGAAAAAGCAATGGTGAACCATGCAGAACAATCAATGCTCAAGCGGTTGAGGGCAGAGATAACACCACAAACAGGAGTGATTTGCAGGAAAAACAGTGGATAATAATATTTTCGAAATTGGTGAAGGATGATATAAAAAAAATGAACAGTAGATCTGACGTTGTCATGGCCACCAGGTAGCGAGTGCTGCACACAGAAAGACCACATTTGCCCCGAGCTAAGATTACAATCACCACGACACTAACTGTAAGAGAAAGGAAAAAATAGATTTAAAGTCACGAATGAAACATTCTCTGTGCGTGAGCCCAGGCTGTAAGTAATGACACAAAGATAATTGTTTTTCCATGTTATATGAAGTTTAAAGAATCTCTCTCAATGATTCATTTGCTCTTTTAAAGGACAGAGGGAAGAACATGTGCAACAGATTACTCACAGAAACACACTCATATACTCAGGATGTTTTTGGGTCAGCAGCAGTCGATTTCGCCTGCTCCTCAGATGTAATCTTGCCTGCTGAGCCTTTTCCAGCACATCGCCCTATCAGCAGTCCCCATTATTTCCTAATTCCTAATGACCTGCTGAACCCACCCATTACCCTCCTGTATCTGAGCTCCCATTTGGAACGAGCTGCCTGAGCAAGATCAACCAACACAATCCCTTTCCAGCAAGGAATGGGAAAAACCAGGTGTCCTACGACGTGGGTTGTTACAAAACCCATCTGACCGATAGGAGGCTGTGAACTACCGCAGAAGGTGGTCTTCCGAAACACTTTATAGACCAGCCAGGGCTGGTGCTCAGCCAAACTCCATCAATGTGGCCTCAGTGTTAACCCATTCTGCACAGTATAGGGAAACACACAATGCTGCACATTACTGAGGAGCCTCCAAACTGACAAACTTTAAACTCAGTCAGTGAGTACACTAACGTCTGACATCAGGATTTGCCTTGCTAAATGGAAATATAATAATTTATCAGTTACCTATAGAAATAAGGATAATTCAATGCAGTGGTTTATATAAGTTGTTCAAACACTAACCAGGAACACCAACGACAGCAAGGATGGTCTCATACACTCTACCGATCCTTTCCCTGAGAAGATGCATTTCATTGTTTATGATACAACCTTTCCCTTCCTGCTACTGGCAATCTGTCGGAATTGGAGAATTCTCTCAGAGATGGAGTTGACACAGTTCCAGAGACTTTATTTTATATTGTGTGGTATCTCCACTGGGAAACCGTGATTATATCTTCAAATTTTTTAACGCATTTTGAACAAACAAGTTACAAGAACAGGTTTATTTTAATGATGATAGCATTGAGATTTACAGCTATATTTGAATACCCCAAAGGCTGGATTGATCTGATACTGTTAAGTCTCAAACATTCATGTTTTCAAGTAACAATACTTGCAATGTTTCACTTACTATCAATCCTATCATTATCGAAGTATCTTTTCATATTATTTTCAGTGATGACCTTCGTTCTGCTGAGGTAATTCAGTCGTTCAATGCCTCATGCTGTTGAAGTTTTTGAGAGCTGTTCTCCTGCACACTGTTATCCCACAGCTTTCCTTGTTAATACAACTGATTTGGGAAATTCTCTCTGTGAATGAGCACTCTAATACAGAACCTGAAGCTGACACTGACCACACCTTCAGCTGGAACTTCCACTCGGTCACATTTTCTCAAAACAAAGACAAAAATAATCAGAACCTTCAGTTCAAAACCATAGAATGATGACATCATACAGGACAGAGATGGCCCTTCGCTCCATCGAGTCTGTATCTCTAAACTCACACTCAAAGCTACACAGGGCTGGACAATGGGAAGCCTTCAAACATGAGATAATGAGAGTTCAGAGACAGTATGTTCCTGTTCGGGTGAAAGGCAAGGCTGGTAGGTGCAGGGAATACTGGATGACTTGAGAAATTGAGGTTTTATTTGAGAAGAAGCAGGAAGCATATATCAGGTAAAGGCAGCAGAAATCAAGTGAATCCTGAGAAAAGTATAAATGCAGTAGGAATATACTTAAGAGGAGAATCAGGAAGGCAAAAATGGAACATGAGATAGCACTGGCAAATCGGGGTAAGGAGAATCCAAACAGATTCAATGAATATATTCAAGATAAAAGATTAACTGGGGAGAGAACAGTGCCCTCAAAGATCAGCAAGGCAGCCTATGTGTGGAACCACAGGAGATGGGGAGATACTAAACAAATATTTTGCATCAGTGTTTACTGTGGCAAAGGTCATGTAAGATGTAGAATGTGGGGAAAGAGATGATGACATCTTATAAAATGTTCATGTTACAGTGGACATCTCAAAATGCATAAAGATAGATAAATCCCAGGACCTGATCAGGTGTACCTTAGAAATCAGTGAGAAGCAAGTAAAGTGATTGCTGAGCCTCTTGCTGAGATATTTGTATCATCGATAGTCACAGGTGAGGCGCTGGAAGGCTGAATGTTGGCTAACAGGGTGCCACTATTTAAGAAATGTGGTAAGGATAGGCCAGGAATCTATAGACCAGTGAGCCTGATTGATGGTGGAAAAGTTGATGGAGGTAATCCTAAGGGATAGGGTTTACATATGTTTGGAAAGGCAAGGACTGTTTAGGGACAGTCGGCATGACTCTGTGCGTGTGAAGAGGATTGAGGAGGGCAGAGCAGTGGCTGTGATCTACATGAACTTCAGTAAGGGTCTTCACGGTGGACTGGTTAGTAAGATTAGTGATCATGGAATGCAGGGAGAACTAGCTATTTGGATGCAGAACTGGCTCAAAGGTAGCAGACAGAGGTTGTTGATGGAGCGTTGCTTTTCAGACTGGAGGCCTGTGATCCATGGTGTGCCACAAGGATCAGTGCTGGGTCCACTGCTTTTCATCATGTTACAGTGGACATCTCAAAATGCATAAAGTGAGATAAATCCCAGGACCTGATGAGGTGTACCCTAGAAATCAGTGAGAAGCAAGTAAAGTGAGAAGCAAGTAGCACAATGGTTAGCACTGCTGCCTCACAGCACCAGAGACCTGCGTTCAATGCCTGCCTCAGGCAACTGTCTGTGTGGAGTTTGCACATTCTCCCCGTGTCTACGTGGGTTTCCTCCGGGTGCTCCGGTTTCCTCCCACAGTCCAAAGATGTGCAGGTTAGGTGAATTGGTCACGCTAAATTGCCCGTAGTGTTGGGTGAAGGGGTAAATGTAGGGGAATGCGTCTGGGTGGGTTGCTCTTCGGAGGGTCTGTGTGGACTTGTTGGGCCGAAGGGCCTGTTTCCACACTGTAAGGAATCTAATCATTTCCATAAATGATTTGGATGTGAAAATAGCAGGTGTAGTTCGTAAGTTTGCAGATGACATCAAAATTGGAGGTTACCTCAGAGTACACAGGATCTTGATCAGATGGGTCAATGGGCCAAGGAGTGGCAGTTGGAGTTTAATTTAGATAAATGTGAGGTGCTCTATTTTGAAAAGACAAATCAGAGCAGGAGTTATACACTCATGGGTTTGTTGCTGAACCTCCTTCCAAGGCCCTAAAGGAGCCTTCCACATCCATCAAAGTTTTACCTGCACATCCACCAACATCATTTATTGTATCTGTTGCTCCCAATGCGGTCTCCTCTACATTGGGGAGACTGGACGCCTCCTAGCAGAGCGCTTTAGGATACCTGCACCAATCAACCACACCGCCCTGTGGCCCAACATTTCAACTCACCCTCCTACTCTGCCGAGGACATGGAGGTCCTGGGCCGCCTTCACCGCCACTCCCTCACCACCAGATGCCTGGAGGAAGAACGCCCCATCTTCCGCCTCGGAACACTTCAACCCAGGGCATCAATGTGGACTTCAACAGTTTCTTCATTTCCCCTACCCCCACCTCACCCCAGTTCCAAACTTCCAGCTCAGCACTGTCCCCATGATTTGTCCTACCTGCCTATCTTCTTTTCCACCTATCCACTCCACCCTCCCCCCGCCCTCGACCTATCACTTTCATCCCCTCCCCCACTCACCTATTGTACACTATGCTACTTTCTCCCCACCCCCACCCTCCTCTCACTTATCTTTCCATAAAACCCTTGCCAATTGTTGTTGAAACCCATCTGGTTCTCTAAAGCCCTTTAAGGATTAGGGCTGTCCTTGTCTTGTCTGGGCTACGTGTGACTCCAGACCCACAGCAATTGGTGCGGTTGGTTGAGGTCAGCCATCTAAGCTCCAGGCCCTCACAGCAGGAGGTCCTCAAGATTGTGTCCTAGCCCTAACTATCTTTAGTGACTGTATAACTGACCTTCCCTCAGGCAGAATGTCATGAGCCCGAGGGTTTGCTAATACTCACACAATGTTCAGCAGCATTCTTCCCTCCTTAGATACTGAAGCACTCCATGTGGCTCTGCAGCAAGATCCTGGAAACTTCAGCTCCTCAGAAACGGCGTTAGGGAACTGGGCACAGAGCTGGATGAACTTCGGATCATTCAGAAGGCTGAGGGAGTAATTGAGAGGAGTCACAGGGATGGAGTCACACTTCAGGTACAAGGGAAAGGTAGATTACAGTCAGGAGACAGAAAGGAACAGGCAGACAATGCAGAGTTGCCTTGTGGCCATTCACCTCAATAACAAGCATACTGTTTTGGTTACTGCTGGGGAGGGACAACTTACCATGGGTAAGCAATGGGGCACAGGTCTCTGGCACAGAATCTGTCCATGTTGCTCAGAAAGGAAGGATTAGAAAAAAAGAAGATTGAGGGGGGACCTGATTGAGGGTATGAAGGGTATAGACAGGGTAGATAAAGATAAGCTTTTTCCCAGGGTGAAGGATTCAATAATGAGAGGTCACGCTTTCAAGGTGAAAGGTGAAAAGTTTAAGTGGGGGATACACACGGCAAGTACTTTACACGGAAGATGGTAGGTGTCTGGAATGCATTGCCAGCAGAGGTAGTAGAGGCAGGTATGTTAGATTCATTTAAGATGCGACTGGACAGATGCCTGAGAGGGTGGGGAGCAGACGGATACAGGTGCTTAGGAACTGGGCGATAGGTTTAGACAGTAGGTTTGAGTTGGCTCAGGCTTGGAGTGCCGAAGGGCCTGTTCTTGGGCTGTAAATTTTTTTGGCTCTTTGTTGTTTGAAGTGAATGAGGAGCAGAGCATTCGCCATTGGGGGATTCACTGTGAGGGGACAGATAGGAGATTCTGTGGGAACGAGAGAGAATCATGGTTGATGTGCTGCCTCCCAGGTGCCAGGGTTCATGACATCTCAGATCGTGTTTTTGAGATCCTTGAGGTGAAGGGGGAACAGCCCCAACTCATGGTCCACATAGGCACCAATAACATGGGTAGGACAAGGGATGGGGTTTTTAAGCAGATATTCAGGGAGTTAGAGTGGAAGTTTAGAGCTGGAACAAACAGAGATGTCAACTCTAGTTTGTTACCTATGCCACATGCTAGCAAGGAATAGGGAGAGAGAAGAGTTGAACATGTGGCTACAGGGATGGTGCAGGAGGGAGGGATTTAGATACCTGGATAATTGGGGCTTAGACTGGGGTAGGTGGGTCTTCTACAAACAGGATGGTCTACACCTGAACCAGAGAGGTACTCTAACCTGGGGGCAGGTTTGCTTATGCTCTTTGGGAGGGTTTAAACTAATTCAGCAGGAGATGGGAAACTGAATTGTAGCATCAGTGCACAGGAGGTTGAGAACAATGAGGTCCTAAATAGGGTTTCAAGGTCACGGGAGTGCAGCGGCAGACAGGAAGTTGGTTTCAAGTGTGTCTACTTCAACGCCAAGAGCATCCAGAATAAGGTGGGTGACCTTGCAGCATGGGCTGGGACTTCGATGTTGTGGCCATTTCAGAGACCTGGATCGAGCAGGGACAGGAATGGTTATTAAAGTTCCATGGTTTAGATGTTTCAGTAAGAACAGGGAAGGTGGTAAAAGAGGGGGAGGTGTGGCTATGTTAGTCAAGGACAGTGTTATGGTGGCAGAAAGGACATTTAATGAGGACTGGTCCACTGAAGTAAAATGGGCTGAGGGTAGAAACAGGAAAGCAGATGTCATGCTGTTGGGAGATTTCTGTAGGCTTCCAGAGATGTAGTGGAAAGGATTGCAAAGACGATTCTGGATAGGAGAGAAAGTAACAGGGTCGTTGTTCTGGGGGCCTTTAACTTTCCAAATATTGACTGGAAACATTGCAGTTCGAGTACTTTAGATGTGTCAGTTTTTGTCCAATGTGTGCAGGAGCATTTCCTGACACAGTATATAGACAGGCCAACAAGGGACGAGGCCACATTGGATTTGGTACTGGGTCATGAACCCAGGCAGGTGTTTGATTTGCAGGTAGGTGAGCACTTTGGTGATAGTTATATTTACTTTAGTGATGGAAAGGGACAGGGATATATCGCAGGGAAAGTTATATAGTTGGGGGAAAGGCAATTATGCTGTGATTTGGCAAGATTTAGGAAAGGAAACTGCAGAGGATGGGCACAATTGAAATGTGGAGCTTTTTCAAGGACCAGCTACAACATGTCCTTGATAAGTATGTACCTGTCAGGCAGCGAGGAGGTGGTGGAACAAGGGAACCATGGTTTAGTAAAGAAGTTGTATCTGTTGTTAAGAGGAAGAAGGAAGCTTATGTAAAGATGAGACATGAAGATTCAGTTAGGTGCTTGAGAGTTACAAATTAGCCAGGAAGGACCAAAAATGAAAGCAATGAAGGGCCAGGAGGGGACATGAGAAGTCTTTGGCAGGTCGCATCAAGGAAAACCTTAAAGCTTTCTATCAGTATATCAGGAATGAAAAAATGACTAAAATAAGATTAGGACCAGTCAAGGACAATAATGGGAAGTCGTGTGTGAAGTCTGAGGAGATAGGAGAGGCGCTAAATGAATATTTCGCATTCGTATTCACACTGGAAAAAGACAATGTTGTCGAGGAGAATACTGAGATCCAGATTATTAGACAAAACGGGATTGAGGTTCATAAGGAGGAAATGTTAGCAATTCTGGAAAGTGTGAAAATAGATAGGTCCCTTGGGTTGAAGGGGATTTATCCTAGGATTCGTTGGAAAGCCATTTGAGAAGATTGCAGAGACTTTGATCTTTATGTCATCATTGTCTACAGGAATGGTGCCAGAAGACTGGAGGACAGTAAAAGTTGTCCCCTTGTTCAAGAAGGGGAGTAGAGACAACCCTGGTAATTATAGACCTTACTTTGATTGTGGATAAAGTGTTGGAAAAAGTTATAAGAGTTCAGATTTATAATCATCCTTCAATCATCCAGAAAGGATGAAGATGATTAGGGCAAGTCAACATGGTTTTGTGAAGGGTAGATCGTGCAGCATATTAGGTGGTCAATGTGGTGTATATTGGTTTCAGTCAGGCTTTTGATAAGGGTCTCCATGACAGGCTATTGCACAAAATACAGAGGCACGGAGACATGGGATTGAGGGTGATTTAGCTTTTTGCGTCAGAGATTGGTGAGCTGTAAGGGTGGTTGTTGATGGGAAATGTTTATCCTGGAGTTCAGTTACTACTGGTGTACCGCAAGGATCTGTTTTTCATTCACTGGTGTTTGTCATTTTTATAAATGACTTGGATGAGGATGTAGAAGGATGGGTTCATTAAATTTGCGGATGACACCAGGTCAGTGGAGTTGTGGACAGTGCAGAAAGATGCTGCAGGTTACAAAGGGACAAAGATAAGCTGCAGAGCTGGGCTGAGAAGTGGCAAATGGAGAGTAATGCAGAAAAGTGTGAGGTGATTCACTTTGGAAGGAGGAACAGGAATATGGAATACTGGGTTAAAGGCAAGATCCTTGGTGGTGTGGTGAGCATAGAGATCTCGATGTCCATGTACATAGATCCCTGAAAGTTGCCACCCAGTTGATAGGGTTGTTAAGAAAGCGCACAGTGTGTTAGCTTTTATTAGTAGAGGGATTGAGTTTCAGAGCCATGAGGTCATGTTGCAGCTGTACAAAACTCTGATGTGGCCGCACTTGGCGTGTTGCATACAGTTTTGGTCGCCAGATTAAAAGTAGGATGTGGAAACATTGGAAAGGATGCAGAGAAGATTTATCAGGGTGTTGCCTGGTATGGAGAGGTGGTCTTATGAGGGAAGGCTGAGGGACTTGAGGCTGTTTTTGTTAGAGAGAAGAAGGTTGAGAGGTGAATTCATAGAGACATACAAGATGATCAGAGGAGTAGATAGGGTGGACAGTGAGAGCTCTTTTCCTTGGATGGAGATGGCTGGTACGAAGGGACAGAGCTTTACTGTCAAAGGTAGTTTCCTTACTCAGAGAGTAGTCGGGGCAAAAAAACGCCCTGCCTGCAACAGTAGTAGACTTTAAGAACATTTAAATGGTCATTGGATAAACATATGGACGATAATGAAATGGTGTAGGTTAGATGGGCTTGAGATTGGTTTCACAGGTCGGCACAACATCGAGGGCCGAAGGGCCTGTACTGCACTGTCATGTTCAATGTTCTATGTTCCAGGCCTGGGCTGACAAATGGAAATTAACATCCATGCCACACAAATGCAAAACAATTATCACCTCCAAGAAGAGATCACATCGATAACACCTTTTGACATTCAAGACTTTGCTCTTGCTGAATCCCCCACAATCAACAAGCTGGGAGTTCCCATTAAGCTGAAAATGAAATGGATTTACAATGTAAGTACTGTGGCTATAAGAGAAGCTCAGGGGGCAGGAACACTGCAGTGAGGGATGGCTCCAAAAGCCTCTCCACCATCTCCAAGGCACACGTCAGTGGTGTGATGGAATACTCCCCACTTGCCTGGATGGAAATATCTCCAAGATCCCTCAAGAAATGGGATCCCAGCATGACCAAGCAGCCATATAAAAGCACAATGTTGCGGGCTCTCAAAATCCGAAATGAAATCAGAAAGTGCTGGAGAAATTCAGCAAATCTGGTAACACCTTTGGAGAGATACATAAAATTAAACTTTTGAGTCCAATATCACCCTTCTTCAGAACAGGCTGATCAGGAGTCATGTCAGACTAGAAACATTCATTCTCTTTCTCTCTTCACAGTTACACCAGGCCTGCTGAGTTTCTCTAACATTTTCTCTTTTATGATGAAGTACTCAGTTTGATCGGCACCACATCTAAAAACATTGTCTATCCACCACCGGTGCTCATTGGCAGCACTGAGTATCATTGACAATACACACTGCAGAGACTCACCAATGCTCCATAGACATCATCTTCAACATCTATGACCACTACCTTCCTAAAGACAAAGGCAGTAGATGCATAAGAACACCATGACCTACATGTTCCCTTCCAAGCCACACACCATCCTGACTTGGGTATATATTCCTTCAGTAAAATCGCCATAGTCCCAGTGGACCATAGGGCTGCTCTCTCATTAGTGAGAAACGACTGGCTGTGAGTTTAAACTGAGGGTCACTGTGCCTCAGGGGAACGGCGAGGTTGGGAAGGTAGGGCCTTCATGATGATCTCAGCCAGTGTGGGGATTGAAATGTGCTGTTAACATAGAACATACTATAATACAGCATAGTACAGGCCCTTCAGCCTTCGATGTTGTGCCAACCATTTATCTGACTCTATTGTTCTCTCTTCTATGTGCCTATCAAAGAGTTGCTTAAATTGCACAAAATACAGAGACATGGCATTGAGGGTGTTTCAGCAATTTGGACCAGAAGGTGGCTAGTTGAAAGAAGACAGAGGGTGATGGCTGGTGGGAAATGTTCACCCTGGAGTTTGTTACGAGTGGTGTATCACAAGGATTTGTTTTGGGTCCACTGCTGTTTGTCATTTTTATACATGACCTAGATGAGGGTGTAGAAGGATGGGTTAGTACATTTGTGGATGACAATAAGGTCGGTGGAGTTGTGGATAGTGCTGAAGGATGTTGCAGTCTACAGAGGGACATAGATAAGCTGCAGAGCTGGGCTGAGAGGTGGCAAATGGAACTTAATGTGGAAAAGCGTGAGGTGATTCACTTTGGAAGGAGGAACAAGAATACAGAGTACTGAGCTAATGGTAAGATTCTTGGTAATGTAGATAAGCAGAGAGATCTCAGCGTCAAGGTACATAGATCCCTGAAAGTTGCCACCCAGTCTGATAAGGTTGAGGCTCTTTTCATTTGAGAGAAGAAGGCTGAGAGATGACGTAATTGTGAGATACAGATAATCACAGAATTAAATAGGGTGGACAGTGAGAGCTTTTTCCGCGGATGGTGATGGTTAGCACGAGGAGACATAGCTTTAAGTTGAGGAGTGATAGATATAGGACAGATGTCAGAGGTAGTTTCTTTACACAGAGTGTAGTAGGAGCATGGAACGCACTGCCTGCAACTGTCATAGACACCGACTTTCAGGGCATTTAAATGGTCATTGGATAATCATATGGACAAAAATGGAAGTGTAGGATAAATGGGCTTCAGATTAGTTACACAGGTCGGCACAACATACGGCCGAAGGCTGTACTGCGCTGTCATGTTTATGTTCTATGTTCTAATTGTTCCTAATCTATCTGACTCTTCTACCACTGCTAGTAGTGTATTCCACACACCCACCATTGTCTCTGTTAAGAACCTATGTCCGACATCTCCCCTAAAAGTTCCTCTAATCACTTTAAAATGACACCCCCCTCATGATGACCCATTTCCACCCAGGGAAAAAATCTCTGTCTATTCCCTCTATCTGTGTCTCTCATCACCTTGTACACCTACATCATGTCAGCTCTCATCCTTCTTCACTCCAGTGAGAAATACACTCGATCCCTCAACAGCGCCCTGTCTAAAGCTCCCACATCCTTTCTATAATGAGGCAACCAGAACTGAACATAACATTCCAAGTGTGGTCTAAGCAGGGTTCTATAGAGTTGCAGCATAACCTCGCGGCTCTTAGACTCCATCCCTCTGCTAATGAAAGCAAACATGCCAAAAGTTGCCTCCACAAATTTGAGGGGTGCTGGGTGACTTTGAGGGATCAATAGGCATGGAGCCCAAGATCCCTCTGTTCCTCCACACTGCCAAGAATGCTGCCTTTAACCCTGCATTCTGCATTTCAATTTGAACTTCCAATATGAATCACTTCATGCTTTTTCAGGGTGAACTCCATCTGACATTTATCAGCCCAGTTCTGCATCCTGTCAATGTCCTGTTGCAACCTAGGGCAGTCCTCCAGACTATCCACCACTCCACCAACCTTCATGTCATTGGCAAACTTACTAACCCAACCTTCCACTTCCTCATGCAGGTCATTCATAAAAATATACAGAGAGCAGAGGTCCCAGAACCGATCCCTATGGAACATAACTGGTCACCAAGCTCCAGGCTGAATACTTCCCATCTACTACCAGCCTCTGTCTTCTATGGACAAGCCTACTCTGTGTCCAGACAGCCAAATTTCCCAGTATCCCTTGCCTCCTTACTTTCTGAATGAGCCTCCCATGGGCAACCTTATCAAATGCCTTGCTAAAATCCATGTACACCACATCCACTGCTCTACCTTCCTCAGTGCATTTTGTCACATCCTCAAAAGATTCAATAAGGTTTGTGGGGCATGACCTGCCCTCACAAAGCCATGCTGACTATCTCTAACCAAGCTATGGTTTTCCAATTAATCATAAATCCTGTGTCTCAGAATCCTCTCCAATAATTTGCCCAACACATAAGTAAAACTGACTGGTCTGTAATTCCTAAGATTACCCTATTCCCTATCATGAATAAGGGAATAATATTTGCCACCCTCCAATTATTTGGCACTACTCCAGTGGACAGTGAGGACACAAAGATCATTGTCAAAGGCACAGCAATCTCTTCCCTCGTTTCCTGTAGTAACCTTGCATATATTCCTTCCTGCCCAGGGGAGTTAGCTATCCTTAAAACTTTCAGCGCATCCTCCTTTTTAACACCAACCTGTTTGAGCATGTCAGCCTGTTTTATGCTGTCCTCACAAACATCAAGTTCCCTCTCAGTAGTGAATAATGAAGCAAAGTATTCATTGAGGACCAACATTACCTCCTCCTCCAACTCCAGGCACAAGTTCACTCCACTGTCGCGCTAGCTTACCTGAGAAGGTTTTTTTCTTATAAAAGCGCGCAGGCGAGGAACGCGAGGCACTACAGGGGTAGAGCCTCCCACCCGCCCTCCTCCTCTAACCTAATAATAAGACCCATTGTGACAAGCAGGTAAGTGCTGCATTTTGCTTGTTTGTTTCTTT
The DNA here is from genome assembly GCF_047496795.1 of Chiloscyllium punctatum. Lineage (NCBI taxonomy): Eukaryota > Metazoa > Chordata > Chondrichthyes > Orectolobiformes > Hemiscylliidae > Chiloscyllium > Chiloscyllium punctatum. The sequence continues at coordinate 27,786,039 of NC_092748.1, read as the reverse complement.
AGATCGAGTTTTTAAAGTTTCTCTTTTAGAGGGATGGCAGCGAAGGCAGTGCAATGTTCCTCTTGCAACATGTATGAGGTGAGAGAAGCCATTAGCGTCCCTCCTGATTACACTTGCAAGAAGTGCACCCATCTCCAGCTCCTCCAAGACCGTGTTAGGGAACTGGAGCTGGAGTTGGATGAACTGCGGATCATTCGGGAGACAGAGGTGGTCATAGATCAGAGCTTTAGGGAAGTAGTTACTCCGAAGGTTATAGAGAGATGGGTGACAGTGAGGGGGAGTGGGAGGAAGCAGCCAGTGCAGGGACCCCCTGCGGTCATTCCCCTCAAGAACAAGTATACCGTTTTGGATACTTGTGGGGGGGATGACTTACCAGGGGTAAGCAACGAGGTTCAGGCCTCTGGCACGGAGCCTGTCCCCATTGCTCAGAAGGGAAGGGTGGTGAAAGGTAGAGCGATAGTTATTGGGGACTCAATAGTGAGGGGCACAGATAGGCGGTTTTGCGGGGGCGACAGAGACTCACGATTGGTATGTTGCCTCCCAGGGCAAGGGTATGTGATGTCTCTGATCGTGTTTTCCGAGTCCTCAAGGGGGAGGGGGAGCAGCCCCAGATCGTAGTCCACGTTGGCACCAACGACATAGGTAGGAAGAGGGGTGAGGATGTTAGACAGGCTTTCAGGGAGCTAGGTTGGAAGCTCAGAGCTAGAACGAACAGAGTTGTTGTCTCTGGTTTGTTACCCGTGCCACGTGATAGAGAGTCGAGGAATAGGGAGAGAGAAGAGTTAAATGCGTGGCTACAGGGATGGTGCAGGAGGGAGGGATTCCGGTTTCTGGACAACTGGGGTTCTTTCTGAGGAAGGTGGGACCTCTATAAACAGGATGGTCTACATCTGAACCTGAGGGGCACCAGTATCCTTGGGGGGAGGTTTGCTAGTGCTCTTTGGGAGGGTTTAAACAAACTCTGCAGGGGCATGGGAACCTGGACTGTAGCTTTAGGGTACAGGACCTTGAGTGTAGGGGGGTTAGGAACATGGCATCGATCTCAAAGGAGGGTGCCTGTAAACAGGAAGGTGGCTTGAAGTGTGTATACTTCAATGCCAGAAGTATAAGAAATAAGGTAGGTGAGCTTGCAGCATGGGTTGGAACCTGGGACTTCGATGTTGTGGCCATTACAGAGATGTGGGTAGAACAGGGACAGGAATGGCTGTTGCAGGTTCCAGGGTTTAAATGTTTTAGTAGGGTCAGAGATGGGGGTCAAAGAGGGGGAGGTGTGGCATTGCTTGTCAAGGATAGTATTACAGCAGTAGAAAGGGTGATGGAGGAAGACCTGCCATCTGAGGTAGTGTGGGCGGAGGTTAGAAATAGGAAAGGTGAGGTCACCCTGTTAGGAGTTTTCTACAGGCCTCCTAATAGTCCAAGAGAAGTAGAGGAAAGTATTGCGAGGATGATTCAGGTGAAGAGTGAAAGTAGCAGGGTGGTTGTTATGGGGGACTTTAACTTCCCAGATATTGACTGGGAAAGCTATAGCTCGATTTCGTTAGATGGGTCGGTGTTTGTCCAATGTGTGCAGGAGGGTTTCCTGACACAATATGTAGACAGGCCAACACGAGGTGAGGCTATACTGGATTTGGTTCTAGGTAATGAACCAGGCCAGGTGTTAGACTTGGAGGAAGGTGAGCACTTCGGGGGCAGTGACCACAACTCGGTGACGTTTACTCTGGTGATGGAGAGGGATAAGTGTGCACTGCAGGGCAACAGTTATAGATGGGGGCAGGGAAATTATGATGCGGTGAGGCATGACTTAGGATGTGTGGATTGGAAAAATAGGATTCAAGGGAGGAACACAAATGATATGTGGAGATTGTTCAAGGAACAGCTAATGGGTGTCCTTGATAAGTATGTACCAGTCAGGCAGGGAGTAAAGGGTCTTGTGAGGGAGCCGTGGTTTAATAAGGAATTGGAATCCATTGTAAAAGGGAAGAGCGCAGCCTATGTAAAGATGAGGCGTGAAGGTTCAGTTGGGGCGATTAAGAGTTATAAGATAGCCAGGAAGGATCTAAAGAGAGAGCTAAGAGCAGCGAGAAGCGGACATGAAAAGTCCTTAGTTGGTAGGATTAGGGAAAACCCAAAGGCTTTCTATAGGTATGTCAGGAATAAAAGGATGACTAGGGTAGGTATCGGTCCAGTCAAGGATAGTAGTGGGAAGTTGTGTGTGGAGGCGAAGGAGATTGGTGAGACACTAAATCAATACTTTTCGTCAGTATTCACTCAGGAACAGGACACTGTTGCTGATGTGAATATTGAGTCACAAGTGATTAGAATGGATGGCCTTGAGGTACGTAGGGAAGAGGTCTGGGGAATACTGGAAAGGATGAAAATAGATAAGTCCCCTGGGCCTGATGGCATTTATCCTAGGATCCTCTGGGAAGCTAGGGAGGAGATAGCGGAGCAATTGGCCTTGATTTTTATGTCGTCATTGTCTACGGGAATAGTGCCAGAAGACTGGAGGATAGCGAATGTGGTCCCCTTGTTCAAGAAGGTGAGCAGGGATAGCCCGAGTAACTATAGGCCAGTGAGTCTCACTTCTGTTGTGGGCAAAGTCTTAGAGAGAATTGTAAGGGATAGGATTTATGAACATCTGGATAGGAATAATGTGATCAAGGATAGTCAGCATGGTTTTGTGAAGGGCAGGTCGTGCCTCACAAACCTTATTGAATTCTTTGAGAAGGTGAACAAGGAAGTGGACAAGGGTAAAGCAGTAGATGTGGTGTGTATGGATTTTAGCAAGGCGTTCGATAAGGTACCCCATGGCAGGCTAATGCAAAAACTACGGAGGTATGGCATTGAGGGTGCATTAGAGGTTTGGATTAGGAATTGGCTGGCTGGAAGGAAGACAGAGGGTAGTAGTTGATGGTATAGGATCATCTTGGAGCGCAGTTACTAGCGGTGTTCCACAAGGATCTGTTTTGGGACCATTGCTGTTTGTCATTTTTATAAATGACCTGGAGGAGGGGCTTGAAGGATGGGTGAGCAAGTTTGTGGATGACATGAAAGTCGGTGGAGTTGTGGACAGCGAAGAAGGATGTGGCAGGTTACAGCGCGATATAGATAAGTTGCAGAGCTGGGCAGTAAGGTGGCAAATGGAAATCAATGTAGCTAAGTGTGAAGTCATTCACTTTGGTAGGAGTAACAAGAAGATGGATTACTGGGCTAATGGTAGACTACTTGGTAGTGTGGATGAGCAGAGGGATCTTGGTGTCCATGTACACAGATCTTTGAAAGTTGCCTCTCAGGTAAATAGTGCTGTGAAGAAGGCATATGGCGTACTGGGCTTTATTGGTAGAGGAATTGAGTTCCGGAGTCCTGAGGTCATGTTGCAGTTGTATAAGACTCTGGTGCGGCCTCATCTGGAGTATTGTGTGCAGTTTTGGTCGCCATACTATAGGAAGGATGTGGAGGCATTGGAACGAGTGCAAAGGAGGTTTACCAGGATGTTGCCTGGCATGGTAGGATGATCGTATGAGGAAAGGCTGAGGCACTTGGGACTTTTCTCATTGGAGAAAAGAAGGTTTAGGGGAGATTTGATAGAGGTGTACAAGATGATTAGGGGTTTAGATAGGGTTGACAGTGAGAACCTTTTTCCACGTATGAAATCAGCTGTTATTAGGGGACACAGCTTTAAATTAAGGGGTGGTAGGTATAGGACAGATGTTAGGGGTAGATTTTTTACTCAGCGAGTTGTGAGTTCATGGAATGCCCTGCCAGTAGCAGTGGTGGACTCTCCCTCTTTCTGGTCATTTAAGCAGGCATTGGACAAGCATATGGAGGTTATTGGGCTAGTGTAGGTTAGGTCGGCTTCGGTCGGCGCAACATCGAGGGCCGAAGGACCTGTACTGCGCTGTATTTTTCTATGTTCTATGTTCTAAGTTCTATGTCCCTGATTGGCCCTACCCTCACTCTGACCATCCTCTTGTTCCTCACATCAGTGTAGAATTCCTTGGGGTTTTTCTTCATCCTGCCTCCTAAAGCCTTTACGTGCCCCCTCCTAGATTTCCTAAGTCTATTCTTCAGTTCCTTCCTGGCGACCTTGTAACCCTCTAGAGCCCTGTCTGATGCTTGCCCCCCAACCTTAAGTATGCTTCCTTCTTCTTCTTGACTAGATGTTCCATATCCCTTGTCACCCAAGGTTCTTTCACCCCACCATTCCTTCCTTGCCTCAGTGGGACAAACCTGTCCTCCTAAACATCCTCCACATTTCTGTCATGCATTTCCCTGAGAACATCTGTTCCCAATTTAGATGCCCCAGTTCCTGCCTAATAGTATTGTAATTCCCCCTCCCCCAGTTAAATACTTTCCCAGACCATATGCTCCTATCCCTCTCCATGAGATTAGTGAGGATCATGGAGTTATGATCATTATCACCGAAATGCTCTCCTACAGAGAGATCTGACACCTGGCCTGGTTCGTTGCCAAGCAATAAATCCAACATTGGATGTTGGTATCACTCTACATCACAAACCAGCCGTCCAGCCACCAGTGCTGCAGGGGCTCAGTTAGCACAGTTAGCTGGATGGCTGATGTGAGATGTGGAGAGGTGAGGTGGTACTTTGGTTAAACTTAGCATCAGTTGTCTCTCTACCTCACTCCAAAACAGAGCAGCCTTTTGAACTGTGCAATTCCTTCGGTATCCCTCTGTCACAATCCTAGAGAGAAGTCTGAGAGGTTACTTAATTGAGACATACAAGATAATCAGGGGTTCAATAGGGTGGACAGTGAGAGCCGTTTTCCTCAGATGGTGATTGCTTGCACAAGGGGACATAGCTTTAAATTGAGGGATGATAGATATAGGACAGATGTCAGAGTAGTTGGGGCACGGAACACCCTGCCTACAACAGTTAGAGACTTGTCAACTTTAAGGGTATTTGAATGGTGATTGGATAAACATATGGATGAAAATGGAATAGTGTCAGATCGATGGGCTTCAGATTGTTCTACAAGTCGGTGCAACATCGAGGGCCGAAGGGCCTGTACTGTGCTGTAATGTCCGATGTTCTATTTTAGTGACCAGTTGATCACTAAAAGGTTGATGGGTGAGAGCAAAGGAGAGACCCGCAGAGACCCAGAGATGGAAAGCAGAGGGAAAGCTGTGATTCTGCTCTTCACCATCTCTGGAAGCTTCACCCTCCCGTGTTTAATCAATGTTGTAGGTTTCTGATATTATGTCATTCGAGGCATCAACCCTAATGATTACCCACCGTTTCTGTTAGTGTTCAGTGTTGCTGGTCACATGCTGCAGAGGTTACGTTGTTGTACAAACAGATTTATTTATGCAGCAACGCTGTCTACGTTCAGAGGGAAGATCAGTAACACAGTAAAACCTCTGGCTACACAAATTCATCGCGTTCTGAATATATAAAACTCCTCATTGAAGCCAAAGTGACGATCCCATTGTTCCCAGACTGTGGAATGATATTTTTTCATTGACCCGTGGAATATGGGCAGAACTAGCTGGGCCAGTGTTTTTTGCCCGTCCCTAGTTGCCCCTTGAGAAGGTGATGGTGAGCTGTCTTCTTGAACTCAGTGCACTCCATGTGATGTAGGTAGACCCACAATGTGCCCCTTAGGGAGGGAATTCCAGGACTTTGACCCAATGATACTAAAAGAACAGCGATATGTTTCCAAGTCAGAATTGAGAGTGGTCTGGAGGGGAACTTGTAGGGGGTGGTGTTCCCATGTAGCTGCTGCCCTTTTCCTTCCAGATGAAAGTGATCCAGTGGATAGCAGACTGACCCCACTTTGTCTGGGTCACTGACCCGGGGAGAGCAGACTGACCCCACTGTGTCTCTGTCACTGACCCAGGGGAGAGCAGACTGACTCCACTGTGTCTCTGTCACTGACCCGGGGAGAGCAGACTGACCCCACTGTGTCTCTGTCACTGACCCAGGGGAGAGCAGACTGACCCCACTGTGTCTCTGTCACTGAGCCAGGGGAGAGCAGACTGACCCCACTGTGTCTGGGTCACTGATGTAGGGGGAGCAGACTGATCCCACTGTGTCTCTGTCACTGACCCAGGGGAGAGCAGACTGACTCCACTGTGTCTGTGTCACTGACCCAGGGGAGAGCAGACTGACCCCACTGTGTCTCTGTCACTGACCCAGGGGAGAGCAGACTGACCCCACTGTGTCTCTGTCACTGAGCCAGGGGAGAGCAGACTGACCCCACTGTGTCTGGGTCACTGATGTAGGGGGAGCAGACTGATCCCACTGTGTCTGTCACTGACCCGGGGAGAGCAGACTGACCCCACTGTGTCTGTGTCACTGACCCAGGGGAGAGCAGACTGACCCCACTGTGTCTCTGTCACTGACCCAGGGGAGAGCAGACTGACCCCACTGTGTCTGTGTCACTGACCCCAGGGAGGGATGGCTGACCCCACTGTATCTGTATCACTGACCCCAGGGAGGGAAGGCTGACCCCACTGTGTCGGTATTACTGACCCCAGAGAGGGAAGGCTGACCCCACTGTGTCTGTATCACTGACCCCAGGGAGGGAATGCTGACCCCACTGTGTCGGTATCACTGATCCCAGGGAGGGAATGCTGACCCCACTGTGTCGGTATCACTGATCCCAGGGAGGGAAGGCTGACCCCACTGTGTCTGTATCACTGACCCCAGAGAGGGAACGCTGACCCCACTGTGTCGGTATCACTGATCCCAGGGAGGGAACGCTGACCCCACTGTGTCGGTATCACTGATCCCAGGGAGGGAACGCTGACCCCACTGTGTCGGTATCACTGATCCCAGGGAGGGAACGCTGACCCCACTGTGTCGGTATCACTGATCCCAGGGAGGGAAGGCTGACCCCACTGTGTCGGTATCACTGAACCCAGGGAGGGAAGGCTGACCCCACTGTGTCTGTGTCCCTGACCCCAGAGAGGGAAGGCTGACCCCACTGTGTCTGTGTCACTGACCCCACTGTGTCTGTGTCACTGACCCCAGGGAGGGAAGGCTGACCCCACTGTGTCGGTATCACTGACTCCAAGGAGGGAAGGCTGACCCCACTGTGTCTGTGTCCCTGACCCCAGAGAGGGAAGGCTGACCTCACTGTGTCTGTGTCCCTGACCCCAGAGAGGGAAGGCTGACCCCACTGTGTCTGTGTCCCTGACCCCAGGGAGGGAAGGCTGACCCAACTGTATCGGTATCATTGAACCCAGGGAGGAAGGCTGATACCTTGTCCCTTTAAGAAGGATGTGTTCTGTTTCTCTTAATGCGGGATGTTATCAACCTGGTGCCAAGGTGTACGTTCCATGGAAAGCAGAGTAAATAACTTTGGGTTTTCTTAAATTACGACCAGAGCGTGAGGAAGTGGAGTCTGGATCTCACCGATCCAAGGTCTCAGCGCTACTTTCAGTTACTGAAGTTGCATTGTTTGGTGTTGAAGCTACTAGGCACAGCTGTCACCTCTCTCTGCCGTAGGAAAAAAGCTTGAACTCTCTCCCTGCTGTGAGATTGTTTGTTTTGGTGTTCCCATCTTTTGGATTGGAGGAGATAGTAAGTGAGGGAAGTCTGTTTTGCTAAATTTGCCTTTAATAGGCATCTGTTTATAGGATATGGCAGTATTGGAACAGTTGATGGGTAGAATTAAATAATATATTATTTTGTTCTGTATTCCGACAGGTTCAAGTTGTTTTTTATCATTGTTTGCATTTTAATTGTGCTGTAAGAATTAAGTGTGTTTTGTATAAAGCTCAACATTCTGACCAATCGAATTCCATCCAGAACAGAACACTCTAGAACTGTCCATGATGCTACCAGCGATGTCTAAGGTTCGAACTGACCATTCTCAAACTCACTTGAAATATTGGCCAACAGAGTTCTGTACATTCTAGATTGGATGTGAGTGCATTGGAGAGGGTGCAGAGGAGATTCACAAGGATGTTCCCTGGGCTTGGAGACTTTTAGTTCTGAAGAGAGTTTGGACAGGCTGGGATTGTTTTCATTAAAGCAGAGTTGATAGAGAGAAGACATGACTGAGACGTATAAAACTATGATGGGCGAAGGGTATACAGGAAGAGAACATTTCCCATGGATGGGGGGATTAAGGACCGGGGCATAGATTTAAGTGAAGGAAACTGAACCCTTTAGTTGAAGGAGGAGTAGAGTGTCAACAACTAAATGGCTGGAGGATAAGAGAAAGCAAGTAACGTGGGTGTCTGGCAAGCACAGCCTAAATGAGTGGTAGAGGTGTGAACCCTGAAGACAATTCGGAATTGTATGGATGATATTTTGAAATGCCACAGTGGACAAGGCTGCAGACTGATGTAGACAGTGAAGCAAGAGGATATGACAGACAAGGAGTGAAACTCACACCTCTCTGTATAGTGGGCCCAGACCCATACCCTCCCTGGTCTCACCCCTCCATCTCCCTTCAAACTGCTCCATCATCAGTCAGCTGTTTTGGGTTTCTTCACTGAGCATGCCCAGTACACTGCAGGGAACAAAGAATGATTCATCCCCAGCTGCTGCTGTACAGATCGTGTGTGTCTCAGAGTCAGCTCTGAGATGTCTCCTGGGCAGTCTCAATCTGTATCTGTGTATCTCTGACTCCGTGTCATTGAGCATCACCCGTACACCCTAATGTCTATGTCTAGAACTGCTTTGTATATTCTGGAATTTGAACACATTGTAACCTGAGAAAGGTGAGGATTCCCTGTTTGATCGCAGTGAGGCCACTTGAACTGGACAGGTCAAAGTGTGACCTCACAGAACAAGTGTGACCTCACCGTGTACATCACAGAGAAAGTTCTGACATCACAACTGGTTTGTGAACTGGCTTCAACTGAGACACGAGGCTGTGTCAGGAAACACAGGGAAGGCTAGGTCACTGCACTGACCCTGTCTCGGGCTGATCTGTCTGGGAGTGAATGTGATCAGAGAGACGATCAAAACTGCTGGACTTGACAAAGAGAAAACAAAGCTTTGAAAACACCATCAACAATCTGATCAGGCAGAAGATGGGGAAGTTTGAAAGGTTTTTTTTAGATATTAGATTAGATTCCCTAAAGTGTGGAAACAGGCCCTTCGGCCCAACCAGTCCACACCGACCCTCCGGAGAGTAACCCACCCAGACCCATTTCCCTCTGACTAATGCACAGAACACTACAGGCAATTTAGCATGGCCAATTCATCTGACCCGCACATCTTTGGACTGTGAGAGGAAACCGGAGCACCCGAAGTAAACCCACACAGACACTGGGAGAATGTGCAAACTCCACACAGTCGCCCGAGGCTGGAATCGAACCTGGGACCTGGTGCTGTGAGGCAGCAGTGCTGACCACTGAGTCACCATGCTGCCCTAAAAAAGGTTAGTGTAAAATTCTTCCTCTTGCACTGACTGAGAATTTGGGGGTAACTGGGGAGTAATGCTCGAAAGATTTATTCTGAGAAAGTTTCGGGCTTATTGAAACCGGTGAGATAAACAGAAGGTACTTAATGAGGGACAGAAACTATCCCAAATATCACCCTTCTCCTCGGACCTAGGCCTTTTGAAAAGCATTAAGGGTGGTAAAAATTGTTCAGTGTAGGACTGATGTGCAACAGTTTGAGGAGAGCCCAGAGACAATGCATGTGACTGGGAGGAAGACGGGTCAGAAATTGAGTTGGAGAGAGATTGATTGAAGTGGAGCTCCCTGTGAGAGAGTAGGGTGGGAAAGAAGTTTGATAGTGAGGATTAGAGGGTAAGGCATTGTGGAGAGATGATAGTTATGATTTGGAGATGCCGGTGTTGGACTGGGGTGTACAAAGTTAAAAATCACACAACACCAGATTATAGTCCAACAGGTTTAATTGGAAGCGCACTAGCTTTCAGAGCGACGCTCCTTCATCAGGGGATTGCCTTCATCACCTTATGAAGGAGCGTCGCTCTGAAAGCTAGTGCTTCCAATTAAACCTGTTGGACTATAACCTGGTGTTGTGTGATTTTTAACTTTGGAGAGATGATGCCCTGCTTCACATCATCATTGCCCTCAATTCCACCAACATCTCCAGAGCTTGCAGAGATGTGAACAATGCTCAGCATGTGGCCATGGTGCCCAATACTCCTCTTTAGCTTTCAAAAAGATATTTGATCTTAATCTTGAGGTTTGTTATTTCGTTGGATGGAAGTCGCCATGGATTTGAAAATCTGCACTCTCTCTTGTGTCTCATCCTGCAGACATGATTTGGAGGTGCCGATGTTGGTTTAGGGTGGGGTGGACAAAATTAAAAATCACATAACACCAGTTTATAGTCCAATAGGTTTATTTGGAAGCACTAGCTTTCGAAGCACTGTTCCTGATCAGGTGGTTGTGATAAAGGAACAGCACTTCAAAAGCTAGTGCTTCCAAACAATTCTGTTGGACTATAACCTGATTTTTAACATCTTCCAGACACATTTCATAGTCAAAAAACAAAGAAAATTTACAGGCCCTGCAAGCCTGAGCCAATACAAATCTACTCTTTAAACCTGTCGCCCAATTGATAAGCATCTGTATCCCTCTGCTCCCCACTAACTCATGCATCTGTCCAGATGCATCTTAAATGAATCTACCATGCCTGTCTCTGCCATCTCTGCTGGCAATGCATTCCAGACACCCACCACCCTTTGTGTGAGGTACTTGCCATGTGTATCCCCATTAAACTTTTCACCTCTCACCTTTTAAGCACGGCCTCTTATTATTGAATCCTTCACCCTGGGTAAAAGCTTATCTCTATCCACCCTATCTATATCCTTCATGAATTTGTAAACGTCAATCAGCATCCCCCCCATCTCCTTTTTTCTAATGAAAATAAACCTAACCTACTCAACCTCCCTTCATAGCTAACACCTTCCATATCAGGCAACATCCTCGTAAACCTTCTCTACACCCTCTCCAAAGCATCCACATCCTTTTGGTAACGTGGCGCCCAGAACTGTACACAGTATTCTAAATGTGGCCGAACCAATGTCTTGTACAATTTTAACATGACTTGCCAGTTCTTATACTCAATACCCCGTCCGATGAAGGCAAACATACCATATGCCTTCTTGACCACTCTATCCACCTGTGCAGCAACCTTCAGGGTACAATGGACCTGCACTCTCAGATCTCTCTGCTCATCAACTTTTCTTAAGGCTCTTCCATTCGTGGTATAATTCGCTCTAGAATTTGTCTTGCCTAAATGCATCACCTCTGGATTGAACTCCATCTGCCACTTTTCCGCCCAACTCTGCAGTCTGTCTATATTCTCCTGTATTCTTTGACATTCGCTTATGCTTTCTGCTACTTCAACAATCTTCGTGCCATCTGCAAACTTGCTGATCATACCAACAGTGCCCTCTTCCAGATCATTTATGTATATTATAAACAACAGTGGCCCCAACACTGACCTCTGTGGAACACCACTGGTCATATTTCTCCATTTCGGGAAACTCCCTTCAACTACTACTCTCTGTCTCCTGTTGCTCAAGCAGTCCTTTATCCACCGAGCAAGAACACCCTGCACACCATGTGACTTCACTTTCTCTATTAGTTTACCATGAGAAACCTTATCAAATGCCTCACTAAACTCCATGTATATGACATCAACAGCCCTCCCTTCATCTAATGACATCTATCGCACAAAAACATGTTGCCTATCACTGATAAGCGTATTCTTTTCTAAACATAAATAGATCCTATCCCTTAGCATCTTCTCCAGCAACGTTCCCACCACTGATGTCAGGCTCACTGGTCTGTAGTTACCTGGAATATCCCTTCTACCTTTCTTGTACAGGAGGACAACGTGAGCAATCTTCCAGTCCTCTGGCACCTCACCTGTGTTTAAGGATGCTACAAAGATATCTGTCAGGCCCCAGATATTCCCTGGCTCACCTCCCTCAGCAACGTGGGATAAATCCCATCGGGTCCTGGGGATTTGTCCACCTTACTAACCTCTAGCCGACCCAACACATCTTCCCTACTTATGTCAACATGATCCTGACTAATCAAACTTCTATCTCTAATCTCAACATTCATCATGTCCCTCTTCTCAGTGAACACTGATGTAAAGTAATCATTCAGAATCTCACCCAGTCTCTCAGATTCGACACATAGCCTTCCTTCATTATCTTTTAGTGCATCAATCCTTTCTCTAGTTACCCACTTGCTTTTCATATAAGAATAAAATGCTTTGGTATTCTCCTTAATTCTGCTTGCTAAAGCTATTTCATGACAACTGTTATCCCGCTTGATTCCTCGTTTAAGACTGGCCGTACTCTTCCGATATTCTTCCAGGGCTCGTTCTGTTCTCAGCTGCCTAGACCTTATGTATGTTTCTCTTTTCCTCTTGGCTAGTCGTACAATTTCTCCTGTCATCCACGGTTCACCAATCTTGCCCTTCCTATCCTTTGCCTTCAACAGGACATGTCTATCCTGCACTATCTTTAACCTCTCTTTGAAAGCCTTCCACATCTCAAATGTGGGCTTCTCTTCAAATAGCTGTGTCCAATCCATATTTCCCAGCTCCTGCCTAATTTTGATAAAATTGGCCTTGGCCCAGTTTAGTACTCATCCCTTAGGACCACTCTCATCTTTATCTACGAGTATTCTAAAACTTACAGAATTGCGGTCACTGTTCGCAAAGAAATCCCCCACCACAACTTCTACCACCTGGCCTGGCTTGTTGCCCAGTACCAGGTCCAATATGACCCCTTCCCTCATTGGACTATTGACATACTGCTCTAGAAAACTCTCCTGGATGCTTTGTACAAGTTCTACGCCATCCAGACCTCTGACGCTAAGTGTATCCCAGTCAATGTTGGGAAAATTAAAATCTCCCATCACTACTACCCTATTGCCTCTATATCTTTCCATAATCTGTTTACCTATTTGTTTTCTACCACATGCTCACTGTTGGGAGGCCTGTAATATAGCCCCAACAATGTAACTGCACCCTTCTTATTTCTCAGCTCCACCCGTCTTGCCTCACTACTCAAGCCCTCCATAATGTCCTCCTTTAGCACAGCCGTGGTATCATCCCTGATCAACAATGCAACTCCACCCCACCCCCACTTTGCCTTCCCTCACTGTCTTGTCTGAAGCATCTATATCCTGGAACATGCCAATGATGCCCTTCCTTCAAACAAGTCTCTGTGATCACAATAACGTCATACTCCCAGGCTCCAATCCAAGCCCTTAAGTTCATCTGCCTTATACACTATACTCCTTGCATTAAAGTAGATGCATTTCAGGCCACCAGTTTTTTTTTTGCATTCATCTGGTCTCTGCCTACTCTTCCCTTTATTAATGTTATCTTCATTATTCTTATCATCTCCAGTCTCCACCTTGTTGCCTACTTGTTTTCCCTTCTGGTTCCCAGCCCCCTTCCACATTAGTTTAAAATCTCCCCAATAGCAGTAGCAAAACCTCTCCCAAGAACATTGGTTCCAGTCTGGTTCAGACGTAGACCCGTCCATTTTGTAATAGTCCCACCTTCCCCGGAACCGGTCCCAATGTCCAACAAATCTGAACCCCTCCTTCCTACACCATCCCTCCAGCCACGTGTTCATCCTGCCTATTTTTTTCATTTCTACGTAGCACTGATAGTAATCCCGAGGTCACTACCTTTGAGGTCCTTCTCTTTAACTTCTCTCCTAGCTCCCTGAATTCTGCTTTTGGGACCTCATCTTGTTTTTTACTTATATCATTGGTGCTTGTATGCACCAAGACACCTGGCTGTTCACCCTCCCCTTTTAGAATGCTCTGCAGCTGATCGGTGACATCCCTGACCCGAGCACCTGGGAGGCAACATACCATCCAGGAGTCCCGTTTATGGCCACAGAACCGCCAATCTAGTCCTCTCACAATAGAATCCCCTGTGACTATGGCCCTGTGAGTCTTTTTCCCGCCATTCTGAACAGCAGTGCCCACCACGGTGCCGTGATCCTGGCAACTGCCTGGTCAGCCATCTATAGTTTCCAAAACAGTATACCTGCTTTGGAGGGAGATGAGCTCAGGGCACTGCCTTCCTGCTCTTTCTCTGCCTTTTGGTCACCTGTTCACTGTCTCCCTCAGCAATCCTAACCTGCGTGTGACCAGTTCACTAAACGTGCTATCCACGGCCTCCCCAGCATCGCGGATGCTCCACAGTGAGTCCATCCGCAGCTCCAGAGCCGTTATACCGTCAAACAAGAGCTGCAGCTGGACACACTTCTTGTACGTGTAAGGGTCAGGAACGTCAGACACGTCTCTGAGCTCCCACATCAAGCAAGAGGCACAGGGCATGGGTCTGAGGTCCCCTGCCAATGTAGGCTTAGCTTTATATCAACTAAATAAACTCAACCAATGCACTTGAATATATGAAAAAGAAAGATAAAGAAAAATAAAAGCTTTATCTTACAGAATCATTTTCTTCCAGTTCAAGGTGGGGGTGTGTGCGGGAGGGAGATAATACACGTGTAGTATCTCGGGTACAACCAATGCCCAAATATAAATGAAGCCCTTACCTTCCCAGTGGCCCTTGCTTCACTCCACCTTCTCTCCTCGCCGCTCTGTCAAAATGGAGGCACAGTCAACTCCATTTTCATCTGTCACCCCGTGATCAGCTTTTCCTTTCTCCCTGCCTCACAATTATCGGTCCCCTTTATCTGTCTGACTGCTCTTCTGTTTCTTTCTGGGCTCCATCTCCACCTATTGTAGCAGTAAGATGCCTCACCCTCCTCACCCTCCCCCCCCCCCCACCCCCTCCCCACAGCCATTTGCACCTTTTCCTCGCTCCTATCAGTTACGATGAAGGATTACTGGATCTGAAACGTTAACTCTGCTTTAACTCCGCAGAATCTGCCAAACCTGCTGAGTTTCTCAAGCGATTTCTCTTTTCATTCACATTCACATCCAGACGACGTTCCCAAGTTGGGACCGAACTTCCTATTGGCTATAAGCTAGAGATGGACTGTGAGTTATAAAGTAATCTCACAACTAACAACAGGGCAATTCCAAACTACTCTTTCAAAAATACTGCAGCATTAGTGCACCACGACTTCCCAGACAATGCCGAAAAGAGAGAAAGAAAGAACATAATAAGAATGGGCCATAAAAAGTGAATTTCACCAATCACAGTCTCGATGAGATTACCTTTCCCTTCCGATGTCTCCAGGAGGGAAATGAGAGAAATTCAACAACATATGACATCGAAATTCATTGGAACGATTTTCCCATTGGCCAGAAAACCAAATAACGACGGGTCGAGTCACCGGAGGACTTTGTTTCGCAACATCGATGAAATAACAGTCTCCATTCGGTTCCAGTAAAAACTCGACTTGCCTGGAACATAAAGCTACAGTAGAGCCGCTGGCGATTTTCCGCGCGGGAGGCAGAAAAGAGTTCCATGATCCCTCTCTGACTCGCAAGCTGCTGGGATGTGCCCGTCTACAATATCAATTTCGCAGCACATAATGATAGCCCATCAATCCAGACAAAAATCAATGGTAAGCTGAGTCTATCTTCTCAGACTCTTTTCAGCTGCAAATGTATCTGTGAATCCGTGAGAATATATGTTCGGTGATGATTTGGTCAAATAACCATGAGTTGCTTGACATTACTGCAATTTCGATTCTTGCATTGCTAAATGATTTCACCCATTGCTCGAAACAGGACGACTTTCACGTTTACATGGAACATGAAACACACCGGGCTACAGGGAAAATGCACAAAGCTGAGCAGGCGGTGTTCCACATCATACCGTGCAGCATAGTTCAGTCACTGTGTCTTGTTTTGCAGAATAAGAGTCCCAAAGAATGTTCTCCACCTTAAAAGTGGAGGTAGCATTACAATCCGAGAACGACAGTTCACATTGTGAGGATGCTCTGACCTCGGAGCCAGTTCGAGATGACACTTTCCGTGCCTTTTACCTTGACCATGCAATTTGCTGCAGAGATGTTCACATCTGGATATGAGCCACATGGATACCAACTGAGTTGGAAACCTGTGTGGGAATCGACGAGAAGCGACTCAATAAATTTTGCTAAATACCATGGTGCTTATTAGAAATGCAGTTTCTGTTCACCTCAATCTAAAAGGCAGTTTTTGAACATAGTAACAGAAGTCAAAAAGTAATTACCTCACCCCACCCCCACTCCGGAAGAGGTGCTAACTGCCCTTGAGTGCTTTTTGTTCTCGATGTGAAGAGCTCTCACGCCTGAGTCACCTTCACGTCTCTGGTTGCAGAGTGAATCACAAAGAAGGAATTTCACCAGAGCTTCAACTGCCTCACTTCCCCACTCGCCCTCCCCATTTACATTTTCCTGCTTGTCAGTGATTTAAAGAAAACCAAATGGATGCGCTGTCATTGTGTAGCCTCTCTGTCGATTCCTCCGTTTCAGTTCCAACGTGGCTTAGATCTTGGGCGCACCTTAATACTAGCGACGCTATGAAAGCACAGTCCAGAGGTTCCTCTGAGAGTGTATGTTCTTTCATTGCTGTTGCTGACTGAATGAGCCACTAACGTGCGAACTGCTCCAAAACATGATTCAGGACCTCTGGTGCCAATTGTCGCACGTTGAATAACGACAGACAGCTTCCAAATGAGCCCTTTCAGAGACGACTTTGGGGTATATTTGACAGACAAGTTAAGGAATCCATGGCGCACTCTGACACCAGCGCATCAGTTTCTTCCCTGTCTTTGAACCGGGCCGCCTGCGCAAGGAATGCAAATGGGTTACTGATTTTCATGGAAGGATCAGAAGGCGGTAACTACACTCTCAAACAGAATGGCATTTGATCAGAACCAGGTTGGAGGAAAACTTTACAATGCTTTGCACTGTAATTAAATGGAATTGCATTACATTTCACGACGAGAGCAGATTTGTTCAAGCAAATTCGAAGGCAGGTTTGCAGATGGGCAAGCAAGCAAGAAAGCTCAGTTCTTATCCATGTAAAAGGCTGCAGTTGAAGAGCAAAGCAGTTTCCGCCCAGCTTTGAACTGGGGACTTTTCGCGTGTAAGGTGAACGTAATGACCACAACACTACAGAAACAAGCCCCAGCATGCCCCCCTGCACTGAGAGTTGAAGCCATTCTACCTTTCACCTTTCTGTTTCCAATCGCTCGTTGTTTAATGGGAATTGTTTAATTTTGGCTATGTGGTGAGCATGGACGAGATACACCGAAGTATCTGTTTCCATGCCGTGTACCCCAATAATGTTGTGTTGCTTACGCCGGCTTTAAAGGATTACTTTTTAGCAGAGCTTGCCGTCGCAGTCTGTGGCACAATCGTTTAGTCTGTTCGAGTGCTCGCGGGAAAGGTAGTATTGTGAAACACTGCAGAAACGAACGACTTCCTTACTTTTGCTCCGACTGACCATATTCCGTGAAATTTTCCCAGATTCTCAGTTGAGGAATTTTGTATCTGGAAGTTACCTCAGAAACGCTGTTAATTCGTAACGTATTGAGCGAATCACAAAACAGAAAGCATTTAACACGTAACACAAACAAAACTGGCAAACCAAATGCATTTTCAGACACAGCGAGCATGAATGCTAAATGTGAGACAGTCCGAGGGCATGAGCCATAAACTAATCTCACAACTAACAGCAGGGCAATTCCAAATTACTCTTTCAAAAATACTGGAGCCTTAGCGCACCTCCACTTCCCAGACAATGCTGAAAAGAGAGAAAGAAAGAACATAATAAGAATGGGCCATAAAAAGTGAATTTCACCAATCACAGTCTCGAGGACGGAGATGAAGGAAATGGGAGAAATTCAATAACATATGACATTGAAATTCATTGGAACGATTTTCCCATTGGCCAGAAAACCAAATAACGACGAATCAAGTCACCGTAGGACTTTGTTTCGCAACATCGATGAAATAACAAAAACAGAACCCCCAGGATCCTCATCTTCTATCCCACCAACCTCTGCAAATCACATCATCCGCTGACAGTTTCGCCATCTTGAAACGGATCCCACCACCAGGGATCGGTTCTCCACCCCAGCCCTATCCACTTTCCGCCAAGACCATTCGCTCTGTGACTACCTAGTCAAGTCCACGCCCTCCAATGTCCCACCCTTCCCTCCCAGCACCTTCCTCTGCCACTGCAGGAATTGCAAAACCTGCTCCCACATTTACCCTCTCATCTCTGTCCAAGGCTCCAATGGAGGCTTGCACATCCATCAAAGTTTCACCTGCACTACCACACATGTCATTTCTTGTGTCTGTTGCTTCCGATGCGGTCCACTCTAAATTGGGGAGACCCGGCTGTCTTCTCACAGAGCACTTCAGAGAATATCTCCAGGACACCCACAAGAATCAACCCCAGTGCCCTCATGGCCAAACATTTCATCTCCCCCTCCCACTCTCCTGAGGACATGAAGGTCTTGGGCCTCCTCCATTGCCACTGCCTCACCACCCAATGCTAGGTTGAAGAAAGCCTCATCTTCTGCCTTGGGACCCTTCAACCCTATGGCATCAATTGGGACTTCACCAGTTTCCTCATTTACCCTCCCCTACCTTATCCCAGTTCCCACCTTCCAGCTCATCACCGTCCTCCTAACCTGTCACACCTGTGCATCTTCATTCCCACCTATCCACTACACCTTCTTCTCTGAAATATCATGTTCACCCCCCACCTCCATCCACTTACTGCACTCTCAGCTACCTTCTCCCCAGCCCCGCCCCACTCCCATTTATCTCTCCATCCAATATGCTCCCAGTGTCATTCCTGATGAAGGGCTTTTGCCTGAAATGTTCATTTTTCGTGCTCCTCAGATGCTGCCAGAACTGCTGTCCTTCTCCAACACCACTCTAATCTTGAAGGGAATCAGTTGATTGAGAGGGCTTTCGGATATTTTCTAGTGTTGACCACCTTAGCAACTACCAGTATAGGGAACAGCAAAAGGACTGAGCACAAGTCAGGTGACCACATAAACATTTTTTTAAAGTGCAAGATAAAACATGGAAGGCTGAAGTATGCAACTTTGCCCATCAAGACTGTTTCACCAATGAGTTTATCACTGATTCCTTCCCAAGTCAGAGTGCTATGGGCCTTGGAGGGGAGCTTGCAAATGGTGGCGTTTCGTTGCATTTTCCAACCTTGTCCTTATAGTCAGTACTGCTGTTGAGCTTTGAAGGTTCTGTCAAATATTCCCACATGACTTATTCCACTGCATCCTGTAGTTGGTGCACTCTGTTGTAATTGTGCCTAAGCGGTGAAGAGAATGAATATTGCAGGTATTGAAGAGGGTACAATCAAGAGACTGCATTGTCGTGGACCGTGTCCAGTTCCTTAAGTGTTACTGAAGTTACACCCATCGAGGTAAATAGAGAGAGTTGTGTTCCACGTCTGATTTATGCCTTGCAAACAGTGTAGGATTCCCGGAGACACAAGTTGAGTTTACAATCAAAAAATGTCTACCAAAGGACATGTTTTTGTTGTCAAATTGTTTATATAGCCAGTTTCTATCTGTTTATTTTTCTAAATACTAGCTCTGTGGACAATTACACGGGATAATTTGGTTACAGTAAAGCCATTGAATGTCAGTGGGATATGATTAGATCCTCATTTGTCAGACTTATCATTACTCTATTTCGTCCTTGTGTGGACAAATCTGATTCCAGTCGCTGTCTGATTTCAAGTTCCAATTCCCGTCTGTGTTTGAAATTTCAACCGTTTCTTCGCATAAATGTCTCCACCTGCCTTAATAATATGTAAGGACGCTGCAGGGGACAGCAGAGATTAATGAACATGTTGTCAACACTGGAGAAAATGGACCTTCGTGGAATGATTGGTTAGGCTGGGATTATTCTCCTTGAAACAAAGGAGGCGGAGTGCAGCTCTATAATCACATAATAACATTTATACACGTTCAATATTCATGGGATCTTGACAGGGTAGCTACTGGCAGGTGGTTTACTCTCTGGTATGAGGAGAGCACCAGAGGACATGAACTCAGAATTAGATATTGCCAATTTAATTCAGAAATGGGGAGTAATTTCTTTGCTCAGGGGCCAGTGAATCGGTGGAACTCCTTACCAAAACTGTTGATGAGGCTGAATTGTTGTGTATTTTCAAACTGTGACAAATAGATATTTAACCAGAAAGACGATGAAGCATTATCGATGTAATGCAGGAGAATGGAGTTGAGGATTATCAGATCAGCCATGAGTTCATTGAGTGGTGGAGCAGATTCGATGGGCTGAATGGCCCACTTCCAATCTTACATCATTTGGTCTAAAGCCTTACTTTATTGATAAATTTAGAATTCTGAGGGGATGGGATGAAGTGATAGGAAATGTTTCCAAACTGATCAGACAGATCAGGAACTAGGCTCATAAGCTCATGAACAAGAAATGGGCTGTGGCCTGGAGACAACAAATGGCACTGGGCACAACGCAGATGGGTATGTGCAGAAGCTGTGATTGCTAAAGAAAATTGGTGGATCTTATATTTTTGCCAACTTGGCGTCATGCTGGATGATGGATCGCGGTATGATTCACACAGCGAAAGGTTGTGAAAGAATGAAAGGTTCGTTTCATTGGAAAAGTTTTCTGTGGTTCCAATTCCAACTGACTGTTTGAAATACTGATCAGAAATTTGTGTGGAAATTCACAATCCCACTGGATAAACTATTGCACCCAATCTCTCCTTATTTGTTTCACTTCCATTCGATGTAAATTCATAGAAAGTCAAGATGGAATGAAAGGAGGAAAGAAATGTTGCACTCCTTTTCATTATCCCAATGTAACTTACAACAGAATCAAATTGCTTTATTTCGACTTTGATGAGGTATCGATTTATCACAAATCTCCGGTGCAATGAAGGGCAAGAGCAAGATTCTCCATCCAATGTATACTAAAGATGCGAGGCACAAAGGGAAACCATAGCTGCGTTAGATAGAAGTAACAGCCAGAGTCGGAATCAAATCCACACATGCGCAATGAAAGAGCAACCCGTCGCGTTAATCTCTGGGCCACTTAAATCTATGGAAAAGGGGCTCACATATGACCACATCAAGATTACACATGGTGCACCTAGGGGGTATGAAATTCCCTGAGCGGAATCGAATCCACGCCATTATGTTTCTGCTCTCAGTGGAATAATAATATCAGCAAAATCCAATGATTTGACCTCGTCCTTGGAAGGAATACCTCGTCCTTGATTTATTCCGAGTCGGAACTATCTCAGAATGAACCAGCAAACATGAAATTCCCGTCATATTCACACGCACGTTTAGTCTGGACGCATAATTTCTTCAGACAGTTTCTCTCTCACGTGAAGAAGTGTATATGCAGAGAGAAGTGAAGGTGATGTTTTTGCTCAATGGTCTTTCTCATATGGCTGAACCTGAACTGGGTAAAATTCCCGGAAATGCAGTTTTGTTCGTTTCATTTTATTAATTTTGCTGCAACTTCACTCTGTTCATTGCAATGATCGGAAGTGAATTGGATTTATATGATTGGAATGTTTAACGTTGTATTCAATTTTGCTCCTAATTTCTTTCCGTTTAAAGAAAATACTGCTGAGAAAAACAGAAGGTTAAACTATAAAACAAGATGCCAGTTTTGATGCTCAGTTACTTTGGCAGATTTCAGTGGGAATCAAATGAACCTAACATCATGGCGATTGTCCTCCCATCTTTAAGCAATGGGATTAAAGCAGGGATATTTCTTTACATCTGAAGGCATCCAAATTAGACATTGTTTCCTCGCACCCTCCAACCCCCACACCCCACTTTTACACTTTTACCTGGCCACAGGCTGTCTCTCTCCTGGTGAAACTCACTGCTTGTGTGTCTCTAAATGTGTTTCCAAATATTTTGGAAACGGATTCTCTGAGTGACAGAAATTCTGCTCCCATTATTTCTTTGTCCTACATCAATGGTTTTGAAAGCGTGACGTTCAGAAATTTACGAACTTGAAAGAGTGAATTTACTACCTATTTACTCTCTCCAAACCTCACATACCCTGGAAAATTTGCATTCGGTTTTCCTTGGTTCAGTTTCAAATTTTCCAAAACACAAATAACTAAAATGCCATCCCCACTAAACGCCGTCAGCATCATCTCTAATGTCTTAGCACCCCAGTAAACGCTGACAGTGTCCTCTCTGATAGAATCACAGATTCCCTACAATGCAGAAAGTACAATTCAGCCAATCGAGTCTGGAGGAACACTCTGAACAGCATCTCAACCAGCCCTAGCTCCCTTCTCTAACACCGCAGGCCTCTGGCTTGTGATTTCAAATAAACCTGCTGCAATAAAACCTGGCATCGTGTGACTGCTGACCTTATCACTGCGTTACCCATGGTTAATTCACTTAACTTACTGAATTCGCTCCCTGGACACATCAGCGCAATTTAACATGGCCAATCCACCTAACCTACAGACTTAAGAGCAGTGCGAACCACTGTAGTGTGCCATCACATTGAACACTCTCTGTATCACGTGTAACACACTGGTAACTCCGCCTAGTGAAAGCAAGCTGCGCTCACCAACCCGAATTTAATGCATCCAAATGCGGTGTTACGCTGTACAACCTCATTAGTGCTGCTGGAAATGTTTCTGCCCTCAGATCTGAATGGGTTTACTCTGTTTTCTTCCTAAGATTCCTGCTTTAAATAAACACATCAGTCAGAAACAACTCTATATAATGGTTTTCATTCCAACACAAACACAATGTGCAGTTTGCTGAACATAGAACATAGAACATAGAAGAATACAGCGCAGTACAGGCCCTTCGGCCCTCGATGTTGCGCCGATCAAAGCCCACCTAACCTACACTAACCCACTATCCTCCATATACCTATCCAATGCCCGCTTAAATACCCATAAAGAGGGAGAGTCCACGACTGCTACTGGCAGGGCATTCCATGAGCTTACGACTCGCTGAGTGAAGAACCTACCCCTAACATCAGTCCTATATCTACCCCCCCTTAATTTAAAGCTGACTCCATACGTGGAAAAAGGTTCTCACTGTCAACCCTATCTAACCCCCTAATCATCTTGTACACCTCTATCAAGTCACCCCTAAACTTTCTTTTCTCCAATGAAAACAACCCCAAGTGCGTCAGCCTTTCCTCATAGGATCTTCCTACCATACCAGGCAACATCCTGGTAAACTTCCTCTGCACCCATTCCAGTGCCTCCACATCCTTCCTATAGTATGGCGACCAAAACTGCACACAATATTCCAGATGCGGCCGCACCAGAGTCTTATACAACTGCAGCATGACCTCAGGATTCCGGAACTCAGTTCCTCTACCAATAAAGGCCAGTACGCCATATGCCTTCTTCACTGCACTATTTACCTGGGTGGCAACTTTCAGAGATCTGTGTACATGGACACCAAGATCCCTCTGCTCTTCCACACTACCAAGTAGTCTACCATTAGCCCAGTAATCCATCTTTTTATTACTCTTACCAAAGTGAATCACCTCACACTTACCTACATTGATCTCCATTTGCCACCTTTCTGCCCAGCTCTGCAGCTTCTCTATATCCCGCTGTAACCTGCCACATCCTTCCTCACTGTCTACAACTCCTCCAACTTTCGTATCATCCGCAAACTTGCTCACCCAACCTTCTAACCCTTCCTCCAGGTCATTTATAAAAATGACAAACAGCAATGGTCCCAAAACAGATCCTTGCGGAACACCACTAGTGACGGCACTCCAAGATGACCCTTTGCCATCAACTACTACCCTCTGTCTTCTTCCAGCCAGCCAATTCCTAAGCCAAACCTCCAACTCACCCTCAATGCCATATCTCTGTATTTTCTGCAGTAGCCTACCATGGGGGACCTTATCAAACGCCTTACTAAAATCCATATATACCACATCTACCGCTTTCCCCTCATCTACCTCCTTAGTCACCTTCTCAAAGAATTCAATAAGGTTTGTGAGGCACGACCTGCCCTTCACAAAACCATGCTGACTATCCTTGATCACATCATTCTTATCCAGATGTGCATAAATCCTATCCCTTACAATTCTCTCTAAGACTTTGCCCACAACAGAAGTGAGACTCACTGGCCTATAGTTACTAGGATTATCCCTACTCCCCTTCTTGAACAAGGGAACCACGTTTGCTAGCCTCCAGTCCTCTGGCACTACTCCTGTAGACAAAGAGGACACAAAAATCAAGGCCAATGGCTCTGCAATCTCCTCCCTTGCTTCCCAGAGAATCCTAGGATAAATGCCATCAGGCCCAGGGGACTTATCTATTTTCACCCTTGCCAGAATTTCCAACACCTCTTCTCTACATATCTCAAAGCCATCCATTCTACTTATTCGTGCCTCAGTATTCATATCGATAACAATGTCCTGTTCCTGAGTGAATACTGACGAAAAGTATTCATTCAGTGCCTCCCCAATCTCTTCAGCCTCCACACGCAACTTCCCATTACTATCCTTGATTGGACCTATTCCTTCCCTAGTCATTCTTTTATTCCTAACATACCTATAGAAAGCCTTAGGGTTTTCCCTAATCCTACCAACTAAGGACCTTTCATGTCCCCTCCTTGCTGCTCTTAGCTCTCTCTTCAGGTCCTTCCAGGCTACCTTATAACTCTCAATCGCCCCTATTGAACCTTCACGCCTCATCTTTACAAAGGCCGCCCTCTTCCATTTAACAAGGGATTCCAATTCCTTATTAAACCACGGCTCCCTCACACGACCCTTTCCTCCCTGCCTGATAGGTACGTACTTATCAAGGACACTCAATAGTTGCTCCTTGAACAAGTTCCACATATCAATTACGCTCTTGCCTTGGAATCTACTTTTCCAATCCACACATCCTAAGTCATGCCTCAACACATCATAATTTCCCTGCCCCCAGCTATAACTCTTGCCCTGTAGTACACACTTATCCCTCTCCATCACTAGAGTAAAAATCACCGAATTGTGGTCACTGTCCCCAAAGTGCTCACCTACCTCTAGTTCTAATACCTTTCCTGGTACGTTACCCAGAACCAAATCCAGTATGGCCTCACCTCTTGTTGGCTTATCTACATATTGTGTCAGGAAACTCTCCTGCACACATTGCACAAACACTGACCCATCTGACGAACTTGAGCTATAGCTTTCCCAATCAATATCAGGAAAGTTAAAGTCTCCCATAACAATCACCCTATTACTGTCACTCTTCTCCTGAATCATCTTCACAATCCTTTCTTCAACGATTCGAGGACTATTAGGAGGCCTGTAAAAGACTCCTAACAGGGTGACCTCACCTCTCCTATTCCTAACCTCAACCCAAACTACCTCAGATGGCAAATCTTCGTCCATCTTCCTTTCCACCGCTGTAATACTATCTTTGACAAGCAAAGCCACACCCCTCTCCTCTTTTACCCCCACCTCTGACCCTACTAAAACATTTAAACCCTGGAACCTGCAACAGCCAATCCTGTCCCTGATCTAGCCACGTCTCCGTAATAGCCACAACATCGAAGTCCCAGGTACCAACCCACGCTGAGAGTTCACCTACCTTATTTCGTATCCTTCTGGCATTAAAGTATACACACTTCAAACCACTCTTCTGTTTACAGGCACCCTCCTTTAAGATTGATGCCATATTCCTAACCTCCCTACACTCCAGGTCCTGCACCCTAAAGCTACAGTTACGCGTTTGCACTGTCACTGACACTGTCTCTCCCCAAGAGCTGCAATCCTTCCCCAGCTGATTCAGACAGCACTGTCCTTGCTGTGATATGTCCCATCGAGAATTAATAACCTTCACTGGGGAACAGAGCAACAGGTTTAAAACCTTTACGATGTCCTCAGCGGAGAATTGAGCCCTGTGACAGGAGGGGACACTAACCACGATACTGTGGAGGAGGACAACATCGAAGGAGGCCCTTCAGCCTGTTGTGGCCGCACTTGTCCAACGCAACTGCTTAACGACCCGAATCAAGTTTTCCATCGTTTAGCCCATAATCTTATATGTTTTGGCATCACAAATTAACATCTCAATTTTTTTAAGGTTAGAACGATTCCCGCCTCTCTGACCCTTTCCGCACATCTACTCAAACCTTTCTGCCTTTTTCCGAAATCTCTTGGCCCCAGTGTTCGATCTCTCCATCAATAAGAAACGCTTCTTTCAGTCTAGCTGATCCATATCCCTCATTATTTTGTACATCTCAGTCATGTCTTCTCCAATCTGCTCTGCTCGGTGACAAACTACCCCAGTCTGTCCAATCTTTACTCATAACTGAAACTCTTCAGCCCAGACAATATCCCAGTGGATCGCTCCTGCAACGTTCCCAGTGCGATCACATCCATGCTGTACTGTGAATTGCAGAACTGCACAGAGTAATCCAGCTAGAGCCGAATTAGCTTTTTTTCTATTCTGTTACGGTATGAGGGCGTCGCTGGTTGGGCAGTATTTATTGCTATCCCTAAACGCACAGCGGGTTGAGACTCAACCATATTGTAGTGAGGCTGGAGTTACATGGAGGCCCGAGCAGGTAAGAATGGCAGCTCCATTTCTTAAAGGACGTCAAATGGTTTTGTTTTATCAACAATTGAAAATGGATATATAGGAGTTATTAGATTCATAATTCCAGATATTTATTGAATCCCAATTCTACCACCTAGCGATGGTCGGAGTCAAACCCGGGTCCGTGGTGTCTGAATTAACAGTTCAGTGGTTAGTGGTAATAGCGCTCAGCCATTGCAGAAAAGCAGTGAAACTGATCTTATCCAATGAAGTCGCTTTTACTGATACTGCCCCGTGCCATTTTCCTGAGCTTGAACCTCCCCCCCCATTTTCCTGAGCTTGACCCCCACCCCCCCCCCCCCCCCCCCAATAATCTCTGGTCCATGTCGGTAAAAGCTGCTACATGAATATTGATCTCACAACAGTGGTAACCAAATGGATCAAATGGTCTGCAGGTCCCGATGGTGGGGTTGGGGCACGTTCACCCAGCAACAGTGACTCCAGCCACACAGACTGAAGGGTATCAATGTGAGTTAGTGTTAGATTCTACAGTCCACAACCACATGATGAAAGAGCAGCGCTCCGAAAGCTAGTGCTTCAATTAAACCTGTAAGACCATAACCTGGTGTTGGGTGATATTTAACTTTGAACTCGATAGTGCAGCACCGGCATCTCAAAATTAATGAAATGGGGGTATGGGATGGAAAGTTCGCTTAGTGATCGTAGGAAGGAAGAAATCTCTGAGAACGGGTGGATTTGAATTCTGACATATGAAGCACAGAGGTGTGAGCGAGCAGAGCTTGAAGGGGAAAAAAATCACCTTGGAGAGAATCACCACATTAAAACAACTGATTCCTTTGTGTTTCACAAAACACTAGGACATATAGAGCAATTACTACTGTGACTCAGATTCGAACCGAGGTTGCTGCAACCATAACGCAGAGTACTAACCACTATACGATCACAGCACCCCACCGACCGATACACTAGCGAGCAGCAATAAGTATCATTAGAAATGTTAGAAAGAGCACCAAATGCACAATATCAGTGCTTAGCGAACAGTGGCAGATATGTGGGAACTCAGAATGGGCTGACCTTTTAACATCGGTGCCCTCAGAGGCTGTGGTGATTCCATCATTAATGTGCTGAAGGCTGAGATAAATAGATTTCTCCAAAACATCAAAGACTCCGGGGACAGTGCAGCTTTTGTTACCTGCACATCCACCAATATCATTTATGGTATCCATTGCTCCCGGTGCGGTCTGCTCTACATTGGGGAGACTGGGCGCCTCCTAGCAGAGCGCTTTAGGGAACATCTCTGGGACACCCGCACCGATCAACCACACCGCCCTGTGGCCCAACATTTCAACTCCCCCTCCCACTCTGCCGAGGACATGGAGGTCCTGGGCCTCCTTCACCGCCGCTCCCTCACCACCAGACGTCTGGAGGAAGAACGTCTCACCTTCCGCCTCGGAACACTTCAACCCCAGGGCATCAATGTGGACTTCCGCAGTTTCCTCATCTCCCCTTCCCCCACCTCATCCTAGTTTCAAACTTCCAGCTCAGCACTGTCCCCATGACTTGCCCTGACTTGTCCTACCTGCCGATCTTCTTTTCCATCTATCCACTCCACAGTCCCCCCACCTATCACCTTCATCCCCTCCCCCACTCACCCATTGTACTCTATGCTACTTTCTCCCCACCCCCACCCTACTCTCACTTATCTCTCCACCCTTCAGGCTCTCTGCCTTTATTCCTGATGAAGGGCTTTTGCCTGAAACGTCGATTTTACTTCTCCTCGGATGCTGCCTGAACTGCTGTGCTCTTCCAGCACCACTAATCCAGAATCTGGTTTCCAGCATCTGCAGTCATTGTTTTTACCAAGCTTTTGTTGAAATGTATGCTTCAATAGCAATGCAGTTTAACATCGGCTACTTCCCGAGTTTCCCCACACAAGGCAGTAACCACTGCTGCCACATAGTCCCAGTTCCTAGCCCCAGAATCAGAGGAACTGAGTGGCGCAGTCGTGAAGATGCAACTTTAAATCGAGATGGGAATGAGGTCGCAGAGATACTCGATGGCTCAAGTGACACATTCGGAGAATGCACGGTATTTCTATGATGGTTTGGAGGCGCAAGCAATTCCGAGGTTGGAGTGCTTCTGGTCAAAGGCGGGGCAGAAGTGAATATGTGTTCCCGTTTATAATAACAGCAATGTACAGTGCATCTTGCTGAGGTAGCTGAGTGCCACAACTGGAGCGTGGGCAGCTGGTTTGAAGTTTAATTTTGCTTCACTATCACCCAGTTCCCTGGAATGAATTGCTTTCACCATTTTTATTTCCAATTGTTTAATATCTCCCGGTATTCTGCGGCTTTCTTCCTCAGGGTTAATTGCATGACTAACTCTTGTATGATGTGCATACTGCTAAATCACGGCCACTACAAGTAAATATGAATCATTGATCTATATGAGAAAACAGTGGAACTCACTGCAGGCATGCTCTGTCGGTTTGCAGGCAACACCAGAATTGTAGACAGTGA
This sequence comes from Chiloscyllium punctatum, assembly GCF_047496795.1. Taxonomy (NCBI): domain Eukaryota; kingdom Metazoa; phylum Chordata; class Chondrichthyes; order Orectolobiformes; family Hemiscylliidae; genus Chiloscyllium; species Chiloscyllium punctatum. The sequence goes on along the minus strand of NC_092748.1, from coordinate 27,757,077 downwards.
GTAAGATTATCTAAGTTTCAAAAGGATCTTCATCCAAAATGTAACATGGAGTTCAATCTGGATAAATGGCAGGTATTGCATTTTGGTACAACAAAAAGAGTATGGCTTTGCGTATGTTGGAGAACAGGGAAGCTCGGTGTGCAGGTACATAATTCCTTGTAGTTTGCATTACCGACAGACAAGATGGTTCAAAGACATTTCACATACTTCCCTTCATTGCTCAGTCCTTTGTGTATAGTAGTTGGGAGTGATGTTGAAGTTTTGCAGGACATTGATGAGGCCTCTTCTGGAATATTATGTCCAGTTCTGGTCGCCCAGTTGTAGCAATGATATTAATCAGCTGGAGCAGGTTCAGAAAAGGTATACACGCATGTTGTTGTGTGTTGAAGGTTTGAGTTATAATGAGAGGCTGGATAGGCTGAGACTATTTTCAGATTCGAGATCGGGGTGATGGAAAACCACATCAGGTAACACAGAATCCGAGGAGCAGGAGAATCATTTCTTTTCGCGCAACTGTCGTTCATCAGGCTCTTCCCCGAAACGTCGATTCTCCTGCTCCTCAAATGCTGCCTGACTTGCTGTGCTTTCCCAACACAACACTCTCGACTCTGATCTCTCATCTGCAGTTCCCACTTTCTCCCAGTTGAGACTGTTTTCTCTCTAGGTTCGGGGTTTGAGCGGCGACCTGACAGAAGTTTATGAATTATTGAGAGGCAAGTTAGTTAACGATAGCTGCCTTTTCCAAGGATGGGGATTTCAAGGCGATAGGGCATATGTTTAAGATGAAAAGAGATTTTTTTTTAAAAAGTCATGTGAGGCATTTTTTTAGAGAAGGTGTTTTACGTGTGCAATTAACTTGCTGAGGAAGTGATGGATGAGGGCACGTTTGCAACATTTAATGGACAATTGATTCCAAACATGAATGGGAAAGTGAGATTTTTAAAATAAATTTATTCATGCCTCGTGCATCAGTTATTTGCCAGAGGACATTTAAGAGTCAACCACGATACTATCCATCTGGAGTCTCCTGTGGGACAGAGCAGATGAATATAATAGTTTGCTTCCCGAACTGGCATGAGTGAATCAGATGGAGTTTCCACACAACTGATTCAGGTCGTCACGAGGCTCTTCAATTCCAGGGACTTATTGAATTCCAACTCCACCACATGCCAGGACCTAAACTCTTTGTCCCCAAAATATTACCTGGTTTTTTGGATTAACAACACAGTAATAAAACTGCAAAGGCATTATAACCACTCAACGGGTACAGGAGGAGGCAGATGGGACTAGATTCGTTTGGCAGTACGTTCAGCATGGATTGGTTGGACTGACAGGCCTGTTTTCATGCTGTATGAATCTATGATTGACGCTATGGAGCAGGCAGCTGGTTTGGATCAACAGCCGCATTGACAGCATAACCGAACACCTGATGGGATATATAATCCTGCTGGAGTCTCCGGAGGTCGTTTTGCTCAGTTGATCCCTTCCAACACACGGGACTGGTGAACGGTCTCTCTCCAGTGCTACTGATTAAATAAGTTTCTATTTCTGTGGTTAATTGAATCTCTTCCTGCAGTTCCCACATTGCCCTGCTTTCTCTGTCGTATCGGTGTCCTTTTTACAACCCAGGGTGAACGATCCTTTCAAATTGTGTCCACACAGTTACAAATTCCGTTTTCCAAGTTGTGAATGTGTTTTCATTGTTTCTCATTCACCCACAGGGTGTGAGTATGACTGGCCTGGACAACATTTATTCTTCGCCCCTTGTTCGTTGCTGTCTGGCTACACCACAAACACGGTGCGATCCCAGCCTCGGGTGTCTGTCTGTGGGCAGTCTGCACATTCTCTGTGTGTTTGCGTTTTTATTTCTCCCTCTGACCAAAGATGTGCCATTCACAGGGATCAGCAATGGGAAATGCAGGCTTATGGGACAGGGAATACCGTGGGGTCTGGTGGGATGCACTTCGGATGGACCGTGTGGACTGGAAGGGCCGACTAGCCTGCTTCCCCACACGATGGGGATTCCTGAATTAAGGGTCAGCTCATGTTTTTCTGGTCCTGGAGTCTCTCGTAGGCAGGACTGGGTGAAGATTGTAGACTCCCCTGCATAAGGGACATGAATGAATGGGATTGCAGGAAAATAAAGTTATTATCTCTGTTCCTGAGGTCAGGCTTGCATTCCAGGTTTTATTCGTCGAACTTAAACATCACCGTTTCCGTGTCCCAGTCGCCAAAGATGACCAGTTTAAAATATCACCCCAACACCCCCTTTTCCAGGTTGAAGTCTTGACTGTGTGGAAGAAACTGAAACTGAGCTGATGCAAGCAAATGCAGCTGCCACCGCCAGTGTCGGAAACACAGATCCAAATAGCAAAATCATCTTTGAAACCCAACACTGCAAAGTTAAGTGCTCAACACGCTCCAGTTGTGCCACTCGGTGGTCTTAGCAAGATGCACCGGAAATCGCTATGATAGTATAAACGGGGACAACCATTCCCTTGAGCAGGAGCACATTCAACCGAGGAATTTCTTGCGTCTCTATGCCATCATAAAAGGACAGCACGCTCACCTGTTGCATCACTGGAGAGTAACTCCGCGACTCATTCCCTCCCCATTTCCGTTTGGATCTGGGCGGCTGTGCTGCAGTTTCTCTGCTTCTGAAAATGTGAACTGGGATTATGTGTGATTACCTGCAACACTGGGTTACAACTTGAGGAAGCTGGTGAAGTCGCCGATGTTAAGCTAAAGTGCTATTGAAGCATACATTTCAACAATATCCTGTACTGTCCCCCGAGTCGTTGATGTTTTGTCACAATCTATCAATCTCAGTTTTGAATATTCTTATTCAAGGGATCTCCACAGCCTCTGAGGACATCGTACTGAAAGATTCAGCTCATTCTCAGTTCCCTCATATCTGTCACTGTTCGCTGAGTACTGATACTGAACATGTGCTGATCTTCCGAACATTTCCCCTGCTAGTATACTTATTGCTGCTTGCAAGCATCCTGTTCTGTGGTTACTGTGATCGTGGTTGTCGGTATTTTGCATTGTGACCACAGCAACCTCGATTTGAAACCAAATCACGGCACTCAGTGTTCTCTCCGTTGTCCTTTTTGTGACACATGCTAAGAAATTAATTGTTTTACCTTCAAATTCCGCTCTCTCACATCTCTGCGTTTCATATATTAGGATTCAAACACAGCCGTTGTCGGAGATTTCTCTCCTTCCCACGAGCATTAAACCTCCTTTCCGTCCCTCCCCCCATTTCTCTGAGGCAATGCCCAATCTATCACTCTCTTTCACATTCATACTGTTCTGTCTGTGCTGCTGCTGCGGTCACCGTTGTTGGGTGAACGTGCCCCAATCCCACCATCGGGACCTTCAAACAAGTCGATCCATTTGGATACCGCGGTTGTGAAATCAATCCCCATGTAGCAGTTCTTACTGACATAGGCCAGAGACAATTGGAGCGTCTAGCTCATGGAAAATACCCAGGATTGTTTTGGTGAAAAGACATTTTATTGGAAAAGATCAGCTTTTGTGGCTTTCTGCGTTGCTCTTGTGATAATTTCATAGGACTGATAATCCAGAGACCGAGGTAATAGTCTGGGTACTCGGACTTGAATCCCACCATGCCATGATTGGCAAATTTGGATTAAAAGAATATCTGCAAGGAAGAATCTAATGACTACTATAGATCCATTGACAATTATTGAAAAAAAAGTCTGTTTCACTGATGTCATTTCGGGATGGAATTTGCTATCCTTACTTGGTCTGGGCTGCATGTGACTTCAGACTCATAGCAATATGGTTGAGTCTCAACTGCCCTCTGGGCAATTCGGAATGGGTAATAAATTCTGCGTTGCCAGAATCGCCCTCATACTAATCCAGAAATTTAAAAACAAATGCTCATTAGGCTCAAGCAAGAGCATTGTGTGCAGTTTTGCAAGTCACATTATAGCAGGGATGTGATCACACTGAGAAAATTGCAGGAGATATTTACCGGGATATTGTTTGGGCTGAAGAGTTTCAGTTGTGAAGAAAGACGGGACAGAGTGGAGTGTTTGTCGTAGTGTAAAGGAGATGTAGAGGAGACATGATTGAGTTAGGGTAGGGACAGGGTTGACTGAACGAGTTTCCCATTGATGGAGGGATCGATCAGCAGGGGCCAGAGATTTAAAGAGAAAGACAGAAAGGTTTGAGAAGATGTGCGAAAAAGCCTTATCAGCCAGTGGGTGGTTGGAATTTGGAATACACTGTCTGCATTTTTCAGAGCGGCAGTAACCTTTATAACCTGAATAAATATTCAGATGTGAACTTTTGATACCAAGACATATAAGACTGTGGGGTAAGTATTCTGAAATGGGACTCAGTTCATTAGGCAGTTGTTTTTGACAAGTGTGGCCACATTTAGTTGAAGGGCCTCCTTTGACACTCTTGCCCTCGGTAGTATAATGGTTAGTGTCCCCGCCTGTCATAGGGCTCAATTCTCCGCTGGGGACAACGTAAACGTTTTAAAACTGACGCTCCATTCCCAAGTGCGGGTATTGATACCTGTCCTTCCATTCTCGATGGGGCATGTCACAGGTAGGACACTGCTGCCTGAATAAAGGTGGGGAAGCTGAAAAAAATGTGTTGCTGGAAAAGCGCAGCAGGTCAGGCAGCATCCAAGGAACAAGGAGAATCGCCGTTTCGGGTATAAGCCCTTCTTCAGAAATCCTGATTCCTGAAGAAGGGCTCATGCCCGAAACGTCGATTCTCCTTGTTCCTTGGATGCTGCCTGACCTGCTGCGCTTTTCCAGCAACACATTTTCAGCTCTGATCTCCAGCATCTGCAGTCCTCACTTTCTCCTTAAAGGTGGGGAAGGACTGCAATTCTCAGGGAGGCAGAGTGTCAGTGAACGGTCAAACACGTGACTTCTGCAAACTTCACCTTGTGACTGTGTTGGAATGAAAAGCATTTGACAGACTTGTTCCGGATTGAAGTGTTTACTAGAAGCAGGAAGCTGAGGAAGAAACAACATAAACGAATTCAAATATGAGTGCAGAAACATTTTCCGCAGCATGAATGAAATTGTAAAGGACAGAGTAGCGTTTCGATACATTGAATTTGGGTTCATTTGTTTTGATGAGGCTGTTACCAGGGTATAAAACCATTAAAAAATGATACAGCATTTGCTCAATATGATGGAATATTGTCTCAGTAATTCGCACTGCTGTTCAGAGGGAGGGTTATGTTGATTGGCAAAGTTAAATTACCCTCTCGTGTGCAGGGAGTGAATTAAGTAAGTTAGGTGAATTAGCCATGGGTAACGCGGGGAAAAGGTCAGACGTCACAGGACATCAGGTTATACTCCAACAGGTTTATTTGAAATCATAAGGGGGAGGGATTCCCCTTCTTCAGGTGAAATATAAGGAAATAGGAAGGGGAGCTAGGTCTAGGTGTGATGCTCTTCAGAGAGTCAACACCGGGTCGATTGACTGAAATGCTCTTTCTGCACTGTCTGATTCTGTGATTCCATGAATTGATAATGACGGTGTTTACTGGGGTGGAAAGTCATCAGAGAAGATGCTGATGGGGGTGTACTGAGGATGAGATTTTATTCACTTGTCTTCTTGGAAAATTGAGAACAGTTATCCCTGAACCAAGGAAGACTTAATGGGTTTTTTTAGGTTATGAAATATTGGACAGAGCAAATAGGTTGATTCTCCTGCTGCTCGGATGTTTCCTGACCTGCTGTACGTTTCCAGCACGACAGTCTCGCCATGGCGAAGATAGACGAGCTCTGCTCAGGCTTTTTATCTGATAGCGGAGAAGGCTGAGTGAGGAAGTGTTTAAGGTGCACATTAAGGGGATCGGTATCTGTGATCGGAATAAACTTTTTATGGGGAGGGTTAACAACCAGGGATGTACGGAAACGCAAGGGAGAGGACGTTCAGAGGAGATATAGGAAGAATGTTTTCATTCTGAGACTGTCGTTTGTTTGGAATTCACTGTTTGAACGTCTGGTAAAGATACTAGTCATCAAAACATTTCAGGAGTATTTAGCCGAATACTTGAGAAGCTAGAGCACACATGGATAAGGACCAGGTACTGGAAAGTGGGGTGAAGATAAACCGATGTCTGGTGAAAGATCCAAACACCGAACCGAAAATACAGAGCATGAAAACATGGGCAGTGTATAAGCATGAAAACTAGTGGCGATATGTTACAAGGGTCTGTGGAATGCTACACTGGTCAAATGATGACTTTGGCAGGATGGGGCCGCTGTGACAGCATGGGATAAGAATATTGGAATGATCCTACACCAATTAGCAGCGTCAGTCTGAGGTTGAATGGCTACTGTGGCAGGCTGAAACAATAACAATTAGTAAAGTCAGCCTTGCCGGCTAAATATCATCATGGCAGTTTGGGACAAGTCGTGAGAATAAATATTTAGGACATGATTTTAAATATTCAATTGATAGTTATTAGAGTCAGTATACTTGAGAACCTCGTAGCAAGATATGACATTAAATATCGAATCAGTAGTTAATAGAGTCAGCTTGAGACAGGAAAAACATTGTGGTAGATTGGGTAGCTAAATATCTAATCATGACAGGTTAGTCTGGGATGGATGATTATTGCAGCAGAGGTGGCAGTAAAATACCAAATCATGGCAGTGAATAATATTAAGTTGAATGTAGGAAAACCCATAGTGGCAGACGTGGAGCGATAATAGGAACTAACATCATTGGTTTATTGTGTAGCTGGAGTGAGGTAATTCGGACAAACACAGTTGGGCGCGCTGATAAGTTCGGGGGCAATCAAGAATTGGCTTTCTGAATATCACGGCTTTTTGTTTACAAATAAAAGATCTACTCTTTGAAGGTCTCTCCGCATTTCCTGGTGATTATCTACATTTCCTCCACGACAACCGCAAGTTTGGGTGCAATAAAATTGTGGTAGCACGGCTCTGCGGCGCAACGAAAAGCACATTAGATTTCTACAGCATTGTTAACAATGCTATTTAAAGTTTACGGGTTTGACTTCCACCAGAATCGAAGTTTAGATGCCAGCTCAATCAATGATTGTTCTGCTGAATCATCATCAATTCCCATCGTCAGGAGTTCGCGACCCAGCTGTTGACCAGAGAACATTCCTTACCTTCTTGGTTGTGAGTTTTGACGCAATCATATCGTTTGAAACATGATCAACCAGAATTAGCTGGTCAGCCGCAAAACCTGCAAAGTTCGTGCAGAAATCCACTGTCTCGAAACACTTTTCCTTCCCATAGTGGCACAGACATCTTCGATTGCTGAAATGTATTTTTCCCTTTGTGTGACAGGTTATTGTGGATGAGCTGGGGAAAGACATTGAAGCTGTTGATCAACCATGACGATATCAAATGGTCGGATAGGACCGGTGTTTGGCCTCCTCGTGTTCCTTTCTTTCCGTGCTGTTTCTGACAGAAGGTTTTCAACAATAATATAATGAGGCCAATCTGAATCTACACCACGGAATATCAAGTTGCTCCCCTTTACACTACCGCTCTCACAGCTGGAATAGACAGCTTCTCTTGCAGCTTTAGATCAGACATTGGAGGATTCTCTCAGGCGCTCTGTCAAACTGAATGCTCCTTCACACAGATTTCCAACTATGCAAATGGAGTAAGCAAACGTGTGAATATTGGGGATTCAGGGACAGATTTCCTGTCTGATGGGCTGCAGTTCTGGACATGGTGACGTACATGAATTTCTGTGCATTCTTCTTATTTTACAGTTTAAACTGGAATTTATTCTTGCATAACAGTCTTACGTCCTTAGTATTCATGGAAATCGTGCAACGTGTACTTGGATGTAGGGAATAGTGAAAATTATTGATGAATGCAATATGTTTCATGCTACCTGTATGAAATTTCAGAAGGATATTGGTGAACTTCTATTGATTCGAATTCTGTGCCGAATTGAAGCCGATCGAAGGAATTGAAGCCCTGCGACAGCGGCAATGTAACATTGTCTGTAAACAACGGAGGAACCAATGGAAACAGTCGAGATTGTCCGCTCTCCCACATCCATTTTCTCTCCAGGAGGTGTTAAAATAATGGTCTGAATCGCTTCCTTCTGTTCCCTGTCTATCACTCTGGGATAATGTGAGCTTGTGAAATCTACTCTCTGAGCTGGTAGTAACGTGGTAAAATGTATACACATCAGGTGGAGTGTGTGTGAGCGACAGGACTCGCTGCAGTAACATCCTATACAGATTCAGACAGCAGAGTCATCCCGTGACTTCGAGAAGGACACAAACAATGTACCCATTAACTGAGCGAGATTCTCTCTTTCCCAACAGTTTTCTATCTGTCTCAACTTTTGGATAAGTTTTCCAAAAAAAGATGAGTTCCTGTGAATGCACTATCTCCCTTTTGTACAGCTTTCCAGAATTTCCATACCGACCTCTCCCACAGCTCCCTTCCCTGCTCCACAAACCCATGTTTGATTGGGAGCTGAAGACCGCGTTCATGCTGTACTCCACCAGCACTGCCTGCCAATGGAAGATGAGTTTGTTCAGTCATCAACGGAGAGCACCCAGTTCCGGGGGAACCAGCTAACACAGCTTCCTGGGAGAACGAGTCAGAATGGAAAGGTGTTGTGCTGCTTTCACTCCGAAACAGCAGAAATAGCCTTAGCTTACAAGAGAAAAAAAAACACCAGATTGATGGTTACCACGTCTGGCGCCATTCTGGCTCGTTTGTCTCAGGTGTAATATTGCCTCAGGCGGGTCACTTACGTGCGAGAGGTCTCCAGTTCAATCCCGGATGAGCCCTGGAATTTTGCTCACTGCATCACTTTTGACTGAGAAGGTATAATTTTGATGAGATCAAAGTCAGATTAAGATTCCAAAGCTTGAAAAGACACACCAGCAAGTTCAAGCTCAGCTTCTTCTAGGCCATTACTGCTCTTAGAAATGGATTGTCTAACTGGAAATAATGCTGATCCTGCCAATTCGGATCTTGCTGAGCGCACGTCCTGTAGGGAGTAACCTGACTTCCTGAGTCTGTCCAAATTTTGCTTTTCTCACGCTGTGATTTGCAAGTCCTTAATTACTATAATCTGCCTTTACCAATCGAGAACAAAGCTTTCCACTGTACTTACATCCATGTGACAATCAATCAATCAGAACACAGTCATTTCGTCATTGTGAGGAAAGAGCACAGCGAAGGTGGGCTGCATGGCCTCAATACGCAGTATGGTATATTTTGTCATTCTGAGTGAAATCGCAGTTAAATCAACAGAATTTGGGAAGTTACAGAGTGGTTATATTGACACAGCCGGGACACATCTGTGCCACAGTGTATCGCACAATAACAGTCATTCTCGAAGGTACATGCTACAAAAACCTGAAGACTGCGGGAAACTGCTGTGGTCAGCGCTAACAGAGCGGCCCAGCGGGAGCCTGGCATACCCATAAACCAGAAGTTAATGGATAAAACGCATCCTCTGCTCATTGACAATTCCAGCTTTCAGTGTGTGTACTGCCCCTGCCAGTGTTCCTTTATAACAGTGCTCCGTTCTTCGTATTACATATTCATGAGCCTTCTGCGTACTGTCACTCAATGGTATCTGAAATAAATATCTCGCATTGATAGACCCGCGAAATTTACACATTTGAGGAAACACATTTATGAATGTCTGGAAGATTTTTTTCCTGTTCTCTGTCGGTCGGCTATGATCTGATTCGCAAAGTCACTTGCCTGAGCCGAGAATACACTGGTGGAGTTGAGAGATATCAGTTGTGGTGTGTCCCATGCTCATGACGCCTTGCAGTTATTCCCCACACTGTGTCACACAGCAGCGTCCTCCGGTGAAATGAAAAGCCGTGAATGACATGTGGATAACCATATTGGAGACAACATTTCAACGCAGACACAGTTCCCCATTATTAGAACAAACACCACCGATGATGAATCACCTCAGAGAGAAGCAAGCGATGGAGAGTTGCCGTGGACTCGATAGGCTAAACGGCTTCTATCAGCACATTTTGACTGACGTCCCACGTCGCTGCTGTTCATCTCCATGTAGCTGGGACAGAGCAGCTGAGGGAGAAACAATGGCTCGTTTTTAACCCTCCCTTCCTCTTTGGACTGCATGCAGCCCCGCAGCTCAGGGCTGTGGGGATGGACCTCATTGAATGAGGGTTGCACTCGGAGTCTCTTCGTCTGGGACAGTTGGGGCTCAGATTTTAATTGCTGCCCAATTGCAGCAAAGAAACGGACGCCCCCGACACAAAAGCCTTTCTGCACGATTGCTGTGTGAAGATGGATTCTGAACACAAAACAGGCTACATAAAATTGCACTTATTTGAATTTTACCGAGGCAAGACATGTTCTGCAACCCCTTTCTCCCTTTTCCTTCAGATCAGCATCTTTCTCTCGGTCTCAAATAAATGATATTTGGAGGAATTTCGGAATCAAAGTTGTTAAGTTCCAGCGGCTGATGCACTTGGCTGTGCCAATGACAGGAAGCTTCAGAGCTCACCGTGCTCCCGTCCCCTGACACTGTCTGCAAGTGGAGGGATATGTCTGAATACTCTGCCAATGGGAGACAGCTCAGTCCGCGGTGATGGGATAAACAGCACCGTCCCGCGCGGGGAAATTCTACAGTGTGTCCTGTGGATCAGACACAGTGCACTTTATCATTCAGATCATACCAGAGTGAGAGCGCGTGAGAAGGCCAATCGGTCACTCGTACCTGTGTCAGCTCAGGAGTTCCAAACGATGGGTGAAAGTGGAAACATTGTGGATTTGTTCAGGTGAAGCAGGAAGCAGAAGAAGATGCACTTTGAAGCGATTGAGATCTGAATACAGAAGCAGCAAATAAGTTGTACAGCGCAGAGGAGAGCTTTGAAGTATTGAATTCTGGTTGATGGGCCGATCATGCTTTCACTCGGCCACGTTGCTACAGATGAAACTATGTCAGTGTCTCTCAGCATTGTGATGTCGCAGGCAAATATCACCGTTACACTGCAGGAAATTCCTTTTTCCAATGAGAGTGCAGTCTGTATGTAAAATAGCTTATATATCGAACTCTTTCACATAAGTAATTCCACTCCATCTCAGTGTGTTGAATTGTCTCCTTTCCACTTTACCTGTCATTGTGCCTGCACTGAAGATGCTTTGCTCCTTCTGCGTGTCTTTTACAGTCTGGGTGATGTGATGCAGTTGTACTGACCCACTTTCTGACAGAATTTTCCACCTCACTTCACCCCGCTCTAACTTCGCTATCAGGTACCGCTCCCGTTGTTTAGGTGTTAAGCGCTCGTCTCAGATCCAGCCTGTCCTCACCCAAAATAAACGCAAAACTTAGTCACACTTTGATCACTGCAATCCTGGGGCACCTTCACTCTGAGGTCATTGATTATTCCTAGGAGAAAGTTAGGACTGCAGATGCTGTAGAGCACAGTCGGGAATGTGGTGTTGGAACAGCACAGCAGGTCAGGCAGCATCCGAGGAGCAGGAGAATTCATGTTTCAGGCATAAGCCCTTCATCAGGAATAAGGTTTGTGAGTTGGGGCTGAAAGATAAATGGTAGGGGAGTGTGGTTGGGGGGAGATTGCTGGGAAAGCGATAGATGGATGAAGGTGAGGGAGAAGATGATACATCAGAGGGGACAGTGAGAAAATGGGTCCAGAGGGTGGTGTCAAGTTGAAGGCTTGGGCTTAGGGGGAGGGGAAATGAGGAAGCTGTTCAAATCCACAGTTATCTCGTTTGGTGTTAGGGTCCCAAGAAGGAATATGTGGCGTTCCTCCTCCAGGCGTTGGATGGTAATGGTTTGGCGGTGAAGGGGGCCCAGGACATATACGTCTTTGATGGAGTGGGGAGGGGATTTGAAGTGTTCAATCATGGGGTGGTGGGGTTGTTGGGTGCGAGTGTCCCAGAAATGTTCTCTGAAATGATCAGTAAGATGATGTCCTGGCTACACGATGTAGAGGAGACCACAATGGTTGCAAAGAATGCAGTAGATGATGTTGGTAGCAGTACAGGTGAATTTACAATGGATGTGCAAGGATCCCTTTGGGCCTTGGACAGAGATGAGGAGAGTGGTGTGGGCGCTGGTTTTACCCTTCCTGCAGTGGCAGGGAACGGTGCCAGGAGAGTGACGTGTGCTGGTGGGGAGGTGGTGTGGACCTGACGAGGGCATCATGGAGGGAATGGTCTTTTCAGACTGCTGAGGGGTGGAAAGGGAAGTATACCTTTGGTGGTGGGGTCTGTGTGGAGGAAGTGGCAGAAGTGGCGGGATATCATGCATTTTATGCGGAGGTTGGTGGGGTGGAAGGTGAACACCAGGTGGTTCTGCGCTTGTTGCATTGGGAAGGGTGGTGGTGCTGAAGTGAAATAGATGCACTGGAAGGCATCGTCAACCACGTGGGAAGGGAATTTGTGATCTTGAAATAAGGAGACCGACTGGGACTTTCTGAGGTGCAATTGGTCATCCTGGGAACAGATGTGGTGGAAGAATTTGGAATAAGGAATGGCGTTTTTTACACGAGGTAGGGTGGGAGGACGTGCAGTCTAGGTAGCTGTGGGAGTCGGTGGGCTTGTGGTGTATGTCTGTGATTATTCAGTCGCCAGAGATGGTGCCAAGATGATCCAGGTGAATTTGAGGTCCGGGTGGAAGGTGTTGGTAAAGTTTGTGAACTGTTCATTCTCCTTGTGGGAGCAAAACGTGGCACCAATACATTCATCAATGTAGCAGAAGAACAGGTGGAGTATGGTGCCTGTGTAACTGCGGACGATGGACATTTCCACATATTTGACAAACAGGCAGGCATAGCTGTATCCCATGCAGGTGCCCATGGCTATCCCTTTTGTTTGGAGGAAGTGGGAGGATTGGAAGGAAAAGTTGTTGAGGGTGAGGACCACTTCAGCCAGATGGATGAGGATATCAGTGGAAGATTACTGGTTGGAACGGCGTAAGATGTGGAAATGGAGGACCTGGAGACCTTCGTCTTGGCAGATGGATTTGCACAGCGACTGGATGTCCATAGTGAAGATGACGCGTTGGGGTTCAGGGAAATGAAAATCTTGGAGGCGATGAAGTGCGTAGGGGGTGTCATGAACGGAGATGGTGATTTCCTGGACTGGGGAGACAAGATGGTGTCGAGGTAGGAAGAGATGAGTCTGGTGGAACACAGGCGCAGGCTGAGACAATGGGTCAACTGGTGCAGTCAGTTTTGTGAATCTTCGGAAGGAAGTAGAATTGGTCAGTGTAGGGTTCAGAGGCAATACGTTTGGAGGCTGTGGATGGGAGATCCCCAGGAGTGATGAGCTAGTGGATGATCTGGGAGATGATGGCCTGGTGATGGGTGGTGAGGTTCTGATTGGAGGCAGTAAGAAGGGCTGTCTGCGAGTTGGCGCTTAACTTCAGCTTTTTACCTCAACCCAACTCACAAGCCTCATTCCTGATGAAGGGCTTATGCCTGAAACGTCAATTCTCCTGCTACTCGGATGCTGCCTCACCTCCTGTGCATTTCCAACACCACACTCTCGACTCATTCATTATTCCTGTCTCATTGCACACTACCAGGTCCGTTCTGTCTATTTCAATATCTAAACATTTACAGGGCAACTCAGGTAGCTACTTACAGTACAGTAAGTTATACCGGTCATGTCAATAACTAAATATTTACAGGGTAACTCAGAGAGCTATTTACACGAGAGTAAGGTATACAACTTATGTTTAGATATTGACATAATATGTATACCTTACTGTCATGTAAATTGCTCTCTGAGTTACCCTGTAAATATTTAGTTATTGACATGACCGGTATAACTTACTGTACTGTAAGTAGCTACCTGAGTCACCCTGTAAATATTTAGTTATTGACATGACCGATATAACGTACTGTACTGTAAGTATCTATCTGAGTTACCCTGGAAATGTTTAGTTATTGACATGAGCGGTATATCGTACTGTAGTGTATATAGCTCTCTGAGTTCCCTGTAAATGTTTAGATATTGACATTAGCGGTATATCTTCCTGTAGTGTACATATCTATCTGAGTTACCCTATAAATGTTAAGATATTGACATGATTGGTATACCTTACTGTAGTGTAAATAGCTCTCTGAGTTTCACTGTAAATGTTTAGTTATTGACATGAGCGGTATTCCATAAAGTAGTGCAAATAGCTATGTGAGTTACCCTATAAATGTTTAGATATTGACATGAGCGGTATACCTTACTCTAGTGTAAATCTCTATCTGAGTTACCCTGTAAATGTTTAGTTATTACATGAGCGGTATACCTCACTGTAGTGTAAATATCTCTCTCAGTTACCCTGTAAATTATTTAGATGTTAACATGAGAGGTATAACTTACTGTAGTGTAAATAGCTCTCTCTGAGTTACCCTGTAAATGTTTAGATATTGACATGAGGGGTACAACTTACTGTAGTGTAAATAGCTGTCTGAGCTACCCTGTAAATACGTAGTTATTGACATGAGCGTTATAACTTACTTTAGTGTAAATATCTATCTGAGTTACCCTGTAACTGTTTAGTTATTGACATGACCGGTATACCTCACTGTCGTCTAAATATCTATTTCAGTTAACCTTTAAATGTCTACTTAATGACATGAGCAGTAAACCTTATTGTAATGTGAATAGCTACCTGAGTTTCCCTGTAAATGTTTAGATATTGACCTGAGTGATATATCTTGCTGTAGTGTAAATAGCTCTCTGAGTTACCCTGTAAATGTTTAGGTATAGATATGTGTGTTTTACCTTACTGTAGTGTAAATCTCTATCTGAGTTACCCTGTAAATGTTTAGGTATTGACGTGAGTCATATACCTTACTGTAGTGTAAATATCTCTCTGAGTTACCCTGTAAGCGTTTAGATATTGACATAAGCAATATATCTTATTGCAGTGTAAATAGCTCTCTGAATTACCTTTTAAGTGTTTCGATATTGACATGAGCAGTGTACCTTACTGTAGTGTAAATAGCTATCTGAGTTTCCCTGTAAATGTTTAGGTATTGACATGAGTGGTATACCATGCTATAGTGTAAATAACTCTCTGAGTTTCCCTTTAAATGTTTAGATATTGACATGAGCGTAATACCTTACTGTCATGTAAATAGCTTTCTGAGTTACCCTGTAAATATTTAGTTATTTACATGACCGGTATAACTTACTGTACTGTAAGTAGCTACCTGATTTGCCCTGTAAATGTTTAGTTATTTACATGAGCGGTATATCTTACTCTAGTATAAATATCTATCGGAGTTACCCTGTAAATGTTTAGTTATTTACATGAGCGGTATATCTTACTCTAGTGTAAATCTCCATCTGAGTTACAACGTTAATTTTTAGTTATTACATGAGCGGTATACCTCACTGTAGTGTAAATAGCTCTCTGAGTTACCGTGTAAATGTTTAGATATTGACATAAGAGGTATACCTTTCCTATAGTGTAAATAGCTCTCTGAGAAAACCTGTAAATGTTTAGTTATTGACATGAGTGTTATACCTTACTGTAGTTTAAATATCTATCTGAGTTATCCTGTAAATGGTTAGTTATTGACATGAGTGGTATACCGTACTGTATTGAAAATAGCTCTCTGAGTTACCGTGTAAATGTTTAGATATTGAAATGAGGCGTATACCTTACTGTAGTGTAAATAGCTCTCAGAGTTACCCTGTAAACGTTCAGTTATTGACATGAGCGGTATACCTTACTGTAGTGTAAATCTCTATCTGATTTACATTGTAAATGTTTATATATTACATGAGCGGGATACCTCAGTGTAGTGTAAATAGCTTTCTGAGTTACCCTGTAAATGTTTAGTTATTGACATGAGCGGCATACCTTATGGTAGTGTAAATACCTATCTGAGTAACTCTGTAAATGTTTAGATATTAACATAAGTTGTATACCTTACTGTCGTGTAAATAGCTCTCTGAGTTACCCTGTAAATACTTAGTTATTGACATGACCGGTATAACTTACTGTACTGTAAGTAGCTACCTGAGTTACCCTGGAAATGTTTAGTTATTGACATGAGCAGTATATCGTACTGTAGTGTATATAGCTCTCTGAGTTACCCCGTAAATGTTTAGATATTGATATGAGCGGTATATCTTCCTGTAGTGTACATATCTATCTGAGTTACCCTATAAATGTTAAGATATTGACATGAGTGGTATACCTTATTGTAGAGTAAATAGCTGTCTGTATTTCCCTGTAAATTATTACATATTGACATGAGAGGGTTACCTTCTTGTAGTGTAAATATCTATCTGAGTTTACCCTGTAAATGTTTAGATATTGACATGAGTGGTATACCAAACTGTCGCGTACATAGCTGTCTGAGCTACTCTGTAAATGTTTAGATATTGACATGAGCAGTATTCCTTACTGTAGTGTAAATAGCTCTCTGAGTTACCCTGTCAACATTTAGATATTGTCATGAGCGGTATACCTTGCTGTAGTGTAAATAACTCTCTGAGTTACCCTGTCAACATTTAGATATTGTCATGAGCGGTATACCTTGCTGTAGTGTAACTATCGATCTGAGTTTACCCTGCAAATGTTTAGGTATTGACATGAACAGTATACCTTACTGTAGTGTAAATAGCTATCTGAGTTACCCTGTAAATGTTTAGATATTGACATGACCGGTGTACCTTACTGTGGTGTCAACATCTATCTGAGTTTACCATGTAAATGTTTAGTTATTAACATGAGTCGTATACCATACCGTAGCATAAATATCTGTCTGAGTTACCCTATACATGTTTAGATATTGACATGAGCGGTATAACTTGCTGTAGTGCAAATGCTTATCTGAGTTTACCCTGCAAATGTTTAGATATTTACATGAGCAGTATACCTTACTGTAGTGTAAATAGCTATCTGAGTTACCCTGTAAATGTTTAGATATTGACATGAGTGTTATACCTTACTGTAGTGTAAATGTCTATCTGAGTTACCCTGTAAATGTTTAGATATTGACATGAGCGGTATACCTTACTGTAGTGTAAAAATGTATCTGAATTTACCCTGTAATGTTTTAGTTATTAACATGAGCAGTAAACGTTGCAATTAGATGTAAATACTGGCCGTGGTTTACCCTGACGTTTATTGTTGTTAATATCAGCACTATATCCTACGCTGAACTGTAAATAGCTGTCTCGGTTTATCCTGTAATATTTGGTTATTAACTTGAGGAGTATAACCAGCACTGAACTTTAAATTGCTCTCTGAGTTTACCTTGTAGTTTGAAGTTATTAACATGAGCAATGCATCCTGCATTAAACTGTAAGTAGCTGTCTGAGTTTACTCTGCAGCTGGTAGTTATTGACATGAGCAGTGTAAGCTGCACTGAACAGTGAAGAGCTGTCTGGGTTTACACTGTACTTTCTAGTTTTTAACATGGACAGTATATCCTACAATGAATTGTGAGTATCTGTGTGCATGTACCCTGCAGATTGTCGTTATTGACACGAGCAGTATACCCTGTATTGAACTGTAAATAGCTCTCTGATTTTGCTTTGTTGTTTGCAATTATTAATAATAATTATTAATAATAGCGGTATACACTGTACTTCAACATCTGTCTGAGTTTACCCTCCAATATGTAGTTATTGACATGAGCAGTATACCCTGTATGGAAGTGTAATAGATATCTGATTTTACACTGTAGTTATTAGTTATTGAAATGAGTAGTACACCCTGCACTGAACTGTAAATAGCTGTCTGAGTTTACACTGCAATTTGGAGTTATTGACATGAGCAGTATAACCCGGTCTGAACTGTAAATAGCTGTCTGAGTCATAGAGTCATAGACATGTGCAGCGTGGACTGAGCCCCAACGTCCATGCTACCAGATATCCCAATCCAATTTAGTCCCACCTGCCAAAACCAGGCCTATATCCCACCAAACCCTTCCTATTCATATACCCAAAGAGATGTCTTTTAAATGCTGCAATTGTACCAGCCTCCACCACTTCCTCTGGCAACTCATTCCATAGACGCACGCACCACCCTCTGCATGGAAAAGTTTACCCTGAAGTCTCCTTTATATTTTTCCCCACTCACCCTAAACCTTTGCCCTCTAGTTCTGGACTACCCCACCCCAGGGAAATGACCTTGTCTATGTACCCTATCCATGCTCCTCATGAATTTATAAACCTCTATAACGTCGCACCCCAGCCTGTGGTGCTTCAAGGAAAACAGCCCTAGCATATTCAACATCTCCCTATAGCTCAAGACCTTCATCTCAGGCAACATCCTTGTAAATCTTTTCTGAACCCTCTCAAGTTTCACAACATCCTTCCAATAGGAAAGAAACCAGAATTACACGCAATATTCCAAAAGTGACCTAAACAATTTCTGGACAGCCTCCCAACTCCTGCATTCAATACTCTGACAAATGAAGAAGACCCTGCCAAACACATTCTTCACTATACTATCTAGCTCCGACTCCACTTTCATGGAGCTATGAACCTGCACTCCAAGGACCTTTGGTTCAGCAGCATTCCCCAGGACCTTACCATTAAGTGTATAAGTCCTGTTAAGGCTTGCTTTCCCCAAATGCAGCACATTATATTTATCTAAATTAAACTCCACCTGCTACTTCTCAGCCCATTTAATCAACATCCCGATGTAATTGGATGTAACTTTCTTCGCTGTCCACTACACCTCCAATTTTGTTGTCATCTGCAACTTAACTAACTATATCTCTTAAGCTCACATCCAAATCATTTATATAAATGATGAAAAGTAGTGGACCCAGCGCCAATCCTTGTGGCACTCCATTGGTCACTGGCCTCCAATCTGAAAAATAACCCTCCATCATCAACCTCTGCCTTCTACCCTTGAAACAGGTCTATGTCTGAATGGCTAGTTCTCCCTGTATTCCATGACATCGAATCTTGCTAAGCAGTCTCCCATGTGGAACCTTGTTGAACGCCTTCCTGAAGTCCATATAGATCATGTCTACTGCTCTGCCTCATCAATCCTCTTTGTTTCTTCTTCAAAAATCTCAATCAAGTTTGTGAGATATAATTTCCCTCGCACAATGCCATGTTGACCATCCCGAATCAGTCCTTGCCTTTCCAAATACATTTACATCTTGTCCCTCAGGGTTCCCTCCAACAACTTGCACACCGCCGAGGTCAGGCTCAACGATCTATCATTCCCTATTTTGTCCTTACCACCTTTCTGAAACAGTGGTAGCATGTTAGCCAACCTCCAGTCTTCTGGCATGTCACCTGTGACTATCGATGATATAAATAACTCAGCAAGAGGCCCATAAATCACTTCCCTAACTTCCCACAGAGTTCTTGGGTACACCTGATCAAGTCCTAGGGATTTATCCAGTTTTATGCGTTTAAAGGCATCCAACACTTCCTCCTTTACATTATGGACATTTTTCAAGATGTCACCATCTGCATCCCTGCATTCTATATCCTCCACATCCTTATCCACAGTAAATTTTGATGCAAAATACTCATTTAGTATCTCCCCATTTCCTTCGGTTCCACACAAAGGCTGCCTTGCTGATCTTAGAGGGGCCCTATTCTCTCCCTCGTTTCCCTTTTCTCCCTAATGTATTTGTAAAAAACCTTTGGATTCTCCTTAACTCTATTTGCCGAATCCATCTTGCGTCCCCTTCATATCTTCCTGATTTCCCTCTTAAGTACACTCCTATTGCTTTTATATTTTTATGAGGATTCACTCGATCTATCCCTTAGACATCTGACATAATCTTCTTTCTTTTTCTTAACCGAACACTCAATTCCTTTGATCATCCGGCATTCCCCATACCTACCAGCCTTTCCTTTCACCCTAACAGGAATATAATTTCTCTGGACTCTTGTTATCTCATTTCTGAAGGCTTCCCATTTTCCAGCCGTCCCTTTACCTCAAACATGTGACCCCAATCAGCTTTTAAATATTCTTGTCTAATTCCGTCAAAAATGGCCTTTCTCCAATTTAAAATTTTATGTTTGGTCTGGTCTATCCTTTTCCATCACTATTTTAAAACAAATGGAATTATGGTCTCTGGCCCCAAAGTGCTACCCCACTGACACCTCAGACACTTGCCCTGTCTTATTTGCTAAGAGTAGGTCAGGTTTTGCACTTTCTTCTGTAGGTACATGCACATACTGAATCAGAAAATGTTTCAGTACACAATTAACAAATTCCTCTCCATCTAAATCGTAAACACTATGGCAATCCCAGTTTATGTCTGTAAATTTAAAACCCCTACCATAACCATCTTTTGATTCTTACAATTAACTGAGTTCTACTTACAAATTTGTTTTTTCAATTTTCCTCTGACTATTAGGGGTCCATAATACAATCCCAATAAGGTTACCATCCCTTTCTTATTTCCCAGTTCCCCCCAAATAAGTTTCTTGGATGTATTTCCTAGACTATCTTTCCTCAGTACAGCTGTAATGCTATTCCTTATCAAAAAAAAGACATAACCACACCTTTCTTGCCTCCCTTTCTGTCTTTCCTTTTGCATTTGTAACCTGGAACATTAAGCTGCAAGTCCTGTCCATCCCTGAGCCATGTTTCTGTCATACTTATGATATCCCAGTTCAATGTTCCTAACGATGGCCTGACTTAAACCTACCTTCCCTGTTATGCCTCTTGCATTGAAATAAATGCAATATAATTTATCAGTTCTACCTTGTTCTCTGCTTTGTCCCTGCCTGCCCTGACTGTTTGACTCGCTTCTTTACTCACTGTACCAGTCTCAGATCTTTGCTCATTATCGACCCATCTTACTAAATTAAATCCTCCCGAGCAGCTCTGGCAAATTTCCCTGCAAGTATATTAGTTCCCTTTCAGTCTAGGTGCAATCCGTTCTTCTTGTTCAGGTCAATTCTACCACAAAAGTGATTCCAATGATCCAAAAATGTGAATCCTTCTCCCACAAACCAGCTCATCAGCCATGCATTCATATGCTCTATCCTTCTATTCCTGCCCTCACTAGCTTGTCGCACCTGGAGTAATCCAGATATTACTGCTCTAATGGACCTATTTTTAAAATTCCGGCCTAACTTTGTAATCTCCCTTCAGAATCTCAACATTTTCCCTGCTTTGCCGTTGGTTCCAATGTGTGCAATGACTTCTTGGTGGCCCTCTCCCCCGTGAGAACATTCTGCACCCTCTCTGAGACATCATTCATCCTGGCACCATGGATGCAGCACACCATTCTGATTTTTCGCTGCTGGCCACAGGAACCTCTGTTTGCGCTTTGGACTGGAGAATCCCCGAAAACAATCGATCTCTTGGAACCTGACGTACCATCATTGCATTAAAGCCAGACTCAATACCAGAAACTTGGCTGTTTGTGCCACGTTCCCCTGAGAATCCATGACTCCCTACATTTTCCAAAACAGCTTACCTGCATGAAATGGGAATAGCCACAGAAGACTCTGTCACTACCTCTCTTTCCTTTCCTAGAATTAACCCATTTATGTGACTTTATCTGTGACTTTTCTCCATTCCTTTCATTTCCATCCATCACATCCCTTTGCTTTTGTAAATTCCTCATTGAGTTCAACCATCGATCCAACCATTCAATTTGATCTGATAGGATTCACAACCAACAGCATTTATTGCAGATATAACCCTCACTAACATGTGTTATCGATAGGCTTCCAAATAGTTCCAGAGATTTAGAGGAAAGGATAACAAATGTGATTCTCTGTAAGAGTGAGAATGACAGTATAGCTGTTATGGGGGATATCAACATCCCGAATATTGACTGGGAGACGATATTTCAAGTACTTTAGATGGATCAGTTTTTGTCCATTGTGTACGTAGACAGGTCAACAAGGGGCAAGGCTACATTAGATTTGGTACTAGGTCATGAACCCAACCAGGTGTTACATTTGGAGGTAGGTGACCACATTGGTGATCGTGACCACAATTTAGCAATGGAAAGGGCGAGACATACACGGAGGGCAAGAGCTACAGTGAGGGGAAAAGCAATTATGATGTGGTTAGACAAGATTGAAGATGTATAGGACCAGGAAGCAAAGTGCAGGAGTTGGGCACAATTGAAATATGGAGCTTCAAGGAACGACTAATGCATGTACTTGGTACGTATGCTCCTGTCAGACAGGGAGGAAGTTGATGAGCACAGAAGCCATTGTTTACTATGCAAGTTTAATCACATGACAAGGGAAAGAAGAAGGCTTCTATTAGGATGAGATGTGAAGGCTTAGTTAGGGTGAGTGAGAGTTACAAGATGGCCAGGAAAGACCTAAAGATGAAGCTAAGAGGAACAAGAGGGATATGAGAAGTTGTTGGTGGATAGGTGCAGATAAAAGTCTAAAGCTTTCTATATGTATATAGGGGATAAAAGAATCTCTAGAGTGAGATTAGGGCCAATGAAGGATAGCAGTGGAGGTTGTGCATGGAGTTACAGCAGATAAGGGGAAGTGTGAAATTAATACTTTTCATGAGTGTCCACTTTGGAAAAAGACCATGTTATCGAGGAGAATACTGAGAAACAGGCCACTAGACTAGATGGGATTGAGGTTCACAAGGAAGAGGTGTTAGAAATTCTTAAAAGTGTGGGCTGGTTGGGATTCATCCTAAGATTCTCTGGGAAGCCGGGGAGGAGATGGCCAAGCCTTTGGCATTCATCTTCATGTCGTCATTGTCTACAGGAGTAGTACCAGAAGACTGGAGGATAGCAAATGTCATTCTCTTGACCAAGAAGGGGAGTTGGGACAATCCTGGTCATTAACCACGACCGAAGTAAGTCTCACTGGTCTATAAAGTGTTAGAAAAGGTTATAACAGATTGGATTTATAATCATCTAGAAATGAATAAGTTGATTATGGATAGTCAACACAGTTTTGTGAAGGGTAGGTTGTTCGTCACAAGCCTTATTAAGTTCTTTGAGAAGGTAACCAAACAAGTGGATGAGGGTAAAGAAATTGATGTGGTATGTATCGATTTCATAAGGCATTAGATAAGATTCCACACGGTAGGCTACTGTACAAATTATGGAGGCGTGGGATTAAGGACGATTTAATGTTTTGTTTAGAAATTGACGAGCTGAAAGAAGACAGAGCGTGGTTGTTAATGGACAATGTTCATCCTGGAGCTCAGTTACTCGTGGTGTGCAGCAAAGACCTAGGTCGACTGCTGTTTGTCATTTTTATAAATGATCTGGATGTTATTTATAGCGGCATGCGTTAGTAAATTTTCGGATGATACTAACGGCAGTACAGTTGTGGTTAGAGACGAAGGCTGGTGTAGGTTACAAAGGGACATAGATAATCTGTAGAGCTGGACAGAGATAAGGGAAATGGAGTTTAATGAGGAAAAGTGTGACGTGATTCACTTTGGAAGGATGAAACAGAATAAGGTGCATTGGGCAAATGGTGTTTTTGTTGGTAGTGTAGATGAGCAGGGTTATCTCCGTGTCCACGTACATAGATTCCTTAAAGTTGCCACCCAAGCTGATAGGGCTGTTAAGCAAGCATATGGTATCTTAGCTTTTACTAGTGAAGGGATCGAGTTTCGGAACTATGAGGTCATGTTGTAGCTGGATAGAGCTCTGATGCTGCCACACTGGGATATTGCATGCAGTTCTGTTTTCCGCATTCTCGGAAGGATGTGGAAGCTTTGGAAAGAGTTCAGAGGATATTTAGAAAGATGTTGCCTGGTATGGAGGGAAAATCTTACAGAAAAGGTTGAGGGACTTGAGGCTGATGTCGCTAGAGAGAAGAAGGTTGAGAGGTGATGTAATTGAGACATCTAAGCATATCAGAGGTTTAGACCAGGTGAACAGTGAGAGCCATGTTCCTCAGATGCTGATGGCTCATATGAGAGGACATAGCTTTAAATTGAGGGGTAATAGATATGGGAGAGTTGTCAGATGTAGTTTCTTTACTCGGAAAGTAGTAATGTCGTGGAAAGCACTGCCTGCAATATTAGTAGACTAGCCAACTTTATGAGATTAAATGCTCATTGTATAGACATATAAGCGAGAATGGAATATTGTGAAACCAATCTGAAGCCTATCTAACTTTTAAGTTGGCAGAACATCAAGGGCCTAATGGCCTGCATTGCGCTGTGATGGTTTGTATTCTCTGTTCTATGTTTCTGGTGGAGGCTGAATCAGACTGTTCACAACCATGGAGGAATATTGCAACCCACGGTGAGATTCTAACCACGTACCCACCATCATCACAAAGATTTCATACATTTGAAGCTTAGTAATATCTCAGTTCGTCTGCTGCTGAAAATCTCATTCAGTCTTTTGTTCCCTCTAGACTTAACTCCACAAGCACACTCCCAGCTATCCGCCCACATACCACTTCCCTGTAATCATGAGATCACCCAGTAGTCTGCTGCATGTGTATGCTTTCACCCTGTGCTCACTAATGCACACAATTCCGGGTGACACAGAACCAACATTCTAACACTCCTTTAATTTGAAATTTTGACAGCACACCTCCCTCTCTTGATAATCCCCTCCAGACTCACAACCCTCTGAGATACATCTGAAGAAGGGACACTGGACTTGAAATGATAATTCTGCTTTCTCTCCACTGATGCTGACAAACCTACTGAGTCTCTCCAGCAATTCCTGTTTGTGTTTATGATTTTCAGCATCCATAGTTCTTTTGACTTTTACCTCCAAAATATTTGCTCTACCCTGAATTGCAACTCCTGTGGATTTCCAATTTTAACTCTCCCATTTTTGCACCTTTTGCATGCTTTCAGTTTCCAAAGCAAAAAGCTCTTGAATTTACTCCCTAAACCTCCCTATTTTTTAACATCTCTTTGTTTGTTCAGGATACTCCTTAGAAGTCTACCTCTTTGACACAGATTCTGGACAATTGTCCTAATATGACCATGTGTGCTTGGTGTCAAATATTGTTATGATACAAGGTCGTCAGATATTGTTGCATTATATCAAATACATGAAACATATGAACTGTTGGTCATTTGGACAAGTGTCACGAGTCGTTCATGATAATTTGATAACTCCTTACCTAACAGCATTGCAGTTTCACTTTCACCACGCAGACTGCAGTAGCTCAGGAAGATCAGTCGTCAATTTCTTCAGAGCTAAGTAAGGATTGACAATATTTACTGAGCTCTATGGAGAGAAATCCAAAGGTAATGTTTCAGGATATGCTGGATTAATGAGAGCGAGTAAACATGGTGCTGAGCCTTTTGGTTAATATGGGCACAACACAGAACAGTAAAGGGCTGTAGTACGAACAATTCCTGACCGTGAAACATTTTGTAGGAAAGTAAAGCTTCTAAATGTATAGCGTATGGTCAAAGGAATGCAGTAGAAACATCATCCAGACACAGTTTGATAAAGTGACGAGAAGGATTAAACAGACAGGTGCTCACAATATTAAAGATGGACGGAAGGCAGAAGTGAAATAGAGCTATATGTGAAATGGATTCAGATCCACATTAAAGGACATACACCAGCTTTACAGCAACAGAACCTCTCACAGGTAACAGGCACAGCACTAAAAACTCCAAATTACTGAAGAATTATCATAAATGCTCAACAACGTCACTGTTGTCAACTTGAAATTCACTGAGGAGCCGGCAGCTGGATAGAGATCAGAAGTACTGGACTTAGAGAAGAATCTCACAGTTGAAAATAGCCCCAGGGAGCAGATGATGTCACTGTGCTACTGTCACTGCATGACGCCATAGAGTCAAAGAGATGTACAGCATGGAAATAGACCCTTCGACAGAAGTTGTCCATGCTGACCAGACGTCCCAACCCAATCTAGTCCCTTCTCATCATATACCCATCCAGATGCCTTTTAAATGTTGCAATCATTCTAGCCTCCACCTCTTCATCTGGCAGCTCATTCCATACACGTACCACCCTCTGTGAGAAAACGTTGTCTCTCAGGTCTCTTTTATATCTTTCCTCTTTCACCCTAAACCTATGCCCTCTAGTTCTGGACTCCCCCACCACAGTGAAGAGACTTTGTCTAATTATCTTATCCATGCCCCTCGTGATTTTGTAAACCTCTATAAGGTCACCCCTCAGCCTCCGACACTCCAGGAAAAAACAGTCCCAGCCTGTTCAGCCTCTTCCGATAGCTCGAATCCTCCAACCCTGGCAACATCCTTGTAAATCTTTGCTGAATACTTTCAAGTTTCGCAGCATCATTCCAATAGGAAGGAGAACAGATTTGTACAGAATATTCCAAAACTGGCCAAACCAATGTCCTGTACAGCGACAACTTGACCACCTAGTCCCTGTACTCAATACTCTGACCATTAAAGGAAAGCATGCCAAACGCTTTCTTTACTGTCCTATCTACCTGTGACTCCACTTTCAAGGAGCTATGAAACAAGGTCTCTTTGTTCAGCAACACTCCCCAGGACCTTGCTGTTAAGTGTATAAATCCTGCTAAGATTTGCTTTCCCAAAATGCAGCAGCTCACATTTATCTAAATTAAACTCTATCTGCCACTTCTCAGCACATTGGCCCAGATGGTTAGGATTGTGTTGTACTCTGAGTAACCTTCTTCACTCTTTACTACATCTCCAACACATCACCCAGAGGAACAGAAAGCAGCTGGGATCTGGGCAAATCAGAGACCACCCACACATTGGGAAGGAACATAGGGTACCTGAGAGGGGGCATAACACCCACACATTGGGAAGGATGGTAGGGTCACTGAGAGGAGACAGATCACCCACACATTGTGAAGAATGGCGGGGTGCATGAGATGGGGCAGATTACCCACACATTGGGAAGAAGGGCAGGGTCTCTGAGAGGGGGGGCAGATTACCGCACATTGCAAAGAATGGCGGGGTCCGTGAGAGGGGGCAGATCACCCACACATTGGGAAAAATGGCAGGGTCCCTGAGAGGGGGCAGATTACCCGCACATTGGGAAGAATGCAGGTTCCCTGAGATGCGGGCAGATGACCCGCATATTTGGAAGGATGGTAGGGTCCCTGAGATGTAGCAAATCACATACACATTAGGAAGGATGGCGGGGTCCCTGAGATGTGGCAGATCAACTACACATTGGGAAGGATGGCAGGGTACCTGAGAGGAGGCAGATCAACCACACATTGGGAAGGATGGCAGGGTCCCTGAGAGGAGGCAGATTACCCACACATTGGGAAGGATGGCAGGGTCCCTCAGAGTGGGGCAGATTACCCACACATTGGGAAGGATGGCAGGGTCCCTGAGAGGAGGCAGATTACCCACACATTGGGAAGATGGGCAGGGTCCCTCAGAGTGGGGCAGATTACCCGCACTTTGCAAAGAATGGCGGGGTCCATCAGAGGGGGCAGATCACCCACACATTGGGAAGGATGGCAGGGTCCCTGAGAGGGGGCAGGTTACCCGCACATAGGAAAGGATGGCAGGGTCCGTGAGAGGGGGCAGATCACCATACATTGGGAAGGATGGCAGGGTCCCTGAATGGAGAGAGATCACCCACACATTGGGAAGAAGGGCAGGGTCCCTGAGGGTGGGGCAGATTACCACACATTGGGAAGAATGGCAGGGTCCCTGAGAGGGTGGCAGATTACCCACACATTGGGAAGGACGGCAGTGTCCCTGAGAGGGAGCAGATCACCCACACATTGGAAGGATAGCAGGGTCCCTGAGAGGGGGCAGATCACCAACACGTTGGGAAAAATGGCAGGATCCCTGTGAGGCACAGATCACCCACACATTGGGAAGGATGGCAGGGTCCCTGAGAGGGGGCAGATCACCCACACATTGGGAAGGATGGCAGGGTCTCTGAGAGGAGGCAGATCAATCACACATTGAGAAGGATAGCCGTGTCCCTGAGAGGGGACAGATCACCCACACATGGGAAAGGATGGCAGGGTGCCTGAGAGGAGACAGACTGGTTCCTTTCCCAAAATGTTTCAAATTGAGACACTCATAATGTGAGGGTTTCATTGAAGCTGAATGGTGATTTGACAGAGTGTCAACTTTACTGTTGGTTTAGGCAATGTAGATAAAAACAAGGTGTTCACATTAACTGAAATGAAATGGATCATGGGATGCAAATATAAGACTTTGGTTCAGATCGTCAGGGAGGATATTATAGAGAAATTATATGCAGTGAGTGATAATGACCGAAGATTCAACACTTACTCAAAGGTCAATCATATTCAGTTTCACATGAATCGATCAATCGTGTCAGATTTTGATTAGATGTTTGTTTGGTGTTTCCTTTCTGTGAATCCTTTTTCAGTATTCAGCCAAGTTTAATAAAGACAGTGTCAGTCCAGGTGAGAAATCAGACAGATAAATAATTCACTTTGATCGATGTTTTTGTCTATATATCCATCCCTGCAAACCTCAGTGAGAGAGGCTTCCAGAATCCATCGCTATCAGAGCAGAGAGAAAAGAATAATAAAAAGAGAGTAAGAAACTATCTCTAAACATGAATATTATTTCTCCCTCCCAAAAGCTGCCAGTCCTATTGGGTTCCTCCAGCACCCTCTCTTTTATTTCCAAAACTCACATTAGCCCTCTTCCTGGCCGAGGAAGACCAGATATACTCACAACAGACATCATCACACATTGTGAAGGATGGGAGGGTCCTGAGAGGTGGTAAGCTTATTCATTTCCCAGAGAGTTTCAGGACTGAATGATTTATGATACGATGGAGCAACTGGAGTTGAACGGAGATGTGACTGAGCTTATGGGCTTATGATTAGTGTAGATAAGGTAGATGCAAACAAAATGTTCACATTAGGTGGGGGTAGTGGATGATGAATGCAAAGTTGAAGATTTGGCCAGATTGACAGGGAGGATTTGATGAAATGGTTTTTATAGAAGGGATTCTGTACCGAGTGTATCTTAATGACAGATAGTTGGACCGAGCCCGTGACGCGCTGTATTTAAGTTTCAGTTTCTGACAAACTGTGGGTTTGAATTATCCCAGTACCAGAGCCACAAGTGATGTACATCAGGCAGTCGCATCGAAGGGCCTGGGTAACTTCTAGTTTGTAATGGTTCCTATTCCTCTGGGTGTTTGCAGACCCCTCAAGCTCTCTGACACTCTCGGTGATGAAAGCAGGAAAATTGGTGACAGCCTCTGAAAAAATGAGAACTCCAGCTGTTCCACAGCCCTTCAGATCCCCCCTAACCTTCCTGTGTAAGGGGGAATCGGCACGCCTGGTTGGTGTCAGTCTCTGTGGCACAAATGGTCAGCAGCGGGCAGGAAGATAGGAGGCTGGCAGGTTGACACCATCCAGGTGTGGAGCTTTGACCCACAACCTCCATTTAAAACAGAAAATCCATGGCATGGTTGGATTGCAGCCCAAACCATCCATGATTCTGTGGTATGGAGCTTCACACAGAGGAAGACAGGGACAAACACCATTCTCTCCAGACCTCCACTGCCAGCAGAAACCGGCCACTGCAGCTTCAATCAGCAGCTTCCTGCACAGCCCTGGGACACAGCTGAAAGAAACTCTTTCCTCATGAACGACTCATTCCATGGGAAAGTCTCTTTTTTTCCCCCAATGCGGTAATGGCTGCAGCTGATACTCCCCGTTTTTTGGAACTTTGTAACCAAACCCCTGTCCCCACCATTATAAGCTGGAGGATTTTGTGCAGTGTTATGAAGTTGAAGGTGTGCACTATACCTTAAAAAGAGAGTGAATGCTGTTCAGAACTGAGAGCTGACAAATACCTGTGATGTGTCCTGCAAAATTTAAAAAGATGCAAGGTTTGGTTATGAAATGGATCCCTGAGTTGGTTGCTGTATTGAAAACAATTCAAATTCAACCAATATGTTTAAATTATGCCTCAGCAAACTAAACTCCAATCGCGCTAGAATTTAGTGTTGTGAAACACTGCAAAAACGAAGGGCTTCCTTACTTTTGCCCCTCCTGACCATACTCCATAAAATATACCCAGACCCTCAGTTTAGGAATTTTGCTGCTGGAAGTTACCTCACAAACCACGTGAGCGCGTACTGCATTGAGCTAATCGCAAAATGGACAGCACTTAACATGGAACACAAGCAAAAATGACAAACCAAACGCATTTTCAGATACACCGAATCACAAATGCTATTTGTGAGACAGTCCGAGGGCAATGAGGCACCAACTACCTCCACAACTGGCCGTAGAGCAACTCCACACTGCCCTTCCAAACATACTGGAGCCTTACCGCACCGCCTCACTTCGGAAACTGCTGAAATGAGAGAAAAGGAAGAACAGAATATGAAGAGGCCACGAAAAGTGAAGATTACCAATGACAGTCTCGGTTAGATGAGCTTTCCCTCCGATCAACAATGTGGGAGGGCCTGCAGCGTATCACCAACCTACGTCTCCAGGACAGAACTGAAGGAAAATGAGAGAAATCCAAGACAATGTGACTTCGCAATTAATTAGAATTATTTTCCCATTCGCCAGAACACCAAACAAGGACGCTAGAGTCACTGCAGCATTTTGTTTCACAACAGCGATGACATAACAATCTCCACTGGGTTACAATGAAAACAGTGAACAACACAACTTGCCTGGAACATGAAGCAGCAGTGGAGCTGCTGGAGCACGGGTCTTTTCGTGTGGAAGGCGCAAGTGATCACTCCAGTACGGACACTGACCCGATGGAGAGTATACACTCTCCCACATCAGAGGCAAGTTTCCAAGAAGCAAAACCAGCCGCTCGTGTTGGAATATAAATGCAGCAGCGTTTAGCACGCAGCACCAGCATAAGGCTGCAGGGGACACGAACCTACGCCTCTGTGGAGGTGCGAACATTAATCCAGGGGCTTCGCCACGCTCCCGGCATACTGCAATGCTCTTCTCCAACATTTTCGATTGTTCTCTTGCGAAAAAACAAAAGCAAAGTCATAAGGAAAGTGTTGCACGATCCCTGTCCTGCTCGCAGACCTGCTGGGATACACCCAGCTACAATACCAGTTTCACATCAGATAATGATAGCCCATAAATCCAGAAAAAAAAGTCAATGGGAAGCTGAGCCTATCTTCTGAGACTCGTTTGAGTCACAAATGGAATGCTTCTGTGAGAAATTACATTCGGTTATGATACGATAAAGGAACCATGAGCTGCATGACAGTATTGCAATTTAGATTCTTGGTTTGGTAACTGGTTTCGTCCATTGCTCAAAAGGGTACAACTATCGCGATTACACGTAACATAAAACACACCAGACTGCCGGGAAAATGCAGAAAGCTGAGCAGGAAGTGCAACTAGACAATAGACATTAGGTGCAGGAGTAGCCCATTCTGCCCTTCGAGCCAGTACCACCATTCATTATGATCATGGCTGATCATCCTCAATCAGTATCCTGTTCCTGCCTTATCCCCATAACCCTTGATTCTACTATCCTTAAGAGCTCTATCCAACTCTTTCTTGAAAGTATCCAGAGACTTGGCCTCCACAGCCTTCTGGGGCAGAGCATTCCATACATCCACCACTCTCTGAGTGAAGAAGTTTCTCCTCAACTCTGTTCTAAGTGGCCTACCCCTTATTTTTATACTTTGTTCGGGACTCACCCATCAGCAGAAACATGCTTCCTGCCTCCAGAGTGTACAATCCTTTAATAATCTGATATGTCTCAATCACATCCCCTCTCAGCCTTCTAAACTCAAGCGTATACAAGCCCAGTCGCTCCAATCTTTCAGCCTAAGATAGTCCCGCCATTCCAGGAATTAACGTCTTGAAGCTATACTGCACTCCCTCAATAGCCAGAATTTCTTTCCTCAAATGTGTGGACGAAAATTGCGCACAATCTTCCAGGTGCAGTCTCACCAGGCCCTGTACAGCTGCAGAAGGACCTCTTTGCTTCTATACTCAATTCCTCTATTTACGAAGGCCGGCATGCTATTAGCTTTCTTCACTGCCTGCTATACCTGCATGCTTGCTTTCATTGACTGATTTACAACAACACCCAGATCTTGTTGTACTGCCCTTTTACCTAACTTGACTCCATTTAGGTAGTAATCTGCCTTCCTGCTGTTGCCACCAAAGTGGATAACCACACAATTATCCACATTAAACTGCATCTGCCATGCATCCGTCCATTCACTTATCCTGTCCAGGTCACCCTGTATTCTCGTAACATCCTCCTGACATATCACCCTGCTACACAGCTTTGTGTCATCATCAAATATTCTAATAATACCTTTATCTATATCATTAATGTACGTTGTAAAATGCTGAGGTACAAGTACTGAACCCTGCGGCACACCACTGGTCACCATCTGCCATTCCAAAAGGGAGCCATTTATCACTTCTCTTTGTTTCCTGTTAGCCAGCCAATTTTCAATCCAAGTTAGTATTTTGACTCTAATACCATGTGCCCTAATTTTGCTCACTAACCTCCAATGTGGGACTTTGTCAAAGGCTTTCTGAAAGTCCAGGAATATTACATCCATTGGATCTCCCTTGTCCATTTTCAGAGTTACATCCTCAAAAACTTCCAGAAGATTATTCTACCGTGATTTCCCCTTCATAAATCCATGCTGACTCTGACCTATCCTATTACTGTTATACAGATGTGTCATATTTTCGTCCTTTCTAATTGACTTCAGCAGTTTTTCCACCACTGAGGTCAAACTAACTGGTCTATAATTCTCTGTTTTCTCTCTTCCTCTTTTCTTAAAAAGTGGAGCAACGTTAGCCACCCTCCAATCCACAAGAACTGATCCTGAATCTATTGAACATTGGAACATGATCACCAATGCATCCACGATTTCTAGAACCACCTCCTTCAGTACCCTGGGATGCAGACCATCAAATCCCGAGGTCTTATCAGCCTTCAGACCTAACAGTCTCTCCAATACCAATTCCAGCCTAATATAAATTCCCTTCAGTTCAGGTCCTTCAGTCACTGTTACATTTGAGAGATTGCTCATTTCTTCCCCAGTAAAGACAGATCGAAAGTTCCAATTCAACTCTTTTGCCATTTCTTTGTTTCCCCGTAATAAATTCATCTGTTTCTGTCTTCCAGTGCCCAATTTTAGTCTTAACCTTTTTCTCCTTTTCACATATCTAAAAAAAGCCTTTACTATCCTCCTTTATATTTTTGGCCAGTTTACCTTCGAATCTTAATTTTCTTTGCGTATTTCCTTTTTAGTCATCCTCTGTTGTTCTTTAAAAGCTTCCCAGTCCTCCGATTTCCCACACATCTTTGCTATGTTATACTTTTTCCCTTTTGTCTTTATATGGTCCTTATCTTCCCCCGTCAGCCACGGCCACCCCTGCCTCCCCTTAGGATCTTTCCTCCTTTTTGAAATGAATTGATCCTACATCTTCTGCATTATACCCAAAAATACCTGCCATTGTTATTCCATTGCCGTCCCTGCCAGGGTATTGCACCATTAAACTTTGGCCAGATCCTCCCTCATAGCTCCATGGTTCCCCTTATTCAACTGAAATATTTTCACTTCCGATTCTACCCACTCCCTTTCAAACTACAGATTAAAGCTTATTGTATTCTGGAAACTACCTCCTAAATGGCTCCTTTACTTCGATGTACCTGATCACGTCCGGTTCGTTGCACAACACCAGATCCAGAATTGCTTTCTCCCTGGTAGGCTCCTGCACATGCTGTTCTAAGAATCCATCTCGGAGGCACTCCACAAACTCCCTTTCTTGGGGTCCAGTACCATCCTCATTCTCCCAGTCCACCTGCATGTTGAAATCCCCCATAACAACTGTAGTAATGTCTTTGCGACAAGCCAATTTCAACTCCTTATTCAACTTACACATTACGTCCATGCTACTGTTTGGGGCTCTGTAGATAACTCCCATTAGGGTCTCTCTACTCTTTGAATTTCTCAGCTCTATCCTTACTGACTCGACTTCCCCTGATTCTAGGTCCCCTGCACAGGAGACTGAATATCAATCCTTACCAACTGCACCACCCCAACCCTTCTGTCCATCAGTCTGTCCTTAGGATTGCACGTATAGTCTTGAATATTCATTTCCCAAGCCCTGTCCACTTGAAGCCACGTCTCAGTTATCCCCACAGCATCATAACTGCCAATTTCCAAATGAGTCTCAAGCGCATCCACCTTAATACAGAAAAGGCTGCCCAAAGAATGTTCTCTACATGAAAACCTGAGTTAGCGGTAGAATCGAGAAGGACAGTTCACATTACGAGTATGTTCGAG
The DNA here is from genome assembly GCF_047496795.1 of Chiloscyllium punctatum. NCBI lineage: Eukaryota > Metazoa > Chordata > Chondrichthyes > Orectolobiformes > Hemiscylliidae > Chiloscyllium > Chiloscyllium punctatum. The sequence continues at coordinate 27,722,933 of NC_092748.1, read as the reverse complement.
CCTCGGTGCCGGTACGAGTTGCCAGTTTCCTTGTCTTTCACATTCAACGTGCAAATTGCTGCAGAGATGTCCACACCTGGACGTGAGCCACGTGGCTGCCAGCTGAGGTGGAACCCTGTGTGGGAATCGATGAGAAGCGACTCAGAAGAGTTTACTAAATTCCATGGTGCTTATTAGAGATGCACAAAACATACTTTCTGAACATAATGACAGAAGGCAAAAGGCAATCCCCCCACCCCCACGAACTGTCAAAGAGGTGCTAACTGTACGCGAGTGCTCTTTCTTCTCCAGAAAATATCTACAAGGTTGTTGTTAGGATTGTGGAGTTAAAGGGTGAGGTTGACTAGGCTGGGGCTTTTTTTAAGATCAGATTACTTACAGTGTGGAAACAGACCCTTCGGCCCAAGACGACCAAACCAACCCACCAATGCAAAACCAACCCAGACTCATTCCCCTACATTTCCCCCTTCGCCTAACACTACGGGCAATTTAGCATGGCCAATTCACCTAACCTGCACATTTTTGGACTGTGGGAGGAAACCGGAGAAACCCATGGGGAGAATGTGAAAATTCCACACAGTCAATCGCTTGAGGCGGGAATTGATCCTGGGTCTCTGGCGCTGTGAGGCAGCGGTGCTAGCCACTGTGCCACCTCCTGGAGTGTCAGAGACGGAAGGGATACCTTATAGAGGAGCACAGATAGGGAGAATAGCTAAGGTCTTTGTTTCCACCCAGTGTCGGTTAGTACAAAACTCGAGGAGATTGGGATTGAGGTGAGAGAGGAAAGATTTCAAAGGGACCTGAGGGGCAAACGTTCCACTCAGACGTTGGTGGTGTCTGGAATGAGCTCCCATAGGAATGATGGACGCAGGTATAATTACAACATTTTAAAGGCGTCTGGAGGGGTACATGAATAGAAAGTGTACAGAGTGATATAGGCCAACTCTCCCAAATCGGACTGGATCAGTTTAGGGTACCTGCTCGATATGGACAAGTTAGACTGAAGGGTCTGTTTCCATGCTGTATAAGGCTCTGACTCGAAGTGTTTCAGCATAATGGTGGAAATCTGAAATAAAAACAAAAAGTGCTGGAGATCCTCAGCAGGTCTGGCAGCATCTGAAATGGTGACAGATGCAGGAAACATTGCAGCCTTGAAGTGTTTAGATGATCACACCAGGCATGTGTGCTTAATGACCAATATGGAGAAGATGGAGGTATTGTGTTCAACCATTTTATACCAGACAGACCGGCCCTATTTTATTCTGTATTTCTCTGTGATTCCCTCTTTTCGGAAGCAGGCAGGATTGGGAAGCAGTGGAGAATGCAAATGATGCGTGGCCTTCCTAGTGAGAGGATTTGAGTACAGTAGCAGGGATCCCTTTCTGGAAGGGCCTTGGTGAGACCACACCTGGAGTACTGTGTGTACCTTTGTTCACCTTTCCCAAGAAAGGCTATCCTGGTTACTGAGAGACAGTAAAGGAGGCTCACCAGACTGAGTCCTGGGATGTGGAGATAGTAAGGACTGCAGATATTGGAAATCAGAGTCTATGCAATGTGGATATGGAAAAGTACAGCAGGTCAGGCAGCATCGGAGGAGCCGGAAATTTGACATTTTGACTCAGGACCCTTTGTCAGTCCTGATGAATAGTCCTGACCTGAAACGTCGATTTTCCAGCTCCATCGTGTGCATGCTGGTCATCAAGCACCTATTTATTCGAGTCCCACGTTCTTGCACTCAGCGTGTAACCGATATTGTAGTGCCTGGTGTGATCATCTAAACACTTCTTAAAGGCTGCAATGTTTCCTGCATCTGTCACCATTTCAGATGCTGTCCGATCTGCTGAGGATCTCCAACAAATTTTGTATTTATTGCAGATTTTCACCATTTTGCTGACGTACTTAGAGCAAGAGAGCTGTCGAGCTCCATATTTTGTTGACTTTGATTGCTGGGATGTCAGGACTGATGAATGAAGAGGGACTCAATTCTTGTTTAATCCTCCTTCTCTTTGGCTTTCTGAGCTGGTGACTACATCACTGATATCCTACCTCCCATTCCTTGTCCTGAATCTGACCCATCTAAACCTACACTTTAGTTCCCATCCTCCTGCCAGACGAATTAAAACCTCACCAATGGGACTGGCAATAGCCCCCTTCAGGAGATTTCTCTCAGCCTGCCCGGGGGTAACCGGTCAGGCTTGTACAGGTACCACCTAACCCAGAAACTGCCCCAATGCCTGAAGTATCTGATCCCTTCTCTGGTATACCATTTCTCCAGCCACACATCCAGCTGAACCACCCTCTTGTCCCTGTTCTCACTAGCACGTGGTACTGGTGGCATGTCTGACCCTAACACATTACAGGAGCTACATTTTACTGTATCCCTGATCTCCCTATATCCAACTTTCGGGCCATCATCCATTTGTTTAGTGATGTCGTTGGTATCTGTGTGTTCCATGACCATGAGCTGTTTGCCCTCCAGCTCCAGAATGTCCTGCAGCCGCTCCATGATATCGCGGATCCTGGCACCAGGGAAGTAACATACCATTCTGGATTCATGTCAGTGGCCACAGAAGTGCCTGCCGGACCCTGACTATTGAATCCCCTGTCACGATAGCCCTGCCACTCTCATTCCTCCTGTTCTGTGCAGCAGAGTTCTCTGTGGTGTCATGACCCTGGCAGGTGCTGATTTCCCGAGAGGCCACCCTAACCATTACCGCCCCCTACAGAATCCCAAGCGGTGTACAGTATCTGTTTGAGAGGGGCATAACCACTGGGGACTCCTGCACTCCGTTCCTGAGCCTTTTACTTGATCTGGTGGTCACCCATTCCCTTTCTGCTTTTGTAACTCTCACCTGCAGTGTGACTAACACACCAAATGTGCTGTCCATAACATTCTCAGTATCGCAGATGCTCCATAGTGAGTCCACCCACAGCTCCATCTCTGACAAACAGTTTCGCAGTAGCTGCAGATGGATACACTTCCGGCAAACATAGCCATCAGGGACACTGGAAGCGTCCCTTATTTCCCACATGGTGCAAGAGGAGCACACCATGGGTCTGAAGGGCTACTGTCACAACATATCTCTAGATTCAGTTAGTTACTCCCTTTAAGAGAATTCAAATGAGCTAGCAACCTTCCTTCACTTCAAACATTTCCATTATAATCAAAAGCCCCGATCTTTACTTAAGCTGATATGTTATATTTTTAAAAAGTGTTCGAAAGTGTTCCATAGTATCGCTTACAAACTGACTGTTCACATTGGGACTATATGAATTTCTGAATGGCCTGAACTAAAACTGAGTTTCAGCTTCACCTTCTCCTTGTCACAATCACTCTGTTTACACCCAACTCCAAAACACTCTCATTGAGCCAAGCAGCACTCACAGTGCAGCCCTGCCATTTCCATCGTCCGCTCACACCAACACTGCCCTCAGCCTGCTGTACTTTTCCAATGCATCTCAATCGAAGCTCAGGAACAGCACCTCATCGTTCATTTCAGCCCTTTGTATCCCCAGAGTCAACATGGAGCAGTTTCTAGATGAATGGACAGTTGTCAGAATCTGGAACATTCCACCTGAAAAGGTGTTGGAATTTGAGTCCATAAGGTATTTTAATGGGTAGTTTGCAGGGATTTGAAAATAAGGGGTTTACAGGTTAACATCATGAAGTGGGTGACTGGGTCTAAATCTGACAGTTCCTACAATGAGACGAGGTATAATTTGGATAACTCTGTGCTCCCACTCAGGGCAAAATCTCCTTCCTCAGCTGCAGGGCCCAGAACAGAGCACATACCCCAAGGTGATCCAACCATGAACTTGAACAACGTTTTGCGATTTGATTGACAAAAACTATTAGATACGTTCCCACAGACAGAACAGACAAACCTTTCTGCTTCCACAGTTAAATGTCAATAATATTCAGATCCTGATGACTCCACTGACTGTAGAAACTTGCTTTTGAGAACCCGGTCTCAATTATTCTCAATTAATATCCTATTAAAAGAATTCACAAAACAAAACTCACAGTCAGTGCAGGGTGAATGGTGAAGACAAATATTTCTCTGGTATGTGTTTGATGTGTAAATGTACCTCTTCAAATTGCCCTGCCCCCTCCGCCCCCACCCAGGAAGAGGACATGCGCATTTGCCTCGCTGTACCTTGTCCCCAGTAATGATAGTGACCATAACCAGGACCTATCACTGCCTGAGGGCCGCAGACATTTTCCAATTTGCTGTAAACGTGGGACCAAGAGTTTCTGATTCAGGACTAACAACCTGCATAGAGTATAATTAAACCCTCCCAGTTTAAACTGAATCATTTCATCCGGTTCCCGCTGCCACTCTCCCTTTTCCCGTTTCTGCCTCCTGCACACACCAAGGGTCATTCCAGGTCCAGTGACCCTTCCTCAGAACCGATGGCAGCTGGGAATGTTAGAATCCCCAGTGTGGAAACAGGACCTTCGGTCCAAAAAGCTCAAACCCACCCTCTGAAGAGCATCCCACCCAAACTCATTCCCCTATCTTATTACTCTACATTTCCCCTAACTAATGCACCTACCAACACATCCCGGAACACTCCGGGAAATTTAGCTTGGCCAATTCACTTATCCTGCATATTTTTGAACTGCAGGAGTTAGGGGTTAAAGAGTGAATAATAGGTGGGGCCAGAACCCAACGGAACATTTGGAAAGACAAAGGAGTGGATAATGATCTGGCTGGGAGGGTGCATCGCTGTTCATGGAGGGGACATTAATGTGTCAGTCAGCATCTCAGTGGAGCTGTGGAAATAGTGGCTGATGATCTATGTTCTGCTGCAAAAAAGACCCTGAGCTTCCAGTTGCCTGCCACTTTAACACACTAGCGTGTTCCCTAGCCAACATCTCTGTCTCATGCTTACTGCAGTGTTCTAGTGAAGCTTGATGCAATCTGGCAGAACACCCGAGAACATACCAAATGGCTTTCTATTTCAAAGACTGCAATTTCCCCTCCCATGTGGTCAACAACACACTCCAGTGTATCTCCTCCACTTCCCACACCTCTGCCGTTGAACTACACCCATTCAACCCAAACAAGGACAGAACCCTCAGTCCTCACCTTCCACCCAAATACAACTCATTATCCTCTGCCATTTCCATCACCTACAATCAGACCCCACCATCAGAGATATATTTCCCTCCCCATCCCTTTCAGCATTCTGCAGAGACCATTCCCTCTGCGACTTCCTCGTTAGATCCACGCTCCCGACCAACCCACCCTCAGCTCCTGGCACCTTCGCTTGCCACTGCAAGGGGTGTAAAACCTCTGCCCACACCTCCCCACTCACCTCCATCCAAGGCACCAAAGGATTCTTCCACATCCAGCAGAGACATTCCTGCACATCCAAATACTTCACCTATTGTGTCCTTTGCTCTGTCCCCTGCACTGGGGAGACAGGACGCAAACTTGCAGAATATTTCAAGGAACCTTTCCGGGACACATGCATCAACCAACCCGAGTGGCCAGTGGTCGACCATTTCAACTCCCCCATCCATTCCACCAACGACATGCAAGTCCTGTGCCACCTCCAATGCCAAATCCGAGCCACCCGACATCTGGAGGATAAAGCACCTCATCTTCCACCTTGGGACCCTTCAACCACGGCATCCAAGTTTCCTCGTCTCCCCTCCCCCACTTTATCCCAGATCCAACCCTCCAACTTGGCACTCAACTCCTGAACTGTCCCACCTGTCCATCTTCCTTACAAATTATCCAGTCCACCCTCTCACCACCTGTATCTACCTATTCCCTTGCCAGCTACCTTCACCCCCAACTCCACACATTCCTTCTACTTATCTTTCAGCCGTCTTCTTCATCCCCTACATTCCTGATGAAGGGCGTATACCTAAAACGACAATTCTCCTGCTCCTTGGATGCTCTCACCTGGTGTGCTTTTCCAGTACCACACTTTAATGCAAGCTGGAAGAACAACACCTCATCACCCACTTAGGGACCCTACAACCCTCTGGTGTCAATATCAAATTCAATAATTTTAGGTCCTGAACTCTCTCACGTGCTAGCGCCCTAGCCCCCACCCCACAGACCAGTCCTTGTTATTACATAGCCTGCCATTACCAACTACATATGCTTAACCACTAACAGTCCCCATAAAAAGCTATTCACTCTCACCCAGCCAAATCGTTATCCATTCCTTTGTTCAACTGCTCCCACCTCTTTCATTGGACTCTATCCCCACCTATCATTTACTCCTTAACCCCTACCTTCTGCATATAAACTGACAATTGTTTCTCAGTTACATCAGTTCTCAGGAAGGGTCATCGGAACCAAAATGTTAACTGTGATTTCACTTCACAGATGCTGCCAGACCTGCATTGCTTTACCAGTACCTGTTGGTTGCTGTATGATTTACAGCATCTGCAGTTCTTTTGATTCTAATTTTCCCAGAATTTCTAATTCAGGTCTAGCAGCCTACACTGTATGTTTATCAACCCTCCCAGTCCACACAAACACCATCTCTCTCCCACTCCCTTCACACTCGCAGAGACCCCCTCACAGTGACACTGCGCCTGCACAGCTAGGCATGCATTGGCCTGCTGAACCCACCTCCTCATTCACTCCCATTGGCTAGACGATCACACCAACTCTCCTATTGGTCTGAAGCTGCCGTCAATCAGCCGGGCCCCATTGTGACATGGTGTTGGGCTCCGCTCAGGAGCATGGAGGATGAGGGTGGCCTCATCAAGGTTTATAAAATCAAGAGGGACATGAATGGGATAAATAGACAAGGTCTTTTCCCTGACGTCGGGTGGGGGTGGGGGGTGGGATAGAGTCCAGAATGAGAGAGCATAGGTTTAAGATGTGAGCGTAAAGATTTAAAAGGGACCAGAGGGTCAACCTTTTTTACACTGGGATTGGTGCGTGCAGTGAGGGTCAGGCTGGTGGCAGTGTGTGGACGGTGGTGAGGGTCAGGCTAGTTGCGGTGTGAGGGCGGCAGTCAGGGTCAGGCTGTGGCAGTGTTGGACGGTGGTGGGGGACAGGCTGTGGGGGGTTGGTGTACAGCAGTGGGGTCAGGCTGGGGATGGTTGGTGGACGGTGGTGTGGGTCAGGTTGGGGCGGTACGGGATGGCGGTGAGGGTCAGGCTGTTGGCGGTGTGTGGACGGTGGTGAGGGTCAGGCTGGGGTGGTGCGGGACGGCCGTGAGAGTCAGCTTGGGGACGGTTTGTGGATGGCAGTGAGGGTCAGGCTGGGGGCGGTGTGCAGATGGCAGTGATGGACAGGCTGGTGGCGGTGTGTGGATGGCAGTGAGTGTCAGGCTGAGTGCGGTGTGTGGACGGCAGTGGGGTTCAGGCTGGGGGCAGTGTCCGGGTAGCAGTAAGGGTCAGGCTGGAGATGGTGTGTGGGTGGCAGTGAGGGTCAGGCTGTGTGCAGTGTGTGAGTAATGGTGAGGGTCAGAATTGGGGTGGTGTGTGGACGGCGGTGAGGGTCAGGCTGGGGATGGTATTGAATGGTGGTGAGGGTCAGGCTAGGAGCGGTGTATGGGTGGGGATGAGTATTAGGCTGTGGTAGTGTTGGACGGCGGTGGAGGTCATGCTGTTGGTGGTTGGTGGTGTGGGTCAGGCTGGGGCGGTGTGTGGACAGCGGTGAGGGTCAGGCTTGGGTTAGTGTTGGACGGCGGTGAGCGTATGGCTGGGGGTGGTGTGTGCATGGTGGAGAGGGTCAGGCTGGGGTGTTGTGTGGATGGTGGGGAGTGTCAGGCTGGGGGTGGTGTGTAGATAGTGGCGAGGGTCAGTCTGGGTGCAGTGTGTGAATGGCGGTGGGGTTCAGGCTGGGGGTGGTGTGTGGGTAGTGGTGACGGTCAGGCTGGGGGTGGTGTGTGAACATCTGTGAGGATAAGGCTAGGGTTGTTGTGTGGGCGGCAGTGAGGGTCAGGCTAGGGTAGTATTGGACGGCAGTGAGGGTCAGGCTTATGGCAGTGTTGGACAGTGGTGGGGGTCTGGCTGGGGGCAGTTGGTGTTTGGCGGTGGAGATCAGGCTGGGGCAGTTGTTTGAAGGCAGTGAGGGTCATGCTGTGGGTGGTGTGTTTGACCTCGATGAGGGTCAGGTTGGGGAGTGTGTGGTCAGTGGTGAGGGTCAGGCTGGGGTCATTGTTGGACGGCAGTGAGGGTCAGTTGGAGATAGTGTGTGGGTGGCGGTGAGGGTCAGGCTGGGGCGGTGTATGGGCGGTGGTGAGGGTCAGGCTCAGGGCTTTGTGTGGTCTCGGTGAGGGTCATGCTGGGGATGGTGTGTGGATGACAGTGAGGATAAGGCTAGGGGCGGTGTGTGGGCGGCGGTGAGGGTCAGGCTTGTGTCAGTGTTGGACGGCGGTGAGGGTCAAGCTGGGGGCGGTTGGTGGACAGCGGTGGGGTCTGGCTGGGGCGGTTGGTGGACGGTGGTGAGGGTCAGGCTGGTGGCGGTGTGTAGATGGCGGTGAAAGTCAGGCTGGTGGCGGTGTGTGGATGGCAGTGAGGGGCAGTGTGTGGATGCCGGTGTGGGTCAGGCTGGGGCAGTGTGGGATGGTGGTGAGAGTCAGGCTGAGGACAGTTTATGAATGGCAGTGAGGGTCAGGCTGGCAGCAGTGTGCAGATGGCAGTGAGGGACAGGCTTGGGGCGGCGTGTGGACGGCGGTGAGGATCAGGTGGGGGGTGGTGTGTGGCCGGGGGTGAGGGACAGGCTTGGGATGGTGTTGGATGGCGGAAAGGGTCAGGTTGGTGGCGGACTGTGGACGGCGGTGATGGTCACGCTGGGGATGGTGTGTCGACGGTGCTGATGGTCAGGCTGGGGTCATTGTTGGATGGCAGTGAGGGTCAGGCTGGAGACGTTGTGTGGATGGCGGTGAGAGTCAGGCTCGGGATAGTGTGTGGATGGCACTGAGGTTCAGGCTGGGGGTGGCGTGTGAACGTCTGTGAGGATAAGGCCTGGGTCAGTGTGTGGGCGGCAGTGAGGGTCAGGCTAGGGCAGTATTGGATGGCAGTGAGGGTGAGGCTTATGGCAGTGTTGGACAGTGGTGGGGGTCATGCTGGGGGGGTTGGTGGACGGCGGTGGAGATTAGGCTGGGGTGGTTGTTTGATGGTAGTGAGGGTCAGGCTGTGGGTGGTGTGTTCGACCTCGATGAGGGTCAGGCTGGGGAGTGTGTGGCCGGTGGTGAGGGTCAGGCTGGAGTCATTGTTGGACGGCAGTGAGGGTCAGGTTGGAGATGGTGTGTGGGTGGCGGTGAGGGTCAGGCTGGGGGTGGTATATGGGCAGTGGTGAGGGTCAGGCTCGGGGCTTTGTGTGGTCTCGGTGAGGGTCATGCTGGAGATAGTGTGTGGACGGCAGTGAGGATAAGGCTAGGGGCAGTGTGTGGGCAGCAGTGAGGGTCGGCTTGTGGCAGTGTTGGACGATGGTGAGGGTCAAGCTGGGGTGGTTGGTGGACAGCGGTGGGGTCAGGCTGGGGCGGTTCATGGACGGTGGTGTTGGTCAGGCTTGGGGAGGTGTGTAGATGGCGGTGAGGGTTAGGCTGGGGGTGGTGTGTAGATGGCGGTGAAAGTCAGGCTGGACGCGGTTTGTGGATGGCAGTGAGGGTCAGGCTGGGGTCAGTGTGCGGATGGCAGTGAGGGGCAGGCTCTGGGCGGTGTGTGGATGGTGGTGATGAGGATAGGTGGGAGGGGCATGTGCGGCCGGTGGTGAGGGACAGGCTCGGGACGGTGTTGGATGGTGGAAAGTGTCAGATTGGTGGCGGAGTGTGGACGGCGTTGAGGGTTACGCTGGGGATGGTGTGTCGATGGTGCTGATGGTCAGGCTGTGGACATTGTTGGACAGCAGTTAGCGTCAGGCTGGAGACGTTGTGTGGGTGACAGTGAGGGTCAGGCTGGGAGCGGTGTTTGTGCATTTGTGAGGGTCAGCCTTGGGGTGGTGTGTGGACGTTGGTGAGTATCAGGCCAGGGGGTGATGTGTGGATGGTGGAGAGTGTCAGGCTGGGGGTGGTGTGTAGACAGCGGTGGGGTTCAGGCTGTGTGAGGTGTGTGGGCGGCAGTGAGGGGCAGGCTGGAGACAGAGTGTGGGTGGCGGTAAGGGTCAGGCTGGGGGTGGTGTGTGGGCAGTGGTGACGGTCAGCCTTGGGGTGGTGTGTGAACAGCAGTGATGGTCAGGCTGGTGGCGGTATGTGGACAGTGGTGAGGGTCAGGCTAGTTGCGGTGTGAGGGTGGCAGTCAGGGTCAGGCTGTGGCAGTGTTGAACGGCGATGGGGGACAGGTTGGGGGGGTTGGTGTACAGCAGTGGGGTCAGGCTGGAGATGGTTGGTGGACGGTGGTGTGGGTCCGGTTGGGCGGTATGGGACGGCCATGAGAGTCAGGTTGGGGACGGTTTGTGGATGGCAGTGAGGGTCAGGCTGGGGGTGGTGTGTGGACAGCAGTGATGGACAGGCTTGTGATGGTGTTGGACGGCAGTGAGGCTCAGGCTGGGTTTGTGTGTGGATGGCAGTGAGGGACAGGCTCAGGACTGTGTGTGGACGGCGGTGAGGGTCAGGCTCACGCGTTATCGGACAGCAGTGAGGGTCAGGCTGGGGCCTTATTGGACGGCGGTGAGGGTGAGGCTGGGTGCAGTGTGTGGACGGCAGTGGGGTTCAGGCTGGGCGTGGTGTCCAGGTGGCAGTAAGGGTTAGGCTGGAGACGGTGTGTGGGTGGCGGTGAGGGTCAGGCTGTGTGCAGTGTGTGAGCAATGGTGAGGGTCAGAATTGGGGTGGTGTGTGGACGGCGGTGAGGGTCAGGCTGGGGCAGTGCAGGATGGTGGCGAGAGTCAGGCTGGGGACGGTTTGTGGATGACAGTGAGGGTCAGGCTGGGGGCGGTGCGCAGATGGCAGTGAGGACAGGCTGGGGGCGGCGTGTGGATGGCGGTGAGGATCAGGTGGGGGGCGGTGTGTGTCCGGCCGTGAGGGACACGCTCTGGATGGTGTTGGATGGCGGAAAGGGTCAGGTTGGTGGCAGACTGTGGACGGCAGTGAGGGTCAGGCTGAGGCGTTCCGGGACAGCAGTGAGAGTCAGGTTGGGAACGGTTTGTGGACGGCAGTGAGGGTCAGGCTGGGGGCAGCGTGTGGCCGGTGGTGAGGGATAGGCTTGGGATGGTGTTGGATGGTGGTGAGGGTTAGGCTGGGTCGGTGTGTGGATGGAGGTGAGGGTCAGGCTGGGGGTGGAGTGTGAACAGCTGTGAGGATAAGGCTAGGGCCAGTGTGTGGGCAGCAGTGAGGGTCATGCTGGGGCGTTATTGGACGGCAGTGAAGGTCAGGCTGGAGACGGTGTGTGTGGGTGGCAGTGAGGGTCAGGCTGGAGATGGTGTGTGGGTTGCAGTGAGTTTCAGGCTGGCAACGGTGTGTGGGCAGTGCTGAGGGTCAGCCGTGGGGTGGTGTGTGGACGGGGGTGAGGGTCAGGCAGGTGGCAGTGTGTGGACGGTAGTGAGGGTCATTCTGGGGGCTGAGTGTGGGTGGTGGTGAGGGTAAGGCTGGGGTGGTGTGTGGATGGTGGAGAGTGTCAGGCTGGGGGCGGTGTGTAGACGGTGGTGAGGGACAGGCTGGTGACAGTGTGTGGGTGGCGGTGAGGGTCAGGCTGGGGGTGGTGTGTGAATGGCGGTGAGGGTCAGGCTGTGGGTGGTGTGTGGATGGTGGTGAGGGAGAGGCTGCTGACGGTGTTGGATGGTGGTAAGGGACAGGCTGATGGCGGTGTGTTGACGGCAGTGAGGGACAGGCTAGGGCGGTGTGCAGATGGCATTGAGGGACAGGCTGGGGGCAGCGTGTGGCCGGCAGTGAGGGTCAGGCTGGGGGCGGTGTGTGGATGGCGGTGATGGAAAGGCTGGAGCTGGCATGTGGATGGCAATGAGGGACAGGCTGGGTGCGGTGTGTGGACAGTGGTGAGGGTCAGGCTTGGGTCAGTGTTGGACGGCGGTGAGCATCAGGCTGGGGGTGGTAGTGAAGGTCTGCCTCGGGGCATTTTGTGTTCTTGGTGAGGGTCATTCTGTGGGTGGTGTGTGGACAGCAGTGAGGATAAAGCTAGAGGTGTTGTGTGGGCGGTCGTGTGGATCAGGCTTGTGGCGGTGTTGGACGGCGGTGGTGTCAGGCTGGGGGCGGTTGGTGGACAGCGGTGTGGGTCAGGCTGGGGTCGGCATGTACACTGCAGTGAAGGTCAGGCTGGGGATGGTGTGTAGATGGTGTTGAGGGTCAGGCTGGGGGCGGTTTGTGAACAGCGTTAAGTGTCAGGCTGGAGGTGGTGTCTGGACGGTGGTGAGGGTCATTCTGGGGGCGGTGTGTGGGCAACAGTGAGGGTCAGTCTGGGGGCGGTAGGTAGACGGCGGTAAGCTTCAGGCTGGGGGCGTTGTGTGGACTGCGGTTAGGGTCAGGTTGGGGGTGGTGTTGGGTGGCGGAGGGTGTCAGGCTTGGTGCGGTGTGTGGACGGCGATGGGGTTCAGGCTGGGGGTGGTGTGTGGTCGGCCGTGAGTTTCAGGCTGGGGGTGGTGTTGGGTGGCGTTGGGTGTCAGGCAGGGGGTGGTGTGTGTTTGGAGGGGACGGTCAGGCTGTGGTCGATGCATGAATGATGGTGGGCGGTCAGGCTGGTGACAGTGTGAGAGCGGCAGTGAGTTTCAGGCTGGGGCGGTGTTGGGTGGCGTTGGGTGTCAGGCAGGGGGTAGTGTGTGTTTGGAGGGGACGGTCAGGCTGTGGTTGATGTATGAATGACGGTGGGGGGTCAGGCTGGTGACAGTATGTGGGTGGTGGTGAGGGTCAGGCTGGGAGTGGTGTGGATGGCTGTGAGGGTCAGGCGGTGTGTGGATGGTGGTGAGGGACTGGCTAGTGACGGTGTTGGATGGTAGTGAGGGACAGGCTGGAGCGGTGCTGGATGGCGGTGAGAGTCAGGCTGGAGCGGTGTTGGACGGCGGTGAGAGTCAGCCTGTGGATGGTGTGTGGACAGCAGTGTGGGTCAGGCTGGGGCGGTGTGCGGATGGCAGTGAGGGACAGGCTCAGGGCAGCGTATGGACGGCAGTGAGGGTCAGGCAGGGTGGCGTTGGGTGTCAGACAGGGGGTGGTGTGTGGGGCCACAGCATGAGGATAACACTAGGGGCAGTGTGTGGGCGGCCATGACGGTCAGGCTTGTGGCAGTGTTGGACGACCGTGGTGTCAGGCTGGGGGCGGTTGGTGGACAGTGATGAGGGTCAGGCTGCGGTTGGCGTGTACATGGCAGTGAAGGTCAGGCCGGGGGTGGTGTGTGGGTGGCTGCGAGGTTCAGGCGAGGGGCGGTGTTGGGTGGAGGTGAGTGTCAGGCTGGGGCAGTGTTGTGTGACGGTGGGTGTCAGGCAGGTGTTGGTGTGTGTTCAGAAGGGAGAATCGGGCTGGTGTCGGCGTGTGAACGACGGTGGAGGTCAGGCTGCGGGCAGTGAGTGGATGGTGGTGCGGGTCAGGCTGGGGGCGGTGTGTGTACAATGGTGCAGGTCAGGCTGGGAGTGGCGTGTGGACGGCAGTGAGGGTCAGGCTGCGGGTGGTGTGTGTACGATGGTGCGGGTCAGGCTGGGGGCGGTGTGTGGATGGTGGTGAAGTTCAGGCTGGGGGCGGTGTGTGAACGGTGGTGAGGATCAGGCTGGGGGCGGTGTGTGAACAGCGGTGAGGATCAGGCTGGGGGCGGTTGGTGGACGGTGGTGAGGGTGAGGCTGGGGGCGGATTGAAGACAGCGGTGAGCGTCAGGCTATGGGCGTTGTATGCACTGCGGTGAGGGTTAGGCTAGGGGTGGTGTGTGGACAGCGGTGAGGGTCAGGCTGGGTGCGGAGTGTGGACAGCGGTGGGGATCAGGTTAGGCGCAGAGAGTGGACAGCGGTGGTGGTCAGGCTGGGGGTGGTGTGTGGATGGTGGTGAGGTTCAGGCTGGGGGCAGTGTTGGATGGCGGTGAGGGTCAATTTTGTGTCGGTGTGTGGGAGATGGTGAGGGTCAGGCTGGGGGTGGCGTTTGGATGGCAGTGAGGGTCAGGCTGGGGGCAGTGTGTTCAGCGTCAATGTGGGTCAGCCTGGGGATGGTGTGTGGGCGATGTTGAGGGTACGTCTGGGGTCAGTGTGATGAGGGTCAGGCTGGTGGCGGTGTGTGGACGGTGGAGAGTTCCAGGCTGGGGTCGGTGTGGAGACAATGGTGAGGGTGAGGCTGGGTGCGGTGTGTGGATGGCAGTGGGGTTCAGGCTGGGGGCGGTGTACGGGCAGCAATGAGGGTCATGCTGGAGACAGTGTGTGGGTGGCGGTGAGGGTCAGGCTGGTGGTGGTGTGTGGACGTGATGAGGGTCAGGCTAGGAGCGGTGTATGGGTGGTGGTGTGGGTCAGGCTGTGGCAGTGTTGTATGGCAATGGGGGTCAGGCTGGAGGCGGTTGGTGGACAGCGGTAGAGTCAGGCTGGGGGGGTATGGTGGACGGTGGTGTGGGTCAGGCTGGGGCGGTGGGGGATGACAGTGAGGGACAGGCTGGTAGTGGTGTGTGGACAGCAGTGAGGGTCAGGCTGGGGCGGTGCGGGACAGCGGTGTGAGTCAGGTTGGGGACGGTCTGTGGATGGCTGTGAGGGTCAGGCTGGGAGCGGTGTGTGGATGGCAGTGAGGGTCAGGCCGGGGGCAGTGTGTAGATGTCGGTGAGTGTCAGGCTGGGAGCAGTGTGTGGACGGCAGTGAGGGTGAGGCAGGGTCCGGTGTGTGGCCAGCGATGACACACTGTGACACTCTCTGACAGATGGTGACACACTCTGACCCGCTCTCAGACGCACTGTGACACTCTCCTAGACACACTGTGACACTCTGTCTCTCTCTGACACTCTGAGATACACTGTGACACTCTGTGACTCTCTCTGAGACTCTGAGACACACTGTGACATTTGCAGACCCTCACTGACACTCTCTGATTCACACTGTGACACTCTCTGACTCTGACACTCCCCGAAACACAATGTGACACTCGCTGACAGACTGTGACAGACTGCGGCATTCCCTGACACACTATAACACTCTCTGACTGACTGTGACACGCTCTGACACATGGTGAAATTCTCTGTGACACTGTGACACTCTTTATGACACACTGTGACACGCTCTGACTATCTCTGAGTCGCACTATGATTCTCTCTAACAGTCTATGACACACTATGACATTCTCTGACTTTCTCTGACACTCTCTGACAGACTGTGACACACAATGACACACTCTGACCCTCTCTGAGATAGACTGTGACACTCTCTGATGCTCTCTGATACTCTCTTAGACACATGGCGACACTCTCTGACTCTCTGAGACACACAGTGACACTCTGACTCTCTCGACCTCTCTGAGACACACTGTGACACAATGTGTCACTTTCTGACAGTCTCTGAGAAAAACTGTGACACTTTCTGACTCTTTCTCTCACTCTCTGAGACACACTGTAACACTCTCTGACAGACTGTGACCCTCTCTGAGACAAACACTGACATTCTCTGAGACACAGTATGATTCACTGTCACAATCTCTGACTCTCTGACACACTCTGAAATACACTGTACCTTCTCTGACAGACTATGACACACTGTGGCACTCTCTGATACAGAGTGTGAGACTCTCTCAGACACACTGTGGCACTCTCTGACCCTCTCATACTCTCTGTGACACACTATGAAACTCTCTTAGACACACTGTGACACTCTCTGATTATCTCTGACACTTTGAGACATACTGTGACACTATGTGACTCTCTCTGACACTTTGAGACACACTGTGACAATCTCTGACTCTCTCTGACAATCTCTGAGTCACACTATGATCCTCTCTAGCATTCTCTGTCTTTCTCTGACACCCTCTGAGGCAAATTGTGACACACTCTGACCCTCTCCGATACCGACGGTGACCCTCTCTGACACTCTCTTAGACAAACGGTGACACTCTCTGACAGTCTCTGACACTCTCTTAGACACACTGTCACACTCTCTGACTCTCTCTGAAACACACTGTGACACTCTCTGACACTCTCTTAGAGACACGGTGACACTCTCTTACTCTCTCTGACACTCTCGGAGACACACTGTGACACTCTCTGACAGACTGTGACTCTGACATACCATGACATATTCTGAGATACTGTGATGATCTCTGTGACACACTGTGACACGTTCCTTCTGTCTGATTCCCTGAGACACACTTTGACACTGATTGACTGTGACACTCCCTGACACATGATGACATTCTCTGAGACATTGTGACACTCTCTGAGACACACTGTGACACATTCTGACTCTCTCTGACTCTCTGGGACACACTGTGACACTCTCTGAGATGCACTGTGACACTTTCCGACAGACTGTGACACTCTCTGACTCTCTCTGACACTCTGAGACACACTGTGACTCTCTCTGACTCTCTCTGACACTCTCCGAAACACAATGTGACACTCTCTGACAGACTGTGACACTCCCTGACACACTGTAAAACTCTCTGACCGACTGTGACACACTCTGACACATGGTGAAATTCTCTGTGACACTGTGACACTCTCTAAGACACACTGTGATACTCTCTGTCTCTCTCTGACACTCTGAGACATGCTGTGACACTCGTTGCCGCTCTCTGAGACTCTGAGACACACTGTGACAATCTCAGACATTCTCTGACACTCTCTGAGACACACAGTGACACTCTCTGACTCTCTCTCTGACACTCTCCGAAACACAGTGTGACACTCTGTGAATCTCTGACTCTCTGAGACACAATGTGACTCTCTGTGACTCTCTCTACCTCTTCTCAGACACACTGTGACACTCTGTGACTCTCTCTGACAGTCTCTGAGAAACACTGTGACACTTTCTGACTCTTTCTGTCACTCTCTGAGATACACTGTAACACTCTCTGACGTGCTGTGACCCTCCCTGAGACAAACACTGACACTCTCTGACACTCTCTGACACTCTCTGAGTCACAGTATGATTCACTGTGACACTCTGTCTCTCTCTGACACATTCTGAAATACACTGTAACCTTCTCTGACAGACTGTGACACACTGTGGCACTCTCTGATACACAGTGTGAGACTCTCTGAGACACATTGTGGCACTCTCTGACCCACTCAGACTGAGACACACTGTGACACTCTCGGACAGACTGTGACACACTATGACACTCTCTTCGACACACTGTGACACTATGTGACTCTCTGACACTTTGAGACACACTGTGACAATCTCCAACTCTTTCTGACAATCTCTGAGTCACACTATGATCCTCTCTAACATTCTCTGTCTTTCTCTGTCACCTTCTGAGGCAAAACGTGACATTCTCTGACAGACTGTGACACATTGTGATAAAATCTCACCCTCTCAGACAGGCTGTGACCCTCTCTGAAACACACGGTGGCACTCTCTGACACTCTCTTAGACACACTGTCACACTATCTGACACTCTCTCAAACACACAGTGACACTCTCTGAGACACACTGTCATACTCTCTGACTCTCTCTGAAACTCACTTTGTTACTCTCTGTGACACACTGTGACACTCTCTAACCGACTGTGACACTCTCTGAAACATGGTTGTATTCGCTGAGACACTGTGACACTCTCTGAGACACACTGTGACACTCTCTCAGACACACTGTGACATTCTCTGTCTCTCTCTGAGACACTGGTTCACTCTCTGAAGCACACTGTGAAACACCATGACATCTTTTGACTCTCACACTCTCTGAAACACATTGTCACACTCTCTGACCCTCTCTGACACACACTGTGACACAGTATGACACACTGTGACACTCTCTGACTCTCTCTGAGGCACACTGTGACACTCTCTGACAGACTGTGACACACTGAGACACTCTCAAAGACAGACTGTGACGCTTTCTGATTCTCTCTGACTCACTCAGAAATACACATTAAACTTCTCTGACAGACTGTGACACACTGTGACACTCTCTGAGACAAAACGTGACAATTTCTGACTCACTCTGACTCTCTGAGACACACTGTGGCACTCTCTGACAGACTGTGACACACTGTCAAACTCTCTGACTCTCACTGAGGCACACAGTGACCTCTCAGACAGACTGTGACACACTGTGACAGTCTCAAAGGCAGACTGTGACACTTTCTGACTCTCTCTGACTCACTCTGAAATACACTGTAACCTTCTCTAACAGACTGAAACACTCTCTGAGACACACTGTGACACTCTCTGACAGACTGTGACACACTGTGACACTCTGACTCTCTCTGAGACAGGCTGTGACACTTTCTGACTCTCTTTGAGACACACTGTGACACTTTCTGACTCTCTCTGACTCTCTGATACACACTGTGATTCTCTCTGAGACACACTGTGGAACTCTCTGAACCTCTCTGACACTCTTTGAGAAACACTGTCTCATTCTCTGCCTCTCTCTGACTCTCTGAGACACATTGTGGGACTCTCTGGCACTCTCTGTGACACACTATGACACTCTGACCGACTGTGACACTCTCTCATGCACGATGACATTTTCTGAGACATTGTGACACTCTCTGAGACACACTGTTACACTTTCTGACAGGTTGTGACTCTCTCTGAGACAAACTCTGACCATCTCTGACACTCTCTGAGACACAATGTGGCACACTGTGAAACACTCTGATTCTCTCTGAGACAGAAGACACTCTGTTTCTCTCTGACACTCCCTGAGCCTCTGTGGGACACTGTCTGACTCTCTCTGTGATAGACTGTGACACTCTCTGACTCTCTCTGACACTCACTGAGAAACACTGTGACACTTTCTGATTCTTTCTGTCACTCTCAGAGACACACTGAAATACACTGTAAGATTCTCTGACAGACTGTGTCACACTGTGACACTCTCTGAGACAAACGGTGACACTTTCTGACTCTTTCTGTCACTCTAGGAGACACACTGACACTCTCTGACAGACTGTGACCCTGTCTGAGACAAACGCTGACGCTCTCTGACACTCTCTCAGACACAGTATGACTTGCCGTGACACTCTCTGACTCCCGCTGACACACTCTGAAATACACTATTACCTTCTCTGACAGAATGTGACAGACTGTGACACACTACGACACTCTCTTAGACACACTGTGACACTCTCTGTCTATCTCTGACACTCTGAGAAACACTGTGATAATCTCAGACCCTCTCTGAGACACACTGTAACACCCTCTTACTCTATCTGACACTCTCTGAGTCACACTATGACACTTTCTCACAGACTATGACACACTGTGACATTCTCTGACTTTCTCTGACACTCTCTGAGGCATACTGTGCCTCTCTCTGACAGACTGTGATACAGTGTGACGCATCCTGACCCTCTCTAAGACAGTCTGTGAAACTCTCTGTCGCTCTCTGGCACTCTCTTAGAAATACTGTGACACTCTCTGACACTCTCTAACTCTCTGAGACACACTGTGTCACTCTCTGACGCTCTCTGTCACTCTCTCAGACACACCGTGACACTCTCTGACTTTCTCTTACACTCTCTCAGACACACTGTAACACTCTCTGACTCTCTGACAATTTGAGACGCACTGTGACACTCTCTGATCCTACCTAACACTCTCTGAGACACATTGTCACACTCTCTGACTCTCTCTGAAACACACTGTGATACTCGCTGACAGATTGTGACACTTTCTGACTCTCCCTGAATCTCTGAGACACACTGTGACACTCTCTGACTCTCTCTGAAACTCTCTGTGGCACTCTCTGACACACGCTGAGACACACTGTGACATTCTCTGGCACTTTCTCAAACACACTGCGACATCTCTGGCACTTTCTCAAACACACTGTGACACTCTCTGATCCTATCTGACACTCTCTGAGACAGACTGTGACACTCTCTGACTCTCTCTGACTCTCTGAGACACACTGTGACACTCTCTGAGACACATTGTGACATTCTCTGACTCTCTCTGAAACTCTCTGTGGCACTCTCTGACATACGCTGAGACACACTGTGACATTCTCTGGCACTTTCTCAAACACACTGCGACACTCTCTGGCACTTTCTCAAACACACTGTGACACTCTCTCATCCTATCTGACACTCTCTGAGACAGACTGTGACACTTTCTGACTCTCTCTGACTCTCTGAGACACACTGTGACACTCACTGAGGCACACTGTGACACACTGAAGCACTCTCTGACTTTCTCTGACACTCTCTGAAACACAATGTGACACTCTCATGAGAGACTGTGACACACTGTGACACTCTCTGATCCTCGCTGAAACACACTGCGACACTATCTGACACACGCTGAGACACACTGTGACACTATCTGACACTCCCTCAAACACACTGCAACACTCTCTGAGACACACTGCGACACTCTCTGACACTCTCTCAAACACACTGCAACACTCTCTGAGACACACTGTGACACTCTCTGAGGGACTGTGACACACTGTGACACACTCTGACAGTCGCTGAGACACACTGGGACACTCTCTGCCTCTCTCTGTCTATTTGAGACACCCTGTGACACTCTCTGACACTCTGTGAAACACACTGTGACACTGTCTGACACTCCCAGAAAAGTACTGTGACACTCTCTGACGGACTGTAATACCCTCATAGACAGACTATGTCACTTTCTGACTCTCTGAGACACACTGTGACACTCACAGAGACACAATGTGACACTCTCTGACAGACTGTGACAAACTGTGACACTCTCTGAGACACACTGTGACACTTTCTGTCTCTCTCTGACTCCCTGAGACACACTGTGACACTCTCTGACCCGTTCTGACACTCTCTGAGACAGGCTGTGACACTCACTGACATTCTCTGACTCTCTCTGTGACACACTGTGATACAGTCTGACTCTCTCTGGCACTCTCTGAGGCACAGTATGACATACTGTGACACTCTCTGACTCACTCTGACACTCTCTGAGACACACTGTGACACTCTCTCACAGACTGTGACCCTCTCTGAGCCAATTGCTGGCACTCTCTGACACTCACTGAGACACAATATGACACACTGTGACGCTTTCTGACTCTCTGACACACTCTGAAATACAACATAACATTCTCTGACAGACTGTGACCCTCTCTGAGCCAATTGCTGACACTCTCTGACACTCTCTGAGACACCCACTATGACACACTGTGACACTTTATGACTCTCTCTGACACACTCAGAAATACAATGTAACATTCTCTGACAGACTGTCACAACGTGACACTCTCTAAGACAATCTGTGACAGTTTCTGACTCTCTATGACTCTCTGAGACACACTGTGATCCTCTCTTGGACACACTGAAACGCTCTCTGACTCTCTCTGACACTCCCTGAGGCACACTGTGACACTCTCTGAGGGACTGTGACACACTGGGACACTCTCTGATACTCACTGAAACACACTGGGACACTCTCTGACACACGCTGAGACACTATCTGACACTCTCTCAAACACACTGTGACACTCTCTGACACTCTCTCAAACACACTGTGACACTCTCTGACACTCTCTGAGACACACAGTGACACTCTCTGACTCTCTCTCTGACACTCTCTGAAACACAGTGTGACACTCTGTGAATCTCTGACTCTCTGAGACACAATGTGACTCTCTGTGACTCTCTCTACCTCTTCTCAGACACACTGTGACACTCTGTGAATCTCTCTGACAGTCTCTGAGAAACACTGTGACACTTTCTGACTCTTTCTGTCACTCTCTGAGACACACTGTAACACTCTCTGAGACAAACACTGTCACTCTCTGAGACACAGTATGATTCACTGTGACACTCTGACTCTCTCTGACACATTCTGAAATACACTGTGACCTTCTCTGAAAGGTTGTGACACACTGTGGCACTCTCTGATACACAGTGTGAGACTCTCTGAGACACACTGTGGCACTGTCTGACCCGCTCAGACACTCTCTGAGACACACTATGACACTCTCTTAGACACACTGTGACACTCTCTGATTATCTCTGGCACTTTGAGACATACTGTGACACTATGTGACTCTCTCTGACACTCTGAGACACACTGTGACAATCTCTGACTCTCTCTGACACTCTGAGACACACTGTGACAATCTCTGAGTCACACTATGATCCTCTCTAACATTCTCTGTCTTTCTCTGTCACCTTCTGAGGCAAACTGTGACACACTCTGACCCTCTCTGAGACAGTCTGTGACCCTCTCTGACGCTCTCTGACACTCTCTTAAACACACGGTGACACTCTCTGACACTCTCTGAGACACACTGTCATACTCTCTGACTCTCTCTGAAACTCACTTTGTTACTCTCTATGACACACTGTGACACTCTCTAACCGACTGTGACACTCTCTGAAACATGGTTGTATTCTCTGAGACACTGTGACACTCTCTGAGACACACTGTGACACTCTCTCAGACACAACTGTGACACTCTGTCTCTCTCTGAGACACTGGTTCACTCTCTTAAGCAAACTGTGAAACACTGTGACATCTTTTGACTCTCACACTCTCTGACTCACACTGTGACACTCACTGACAGACTGTGGCACTCTCTGAGACAAATGCTGACCCTCTCTGACACTCTCTGTGACACAGTATGACACACTGTGACACTCTCTGACAGACTGTGACACACTGAGACACTCTCAAAGACAGACTGTGACGCTTTCTGATTCTCTCTGACTCACTCAGAAATACACATTAAACTTCTCTGACAGACTGTGACACACTGTGACACTCTCTGAGACAAAACGTGACACTTTCTGACTCACTCTGACTCTCTGGGACACACTGTGGCACTCTCTGACAGACTGTGACACACTGTCAAACTCTCTGACTCTCACTGAGGCACACAGTGACCTCTCAGACAGACTGTGACACACTGTGACAGTCTCAAAGGCAGACTGTGACACTTTCTGACTCTCTCTGACTCACTCTGAAATACACTGTAACCTTCTCTAACAGACTGAGACACTCTCTGAGACACACTGTGACACTCTCTGACAGACTGTGACACACTGTGACACTCTCTGACTCTCTCTGAGACAGGCTGTGACACTTTCTGACTCTCTTTGAGACACACTGTGACACTTTCTGACTCTCTCTGACTCTCTGAGACACACTGTGACACTCCCTGACTGACTGTGAAACACTGTGGGACTCTGAGACTCTCTTAGACGCACTGACACTCTCTGACTTATGTGACACTCTCAGACAGACTGTGACACGCTGTGAAATCTCTGACTCTCTCTGACACTCTCCTGGACACACTGTGATACTCTCTGACTGGCTGTGAAACACTGTGACACATTGAGACTCTCTTAAACACAATGTGACACTCTCTGACTCTCTGTGACACTCTCTGACAGACTCTGACACGCTGTGAACACTCTGACTCTCTCTGATACTCTCTTAGACACACTGTGATACTCTCTGAGACACACTGTGACACTCTCTGAACACATTATGGGATTCTCTGACACTCTCTGTGACACACAGTGACACTCTCGAAGACACACTGTTACACTCTCTGACCCTCTCTGACACTCTCTGACACTCTCTGAGACGCACTGTGTCACACTCTGACAGACAGTGACACTCTCTGTGACACTCTCTGACAGAATGTGACACACTCTGACACTCTCTGAGACAGACTGTGACACTCTCTAACGCTCTCTGACACTCTCTTAGACACACTGTGATACTCTCTGTCTCTCTCTGACTCCCTGAGACACGCTATGATACTCTCTGACACACTGTGACACTCTTTGACCGACTGTGACACTCTCTGACACTTGGTGACATTCTCTGAGCCACACTGTGACACTTTCTGACTCTCTGAGACACACTGTGGCACTCTCTGAGACACACTGTGACACATTCTGACCCTCACTGACTCTCTGACACACACTATGACATTCTGTGACACTCTCTTACTCTCTGAGACACACTGCGATACACTCTGACCATCTCTGACAGTCTCTGAGACACACTGTGACACTCTCTGACAGACTGGTACACACTCTGAACCTCTCTGAGACAGACTGTGACGCTCTCTGACATACTGTGAAGCTCTCTGTCACTCTCTGACACCCTAAGACACACTATGATACTCTCTGGCACACTGTGACACTTTCTGACCGACTGTGACGCTCTCTGACACACGATGACATTCTCTGAGAAACTGTGACACTCTCGGAGACTCACTGTGACACTTTCTGACACTCTCTAACTCTCTGAGACACATGTTAACTCTCTGTGACACAAAATGGCACTCTTTGAGACACACTGTGACACTCTTTGAGACACACTGTGACACTCTCTGAGACACACTGTGATACTCTCTGAGACACACTGTGACACTCTCTGAGACACACTGTGACACTCTCTGAGACACACTGTGATACTCTCTGAGACACACTGTGGCACTCTCTGACCGCCTCTAACCCTCTCTGAGGCACTCTGTTACACTCTCTCACTCTTTATCACAATCTGAGTTACACTGTGACACACTCTGACCCTCTCTGGGACAGAATGTGACACTCTCTGACTCTCTATCACACTCTCTGAGGCATAGTACGACACACTGTGACACTCTCTGATTATCTCGGAGACACACTCTGACACTCTCTGACAGACTGTGACAAACTCTGACACTCTCTGCCTCTCTCTAACACTCTCTGAGACACACTGTCACACTCACTGACTCTCTCTGAGACATACTGTGACACTCTCTGAGACACACTGTGACACTCTCTGAGACACATTGTGATACAGTCTGACTCTCTATGACACTTTCTCAGACACATAGTAGGACACACTGTGACACTCCCTGACTCTCTCTGAGACACACTGTGACACTCACTGACTTTCTCTGACACTCTCTGACTCACTCTGACACTCTCTGAGACAGATTGTGACACTTTCAGACTCTGTCTGACTCTCTGAGACACACTGTGACATTCACTGAGACACACTGTGACACTCTCTGACTCTCTGAGGCACACTGTGACTCTCTCTGACACTCTGAAACACACTGTGACTCTCTCATGATAGACTGTGACACACTGTGACATTCTCTGACTTTCTCTGACACTTTGAGATGCACTGTGACACTCCCTGATCCTATCTGACACTCTCTGAGACATACTGTGACACTCTCTGACAGATTGTGACACTTTCTGACTTTCCCTGAATCTCTGATATACACTGTGACACTCTCTGACTCTCTCTGAAACTCTCTGTGACACTCTCTGACATACGCTGAGACACACTGTAACACTCTGTGGCACTTTCTCAAACACACTGCGATACTCTCTGGCACTTTGTCAAACATACTGTGACACTCTCTGATCCTATCTGACACTCTCTGAGACAGATTGTGACACTTTCTGACTCTCTCTAACTCTCTGAGACACGCTGTGACATTCACTGAGACACTGTGACACACTGAAACACTCTCTTACTCTCTCTGACACTCTGAGACACACTGTGACTCTCTCATGATAGACTGTGACACACTGTGACACTCTCTGACTTTCTCTGACACATTGAGATGCACTGTGACACTCCCTGATCCTATCTGAAACTCTCTGAGACACACTGTAACACTCTCTGACAGATTGTGACACTTTCTGACTTTCCCTGAATCTCTGAGACACACTGTGACACTCTCTGCCTCTCTCTGAAACTCTCTGTGACACTCTCTGACATACGCTGAGACACACTGCGACACTCTCTGTAACTTTCTCAAACACACTGTAACATGCTCTGATCCTATCTGACACTCTCTGAGGCAGACTGTGACACTTTCTGACTCTCTCTGACTCTCTGAGACACACTGCGACACTCTCTGAGACACACTGTGACACTCTCTGACACTTTTCCTGAGACGCACTGTGACACTCACTGAGACACACTATGTCACTCTCTGACTCGCTCTGAGGCATGCTGTGATACTCTCTGACACACTGTGGCACACTGAAACAATCTCTGACTCTCTCTGACACTCTGAGACACACTGTGACACTCTCTGATACTCTCTGAAACACACTGCGACACTCTCTGACACACGCTGAGACACACTGTGACACTATCTGACACTCTCTCAAAAACACTTTGACACTCACTGACACTCTCTCAAACACACTGCGACACTCTCTGAGACACACTGTGACACTCACTGACACTCTCTCAAACACACTGCGACACTCTCTGAGACACACTGTGACACTCTCTGACGGACTGTGAGGCACTCTGACAGTCACTGAGACACACTGCGACACTCTCTGAGACACACTGCGACACTCTCTGAGGGACTGTGACACACTTTGACACACTCTGACTATTTGAGATGCACTGAGACACTCTCTGACACTCTCTGAAACACACTGAGACACTCTCTGACACTCTCTGAAAAGCACTGTGACACTCTCTGACAGACTGTGACACACTCAAAGACAGACTGTGTCACTTTCTGACTCTCTGAGACACACTGTGGCACTCTCTGACACTCTCTCAAACACACTGCGACACTCTCTGAGACACTCTGTGACACTCTCTGAGGGACTGTGACGCACTCTGACAGTCACTGAGACACACTGCGACACTCTCTGAGACACATTGCGACACTCTCTGACACTCTCATAAAAACGCACTGTGACACTCTCTGAGACACACTGTGACTCTCTGAGGGACTGTGACACACTCTGACTATTTGAGACGCACTGTGACACTCTCTGACACTCTCTGAAACACACTGAGACACTCTCTGACACTCTCTGAAAAGCACTGTGACACTCTCTGACAGACTGTGACACACTCAAAGACAGACTGTGTCACTTTCTGACTCTCTGAGACACAATGTGACACTCTCTTACAGACTGTGACAAACTGCGACACTCTCTGAGACACACGGTGACACTTTCTGCCTCCCTCTGACTCCCTGAGACACACTGTGACACCCTCTGACCCGTTCTGACACGCTCTGAGACAGACTGTGACACTCACTGACATTCTCTGACTCTCTCTGTTACACACTGTGACAATCTCTGACACTTTCTGAGACACACTGTGATACAGTCTGACTCTCTTTGACACTCTGAGGCACAGCATGACATACTGTGACACTCTCTGACTCACTCTGACACTCTCTGAGACACACTGTGACACTCTCTCACATACTGTGACCCTCTGAGCCAATTGCTGACACTCTCTGGGACACAGTATGACACACTGCAACACTTTCTGACTCTCTCTGACACTCTCTGAAATACAATGTAACATTCTCTGACAGATTGTCACAATGTGACACTCTCTGAGACAATCTGTGACACTTTCTGACTCTCTGAGACACACTGTGATCCTCTGTTTGACACACTGTGACACTCCCTGACTCTCTCTTACATTCTCTGAGGCACACTGTGATACTCTCTGAGACACACTGTGTCAGACTGAGACACTCTCAAAGACAGATCGTGACACATTCTGACTCTCTCTGACTCCCTGAGACACACTGTGACACTCACTGAGACACAATCTGACACTTTGTGACTCTCTCTGAAACACTCAGACACACTGTAACACTCTCTGACTCTCTCTGACACTCACTCAGACACACCGTGACACTCTCTGACTTTCTCTTACACTCTCTCAGACACACAGTAACACTCTCTGACACTCTCTGACAATTTGAGATGCACTTTGACACTCTCTGATCCTATCTAACATTCTCTGGAGACATACTGTGACAGTCTCTGACTCTGTCTGAAGCACACTGTGACACTCGCTGACAGACTGTGACACTTTATGACTCTCCCTGAATCTCTGAGACTCACTGTGACACTCTCTGACTCTCTCTGAAACTCTCTGTGGCACTCTCTGACACACGCTGAGATACACTGTGACACTCTCTGGCACTTTCTCAAACACACTGCGACACTCTCTGGCACTCTCTCAAATACACTATGACACTCTCTGACTCTCTAAGACACACTGTGACACTCTCTGACTCTCTCTGAGGCACACTGTGACACTTTCTGACTCCCTCTGACTCTCTGAGACACACTGTGACACTCTCTGGCACATTGTGACACTCTGAGACAGACGTTGGCACTTTCTCATTCTCTCTGACTCTTTGAGACACACTGTGACACTCTAGGAGACATACTGTGACACTCTCTGAGACAGACTGTGACACTCTCTGACTCTCTCTGACTCTCTCATAGACACACTGTGACACTCTCTGATCCTATCTGACACTCTCTGAGACACATTGTGACACTCTCTGATCCTGCCTGACACTCTCTGAAACACAATGTGATATTCTGACTCTCTGAGACACACTGTGACACTCTCTGACACTCTCTGAGACACACTTTGACACTCTCTGACAGACTGTGACACACTGTGACACTCTCTGGCTCTCTCTGACACTCTCTTAGACACACTGTGACACTCTCTGATCCTACCTGACACTCTCTGAGACACACTGTGATACTCTCTGACACTCTCTGAGACACATTGTGACACTCTGTGACACTTTCTGACTCTCTGAGACACATGCTGATTCTCTCTGACACTCTCTGAGACAGAATGTGACACTCTCTGACACTCTGAGGCACAGCACAACACAGCGTGACACTCTCTGACAGCTTGTGACAAACTGTGACATTATCTGACTTTCTCTGACACTCTCTTAGCCACACTGTGACGCTCTCTGACTCTCTCTGTCACTCTCTGAGACACAGTGTGTCACGCTCTGACAGACTGAAACAATTTCTGTGACACACTATGATACTCTCTGAAAGACTGCGACACACTGAGACACTCTCAAAGACAGACTGTGACACTTTCTGACACTCTCTGAGGCACACTGTGACACTCTCTTAGACACACTGTGACCCTCTCTGATACTCTCTTAAAACACTCTGACATTGTCTGACTCTCTCTGACTCACTGTGAAATATACTGTAGCCTTGTCTGTCAGACTGTGACACACTGTGACACTCTGAGACAGACTGTGACACTTTCTGACTCTCTCTGAAACACACTGTGACACTCTCTGAGAGACTATGACAGACTGTGACACTCTCTGAGACACTCTGAGAAACTTTGGGACCCTCTCTGACAATTTGAGATGCACTGTGACTGTCTCTGACAGACTGTGACACACTCTGTCACTCTCTGAGACACACTGTGACACTCTCTGACATTCTTTGAAACACACTGTGACACTCTCTGACAAACTGTGACACACTGTGACACACTCTGACACTCTCTAAGACACACTGGGACCCTCTCTGACAATTTGAGATGTACTGTGACACTCTCTGATCCTATCCAACACTCTCTGAGACACACTGTGACACTGTCTGACACTAGCTGAAAGGCACTGTGACACTCTCTAATAGACTGTGACACACTGTGACACTCCCCAACTCTCTCTGAAACACACTGTGACACTCTCTAACAGACTGTGACACACTGAAGCACTCTCTGACTCTCTCTGACACTCTCTGACAGACTGTGACACACGGAGACACTATCTGAGATGCACTGTGACACTCTCTGATCTTATCTGACACTCTGAGATACACTGTGACACTCTCTGACAGGCTGTGACACACTGTGACACTCTCTGATACTTTGACATGCACTGTGACACTCTCTGATCCTATCTGACATTCTCGAAGACACACTGTGACACTCTTTGGCTCTTTCTGACACTTTGGGACACACTGTGACACTCTCTGAGACACACTGTGACACTCTCTGACACATGCTGAGACACACTGTAACCCTCTCAAAAACTCTCTCAAACACACTGTGACATGCTCTGTCAGACTGTGACACACTGTGACACACTCTGGCACTCGCTGAGACACATTGGGACACTCTCTGACAATTTGAGATGCACTGTGACACTCTCTTATCCTATCTGGGACACACTGTGACACTCTCTGACAGACTCTCTCTGACAGACTCTCAAAGACAGACTGTGACACTTTCTGACTCCCTCTAACTCACTCTAAAATATACTGTAGTCTTCTCTGACAGAGCGTGACCCACGGTGTCACTCTCTGAGACAGACTGCGACACACTCTGACTCTCTGAGATACACTGTGATACAGTCTGACTCCCTGTGACACTCTCTGAGGCACAGTATGACACACTACGACACTCTCTGACTCACTCTGACACTCTCTGAGACACACTGTGACACTCTCTCACAGACTGTGAACCCCTCTGAGACAACTCTGACCATCTCTGACACACACTATGACACTCTCTGACAGACTGTGACACTCTATGACTCTCTCTGACACTTACGTAGTCACACTGTGACACTCTCTGAATCTCTGAGACACACTGTGACACTCTCTGACTCTCTCTGAAACACACTGTGACACTTTCTGACTCTCTCAGACACACTGACACTCTGTTACTCTCTTTAACACACTGGAAAACACAGTGACACTCTCTGTCCCTCTCTGACACTCTGTGAGACACACTGTGACATTTTTTGACTCTCTCTCACACTCTCTGAGACACACTGTAACACTCTCTGACTCTCTCTGAGACACATTGTGACATTTTTTGACTCTCTCTCACACTTCTGAGACACACTGTAACACTCTCTGACTCTCTCTGAGACACACTGTGACTCTCTCTGACACTCTGAGATACCCTGTGACGATCTCTCACACTCTCT
This sequence comes from Chiloscyllium punctatum, assembly GCF_047496795.1. NCBI lineage: Eukaryota > Metazoa > Chordata > Chondrichthyes > Orectolobiformes > Hemiscylliidae > Chiloscyllium > Chiloscyllium punctatum. The sequence continues at coordinate 27,692,226 of NC_092748.1, read as the reverse complement.
GAGAAACACGGTAACACTCTCTGACAGACTGTGACAGACTGTGACACTTTCTGTGACACATAATGACACTCTCTGACGGACAGTGACACTCTCTGATACTGGGTGACATTTTCTGAGACACACATGTGACACTCTCTGAGACACACTGTTACGCGATCTGACACTCTCTGACATTCTCTGAGACGCACTGTGACTCTCTCTGACAGATTGTGACGCACTGTGACACTCTCCGACACTCTCTGAAACACACTGTGACACTCTCTGAAAAGCACCGTGACACTCTCTGACAGACTGTGACACACTGTGACACTCTCTGACTCTCTCTGAGACACACTGTGACACTCTCTGACTGGTTCTTAGACACACTGTGACACACTATGACACATTGTGACAATCTTTGAGACACTGTGACACTCGCTGAGTCACACTGTGGACTCTCTGCCCCTCTGTGATACTCTCTGAGACATAGTATGACACACTGCGACCCTGTCTGGCGCTCTCTGACACTCTCTGAAATACACTGTGAGACTCTCTGACTGTCTCAGACACTCTCAGAGGCACAGGTTGACACAATATGACACTCTTTGACTCACTGACCCTCTCTGAGACACACTGTAACACTGTCTGAGAAACACTGTGACACTCTCTGACACACTGTGACACTCTCTGACACACAGTGACATTTTTTGGGGCACTGTGACACACTTGCTGTCTCTCTCTGACTCTCTGAGACACTTGGTCACTCTCTGAGACACACTGTGACATTTTTTTACTCTCTCACACACTCTCTGAGACACATTGTGTCAATCTCTCACTCTCTCTGAGACACAATGTCTGTCTGACACTCTGAGATACACTGTGACGCTCTCTGACAGACTGTGACAGACTGTGACAATTTCGGAGACACACGATGACACTCTCTGTCCTACTGGGACACTCTCTGACACACGGTGACGTTTTCTGCGACACTGTGACACTCACTGAGGCACACTGTGACACTTTCTGACAGACTGTGACACACTGAGATACTCTCTGACACTCGCTGTGACGCATTCTGACACTCTCTGAAACACTGTGACAATCTCTGACAGATGGTGACACACTGTGACACTCTCTGAGACAGACTGTGACACATTCTGACTCTCTCTGACTCTCTGAGACACACTGTGACACTCTCTGACAGACTATGACACATTGTGACTTTCTGTGACACTCTCTGAGGAACACTGTGACACTCTCTGACCCGCTCTGAGACAGACTGTGACACTCTCTGATGCCCTGTGACACTCTCTTAGACATGCTGTGACACTCTGTGACTCTCTCTGACACACTGAGACACCCTGTGACACTCTCTGACAGACTGTGACACACTGTGAGACACTCTGACTCTATCTGACTCTCTCTGAGGCACTCTGTGACACTCTGACTCACTCTGAGACACACTGTGACACTTGTTGACACATTGTGACGCTCTCTGAGACACACTGTGGACTCTCTGACACTCTCTGAGACAGACTGTGACACTCTCTGACTCTCTCTAAAACACACTGTGACACACTATGACACTCTCTGACACTGTGACACTCTGACACACTGTGACACTCTCTGACACATGGTGACATTCTCTGAGACACTGTGACACTCTCGGAGACACACTGTGACACTATTGACTCTCTCTGAGACACACAGTAAAACCCTCTGACAGACTGTGACCCTCTCTGAGAAAAATGCTGACCCTCTCTGACACTGTCTGATACACTATGAAATATACTGTAACCTTCTCTGACAGACTGTGACAGAATGTGACACTCTCTGAGACACACTGTGACACTCTCTGACCCTCTCTGACCCTCTCTGAGACACAGTGTAACACTCTCCGACTCTCTCTGACACTCTCTGAAACACACTGTGACACTCTCTGACACTCTCTGAGACACACTGTGACACTTTCTGACAGACTGTGATGTACTGTGATATACTCTGACACTCATTTAGACACACTGTGACACTTTCTGACTCTCTCTGACGCTCTCTGAAACACACTGCACACTCTCCGACAGACTGTGACACTCTCTGACACTCTCTGACATACTGTGACACTCTGCCCGACTGCGTTGCTATCTGACACACGGTGACATTCTCTGAGACACTGTGACACTCTCTGAGACATACTGTGACACTCTCTGACACTGAGGCATAATGTGACACACTCTGACTTTTTCTGTCAATCTCTGAGACACACTGTAGCACTCTCTCACGGACTGTGACACTCTCTAAGAGAAATGCTGACCCTCTCTGACACTCTCTGAGACACAGTATGACACACTGTGAGACTTTCTGACTCTCTCTGACACACTCTGAAATACACTGTAACCTTCTCTGACAGACTGTGACATACTGTGACACTCTCTGAGACACACTGCGACACTTTCTGACTCTCTCCGATGCTCTGAGACAAACTGTGACACTTTCTGACAGTCTATGACACACTGTGACATTCTCTGACTTTCTCTGATACTCTCTGAGACACACTGTGACAGTCTCTGACTCTCTGAGACAGACTGTAAAACTCTATGACACTCTTTGACAGACTGTGAATCGCTGTGACACATTCTGACCATCTCTGAGGCACACGGTGACACTCTGTGACTCTCTCTGACACTCTCTGAGACACACTGTGACACTCACTGACTGTCTGACACTCACTGAGAAACACTGTGACACTCTCTGACAGACTATGACAATCTCTGTGACACTTTCTGTCTCTCTCTGACTCTCTGAGACACACTGTGACACTCTCTGCCTCTCTCTGAGACACTCAGTCACTCTCTCAGACACACTGTGACACACTGTGACATCTTTTGACTCTCTTTCACACTGTCTGAGACACAGTGTGACACTCTCAGACAATCTCTCAGACACTTTGTGACACTCTCTGAGGCACACTGTGACACTCTCTGACAGATTGTGACAAACTGTGACACTCTCTGCCTCTCTCTGATACACTCAGTCACTCTCTCAGACACACTGTGACACACTGTGACATCTTTTGACTCTCTTTCACACTGTCTGAGACACATTGTGACACTCTCAGACAATCTCTTAGATACACTTTGACACTCTCTGAGGCACACTGTGACACTCTGACAGATTGTGACAAACTGTCACACTCTCTGACTCTCTCCGACACTCTCTTAGACAAACTGTGACACGCTCTGTCTCTCTCTGATATTCTCTGAAACTCAGTGTGACAGTCTATGACTCTCTCTGACTCTCCCTGACACTCTATGAGACACACTGTGACACTTTCTGACTCTTTCTGTCACTCGCTGAGACACACTGTAACACTTTCTGACAGACTGCGACCCTCCTTGGGACAAACGCTGACCCTCTCTGACAGTCTCTGAGACACAGTACGACTCAGTGTGACACTCACTGACTCTCTCTGACACAGTTTGAAATACACTGTAACCTTCTCTGACAGACTGTGACACTCCCTGAGACACACTGTGACACTTTCTGACTCACTCTGCCACTATGAGGCACACTCTGACGCTCTCAGAGGCACACTGTGAAACTCACTGCCCTCTCTGACTCTGTCTGAAACACACTATGACACTCAATGACTCTCTCTGATACTCTGAGACACACTGTGTCACTCTGTGACCCTCTCTGAGACACACTGTAACACTCTATGACACTCTCTGACCGACTGTGAAACACTGTGACACATTCTGACCATCTGAGACACACGGTGACACTCTGTGACTCTCTCTGACACTCTCTGAGACTCACTGTGACACTCACTGACTCTCTCTGACACTCACTGAGAAACATTGTGACACTCTCTGACAGACTATGACAATCTCTGTGACACTTTCTGTCTCTCTCTGACTCTTTGAGACACACTGTGACACTCTCTTCCTCTCTCTGAGACACTTGGTCAATCTCTCAGACACACTGTGACACACTGTGACATCTTTTGACTCTCCCTCACACTGTCTGAGACACATTGTGACACTCTCAGACAATCTCTTAGATACACTTTGACACTCTCTGAGGCACACTGTGACACTCTGACAGATTGTGACAAACTGTCACACTCTCTGACTCTCTCCGACACTCTCTTAGACAAACTGTGACACGCTCTGTCTCTCTCTGATATTCTCTGAAACTCAGTGTGACAGTCTATGACTCTCTCTGACTCTCCCTGATACTCTATGAGACACACTGTGACACTTTCTGACTCTTTCTGTCACTCTCTGAGACACACTGTAACACTTTCTGACAGACTGTGACACTCTCTGAGACAAACGCTGACCCTCTCTGACAGTCTCTGAGACACAGTACGACTCAGTGTGACACTCACTGACTCTCTCTGACACACTTTGAAATGCACTGTAACCTTCTCTGATAGACTGTGACACTCCCAGAGACACACTGTGACACTTTCTGACTCACTCTGCCACTATAAGGCACACTCTGACACTCTCAGAGACACACTGTGAAACTCACTGCCCTCTATGACTCTGTCGGAGACACACTATGACACTCACTGACTCTCTCTGACACTCTGAGACACACCGTGTCACTCTGTGACTCTCTGACACTCTGAGACACACTATGACACTGTTTGACTCGCTTCGACACTCTCTGAGACACACGATGACACTCTGTGACTCTCTCTGACACTCTCTGAAACACACTGTGACACTCACTGAGACACACTGTGACACTCTCTGACCTACTGTGACACTCTTTGACACACGGTGATGTTCTCTGAGACACTGTGACCCTCTCTGAGACGCACTGTGACACATTCTGTCTCTCTCTCTCTCTGACCCTTAGAGACACACTGTGACACTCTCTGAGGCACACTGTGACACTCCCTGCCTCCCTCTCTGAGACACTCGGTCACTCTCTGAGACACAGTGTGACACACTGTGACATTTCCTGACTCTCTCTCACACTCTCTGAGACACACTGTGACTCTCTCTGACAGATTGTGACACACTGTGACACTCTCTGACTCACTCTGAGACACACTGTGACACTTTCTGACACACTGTGACATTCTCTGAGACACTGTGACACTTACTGAGACACACTGGGGACATTTTCTGACTCTCTCTGACACTCTGATACAGACTGAGACACTCTCTGACTCTCTCTGACACTCTCTGAGATATAGTATGACACACTATGACATTCTCAGACTCTCTCTGACACACTCTGAAACACACTGTGAAACACTACGACACTCTCTGACACACGGTGACATTCTCAGAGACACTGTGTTACTCTCTGACCCTCTCTGACTCTCTGAGTCACACTATGGCATTCTCTGAATCTCGCTGTCACTCTCTGAGACACACTGTAACACGCTGTGACAGACTGTGACCCTCTCTGAGACAAATGCTGACTCTCACTGACACTCTCTGAGACACACTGTAACACTCTCTGACAGACTGTGACATTCTCTGAGACAAACACTGACACTCTCTGACACTCTCTGAGACACTCTGAAATACACTGCAACCTTCTCTGACAGACTGTGGCACACTGTGAAACTCTCTGAGACACAGTGACACTTTCTGACTCTCTCTGATTCTCTGAAATACACTGTGACACTCTCTGAGTCACGCTGTAATACTCACTGACTCTCTCTGACACTCTCTGAGACATACTATGGCACTCTTTGTCAGGTTGTGACACATTGTGACACACTCTGACCCTCTTTGAGGCAGACTGTAACACTCTCTGACACTCTCTGACGCACTCTGTAACACACTGTGACACTCTCTGACAAACTGTGACACTCTCTGTCTTTCTCTGACACTCTCTGAGGCAGACTGTCACACTCTCTGACACTCTCTGAGACATACTCTGACACTCTTTGACAGGCTGTAACACACTGTGACACACTCTGACCCTCTCTGAGACCGACTGTGACACTCTCTGACACTCTCTGAAACACACTGTGACACTCTCTGACAGACTGTTACACACTGTGACATTCTCTGAGACACACTATGACACTTCCTGACTCTATCTGACTCTCTGAGACACTCTGTGACTCTCTCTGAGACACATAGTGACACTCTCTGACCCTCTCTGAGACAGACTGTGACACTCTCTGACTCTCTCTGACCCTCTCTGAGGCACAGCACAACACACTGTGACACTCTGACAGATTGTGACAAACCGTGACACTTTCTGACACTCTCTGAAGCACGGTGTAACACTCCCAGACAGACGGTTGCACACTATGACACTCTCTGACTCGCTCTGACACTCTCAGAGACATACTGTGACACTCTCTGACTCTCTCTGACACTCTCTGAGACACACTGTGACACTCTCTGACTCTCTCTGACACTCTCTGAGACACACTGTGACACTCTCTGACTCTCTCTGACACTCTCTGAGACACACTGTGACACTCTCTGACTCTCTCTGACACTCTCTGAGACACACTGTGACACTCTCTGACTTTCTCTGACACTCTCTGAGACACACTGTGACACTCTCTGACTCTCTCTGACACTCTCTGAGACACACTGTGACACTCTCTGACTCTCTCTGACACTCTCTGAGACACACTGTGACACTCTCTGACAGACTGTGACACACTGAGACACTCTCTGAAAATCTCCGAGACACACTGTGACACTCTCTGGCAGACTGTGACACTATCTTACTCTCACTGATACTGTCTGAGACACACTGTGACACTATCTGACTCTCTCTGACACTCTCTGACCGACTGTGAGACACTGACAATCTCTGATACACTGTGACACTCTCTGAGACACACTGTGACACTCTCTGAAACACTCTGTGGCTCTCTCTGACACTCTCTGATACTCTCTGAAACGTACTGTGACACTCTCTGACAGACTGTGACACAATGTGACACGTTTTGACTCTCTCTGACTCTCTCTGACACTCTCTGAAACACACTGTGGCACTCTCTGACTCTCTCTGATACTCTCTGAAACGTACTGTGACACTATCTGACTCTCTCTGACACTCTGACTGACTGTGAGACACTGACAATCTCTGATACACTGTGACACTCTCTGAGACTCACTGTGACACTCTCTGAAACACTCTGTGGCTCTCTCTGACACTCTCTGATACTCTCTGAAACATACTGTGACACTCTCTGACAGACTGTGACACACTGTGACACGTTTTGACTCTCTCTGACTCTCTCTGACACTCTCTGAAACACACTGTGGCACTCTCTGACTCTCTCTGATACTCTCTGAAACGTACTGTGACACTCTCTGACAGAATGTGACACACTGTGACACGTTTTGACTCTCTCTGACACTCTCTGAAACACACTGTGCCATTCTCCGACTCTCTCTGTCACTCTCTGAGAAAAACTGACATTCTCTGACAGACTGTGACACACTGTGATACTGTTTGACTCTGTATGAAGCACTCTATGACTCTCTCTGAGACACACTATGACACTCTCTGACACACTGTGACACTCTCTGACTCTCTCTCTCTGACACACTGTGACACCCACTGAGACACTGTGACACTTTCTGACTCTATCTGACACACTATGACAATCTCTGACACACTGTGACACTCTCTAAGACATTGTGACAATTTCTGACACTCTCAGAGACATACTGTATCCCTCTCTAAGACACGGTGATAATCTCTGATGTTCTCTGAGACATACTGCAACACTCTCTAACAGACTGTGACACACGATGACACTCCCTGACTCTCTCTGACACTCCCTGAGACACACTGACACTCTCTGAGACACACTGTTACACTGTCTGACCCTCTTTAACACTCTCTGTAACACACTGTGACACTGTCTGACTCTCTCTGACACTCTCTGAGTCCCACTGTGACACTCTGTGACATGGTCTGGGACATACTGTGCACTCTTTGATACACTTTGACACTCTCTGACTGTCTTAGAGACAAACTGTGACATTCTCTGACACACTGCGACACTCTCTGACACACTATGACATTCCCTGCCTCTCTCTGATACACTGTGACACTCTCTGAGACAAAATTGGAAACACTGAGACCCTCTCTAAGACACACCCTGAGACACACGATGACACTCTGACTCACTGTGACTCTGTCTGAGACACATTGTGACACCCTCTGACTCTCTGAACACACTGTGACTGTCATAGAAAATTATCCATTTCCTGTGAAATTAATTATTCATTTACTGTAAAGTTTAAAAAGAATGCTTTGTTTAAATCAATGCTGTGCTGAGCTTTGTAAACGATGCTTTGGTGAAGGGTTGCAGTTAGCTTATTTCTGTTTGATTTCTGTAAGCATTCAGAACTACCTTGTGATAGTCGAACTCAGTGAAAGCTGAATAACTGTTATGTCTAGCAGCAGGGGATGAGAGGATAACAACTTGAGTTTCTCCAGTCTCTGCCCTTGAGAGTGTGGTAAGGAACGCTATAAGGCAGGTGTCTGTGTAAATGTTTGGGTACTCATTGCATTGAGGCATCTGACTTAGTGTAATGTGTCAATCTTGTAAAATTTTTAATAAAGACCTTTGCTTTGCTCTTGCTAATTATTGAGTCAAGTCAATTTAATTTCCATGACAGTAAACTTGGGGGCTCGTCCTGGGACCCCGCGACTGGATGAGACTCTGAAGATTCCCAGGAAGCGCAGGTGCCAGCGCCTTGAAGGTCTTTCACTTCATCTCGAGCGCTGAATTGACCCTTTTGCATGAGAGGACTGGGAATCTGTAGATTGCCCTAGCGCCGGGGTTTCAAATCAATTAAGGTTGGGTAATAGTCATGGGTTACGTAATCCTACATAGAGAGTCATTCTTAGAGAATAAATACAGCAGCAAAAGGGTTCAGTGAACTCTCACGTGGTATTAGAGTAAAACCCCAAGGGAAGGGGATTGCTGTCTGAAGAGTGTTTAGGAGACAGCAAGGTTAAGGGTGGTTTTAGACTTCGAACCACCACTGGCTGAGTTGTACTGGCCTAAGACGGACCAGGTACGTGGTTTCTTGGTTTACGAAAACCAAGGCCTTGAGGCAGACGCGCCCAATACGAGAGGGGACCTCCGGAGGTAAAAGCAAGTCAAAAGGGAAAAGATAACTGTACCACGAGAGCGAGAGACATAGAGAGAGAGCGAGAGACAGAGAGAGAGAGAGAGAGAGAGAGAGAGAGAGAGAGAGAGAGAGCGCTGAACACTTTTCCAGTTACACTAAAAATGGGTTCTGGCAAGGGCAAACAAAGGGAGAGTCCACACAATATTTGGAATGGCCAACCAAAAGTACAATACATGCTAAATAATTATGGCCCAGAATGTGTAAAGCAGTTAGAATTGTGGATTAAGGAATGTGGTTTTCTGGAGGGAGGAAGTTTTAGTAAAAGAATGCTGGAAATAGTAAGGGTGAGGTAGGAGGAGAGAGAGAAGGAGAAAAGGGACGGAAAGATAGAATCTATGAATTGGAGTGCTTCTTATATGTGGAAGTCTGAGGTTGATATCAGAGAACGGAAATCTCAAGTAAAGGATAGATCAAATACACGTACAACCACCAGTGCACATGTGGGAAACAACCTAACAAAGCTGTACAGTGTCTTAAATCTATTTCAGACCCTGACCTTGATGACTTCCCTTCGAGACCTGCTGCCCACCCCCCCACCCCCACGAGATCTGCCCGGTGAAAGTTCCACGTCAGTGGCCACCGCCTCAGGGCCTGCTGGATCACCAATAGCACACCATACCCGCAACAGACCGAAGCAAGAAGGCCAAAAGAAGGACGACCACTCCAAGATGGAAAGGCATCCAAGGCCTGTCCGTGATCACCCCCTCACGGATGATGAGTCCATGAGGGTACTGGTGTACGATCATCTAACCAGGTCGTTCTGCAAGCCCCAATGGTTGAAGTTACAGGTCCAGAAGGGCGCCCAGTGTTGGCCCACCAGCCATGGACCATGATGGATCTGGAAAGTGCCTGTGGGCAGTTGCCTGACCCACGCGAGGTTGGAGCTAATAAGAAGTGACAAAGTTCTGTACTGAGTTCCGTCCACGTCACAAGAGATGAGACGTCTCCTGGGATGAAAACTAGGTGCCAATGTCACCAAACACAAGGATACCTGGCCAGCTGCAAACGTCCATACCAGAGCAGCCAACCCGCAAGTGGAAGAGAAGGGAGACTTTAATGCTTTTGTTGCAACGCTGGCAACTGCCTGTAGGGAGGCATTCCCAGTGCGAATGGACATGACCAAAACAGCAATGTGAAAACAATGGGAATGTGAGAGAGTGTCCCAATATCTCACTGAAGTCCACAACACCCATAGTGCACTGAGACGACATGAGGACAGAACGATGGCAGAAATCACACTGTATGAAGCATACCTGAGGAACAGCTTCATCAATGGAATGAAGGAAGAAATAACGAAAAAGGTAAAAGACACATGTATTACCTGGGACACGGGAAAGCTGAATTTGATAGAACAACATGCAATACGTGCTGAAATATTGCTTACCCAAGAGAAGGATAAGCGGAAACTAAAGATGGAATAGCAAACACATAAAGCTCAGCTTACTCTGATGCAAATGGTCACCCAGTTGTTGGGGGGAAGTGCTGCAGGAAGAGAGAGAGGCAGAGGGGGAGGTCGCGGAAGAGGAAGAGGTCGCCAAAGAGGCACTGATAGAGGGAGATCTGGCGGGTGCTTTGTTTGCAGAGCAATGGACCACTGGGTGAGATGGTGCCCACACAGACAGCCTCACTCGGCCCTGGAGGTGGGACAGCAGGATGACTGACAGGGGAAGGCTGAGGTGGAGGTGGGCAGCCCACAAGGTACAGGTAAGCCTCTTTCCTTTATGCTTGGCAACGAAGACTCGCTTATGCTAATCTCTTCTACTAACCTTTCGCACACTGAGACATATCTCACCTCAATGTTCAGCACGGAGATTGCAAAGTGTGGACGGTATGTCCAATATCACAATGATGTGTATAAGTCGATGCCCACCTCTATATTATATGTGAAAGTACATCAGTTACCTTTTTGGTAGATACAGGGGCAACATACTCAGTCCTTACATTAAGCCAGTTTAGACAATCGACACAAATAAAGATGAATGAAAGGTTCCTGAACACAATGGGTACATCAGGAGTCATGGTACGGGAGAGGTTTTCTGCACCTCTACTAAGCAAAACTAGTAAAAGGGAAACATTCCAATTCTCCTTCTTGTTATCGGAATTTTGTCCTTTAAATTTATGAGTCGGGATCTCATACGGAGACTGGGATTGGATTTGGTCAGTACTCCGACGAGCTTGCAGATAATTCAAAGAAACGATTTACCAGTGCAGGCTGTAAAATATGACCTACGACCCCTGATGTATGTCTATGAGTGGCTATTAATCCAGAGAGCGAGAAGTTCAGTGAGCAATTCACTCGCCCTGGAAGCAAGTAACTTTGTTAATCCTATTAACACCGATTTACTTGCAGGAGACATGCTGCACTGCACAGCACACATACATCGCGTTGGCCCTGATGAACCACATGAGAAGGATTGGTTCAGGAGATTGGTTAAACCAGATCAGTTGTTATTGTGTGAATTTTGTTGGAGTGATCACAGATGTGCAGTCAGTGTGAAATTATCTAAAGTATCTGTGACGGCAAGTAGACCCTATTTTGTTGATGTGGAAGGTTCTGGTCTCACGTGTCACTGGCGAAGGTGTCTAGTGACAGGTGGTAGGATTTAGGAGCATGGGTGCTAAAGGCACAAAGAATGAAAGGTTGGGTCTTCAGGAAAGATGTGGGTATCTGGTTCAATGCAGATATGTGGACATATAAGAAGAAATTAAATTGGCTAACTCAGGCAGATAGGATAGTCCAGGTAATGCCCGCTAGCCCTGAGAAGCCTAGGGAGATAGCCTGGCGTTTCCCTAAGATAGAAGTCTCAAACCCAAGATTAAAAATGGTCCCTACTGAGTTGTGGACAAAGGGCAAACATGATGTGGGGCTCATATGGGGCTGTGAGCCCATAAGGATAACCCCGAAGCCTGAGTATCGTTCTTGTAGAGCACAATAACTGTTGAAACCTGAAGCCATAGAAGGAATTACTGCAGTCTTTGAATCCCTCCTAAAGGCTGGAATGATAATCCCTGTGAAAACTCACCATTGAGAGCCCCCATATTTCTGGTCAAAAAGGCAAACATTCCCGGTGAACTGGAGGAATGGAGATTTGATCAAGACCTGCAGGCAGTCAATATGCTGTTGTTCCACATGCCCCAAATGTTCCAAATCCCTATACTATATTGGCTCAAATTGACAGGAAATGGTTCCCTGTTGTGGATTTAGCAAATGCCTTCTTTAGTGTACCGGTACACCCAGATAGTCAATTCTGGTTCGCTTTTTCATTCAAAAGGAAATCATATACCTTCACGCGAGGTTACTTTGAGTCCCCCACCATATATAATGTGGCTCTACACAGGAGTCTGGAGACTTTTGCTCAAACCCCGGGGTCAGTGCTGCTGCAGTATGTAGATGATTGCTTGACTGTGGCACCAAAAAAGGAACAATGTTTAAGGAGACCCTTCCGTTGCTCTGCCATCTAGCGCGGGAAGGGCACAAAGCCAGTATTGCAAGACTACAATTTGTGCAACAACAGGTGAAGTTCTTAGGTCACCTAATATCTGAATAAGGGAATGCTATTGGTCAAGACAGAGTTCAAGCAATCCAGCAAATTCCAAAGCCTCACACGAAGAGACAATTGCTATCCTTTTTGGGTATGTGCTCCTACTGTAGGATGTTTAAAGCACATTACGCAACCCTTGAGGCTCCCTAAGTGACATAGCCCACGGAAAAGGGTTGCGAATCAGAGTCCATTACAGTGGACCCCAGAGGCCGAGAGTGCCTTTGTTGAATTAAAAAGGGGCTCTCCAAACAACACCTACACTGGGGATTCCGAACCCAAACAAGCCTTTTGTACAAACAGTAGATGATTAGCGTGGCTGCATGACATCTGTGTGTTCAAGGATCATTGGGGAAGATTGAGGCCGGTAGCATATTTTTCAGCTAAACTTGACCCCGTAGTGGCAGGATTGTCTAAATGCCTGTGAGCTGTGGCTGCAGCTGAAAAGGCTGTTGCAGCATCCAGGGATATAGTCGGCTGTGGTGAATTAACCCTTCTGGTCCCACATGCAGTATCCTGACTGCTTTCCGAGCAAATGACCGCACACATGTCCACAGCACGTTGGCTCCGATACAATACTGTGTTATTGGAGACGCCTAATGTTACAATAAAGCGATGTAACGCCCTTAACCCTGCTAGCCTTCTCCCCACAGAAGGAAACAGAGACCCACACGATTGTGTTGCTGTAACTAATGAGATTTGCAGCCCCAGACCAGATTTGCAGGATTCAGACATGGAGCTTTTTGTGGATGGGTCAACATTCAGGAGCAAGGCGACAGGCCAGAATTGTGTTGGGTATGATGCAGTGACTACTTACGAGGTAGTCAAAGTGGGATCACTCCCTTCTCATCTGTCAGTGCCAGCAGCGAACCTGATTGCCTTGACTGCGGCCTGTAAGTTGGCTGAGGGAAGGACAGTGAATATTTACACCGATAGCAGATATGCCTTTGGGGTTGTACATGATTTTGGAACCCTTTGGAAACACAGAGGATTCTTGACCTCCACCAGAATGCCCATCACACACCACGACCTGATTTCCGACCTCCTGGAAGCGGTCCTGTTGTCTAAACCAATCGCTGTGTGTAAGTGTGAAGCTCACACAAAAAATAATGAACTTATTTCCCAAGGCAATGCAAAGGTAGACACAGCACCAAGAATGGCAGCCCAGCAGCCGCCAACTGAGCAGATTGACATGTTTATGATAAAAATTTGGACCCCAACAGTAGATGTACGGGAGTTACAGTCACAGGCCACACCAGAAAAAAATTGGGAGTGGACGAAAGCAGGATGCAGTGTGGGGGAAGGAGTATGGTGTGGTCCCAATGGGAAACGCTGTCTACCACCATCATTATTTCCATTCTATGCCAAACTGACATACGGTAAGGACCATGTGTCCAAAGGTTGGACGTAAGACAGTATTTTGGCACACTGGTACACTAAGGGATTTACTCATTAATCCCAGAAATATTGTTTTATCTGTGTCACTAATAATATGGGAAGGGGAATACAGATAAGTCATCAGTACCTTTAATCACCAACGGTCATTTGAGTGGGAGCAGCCGCGTGAGCTGGGCGGAAGTGAGGTTAGAGCGCATAGCTGGGCGGGAAGGTAAGTGATTAGTATTTGAGTGGGTGTGTTCTAGACCCCAGGTCCTACTTTCGTAGGGCCTCCTCTAACCTAACTTTAAAGTCCACAGGTAAGTGACTCAGTGTTATTGACTCAGTGTTCTTGTTTTTGGAGACAAAGTGTACAGTCATGGCAGCGCAGGCGGTGGAATGTTCCTCCTGCAGGATGTTTGAGCTAGGGGTGACCACTGATACTCCTGCCGACTTCGTGTGCAGGAAATGCAGTCAGATCCTGATCCTCACCGAATGAGTTAGGGAACTGGAACTGGAGTTGGACGAACTGAGGATTATTCGAGAGGCGGAGAGGTTGATTGATAGAAGCTACAGGGACATAGTTACGCCGGAGAACAGAGGTAGCTGGGTAACAGTTAGAGGTGGGAAGGGGAAGAAGCAGGCAGTGCAGGGTTCCCCTGTGGTTGTTCCCCTAAAAAATAAGTATACAGCTTTGGAAACTGTTGGGGGGGACAGCCTTGCAGGTGTAAGCTGCAGTGAAGGGGTCTGTGGCTCTGAGACTCAGAATGGAAAGGGGGAGAGGAGGAGAGTGCTAGTTATAGGAGACTCTCTAGTTAGAGGGACGGACAGGCGGTTCTGTGGACATGGGCGAGACTCTCTGATGGTTTGTTGCCTCCCGGGTGCTAGGGTCCGAGACGTCTCAGACCGTGTCTTCAGAATCCTTAAGGGGGAGGGTGTGCAGCCAGAAGTCGTGGTACACATTGGCACCAACGACATAGGTAGGAAGAGGGGTGGGGAGGTCATTCAAGAGCTCAGGGAGTTAGGCTGGAAGCTAAAAGCTAGGACAGACAGAGTCATCATCTCTGAGTTGTTGCCGGTGCCACGTGACAGTGAGGCAAAGAATAGGGAGAGAGTGCAGTTGAACACATGGCTGCAAGGATGGTGTAGGAGGGAGGGCTTCAGATATTTGGACAATTGGACTGCATTCTGGGGAAGGTGGGACCTGTACAAACAGGACGGGTTGCACCTGAACCAGAAGGGCACCAATATCCTGGGGGGTAGGTTTGCTAGCACTCTTCAGGGGGGTTTAAACTAATTTGGCAGGGGGATGGGATCCGGACTTGTAGTCCAGCAAGTAAGCTAGCTGTGTGTCAGGATGCCCAAGACTGTAGGGAGGCTGTGGAGAAGGTAGCACTGACGGGGACTACTTGCGGACACAGAGATGGGCTCAAGTGCGTATACTTCAACGCAAGGAGTATCAGAAATAAGGTGGGTGAACTTAAGGCGTGGATCGGTACCTGGGACAACGATGTTGTGGCCATCATGGAAACGTGGATAGATGAGGGACAGGAATGGCTGTTGGAGGTTCCTGGTTACAGATGTTTCAGTAAGATTAGGGAGGGTGGTAAAAAAGGAGGGGGGTGGCATTGCTAATTAGAAATGGTATAACGACTGCAGAAAGGAAGTTTGAGGGGGATCTGCCTCTGGAGGTAGTATGGGCTGAAGTCAGAAATAGGAAAGGTGCAGTCACCTTGTTGGGTGTTTACTATAGGCCCCCCAATAGCAGCAGAGATGTGGAGAAACAGATTGAGAAACAGATTTTGGAAAGGTGCAGAAGCCACAGGGTCATAGTCATGAGCGACTTCAACTTCCCAAATATTGATTGGAAGCTCTTTAGATCAAGCAGATTGGATGGGGCGGTGTTTGTGCAGTGTGTCCAGGAAGCTTTTCTAACGCAGTATGTAGATTGTCCAACCAGAGGGGAGGCCATATTGGATTTGGTACTCGGTAATGAACCGGGACAAGTGGTGGGCTTGTTAGTGGGTGAACATTTTGGTGATGGCGACCACAATTCTGTGACTTTCACCTTGGTTATGGAGCGAGATAGGTGCGCACAACAAGGTAGATTTTACAATTGGGGGAAGGGAAATTACGATGCTGTAAGACAGGATTTGAGGAGCATACGTTGGGAGCATAGGCTGTCAGGGAAGGATGTGGTTGAAATGTGGAACTTTTTCAAGGAGCAGATACGACGTGTCCTAGATACGATGTACCTATCAGGCAGGAAAGAAATGGTCATGTGAGGGAGCCTTGGTTGACAAGGGAGGTTGAATGTCTAGTAAAGAGGAAGAAGGAGGCTTACATAGGTTGAGGAAACCGGGTTCGGACAGAGCAGTGGAGGGATACAGGATAGCCAGAAGGGACCTGAAGAAAGGGATTAGGAGAGCTAAGAGAGGGCATGAAAAATCCTTGGCGGATAGGATCAAGGATAACCCCAAGGCATTTTATGCGTATGTGAGAAACCTGAGAATGACGAGAATGAGGGTAGGTCCGATCAAGGACAGTAGTGGGAGACTGTGTATTGAGTCGGAAGAGATAGGAGAGGTCTTGAACAAGTACTTCTCTTCAGTATTTACGAATGAGAGGGACCGTATTGTTGAAGAGGAGAGTGTGAAACGGACTATTAAGCTAGAAGAGATACTTGTTAGGAAGGAAGATGTGTTGGACATTTTGAACAACTTGAGGATAGACAAGTCCCCCGGGCCTGACGGGATATATCCTAGGATTATGTGGGAAGCAAGAGAGGAAATTGCAGTACCGTTGGCAATGATCTTCTCGTGTTCACTGGCAACGGGGGTGGTACCAGGGGACTGGAGAGTAGCGAATGTTGGCCCCTGTTCAAAAAAGGGAATAGGGATAACCCCGGGAATTACAGGCCAGTTAGTCTTACTTCTGTGGTAGGCAAAGTAATGGAAAGGGTACTGAGGGATAGGATTTACGAGTACCTGGAAAGACACTGCTTGATTAGGGACAGCCAGCACGGATTTGTGAAGGGTAGGTCTTGCCTTACAAGTCTTATTGAATTCTTCGAGGAGGTGACCAAGCATGTGGATGAGGGTAGAGCAGTGGATGGAGTGTACATGGATTTTAGTAAGGCATTTGATAAGATTCCCCATGGTAGGCTTATGCGGAAAGTCAGGAGGCATGGGATAGAGGGAAATTTGGCCAATTGGATAGAAAACTGGCTAACCGGTCGAAGTCAGAGAGTGGTGGTAGATGGTAAATATTCAGCATGGAGTCCAGTTACAAGTGGAGTTCCGCAGGGATCAGTTCTGGGTCCTCTGCTGTTTGTAATTTTTATTAATGACTTAGATGAGGGAGTCGAAGGGTGGGTCAGTAAATTTGCAGATGATACGAAGATAGGTGGAGTTGTGGACAGTGAGGAGGGCATTTGTCGTTTGCAAAGGGAATTAGACATGATGCAGAGCTGGGCTGAGGAGTGGCAGATGGAGTTCAACCCTGCCAAGTGTGAGGTTGTCCATTTTGGAAGAACAAATAAGAATGCGGAATACAGGGTTAATGGTAGGGTTCTTAGTCAGGTGGAGGAACAGAGGGATCTTGGGGTCTATGTACATAGATCTTTGAAAGTTGCCACTCAGGTGGATAGAGTTTGTAAGAAGGCCTATGGAGTATTACCGTTCATTAGCAGAGGGATTGAATTCAAGAGTCGTGAGGTGATGTTGCAGCTGTACAGGACTTTGGTTAGGCCACATTTGGAGTACTGTGTGCAGTTCTGGTCGCCTCACTTTAGGAAAGATGTGGAAGCTTTGGAGAGGGTGCAGAGAAGATTTACCAGGATGTTGCCTGGAATGGAGAATAGGTCGTACGAGGATAGGTTGAGAGTTCTCGGCCTTTTCTCGTTGGAGCGGCGAAGGATGAGGGGTGACTTGATAGAGGTTTATAAGATGATCAGAGGAATAGATAGAGTAGACAGTCAGAAACTTTTCCCCCGGGTACAACAGAGTGTTACAAGGGGACATAAATTTAAGGTGAAGGGTGGAAGGTATAGGGGAGATGTCAGGGGTGGGTTCTTTACCCAGAGAGTGGTGGGGGCTTGGAATGCGCTGCCCGTGGGAGTGGTAGAGTCAGAATCATTGGCGACCTTTAAGCGGCATTTGGATAGGTAAATGGATGGGTGCTTAATCTAGGTTAGAAGTTTGGCACAACATCGTGGGCCGAAGGGCCTGTTCTGTGCTGTATTGTTCTATGTTCTATGTTCTATGTTCATGCAGCACACCCCCAACCCCAAAACCTTTTGAACATTTACAGATGGATTTCATTGAGCTAACGCCCAGCGAAGGGAAAAGGTATTGTCTGGTAATAGTTGATCTGTTTTCCAAATGGCTGGAAGTGTTCCCCATGTCTAAACAGGATACCAGTGCAGTAGCCAAGGCTTTGCTAACTGAGATAATTCCGAGATGGGGCATCCCTGAAAGGATCAATAGTGACAATGGGACACCATTTGCCAATCAGATGAGTGATTATTTGGTAAAATATATGAGACAACCCTGTGCCTACCACCCAGTGGGGCAGTGGAAAGAGAAAATGCTGTCCTAAAAAATAAATTGACAAAATGTTGTGAGGAACTAGGGGTGACATGGACAAAGGCACTTCCGATTGTGCTAGTAAATATGAGATCGAGGAGGAGAGGAAGAGTAAATCCTAGCCCGATTGAGATTTTGTTGGGTAGACTGCCCAACACAGGAATGGGCCCAAGACCTAAGGTAACACAGATAACAGGCCGCTGTAAGGATGAGATGTTGTGTTAGTGTATAAAACTCTCTGCACTTTTGTCTCAAATACAGAATCAAGTGAAAGCAGAAATAACCCAACCAGCAGGAGGGAAGCTGCATGATCTAGAACCTGGACACTGGATAGTGGTGAAAGACTTCAGGAGCAACAACTGGAAGGTGAAGAGGTGGCTTGGACTATTTCAACTGCTCCTTGTAACACAGACAGCAGTTAAGATCGCAGAAAGAGCCACGTGGATACACACCTGGCATTACAAGCGTGTAGCTGGGCCCGAGGAGATATCGGACAGCACCGGAACCAATTAAGTGCAAGTAGTGATTAGAACCCTGATACGATTATGGGGCTGCCGCAGCTCACACATGGGCTCTGTACAGGGCACACCAGAGCAAGTGAAAATACCACCACAAAGCTGTGTTTCGGGTAGCTGGAGTCTGAGGAAAGGCCTGGTGTTTCCTAAACATTTTTTGATGTATAGCTATTACGGCTCTGTATTTCTTTGTAGTTGTTGCTGTAGTTGGGCTTGATGTCATAAAATGACAAAAAGGGGGAAAATGAAATGGGAAATTATCCACTTACTGTGAAATTAATTATCCATTTGCTGTGAAATTTAAAGAGAATGCTTTTCTTTAATTCAGTGCTGTACTGATCTTTGTAAACGATGCTTTGATGAAGGGTTGCCGTCAGCTTAACTCTGTGTGAATTCTGTAAACATTCTACTTGACCTTGCGATTGTCGAATTCAGTGAAGGCTGAAGAACCTTATGTCTGAAAGACCAGGGAATTGCCCTTGAGAGGGTGATAAGGAACACTATAAGGCAAGCATCTGGACAATGTTTCAGTGCTCTTTGCATTAAGGCATCTGGCGTAGCGTATGAGTCAATCCTGCAGGATTCAAAATAAAGATCCTTTCTTTGCTCCTGCTAATAGTTGAGTAGATTTAATTTCCATGACAATGACTCTTGATTGTATTTTAGTTGAGAAAATCTACAGGACCATCTTCATTGATCTGCTCTGATACGAGCTGAATAAACTGACCTTTCTTGTCGATACATGTGTTTTCCATTTGCGTCCCTATTCTAGTTGCTTCTTGTAAATCCAATGTTTCTGAGGAACAGATTATTCTTCCCAAATGGTAGACTCTAGAAGTCTCCTCAATATTTTATTTATATTATATTGGCTATTCTTTATTACAGGATTTGTCTCTTCTTTTATGAAAAGAGATGATAATTGAAAACTCTTCAGTCCTCTGACCACACTGCCATATCTATGGAGCATTAAATAGTTAAGATCAATCACTTTGCTGTTGTGTCCATTCCTCAGAAACACTCAGATATCCCATCTAGACTGAGCAAATGTATTAATTTACCGTCTTATAAAACAAATTGGTTTGAATGGGGTTAAGTGAACCTGCTCATTCAGTGATTGTAGTTAATGTCAGTCTCCATGTATCAAATTATTTCACTAAAAGGTTTACTTCCTATTAATAAGGGGCTCTTACAATATTATCACATAGTATCAGTAGGAACTTCACTTGCAGCACTACCCAGGAACAACAGTTCAAGAGTGAGGGAGAGCAGAGATCAAAGTCTGAGAACAATGCACTGGAGTGTTCCAACAATGGACCAGAATATGAGAACAATAGACTGGAATGTTCCAATACTGATCAGGGGTATACATTTGGGTCTTCACAATCTTCCTCAAGATTGGGTGATCTTAAGAGTGCTTTGGCTGATTCAAGGCTGATCCTCTCCTCACTATTATTCCTGGTAAGTTTTTCTATCTGACTATGAATTCAATAAACTTTGATGAACAAACTTACTGTCCTCATAATTTAAATACTGAAAAAAAGGAAGCCATTGCCATGACTTCTGTCCTCAAACTCCATTCCTAACCAAACAATTTTAATGCCAATATCTGAAGTGGAATCAAACTGCGTATAACTCCAACATGTACTTCGGCTCTAAGCTGATATAGAACATAGAACATAGAACAAAGAACAATACAGCACAGAGCAGGCCCTTCGGCCCATGATGTTGTACCGAACTTCTATCCTAGATTAAGCACCCATCCATGTACCTATCCAAATGCCGCTTAAAGGTCGCCAATGAATCTGACTCTACCACTCCCTCGGGCAGCGCATTCCATGCCCCCACCACTCTCTGGGTAAAGAACCCACCCCTGACATCTCCCCTATACCTTCCACCCTTCACCTTAAATTTATGTCCCCTTGTAACACTCTGTTGTACCCGGGGAAAAAGTTTCTGACTGTCTACTCTATCTATTCCTCTGATCATCTTATAAACCTCGATCAAGTCCCCCCTCATCCTTCGCCGTTCCAACGAGAAAAGGCCGAGAACTCTCAACCTATCCTCGTACGACCTACTCTCCATTCCAGGCAACATCCTGGTAAATCTTCTCTGCACCCTCTCCAAAGCTTCCACATCTTTCCTAAAGTGAGGCGACCAGAACTGCACACAGTACTCCAAATGTGGCCTAACCAAAGTCCTGTACAGCTGCAACATCACCTCACGACTCTTGAATTCAATCCCTCTGCTAATGGACGATAATACTCCATAGGCCTTCTTACAAACTCTATCCACCTGAGTGGCAACCTTCAAAGATCTATGTACATAGACCCCAAGATCCCTCTGTTCCTCCACCTGACTAAGAACCCTACCATTAACCCTGTATTCCGCATTCTTATTTGTTCTTCCAAAATGGACAACCTCACACTTGGCAGGGTTGAACTCCATCTGCCACTCCTCAGCCCAGCTCTGCATCATATCTAAGTCCCTCTGCAGCCGACAACAGCCCTCCTCACTGTCCACAACTCCACCTATCTTTGTATCATCTGCAAATTTACTGACCCACCCTTCGACTCCCTGCTCTAAGTCATTAATAAAAATTACAAACAGCAGAGGACCCAGAACTGATCCCTGCGGAACTCCACTTGTAACTGGACTCCATGCTGAATATTTACCATCTACCACCACTCTCTGACTTCGACCGGTTAGCCAGTTTTCTATCCAATTGGCCAAATTTCCCTCTATCCCATGCCTCCTGACTTTCCGCATAAGCCTACCATGGGGAACCTTATCAAATGCCTTACTAAAATCCATGTACACTCCATCCACTGCTCTACCCTCATCCACATGCTTGGTCACCTCCTCGAAGAATTCAATAAGACTTGTAAGGCAAGACCTACCCTTCACAAATCCGTGCTGGCTGTCCCTAATCAAGCAGTGTCTTTCCAGGTACTCGTAAATCCTATCCCTCAGTACCCTTTCCATTACTTTGCCTACCACAGAAGTAAGACTAACTGGCCAGTAATTCCCGGGGTTATCCCTATTCCCTTTTTTGAACAGGGGCACAACATTCGCTACTCTCCAGTCCCCTGGTACCACCCCAGTTGCCAGTGAAGACGAGAAGATCATTGCCAACGGTACTGCAATTTCCTCTCTTGCTTCCCACATAATCCTAGGATATATCCCGTCAGGCCCGGGGGACTTGTCTATCCTCAAGTTGTTCAAAATGTCCAACACATCTTCCGTCCTAACAGGTATCTCTTCTAGCTTATCAGTCCGTTTCACACTCTCCTCTTCAACAATACGGTCCCTCTCGTTCATAAATACTGAAGAGAAGTACTTGTTCAAGACCTCTCCTATCTCTTCCGACTCAATACACAGTCTCCCACCACTGTCCTTGATCGGACCTACCCTCGTTCTCGTCATTCTCAGGTTTCTCACATACGCATAGAATGCCTTGGGGTTATCCTTGATCCTATCCGCCAGGGATTTTTCATGCCCTCTCTTAGCTCTCCTAATCCCTTTCTTCAGGTCCCTTCTGGCTATCCTGTATCCCTCCACTGCTCTGTCTGAACCCTGTTTCCTCAACCTTATGTAAGCCTCCTTCTTCCTCTTTACTAGACATTCAACCTCCCTCGTCAACCAAGGCTCCCTCACACGACCATTTCTTTCCTGCCTGATCGGTACATACATATCAAGGACACGTCGTATCTGCTCCTTGAAAAAGTCCCACATTTCCACCACATCCTTCCCTGACAGCCTATGCTCCCAACGTATGCTCCTCAAATCCTGTCTTACAGCATCGTAATTTCCCTTCCCCCAATTGTAAAAACTTCCTTGTTGTGCGCACCTATCTCTCTCCATAACCAAGGTGAAAGTCACAGAATTGTGGTCGCCATCACCAAAATGTTCACCCACTAACACCCACTAACTTGTCCCGGTTCGTTACCGAGTACCAAATCCAATATGGCCTCCCCTCTGGTTGGATAATCTACGTACTGCGTTAGAAAAGCTTCCTGGACACACTGCACAAACACCGCCCCATCCAATATCTATTTCCATATTCTCTCCAGCACCAATCCTGTTCACTATCAACTCCGCAATATCTCAGGTCTCCCATTTTGTCTCAGCCTAGCTGCTGAATAAACCATCATCTGCACCTTTGTTATATCCAGATTCAACTGTTCCTATTTTCTTACTGCCACAAATAATTTGACCAGAAATGGTTCTGTTCGCCGAGCTGGGAATTTGTGTTGCAGACGTTTTGTCCCCTGTCTTGGTGACATCCTCAGTGCTTGGGAGCCTCTTGTGAAGCGCTTCTGTGATCTTTCCTCCGACATTTATAGTGGTTTGAATCTGCTGCTTCCGGTTGTCAGTTCCAGCTGTCCGCTGCAGTGGTCGATGTATTGAGTCCAGGTCAATGTGCTTATTGATTGAATCTGTGGATGAGTGCCATGCTTCTCGGAATTCCCTGGCTGTTCTCTTTTTGGCTTGACCTATAATAGTAGTTACACTGACAACCGGAAGCGGCAGATTCAAACCACTATAAATGCCGGAGGAAAGATCACAGAAGCGCTTCACAGGAGGCTCCCAAGCACTGAGGATGTCACCTAGACAGGGGACGAAACGTCTGCAACACAAATTCCCAGCTCGGCGAACAGAATCACAGCAATGAGCACCAAAGCTACAAACCTTCTCACAAACTTTGGCCAGAAATGTTGAGTGTTCTCCTTGAAAGGTGCTGACTTCAGGAGAGTCAGTGGGATTGTGATAATATCACTACACTAGCAATCAGAGCCCCAGGCTATTACTGTGGATAGTCAGAGCCTTTTTACCAGGATACTAATCTCAATTACAAGGGGACATAGATTTAAGGTAAAAAGGGAAAGTTTAAAGGAGCTGTGAGACAGCTTTTTTACACCGATGGTGATAAGTACCTGAAATGTGCTTCTGAAAGGTAATGGTGGAGGTGGATACAATAGCAATTTCTTGAATAGGTAGGGAATCAAGGGATAGGGACCATGAAAAGATAAAAGGATTTTCATTTGTAAAGGCATCAAGTGTGAGCACAGTCTTAGTGGGCCGAAGGGCCTGTTCCTGTCCTGTAATGTTCTTTATTCATTACTCTCTGTTTCCTCTATAGTTTAGATTAGATTAGATTACTTACAGTGTGGAAACAGGCCCTTCGGCCCAACAGGTCCACACCAACCCATTCCCCAACATTTACCCCTTCACCTGTTTGAGGTTTGGTAGTTCTTTAAAGATGAGCAACAACTGCCAATTTCCGAGCACTGTCCGACAACTCATCCACTTTATCCTCAATTACAATGTCTTCACCTTTGACAACAGGTTCTTCATCCAGACACATGGTTCAACCACGGGGACCAAATTTGCACCCCAATATGCCAACATCTTTAGGCACATGTCTGAACAAGATTTCTTCTCTACGCAGGACCTCCAACCAACACTATACACCAGGTACATCAACAACATTTTCTTCCTCTGGACCCACGGCGAGGAGTTACTGATAAAATTACACAGTGATATCAATAAGTTTTATCCCACCATCAAACTCACAATGGACTACTCTCTACTGTCTCATTTTGGACACATGTATCTCCATCAAGGATGGGCACCTCACTCACGCAAACCCACAGATAACCTCACAATGCTACACTTCTCCAGCTTCCACCCAAAACATATTAAAACAGCCAGCCCCTATGGACAATCCCAATGCATACACAGAATCTGTTCAGATGAGGAGGAGTTGTTTGAAAGAGTTGCAGTGTACCTCCTTGGTACACTGTGCAGTACGCTCTAAGTGCTGAATGCAAGTTCCTATGCAACTCTTTAGAGAGGCTGAATGGTTTATTCCTGTGCCTCAGTAATAGCCTTGAGGAATTCTGTCAGAGACGTGTTGTGTGACATTACATGGGAGGTAGGAGTACCAGTTGGCCATTCGGTCCCTGCTACACCATTCAGACAGATCAGAGCTGATCTGACTGTGGCTGAACTCCCTGTCCATCTCTGTTCCCAATAAACATGGGCTTCCTTGACCATCAAGGAGCTAATGAGCTCAGCCTTGAATATCTTCACTGCTCCCTGCAGATGAGAATGCCACAGCTAGCACATCCCTCAGGACAAAGGAGCATCCTCACCTCAATCTGAAATAGGAACACCCTTACATTTATGGTGATTGTCCTTGCACCAAATCACCTCCTACTTATGACATGATGCACAACAAATAAGAACAGACATAGACCATTCAACCCCCTCAAACCTGACCCACATAAGCACTGGCTAATATCTATCAAATTCAGCCTTCACTGCTCTCTGGGCAACACATTATCCGATACATCCTTATCTCAGAGTGAAATGGAAGAGGCCACATTTTCAAACATTCTCCAGTTCCCCTAGTTCGACACACCCACACGTGGGGAGCCATCCTCTCAGCATCCACCCTGTCAATTCCCCTCAGGGTCAGTTATGTCTCAATATGATCATGCCTATTTCTGCTGAACTTCAAAGGTTATCCATCCAAACTGCGCAACATTTCCACGTGGGATGAACTGGTCATCCCAGGAATAGACTGAGTGAGCTGTGTCCATACACCTTCTCGTGTAATTAAATTCTTTCCGAGGTAAAGAGATTAAAAAAGCCCCATACAGTCCTCCAGCTGTGATCTCAGTAAAACTGGGAACAGCTGCGGCAATGCTTCCTTCATGGGTGACTCCTTGCAAGAAACATTAAAATTGAGACAAGAGCTGGAGGACATTGATTTTTCAAGTCTTAAATAAGGCAACTTTGATAGGTTACAGAGATGAAGAGATTTTTCTCCTTTTCGCAGAGTGCTGTGAGGCATAGGATTACAGAATAGAATCCTGACAGTGCACAAGATACCATGTTACCCCTCACGTCTGCACTGACCTCAGGCCCAACACCCCACCCGATCCCTGCATTTCCCAGAGCTAATCCAAATAACTTGCACAATCCTGGTCACTCTTGGGCAAATGTACCATGGTCAATCATCTAACCTGCACATTTTTGGGCTGGACTACAGAGTAGAAACCCATGCAGACACAGGGAGAATGTGCAAACTCCACACAGACTGTTGACCCAGACTGGAATCAAGCCCATGCTCCTGGCGCTGTGAGGCAGCAGTACTAACCATTAAGGTACTGTAACCTTACTTCCAAATTAATGTATAATTTGTTTGCTTGCCTTCCTCACAGTTAATGTAGTGATGATCTTCATGCTGCTTGATAAAGAATGTGGATTGTCTCGATGTGATACCCATTACTTGGTGGTCATGGTAGTAGCAGGTCGACTGGTCGTTATCCTCAACCTGATCCTGAGACACATTCTGATTGTTTATTGAAAACACCACAGTTTCCTATAGGGCGTCCCCATGTGTAATATCAATGCTGCAATGCTTTATATCGGGTCGGACGGTCCAGTCTGGTTTGCCATCACTATCACCTGCGATTGATTTGTGGCCATTTGTTGCCAGAAGCTGAATTTAAATATTGCAGTTAGAAAACTGTTCTGGGAACACCGACTGTGCTGAGCTGTTTAAAGAACATCGTCTGGTATTTTATTCTCCCAGCTCAGTATTGGCTGGATAACGCCCCCTGGCTTTGTGATGTAACAATCAGTGTTTATTACTCTTGAGTTTGGATCATAATTGAGTTCCTTCACCACATTCTAACCACGACTTTCCAATTTCCCCTGATTCTGCTGCTCAATGTTTTCACCATCAGACCAGCAGATGTTAATGACCAGCAGAGCCCGCAGGAGACCAGTGAAGAGTCTCACAGGGACACCGAAATGCAAAGCTGAAGTAAATCCATCTTGTTACTATTAGGGTTAATAATGTATTCAATATGGAGCCAAATGTTTGTGATAGGCTATTGGTCTATGTATCAACTTGAATTGTGCTGGAATTGGGAATCATGATGCAGTTTCTCAGTTGCTGCATGGTATTTTTGCCATGACCCTGACAAAGTTCAGGCAGCAACTGAAGAAGGTGCTGAAATATCCCTTTACTCTAATCAATGAGTGAATCAATCAATTTCATTTGGTGTGTACTTATTGGGCTGAACGGCCTGTTTCCGCACTGTAGGGATTCTATGAGGACATAGATGCGTCAGTGTTGGACTGGCCAAAGTTAAAAACCACACAACACTGGTTATAGTCCAACTGGTTTATTTGGAAGTATACTAGCTTTCGAGAGCTTCATTGGGTAGTTAGTGGGGCAAGATTATGGAACACAGAATTTATTATAAATTCGGTGTCCTGTGATCCTGCCCCACTCGCCACCTGATTGAGGAGCAGCGTCCAGTCAGTCCAGGTTTTTCTCATTTTAATTTAAATTCACAGCAATGAAGCAGCCTATCACAATGGTAACAGACTGAGGACGGGTTACTGAGGTATCAGTGGGGGAACACTTTGGGGCCAGTGACCAAAGTTCGATTAATTTTAAAGGAGAAATGGTTTTGTGTGTGGGAAATTATGTCACACGAAGTTGCCTGATTTTTTTGAAGAAGTAACAAAGAGGATTGATGAGGGCAGAGCGGTGAATGGGATCTGTATGGACTTCCGTAAGGTGTTTGACAAGGTTTCCCATGGGATACTGGTTAGCAAGCTTAGATCATATGGAATACAGGGATAATTAGCCATTTGAATTGGCTCGAAGACAAGAGGTGGTGGTGTAAGGTTGCTTTTCAGACTGGACGCCTATGCACACTGATGTGCTACAAGGATCGGTGTTGAGTTCACTGCTTTGCATCATTTATATAAATTATTTGGATGCAAACGTAGGAGGTATAGTTAGTAAGTTTGCAGGTGGCAGCAAAATTGGAGGTACAGTGGACAGTGAAGAAGGTTACCTCGGAGTACAATGGGATCTTTATCAAGTGGGCCAATGGGCCAAGCAGTGGCTGTTGGAGTTTAATTTAGATAAATACGAGGTGCTGCATTTTGGAAAAGCAAATCAGAGCATGTCATATCCACTTAATGGTAAGGATGTGTTGCTGAACAAAGAGACCTTGGAGTGCAAGTTCATAGTTCTTTGTAAGTAGAGTTGCAGGCAGATAGGATAGTGAAGAAGGCATTTGGCATGCTTTCCTTTATTGGTCAGATGATTGAGTATCTGAATTAGGAGGTCATGTTGTGGCTGTACAGGACATTGGTTAGGTCATGTGCATTCTGGTCTCCTTCCAAACGAAGAATGTTGTGAATCTTGAAAGGGTTCAGAAAATATTTACAAAGATATTGCCAGGGTGGAGGATTTGAGCTATAGGGAGAGGCTGAAATAGGCTGAGGCTGTTTTCCCTGGAGCGTCGGAGGCTTCTCAAGTTTCATAAAATCACGAGGGGCATGGATCGGACGAAGTCTTTTCCCTGGGGTGAGAGAGTCCCAAATTGGAGGGCATAGGCTTAGAGTGAGAGGGGAAGATATAAAATGGACCTAAGGAGACAACGTTTTCACATAGACGGTGGTGTGTGTATGGAATGAGCTACCAGAGGAAGTAGCGGAGATTGGAGATTTAAAAGGCATCTGGACGGGTATATGAATAGAGGGATACAGGCCAGGTGTTGGCAAAAGAGACTAGATTAGGTTAGGATATCTGGCTGGCATGAATGAGGTGGACCAAAGGGCTTGTTTCCATGCTGTACATCTCTATGACTAAGTGCAGTATAACAGAGCATTCAGGGCTCCCTTAGTGACAACAAGGGAGTGTTTGCACTGTGGTGATATTTGCACTGTAAATCTACACATCTGTACATGACAAACACCTCAACGTACAGAGACCAGGAGGGCAATCTGTCAAGATTTGAATTCTCTAACCAGAGACTGTGAGAACGAGAACATTTCTGGGGGGCTTGATAGATGGATGTAGCTTCACAAATCAAAACACATGCATCCTTCAGTTCCTTTTTTAAAAAAGACTTCCTCATTTAAAATGACTAACAGTTCCAGTATCCACTGTCGTTTGTGGAAGAGAGTTCCAAACCTCTCACATCATTTGTGTGTAGATGTGCATCCTAACATTTCTCCTGAACGCTCTGGCTCTCATTCTCAGACTGTGCCTCCTCGTTAGAGAATTGCCAGCCAATGGAAATCATTTATCTTTTTCTGTTAATGTCTTGGAGGACTTCACTCAGATCAGCCCTTAACTTTCAAGATTCTTGTGAACACACGCTTCATTTGTAAATAAAAAATACAGAAATTGTTCAGCAGGTCTGGCAAGCATCTGTGAGAGAGAAAGTGGAGTAACTGTTTCAAGTCCGGAGACCCTTCTTCAGAACTAAGTTACACGATCTCCCTTCATACCTTCAGAACATATGAAACCAGAACAGATGTCAGAATACTAAAGTCAGGAAATTCTGTAGCAGCAGTGACTTGGGGAGTCTCTGTCAATGGAAAATTGTAACATGCATGCTGCTCACTGGATTGTTATCACTGTTCTGGGGTCTGGGTATGGCTGACCAGGCAATGAGATGGCAACGTTGTTGTTCAAAAGGTAAAACCAGAGAGCAGATTAGCAGCAGATTAAAGTAAGTCCAAAATGGCTTTATGCCACATCAGGAACACCAATAATAGCAAGGATGGTGTAGAACACCTTCTCCACCTGCTGAGTTGATTAGATTACTTACAGTGTGGAAACAGGCCCTTCGGCCCAACAAGTCCACACCGCCCCGCCGAAGCGTAACCCACCCATACCCCTACATCTACCCCTGACCTAACACTATGGACAATTGAGCATAGCCAATTCACCTGGCCTGCACATCTTTGGACTGTGGGAGGAAACCGGAGCACCCGGAGGAAACCCACGCAGACACGGGGAGAACGTGCAAACTCCACACAGTCAGTCGCCTGAGGCGGGAATTGAACCCGGGTCTCAGGCGCTGTGAGGCAGCAGTGCTAACCACTGTGCCACCGTGCCGATGCATTTTTCCATGTGAGGTGATCTGTCCCTTCAGGCAGCTGACAAGCTCCTTGTTTGAAACTCTGGGCTGATGCATTCCCAGAGATGCTGCCTTATACTGTCTGAAAGCTCCCTTGGGAGATTGACATGACAGCATTGCTCAGCTTTGTGTAAAAACTCTGACAATGAACAAACTAATTACAATAACAAGTTTAATCCCCATTATGAAGGAGCGTTGCTGTTTAGTATATCATAATGAAATAACAAAAAGCAGAACCTGGGATCTCTCAGCAATAATGCTGCTCACACAAATACCATGAGCCCCATCACAAGATCACAAATAATTTCAACCAATGCTGCATCGAGCCAGTTTGTTCCATGTGTGAAAATATATCTCAGAGCTGTTCTTCTGTTCTCTTGAGTAGGAGCTGCCCTCTTTAAACAAGAGCATTTCACTCACTGATTGAAATGTGATTCTTCTTACACACTAAATGTATGCATTACTGCCGAGGTCAGCATTTATTCCACATCACTAATGGCCCAGGTTCTGGAGGTACATGAAGGGCTTTCCTGGAGGAAGGGGATTGAGTGAACAAGTTAGGCTTCCAACAATGGAGGTATCACTGATGTCACTCTTATTGTCATTCTTTATCCTTCCCAAAGGGCAACTGGGGACGAGTAATATACACTGGCCCAGCCAGTGATGCCCACATCCCATCAATGAATAAGAATAAAGTGACAATCCTGGAGGTTCCATCTACCTTGTAGCCCCTGGTCTGTATCCATCAGGATCATACCCATATGTGGGGATATGTGCCTTTTCAAAACTGCAATCATAACCACCAGTATCCCAAGATATATCAAGGTGAGTGCAGTTAGGACCACAGCTTCATGTGAGAGGAGCCGAATTCATGGATGACAGTCTATGGGCATGTGATGGCATGGCCTTATCCTTCACATTTACTTAAGAGTGGTCCCTGTCAATGTCCCCTCTATCTCCACAGTATGTGGGAGGAAGATACGATAAGCCATCTAAATACAATTTTTAAATATAATTCCGTTAATTTGGACATCATCCTAACTTCGTCACTTGGGATAATTGGAATCCCTAGCACTGAGAGTGCCCTTGCAGTTGCCATTAAACCAGACCTTGGTGAGCTGCTGTAATTGGGGTGGATGGTGGCTCAGTGGTCAGCATTGCTGCCTCACAGCACCAGGGCCATGGCTTCATTCCCAGCCTTGGGCAACTGTCTATGTGGAGTTTGCACATTCTCCCCGTGTCTGCGTGGGTTTCCACCCACAGGCCAAAGATGTGCAGGTTAGGTGAATTGGCCATGCTACATTGACCACAGTGATAGGTGCTTTGTCAGGGGTAAATATAGGATAGGGAAATGGGTCTGAGGGGGTTCCTTTTCAGAGGGCCGGTGTGGACTTGTTGGGCTGAAGAGCCTGTTTCCATATTATAGGGAATGTAATTTAAACTGACAGTGAGAGATATTGGGGTGGGTCTTCTCCTGGAACAAATGTTTACATTTTTGTCACAAATTTGCTGTGGGGCTTTCCCTTGGCTGGCCTGTCTGAACTCCTCCCTCATCCTGTTCCTGCAGATACTGCACAGGGTGTCCCAGCAATAATGACGGTGGGCAACAAAACTGCATTCTGTGCAGTATCTACAGCACAAAGACCCAGAGATGGAGAGCAGGAGAAAGTCTGTGATTTTGCTCCTCACCATCTCTTGGAGCTTCATCCTCCTGTTGTTCATCTGTGTTTTAAGTTTCTTACATTATGTTATTCAAGGAGTCCATCCTGAAGATTACTCGCTTTTCCTATATAACTTCACAAAACTTGGTTATATGCTGCAGACCCTAAGTTGGTGCACAAACAAGTTTATTTATGCAGCAACATTATCTCGGTTCAGAGTGAAGATCACTAACACAGCAAAGTAACGAGTTACACAAATTCCTTGCATAATGAATAAATAAAACTCCTTAGTGAAGCCACAGGAGGGTCCTGTTGTTCCAGATATGAAACAATTTTTCAAATTCATTCATGGGATGTTGGTGTCACTGCTCAGGCCCAGCATTTATTACCCATCCCTAGTTGCCCCTTGAGAAGTTGGTAGTGAACTGCCTTCTTGAACCGCTACTGTCCATGTAGGTCAACCCATAACGTTGTTAGGGAAGGAATTCCAGGAATTTGACACAGGGATATATTTCCACTTCAAGATGGTGAGAAGCTTGGAAGGCAATTTACATAAGGCGGTGTTCCCAAGTATTTGTTGCCATTGTCCTAAATGGAAGTGGCTGTGGGTTTATAAGGTGCTGTCTGAGGATCTTTGGTGAATATCTGCACTGCATTTGTAGGTGGTGCACACTGCTGCTACTGAACATCTTTGGTGGAGGGAGTGGATATTTGTGGTTGGGGTGCCAATCAAGCAGGTTGCTTTGTCCTGGATGGTGTCAAGTTTCTTGATTGTTTATTGGAGCTGCACACATACAAGCAAGTGGAGCATATTCCATCACATCCTACAGAGTCCTTATCCCAGTGTAGAGGCAGGTTTGAGCTGGGAACAGGAAGATTCCCCATCTTAACATAATCCAAAGGAATTGTCCAGGAAAATGGAATTTCCTACAGGGTAAGTCCTATCAGCTTGGAACCCTCTAAGTGTCCATCAAAAATCAAATTCTTCAGCGGGTTCTGATACCTTTAAACAGACTAGTTAATCTGTAAATATTCCATGTCAACCAACCCTATACTAATGTCCCAAATAGCTATCTATGAGCTGTTTTGAAGTGAGAAATAGTGGCAGGTATTATTCGAACCCACTCACCAAACAAATGGCTGGCCTCTATTTTTCAGCATCAAGCTTCCAGTTTCTTTGGGCTGCTTATCCATTGCAGTCTCATCAGAAATTTCCTGCCATTGATTACGATGCAGAGGTCGAACCTCCCTGTTAATTCAACCAAACATCCAGAGAGTCTTGGTTCACTCTGCAATCTGTTAAAATAATAGGGACTATGATGCAAGTAGAAAAGAGTTCGGCAGCGTAGACTGGGGGAGGAAACTGCAGGGGATGAGCACATTAAAAATGTGGAGCTAATTCAAGGAAAAGCTCCAGTGTGTCCTAGATAAGTATGTACCTGTTAGACAGGGTGGACGTTATGGAACGCGTGAGCCGTCGTTTACTAAGAAAGTGAAATCTATGGGTCAAGAAGACGAATAAGGCTTATGATAGGGCAAAATGTAAAAACTCAGATAGGGCGCTTGAGGGTTACAAGGAAGCCAGGAAAGACCTAAAAAGAGAGCTCAGCAGAGCCAGGAGGAGACATGAGAAGTTGTTGGTGGATAGGATCATGGTTAATCCTTAGGCTCTCCATAGGTATGTCAGGAATAAAAGAATGACGAGAGTTAAAATAAGGTCAATCAAGGATAATTGTGGGAAGTTGTGTGTTGAGGCAGAGGAGATAGGGGAAACATTAAATAAATATTTTTCAACAGTGTTCAACATTGAAAATGACAATGTTGGTGAGGAAGATACAGAGATACTTTCATCTAGACAAGAAGAGATTGAGGTTCATAAGGAAGAGGTATTGGAATTATTACAGAATGTGAAGATAGACAAGTCCTCTGGGCCAGATGGGATCTATCCTTGGATCCTCTGGGAAGCAAGGGAATAGATTGCCGAGCCTTTGGCATTGATCTTCAAATCATCATTGTCTACAGGAATAGTGCCTGAGGACTGGAGGATAGCAGATGTGGTTCCCCTATTCAAAAAGTGTAGTAGAGACAACATCCGTAGTACTTACAGACCAGTGAGTCTCACTTCAGTTGTTGATAAAGTGTTGGAAAAGGCTATAAGAGATAGGATTTATAACCATCTAGAAAAGAATATTCTGATCAGGGACAGTCAGCACGGTTTTGTGAATGGTAGGTCGTGCCTAATGAATCTTATTGAATTTTTTGACAAAGTGACCAATGTTTGATGAGAGTAAACCGGTTGACATGGTGTATATGGATTTAAGCAAGATGTTCGATAAGGTTCCCCACAGTAGGTTATTGTACAAAATGCGGAGGCATGGGATTGTGGGAGACATAGCAGTTTGGATAAGTAATTGGCTTACTGAAAGAAAACAGAGGGTTGTCATTGATGGAACATGTTCAACTTGATGTCCAGTTACGAGCAACGTACCACAAGGGGCAGTGTTGGGTACACTGCTGTTCGTCATTTTTGTAAATGACCTGGATGAGGGCATAGAAGGGTGGGTTAACAAATATGTGGACGACACTAAGGTAGTTGGAGTTGTGGATAGTGATGAAGGATGAAGTAGGTTGCAGAGAGAGACATAGATAGGATGCAGAGCTGGTCTGAGAGGTGGCAAATGGAATTTAATGTGGACAAGTATGAGTTGAAACACTTTGGACAGAATAATCAGAATGCAGAGTACTGGGCTAATGGTAGGATTCAAGGGTGTGCGGATGAGCAGAGGGATCTCAGTGTCCATGTACACAGATCCCTGAAAGTTTGCACCCAGATTGACAGGATTGTTAAGAAGGAATACAGTGTTTTCGCCTTTATTAATAGAGGGATTGAGTTCTGGAACCAGGAGGTTATGCTGCAGCTGTACAAAGCTCTGGTACGGGCACACTTGGAGTATTGTGTACAGTTCTGGTCACCGAATTATAAGAAAGATGTGGAAGCTTTGGAAAGGGTGCAGAGGAGATTTACTAGGATGTTGCTTGGTGTGGAGGCAATATCTTATGAGGAAAGGCTGAGGGCCTTGAGGCTGTTCTTGTTAGAGAGAAGAAGGTTGAGAGGTGACTTAATAGAGATGTACAAGATAATCAGAGGGTTAGATAGGGTGGACATGGAGAGCTTTTTTCCAAGTATTGGAATGGCAAAATGAGGGGACACAACTTTAAAGTGAGGATAAGTAAGGATATGGAATGCATTGCCTGCAATGGGAGTAGATTTGCCAAGGTTAAGTTCATTTAAGTCTTCATTGGACAGGCATATGGACGTACATGGAATAGTGTAGGTGAGATGGGCTTCAGATTAGTATGACAGGGTGGCGCAACATCGAGGGCCGAAGGGCCTGTACTGCCCTTTAATGTTCTATGTTCTATAACTCTAAAATTCCAATATTTAAAGAAAATTATAATTATTTTCTTAACTCTAATAGTAAACACTAAATAACAACTGTTCACAAATCCAAGTCCCTCTTTT
Organism: Chiloscyllium punctatum; assembly: GCF_047496795.1. Classification (NCBI taxonomy): domain Eukaryota; kingdom Metazoa; phylum Chordata; class Chondrichthyes; order Orectolobiformes; family Hemiscylliidae; genus Chiloscyllium; species Chiloscyllium punctatum. The sequence continues at coordinate 27,656,927 of NC_092748.1, read as the reverse complement.
GTACCTACTTAGTATCTGACTCCAACTCCACAAAAATGCACTGTTCCAATCATGAAACTGGACACTTAATAAACATTGCATTGACTTAATCTCAAGACCAAACAGGTTCCTCTGTTTTCAATCCTCTGGCTGCTGATCTCGCTGGGCCGTCTTGTTTCTTTTTTTCACTGTGAGAAGGTTTTACATGAAAAGGTACCTTTGGTAGTAATTGTTTTTTAATTTCGTTGAGAGGAAGATGCGAGATGGGCATTTAACTCTCGGGCTCGAGAGCAGTTGATCGCTATTTGATGGCAGTTGCTCTCCCACACACTTTCAAACTACCGGATTTATATAACACCCACGACTCATTAAACTCTTATAATCAGTTTCAAGTTGTCAAAACAATCAAACCAAATGGTTTCTGGTAATTGGCTTACTGAAAGAAAACAGAGGGTTGTAGTTGATGGAACATGTTCATCTTGATGTCCAGTTACTAGCTGCGTACCACAAGGGACAGTTTTGGGTCTACTGCTCTTTGTCACTTTTATAAATGACCTGGATGAGGGCATAGAAGGGTGGGTTAGCAAATATGCGGACGACACTAAGGTAGTTGGAGTTGTGGATAGTGATGAATAATGAAGTAGGTTGCAGAGAGACACAGATAGGATGCAGAGCTGGTCTGAGAGGTGGCAAATGGAATTTAATATGGATGGCATAAGTTAAACTAATTGGGTAAATTGGAATTGTGGTCAAAACAGCAACCAAACCTCAGGTAATTGGAACATGTATCTATTTTGGAACAGCTCCTTTCTCAGCTGGCAACCGTTGCTGTACTGTAAATTCAAAAGCACTTTCTATCTTGCAGTGAACATACACTCTGTTGACTTTGGAACAATATAGAATCGTTGGTTACAGTTCCAGATTCAGACTGTACATCCATCTGTACTGTCGCCAAAAAAACCAGAGGTACCAACATTGCAATCACCCCTTCCCTGACGGATCCCTACTCAACACAGAAATCTCCCCCTCCCAGACTGATCCAGACCCAACACTGCAATCACCCATCCTTGATTGATCCAGACCCCACAATCAGTCCATCCCTGACTAATCCCTCCCAAATACTGCAATCATCCCCTCCCTGACTAATCCCCAAACAACCCTGCAATCACCAAATCCATGAGCGAAACCAACCCAAAACTGTAATCACCCACTCCCTGACTAATGCCTACTCAACACTGCAATCTCCCCCTCCCTGACTGATCCCTATCCAACACTGCAATCTCCCCCTCCCTGACTAATGCCTACTCAACACTGCAATCTCCCCCTCCCTGACTGATCCCTATCCAACACTGCAATCTCCCCCTCCCTGACTGATCCCTATCCAACACTGCAATCTCCCCCTCCCTGACTAATGCCTACTCAACACTGCAATCTCCCCCTCCCTGACTAATGCCGACTCAACACTGCAATCTCCCCCTCCCTGACTGATCCCTATCCAACACTGCAATCTCCCCCTCCCTGACTGATACCTACACAACACTGCAATCTCCCCCCGACTGATCCTTACCCAACACTGCAATCGCCCCCTGCCTGACTGATCCCTACCAAACATTAAAGTAATGCTCTTCCAGATTAATCCAGACCCAACACGGTAATCTGCTCCTCCGTGACTGATCTCTACCCACTGTGTAATCTCCCTATCCCTGACTGATCCCAAGTCAAATATGTAATCTCCACCTTCCCGACAGATCTCTGCTCAACACTGCAATTAACCACTCCCTCACAGATCCTGACCCAACACTGAAATAAACCTGTCCGTTGCTGGTCCCTGCCTAAAACTGCAATCTCCCCCTCCCTGACTGATCCTTACCCAACACTGCAATCACCCCCTCCCTGACCGATCCCTACACGACACTGCAATCTCCCCCTCCCTGACTGATCCCTACACAACACTGCAATCACCCCCTCCCTGACTGATCTCTACCCAACACTGCAATCACCTTCTCCCTGACTGATCTCTATTCAATACTACAATCACGCCCTCCCTGACTGATCCCTACCCAACACTTGCAATGTCCCCCCTTCCTTACTGATCCATACCCAACAGTACAATCTCCCCCTCCCTATCCAACACTACAACCTCCCTCTCCCAAGGAAAAAGAATATCTGGAGAGAGAATAGGACCCTTCGCGGCCCAAAGTGGGCATCTATGTGCAGATTCTCAGTAGTTATTTCACCTCTGTGTTGACCGTGGAGAAGGACACGAAGGCTTGGCAACTTGGGGTGTTCGTGATGATCTCTTGGGGACAGTCCATATCACAGGTGTGGAAGTGTTGAATGTAGTAGAATGTATGAAGGTGGATAAATCTCCTTGTCCTGACCAAGTATATCCAACAGCACTGCAAGAGGTGACAGGAGAAATTGTGTGGTGTGTGGCTGATATTTTTGCATCACTGTTAGTCATGGGTGATGTCCCAGCAAATGTTGTGCCCTGATTCAAGAATGGCTGCAAAGTAAAACCTGAGAACTATAGATCAGTAAGCCTAACATACATGGTAAGTAAGTTACTTGAGAAGGTCCTGAGCAATTAGATAGACATGCATTTGGAAATACAACATTTGATTGGGAGTAGTCAGCATAGCGTTGTGCGTGGCATGCCTCACAAATTTGTTAGCGTTCTTTGATGAAGTGATCAGGTAGGTTGAAGAGGGCAGGCCATTACATGTAACTCTACAGGTTTCAGTAAGGCCTTTGATAAGTTTAGATCATGTGGAATTCAGGGGGCATTGGCAAACTGGGTACACAATTGGCCTAATGGTAGGAAGCAGAGGGTAACAGTCAGACTGGAGGCCTGTGATAGTGGTGTGCCTCAGCGGTCATAGAATCATAGAATCCCTCCTCTGTGGAAACAGTCCCTTCAGCCCAACAAATCCACTGTCCCTCTGAAGATTATTCCACTCAAACCCATTCCCCTACTTTATTACCCTACAGTTACCCCTGAGTAATGCAACTTACTTTCTGGATTAGTGGTGCTGGAAAAGCACTGCAGTTCAGGTAGCATCCAAGGAGCTTCGAAATCGATGTTTCAGGCAAAAATCTTTATTCCTGATAAAGGGCTTTTGCCTGAAACATCGATTTCGAAGCTCCTTGGATGCTGCCTGAACTACTGTGCTCTTCCAGTACCACTAATCCAGAATCTGGTTTCCAGCATCTGCAGTCATTGTTTTTACCTCTAATGCAACTTAGTTACACATCCAGTAAGACTATAGGCAATTGAGCATGGCCAATTTACCTACCTGGAGAAAGTGAGGACGGCAGATGCTGGAGAACAGAGCTGAAAAGTGTGGTGCTCGAAAAGCGCAGCAGGCTAGGCAGCATCCGAGGAGCATGAGAATCGACGTTTCGGGCATAAACCCTTCTTCAGGAATTTAACAATTTACCTACCTGCACATCTTTGGATTGTGGGAGGAAACCGGAGTACCCAGAGGAAAGCCACGCAGACATGGGGAGAACGTACAAACTCAGTTTGGGTGGCATGGTGGCTCAATGGTTGGCACTGCTGCCTCACAGCGTCAGGGACCCGGGTTCAACCCCAGCCTCAGGTGACTGTCTGTGTGAAGTTTGCACATTCTCCCTGTGTCTGCGTGGGTTTCCTTTGGGTGTTCCGGTTTCCTCCCACAACCGAAAAATGTGCAGGTCCGATGAATTGGCCGTGCTAAATTACCCATCGTGCTAGGTGAATTCGTCAAGGGTAAATATTGGGTAGGGAGAATGGCTCTGGCTGGGTTACTCTTCGGCAAGACGGTGTGGACTTGTTGGGCCAAATGTCCTGTATTTATATTGTAGGAAATCTAACTCTAACAGGATCTAACCCACACAGACAATCCTGTGAGGTTGGAATTCAACCCAGATTAACGGTGCTGTGAGGCAGCAGTGCTATCCACTGAGCCATTGTGCTATTGAGCTGGTCAGTGCTAGGCCCATTACTGTTCATTATCTGTATCAATGAGTAGGATGAGGATGTTTAAGGCATGATTAGTAAGTTTGCAGATTACACTAAAATAAGGGAGGAAGGTTCTCAGCAATTGCAACAGGGTCTTGATCAGCTGGGGAATTGGGCTGAGAAATGGCAAATGGAGTTTAATATAGACAAGTGCGATATCTTGCATTTTGGAAAGTCAAATCAAGACAGGGGTTTCATGGTGAATGGTAGGGCCTGAAGGAATGTAGTGGAACAGAGGGACCTTGGATTCCAGGAACACAGCTCTCTGAGCTCAAGGAGACAGGGCAGTGAAGAAGGCTTTTGGCACACTGGGCCCTTCATCACTCAGGACATGGAATATCGAAGTTGGGAAGTTCTGTTGCAGTTGTGCAAGATGTTAGTGAGGCCACACTTGTGATATTGTGTTCAGTTTTGCCCACTTTGCTCGAGGAAGGATATTATTAAACTGAAAAGAGTACAGAAGAAATTTACAAGGATGTTGCCAGAACTCAACTAGAGTTATAGAGAGAGGTTGGACAAGCTAGGACATTTTCTTTAGTGTGTAGGAGACTGAGGGGTGTCCTTATAGAGGTGTATAAGATCATGGGAGGCATGGATAGGCTGAATGCACTCAGTCTTTATCCAAGGCTTGGGGAATCGAGGACGAAAGGGGAAAGATTAAAAGGGAACCTGAGGGACAACGCTTTTACCCAGAGGGTGATACACTTACGGAATGAACTACCAGTGGAAGTAGTCGAAGAGGATACAATTAATAACATTTAAAAGGCACTTGGACAAATACATGGAGAGGAACGTATTGGAAGGATATAGGCCAAGTGCAGGGAAACGGGGTTAGTGTGGATGGACCAGTTTGGGCCAAAGAACCTGCCTCCATGCTGTCGAACTCTATGACTCTATGAGTTTTCCCAGGTGTCCCATAATACAGAAGTGGCTAAAGCAACACGAACACAAGCCGGTACAAATGTGAAATAGTCCTGCAGAATTTGGCAGGAAGCCAGCCTGGCCTTGCAGTGAAGGAATCCTGGCACAGGAGCTGTGGTGAGAAGCCCATAGAGAACTGGGAAGGAAGCTGGAAATCTCACTCCACTGCTGATAGCCTGGAGGACCCTGGCTGGGATAAGGCAGTTGGGATTCGGTCACCCCAGGGAAACCTACAGGCTATGACAGAGCTAGGTCTCCGACACAATGAGCAGGACAGAACGTTGCAGGAAAATCTCACCCACATGGGACTACTCCAGTTCCAATTGGGAAGAGTCCATTCCAGTGAAAGGAGGGTCTCTGGGGATGGGGAAGCAGCCTCAGTTTACATGGACAATCTGGAAGGACAGTGTATGAGCTCCAAGCAGCTGCATGGGTCCTGTACACCTGCAACATGGAGCAACACACATCAGGCCCTAGTAGGAGGTGCCAGGAGCAAATACAATCCCTAGGGAACCAGGTCTCCTCCCAGAGTGGGATAATGTATGGCTTTGGGGTTCTACCTCCCCAGGGAGATAATGATAGGCCCCACACTGACACATCCACACCCACTCACAGATAGGAACGCTCCCCCCCCAACACTACCTTTCTCCCAGGGCACTGCACCCTTTGCCCCCAGCCCTGACCCACAGCCCAAACCAGGTTCCATGAATGTCAAGCAGCTGATGGTCTCACTCCTTACACAACAGCCGTTCCAGCCACCCAGCTGGTGGGCAGCACCAAAAAGATCCTGTTTCGGACCCAGATGCATTTTTGAATGAGATTGACTGACAGTCTGTCATACTGGACTGGACACTGATGATCAAACCAAATTAATCACCATGTGCCTTAGTCCAGCAGGCCATTCAGCCCTCCCTGAGGGCCAACAGCTAGGGAGGGGCATCCATGATGAGATGAAGTCAGCGGTCCTCATTGCTCGGGGGGAGGATAAGGCAGACCCTGCAGAGACGCTACATAACTGCAGAACAACAACAAGGGGAATGCCCCTCCCTTCCTCCTGTCAGCTTCCTCTGGAGACTCTGAGTCCAATTTGTCTGGATTTTTGGTCATATGACCTGAAACTCTCTTAGCGATGAGAAACTGGGTCCAACCTTTTGTCTCCCATGTCTCAGGAAGAAGGAGGGGCACCTGGGATTTAATCCCTCAGATGCCCCCTGTAATGAGGCTTGGGCCCTCTGCTAATTAATCGCTGAATAGAAAATAGACTTTAGGGATTTCCACATTGTGATACAGAGGCTCAGGGATCACGGGCGATTGGTGGGGTTTCCCCGAGAACCGGTGCATAGTAGTGAGATGCCAAGCACAAAGATTTCAGACAGTGATATCCCAGGAAGCCCACCAGGGAGAAATCCTCAGGAACAAAATTAGAAATAGGCTGAGACCAGGAGTAAAGGCTCCTCCCCCAGCTTGTCCCACACACACCAGGCTCTCGCAATGGATAGTCATTAAATTCACAGGGAATTCCTTGTTCACTACCATTTACCACAAACTGACACTAATCATAATGAATGCATCAGGGATACAGTAACCAGAATAGTGTCCTTCCCCATTAAAATTATTATGTTACCACCTGACCCACACGATAATGGGATAAGGGACATGGTAAACAGCAATCAGCAGATGAAAGAAAAGAGAACTCCTTAATGATTTAGCCACAGTATACGAGTCTATTCCCAGGGCAGGGGTGTAATTGGTCAGTACGCTGACTTGGATAATTTGGAGAGTAAACTCAGGATCCTGACCCAACAACTCTCTAATGAGCCTGAGAAAGACTGAAGACAGAAAACCCAGAGGAGACCATGGGACAACTACTGGAGAATCAGGCTAACCATCACTTAGTGACCAAACTGGAGGGTCACGCCAACATGATTAACCAGATCATCCAGGGTCCAATCATAGATGACGGTGAGCAGTAAAACCACACCCTGTGCAATATCTATGGTAACGGGATGATGGAACAGCTGAGGGAGGAGCTCAGGCAGGCCAGCCAAGGGAAAGTCCCATCCTGGGTTAGTGACAAACAGCATAAATATTTGTTCCAGGAGAACACCCACACCAACATCTCTCACTGTCAGTAACAGCAGCTCACCAAGGGCTGGGTTAATGACAGCTGTAAGGACACTCTCGGTGAGACACTCGGTTTGATGCTAGGGATTCCAATTATCCCGAGTGACAAAGTAAGGATGAAGTCCAAACTATCGGAGTTGTCCAAAAACGGTATTTGTTTGGGTTACCATGATTCCGTCCCACATACTGTGGAGATAGAGGGAACAGGGACCACCCCTAAGTAAACGTGAAGAAACATGCCATACCATCACATGCCCATTGACTGTCATCCATGAATTTGGCTCCTCTCACATCAAGCTGTGGTCCTAACCGCACTCACCTTGATATATCTTGGGGTATTGGTGCTTATGATTGCAGGTTGCAACAAATGGGTGCCATCATTATGCATAATGTCTGAACACACTCACAGGGGGTATAAGGCTGATAGAATTCTCAGGGAATTCTACTCAGGAGGGAATTCCAGGATTTTGAGCCATCAGGTCTCATTCCCTTGTATTTATTCTGATTACTGTCTATGCATCACAATTCTGTATGTATTACTGGAATGATATATTTTGTAGAAGCAGTTAGGAGAGCCACAGTCACTCAATGATTAGCATTGTTGCCTCACAGTGCCAGAGACCTGGGTTCGATTCCATCCTCGAGCGACTGTCTGTGTGGAGTTTGCATGTCCTCGCCACATCCGCATGGGTTTCCTCCCACAGTCCAAAGATGTGCGTTTTAGACAAATTGGCCATGCTAAATTGCCCATAGTTTCTAGGGATATTCAGACAAGCTGGAATAGCCATGGGAAATGCAGGGTTTCAGGGATATCATTGTAGGGGGGAGGGGGGGAGGTGGTGGTGGAGGTGGGGACTCGGTGGACCGAAGGGTCTGTTTCTGCTGTGTACGGATTCTATGATCCTTTTCTTTGATATCACTTATCGGCCATATAATGATAGGTTTGACCAAGGTACATAATGGCTTTCGCTCAGACAGCTGGCTACTCTGACAACAAGCCTAACCAGCGTTTAAAATCAGGTTTGCAATTTATTGTATAAGCTTCTTTCCATTTAACTGGATGGGTTGGGGGAAATATCACAACCTCCTGGCTAAAACACAGATCGACAGCCAAGGTATATTGGCCAAATAAATCACCCAAATCACAAAACCCACACTCCAGGCACAGTGCAAACACAGCAGCCAAGTGGTAATGTCATCAGCATAATGTAAAAGGCAACACTTCTCCAGGGCAGACATATCCCTAACAACATCTCTACCAAACAAACGAGGGCCCACACAGGAAGGTACCGGGTCCTGCGACACAATGAAACTAACAGTAACAAGCCATCCAAATGATGCTTCAAACTATTAACCAATTCTCCTAATTGGCCAGAACACAGAAAGTTCTGGAAAACCATCCAGAAATGAACACAAAAGGGTTCACCTGCAGACTGATGTCTTGAATCTTCTGGAGGCCATCTGAGGAGACCAGCATGGCAAGAGACCAACAGACAGACAGACAGACAGACAGACACAGAGAGAAAGCAGCTTCACAGACTCAAAGACAGAACCAGAGAGAGAGAGAGGGAGAGATAGAAAGACAAGGAGCATGAGAGAGAGGGAGTGTGAAAAACCATTGAGAGAGAGAGAGAGAGAGAGAGCTGGAACCAACTGGAATAATGAGTGTCACCCCTTCAGTCTGTCTATGCTTTAACTCTTGTTTGTCTCAGTTTGACCCTCCTTCTCTCCCTCTCTCTGTCCTTCTCTCTCTTCCTGTCTCTCTCTCACTCACTCTGCCTTTTTCTCACTGTCTCCCTCTCTCTCTCTGCCCATCTTTCTCTCATCACCATCCCACTCTTTCTGTCTTTGTCTCATCACCATCCCCACTCTCTCCATCTCTCTCTTTTTCTCAACCTCCCTTTCTCTTTTTTCCCTATTTCAGACTTGAAAGTGCTCACCCAATTTTGAACCCCCTGAAAATATTTTGCCCACCATTTTGTTCACTCTCTCCCAAATTTATCCCATTTGACAAATACCTTCCCTCCCAAGCAATTGCCACACTAACTGTGCCTCCGTCAAATATTTTGCTCCTCCAACATTGCTGTGAGCCCCACTCCGTGGGGTAGAGGGAAATGAGTGGAAAAGTGTGGAGCTGGAAAAGCACAGCAGGTCAGGCCTGAACCATCGACTCTCCTGCCTGACCTGCTGTGCTTCCCCAGCTCCAGACTTTGTAACTCTGAGTCTCTAACATCTGTAGTCCTTACTTTCTCACACAGGTAAATGAGTCTGCGTTTACTGACTGGCCTGTGACTGTTTTAATGCACAGCAAGATCCCAGTCCCAGAACTACAGAAGGTTTGCATCACAGATGGAAGTCCTTTCTGCCCATCATCCCCCTCCCCCATTAAATGATCCTGGTCCTATTCAGGATCATCAGGATTGGCCCCAGAATGGTTTCATTGACGACCCTTCCTGTGGAGACCTCTTCTCTGCCCTGTCTCAGACTTTGTATCACATTCTATCCATCCCTCAATCTCTGTCTGACAACAGCCCCTCCTTTCCAACCCCAAAGCCCCATCAAACACTCCCCCTGTCTCAGGCTGTCCCACTCCTTCCTTGTCTCCCACTCTCCCCCTTCCCTAGCAGACTCACAGCCCCTGGCTTGGAGGATATAGTGCAGAGGAGGAGAAAGTGAGGACTGCAGATGCTGGAGTACCAGAGTTGAAAAACGTGGTGCTGAAAAAACACAGCAGGCCAGGCAGCATCCGAGGAGCAGGAGAATCGACGTTCCAAGGAGCAGGAGAATAGCTTATGCCCAAAACGTCGATTCTCCTGCTCCTCGGATGCTGCCTGGCCTGCTGTGTTTTCCCAGCACCACATTTTTTCGGACATAGTGCAGAGACTAACTAGCCTTTTGACTGACTGCTGTAATGCACAGCAAGATCCCACTCTGAAACCATCGCCAATTACACACACTGTCCTTCTCCCTTCATATATGTTCTTCTCTCTCTCCCTCTGTCCTTCTCTTACTCTCTCCGTCTCCCTAACTCTCACTGCCCATCTCTCCCTCCCCACTTTCTCCATCTCCACTCTCTCCATGTCTCTCTCTCTCTCTTTTTGTCACTCACCCTTTCTCTTTTTCTCTATTTCAGACTCACTCAGAAAAGTACTCCATGTTCCTTCCACTCACCCCCTCCCCACAGTCGGGGTAAATCCTGGGAGAGACCAGGCACTGAGGCAAACTCTTCCCATTGCCCCTTCCCCAGTCACTGGGACAGAGCAGAGGGGTCCAGGGAGAAAGAGCGAGAGAAACTACAGGAGAGAAAGAGAGATGAACAGAGAGGGAGTGAGAGGGAGAGAGAGAGAACAAGAGAAAGACAGGCAGGCAGAGAGAGGGAGAGAAAAGTGAGAAGAACTGAAAGAGAGCAGGAGAGAGACAGAGAGAGAGAGTGAAACCCCTGGAAGAGAAATACAATGTCAGAAAGATACAACATGAAAATGGGAGAGAAAGACAGGAAGAGAAAGTCAGACAGACAGCAAGACAGAAATCCCAGGGAGTGATGTAGGACAGAGAGAGAGAGGAGTTGCAACAGCAGAGAGATAGAGCTGAGAGAGTTGGGTGATGGTGGGGATGTGGGGGGGGTGGGGGGGGGTGCACTGTGCAATGCAGTGAGAATGATGTACGGGCAAGAATAGCAAGATCCCACAGAACTGAGATATAGATGTAGAGAGAGATGAGCAAGGTGTTGGTTTTGTGAAAGATTGAACGATTAAGCATTCCTGAAAAACCTGGTGAGGTGACAAAGGGGAAATGTAAACGGCAGAGATGTGAATGATGTTGAGAGATAGGGATTGAAGAAAAGACGTGGGAGACAGAACTGGAAACAGAGAAATAGACATGAGAGCTGCAGTGAGAGAGGGAAGCAATGAAATCTGTGAGATCAGACCCCTCTCTAGCATTTTGCTCCCTTGTCTCTCCCCAGTCCAGAGCTCGCACCTTGTGGCAAAATTCCCACAGACAGCCTGAATCCCACAATTCTTGTGTGTGCGTGTCTGTGTCTCTGTGTGTGTCTCTCTCTGTATGTGTGTGTGTGTTCGCTCTCTCTGATTCCAGCTCCTGTCTGATGATTCCTCATAGCAGAATAATTTGATTCTCTGTCTCTGTATTGTCCTTGTTTCAGCTCCCAAATCAAATGCTAATTTATCCATGATCCTATTGAATAGCAGAGCAGGCTCGATGGGCTGAATGGTCTCCTGTTCCTATTCCAGATGGTCTTATGTTCTTAATGCTGTCTCCCAGCTCTTGGCCCACACACTGGAGGTTAGGACTGCACAAGGGACTGATCTGAAGAGTGCTGCACTCTTCCATGAGTCTCGGAGGGAACCAGCCTGATTTGGATTGGCCTCTCAGTGTGATGTGAAATCTCCTCGAGATTCCCCTCAGTCTCTCACTGTAAGGTGGAGCAGGCCAGACTTGGGGAAGCAAACAGCAGGCCAGATGTGCTCTGTCCTCCAGCTCCATATCAGAAGGCCACATGGGAGGGGCTTGTTTCCTTCATCAGCTTCCCGTGCTCTCCCTTCTGGGTTAGGGTGGGGGCCGAATGGCCTTGCTCCTGGCTCCTATTGAGGTGGAGGCTGTCTATGATTGGGTTATACAGGACATGCCCCTGGAGTGAAGTCAGTTAGCTCAGTTGGCTGGACAGTTGGTTTACAATGCAGAGTAAAACCAATAGCGTGGGTTCAATTCAAGAACGCTATCAAGGCTGCACTACACGAACTCCTTCTCAAAGATACTGTGACTGAGCTGATTGGACCAAGCTGCATCTAAATTAAAATCCCTAATGATAATAGCCGACCCATTTTACAGGCATTGCTTGTTTCTTTGTTTCTTGCCTACACCAATGTGATGTTATTATTTGCTGGCCTATAGACTGCACCTATCAGTGACTTTTTCTTCTTAGAATTTCTCCTTTCCACGTAAATTAATTTAAACTCATTCGCCATAGAACATATATTGTCTCTCCACACTGCCCTGATGTCAGCCTTGAATAACAGAGACACCAACTTCTTACACTTCTGTTAGACCTTCCAAATTACCTTGTACTCTTAGATATTTAACTCCCAGTCATGGCCATCCTTCAACTGTGTCTCTCTAATGGCTATTAAATCGTTTTCATTCTTGTTGATTTGTGTCATTAACTCTACACGTTACAAATGCGATAAGCATTCAGGTGAAGTGCCTTTTTGTTAGGTTTCTTGTCCTCATGATTTCTCTAATAATATCTCCATTTGCTTCTTGTCTCTACTCACCTGTTCATTGACGTCTTCTCTCCTCTGTTTCCAATGGCCCAATCACACCTTCCAGGTGAAGCAACACATGAACTGCACTTTGTGCAATCCACTCTACTACAGTCACTGCTTGCAATGTGGTTTCCACTATCTTGGGAAACGAAGTTTGGACTGGGTGACCACACTGCAGAACATCCAAGTTCTATCTTCAAGAAGAGTTCCAGTGAGCCTCAACGCATGCTGAAAGCACCACACCTCAGTTTCTATTTGGGAACTCCACAGCCCTTCAGATCCCATATCAATTTGAATTTTTTTTAGGGCCTGTGCTCTCCCATGTCCTCATCCCCTATTTCTCACGCCAAGCCTTGTTGTCACAAAGCCTGCCATAGCACACTATATATGGTTCACCACTAACAGTCTCCATGAACAGCTTTTCACCCTGCCAGCTAGATCATCAACCACTCCATTGTCCAACTCTTCTTCTCTCTATTTGAACTCTATCGATACCTATCGTTCACTTCCTACCCTCCCCCAACCCCCACTATATCTTCTGCAGATAGACCAACATTTCCAAGTTATCGTCAGTTCTGAGGAATGGTCACTGGACTCGAAATGTTAACTCTGATTTCTTTTTCAGATGTTGCTAGACTTGCTGAGTTTTTCCAGCAGCATCTAGTTTTGTTCTGGTTAGAGTCGGATACTGTGAATGTTCGAGGAAGAATGTTCGAGGAACATGATCTGGTCGAAGCCTGATACTGGACTTGTTCTCTTGTGGATAGTTCCCATTACAAGATGAGCCTTCGGCATCCACCTCTTAGGTCAATGAAGGCAGCAATCATTTCTGCCGCAGTTCTCTCCTGGATGTGATGAACAGCAGAGAGAGAAACATCCCTCATGTCAGATGTGAAAGGATAAGGGTTTATAGGCGCAAAGGCTGAAACAGCGTTTTCTAGTTAAAATACATGAATGTATTCCCTCCAGTGTGACAGTACAGTTGTGTATAGTTGTAAAAAGAATATCTGCATGAATCATTTGTGGCCATAAATGAGACATGGGTTTCTTAGGGGCAGGAATGGTTGCTGGACGTTCCAGGTTTTAGAACATTTAAAAAGAATGGTTGGGGGTGGGGAAAGAGGAGGGCGCGTAGCGCTGCTAATCAGAGAGGGTACCGCAGCTACAGAAGTTACCATTGTCAAGGAGTGTCTGCCTACTGAGGCAGTATGGGTGGAAATTAAGAACAGAAAGGGAGCAGTCACCTCATTTGGGGTTTACTACAGGCCCCCAATAGCAGCAGGGAGATTGAAGAAAGCATAGGTCGGCAGATTTTGGATAAGTGTGAATGTAGTACGGTTGTTGAAATGGGTGACTTTAACTTTCCCAATATTGATTGGAACCTCGTTCGAGCAGATGGTTTGGAAGGAGCTGTTTTTGTATTGTGTGTTCAGGAGGGTTACCTGACTCAGGACATTGACAGGCCGACGAGGGGAGAGACTATTTTGGATTTGGTGCTGGGCAATGAGCCTGGGCAGGTGTCAGATCTTGTGGTGGGAGAGCATTTTGATAATAGTGACCACAACTGCCTCACATTCTACATAGCTATGGAGAAGGAGAGAAGCAGGCACAATGGGAGGCTATTTAATTGGGGAAAAGGAAACTATGATGCTATCAGATGTGAGTTGGGAAGCATGGACTGGGAGCAATTGTTCCATGGAAAGGGCACAATAGACATGTGGAGACTGTTTAATGAACAGTTGTTGCGAGTGGTGCATAAATGTATTCCTCTGAGACAGGCAGGAAGGGGAAAGATAAAGGAACATTGAATGACGAGAGCGGAGGAGCTTCCCGTCAAAAGAAAGAAGGTAACTTGCATAAGGTGGAAGAAGCAAGAGTCTTGCTCAGCTCTAGAGGATTACAGGCAGGCGAAAAATTAGCTAAAAGATGGTGTGAGAAGGGCCGGGGGGGGGAGCATGAAAAAGGCTTGGCAGGAAGGATTAGGAAAAATCCAAAGGCATTTTACATGTATGTGAGGAGTAAGAGAATGATCAAAGAAAGTGTAGGGCCGATCAGGGATAGCTTAGGGAACTTGTGTATAGAGTCTGAGGAGGTAGCGGAAACTCCAAATTAGTTTTTTTGCTTCTGTCTTTACTGAAGAAAAGCACCTTGTAGTGAATGAAACCATTGAGGAGCAGGTAAGCATGCTGGAACGGATAGAGATTGAGGAAGCGGATGTGCTGAAAATTTTGACTAACATTAAGATTGACAAGTCGCCAGGGCCAGACCAGATTTGTCCTCGGCTGCTTTGGGAAGTGAGAAATGTGATTGCTTCGCCGCTTGCGAAGATCTCTGCATCATCGCTCTCCACCGAAGTCGTACCTGAGAGCTGGAGGGAGGCAAATGCAATTCCTCTTTTCAAGAAAAGAAATAGGGAAATCCCCGGCAATTACAGACCAGTCAGTCTCACGTTTGTTGTCTGCAAGGTGTTAGAAAGGATTCTGAGGGATAGGATTTATGACCATCTGGAAGAGTATGGCTTGTTTAAATGCAGTCAACATGGCTTTGTGAGGGGCAGGTCATGCCTCAGAAATCTTATTGAGTTCTTTGAGGATGTTACTAGGCCAATTGATGAGGGTCGAGCGGTGAATGTTGTATATCTGTACTTCAGTATGGCATTTGATAAGGTTCTCCATGGTAGATTCGTTCAGAAGGTCAGGAGGAATGGGATACAGGGAAATTTAGCTGTCTGAATACAGAATTGGCTGGTCAACAGAAGACAGTGAGGGTTAGTGGAAGGAACATATTCTGCCTGGAAGTCAGTGGTGAGTGGTGCTCCACAGGGCTCTGTCCTTGGGCCTCTACTCTTTGTTATTTTATTACTGACTCGGATGAGGAGATTGACGGATGGGTCAGCAAGTTTGCAGACGACACCAAGGTTGGAGGTGTCGTTGACAGTATAGAGGACTGTTATAGGCTGCAGTGAGACATTGGCAGGATGCAGAGATGGGCTGAGAAGTGGCAGATGGAGTTCAACCTGGATAAATGCGAGGTGATGCATTTTGGAAGGTCGAGCTTGAAAGCTGAGTACAGGATTAAAGCCAAGATTCTTGGCAGTGTGGAAGAACAGAGGGATTTTGGTGTGCAGATACATAAATCCCTTAAAATGCCCACCCAAGTGGACAGGGTTGTTAAGAAAGCATATGGTGTTTTGGCTTTCATTAACGGGGGATTGAGTTTAAGAGTCGTGAGATCGTGTTGCAGCTCCATAAAATTTTGGTTAGACCGCACTTGGAATACTGTGTCCAGTTCGGGTCGCCCTATTATAGGAAAGATGTGGATGCTTTGGAGAGGGTTCAGTGGAGGTTTACCAGGATGCTGCCTGGAATAGAGGGCTTATCTAACAAAGAGAGGTTGACTGAGCTCAGGCATTTGTCTTTGGGAAAAAGAAGGAAGAGAGGGGACCTAATTGAGGTGGACAAGATAATGAGAGGCATAGATAGAGTTGATAGCCAGAGACTATTTCCCAGGGCAGAAATTGTTAACATGAGGGGTGTTAGTTTTCAGCTGTTTGGCAGAACGTATAGAGGGGATGTCAGAGGCGGGTTCTTTACACAGAGAGTTGGAAGAGCATGGAATGCGTTGCCAGCAGCAGTTGTGGAAGTGAGGTCATTGAGGATATTTAAGAAACTACTGGACATGCATATAGTCAAAGAAATTTGAGGGTGCATACATGAGGATCAATGGTCGGCACAACATCGTGGGTTGAAGGGCCTGTTCTGTGCTGTACTGTTCTATGTTCTATGTTCTATTTCTATGTTCGATGAAGTGCATCTGTACCTTTCGACCATCTGCAACCTGTACTGACAGAGAGTGCTCCCTCAATACCTTAGAAACCATCCCCTCAGGATGATTATCCCCAAAGCACCTCGACAGAACATTCATGCCCTCAACACCTCAGAAAGCAAACCTGTTGCTCCCTTGTGCCGTCTTCATCCCCAAACCTGTTCTCACGTGTTGACCCACAACCACCTCTAAGATTGGAGCCCAGGACCCAGAACATTATTTGATTGATCATACAATCCCTAAGATGTGGAAGCAGGCCATTCAGCCTATCAGAGCATCCCATCCCCCACCCCACCCCCATCTCTGGATCCCTTCATTTCCTCTGGCAAATCCACCTAGCCTGCAATCCTTGGACAGTGGGAGGGAACTGGAGCACCCGGAGGCTGACACGGGGAGAATGTGCCAACTCCACACAGACAGTCATCCGAGGCTGGAATCGAACCGAATGGGGTGAGGCAACACTGAGCCCCCGTGACAATCCCACCATCTCCTCCCCGTTGATGACCGTTTGATGTCTATACCCAGGGAGTATCTAACTTGTCTAGCGTTTATTTAAGAAAGATTAGGGAAAAGGGCAATACCTCCATAAGCTCAAGATTCTTGATCCCCCTCGAAAAAATATTTATATCAATTTCAAAAAGAGACTTTATTCACAAAAAAAAACTTCGTACAAGCATAGTCACTAAAGTTCGGTTTTGTACAGTCTTTACCAGTCTTTGTCATGACATATATACTCGCCTCGGCTGATTAACTGAAATGTTAGGTCTGAGCTGTTCCTTCTGAATTAACATACAAAGTTAAATTGAGAAGGTTCTTTGTGAAGTGCCTGTAAATCTTTATCTGTTCTCCCATGTACCCCACTCTCCGAATACATTACCTTACAAAGCCTTAAACCTGTTTGTCAACTTTCAGCAGAAGCAGCCTCAGGGCATTGAACACAGACTGAATTATACAGTGACGCTTGGATCAGGTCAGATCAAATTCTCAAGCAAACAGATGGCTGGGGACATTCAGTACCAATGTTGAAGAGAGAGAGGAACAATTCACATTTCAAGTGACCATTCCTCAAAACGGTCTGTTCTGAAGGAACTTTCCCGCAGAAATCACTGGATTGAAAGCTGAACTCTCTCTCTGTCTCTTTCTCCATCTCCCTTCAGAGATGCTGTCAGTCATGCTTAGCTTCTTCAGCAATCTCTGTATTGATGTTTCAGGTCTCCAGCGCATCCGTACAAGTTGACTTTAGTGTTGAATTCTCAAG
Organism: Chiloscyllium punctatum; assembly: GCF_047496795.1. Classification (NCBI taxonomy): domain Eukaryota; kingdom Metazoa; phylum Chordata; class Chondrichthyes; order Orectolobiformes; family Hemiscylliidae; genus Chiloscyllium; species Chiloscyllium punctatum. The sequence goes on along the minus strand of NC_092748.1, from coordinate 27,639,535 downwards.
CTTGCTCTATTAAAGGGATAGAATTCCTCTGCTACAAAGGGGGGGCCAGTTACCTCAGCTAACTCGTTCGTGATGACAGCATTGCTGGCTCAATCTCTATCATGTCTGAAATTACCATGAAGGCCCCAGCTTCTCAACCTCGCCCCTCACCTGAGGTGTGTGTCCCACCAGTCCTCTCTCTCTGACAAGACTGCAGCTCTCGGGTCCTCCTAGTCTACAATAACTTCCCAACTTTAAAAGGGCACTCCAGTAAGAGAGCTGTTTACATGGTTCAGGTCAAAATCCTGGAGCTCCCTCCCTAACATCACTGTGGGACACCCAAGGACTGCAGCAGGAGAGTACACCCCACCCCCAACTTCCAGGCAACTATTAGAGGGTGTGGTAATCACATGCAAGCCAAATTTGAAAATAAGTTTTATAACAGGGTCACGGTGGATGGTCATTAAGACTGTTTCTTTACCTCCGTTGAAATCAGCAGAATGAAGAATCAAAGGGTGGGTTGAAAATGACAATGATAGCCTTTTGTAGGGTGGTGTTTATTAGAGTTTGTATCGACAGTATAAATGTTTGAGTACTTATTCAAGGGCATGCAGGTAGCTGCCAGAGGAAGTGTTGGGGGCTGGTACAATTGTGACATTTAAAAGGCATCAGGATGAGTATGTGAATAGGAAGGGTTTAGAGGGATATCAGCCAAGTGCTAGCAAATGGAATGAAATGAGATGAGAATATCTGGTTCGTAGGGACGAGTTGGACTGGAGGGTCTGTTTCCAAGCTGTGCACCTCTGTGACTCTGTGCCTCTGAATAGTCTATTGCAGAGCGTTTCAGACAGACCTTGGTTTGTGTGTCTCTCTCATGCTTCCTCAGAATCTGCAAAACCCTATGTCCACAAATTTCCACAAGAAAAAATGATGGTCAGTACTGAGGGAGTGCAACACTGTCAGAGGGTCAACACTGAGGGAGTGCTACACTGTCAGAGGGTCAGTACTGAGGGAGTGCTGCACTGTCAAAGGGTCAGTACTGAGGGAGTTCTACACTGTCAGAAGATCAGTACTGAGGGAGCGCTACACTGTCAGAGGGTCAGGACTGAGGGAGTGCTGCACTGTCAGAGGGTCAACACTGAGGGAGTGCTGCACTGTCAGAGGGTCAACACTGAGGGAGTGCTACACTGTCAGAGGGTCAGTACTGAGGGAATGCTACACTGTCAGAAGATCAGTACTGAGGGAGTGCTGCAATGTCAGAGGTTCAGGACTGAGGGAGTGCTGCACTGTCAGAGGGTCAGGACTGAGGGAGTGCTGCACTGTCAGAAGATCAGTACTGAGGGAGTGCTGCACTGTCAGAGGGCCAGTACTGAGGGAGTGCTACACTGTTAGCGAGTCAGTACTGAGGGAGTGCTGCAATGTCAGAATGTCAGTACTGAGCAAGTGCTGCAATGTCAGAGGGTCAGTACTGAGAGAGTGCTACACTGTCGGAGGGTTAGTGCTGAGGGAGTGTCACACTGGCAGAGGGTCAGCACTGAGGGAGTGCTGCACTGACAGAGGGTCAGTACTGAGGGAGTGCTGAACTGTCACAGGGTCAGTACTATGGGATTTCTGCACTGTCAAAGGTTCAGTACTGAGGGAGTGCTTCAGTATCAAAGGATCATTACTGAGGCAGTGCTGTGCTGTTAGGGGTCAGTACTGAGGGAGCACTGAACTCTCAGTGGTTCAGTACTGAGAGAGCTCTACACTGCCAAGGGGTCAGTATTGAGTGAGTGCTGCACTTTCAGGAATGCTGGACCGAGGGATTGCTGCACTGTCCGAGTGTCAGTTCAGAGGGAGAGCTGCACTATCAGAGTGTCAGTATGGAGTCAGGTTCACACTATCAGAGGATCGGTACTGAGGGATCACCGCACTATCGGACAGTCAGTACTGAGGGCCTGCTACATTGCCAGAGAGTCAGTTTGAGGGAGTACAGCATTGTCAGAGGGTCGGGATGGAGGAAGTGCTGAAATGTCAGAGGGTCAGTACTGAGATTGTGCTGCACTGTCAGAGAATCAGTACTGAGGGAGTTCAGCATTGTCAGAGGGTCGGGACGGAGGAAGCACTGAAATGTCAAACGGTCAGTACTGAGAGAGTGCTGAACTGTGAGAGGGTCAGTACTGAGGGAGTGCTGCACTGTCAGAGGATCAGTACTGAGGAAATGCTCATTCTCGGAGGGTCAGTACTAAGGGATCACCATGCTGTCAGAGGGTCAAGACTGAGGGATCACCTCACTGTTGGTCAGTCAGTATTAAGGGCCTGTTGCATTGCCAGAATATCTGTACTGAGGAGCGCTACACTGTCAAAGGTTGAGAACTGCGGGAGTGCTGCACTGTCAGAGGGTCAGGACTGAGGTAGTGCTGCACTGACGGACAGTCAATTCTGAGGGCCTGCTGCATTGCCAGAGAGTCAGTCCTGAGAGAGTGCTGCAGTGTTAGAGGGTCAGTATTGCGGAAGTATTGTAATGTCAGAGATTCAGTACTGAGGAAGTGCTGCACTGTCAGGGGTGCAGGACCAAAGGAGTGCTGCACTGTCAGCGTGTCAGTTCTGAGGGAGTGCTGCACTGTCAGAATGTCTGTACTGAGGGAGTGCAGCACTGTCAAGAGGGTCAGTACTGAGGAAGTGTCGCACTGTCAGAGGGTCAGTACTGAGGGAACGCTGCACTGTCAGAGGGTCAGTGCTGAGTGAATGCCACACTGCCAGGGGTGTAGGACCAAGGGAGTGCTGCACTGCCCGAGTGTCAGAACTTGAGGGAGTGCAGCACTGTCAGTGGATCAGTATGGAGGGAGTGCAGCATTGTATGAGGGTCAGGACGGAGGAAGCACTGCAATGTCAGAGGGTCACTACTGAGGGAGTGCTGCGCTGTCATGGGGTCAGTAATGAAGGATTGCCGCAATTTCAGAGGGTCAATCTGGGGGCAGTGCTGCACTGTCAGAAGGTCAATACTGAGGGAGCGCTGCAGTGTCAGAGGGTCATTACTGATGGAGTGCCACACTGTCAGAGGGTTATTACTGAAGGAGCGATACACTGTCAATGCATCATTCGGAGGGACACCTGCATTTTAAGAGAGTCAGTACTGAGTGAGTGCCACACTATCAGATGGGCTGAATGGACTAATTTCTGCTCCCATGTCTTGTGGTCGAAGAGGAATTTCTGAAATTGTTCAGTACATTTCTGCCTCTGTGTCGTTCATACCCTGCTCAGCAATGATTCCCGCATCCAGATTCCAGAGACTGTGTTCAAACACACCGTCTTTATTTGGTTATTGAACCTGAAGAGCTTCCCCATCTTTTCTCAGGGATTGAGTTTTTGTTTTATTCTTCAGCTTCCCTGTGCTCATCCCAAATAATTCCCACTGCGCCTCACTCAGCACAGTTGTGTTTTCATTATTTCTGAGCTTCCCTGTGCTAATCCACATGCAGACTGACGTCCCAGACTCCAAATCACAGGCTAATTGCCTGGGAGACAGCAGTGGTAAGAGGGGAAATAGAAATCTGAAAGTATTTTACAGTGACATTAAGGGTGACTTGTTAATGAGAGAAAGAGTAGGTTGTGGGATACAGTGATAATTTGTGCATGGACCCAGAGACTATAGTGAGTGGATACATTTTGTCAATGCTCATTGGGACAGGGTTTATATGAAATCGTGAAGAAATGTATCTCAGTTTACAGAATGAGGTGATGGAGGAAGTAGCAGGTATACTTGCAAACATTTTCAAATCCCCTCTGGCCACAGGAGAGGTGTCGTCGGACTGACCATGTGGTACTGTTATTCAAGAAGGAGCATGAGATTTATCAGGCAGCTACAGGCCAGTCAGGCTAATATCGTGGATGGGACATCTATTGGAAGCAATTTTGGGAGATAGAATTAATCAGTATTTAAAGAGACTGGAGTTCATGAAAAACAGTCAGGATATTAAGTGGGGGTCAGGTCTGACCAATGGGATTGCACTTTTTATGGAGGTGACCAGGTGTGTAAATAAGGGCAATGCTTTCCTGTCACCTGCTTGGAGGTCAGTAAGGCTTTTATCAGGACCCATATTGGAAACTGATAGCGAACATAAAAACTCAAGATCCAAGGAATTTGGCACAGAATGCTGAGTGGCAGGAAGCAGACAGTGATGGCCCAATTTGAAATCTCTGTTTGTTCATGTCTCACTGTTGGGGTCTTGCTGATGTGGTTGATAGAAAAGATTTAGGTTTGAATTTTGGAGGGTTAATCAGTGGGTTCATGAATGATATGAAGATTGGTGAGGTGATAAATACTGAGGATGATAGCCTTAGCTTACAAAAGTCTGGAGATGGGCTTGTCAGGTGGACCAATCAGTGACAACGGGTGAGGTGCCTGAAGACTGGAGGGTGATTAATGATGTGCCATTATTGCAAGGAACAGCCATGGAACTGTGGAGCTGTGAGCCTGATGGCAGTGGTGGGTAAGCTGTTGGAGGTCATTCTGAGAGACAATTTACATGCATTTGGAAAAGCAAGAATTGATTCGGCATGGTCAGCATGGCTTGTGGAAATGGTTTGTCTAAGTTGATAGAGTTTTTGAAGGGTTGACTGAGAAGATAGATGAGAAGGTTTCACATGGGAGACTGCTTAGTAAAAGGTTAGATGACATGACATCTAGGGAGAGAGGTCAGCACAGTGGTTAGCACTGCTTCCTCACAGCACCAAGGATGCAACTTTGATTCTAGCTCCCGGTCGTTGTCTGTGCAGAGTTTACACATTCTCCCTGTATCTGTGGGTTTCCTCCGGGTGCTCTGGTTTCCTCCCACAGTCCAAAGCTGTGCAGGTTAGGTGGGGTGGCTATAGGAAATGCAGCATTACAGGGACAGAATAGAGAGTGTGAGTGTAGGTGGGATGCTTTTCAGACGGTCATTGCGGACCTGCTGGGCTGAATGTCTTGATTTTACACTGTAGGAATTCTATGATTAATCCAGAGACCCAATAATGCCCTGGGGACCAGGGCTCCAATCTTGGACTGTGGTGGATATAGGTCCTTACAATCTGAAGGTATTTCTGGATGAATGCAGTCTGAGATTGGGGCTGTGCTGTGTTCTGAGGTGTTGAGGGTGTGAATGTTTTGTGGAGGTACTGTCTGAGGGGCATTGTGGGTAAACACAATGGAGTGGTGCTCTCTGAGGTATGAAGGAGCACTATCTGGTGGTACAAGGTGCAGAATGTAGGAAGGTACAGATACACTTCACTGATCACTTCCTCAGGGTCTGCAAGGCACACTGGTGTTGTAATTTGGAATTGAGGCCACTTCCACTTTAGAAGATTCAGATCTTTTAAAACAAACATTGAAAAATAATCTTAAACACGGATTGGAGGAAAACTGTTGTCAATCTATGGTCACTTGGTGCTTGGAGACTCTCCAGAAAAGCAGGCACCCAAACAGACCAACATTATCGATGTAAGAAGTGGTGCACAGGAAGATCCAACAAGTCATTTGCAGTTGCTGTCTGTCTCCCTAGAGCAATCATCATGCGAGATCAGGGTTCACTCCTAGGAGAAGTAATCTCTCTATCGAACCTTTCTCCACGTTTGTACAATAATTGTGGTTTTTGTATGTGTATGTGTGTGTGTCTGTGTATCTCTGTGAGAGAGAGAGACAGAGAGCGAGTGTGTGTCCGTGTGTGTGAGAGAAGGATTATGTGTTTGTGTATGTGTCTGCCTGAGTGTGTGTTTGCATGCGTGAGTGAGAGAGAGAGAGGAATGTGTGTGTGTGTGAGAGAGTGTGTATGTGTTTGAGGGAGTGAGAGTGTGTGCATTTGAGAGAGTGAGTGTCTGTGAGAGAGAATGAGTGAGTGTGTGTGTTTTTGAGGGAGTGAATGTTTTTGAGAGAGAGCGAGTGTGTGTGTGTGTGTGTGTGTAACCTAGCCAGTCTTATTCTGTGCCCAGCTTCAGGTGAATTGGTCCGTGTGTCTCCAAAGACACAAAAGCTGCAAGAGTTACTTAATTGGGGTAAAGAGAGTGTTGCTCATTCCAGTAGGAACTCATCCAGTAAACCTTCTATGAACCGTTCCTCACACACTAACGTCCCTCTGGCAGTACAGTGACTAGTCCTGCACACAGTGCTCCAGATACAAACCAATGTAATGACATTGTAGTCTTACCAGAGCATGGGGCAGCTCCTCATTAGAGAGTGGTGTCTGGTGGTGTTTTAATCAGAGGGTCAGCATGGCCCAGCTGAGGGGAAAGTTTGGGAAGGAAAGTTCTTCAGGGTGTTGAAATTGAACCCACGCTATTGGTTTTACTCTGCATTATAAACCAACTGTCCAGCCAATTGGGCTAACTGACTTCACTCCATGGGCATGCCCTCTCTAACCCAATGATAGCCAGCCTGCACCTCAATAGGAGGAGAAAGAAGGTCATTCGACCCCCACTCTAACCCAGAAGGGAGAGCTCGGGAAGCTGATGAAGGAAACAAGCCCCTCCCATGTGGCCTTCTGAAATGGAGCTGAAGGACAGACCACATCTGGCCTGCTGTTTGCTTCCCCGAGACTGGCCTGCTCCACCTTACAGTGAGCACCTCGAGGAGATTTCACTTCTCACTGAGAGGCTGCAACTCCAATCCAAATCAGGCTGGTTCCCTCCGAGACTCACGGAAGAGTGCAGCACTCTACAGTTCAGGCCCTTGTGTAGTTATAACCTCCAGTGTGTGGGGGGCAAGAGCTGGGAGATAGCGTTAAGAACATAAGACCATCCGAAATAGGAAAAGGAGGAGACCATTCAGCCTCTCGAGCCTGCTCTGGTATTCAATAGGATTATGGATGATTCAACATTTGATTTCGGAGCTGAAACAAGGACAGTACAGAGACAGAGAATCAAATTATTCTGCCATTAGGAATCATCAGACGAAAACTGGAATCAGAGAGAACACACATACATTACACGGACACACACACACACACACACACACACACACACACACACACACACACACACACACAAGAATTGTGGGATTCAGGCTGTCTGTGGGAATTTTGCCATAAGGGTCAAGCTCTGGACTGGGGAGAGCCAAAGGAGCAAAATGCTATAGAGGGGTCTGATCCAACCGATCTGACTGCTCCTCTCCCTCACTGCAGCTCTCATGTCTATTTCTGTGTTCCCAGTTCTCTCTCCCACATCTTTCCTTCAATCCCTGTCTCTCAACATCCTGCACATCTCTGCCCTGTTTACATTTCCCAGTAGATTCCCTTCCCCCTTTGTCACCTCACCAGGTTTGTCAGGAATGCTTAATCATTCAGTCTTCCACAAAACTAACACCTTGCTCATCTCTCTCTGCATCTATCGCTCAGCTCTGTGGGATCTTGCTATTCCTATCTGTACATCCTCTAGCCACATCACAGCAGCCCCCACGACCACCCAATTCTCTCAGCTCTATCTCTCTGCTGTTGCAACTTCTCTCTCTCTCAATCCAATATCTCTCCCTGGGATTTCTGTCTTGCTGTCTGCCTGAACTTCTCTCCCTCTCTTTCTCTCCCCATTTTCACCTTGTATCTGTCTGACATTGTATTTCTCTTCCTGGAGTTTCACTCTCTCTGTCTCTTCTGTCTCTCTCCTGCTCTCTCTCAGTTCTTCTCACTTCCTCTCCCGCCCTCTGCCTGCCTGTCTTTCTCTTGTTCTCTCCCTCCCTCTCACTGTCTGTCCGTCCATCTCTCTTTCTCCAGTAGTTTCTCTCGCTCTTTCTCCCTGGACCCCTCTGCTCTCTCCCAGTGACTGGGGGAAGGGGCATTGGGAAGAGCTTACCTCAGTGCCTGGTCTCTCTCAGGATTTACCCCGACTGTGGGGAGGGGGTGAGTGGAAGGAACATGAAGCACTTTTCTGAGTGAGTCTGAAATAGAGAAAAAGAGAAAGAGAAAGGGAGAGTGACAAAAAGAGAGAGAGACATGGAGAGAGTGGAGATGGAGAAAGTGGAGAGAGAGAGAAATGGGCAGTGGTGGAGGTGGAGTGAGAAAAGGACAGAGTGAGAGAGGCGGAGAGAGAGAGAGTGAGAACATATATGGAGGGAGAAGTTCAGTGTGTGTACTTGGTGATGGTTTCAGAGTGCGATCTTGCTGTGCATTACAGCAGTCAGTCAAAAGGTGAATTAGTCTCTGCACTATGTCCTCCAGCCCAGGGGTTGTGAGTCTGCATGGGAAAGGAGAGAGAAGGAGACAAGGAGGGAGTGGGACAGCCAGAGGCAGGGGGAGTGTTTGATCGGGCTTTGGGGTTGGTGAAGAAAGGAGGGACTGTTGTCAGAGAGAGATGGAGGGAGGGATAGCATATGATGAAAAGTCGCAGACAGGCAGGAGAAGAGGTTATGGATCGGTCAGGGAGGGGGAGATTACAGTGTTGGTTAGGGGTCAGCCAGGGAGAGGATGAGTGCAGTGTTGGGTACGGATCAGTCAGGGAGGGATGAGTGCAGTGTTGTGTAGGGATAAGTGAGGGAGGGTGTGAGTGCAGTGTTTTGTAGGGATGAGTCAGGGATTAGATGTTTGCAGTGTTGGGTTATGGATCAGTCAGTGAGGGGGTGATTGCAGTGTTGCCTGGGGATTAGTCAGGGAGGGGGATATTGCAGTATTGGGTAGGGATTATTCAGGAAGGGGGAGATTGCAATGTTGGCTCGGCATCAGTCAGGGAGGGGGTGATTGCAGTGTTGAGTAGGGATCAGTCAGGGAGGGGTGATTGCAGTGTTGGGTTGGGATAGGTCAAGGAGGGTGTGATTACAGTTTTGGGCAGGGATCAGTCAGGGAGGGGGTGACTGCAGTGTTGGGTAGGGATCATTCAGGGAGAGGGTGATTGCAGTGTTGGGTAGGGATTAGTCAGGGAGGTGGAGATTGCAGTGTTGGGTCGGGATCAGTCAGGGAGGGGGTGTTTGCAGTGTTGGGTAGGGATCCTTCAGGGAGGGGGTGACTGCAGTGTTGGGTAGGGATGAGTCACGGAGGGGGAGGGTGCAGTGTTGTGTGGGCATAAGTCAAGGAGGGGGTGAGTGCAGTGTTGGGTAGGGATCAGTCAGGGTGGGGGAGATTGCAGTGTTGGATAGGGATGAGTCAGGGAGGGGGAGGGTGCAGTGTTGTGTGGGCATACGTCAGGGAGGAGGTGAGTGCAGTGTTGGGTAGAGATCAGTCAGGGTGGGGGAGATTGTAATGTTGGGTAGGAACCAGTCAGGTTGGGAGGATTACAGTGTTCAGTCGGGATAAGTCAGGGAGGGGGTGATTGCAATGTTGGGTAGGGATCAGTCAGGAGGGGGTGATTGCATTGTTGGGTAGGGATCATTCAGGGAGGGGGTGACTGCAGTGTTGGGTAGGTAGGGGTCAGTCAGGTACGGGTTGATTGCAGTGTTGGGTAGGGATCAGTCAGGGAGGGGGTGATTGCAGTGTTTCCTGGGGATTAGTCAGGGAGGAGGTGATTGCAGGGTTGGGAAGGGATCAGTCGGTGGGGGTGATTGTAGTGTCGGTTTGGGATCAGTCAGGGAGGGGGAAATTGCAGTGCTAGGTTGGGATCAGTCAGGGAGGGTGTGATTTCTGTGTTGGGTAAGGATCAGTCAGCGAGGAGGAGAGGGCAGTTTGGGGTGGTGATCAGCCAGGGAGGGGGTGAGTGCAGTGTTGGGTAGGTATCAGTCAGGTAGGGTGTGGTTGCAGTGCTGGTTACGGATCAGTCATGGAGGGTGTGATTGCAGTGTTGGGTCGGGATCAGTCAGGAAGGGGGACATTGCAGTGTTGTTTAGGGATTAGTCAGGAAGGGGGAGATTGCAGTGTTGGTTAGGGATTAGTCAGGGAGGGGAAAATTACAGTTTTGCCTGGGGATCAGTAGGGGAAGAGGTGATTGCAGATTTCCCTGGGGATAAATCAGGGAAGGGGTGATTGAAGTTTTGGGTTGGGATTAGTAAGGGAGGGGGAGATTGCAGTGTTGGGTAGGAATTAGTCAGGGAGGGAAGATTGCAGTGTTGGGTACGGATTAGTCAGGGAAGGGGTGATTGCAGTGTTGGGTAGAGATCAGTCAGGGAGATGTGGTTGCAAGTGTTGCATTGTGATCAGTCAGGGAGGGGGTGATTGCAGAGTTGTGTAGGGATCAGTCAGGCAGGGGGCGATTACAGTGTTTGGTAGGGATCAGTCAGGGAGTGAGTGAGTGCAGTGTTGGGTTGGGATCAGTCAGGGAGGGGGAGAGTGCAGTGTTGTGTGGGGAAAAGTCAGAGAGGGGGTGAGTGCAGTGTTGGGTGGAGATCAGTCAGTGAGGGGGTGATTGCAGTATTGCCTGGGGATTAGTTAGGAGGGGGATATTGCAGTATTGGGTAGGGATTATTCAGGAAGGGGGAGATTGCAATGTTGGCTCGGCATCAGTCAGGGTGGGGTGATTGCAGTGTTGGGTAGGGATCAGTCAGAGAGGGGGTGACTGCAGTGTTGGGTAGGGATCATTCAGGGAGAGGGTGATTGCAGTGTTGGGTAGGGATTAGTCAGGGAGGTGGAGTTTGCAGTGTTGGGTCGGGATTAGTCAGGGAGGGGGTGATTGCAGTGTTGGGTAGAGATCAGTCAGGGAGATGTGATTGCAGTGTTGCATTGTGATCAGTCAGGGAGGGGGCGATTACAGTGTTTGGTAGGGATCAGTCAGGGAGGGGGTGATTGCAGAGTTGTGTAGGGATCAGTCAGGGAGGGGGTGATTGCAGAGTTGTGTAGGGATAAGTCAGGGAGGGGGTGATTACAGTGTTTGGTAGGGATCAGTCAGTGAGTGTGCGATTGCTGCATTGGGTAGGGATCAGTCAGGGAGGGGGAGAGTGCAGTGTTGTGTGGGGAAAAGTCAGAGAGGGGGTGAGTGCAGTATTGGGTGGAGATCAGTCAGTGAGGGGGTGATTGCAGTATTGCCTGGGGATTAGTCAGGAGGGGGATATTGCAGTATTGGGTAGGGATTATTCAGGAAGGGGGAGATTGCAATGTTGGCTCGGCATCAGTCAGGGAGGGGTGATTGCAGTGTTGGGTAGGGATCAGTCAGAGAGGGGGTGATTACAGTGTTGGGTAGGGATCAATCTGGGAGGGGGTGATTGCAGTGGGGGTAGGGACTAGTCAGGGAGGGGTGATTGCAGTGTTGGTTGGGATCAATCAGAGAGGGTGTGATTACAGTTTTGGGTAGGGATCATTCAGGGAGAGGGTGATTGCAGTGGGGGTAGGGATTAGTTAGGGAGGTGGAGATTGCAGTGTTTTTTAGGAATCAGTCAGGGAGGGGGTGGTTGCAGTGTTGGGTAGGGATCAGTCAGCAAGGGGGTGATTGCAGTGTTGGGTAGGGATGAGTCAGGGAGGGGGTGAGTGCAGTGTTGGGTAGGGGTCAGTCAGGGTGGTGGAGATTGCAGTGTTGGGTAGGGATGAGTCATGGAGGGGGAGGGTGCAGTATTGTGTGGGCATAAGTCTGGGAGGAGGTGAGTGCAGTGTTGGGTAGGGATCAGTCAGGGTGGGGGAGATTGCAATGTTGGGTAGGGACCAGTCAGGTTGGGAGGATTACAGTGTTCAGTAGGGATCAGTCAGGGAGGGGGTGTTTGCAGTGTTGTGTTGGGATCAGTCAGGGAGGGGGTGATTGCAGTGTTGAATAGGTATAAGTCAGGGAGTGGTGATTGCATTGTTGGGTAGGGATCATTCAGGGAGGGGGTGACTGCAGTGTTGGGTAGGGGTGAGTCAGGTACGGTGTGATTGCAGTGTTGTGTAGGGATCAGTCGGGGTGGAAGTGATTGCAGTGTTGTCTGTGGATTAGTCAGGGAAGGGGAGATTGCAAGGTTGCCTGGGGATTAGTCAGGGAGGGGGTGATTGCAGTGTTGGGAAGGAATCACTCAGGGAGGGGGAGATTGCAGTGGTTAGGGATTAGTCAGGGAGGGGAGGATTACAGTTTTGCCTGGGGATCAGTAGGGGAAGAGGTGATTGCAGATTTGCCTGGGGATAAATCAGGGAAGGGGTGATTGCAGTTTTGGGTAGGGATCAATCAGGGAGGGGGTGATTGCAGTGTTGGGTAGGGATCAGTCAGGGAGGGGGTGATTGCAGTGTTTCCTGGGGATTAGTCAGGGAAGGGGAGATTGCAAGGTTTAGATTAGATTACTTACAGTGTGGAAACAGGCCCTTCGGCCCAACAAGTCCACACCGCCCCGCCAAAGCGCGACCTACCCATACCGCTACATTTACCCATTACCTAACACTACAGGCAATTTAGATTGGCCAATTCACCTGACCTGCACATCTTTGGACTGTGGGAGGAAACCGGAGCACACGGAGGAAACCCACGCAGACACGGGGAGAATGTGCAAACTCCACACAGACAGTCGCCTGAGGTGGGAATTGAACCGAGGTCTCTGGCGCTGTGAGGCAGCAGTGCTAACCACTGTGCCACCGTGCCGCCCTAGTGTCGGTTTGGGATCAGTCAGGGAGGGGGAGATTGCAGTGCTGGGCTGAGATCAGTCAGGGAGGGTGTGATTTCTGTGTTGGGTAGGGATCAGTCAGCGAGGGGGAGAGGGCAGTTTGGGGTGGGAATCAGTCAGGGAGGGGGTGAGTGCAGTGTTGGGTAGGGATCATTCAGGGAGGGTGTGGTTGCAGTGTTGGGTAGGGATCAGTCATGGAGGATGTGATTGCAGTGTTGGGTCGGGATCAGTCAGGAAGGGGGACATTGCAGTGTTGGTTAGGGATTAGTCAGGGAGGGGAAAATTACAGTTTTGCCTGGGGATCAATAGGGGAAGAGGTGATTGCAGATTTACCTGGGGATTAATCAGGGAGGGGGAGATTGCAGTGTTGGGTAGGGATTATTCAGGAAGGGGGAGATTGCAATGTTGGGTAGGGATCATTCAGGGAGAGGGTGATTGCAGTGTTGGGTCGGGATTAATCAGGGAGATGGAGTTTGCAGTGTTGGGTAGGGATCAGTCAGGGAGGGGTGATTGCAGTGTTGGGTAGGGATTAGTCAGGGAGGGGTGATTGCAGTGTTGGGTAGGGATAGGTCAGGGAGGGGGTGATTGCTGTTTTGGGCAGGGATCAGTCAGGGAGGGGGTGATTGCAGTGTTGGGTAGGGATCAATCAGGGAGGGGGTGGTTGCAGTGTTGGGTAGGGATCAGTCAGGGTGGGGGAGATTGCAATGTTGGGTCGGGACCAGTCAGGTTGGGAGGATTACAGTGTTCAGTAGGGATCAGTCAGGGAGGGGGTGACTGCAGTGTTGGGTAGGGATCAGACAGGGAGGGGGTGATTGCAGTGTTGAATAGGTATAATTCAGGGAGTGGTGATTGCATTGTTGCGTTGGGATCATTCAGGGAGGGGGTGACTGCAGTGTTGGGTAGGAGTCAGTCAGGTACGGGGTGATTGCAGTGTTGGGTAGGGATCAGTCGGGGTGGAAGTGATTGCAGTGTTGCCTGGGGATTAGTCAGGGAGGGGGTGATTGCAGTGTTGGGAAGGGATCAGTCAGGGAGGGGGAGATTGCAGTGCTAGGTTGGGATCAGTCAGGACGGGGGAGATTGCAGTGTTGGTTAGGGATTCGTCAGGGAGGGGAAGATTACAGTTTTGCCTGGGGATCAGTAGGGGAAGAGGTGATTGCAGATTTGCATGGGGATAAGTCAGGGAAGGGGTGATTGCAGTTTTGGGTTGGGATCAGTCAGGGAGAGGGAGATTGCAGTGTTGGGTAGGGATTAGTCAGGGAGGGGGAGAGTGCAGTGTTGTGTGGGGATAAGTCAGAGAGGGCGTGAGTGCAGTGTTGGGTGGGGATCAGTCAGTGAGGGGGAGATTGCAGTGTTGGGTTGGGATCAGTCAGGGAGAGGATGATTGCAGTGTTGGTTAGGGATCAGTCAGGGAGGGGGTGATTGCAGTATTGGGTAGGGATCAGTCAGGGAGGGGGTGATTGCAGTATTGGGTAAGGATCAGTCAGGGAGGGGGTGTTTGCAGTGTTGGGTAGTGATCAATCAGGGACGGGTTGATTGCAGTGTTCGAAGGGATGGGTCAGGGAGGGGGAGGGTGCAGTGTTGTGTGGGCATGAATCAAGGAGGGGGTGAGTGCAGTGTTGGGTAGGGATTAGTCAGGGAGGGGGAGATTGCAGTGTTGGGTAGGGATGAGTCAGGGAGGGGGAGGGTGCAGTGTTGTGTGGGTATAAGGCAGGGAGGGGGTGAGTGCAGTGTTGGGTAGGGATCAGTCAGGGTGGGGGAGATTGCAATGTTGGGTAGCGATCAGTCAGGGAGGGGGTGATTGCAGTATTGGGTAGGGATCAGTCAGGGAGGGGGTGATTGCAGTGTTGGGTAGTGATCAATCAGGGAGGGGGTGATTGCAGTGTTCAAAGGGATGGGTCAGGGAGGGGGAGGGTGCAGTGTTATGAGGGCATGAATCAAGGAGGGGGTGAGTGCAGAGTTGGGTAGGGATTAGTGAGGGTGGGGGGATTGCAATGTTGGGTAGGGACCAGTCAGGGAGGGGGTGATTGCAGTGTTGGGTAGGGATCAATCAGGGAGGGGGTGGTTGCAGTGTTGGGTAGGGATCAGTCAGGGTGGGGGAGATTGCAATGTTGGGTAGGGGCCAGTCAGGTTGGGAGGATTACAGTGTTCAGTAGGGATCAGTCAGGGAGGGGGTGACTGCAGTGTTGAATAGGTATAATTCAGGGAGTGGTGATTGCATTGTTGCGTTGGGATCATTCAGGGAGGGGGTGACTGCAGTGTTGGGTAGGAGTCAGTCAGGTACTGGGTGATTGCAGTGTTGGGTAGGGATCAGTCGGGGTGGAAGTGATTGCAGTGTTGCCTGGGGATTAGTCAGGGAAGGGGAGATTGCAAGGTTGCCTGGGGATTAGTCAGGGAGGGGGTGATTGCAGTGTTGGGAAGGGATCAGTCAGGGAGGGGGAGATTGCAGTGCTAGGTTGGGATCAGTCAGGACGGGGGAGATTGCAGTGTTGGTTAGGGATTCGTCAGGGAGGGGAAGATTACAGTTTTGCCTGGGGATCAGTAGGGGAAGAGGTGATTGCAGATTTGCATGGGGATAAGTCAGGGAAGGGGTGATTGCAGTTTTGGGTTGGGATCAGTCAGGGAGAGGGAGATTGCAGTGTTGGGTAGGGATTAGTCAGGGAGGGGGAGAGTGCAGTGTTGTGTGGGGATAAGTCAGAGAGGGCGTGAGTGCAGTGTTGGGTGGGGATCAGTCAGTGAGGGGGAGATTGCAGTGTTGGGTTGGGATCAGTCAGGGAGGGGGTGATTGCAGTATTGGGTAAGGATCAGTCAGGGAGGGGGTGTTTGCAGTGTTGGGTAGTGATCAATCAGGGACGGGGTGATTGCAGTGTTCGAAGGGATGGGTCAGGGAGGGGGAGGGTGCAGTGTTGTGTGGGCATGAATCAAGGAGGGGGTGAGTGCAGTGTTGGGTAGGGATTAGTCAGGGAGGGGGAGATTGCAGTGTTGGGTAGGGATGAGTCAGGGAGGGGGAGGGTGCAGTGTTGTGTGGGTATAAGGCAGGGAGGGGGTGAGTGCAGTGTTGGGTAGGGATCAGTCAGGGTGGGGGAGATTGCAATGTTGGGTAGCGATCAGTCAGGGAGGGGGTGATTGCAGTATTGGGTAGGGATCAGTCAGGGAGGGGGTGATTGCAGTGTTGGGTAGTGATCAATCAGGGAGGGGGTGATTGCAGTGTTCAAAGGGATGGGTCAGGGAGGGGGAGGGTGCAGTGTTATGTGGGCATGAATCAAGGAGGGGGTGAGTGCAGTGTTGGGTAGGGATTAGTGAGGGTGGGGGGATTGCAATGTTGGGTAGGGACCAGTCAGGTTGGGAGGATTACAGTGTTCAGTCAGGATAAGTCAGGGAGGGGGTGATTGCAGTGTTGGGTAGGGATCAGTCAGGATGGGGGAGATTGCAGTGTTGGGTAGGGATGAGTCAGGGAGGGGGAGGGTGCAGAGTTGTGTGGGCATAAGTCAGGGAGGAGGTGAGTGCAGTGTTGGGTAGGGATCAGTCAGGGTGGGGAGATTGCAATGTTGGGTAGGGACCAGTCAGGTTGGGAAGATTACAGTGTTCAATAGGGATCAGTCAGGGAGGGAGTGATTGCAATCGTGGGTAGGGATCATTCAGGGAGGGGGTGACTGCAGTGTTGGGTTGGGATCAGTCAGGGAGGGGATGATTGCAGTGTTGGTAGGGATGGGTCAGGGAGGGGGAGGTTGCATTGTTGTGTGGGCATAAGTCAAGGAGGGGGTGAGTGCAGTGTTGGGCAGGGATTAGTCAGGGTGGGGGAGATTGCAGTGTTGGGTAGGGATGAGTCAGGGAGGGGGTGATTGCAGTGTTGGGTAGGGATCAGTCAGGGTGGGGGAGATTGCAATGTTGGGTAGGGACCAGTCAGGTTGGGAGGATTACAGTGTTCAGTCGCGATATGTCAGGGAGGGGGTGATTGCAGTGTTGGATAGGGATCAGTCAGGGAGTGGTGATTGCAGTTTTGGGTAGGGATCAGTCGGGGAGGAAGTGATTGCAGTGTTGCCTGGGGATTAGTCAGGGAAGGGGAGATTGCAAGGTTGCCTGGGGATTAGTCAGGGAGGGAGTGATTGTAGTGTCGGTTAGGGTTCAGTCAGGGAGGGGGAGATTGCAGTGCTGGGTTGGGATCAGTCAGGGATGGTGTGATATCTCTGTTGAGTAGGGATCAGCCAGCGAGGGGGAGAGGGCAGTTTGGGGTGGGGATCAGTCAGGGAGGGAGTGAGTGCAGTGTTGTGTAGGGATCAGTCAGGGAGCGGGCGATTGCAGTGTTTGGTAGGGATCAGTCAGGGAGTGAGTGAGTGCAGTGTTGGGTTGGGATCAGTCAGTGAGTGTGCGATTGCTGCGTTGGGTAGGGATCAGTCAGGGAGGGGGAGAGTGCAGTGTTGTGTGGGGATAAGTCAGAGAGGGGGTGAGTGCAGTGTTGCCTGGGGATTAGTCAGGGAGGAGGATATTGCAGTATTGGGTAGCGATTATTTAGGAAGGGGGAGATTGCAATGTTGGCTCGGCATCAGTCAGGGAGAGTATGATTGCAGTAGTGGGTAGGGATTAGTCAGGGAGGTGGAATTTGCAGTGTTGGGTAGGGATCAGTCAGGGAGAGGGTGATTGCAGTATTGGGTTGGGATCAGTCTGGGAGAGGGTGATTGCAGTGTTGGTAGGAATGGGTCAGGGAGGGGGAGGTTGCAGTGTTGTGTGGGCATAAGTCAAGGAAGGGGTGAGTGCAGTGTTGGGCAGGGATTAGTCAGGGTGGGGGAGATTGCAGTGTTGGGTAGGGATGAGTCAGGGTGGGGGAGATTGCAATGTTGGGTAGGGACCAGTCAGGTTGGGAGGATTACCGTGTTCAGTCGAGATAAGTCAGGGAGGGGGTGATTGCAGTGTTGGATAGGTATCAGTCAGGGAGTGGTGATTTCAGTTTTGGGTAGGGATCAGTCGGGGAGGAAGTGATTGCAGTGTTGCCTGGGGATTAGTCAGGGAGGGAGTGATCGTAGTGTCGGTTAGGGATCAATCAGGGAGGGGGAGGTTGCAGTGCTGGGTTGGGATCAGTCAGGGATGGTGTGATTTCTGTGTTGGGTAGGGATCAGCCAGCGAGGGGGAGAGGGCAGTTTGGGGTGGGGATCAGTCAGGGAGGGGGTGAGTGCAGTGTTGGGTAGGGATCAGTCAGGAAGGGGGTCATTGCAGTGTTGGTTAGGGATTAGTCAGGAAGGGGGAGATTGCAGTATTGGTTAGGGATTAGTCAGGGAGGGGAAGATTACAGTTTTGCCTGGGGATCAGTAAGGGAAGAGGTGATTGCAGATTTGCCTGGGGATAAGTCAGGGAAGGGTGATTGCAGTTTTGGGTTGGGATTAGTCAGGGAGGGGGAGATTGCGATTTTGGGTTGGAATTAGTCAGGGATGGGGCGATTGCAGTTTTGAGTTGGGATTAGTCAAGGAGGGGGAGATTGCAGCGTTGGGTAGGGATTAGACAGGAAGGGGGTGATGCAATGTGGGTAGGGATTAGTCAGGGAGGGGGAGTTTGCAGTGTTGTGTAGGGATTAGTCAGGGAGGGGGAGATTGCAGTGTTGGGTCGGGATTAGTCAGGGAAGGAAGATTGCAGTGTTGGGTCGGGATCAGTCAGGAAGGGGGAGTTTGCAGTGTTGGTTAGGGATTAGTCAGGAAGGGGGAGATTGCAGTGTTTGTTAGGGATTAGTCAGGCAGGTGAAGATTACAGTTTTGCCTATGGATCAGTTGGCGAAGAGGTGATTGCAGATTTGCCTGGGGATAAATCAGGGAAGGGGTGTTTGCATTTTTGGGCTGGGATTAGTCAGGGAGGGGGAGATTGCAGTGTTGGGTAGGGATTAGTCAGGGGGGGGGTGATGCAGTGCGGGTAGGGATTAGTCAGGGAGGGGAAGATTGCAGTGTTGGGTAGGGTTTAGAGTGGGCGGGGTGATTGTAGTGTTGGGTCGGGATTAGTGAGGGAGGGGGTGATTGCAGTGTTGGGGAGGGATCAGTCAGGGAGGGGGTGATTGCAGAGTTGTGTAGGGATCAGTCAGGGAGGGGGTGATTGCAGAGTTGTGTAGGGATCAGTCAGGGAGGGGGTGATTGCAGTGTTTGGTATGGATCAGTCAGGGAGTGAGTGAGTGCAGTGTTGGATTGGGATCACTCAGTGAGTGTGCGATTGCTGCGTTGGGTAGGGATCAGTCAGGGAGGGGGAGAGTGCAGTGTTGTTTGGGGATAAGTCAGGAAGGGGGATATTGTAGTATTGGGTAGGGATTATTCAGGAAGGGGGAGATTGCACTGTTGGCTCGGCATCAGTCAGGGAGGGGTGATTGCAGTGTTGGGTAGGGATCAGTCAGGGTGGGGGAGATTGCAGTGTTGGGTAGGGATGAGTCAGGGAGGGGGAGGGTGCAGTTTTGTGTGGGCATAAGGCAGGGAGGGGGTAAGGGCAGTGTTGGGTAGGGATCAGTCAGGGTGGGGGAGATTGCAATGTTGGGTAGGGACCAGTCAGGTTGGGAGGATTACAGTGTTCAGTCGGGATAAATCAGGGAGGGGGTGATTGCAGTGTTGGATAGGTATCAGTCAGGGAGTGGTGATTGCAGTATTGGGTAGAGATCAGTCAGGGAGGATGTGATTGCAGTGTTGCCTGGGGATTAGTCAGGGAAGGGGAGATTGCAAGGTTGCCTGGGGATTAGTCAGGGAGGGACTAATTGTAGTGTCGGTTAGGGATCAGTCAGGGAGGGGGAGATTGCAGTGCTGGGTTGGGATCAGTCAGGGATGGTGTGATTTCTGTGTTGGGTAGGGATCAGCCAGCGAGGGGGAGAGGGCAAATTGGGGTGAGGATCATTCAGGGAGGGGGTGAGTGCAGTGTTGGGTAGGTATCAGTCAGGGAGGGTGTGGTTGCAGTGTTGGTTACGAATCAGTCAGGGAGGGTGCGATTGCAGTGTTGGGTCTGGATCAGTCACGAAGGGGGACATTGCAGTGTTGGTTAGGGATTAGTCAGGAAGGGGGAGATTGCAGTGTTGGTTAGGGATTAGTCAGGGAGGGGAAGATCACAGTTCTGCCTGGGGATCAGTAGGGGAAGAGGTGATTGCAGATTTGCCTGGGGATAAGTCAGGGAAGGGGTGATTGCAGTTTTGGGTTGGGATTAGTCAGGGAGTGGGAGATTGCAGTTTTGGGTTGGGATTAGTCAGGGAGGTGGAGATTGCAGTGTTGGGTAGGGATTAGTTAGTGTGGGGGAGATTGCAGTGTTGGGTAGGGATTAGTCAGGGACGGAAGATTGCAGTGTTGGGTCGGGATTAGTCAGGGAGGCGGTGATTGCAGTGTTGGGTAGGGATTAGTCAGGGAGGGGGTGATTGCAGTGTTGGGTAGGGATCCTTCAGGGAGGGGGTGGTTGCAGTGTTGGCTAGGGATCAGTCAAAAGTGTGTGAATGCAGTGTTGGGTAGGGATCAGGTAGGAGGAGCGGAATGTAGTATTGGGTAGGGGTCAGTCAAGAACAGGTTGATTGTAGTGATGGATCGGGATTAGTCAGGGAGGTGGTGTTCGCCGTGTTGGGTAGGGATTAGTCAGGGAGGGGGTGATTGCAGTGTTGGGCAGGGGATTAGTCAGGGAGGGGTAATTGCAGTGTTGAGTAGTGATCAGTCAGGGAGGGAGAGATTACAGTGTTGGGTAGGGATTAGTCAGGGAGGGGGTGATTGCAGTGTTGGGTAGGGATCAGACAGAGGGGGAGAGTGCAGTGTTGGGTAAGGATCAGTCAGGGACAGTGCGATTGCTGCGTTGGGTAGGGATCAGTCAGGGAGGGGGAGAGTGCAGTGTTGTGTGGGGATAAATCAGAGAGGGCGTGAGTGCAGTGTTGGGTGGGGATCAGTCAGTGAGGGGGTGATTGCAGTGTTGCCTGGGGATTAATCAGTGAGGGGGATATTGCAGTATTGGGTAGCGATTATTTAGGAAGGGGGAGATTGCAATGTTGGCTCGGCATCAGTCAGGGAGAGTATGATTGCAGTAGTGGGTAGGGATTAGTCAGGGAGGTGGAATTTGCAGTGTTGGGTAGGGATCAGTCAGGGAGAGGGTGATTGCAGTGTTGGTAGGGATGGGTCAGGGAGGGGGAGGTTGCAGTGTTGTGTGGGCATAAGTCAAGGAGGGGGTGAGTGCAGTGTTGGGCAGGGATTAGTCAGGGTGGGGGAGATTGCAGTGTTGGGTAGGGATGAGTCAGGGTGGGGGAGATTGCAATGTTGGGTAGGGACCAGTCAGGTTGGGAGGATTACAGTGTTCAGTCGAGATAAGTCAGGGAGGGGGTGATTGCAGTGTTGGATAGGTATCAGTCAGGGAGTGGTGATTTCAGTTTTGGGTAGGGATCAGTCGGGGAGGAAGTGATTGCAGTGTTGCCTGGGGATTAGTCAGGGAAGGGTAGATTGCAAGGTTGCCTGGGGATTAGTCAGGGAGGGAGTAATTGTAGTGTCAGTTAGGGATCAGTCAGAGAGGGGGAGATTGCAGTGCTGGGTTGGGATCAATCAGGGATGGTGTGATTTCTGTGTTGGATAGGGATCAGCCAGCGAGGGGGAGAGGGCAGTTTGGGGTGGGGATTAGTCAGGGAGGGGGTGAGTGCAGTGTTGGGTAGGCATCATTCAGGGAGGGTGTGGTTGCAGTGTTGGTTACGGATCAATCAGGGAGGGTGCGATTGCAGTGTTGGTTAGGGATTAGTCAGGAAGGGGGAGATTGCAGTGTTGGTTAGGGATTAGTCAGGGAGGAGAAGATTACAATTTTGCCTGGGGATCAGTAAGGGAAGAGGTGATTGCAGATTTGCCTGGGGGTAAGGCAGGGAAGGGATGATTGCAGTTTTGGGTTGGGATTAGTCAGGGAGGGGGAGATTGCGATTTCGGGTTGGAATTAGTCAGGGAGGGGGAGATTGCAGTTTTGAGTTGGAATTAGTCAGGGAGGGGGAGTTTGCAGTGGTGGGTAGGGATTCGTCAGGGAGGGGGAGATTGCAGTGTTGGGTCGGGATTAGTCAGGGAAGGAAGATTGCAGTGTTGTGTAGGGATCAGTCAGGGAGGGGGTGATGCAGTGTGGGTAGGGATTTGTCAGGGAGGGGGAGATTGCAGTGTTGGGTAGGGATTAGTCTGGGCGGGGGTGAATGTAGTGTTGGGTAGGGATTAGTGAGGGAGGGGGTGATTGCAGTGTTGGCTAGGGATCAGTCAGGGAGGGGGTGATTGCAGAGTTGTGTAGGGATAACTCAGGGAGGGGGCGATTGCAGTGTTTGGTAGGGATCAGTCAGGGAGTGAGTGAGTGCAGTGTTGGGTTGGGATCAGTCAGTGAGTGTGCGATTGCTGCGTTGGGTAGGGATCAGTCAGTGAGGGGAAGAGTGCAGTGTTGTGTGGGGATAAGTCAGAGAGGGGGTGAGTGCAGTGTTAGGTGGGGATCAGTCAGTGAGGGGGTGATTGCAGTGTTGCCTGGGGTTTAGTCAGGGAGGGGGATATTGTAGTATTGGGTAGGGATTATTCAGGAAGGGGGAGCTTGCACTGTTGGCTCGGCATCAGTCAGGGAGGGGGTGATTGCAGTGTTGGGTAGGGATCAGTCAGGGTGGGGGAGATTGCAGTGTTGGGTACGGACCAGTCAGGTTGGGAGCATTACAGTGTTCAGTCGGGATAAGTCAGGGAGGGCGTGATTGCAGTGTTGGATAGGTATCAGTCAGGGAGTGGTGATTGCAGTATTGGGTAGAGATCAGTCAGGGAGGAAGTGATTGCAGTGTTGGGTAGGGATCATTCAGGGAGGGGGTGAATGCTGTGTTGGGTAGGTATCAGTCAGGGAGTGGTGATTGCAGTATTGGGTAGAGATCAGTCAGGGAGGAAGTGATTGCAGTGTTGCCTGGGGATTAGTCAGGGAAGGGTAGATTGCAAGGTTGCCTGGGGATTAGTCAGGGAGGGAGTAATTGTAGTGTCGGTTAGGGATCAGTCAGGGAGGGGGAGATTGCAGTGCTGGGTTGGGATCAGTCAGGGATGGTGTGATTTCTGTGTTGGGTAGGGATCAGCCAGCGAGGGGGAGAGGGCAAATTGGGGTGAGGATCAGTCAGGGAGGGGGTGAGTGCAGTGTTGGGTAGGGATCATTCAGGGAGGGGGTGAATGCTGTGTTGGGTAGGTATCAGTCAGGAAGGGGGACATTGCAGTGTTGGTTAGGGATTAGTCATGAAGGGGGAGATTGCAGGTTTGGTTAGGGATTAGTCAGGGAGGGGAGGATTACAGTTTTGCCTAGGAATCAGTAGGGGAAGAGGTGATTGCAGATTTGCCTGGGGATAGGTCAGGGAAGGGTGATTGCAGTTTTGGGTTGGGATTAGTCAGGGAGGGGGAGATTGCAGCTTTGGGTTGGGATTAGTCAGGGAGGTGGAGATTGCAGTGTTGGGTAGGGATTAGTTAGGGTGGGGGAGATTGCAGTGTTGGGTAGGGATTAGTCAGGGAGGGAAGATTGCAGTGTTGGTTCGGGATTAGTCAGGGAGGCGGTGATTGCAGTGTTGGGTAGGGATTAGTCAGGGAGGGGGTGATTGCAGTGTTGGGTTGAGATCAGTCTGGGAGATGCGGTTGCTGTGTTGCATAGGGATCAGTCAGGGAGGGGCTGATTGCAGAGTTGTGGAGGGCGCAGTCAGGGAGGGGGAGAGATTGCAATGTTGGGTGGGGATCAGTCATGTAGGGGTGATTGCAGTCGTGGGTAGGGTTCAGTCAGGAGGGGTGATTGCAGTGTTCCCTGGGGATCAGTCAGGGAAGGGGTGATTGCAGTGATTGGTATGGGATTAGTCAGGGAAGGGGGATTGCAGTGTTGGGTAGGGATCCTTCAGGGATGGGGTGGTTGCAGTGTTGGGTAGGGATCAGTCAAAAGTGTGTGATTGCAGTGTTGGGTAGGGATCAGCTTGGAGGAGCGGAATATAGTATTGGGTAGGGGTCAGTCATGAACAGGTTGATTGTAGTGATGGATCAGGATCAGTCAGGGAGGTGGTGTTCTCCGTGTTGGGTAGGGATTAGTCAGGGAGGGGGTGATTGCTGTGTTGGGCTGGGGATTAGTCAGGGATGGGGAGATTGCAGTGTTGGGCAGGGGATTAGTCAGGGAGGGGTAATTGCAGTGTTGAGTAGTGATCAGTCAGGGAGGGAGAGATTGCAGTGTTGGGTAGGGATTAGTCAGGGAGGGGGTGATTGCAGTGTTGGGTAGGGATCAGTCAGAGGGGGAGAGTGCAGTGTTGGGTAAGGATCAGTCAGGGACAGTGTGATTGCAGTGTTGGGTAGGGATCAGTTAGTGAGGGGGTAATTGCAGTGTTGCCTGGTGATTCGGCAGTGATTGATAGGGAATTAATTGGGGTAGGGGTGATTGTAGAGTTGCTTCGGTAATAGTCAGGGACGGGGGTGATTGCAGTGTTGCCTGGGGATTAGTCAGGGAAGGGGAGTTTGCAGTGTTGGGTAGGGATCAGTCAGGGAGAGGGTTATTGCAGTTTTGGGTAGTGATCAGTCGGGGAGGATGTGATTGCAGTGTTGCCTGGGGATTAGTCAGGGAAGGGGAGATTGCAAGGTTGCCTGGGGATTAGTCAGAGAGGGAGTGATCGTAGTGTCGGTTAGGGATCAGTCAGTGAGGGGGAGATTGCAGTGCTGGGTAGAGATCAGTCAGGGATGGTGTGATTTCTGTGTTGGGTAGGGATCAGTCAGCGAGTGGGAGAGGGCAGTTTGGGGTGGGGATCAGTCAGGAAGGGGGTGAATGCTGTGTTGGGTAGGTATCAGTCAGGGAGAGTGTGGTTGAAGTGTTGGTTACGGATCAGTCAGGGAGGGGGGATTGCAGTGTGGAGTGTGATCAGTCAGGAAGAGGGTGATTGCAGTGTTGGTTAGGGATCAGTCAGGGAGGGTGTGAATGCAGTGTTGGGTAAGGATCAGTCAGGAAGGGGGACATTGCAGTGTTGGGTAGGGATTAGTCAGGGAGGGGAAGATTACAGTTTTGCCTGGGGATCAGTAGGGGAAGAGGTGATTGCAGATTTGCCTCGGGATAAGTCAGGGAAGGGGTGATTGCAGTTTTGGGTTGGGATTAGTCAGGGAGGGGGAGATTGCAGTTTTGGGTTGGGATTAGTCAGGGAGGGGGAGATTGCAGTTTTGGGTTGGGATTTGTCAGGGAGGGAGTGATGCAGTGTTGGGTAGGGATTAGTCAGGGAGGGAGTGATGCAGTGTTGGGTAGGGATTAGTCAGGGAGGGGGAGATTGCAGTGTTGGGTAGGGATTAGTCAGGGAGGGAAGATTGCAGTGTTGGGTCGCGATTAGTCAGGGAGGGGGTGATTGTAGTGTTGGGTAAGGATCAGTCAGGGAGATGTGGTTGCAGTGTTGCATAGGGATCAGTCAGGGATGGTGTGATTTGTGTTGGGTAGGGATCAGCCAGCGAGGGAGAAAGGGCAAATTGGGGTGAGGATCAGTCAGGGAGGGGGTGAGTGCAGTGTTGGGTAGGGATCATTCAGGGATGGGGTGAATGCTGTGTTGGGTAGGTATCAGTCAGGGAGGGTGTGGTTGCAGTGTTGGTTACGAATCAGTCAGGGAGGGTGCGATTGCAGTGTTGGGTCTGGATCAGTCACGAATGGGGACATTGCAGTGTTGGTTAGGGATTAGTCAGGAAGGGGGAGATTGCAGTGTTGGTTAGGGATTAGTCAGGGAGCGGAAGATTACAGTTTTGCCTGGGGATCAGTAGGGGAAGAGGTGATTGCAGATTTGCCTGGGGATAAGTCAGGGATGGGGTGATTGCAGTTTTGGGTTGGGATTAGTCAGGGAGGGGGAGATTGCAGTTTTGGGTTGGGATTAGTCAGGGAGGGGGAGATTGCAGTTTTGGGTAGGGATTAGTCAGGAGGGAAGATTGCAGTGTTGGATCGGGATTTGTCAGGGAGGGAGTGATGCAGTGTTGGGTAGGGATTAGTCAGGGAGGGAGTGATGCAGTGTTTGGTAGGGATTAGTCAGGGAGGGGGAGATTGCAGTGTTGGGTAGGGATTAGTCAGGGAGGGGGTGATTGCAGTGTTGGGTAAGGATCAGTCAGGGAGATGTGGTTGCAGTGTTGCATAGGGATCAGTCAGGGATGGTGTGATTTCTGTGTTGGGTAGGGATCAGCCAGCGAGGGGGAGAGATTGCAATGTTGGGTGGTGATCAGTCAGGGAGGGGGTAACTGCAGTGTTGGGTCGGGATCAGTCAGGTAGGGATGATTGCAGTCGTGGGTAGGGATCAGTCAGGAGGGGTGATTGCAGTGTTCCCTGGGGATCAGTCAGGGAAGGGGTGATTGCAGTGATTGGTAGGGATCCGTCAGGGAGGAGGTGGTTGCAGTATTGGATAGGGATCAGTCAAAAGTGTGTGATTGCAGTGTTGAGTAGGGATCAGTCATGTAGGGGGTGGTTGCAGTGTTGGGTAGGGATTAGTCAGGGAGCAGGAGATTGCAGTGTTGGGCAGGGATTAGTCAGGGAGGGCAAGATTGCAGTGTTGGGTAGGGATCAGTCAGGGAGGGGGTGATTGCAGTGTTGGGTATGGATCATTCGGGGAGGGGATGAGTGCCGTGTTGGGACCGGACCAGTCGGGGAGGGGGTGATTGCAGTGTTGGGTAGAGATCTGACAGTGAAGTGATGGTTGCAGTGTTGGGTAGGGAACAGTCAGGGAGGGGGTGATTGCAGTGTTGGGGAGGTATTAGTCAAGGATGTGGAGATTGCACTGTTGGGTAGGGATTATTCAGGGAGGGGTAGATTGCAGTGTTGTCTAGGGATCAGTCAGGGAGGGGGTGATTGCAGTGTTGGGTAGGGATTAGTCAGGGAGTGGTGATTGCAGTGTTGGGTAGGGATTAGTCAGGGAGTGGTGATTGCAGTGTTGGGTAGGGATCAGTCAGGGAGGGGGAGATTGCAGTGTTGGGAAGGGATTAGTAAGGGAGGGGGAGATTGCAGTGTTGCGTAGGCATTATTCACGGAGGGGGTGATTGCAGTGTTGGGTCGGGATTAGTCAGGTACGGGGTGATTGCACTGTTGAGTAGGGATTAGTCAGTGAGTGGTGATAGCAGTGTTGGGTAGGGATTAGTCAGGGAGGGGGTGATAGCAGTGTTGGGTAGGGATTAGTCCAGGAGGGGGTATTTGCAGTGTTGGGTTGGGATTAGTCAGAGAGGGGGAGATTGCAGTGTTGGGTAGGGAACAGTCAGGGAGGGGGTGATTGCAGTGTTGGGGAGATATTAGTCAAGGATGTGGAGATTGCACTGTTGGGTAGGGATTATTCAGGGAGGGGGTGATTGCAGTGTTGGGTAGGGATCAGTCAGAGAGGGGGTGATAGCAGTGTTGGGTAAGGATTATTCAGGGACGGGTGATTTTAGTTCAGCAGAGGGTTTAGACAGGGAGGGGGAGATTGCAGCGTTGGGTAGTGTTTAGTCCGGGAAGTGATGGTTGCAGTGTTGGGTAGGGATTTGTCAGGGAGGGGGAGATTGCAGTGTTGGATAGGGATTAGTAAGTGAGGGTGAGATTGCAGTGTTGCGTAGGGATTAGTCATTAAGGGGGTGATTGCAGTGTTGGGTAGGGATCAGTCAGGGAGGGGGAGAGTGCAGTGTTGGGTAGGGATTAGTCAGGGAGGTGTGATTGCAGTGTTGGGTAGGGATTAGTCAGGGAAGTGATCGTTACAGTGTTGGGTAGGAATTAGTCAGGGAGGGGTAGATTGCAGTGTCCAGTCAGGATTAGTTAAGGGAGGGGGAGATTGCAGTGTTGGGTAGGGATTCGTCAGGGAGGGGGAGATTGGAGTGTTGGGTAGGGATCAGTCAGGGAGGGTGTGATTGCAGTGTTGGGTAGGGATTCGTCAGGGAGGGGTAGATTGCAGTGTTCAGTCAGGACTAGTTAAGGGATGGGGAGATTGCAGTGTTGGGTCGGGATTAGTCAGGGAGGGGGAGATTGCAGTGTTGGCTAGGGATTCGTTAGGGAGGGGGAGATTGGAGTGTTGGGTAGGGATTAGTCAGAGAGGGGGAGATTACAGTGTTGGGTAGGGATTAGTCAGGGAGGGCTGATTGTAGTGTTGGGTAGGGATCTGTCTGGGAGGGGTGATTGCAGTGTTGGGTAGGGATCAGTGAGGGAGGGGCGATAGCAGTGTTGGGTAGGGATTAGTCAGGAAGGGGTGATTGCAGTGTTGGGTAGGGATTAGTCAGGGAGGGGGAGATTGCAGTGTTGGCTAGGGATTCGTTAGGGAGGGGGAGATTGGAGTGTTGGGTAGGGATTAGTCAGAGAGGGGGAGATTACAGTGTTGGGTAGGGATTAGTCAGGGAGGGCTGATTGTAGTGTTGGGTAGGGATCTGTCTGGGAGGGGTGATTGCAGTGTTGGGTAGGGATCAGTGAGGGAGGGGCGATAGCAGTGTTGGGTAGGGATTAGTCAGGAAGGGGTGATTGCAGTGTTGGGTAGGGATTAGTCAGGGAGGGGTGATTGCAGTGTTGGGTAGGGATTAGTCAGGAAGGGGTGATTGCAGTGTTGGGTAGGGATTAGTCAGGGAGGGGGAGGTTGCAGTGTTGGGTAGGATTTAGTCAGAGAAGTGATGGTTGCAGTGTTGGGTAGCGATAAGACAGATAGCGGGAGATTGCAGTGTTGGCGAGCTATTAGTCAGGGAGGGGGTGGTTGCAGTGTTCGGTAGGGATCAGTCAGGGAGAGGCAGATTGCAGTGCTTGATAGGGATTAGTCAGGAAAGGGGAGATTGCAGCGTAATGTAGGAATTAGTCAGGGAGGTTGAGATTGCAGTGTTGGGTAGGGATTAGTCAGGGAGGGGGAGGATGCAGTGTTGGGTAGGGATCAGTCCGGGAGGGGGAGATTGCAGTGTTGGGTATGGATTACTCAGCGAGGGGTAGATTGCAGTGTTCAGTCAGGATTAGTTAAGGGATGGGGAGATTGCAGTGTTGGGTCGGGATTAGTCAGGGAGGGGGAGATTGCAGTGTTGGCGAGGGATTCGTCAGGGAGGGGGAGATTGGAGTGTTGGGTAGGGATCAGTCAGTGAGGGTGTGATTGCAGTGCTGGGTATGGATTAGTCAGGGAGGGGTGATTGCAGTGTTGGGTAGGGATTAGTCAGGGAGGCTGAGACTGCAGTGTTGGGTAGGGATTAGTCAGGGTGGGGGTGATTGCAGTGTTGGGTAGGGATTAGTCAGGGAGGGGGTGATTGCAGTGTTGGGTAGGGATGAGTCAGGGAGGGGGTGATACAGTGTTGGTTAGGGATCAGTCAGTGAGGGGGTGAGTGCAGTGTTGGGTAGGATTTAGTCAGAGAAGTGATGGTTGCAGTGTTGGGTAGCGATAAGACAGATAGCGGGAGATTGCAGTGTTGGCGAGCTATTAGTCAGGGAGGGGGTGGTTGCAGTGCTCGGTAGGGATCAGTCAGGGAGAGGCAGATTGCAGTGCTTGGTAGGGATTAGTCAGGGAAGGGGAGATTGCAGCGTAGTGTAGGGATTAGTCAGGGAGGGGGACATTGCAGTGTTGGGTAGGGATTAATCAGGGAGGGGTGTTTGCATTGCTGGGTATGGATTAATCAGGGAGGGCGTGGTTGCAGTGTTGGGTACGGATCAGTCAGAGAGGGGGAGATTGCAGCGTTGGGTCGGGATTAGTCAGGGAGGGGGAGATTGCAGTGTTGTGTAGGGATGAGCCAGGGACAATGTGATTGCAGTATTGGGTAGGGATTAGTCAGGGAGGGGGTGGTTGCAGTGTTGGGTAGGGATTAGTCAGGGAGGAGTGATTGCTGAGTTGAGTAGGGATTAGTCAGGGAGGGGTGATTGCAGTGTTGGGTCGGGATTTGTCAGGGAGGTTGAGATTGCAGTGTTGGGTAGGGATTAGTCAGGGAGGTTGAGATTGCAGTGTTGGGTAGGGATTAGTCAGGGAGGGGGTGGTTGCAGTGTTGGGTAGGGATTAGTCAGGGAGGGGGAGGTTGCAGTGTTGGGTATGGATTAGTCAGGGAGAGGGAGATTGCAGTGTTGGTTAGGGAATTATTCAGAGAGAAGTGTTTGCAGTGATGGGTAGGGATTATTCAGAGTGTGGAAGTTTGCTGTGATGAGTAGGGATTAGTCAGAGTGGGGAGATTGCAGTGTTGGGTATGGATTAGTCAGCGAGGGGGAGATTGCAGTGTTGGGTAGGGATTAGTCAGGGAGGGGGAGGTTGCAATGTTGGATACGGACCAGTCAGGGAGGGGGAGATTGCAGTGTTGGGTAGCGATTAGTCAGGGAGGGGGCGCTTGCAGTGTTGGGTAGGGATTAGTCAGGGAGGGGATGATTGCAGTGTTGGGTAGGGATTAGTCAGGGCGGGGGAGATTACAGTGTTGTGTAGGGATCAGTCAGGGAGGCGGAGATTGCAGTGTTGGGTAGGGATTAGTCAGGGAGGGGATGATTGCAGTGTTGGGTAGGGATTAGTCAGGGAGGGGGAGATTGCAGTGTTGTGTAGGGATCAGTCAGGGAGGCGGAGATTGCAGTGTTGGGCAGGGATCAGTCAGGGAGGGGGTGATTGCTGTGTTGAGTAGGAATTAGTCAGCGAGGCGATGTTTGCAGTGTTGGGTAGGGATGAGTCAAGGAGGGTGAAATTGCAGTGTTGGTTAGGGATCAGTCAGGGAGTGGGAGATTGCAGTGTTGGGTAGGGATTTGTTAGGGAGAGGGAGATTGCAGTGTTGCAGTTTTGGTGCATCTGTTTTTTTTTGCTGACAGTGTAGATGAATCTACAGTCTGTATCTGGAACTGTAACCAACGTATCTATATTATTCCAAAGTCTGCAAAGTGTATGTTCACTGCAAGATAGAATGTGCCCTTTGAATTTCCAGTGCAGCAACGTTTGCCAACTGAGAGAGGAGCTGTTCCAAAATAGATACATGTTCCAATTACCTGAGGTTTGGCTGCTGTTTTGACCACAATTCCTATTTACCCAATTGGTTTAAGTTATGCCCAGTATACCAGAAACCATTTGGTTTGATTGTTTTGACACCTTGAATCTGATTATAAGAATTTAACGAGCCATGGGTGTTATATAAAAACGGTGTTTTGAAAGTATGACAGAGAGTAATTGCCATCGAATAGCGACCAACTGCTGCCGAGCCCTAGAGCTAAATGCCCATCTCACATCTTCCTCTTGAAGAAATTAGAAAACAATTTCTACCAAAGGTACCTTTTCATGTAAAACCTTCTCACAGTGAAAAAAAGAAACAAGACGGCCCAGCGAGATCAGCAGCCAGAGGATTGAAAACAGAGGAACCTGTTTGGTCTTGAGATTATGTCAACGCAATGTTTAATAAGTGTCCAGTTTAATAATTGGAACAGTGCATTTTTGTGGAGTTGGAGTCAGATACTAAGTAGTTAAAAAAGGGGACTTGGATTTGTAAACAGTTGATGTTTAGTGTTCACTATTAGAGTTAAGAAAATAATTGTTATTTTCCTGAAATAATGGTATATTGGAGTTCTCTGTAGCTCATATTTTAACAGATTACTGGGTGAACCAAGACTATCATGGTATTTGTTTTAATTAACAGAGAGATTCGACCTCTGCATCGTAATCAATGGCAGGAAATTTCTGATGAGACGGCAATGGATAAGCAGCCCAAAGAAACTGGAAGCTTGATGCTGAAAAATAGAGGCCAGCCAAAGATTTACAAGGATGTTGCTAGGGTTGGAAGATTTGAGCTATAGGGAGAGGCCTAACAGGCTAGGCCTGTTTTCCCTGGAGTTTCAGAGGCTTATAGAGGTTTACAAAATTATGAGGGCCATGATTAGTGTAAATAGGCAATGTCTTTTCCCTGGGATCGGGGAGTCCAGGACTAGAGGACATAGTTTTCGGTTGAGAGGAGAAAGAATAAAAGAGAACCCAAGGGGTAACTTTTTCACGCAATGGGTGGTACGTGTATGGAATGAGCTGCCAGAGGAAGTGGTGGAGGCTTGTACAATTGCAACATTTAAGAGGCATTTGGATAGGTATATGAATAGGAAGGGTTTAGAGGGATATGGGCTGGGTGCTGGCAGGTGGGACTAGATTGGGTTAGGATATCTGGTCGGCATGTACGGGTTGGACCGAAGGGTCTTTTTCCATGCTGTACATTGCTATGACTCTACTGATTTTCACTCTGAAATCAAATTGCTACATAAATAAATTTGTTTGTGCACCAACTTAGGGTCTGCAGCACATATCACGAAGTTTTGTGAAGTTATGCAGGAAAGGCGAATAATCTTCAGGATGGACTCCTGGAATAACATAATGTAAGAAACAAAACACATAGATGAACAACAGGAGGCTGAAGATCCCAGAGATGGTGAAGAGCAAAATCACAGACTTCTTTCTGCTCTCCATCTCTGCGTCTCTGTGCTGTAGATACTGCACAGAATGCAGTTTTGTTGCCCACCGTGCTGGGTCACCCTGTGCAGTATCTACAGGAACAGGATGATGGAGGAGTTCAGACAGGCCAGCCAA
Organism: Chiloscyllium punctatum; assembly: GCF_047496795.1. NCBI lineage: Eukaryota > Metazoa > Chordata > Chondrichthyes > Orectolobiformes > Hemiscylliidae > Chiloscyllium > Chiloscyllium punctatum. The sequence goes on along the minus strand of NC_092748.1, from coordinate 27,607,718 downwards.
GGGAAAGTTCCATAGCAAATTTGTGACAAGCAGTGTAAACATTTGTTCCAGGAGAAGACCCACACCAATATCTCTCACTGTCAGTTTAATTTACATTCCCTACAATATGGAAACAGGTTCTTCAGACCAACAAGTCCACACCGACGCTCCGAAGAGTAATCCACTCAGACCCATTCCCCAACCTATATTTACCCCTGACAATGCACCTGACACTATGGACAAGTTAGAATGGCCGATTCACCTAACCTGCACATCTTTGGCCAGTGCGCAGACACGGGGAGAATGTGCAATCTCCACGCAGACAGTCGCCCAAGTCTGGAAATGAAGCCATGTCCCTGGTGCTGTGAAGCAGCAATGCTGACCACTGAGCCACCATCCACCCCAATTACAGCAGCTCACCAAGGTCTGGTTTAATAGCAACTGCAAGGAAACTCTAATACTAGGGATTCCAATTATCCCAAGTGACAAAGTTAGGATGACGTCCAAATTAACGGAATTGTATAAAAATAATGTATTTAGATGGCTTATAATATCTTCCTTCCACATACTGTGGAGATAGAGGGGACATTGACAGGGACCACTCTTAAGTAAATGTGAAGGATAAGGCCATGCCATCACATGCCCGTAGCCTGGCATCCATGGGTTTGGCTCCTCCCACATCAAGCTGTAGTCCTAACTGCACTCACCTTGATATATCCTGGGATACCGGTGGTTATAATTGTAGTTAGGAAAAGGCACATATACCAACACATGGGTATGATCCTGATGAATACAGACCAGACGCTATATGGTAGATGGAATTCCCAGTGTTATTATCACGTTATCCTTATCCATTGATGGGATGTGGGCATCACTGGCTGGGCCAGTATATATTACTCGTATAGTTGCCCTTTGGGAAGGATGAAGAATGACAATAAGAGTGACATCAGTAGTAACTCCATTGTTGGAAGCCCATCTTATTCACTCTGTCCCTTCCTCCAGGAAAGCCCTTCATGTACCTCCAGAACCTGGGCCATTAGTGATGTGGAATAAATGCTGACCTCGGCAGTAATGCACACATTCAGTGAGTAAGAAGAGTCACATTTCCATGCTCTTGTTTAAAGAGGGCCGCTCCTACTCTAGAGAACAGAAGACCAGCTCTGAGATATATTTTCACACATGGAATAAACTGGCTCGATGCAGCATTGGTCAAAATCATTTGTGATCTTGTGATGGGGCTCATGGTATTTGAGTGGGCAGCATTATTGCTCAGAAATCCCAGGTTCTGCTTTTTGTTATTTCATTATGATATACTAAACAGCAACGCTCCATCATAATTGGGATTAAAATTGTTATTGTAATTAGTTTGTTCATTGTCAGAGTTTTTACACAAAGCTGAGCAATGCTGTCATGTCAATCTCCCAAGGGAGCTTTCAGACAGTACAGGCAGTATCTCTGGGAATGCATCAGCCCAGAGTTTCAAACAAGGAGCTTGTCAGCTGCCTGAAGGGACAGATCACCTCATATGGAAAAATGCATCGACCAACTCAGCAGGTGGAGAAGGTGTTCTACACCATCCTTGCTATTATTGGTGTTCCTGATGTGGCATAAAGACGTTTTGGACTTACTTTAATCTGCTGCTAATCTGCTCTCTGGTTTTACCTTTTGAACAACAACGTTGCCATCTCATTGCCTGGTCAGCCATACCCAGACCCCAGAACAGTGATAACAATCCAGTGAGCAGCATTCATGATACAATTTTCCATTGACAGAGACTCCCAAAGTCACTGCTGCTGCAGAATTTCCTGACTTTTGTATTCTGTCATCTGTTCTGGTTTCAAATGTTCGGAAGGTATGAAGGGAGATCGTGTAACTTAGTTCTGAAGAAGGGTCTCCGGACTTGAAACATTTACTCCACTTTCTCTCTCACAGATGCTTGCCAGACCTGCTGAACAATTTCTGTTTTTTTTATCTACAAATGAATCCTGTGTTTGCAAGAATCTTGAAGGGTGATCTGAGTGAAGTCCTCCAAGACATTAACAGAAAAAGATAAATGATTTCCATTGGCTGGCAATTCTCTAATGAAGGGGCACAGTCTGAGAATGACAGCCAGAGCATTCAGGAGAAATGTTAGGAAGCACTTCTACACACAATGGATGTGAGAGGTTTGGAACTCTCTTCCACAAACGACAGTGGATACTGGAATTGTTAGTCAGTTGAAATGAGGAAGTTTTTTTTAACAAAGGAACTGAAGGATACACGTGTTTTGATTTGTAAAGCTGCATTCATTTACCATGACTCTCACAGTCTCTGGTTAGAGAATTCAAGTCTTGACAGATTGTCCTCCTGGTCTCTGTACATAGAACATAGAACATAGAACAATACAGCACAGAACAGGCCCTTCGGCCCACGATGTTGTGCCGAACTTCTATCCTAGATTAAGCACCCATCCATGTACCTATCCAAATGCCGCTTAAAGGTCGCCAATGAATCTGACTCTACCACTCCCACGGGCAGCGCATTCCATGCCCCCACCACTCTCTGGGTGAAGAACCCACCCCTGACATCTCCCCTATACCTTCCACCCTTCACCTTAAATTTATGTCCCCTTGTAACACTCTGTTGTACCCGGGGAAAAAGTTTCTGACTGTCTACTCTATCTATTCCTCTGATCATCTTATAAACCTCTATCAAGTCACCCCTCATCCTTCGCCGTTCCAACGAGAAAAGGCCGAGAACTCTCAACCTATCCTCGTACGACCTACTCTCCATTCCAGGCAACATCCTGGTAAATCTTCTCTGCACCCTCTCCAAAGCTTCCACATCTTTCCTAAAGTGAGGCGACCAGAACTGCACACAGTACTCCAAATGTGGCCTAACCAAAGTCCTGTACAGCTGCAACATCACCTCACGACTCTTGAATTCAATCCCTCTGCTAATGAACGATAATACTCCATAGGCCTTCTTACAAACTCTATCCACCTGAGTGGCAACCTTCAAAGATCTATGTACATAGACCCCAAGATCCCTCTGTTCCTCCACCTGACCAAGAACCCTACCATTAACCCTGTATTCCGCATTCTTATTTGTTCTTCCAAAATGGACAACTTCACACTTGGCAGGGTTGAACTCCATCTGCCACTCCTCAGCCCAGCTCTGCATCATATCTAAGTCCCTCTGCAGCCGACAACAGCCCTCCTCACTGTCCACAACTCCACCTATCTTTGTATCATCTGCAAATTTACTGACCCACCCTTCGACTCCCTCATCTAAGTCATTAATAAAAATTACAAACAGCAGAGGACCCAGAACTGATCCCTGCGGAACTCCACTTGTAACTGGACTCCATGTTGAATATTTACCATCTACTACCACTCTCTGACTTCGACCGGTTAGCCAGTTTTCTATCCAATTGGCCAAATTTCCCTCTATCCCATGCCTCCTGACTTTCCGCATAAGCCTACCATGGGGAACCTTATCAAATGCCTTACTAAAATCCATGTACACTACATCCACTGCTCTACCCTCATCCACATGCTTGGTCACCTCCTCGAAGAATTCAATAAGACTTGTAAGGCAAGACCTACCCTTCACAAATCCGTGCTGGCTGTCCCTAATCAAGCAGTGCCGTTCCAGATACTCGTAAATCCTATCCCTCAGTACCCTTTCCATTACTTTGCCTACCACAGAAGTAAGACTAACTGGCCTGTAATTCCCGGGGTTATCCCTATTCCCTTTTTTGAACAGGGGCACAACATTCGCTACTCTCCAGTCCCCTGGTACCACCCCCGTTGCCAGTGAAGACGAGAAGATCATTGCCAACGGTACTGCAATTTCCTCTCTTGCTTCCCACATAATCCTAGGATATATCCCGTCAGGCCCGGGGGACTTGTCTATCCTCAAGTTGTTCAAAATGTCCAACACATCTTCCTTCCTAACAGATATCTCTTCTAGCTTATCAGTCCGTTTCACACTCTCCTCTTCAACAATACAGTCCCTCTCGTTCGTAAATACTGAAGAGAAGTACTTGTTCAAGACCTCTCCTATCTCTTCCGACTCAATACACAGTCTCCCACCACTGTCCTTGATCGGACCTACCCTCGTTCTCATCATTCTCAGGTTTCTCACATACGCATAGAATGCCTTGGGGTTATCCTTGATCCTATCCGCCAGGGATTTTTCATGCCCTCTCTTAGCTCTCCTAATCCCTTTCTTCAGGTCCCTTCTGGCTATCCTGTATCCCTCCACTGCTCTGTCTGAACCTTGTTTCCTCAACCTTATGTAAGCCTCCTTCTTCCTCTTTACTAGACATTCAACCTCCCTCGTCAACCAAGGCTCCCTCACACGACCATTTCTTTCCTGCCTGATAGGTACATACATATCAAGGACACGTCGTATCTGCTCCTTGAAAAAGTCCCACATTTCCACCACATCCTTCCCTGACAGCCTATGCTCCCAACGTATGCTCCTCAAATCCTGTCTTACAGCATCGTAATTTCCCTTCCCCCAATTGTAGAAACTTCCTTGTTGTGTGCACCTATCTCTCTCCATAACCAAGGTGAAAGTCACAGAATTGTGGTCGCCATCACCAAAATGTTCACCCACTAACAAGCCCACCACTTGTCCCGGTTCGTTACCGAGTACCAAATCCAATATGGCCTCCCCTCTGGTTGGACAATCTACATACTGCGTTAGAAAAGCTTCCTGGACACACTGCACAAACACCGCCCCATCCAATCTACTTGATCTAAAGAGCTTCCAATCAATATTTGGGAAGTTGAAGTCGCCCATGACTACGACCCTGTGGCTTCTGCACCTTTCCAAAATCTGTTTCCCAATCTGTTTCTCCACATCTCTGCTGCTATTGGGGGGCCTATAATAAACACCCAACAAGGTGACTGCACCTTTCCTATTTCTGACTTCAGCCCATACTACCTCCAGAGGCAGATCCCCCTCAAACTTCCTTTCTGCAGCCGTTATACCATTTCTAATTAGCAATGCCACCCCCCCTCCTTTTTTACCACCCTCCCTAATCTTACTGAAACATCTGTACCCAGGAACCTCCAACAGCCATTCCTGTCCCTCATCTATCCATGTTTCCGTGATGGCTACAACATCGTAGTCCCAGGTACCGATCCATGCCTTAAGTTCACCCACCTTATTTCTGATACTCCTTGCATTGAAGTATACGCACTTGAGCCCATCTCTGTGTCCGTAAGTAGTCCCTGTCAGTGCTACCTTCTCCACAGCCTCCCTACAGTCTTGGACATCCTGACACACAGCTAGCTTACTTGCTGGACTACAAGTCCGGATCCCATCCCCCTGCCAAATTAGTTTAAACCCCCCCGAAGAGTGCTAGCAAACCTACCCCCCAGGATATTGGTGCCCTTCTGGTTCAGGTGCAACCCGTCCTGTTTATACAGGTACCACCTTCCCCAGAATGCAGTCCAATTGTCCAAATATCTGAAGCCCTCCCTCCTACACCATCCTTGCAGCCACGTGTTCAACTGCACTCTCTCCCTATTCTTTGCCTCTCTGTCACGTGGCACCGGCAACAACCCAGAGATGACGACTCTGTCTGTCCTAGCTTTTAGCTTCCAGCCTAACTCCTTGAGCTCTTGAATGACCTCCCCGCCCCTCTTCCTACCTATGTCGTTGGTGCCAATGTGTACCACGACTTCTGGCTGCACACCCTCCCCCTTAAGGATTCTGAAGACACGGTCTGAGATGTCTCGGACCCTAGCACCCGGGAGGCAACAAACCATCCGAGAGTCTCGCCCATGTCCACAGAACCGCCTGTCCGTCCCTCTAACTAGAGAGTCCCCTATAACTAGCGCTCTCTTCTTCTCCCCCTTTCCCTTCTGAATCTCAGAGCCACAGACCCCTTCACTGCAGCTTACACCTGCAAGGCTGTCCCCCCCAACAGTTTCCAAAGCTGCATACTTATTTTTTTAGGGGAACGACTACAGGGGAACCCTGCACTGCCTGTTTCTTCCCCTTCCCACCTCTAACTGTTACCCAGCTACCTCTGTTCTCTGGCGTAACTATGTCCCTGTAGCTTCTATCGATCACCCTCTCAGCCTCTCGAATAATCCTCAGCTCATCCAGTTCCAGTTCCAGTTCCCTAACTCGTTCGGTGAGGATCAGGATCTGACTGCATTTCCTGCACACGAAGTCGGCAGGAGTATCGGTGGTCACCCCTACCTCAAACATCCTGCAGGAGGAACATTCCACCGCCTGTGCTGCCATGACTGTACACTGTCTCCAAAAACAAGAACACTGAGTCAATAACCTGTGGACTTTAAAGTTAGGTTAGAGGAGGAGGGTGGGAGGGAGGCCCTACGGGAGTAGGACCTGGGGTCTAGAACACACCCACTCAAATACTAATCACTTGCCTTCCCGCCCAGCTATGCGCTCCAACCTCACTTCCGCTGCCCGCTACAGGTAAGTAATTTTGAAACAAACTGTCTTACCTTAGCTGTAGTCTCCCGGGTTCGTTTTTCCTCGGCCGCTGCTCCCACTCAAATGACCGTTGGTGAATTAAAGGGGGAGTATTTATACTCACCGTTCTCCTTCCCGGCTGTACGTTGAGGTGTTTGTCATGTACAGATGTGTAGATTTACAGTGCAAGTATCACCACAGTGCAAACACTCACTTGTTGTCACGAAGGGACCCCTGTATGCTCTGTTATACTGCACTTAGTCATAGAGATGTACAGCATGGAAACAAACCCTTCAGTCCAACTCATTCAACCAGATATCTGCCAGCCAGATATCCTAACCTAATCTAGTCTCTTTTGCCAGCACCTGGCCTGTATCCCTCTATTCATATACCCGTCCAGATGCCTTTTAAATGCTGTAATTGTACAAATCTCCACCACTTCCTCTGGTAGCTCATTCCATACACACACCATCCTCTATGTGAAAAAATTGTCTCCTTAGGCCCATTTTATATTTTACCCTCTCACCCTAAGATTATGCCCTCCCTTTCAGGACTTCCCCACCACAGGGAAAAGACTTTGTCCTGATCTATGCCCTTCATGATTTTATGAAACTTGAGAAGGTTCCGAAGATCCAGGGAAAACAGCCCCAGCCTATTTCAGCCTCTCCCTGTTGCTCAAATCCTCCATCTTGGCAACCTCCTTGTAAAGCTTTTGTGAACCTTTTCATGATTTACAACATTCTTCCGATAGGAAGGAGACAGGAATTGCATGCAAGACTCCAAATGTGGCCTAACCAATATCCTGCACAGCCGCAACATGACCACCCAATTCCTTTACTCAATACTCTGACCAATAAAGGAAAGCATACCAAATGCCTTCTTCACTATCCTATCTACCTGCAACTGTACTTTCAAAGAACAATGAGCCTGCACTCCAAGGTCTCTTTGTTCAGCAACACACACTTACAATTAAGTGGATATGACGTGCTCGGATTTGCTTTTCCAAAGTACAGCACCTCGTATTTATCTAAATTAAACTCCATCTGCCACTCCTCGGCCCATTGGCTCATCTGATCAAGATCCCATTATACTTTGAGGTAACCCTCTTCACTGTCCACTGCACCTCCAATTTTGTTGACATTTGCAAACTTACTACCTGTATCTCCTACATTTGCATCCAAATCATTTATATAAATGATGAAAAGCAGTGGACTCAACACCGATCCTTGTAGCACATCACTGGACATATGGCTCCAGTCTGAAAAGCAACCTTACACCACCATCTCTTGCCTTCGAGCCAACTCAACTGGCTAATTCTCCCTGTACTCCATATGATCGAAGCTTGCTAACCAGTATCCCATAGGGAACCTTGTCAAACACCTTACTGAATTCCATATGGATCCCGTTCACCGCTCTGCCCTCATCAATCCTCTTTGTTACTTCTTCAAAAGAATCAGTCAAGTTCGTGTGACATTATTTTCCACACACAAAACCATTGCTACTTTAAAATTAATCGAACTTTGGTCACTGGCCCCAAAGTGTTCCCCCACTGACACCTCAGTCACCTGTCCTCAGTCTGTTATCATTGTGATAGGCTGCTTCATTGCTGTGAATTTGAATTAAAATGAGAAAAACCTGGACTGACTGGATGCTGCTCCTCAATCAGGTAGCGAGTGAGGCAGGATCACAGGACACCGAATTTTTAATAAATTTTGTGTTCCATAATCTTGCCCCACTAACTACCCAATGAAGCTCTCGAAAGCTGGTGTGCTTCCAAATAAGCCCATTGGAAGATCACCAGGTGTTGTGTGATTTTTAACTTTGGCCAGTCCAACACTGACACATCTATGATTAGATTAGATTAGATTAGATTACTTACAGTGTGGAAACACTGTCCTCATAGAATCCCTACAGTGCGGAAACAGGCCGTTCAGCCCAATAAGTACACACCAATTGAATTTGATTGATTCACTCATTGATGAGAGGAAAGGGACATTTCAGCACCTTCTTCAGTTGCTGCCTGAAATTTGTCAGGGTCATGGCAAAAATGCCATGCAGCAACTGAGAAACTGCATCATGATTCCCAATTCCAGCACAATTCATGTAGATATGTAGACCAATAACCTATCACAAACATTTGACTCCATATTGAATACATTGTTAACCCTAATAGTAACAAGATGGATTTACGTCAGGTTTGCATCTCGGTGTCCCTGTGAGACTCTTCACTGGTCTCCTGTGGACTCTGCTGGTCATTAACATCTGCTGGTCTGATGGTGAAAACATTGAGCAGCAGATTCAGGGGAAATTGGAAAGTCAGGGTTAGAATGTGGTGGAGGAACTCAATTATGATCCAGATTCAAGAGTAATAAACAATGATTGTTACATCACAAAGCCAGGGGGCGTTATCCAGCCAATACTGAGCTGGGAACATAAAACACCAGAAGATGCTCTTTAAGCATCTCAGTACAGTCAGTGTTCCCAGAACACTTTTCTAAACTGCAATATTTAATTTTCAGCTTCTGGCAACAAATGGCTACAAATCAATCAAAGGTGAAAGTGGTGGCAAACCAGACAAGACCATCCAACCGACATAAAGCAGTATGGCATAGATATTATACATGGGGATGCCCCACAGGAAACTGTCGTGTTCTCAATAAACAATCGGAATGTGTCTCAATATCAGTTTGAGAATAACGACCAGTCGACGTGACACTACCATGGCCACCAGGTAACGGGTGTCACATGGAGACAATCCACAATCTTTATCAAGCAGCATGATGATCATTACTACATTAACTGTAAGGAAGGCAAGCAAACAAATTATACATTAATTTGGAAGTAAGGATACAGCACCTTAATGGTTAGTACTGCTGCCTCACAGCACCAGGGACATGGGCTTGATTCCAATCTGGGTCAACTGTCTGTGTGAAGTTTGCACATTCTCCCTGTGTCGGCATGGGTTTCTACTCTGTACTCCAGCCCAAAAATGTGCAGATTAGATGATTGGCCATGATATATTTGCACCAGAGTCACAAGGATTGTGCAGGTTCATTGGATTAGCTCTGGGATAGGGTGAGGGTGCTAGGCCTGAGGTCAGTGCAGACGTGAGGGGCAACATGGTATCTTGTGGACTGTAAGGATTCTATTCTGTAATTCTATGTCTCACAGCACTCTGAGAAAAGGAGAAAAATCTCTTCATTTCTGTAACCAATCAAAATTGACTTACTTCAGATAAAAAAAAGTGTCCTCCAGCTCTAGTCTCAATTTTAATGTTTCTTGCAAGGAGTCACCCATGAAGGAAGCATTGCCACAGCTGTTCCCAGTTTTACTGAGACCGCAGCTGGAGGACTGTATGGGGCGTTTTAAATCTCCTTACCTCATAAAGAATTTAATTACATGAGAAGGTGTATGGACACAGCTCATTCAGTTGATTCCTGGGATGACGAGTTCATCCCATGTGGGAATGTTGCGCAGTTTGGATGTATAATCTTTGAAGTTCATGCAGAAATAGACATGATCATATTGAGACATAACTGACCGTGAGGGGAATTGACAGGGTGGATGCTGAGAGGACGGCTCCCCATGTGTGGCTGTGTCGAACTAGGGGAACTCTCGAATGCTTGAAAGTGTGGCCTCTTCCATTTCAGACTGAGATAAGGGTGTATCTGATAATGTGTTGCCCAGAGAGCAGTGAAGGCTGAATTTGATAGATATTTGATCAGCTAAAAAGCCAGTGCTTATGTGGGTCAGGTTTGAGGGGGTTGAATGGTCTACATCTGTTCTTATTTGTTGTGAATCATATCACAAATAGGAGGTGATTTGGTGCAAAGACAATCACTATAAATGTAAGGGTGCTCCCATTTCAGATTGAGATGAGGATGCTCCTTTGTCCTGAGGGCTGTGCTAACTGTGGCATTCTCATCTGCAGTGAGCAGTGAAGATATTCAAGGCTGAGCTCAGTAGCTCCTTGATGGTCAATGAAGCCCATGGTTATTGGGAACAGAGAATTCAGCCACAGTCAGATCAGCTCTGATCTGTCTGAATGGTGTAGCAGGGACTGAATGGCCACTACACTAAGCCAGATGCCTTAATGCAAAGAGCACTGAAACATTGTATAGATATTTGCCTTATAGTGTTCCTTATCACCCTCTCAAGGGCAATTCCCTGGTCTTTCAGACATAATGGTTCTTCAGCCTTCGCTGAGTTTGACTATCGCAAGGTTGAGTAGAATGTTTACAGAATTCACACAGAGTTAAGCTGACGGCAACCCTTCATCAAAGCATCGTTTACAAAGCTCTGTACAGCATTGAGTTAAAGAAAAGCATTCTCTTTAAATTTCATAGTAAATGGATAATTAATTTCACAGTAACGGGATAATTTTCTATTACATTTTCCCCCTTTTTGTCATTTTATGACAACAAGGACAACTACAGCAACAACTACTAAGAAATACATAGCCGTAATAGCTATACATCAGAAAATGTTTAGGAAACACCAGGCCTTTCCTCAGACACCATCTACCCGAAACACAGCTTTGTGGTGGTATCTTCACTTGCTCTGGTGTGCCCTGTACACAGCCCATGTGTGAGCTGCGGCAGCCCCATAATCGTATGAGGCTTCTAATCACTACTTGCACTTAATTGGTTCCGGTGCTGTCCGATATCTCCTCGGGCTCAGCTACACGCTTGTAATGGCTGGTATTTCTGCGATCCTAACTCTGTGTTGTGAGGAGCACTTGAAATGGTCCCAGCCATCTCTTCGCCTTCCAGTTGTTCCTCCTGAAGTCTTTCATCACTATCCAGTCCCCAGGTTCTAGATCATGCAGCTTCCCTCCTGCTGGTTGTGGTAGTGCTGTTTTCACTTGATTCTGTATTTGAGACAAAAATGCAGAGAGTTTTATACAGTAACACAACATCTCATCCTCACAGCGGCCTGTTATCTGTGTTACCTTAGGTCTTGGGCCCATTCCTGTGTTGGGCGGTCTACCAAACAAAATTTCAAACGGGCTAAGATTAGCTCTTCCTCTCCTCCTTGATCTCATATACATTAGCACAATCGGGACTGCCTTTGTCCATGTCACTCCTCGTTCCTCACAACATTTTGTCAATTTATTTTTTAGGGTAACATTTTCTCTTTCCACTGCCCCACTACTCACTGGGTGGTAGGCACAGGGTTGTCTCATGTTTATTCCCAAATAATCACTGATCTGCTGTAAGGCATGATCGGCAAATGTTGTCCCATTGTCACTACTGATCCTTTCAGGAATGCCCCATCTCGGAATGATCTCAGTGAGCAATGCCTTAGCTACTGCACTGGCATCCTGTTTAGACGTGTGGAACGCTTCCACCCATTTGGAAAACATATCAACTATTGCCAGACTATACCTTTTCCCTTCGCTGGGCATTAACTTAATGAAATCCATCTGTAAATGTTCAAAGTGTTTTTGGGATTGGGGGTGTGCTGCCTGACCCATCTGTATTCCCCTCCCCACATTATTAGTGGCACAGATAACACAACGCTCACAATAGTTCTAGGAGTAATGAGTAAATCCCTAAGTGTACCAGTGTGCCAAAATACTGTCGTACATCCCCCCTTTTGATACATGATCCTTACCGTGTGTCAGTTTGGCATAGAATGGAAATAATGATCGTGGTAGACAGGGTTTACCATTGAGGCCACACCATACTCTTTCCCTCACACTGCATCCTGCTTTTGTCTACTCACGCTTTTCTTCCTGAGTGGCCTGTGACTGTAACTCCCGTACATCTGTTGGGGAACAATTTCTTGTCATACACATGTCAATCTGCTCAGTTGGCTGCTGCTGGGCTGCTGTTTTAGCTGCTGAGTCTGCCCTTGCATTGCCTTGAGAAATAAAATCATTATTTTTCATGTGGGCTTCACACTTACACACAGCAATTGATTTAGGCAACAGGACCACTTCCAGGAGGTCGGAAATCAGGTCGCAGTGTGTAATGGGCTTTCTGGTGGAGGTCAAGAAGCCCCTGTGTTTCCACAGGGTTCCAAAATCATGTACAATCCCGAATGCATATCTGCTATCAGTGTAAATATTCACTGTCCTTCCCTCATTCAATTTGCAGGCCTCAGTCAAGGCAATCAGCTCCGCTGCTGGCGCTGACAGATGAGAAGGGAGTGATCCTGCATTGACTACCTCGTAGGTAGTCACTGCAGCATACCCAACACAATTCTGGCCTGTCTCCTTGCTCCTGAATACTGACCCAGCCACAAAAATCTGCATATCTGGATTCTGAAATGGTGAATTCTGCAAATCTTGTCTGGGGCTGCAAATTTCATTAGTTACAGCGACACAATCATGTGGGTCTCCGTCTCCTTCTGTGGGGAGAAGGCTAGCAGGGTTAAGGACGTTACATCGCTTTATTGTAATGTTAGGCATCTCCAATAATACAGAATTGTATCGGAGCCAATGTGCTGCTGACGTGTGCAGTCATTTGCTCGGCAAGCAGTAAGGATACTTCATGTGGGACCAGAAGGGTTAATTCACCATTGCCAATTATATCCCTGGATGCTACAACAGTCTTTTCAGCTGCAGCCACAGCTCACAGGCATTTAGACAATCCTGCTGCTACAGGGTCTAGATTAGCTGAAAAATATGCTACCGGCCTCAATCTTGCCCCATGATCCTACAACAGCACCAATGTCATGCAGCCACGCTTCTCATCCACTGTTTGTACAAAAGGCTTGTTTGGATTCTGAATCTCCAGTATGGGTGTAGTTTAGAGGCGCCATTTTTAATTCAACAAAGGCACTCTCGGCCTCTGGGGTCCACAGCAACGGACTCTGGTTCTGCAACGCTTTGCCATGGGCTATGTCACTTAGGGATGCCCCAAGGGTTGCAGGAATGCAGGATGAACATCCTACAGTAGGAGCACATGCCCATAAAGGACATCAATTGTTTCTTCATGTGAGGTTTGGAATTTGCTGGATTGCTTGAACTCTGTCTTGACCAATAGCCTTCCTTTGTTCAGATATTAGGTGACCTAAGAACTTCACTGTTGTTGCACAAATTGTAGCTTTGCGAGACTGGCTTTTCTGCCCTTCCTGCGCTAGATGGCAGAGCAACGCAAGGGTCTCCTTAAACATTGTTCCTTTGTTGGTGCCGCTATCAAGCAATCATCTGCATACTGCAGCAGCACTGACCCCAGGGTTTGAACAGGAGTGTCCAGGCTCCTGCATAGAGCCACGGTATATATGGTGGGGGACTCACAGTAACCTCGCGTGAAAGTATATGATTTCCCTTTGAATGAAAAAGCGAACCAGAATTGAGTATTTGGGTGCACCGGTACACTAAAGAAGGCATTTGCTAAATCCACAACAGGGAATCATTTCCTGTCCGGTGGAAGTTGAGCCAATATAATATAGGGGTTGGGAAATTTGGGGGCATGTGGAGCAACAGCATATTGACTGCCTGCAGGTCTTGAACAAATCTCCATTCCTCCGGTTCACCGGGAATGTTTGCCTTTTTGACCAGAAATATGGGGTTCTCACCAATGAGTTTTCACAGAGGATTATCACTCCAGCCTTTAGGAAGGATTCTATGGCTTTAAGTTTTAATGGGTAAGGACGATACTCGGACTTCGCAGTTATCCTTATGGGCTCACAGCCCCGTATGAGCCCCATATCATGTTTGCCCTTTGTCCACAACTCAGTATGGACCATTTTTAATCTTGGGTCTGAGACTTCTATCTTAGGGAAACGCCAGGCTATCCCCCTAGGCTTTTCAGGGCTAGTGGGGTTACCTGGACTATCCTATCTGCCTGAGTTAGCCAATTTAGTTTCTTCCTATATGTCCACATATCTGCATTGAACCAGACACCCACATCGTCCCTGATGACCCAAGCTTTCCTTCTTTGTGCCTTTAGAACCCATGTTCCCAAATCCTGCCACCTGTTACTGAACGCCTTCGCCAGTGAACACGTGAGGAGCAGAACCTTCACATCAAAAAGATAGGGTCTACTTGCTGTTACAGATACCTTAGATAAGTTCACACTGACTGCACATCTGTGATCACTCCAATAAAAATTGCAAAATATCAAGTGATCTGGTTTAACCAAGTTCCTGAACTAAACCTTCTCATTGGTTCATCAGGGCGATTGTGGTGTATGTGTGCTGTGCAGTGCAGCACATCTCCAGCAAGAAAATCGGTGTTAATGGGATTAACGCTTGCTTCCAGGATGAGTGAATTGCTCACTGAACGTATCGCTCTCTGGCTTAATCGCCATTCACAGACATACATCGGGGTCATGGGTCATATTTTTCAGCCTGCACTGGTAAATCTTCCTTTGGAATCACCTGCAAGCCCATCGGAGCATGATCAAGTCTAACCCCAGTCTCCCTATGAGATCCTGAACCATCAGATTTAAAGGACAACATTCCAATAACAAGGAGAATTGGAATTTTCCCTGTTACTAGTTTTGCCACTCACACTCACTCCATCACCCTCATCCTGACCCCCTCATACTCACTCTATCACCAGCACCCCGACCCCCCAAAACTCATTCCATCACTGTCACCCTGACCCCCCCTCACACTCACTCCATCACCCTCACCCTGATCCCCTCACACTCACTCCATCACCCTCACCATGACCCTCTCACACTCACGCCATTACAGTCACACTGACACCCTCACACTCACTCCACCTCAGTCACAAGAGACCTACACACTCACTCCATCACCGTCATCCTGACCCCGTCAAACTCACTCCATCACCGTCACACTGACCCTCTCAGACTCACTCCATCACCGTCACATTGACCCCGTCACACTCACTCTATCACTATCACCCTGACCCCTTCCCACTTACCCCATCATTGTCAACCTGACCCCTTCACACTCACTCTATAACCATCAGCCTGACGTCCCACGCTCACTCCATCACCCTCACTCTGACCTCATCATACTCACTCTATCATGGTCACCCTGACCCCCAAAAACCCACTCCATTTCCGTCACCCTGACCCCCTCATACTCAGCATCCAAGGAACAGGAGAATCGATGTTTTGGGCATAAGTCCTATGCCCGAAACGTCGATTCTTCTGTTCCTTGGATGCTGCCTGACCTGCTGCGCTTTTCCAGCAACACATTTTCACCTCTGATCTCCAGCATCTGCAGTCCTCACTTTCTCCCCCACACTTACTCCATCACCGTCACACTGACACCCCACACACTCACTCTATCACCGTCACCCTGACCCCACAAAAACCACTCCATCACCGTCACATTGACCCCCTCACATTCACTCCATCACCATCACCCTGACACCTCACAATCATTCCATCACCCTGTCACACTCACTCTATCACTGTCACAATTACCCCTTCACACTCACTCCATCACTGTCACCGTGAACCCCTCACAGTCACATCATCACTGTCACCCTCATCCCCTCACACTCACTCCGTCACCATCACCCTGACCCACTCACACCCACTCCATCACCATCACCCTGACCCCCTCACACTCACTCCATCACTGTCACCCTCACCCCCTCACATTCACTCCATCACCATCACCCTGACCCCTCACACTCACTCCATCACCATCACCCTGACCCCCTCACACTCACTCCATCACTGTCACCCTCACCCCCTCACACTCACTCCATCACCCTCACAAATACCCCCTCACACTCACTCCATCACCATCACCCTGACCCCCTCACACTCACTCCATCACTGTCACCCTCACCCCCTCACACTCACTCCATCATCCTCACAAATACCCCCTCACACTCACTCCATCACTGTCATCTTGACCCACTCACACCCACTCCATCACCGTCACACTGGCCCCCTCACACTCACTCCGTCACCATCACCCTGACCCCCTCACACTCACTCCATCACTGTCATCTTGACCCACTCACACCCACTCCATCACCCTCACACTGGCCCCCTCACACTCACTCCGTCACCATCACCCTGACCCCCTCACACTCACTCCATCACTGTCACCCTCACCCCCTCACATTCACTCCATCACCATCACCCTGACCCCCTCACACTCACTCCATCACTGTCACCCTCACCCCCTCACATTCACTCCATCACCATCACCCTCACCCCCTCACACTCACTCCATCACCCTCACACTGGCCCCCTCACACTCACTCTGTCACCATCACCCTGACCCCCTCACACTCACTCCATCACTGTCACCCTCACCCTCTCACATTCACTCCAACACCCTCACCCAGACCCTCTCATACACACTCTATCATCATCAGCCTGAAATCCTCCCACTCACTCCATGACAGTCACCCTGAACCCCTCTCACTCACTCCATCACAGTCACCATGAACGCCTCACACTCACTCCATCACTGTCATTTTGAACCCCTCGCACTCACATCATCACTGTCGCCCTCATCCCCTCAAACTCACTCCATCTCCGTCACCCTGGCCTCCTCAAACTCTATCACCGTCACCCAGTCCCCCCAAAACTCACTCAATAACCGTCACCCTGACCCCCCCAAACCTCACTCAATAACCATCACCCTGACCCCCTCACATTCACTCCATCACTGTCACCCTGCTCCCCTCACACTCGCTCCATCACTGTCACACTGACCTCCTCACACTCACTCCATTGCCCTCACCCTGACCACCTCACACTCACTCCGTCACCGTCACCCTACCCCTTCACACTCACTCTGTCACCGTCACCCTGACCCTCTCACACTCACTCCATCACCCTCACCCTGGCCCCCTCACACTCAGTCCATCACTGTCATCCTGACCCACTCACACCCACTCCATCACCCTCACACTGGCCCCCTCACACTCACTCCGTCACCATCACCCTGACCCCCTCACACTCACTCCATCACCGTCACACTGACCCCCTCACACTCACTCCATCACAGTCACTCTGAACCCCTCACATTCAGGCCATCACTGTCACCCTGAATTCCTCACACACACTCCATCACCCTCACCCTGACCCTGTCACACTCAGTCTATCACTGTCACAATGACCCCCTCATACTCACTCCATCACACTCACCCAGACCCCTCATACTCACTCTATCATTATCAGCCTGAAACCCTCCAACTCACTCCATGACAGTATCTCCTCACACTCCATCACAGTCACCCTGACCCCCTCACACTCCCTCCATCACCCTCAATCTGACCCCCTCACAGTCACTGCATCACCGTCACCCTGACTCTCTCACACTCACTCCATCACCATCACCCTGAACACCTCACACTCACTCCATCACAGTCACCCTGACCCCCTCACACTCACACTATCTCCATCACGCTGATCCCATCACACTCACTCCATCACCGTCACACAGACCCCCTCACACTCACTCCATCACACTCATCCTGACCACCTCACACTCATTCTATCACTATCACCCTGACCCCCCCACACTCACTCCATCACCATCACCATCACCCTGAAACCCCTCACACTTACTCCATCATCCCTCCATGACCGCCTCACACTCACTCCATCATTGTCACACTGACCCCCTCACACTCACTCCATCACCGTCACCATGACCAACTTACTCTCACCCCGTCACCGTCACCATGAACCCCTCGGACTCACTCCATCACCATCACCCTGACCCCCCCATCACTCCATCATGGTCACCCTGACCCCCTCAGATTCTCTCCATTATCGTCAACCTGACCCCCCTCACACTCACTCCATCACCGTCACCCTGAAACCCCTCACATTCACTCCCTCACTCTCACCCTGACCCCCTCACACTCCCTCCCTCATCCTCACCCTGACCCCCTCACACTCAGGAGAAAGTGAGAACTGCAGATGCTGGAGACCAGAGTTGAAAAATGTTGCACTGGAAAAACGCAGCAAGCCAGGCAGCATCCATGGAGCATGAGAATCAAAGTTTCGGGCATAAGCCCTTCTAAAGGAATGAGGCTGGTGTCCCAAGTGAGCAGAGATCCACTCACACTCACTCCCTCACTGTCACCCTGATCCCCTCACACACACTCAATCACTGTCACCCTAAAACCCTCAATTTCACTCCATCACCGTTACACTGACACCCTCACACTCACTCCATCACCATAACCCTGACCCACGGACACTCACAACAACAACATCACCCTGACCCCCTCACACTTACTCCATCACTGCCTCCCTGACCCCCTCACACTGAATCCATCACCGTCACCTTGACACCCTCACACTCACTGCATCACCGTCACCCTGACCACTCACACTCACATCATCACTGTCACCCTCAGCCCATCAAACTCACTCCATCTCCATCACCCTCACCCACTCACACTCACTCCATCACCCTCACACAGACCCTCTCATACTCACTCTATAATAATCAGCCTGACCCCCTCACACTCACTCCATGACAGTCACCCTGACCCCTTCATACTCCCTCCATCACCATCAATCTGACCCCCTCGCACTCACTGCATCACCGTCAGCCTGACTCTCTCACACTCACTAAATCACCCTCACACTGACCGCCTCACACTCACTCCATCACCATCACCCTGACCCCCTCACACTCATTCCATCACTGTCACCTTGTCCCACTCACACTCACATCATCACTGTCACCCTCATCCCCTCACTCTCACTCCATCTCCGTCACCCTGACCCCCTCACACTCACTCCATCATTGTCACCCAGACTTACTCATACTCACTCCATCGCTGTCACCCTGACTCCCTCACACTCACCCCACCACCATCAACTTGACCCCCTCACACTCACTCCATCATCGTCACCTTGACACCCTCACACTCAATCTCCGTCACACTAAATCCGTCACACTCACTCCATCAGCGTCACACTCATCCCCCCACACTCGCTCCATCATGGTCACCTTGACCCCCCCTCACACTCACTCCATCATCCTCACCATGACCCCCTCACACTCACTCCATCATCGTCACACTGAAACTACTTACGCTCACTCCATCACCTTCACCCTGACCCCCTCACACTCACTCCATCATCGTCACACTGAAACTACTTACACTCACTCCATCACCTTCACCCTGACCCCCTCACACTCAGGAGAAAGTGAGGACTGCAGATGCTGGAGACCAGAGTTGAAAATGTAGCGCTGGATAAACGGAGCAGGACAAGCAGCATTCGGGGAGCATGAGAATCGACGTTTCGGGCATAAATCCTTCTTAAGGAATGAGGCTGGTGTGCCAAACGGGCAGAGATCCCCTCACACTCACTCACTCACTGTCACCCTGATCCCCTCACACTCACTCCATCAGTGTCACCATAACCCCCTCAATCTCACTCCATCACTGTCACACTGACCCCCTCACACTCACTCCATCACCATCAACCTGACGCACGTAAACTCACTCCATCACTGTACATCTGACCCACGGACACTCACTCCAACAACATCACCCTGACCCCCTCACACTCACTCCATCACGGTCACACTGACCCCCTCACACTCACTCCATCACTATCACCCTGACTCACTCACACTCACTCTATCACTGTCACCCTGACCCCCTCGCACTCACTCCATCACGGTCACCCTGACCCCCTCACAAACACTACATCACGGTCACCCTGACCCCCTCACACTCACTCCATCACCATCACCTTGACCCCTCACACTCACTCCATCATCGTCACAATGACCTCCTCACACTCACACCATCACCGTCATACTAAATCTGTCTCACTCACTCCATCAGCGTCACACTCATCCCCCCATACTCGCTCCATCATGGTCACCTTGACCCCCCTCACACTCACTCCATCATGGTCACCTTGACCCCCCTCACACTCACTCCATCATCGTCACCATGACCCTTTCACGCTCACTCCGTCATTGTCACACTGACCCCCTCACACTCACTCCATCACCCTCACACTGACACCCTCACGCTTACTCCTTCTCTGTCATAATGATCCCCTCACACTCACGCCAACACCGTCACACTGACCCACTCACACTCACACCATCACGATCACCCTGAATCCCACAGATTCTCTCAATCACCGTCACCCTGACACCTCACACTCACTCCATCACACTCACCCTGACACCTCACACTCACTCCATCACACTCACTCCATCACACTCACCCTGAACATCTCACACTCACTCCATCACACTCACCCTGAACATCTCACACTCACTCCATCTCCGTCACACTGACCCCATCACACTCACACCATCATCATCACACTTACCCCCTCACACGGACTCCATCACTGTCACCCTGACCCCCTCACACGGACTCCATCACTGTCACCCTGACCCCCTTAAACTCTCTCCATCACACTCACCCTGACCCCCTCACACTCACTTCATCACCATCACCTAGACACCGTCACACTCACTTTGTCACCGTCACCCTGATCCCTTTACACTCACTCCATCACGGTCACCCTGACCCCGTCAGATTCTCTCCATCACCATCAACCTGACCCCCTCACACTCACTCCTTCTCCGTCACACTGACCCCCTCACACTCACTCCATCACCGTCACACTGACCCCCTCACACTCACTCCATCAACGTCACACTGACCCCCTCACACTCACTCCTTCTCCGTCACACTGACCCCCTCACACTCATACCATCACTGTCACACTGACCCCCTCACACTCATACCATCACTGTCACACTGACCCCCTCACACTCACACCATCACTGTCACACTGATCCACTCACACTCACTCCATCACTGTCACCCTGACCCCCTCACACTAACTCCATCACACTCACCCTGATCACCTCACACTCACACCTTCTCCGTCACTCTGATCTCATCACACTTACTTCGTCACCATCACCCTGACCCCCTCACACTCACCCCATCACAGTCACCATGACTCCCTCACACTCACTCCATCACGGTCACCCTGACCCTCTCACACTCACTCCATCACGGTCACCTCACCCCCTCACACTCACTCCATCACAGTCACACTGAACACCTTCACACTCACCCCACCACCGTCACCTTGACCCCCTCACACTCACTCCATCACGGTCACCCTGACCCTCTCACACTCACTCCATCACGGTCACCTCACCCCCTCACACTCACTCCATCACAGTCACACTGAACACCTTCACACTCACCCCACCACCGTCACCTTGACCCCCTCACACTCACACCATCACCATCACCTTGACCCCCTCACACTCACACCATCACCGTCACTCTGACCCCCTCACACTCATTCCATCTCCGTCACACTACATCTGTCTCACTCACTCCATCAGCGTCACACTCATCCCCCCACACGCGCTCCATCATCCTCACCATGACCCCCTCACACTCACTCCATCACAGTCACACTGATCCCCTCACACTCACTCCATCACAGTCACACTGACCCCCTCACACTCACTCCATCACAGTCACCCTGACCCCCTCACACTCACTCCATCTCCATCACACTGACCCCTCACACTCACTCCATCACCATCACTTTGACCCCCTCAGATTCTCTCCATCACCATCAACCTGACCCCCTCACACTCACTCCTTCTCCATCACACTAACCCCCTCACACTCTCTCCAGCACCGTCACTCTGACCCCTCACACTCATTCCATCTCCGTCACACTACATCTGTCTCACTCACTCGATCAGCGTCACACTCATCCTCCCACACTCGCTCCATCATCCTCACCATGACCCCCTCACACTCACTCCATCATCGTCACCCTGACCCCCTCACACTCACTCCATCACCTCACCCTGATCCCTTCACACTCACTCCATAAACGTCACACTGAAACTACTTACACTCACTCCATCACCTTCACCCTGACCCCCTCACACTCAGGAGAAAGTGAGGACTGCAGATATTGGAGACCAGAGTTGAAAATGTAGCGCTGGATAAACAGAGCAGGACAAGCAGCATTCGGGGAGCATGAGAATCGACGTTTCGGGCATAAACCCTTCTTAAAGAATGAGGCTGGTGTGCCAAGTGGGCAGAAATCCCCTCACACTCACTCCATCAGTGTCACCATGAACCCCTCAATCTCACTCCATCACCATCGCACTGACCCCCTCACACTCACTCCATCACCGTCACACTGACCCCCTCACACTCACTCCATCACCGTCACACTGACCCCCTCACACTCACTCCATCACCGTCACACTGACCCCCTCAATCTCACTCCATCACCATCACACTGACCCCCTCACACTCACTCCATCATCGTCACACTGACCCCCTCACACTCACTCCATCACCATCACACTGACCCCCTCACATTCACTCCATCACCGTCACACTGACCCCCTCACACTCACTCCATCACCGTCACACTGACCCCCTCACACTCACTCCATCACCGTCACACTGACCCCCTCATACTCACTCCATCATCATCACCCTGAACCCCTCACACTCACTCCATCATCATCACACTGACCCCCTCACATTCACTCCATCACCGTCACACTGACCCCCTCATACTCACTCCATCATCATCACACTGACCCCCTCACATTCACTCCATCACCGTCACACTGACCCCCTCACCATCACTCCATCACCGTCACACTGACCCCCTCACACTCACTCCATCACCGTCACACTGACCCCCTCATACTCACTCCATCATCATCACACTGACCCCCTCACACTCACTCTATGACCGTAATCCCGACCCACGGACACTCACTCCAACGACATCACACTGACTCCCTCACACTCACTCCATCATCATCACCGTGAACCCCTCACAGTCACTCCATCACCATCACCCTGAACCCCCTCACACTCACTCCATCACCGTCACACTGACCCCCTCATACTCACTCCATCATCATCACACTGACCCCCTCACACTCACTCCATCACCATCACCCTGAACCCCTCACACTCACTCCATCACCGTCACACTGACCCCCTCATACTCACTCCATCACCATCACCCTGAACCCCTCACACTCATCCCATCACAATCACCCTGAACCCCTCACACTCATCCCATCACAATCACCCTGAACGCATCACACTGACTCCATCACAGTCATAATGATCCACTCACATTCACTCCATCACTCTCACCCTGACCCCCTCACACTCACACCTTCACCGTCATCCTGACCCCCTCACCATCACTCCATCATGTTCACCCTGACTCCCTTACACTCACTCCATCACAGCCACTCTGAACACCTCACACTCACTCCATCGCCCTCACCCTGACCCCCTCACACATACTCCATCAACGTCACACTGACCCCCTCACACTCACATCATCACCGTCACCCTGACCCCCTCACACTCACTCCATCACCCTACACTGACCCCCTTACACTCACACCATCACCGTCACCCTGATCCCCTCACACCATCCTCACCATCACACTCAACCACACACACTCCACCACCATTACAGACACTGTTCGACACCATCCCTATCATCACGCTCACCTCCACACACTCCACCACCCTCAGACACACTGCCCTACACCACCCACACACACACTGTTCCATTCCGTCCCCACTGTCACGCTCATCCCCACACACTACCACCCTCACACACAGTGCCCCACACAACCCCCACTGTCACGCTCACCCCCACACACTCCACCACCCTCACACACACTGCCTTTCACCACCCCCACAGTTACACTCACCCCCACACACTCCACCACACTCTCACACACTGCCCCACACCACCCCCACAGTTACACTCACCCCCACACACTCCACCACCCTCACACACACTGCCTTTCACCACCCCCAAAGTTACACTCACCCCCACACACTCCACCACTCTCTCTCTCCCACACTGCCCCACACCACTCCCACCATCACGCTCACCCCCAAACACTCCACCACCATCACACACACTGCCACACACCACCCCCTCCATCACCCTCACTCCCCCACACACGACCACCATCACACACACTGCCCCACATGACCCGCCTCGTCACGCTCACCTCCACACACACCATCACCATCACACACTGCCCCACTTCACCCTAACCGTCACCCTCACCCCCACACACTCCACCACACTCTCACACACTGCCCCACACCACCCTCACCGTCACCCTCACCCCCACACACTCCACCACACTCTCACACACTGCCCCACTTCACCCTCACCGTCACGCTCATCCCCACACACTCCGACCCTCACCCACACTGCCCCACACCACCCTCACCGTCACACTCATCCCCAAAATCTCCAACACCATCACACAGTGCCCCACACTACCCTCACCGTCACACTCATCCCCAAAATCTCCAACACCATCACACAGTGCCCCACATCACCTCCACCATCACGCTCACCCTCACACACTCCACCACCATCTCACACACTGCCCCACACCACCCTCACCGTCACGCTCACCCTCACACACTCCACCACCCTCACACACACAGCCCCACACCACCCTCACTGTCACGCTCAACTCCACACACTCCACCACCATCTCACACAGTGCCCCACACCGTCCCCACACAAGGTGCTTTGTTTGTGACATTGTGTTGTACCAGTCTCAGCCACAGCCTATGGTGCCACTCCATTGGTTACCCGCTAGTAACGGCTCATGTTCTCACACCCACTATGTCCCCGAGCAATGGCGTTTGGCCCAAGCTCCATACTGTTGCCCTGACAATGGCCTGATATGTCGTCCCAATCTCTGTTCCCTAACATCGGCCTGAAGATCGACAACCCTCTTCTGTTCCTCCAGCACCGAAGGATTGGAGGAAGACTGGAACACTGGTTATGATTGCAGGATGGAGAGAGAGTGAATGAGATTGGGGAAGGCAAGGACAGTGGAATTGAGTGTGTAAATGGGAAAAGGAGACAAGAAATGGCAGTGCAGTGTGAGAGTCGGAGGGATATATGGAGGGAGCAAGGTGAATTCTGCTGATAGCCAAGTTGGAGTGGGGGACCCAGAGGTGAAAGTAAGGACAGAGGGAGTTAAACCCAGCTCCTGAGCTCAGGGCATGGTGCCCTCCCCTTCCCTGAGGACCAGGACTTGGAGCTGAGTCTGTCTCTCTCCAGCTCAGTATCTCCAACACAAAGACACACAACAACATCGGTCACTCTGCTGCTCGGCACTCTTTAATCAACATTTTTATTGTTTACAAGTGGAAGTGATGGATACAGTCAGTGGGATGGTGCCTTTTCTCACTGGCCCCTGAGTTGTGAGAAACATTGAAATGTTTCCCTGTAACCCCCATGTGGGATAAGATGGACAAACCAGCTCTACCCTCAGTCTGTTACCATAGCGACAGGCTGCTCCATCGCTGAAACACTGAACTGAAATGAGAAAATCCCGGATGGATTG
The DNA here is from genome assembly GCF_047496795.1 of Chiloscyllium punctatum. Lineage (NCBI taxonomy): Eukaryota > Metazoa > Chordata > Chondrichthyes > Orectolobiformes > Hemiscylliidae > Chiloscyllium > Chiloscyllium punctatum. Next base: position 27,581,981 of record NC_092748.1, on the reverse strand, counting down.
ATTAATGAGGGAATTTGATGGATGGATGGATTTGGGTGAAGGGATATTTCAGCACATTCTTTAGCTGCTGCCTGAACTTAGTCTGGGTCATGGCATAAATCGCGGTGTTTGTGCAGCAACTGAGGAGCTGCAGCATGAAGCCCAATTCCCGCACATATCGATGGAGAATCACAGACCGATACCCAATCCACCACATCCGGGCCCATATAGAATACACCATTAATATTGACAATAACAGGATGAAATTTGCCGAGATCACAAACAGTAAAAATATGGATTTTTTTCGGTTTCTCATTTCAGTGTCAGACTGAGCGTCCCCATTGGTGTGAGCGCGGAGTCTCCTGCGAGCTCTGCTGGTCACTAAAATGTGTCTGACGGTGAGAACATTGAGCAGCAGAATCAGGAGAAATGGGACACACGGGGTTAGAATGTGGTGGAGGAACTCGATTGTGCCCCAGACACTGGACCCTAGAACATCGTATGTTACCTCACAAAACCAGGGATTGTTCTCCAGCCAATACTGTTCCGTGAGCATAAAATACCAGAAAATGTTCTTTAAAAAGCTCAGCACAGTCACTGCTCCCAGAACCACAGCCGCCGTTTTCTCACTGCAATATTTACTTTTCAGCTTCTGACAACAAATGGCCACAAACCGATCAAAGGTGAAAGTGATTATGAACCAGACAGAGCAGTCAGTGGCTGCATAAAGCAGGACAGCGTGGATATTACACACGGGGACGGAGACCCTCAGGAAATAAAACTGTTCCCGATAAACAATGGGAATGTGTCTCAGGATCAGGTCGAGGATAATGACCAGGAGATCCGCCGCTGCCATGGCCCCCATGTAACGTCTGACACACGGAGACAATCCACAATCTTTATAAAGCAGGACGTAGATGGTCACCACGTTAACTGTGAGGAAGGAAAACAAACCCATTATCCATCAGCCTGGAGGCAAAGGGACCCGTTTGACCGGGGACCCAGTGAGATTTTCAAATGTGTCCCTGTATTCAGGGATTTATTAAAATAATTGGAGCTGGAATAACAAATGGGAAGGTCTGAATTACTGACAATAATGGGTCATAAACCACAAAAAACCCTCCCTCTCCAAACACATAGAGACACATCCATAAGGACAGATGGTTTCTAGAACATTCCCACACACTCGATCACTCGAGAGCAGACACAGGTCACTCCTTCCCAGTTCCTAATACGGAGGGTGGAAACGTTGTTGTCCTGAAGTACTCTCTTCCAGTTTCCTGAAGACAAACAGAGTTTGGGAATTCCTGTATTTTGATCTAAATTGTGGTCGATCCTGTGTCGTGAAGAAATGTAAACGCAGGGAAAACATGTTCACCCCTTTAACTGCCTGAAGGGCCTTCGGAACAGTGTCTCCTTCTCCCTGGAACGGGATCTCTTCCCTCGGGATCTTATCGTTTGTTCAATTCACTGACATCCGGCCGTTCACAAACAAAGTCAGGGACAGAACGTTCCGGGGAATGTCAGTTATAGAATGTCGGGGACAGAACGTTCCAGGGAATGGCAGTTATAGAATGTCGGGGACAGAATGTTCCGAGAATGTCAGTTATAGAATGTTGGGGACAGAACGTTCCGGGGAATGTCAGTTATAGAATGTTGGGGACAGAACGTTCCGTGGAATGTCAGTTATAGAATGTCAGGGATAAAACGATCCGGGGAGTGTCAGTTATAGAATGTCGGTGACAGAATGTTCTGGGGAATGACAGTTATAGAATGTCGGGGACGGAACGTTCCGGGGAATGTCATTATAGAATGTCAGGGACAGAACATTCTGGGGAATGGCAGTTATAGAATGTTGGAGACAGAGCGTTCCGGGGAACTCCTTGACCTGTCCAACACCTTTCCCCCTACCCATCCCACCAACATGATGTACTGTGCCTGAACACACTGTAACATTAATGGGGTGAGAGAAGGAGGGTCCAATCACAGGAATGGGATCTAAAGGCATTGCCAGATCAGCTGAAATGGTGAGATATAGCACATTCTCAATCCACCTCACAGAACCAGCCCAGACACCATCAAACCAGAGGAGAAATCTGTTCACCGTGGAACACTTTGCAGACCAGGCCAGTGTACTGCTCAGTACAACCCAGCAATCTGTCCAGATTCATCCATTGCTCTGGTCAATAAAATCCAGCAATCTGTCCAGAGTAGTACACTGCATAGATCAGATCAGGGCATTGATCTATAAAACAAGACCATATATCTGTCCAGCGCAGTGAGCTGTGCAGACCACAGCAGGGCATTGATCTATAAACCCAAGCTAGATATCTGTCCAGTACTGGGAACTGCGCAGACCACAGCAGGGCACTATTGTGTAAACCTGAAACAAATATACATCCAGCATAAGGAGCTAAACAAACCACATCATTGCATTATCCATAAAACTCAACAAGACAGTCTGACCAACACCGCGAACTGTGCATTGATCACAAGTGAATTAATTTGTAAACCTGCAGTAGTAACACTCCAAGTATGTACAGTTGTGTACGCCACCCCAGTGCATTGATCTGTAACCCAGGAGCAAAACCTCCCAGCATGGAGATCTGTGTACACCACCCAGTGCATTAATCTGTAAACCAGGAGCAGTTACCCTCCCAGAATGTAGGACTGTGTACCCCACCCCAGTGCATAGATCTGTAAATCAGGAGCAGTTACACTTTACCCTCCCAGAATGTAGGACTGTGTATTCCTCCGCAGTGCATTGATTTGTAAACCAGGAGCAGATGCTCTACCAGCATGTAGAGCTGTGTACTCCACCCCAGTGCATTGATCTGAAAACCAGGAGCAATTACCCTTCCTGCATGTAGGACTGAATACACCCCCGCCCAGTACATTGATCTGTAAACAAGGAGCAGTTACTCTCCCAGCATATAGGACTGTGTACACCACCCCAGTGCATTGACGTGTAACCCAGGAACAGTTACCCTCCCAGCATGTAGGACTGGGTACACAACCCCAGTGTATTGATTTGCAAACCAGAAGCAGTCACCCTCCCTGCATGCAGGACTGGGTGCACCACCCCAGTGCATTGATCTGTAACCCAGGAGCAGTTACCCTCCCCGCATGTAGGACTGGGCGCACCACCCCAGTGCATTGATCTATAACCCTGGAGCAGTTACCCTTCCAGCATGTCAGACTGTGTATACCACCCCAGAGTATTGATCTGTAAACCAGGACCAGTTACCCTCCCAACGTGTAGAGCTCTGTACACCACCCCAGTGCATTGATCTGTAAATCAGGAGCAGTTACCCTCCCAGAATGTAGGACAGCGTACACCCCACCACCCACAGTGCATTGATCTGTAACCAAGAAGCAGTTACTCTTCCGGCATATAGGACAGTGTAACACACCCCAGTGCATTGACACGTAACCCAGGAGCAGTTACTCTCTCAGTATGTTGGACTATGTACACCACCCCAGTGCATTGATCTGTAACCCAAGAGCAGTTACCCTCCCAGCATGTACAGCGCTGTACCCCACCAAAGTGCATTGATCTGTAAATCAGGAGCACTTACCCTCCCAGTATGTAGGACAGTGTACCCCATCCCAGCGCGTTGTTCAGTTACACTGTGTTAGATCCCTGCCCAGTGTGGGGAAACTTGCCACCCATGCTGGAAGTGACAGGATGTGCAGCTCACATCCATTTCCAGCTCCATCTCTCCATTGTGCCCTGACAAGGGGGTGCTGTGGGTGTGAACATCACTGCCATAGAAAGACAGAGATGGAGGGGGAATCAGTTCAGACAATAAAAAATGGGAGGGGTATGGGAAATAGACAGAGAGGGGAGACTGAGAGAGAGTGTTATGGAAGGATGTGTTCCCAGGTTTCAGAATGCTGAAATGAAAACATTTAAACAGTATCCTGTAACATAAGCCAGTGTTTCCAGAAATAGTAGGTGGAAAGGATATTGGTGGGAGTTCAGATGATGCAGAATTTTGTATAAATATTTGTTCTGCAGCTTTGTATCTGGGTGTAGGGTCAGCAGAGTCTTTGACTCATTGGGCTGAATCTAACAATAGTTTGTCTCAGTGACATTTTCATTGAGTGTGACAGAGGGATTGTCTGCACGAGGCTGAGCTCGTTTCCTGGTGCTATCTTATCGAACTCAAATCATTAACTACCCACCCAACTCCATGGTGTCCCTCACATTCAATACCAGCCCGATTCTCCTCCCCATCATGGCTGGAGGAACTTACCATCGCCCAGATACCCCTGGATATCCCATGATCCCTGACACTGGCGCCATCTTTAAAAGGCCAATGGGCACACGGTTGAGCTTTCTCTGATAGGAGCTGCCCTGCACAGTTTACCCCGAGCATGACAGATAAGGGACAATTACACCATGGTTTGTCGACAGGGGCAAGGAGGCCCTGGTGGATGGGCTAGTACAGAGGGGGACCATTCTCTTCCCAAAGGGGCGACACCACCAGACGCACCGAGCATGGTCTGAGCTCCCCACCCAGCTCAGTGCAGTATCTGTGGTCTGAAGAAATGCCCAGCAATACAGGACAAGCATCAATAACCTTCCCCGTTCTGTCAGGATAAGGGTCACCGTATTCTCTGTGCTCCCTCACACTCTATATCTGTTATAGCACCGACCCCCGAACAAGGCTCATGCTCCACCACTCTCACTGCGGCATTCCCTCTCTCTCTCTTTGTCTCTCTCTGTCTCTCTCTCTCTCTCTCTCTGTCTCTGTCTCTCTCTGTCTCTCTCTCTCTCTCTGTCACCCAGTCCACTTTACCCCCCACATCAATTACACTGCATGGGTACAACATTGTCGACAGACTCCCTCTGAAAACCTCACCATTTGCCATTATCCCCATGTACGCCAGCACTAACAGCAGGGCCATCCACTCCCACCCTCACTCCCTCCCTTTCTCTCATTCCAGGAGAAACAGCCTGGTATAGCACAGAAAAGGCCAAGCCGGGTGGTGGAGTGCCCGATATCGATTTCCTCCCCCTCCCCCCTCCCGACCCACCATGTGGGGAGGACCCTGATCGGAGTCGGAGAGGACGGGGACGCCTCATGTGGAGATTCTGAAACATCCACGTCCCACCGACCGAGTAAGGAGCAATGTTCAGTGAAGGGCAATTCTCACTTTAAACCCACTGGCAGCTCCATTTCCCCCCGGCACAACTTAGAAGCCGTGGCCCTGTTGCATCTCCCTTTTGTGTCGAGCTGGTACAAATGGAATCCCCACGGTCTTGGTGGGTAGGAGGGTGGGCTCACAACACATCGTCATCACCACCTCCCAGGAAGGGAGCACGGAGACTCCCTCCTACACCCCCCCCCTGTAAACAGCTCAGATACTGAAACAAATCTGTGATAGTTACTGCTCTCCCCACTTGTCCTGACATCTTCAACAATCTGTGCTCATATACACCCAGCGCCCTCTGCTCCTGCAGCTCCTTTATAATGGCACAGCCTGTTTTAAACTGTCTTTCCTTGCCTTTCCTACCACAGTACATCACCTCAGACTGCTCTGCATTGATCCCCAACTGCGATACAACTGAGCACGACACCAGCGTGTCACTGTTCGGTTAGAGTTCCACACTGTCCTCCATAGGCTTTAAAATTCTTCCAGGTTTGGTGCCAGCTACAAACACTGAGATTGCTATCGCGTCACAGTCCCCATGAAACAACTGAAATCCTGCCACACTCACTAGTGTGAGCAAGTGAAATACTGATATATTCCCATGGACGGGGTTGAAAAATGACGTGCTGTCAATGGAGCAACCAAAGTCCTGACACATACCAGATGGAGCGAATGAAATATTGACAAACCACAGAGCAAGAGAAACCTGGATAGACTCCGCTTTTATATATTTTCATCAGGGTATAATGTGATGAAGTTGAAAGCGTGTACTGTATCTTTAAGCAAGGGTGCATGCTGTTCTGAACTGAGAGCTAACAAGCACCTGAGATATGAGAGGATGGCAGACCCAGAAACAGTATATTGCTGTAGAGCTGGAGTCAGGTAATAAGCAGTTAAGAGAAAGAGGGTCCCAGAGTTGAGCATAGTTAATGTAAAATGTTCACTTTCAGAGTGAAAAAAATAAATTGATGTTTTTTTATTTAAAGAGTGGAATTTGGGAGTTCTCTGTCCCTCATATTTTAACAGTTTACGAGGTGAATTGAGCATTTATTTATGTTTCATTTAAGTTGCCAGATGAGCTTCACGCCGTGTCCTAACAATTGCTGTGTGTGTATCTGTGTGTCTCTGCGTGGGCAGGTCTGGCAGTCTCTGTGGTGCTTAAAGTGATGCAATGCCACCCTCTGCTGGCCGCCACACGCCACTGCACAGGCATTGGCAGAGGGTGAAAACCAGCAGGGATTCATTCAGAGAGGGGGAGGGAGAGGGCAGCTGCTCACAGCACCATCCAAAATGATGTCTTATCCATGTACTGATCTAAATGTCTTTTAAATGCTGTAACTGTCCCTGCTTTCACCACTTCCTCTGGAAGTTCATTCCACACAAAAGTCTAAAATAATTACCTCTCATGACTTTTGTAAATCTTTTTCCTCGCACCATAATATATCCCTCAGTTTTGAATCCCCAACACTAGGGAAAAGACATCAGCCCTTCAGCTTATCTGTACCCCTCACTATTTTATAAGCCTCTGTAAAGTCACCCCTGAATCTCATACTATCCAGTGAAAAGAGTCCCAGCCTATCCAGCCTCTCCTTATAGCTCAATCTCTCCACTCCCAACAACATCCCGATTAATGTCTTCTTAACCCTCTCCAGCTTAATAATACCAAGGTCAATAATATTGAAGTGAATAGTCTAAGCGTAGGGGAGACCAAAACTAGAGGACCTAGATTTCAGGTGAAAGTGGAAACATTTAAAAGTGACCTAAGGGGCAGCCTTTTCACCCAGAGGGTGATGTGCCTATGGAATGATCGGACAGGATGACCAGACTGGACACAGTATTCCAGAAGAGGTCTAACCAATGTCCTGTACAATCACAACATGACATCCCAATTCCGATACTCAAAGGTCTGACCAATGAAGACAAGTGTGTTAAACACCTTCTTAACCACACTATCGATATGAGGTGTAAATTTTAAAGAATTATACCTGACGGCCGAGGTCTCTGTTCTACAACACTGCAAAAGGCCCTACTTTTAATTGTATAGGTCCTGCTGTTGTTTGGTTTACCAAATAGGATACCTTGCATTAATCCAAACTAAACTCCATCTGTCACCCCTCAGCCCAGTGTGTGATATTACTGCTACGTCCAGCTCCGCCTTCAATTTTAAAATACCCTCCTCCTCTCCAGGAGGCCTGCACACTCCGGCTTTGATTTTCACAAGGACCCTGAGCTTGGTTTGCCTTGTGTGGTTAGGGGGAGGAGGGACAGATTGCAGACACAGTCAGTGGGGAGGAGAGGCTGGAGTAATCAGCGGCCTGGTATCATTTCATGGTTTTAGGAAGAGGGCAATCACACGTTAGAGGTGGGTAAGAGTGATTGGTGTTTTGGGACCAGAATTTAAGCTCTCCCTTCGTCTCTGGTGTTCAGTAATAAATATCTATTTGATACCTTTCATTGAGCAGAGTGTGTCTGCAGGATTTCTTTCCCTAATATTGCAGACTACAGATAATAGCGATTAAAGATTTTTATAGTTAATTTCGGTGGTGCAGCACGTGCACTCAACATCCTACAGTTGAGACAAATATTTTGCATTTGTTTAACAAAACAAACTGTTTTGTATAGTTCAGTAATGGTGACCTGATTATAATATATCCACACCGAGCTGAAAGCTGGCACTAAAATATGACCCAAAATCTGGGTATAGTAGTGTAGTGGGTAGTGTCCCTGGCTCTGAGCCAGAGCTCTGCATTTGATTATAATTCCCGAACTTGTGTTGTAGTGTTCCTAGCTCTGAACTAGAAGGCCTAGATTCACGTTCTGCCTGTTGCAGAGGTATGTCACATCATGTTATAACAGGCTGACAGAATTTAGGCCCAGGATAACTGAAAGTACAGCCATTCTTGTTGATTGGAGTCACATTTCGCAGCGGTAGTGGATTATAAAATCAGAATGGTCATGGATAGGGTGAGTAGTCAGGGTTTTCCCCAGGTTAGGTGTGTCCAACACTAGCGGGCATTGGTTGAAATTGAGAGGGGAAAGGTTTTGATGAGGCCTAAAGGGCACCATTTCACACAGAGGGTGGTGTGTGTATGGAATGAGCTGCCAGAGGAAGTGGTGAAGGCTGATACAACTACAACACTTAAAAGGCATCTGGATGCTGACAGACCTGCCAAGCTTTTCGAGCAATTTCTGTATTTCTTTTAAAAATGTGTTCATTTTAACAGAGGTATTCTGAATAAATTAAACATTTTATTTTTTAATGACACAAGGCCATGTAAACACATTTCAAGTTGACCGATATCATTTGCTGCTCACGGTTTAGCTCTGTGTATGACAGCAGCAATGATGCACCTACAGGGAACAGGGAACGTGATGGAGACATAGTTTGGACAATGTACAAGGAAATCTCACATGATACAGTTTGGGAGAGGATGACATTTTCGTGTGATTCAGCTCAGAGAGGGAGAAAATGTAATCAATGCGAGAAGGAACGGCGTATTGCACTTTCTCTCCTTTATTATTGCTCATCGCAGCAATGTGTGCGAGCTAAAAAAAAGCCCGACAGTCATCGTTACCATTCTTATTTTTATAGAATCCCTGCAGGGTTGAAACAGGCCCTTCAAGTCCATAGCATCCTTCCAAAGAGTAACTTTCCCAGCCCTGTTCCCCAACATTTACCCCTGACTAATGCACCTCAATGAGAAATCCCTGAACACGACAGACAATTTAGCATGACCAATCCACCTAACCTTCACAGTTGAGCTGTGGGAGGAAGCTGGAGTACCCATTAGAAGCTCACGCAGACAGAGGGAGAATATGCAAACTCCACACAGACAGTCGCCCAAGACTGAGGCACTATACCACCTCTTGGGAGATCCCTGACCAGAATTCATTGGAACGCCTCACTGCCTAATTCAAAGGGAATTCAGCATAATCCAACTGTTACAGAAAGACATCCCATTATTCGCAGTTTGTATCTTCAGAAGCAGAATCACATTTTGGACGATCTCTCCATTTTTCCTTTTGTCATGAGGTGTGTGTGTGTGTGTGTGTGTGTGTGTGTGTGTGTGTGTGTGTGTGTGTGTGTGTGTGTGTGTGTGTGTGTGTGTGTGTGTGTGTGTGTGTGTGTGTGTGTGTGTCAGTGTTTTTAGAAAGGGAAATATTGATTATATATTTGCAATACCCAAACACATTGCCATTCATCTTTCCATCATAGTTTGAGTAACATTGCTGTGGGTCATAAACATGCTATGTTAGCAGATTAAAGAAACTAGCCTGACTTGTTCCTAAAAGTGATCCTGACCCAGTCTGAGACTGATATCATCGGCCACATCACCGACCTGGTTACATTTAACATTTGTTGTAAGCAGTGGAGGAGTGGGACTAGAAAAGGGAACAGTGACCCAAAAAGCCGGGGAAGTATAGACCGGTGAGCCTGATGTCAGTGGTGGATAAGTTTTTGGAGGGGATTATGAGGGATAACATTTACATACATTTGGGAAGGCAAGGGCTGATGGGGTAGTCAACATGGCTTTCTGCATGGGAAATCATGCTCATTAATTTGACTGAGTTTTTTGAAGAGGTGACAAAGAAGATTGATGAAGGCAGTTGGGTAGACATTGTCTATGTGGACTTCAGCAAGGTGTTCATTTAAAGAAAAAAGAGCAAAGAAATTTTACAGCCCAAGAACAGGCCCTTCACCCTCCAAGCCTGAGCCAATCCAAATGTACTGTCTAAACCTGTCGGTCATTTCCTAACCATCTGTCTCCCTCAGCTCCCCACCTCCTCATACATCTGTCCAGACGCATCTTAAATGAATCGACCGTGCCTGCCTCTACGACCTCTGCTAGCAACGCGTTCCAAACACCCACCACCCTCTGTGTGAAGTACTTACCGTGTGTATCCCCCTTAAACTTTCCACCTCTCACCTTGAAAGCACGACCTCTCGTTACTGAATCCTTCACCCTGGGAAAAAGTTCGTCTCTATCCACCCTGTCTATACCCTTCATGATTTTGAAAACCTCAATCAGGTCCCCCCTCAATCTTTTCTTTTGTAGTTAAAATAAACCTAATCTACTCAGCCTTTCTTCATAGCTAGTATTTCATTCTGATTGGAAGACAGATTAGTAAGTTTCGGTCACATGGGAAACAGAGGAAGCTAATCACAATTGGCTTGAAGTAAGAGGGATAATTTTCAGACTGGAGGCTTGTGAGCAGCAGTGTGCTGTAAGAATCAGTACTGAGTTCACTGCATTTCATCATTTATGCAAAGGATTTAGATGTGAATATCGGGGCCATAGTTAGAAAGTTTACAGATGACATCAGAAAGGTGGTGTAGTAGATTGTCTCAGAGTACGATACCACAATTAGATAGGACAAAGGGGCTAGGAGTGACAGATGAAGTTTAATTTAGATAAATACGAGGTTTTGCATTTTGGGCACGCAAATCAGGGCAGAAATTATACAATTAATGGTAAGGTTTTGGGGAGTGTTGTGAAACAAAGGGGCATAGGGCTGCAGGCACATTGTTCCTTGTAACTGGAGTCGCAGGTAGACAGAGTGGTGCTGACCACATTTGGCACATTTGCCTTAATCAGTCAGAGCATTGAGTATAGGAGTTGTGGTGGTGTGTTGCATCTGTACAGGATGTTGGTGTGGTCACTTAAAGAATACTGCGTACAACTCGATTACCTGCAGAAAAGTTTTACTCAGATGTCCAAGGACTAGAGGTTTGAGCTTTAGGGAGAGGTTGATTAGGTTGAGGTGTTTCTCCCTGGAGTGTCAGAGGTCGAGAGGTGACATTATAGAGGTTAATAAAACCATCAGGGGCATGGATATTCTGAACAGCCACGCTCTGCTCCCAAGGATAGGGGGTTCTAGAACAAGAGGGCATAGGTTGAAGGTGAGAGGGCAAATGATTTAGAAGGGATCTGAAGGTAAATGTTTCACACAGAGAGTGGTGTGTGTACAGGAAGTGCTGTCAGAGGAAGTGCTGAAGGTGGTTACAATCGGACATTTAAAAGTATCTGAGAGGAGGGATATTGGCCAAATGCTGGCAAATGGGACTGGATCAGATTTGATATCTGATCGGAGTGAACAGATTGGACTAACGGGTCTGTTTCCGTTCTACGTGACTCTCTGATTCTACAAGAGGGATGACAAATAATTCTGAAAGGACCATTCAAGTGGGAATTCTCTTCACTGGAAGTTTATCGTGTCTCTATGTTCACATTGATTGAAAGCTGCGTTAGTTAAATATTTGACAGACAAATGAGTCATGCAGACGGGAAAGTGGGGCTGAGACCACAACCTGATCAGCCACAATCTTAGTGCCTGGTGGAGAAGGCTCAAAGTATCGAATGACCCAATCCTGCTCCTCAGTCCCATGTTCCATTTAGCCCCTCAAACCAGCGAGACAGGAACAGTTGGAGATCACTTACTCCTATAATCTTGTGCACGGAAACAGGAGACCATTCAGCCTCTCAAGACTGTCCCACACGTTTAAAGTGATTTGGGAAATGTAATTGTAAAACCCAGGCTGGGTATGAAAGAGGCCCGTCATCTCTCTTCACAGAGCTTCCCCATCTGCAACTTGTGCTCCATTTATTGGTCATGTTGTAGACCCAGAGTCATTGTGAATACAGCCCACATACCTCACCAAGCAATGGCTCACAAAATCCTCTGGTCTCCCTGACTGCAATATGCAATAACAGAATATTCATTAAAATAATACCCACTAACTTTCCAATCACAGAATGTGAGAACATCAGAAACAGGGACAGCTCGTTCTCTCCCCAAACCTCCCTTGCTCTTTACTAAGATCATGACTGATCTGCTCTTGGTCTCAAATCCTCTTTAATACCCAATTCTTCATTGCCCTCAACTCTCTGACAGGTCAATGTCCATCTACGTCCTCTTCCAATACATTCAGTCATCTAGCTCCCCAAAACTCTTGAGAAGAGAAATCCTGACATTCAATACCACCTGTTTGAAGAAAGCACTTGCTGCTTCTATATCATGGCCTATTGATATGAACAAAAGAGGTTGGCTGAAGGGTTCAAGTAAAAATGACTGGCCCTGATATCAAGGCAGTGGTTGACTCCTGTTGGCATCAAGAAGCTTAACAAAACTGAACTTAATGGGAATCACAGTAACCTCTCCAGTGTTTGGGGTCAAACATGGCACAAAGGAAGATGTTCACCATTTCAGTCCTGGGTCACCTCTGTGCGAGATCCTCAGGGTAGCTTCCTCTTCACAAACATCTTCAGCTGCTTCATCAATGTCTCCCCACCATAAGATCAGACGTGGGGATGGTCACTGAAGGTTCCACAATGTTCAGAACATTTTGTCCCCCGTCAGCTCCTGAACTGGTCTGTGTCCATGTGCAGCAAGACCTAGACTCCATTCAGACTTGTGCTGTTAACGGCTCCATAACATTCATGTAACAGCACTGCCTGGCACTGCACATTGCCACTGTAAAATAAGAGTTCATTCAGCACCTAACGCTGGTTTCACAGGAATATGAGGAAGCCATTCAGCCCATTGACATTATTGGAGATGAACAGGGATAGCCCATTCAGTGCCTCCAGCCTATTACTCAGGAAGAGAAGGAGTCTAGTGTGATGGGCCAAACCAGAGCCCCTCGAAAATATTTGACAGCAACAGCCTAGGCTTTAATGTTTTCTTATTTTAAAGGAAATGTAAAGTGTCTGTTCCAGATGCAATGTGACTGGTCAAACTACTCGGTGTGAAGCAAAACACCATCTATTTCAAAACAAAAGAAGAAATAACACCACAGAAAGGGAAATTTAGAATAATGTAATTCTATTGGACAGCTTAACAGAATAATAGATCTAGGAGCTGTTACTAATGAACTCTGTCAATATAGAGAAATCCCATAAACACAGCCCTTGGCAAAAAGAAATATTCAGACACAGAATGTCACAAATATTTCTCCAATCCAGGAATTAAAAACAGCATCAAGAGAAAATTCAGAGAGAGTAGCAGCCAGGAAACATTCACTGAAGCTTCCAACTCTGTGGAAACCCCAATAGTTTCTGATGTTACGAGAAACCAAAACCTAGTGATCCTAACCTGTGAGAGCTGGCCACACCCATTCAGGCTGCATTAAAATAAACACAAGACCTCCCTAGCTGTTACTCAAGTGGTCTTAACTAGTCAGCTTGGTAACAATCGTTCAATCTCTCTCAAAAAAGAAACCAGGACAAAGTAACCTCTTAAAGCTGCAGAACCATCACACTTGTCAGTACATCGAGCTGTCAAACAGGAACCAGGGGTAACCCAGTCAGGCCTTTGGCTCTGTCCAATTGGATGAGGAAGAAGCCAGTCAGTCCCTTGAGTCACTTATACAGGAACAGTAGGAGGCCATTCCCACCACAATGCATTTACACGGGGGCAGAATGAGTTAATTTTTGCTGATTCCTGATGAATGTCTTATGTCCAATACGTCGATTCTCCTGCTTCAAGGATGCTGCCTGACCTGCTGTGCTTTTCTAGCAATTGACTCTCTACTCTGATCGCCAGCATCGGCAGTCTTAAGTGTCTCCTAAATGATGCTCTAACATGATGAACAAGTGGAGCAGAAGCTGCACAGATAGACTGTTCCATGTTGTTCCTCGTGGCTCCGTTGCTCATGATACACATGTGGGACTTTAACGTGGTTTTCTAGTGGTGAGTAGGGAAGCCATGTGTCTTGTGTGAAGTCTCAAGAAGGCACCTTCCATCTCCGACAGCCTGGTGCTCTCTATGTAGGGTGGAAGCTGATGGGAATGGAGACCTGTTTCAGATGGAAGGTATTGCGGCTGCTGTTGGGGATTGTGAATAATCTGACGTTCAGTACAGGGTTCACACACCGACTGCACAATAACATGGGGAGAGTTAATTTAGGCATAGACACTATTTGGAAGGCCACGTTAGACTGATGAATGGATGCTCTAATTTCAAATAATGCTGATCTTGTTCATGTTGATCTTGTCTAGTGCACGTCCTGTTCAGTGTAACCTGTATGCCTTACTCTGTCCAAGTCTAGTTCCACCCTGTGATCTGTCTGGCCATCTTCCTCCACTGCTCATAAATAAAGTGTTTCCCTGTACTGAGATACACGTGACAATAAATCAAACTAATCAATCCTGGGTAAAGTATGGAATTTCTCTCCCTGTCAAAATCTCTTTTGGAAATAAGTGATCGCTGCCACTCCTCGTGTTTCAGCATCACCATTTCTTCGTCTCTCACAGCTCTACAGATGAAACACTAAGCTTATTCACTCCATCCTCATGTTACCATCACCCGTGGCTGTGGTAAGGAGATCATTCCTTACAAAGGAGATCAAATCTGTAGAGAGTGCCCCAAATGCTCTCTCAGCAAGGCTTTACAACAGCAGGAAGATGGCTTTACTTATGTACTTGAATCATCTTACAATGAAGGACAGCATACCATTGACTGCACCCATTACTTACACAGGGTTTGATTCAGAGCAGTCAGCATAGACTTGAGAGTGGGAGATCATGCTTCCCAAATTTCTTAGAGTCCTTTGATGAAGTGACCAGGAAAGTTGATGAGGGCAGAGCAGTAAACGTTGTCTCTATGGATTTCAGAAAGGCCTTTGATAAGGTTCCACATGGCAGGCTGCTCTGGACAGTTCCATCACGTAGAGTACTGGGGGGACTGGCTAATTGAATACACAGTTGGCTTGTTGATAGGAAGCAGAGAGTTTAGTGGAAGGATGCTTGTTAGACTGGAGGTTGGGTCCATAGCTTTTTGTTATCTATGATTTGGTTGAGAATGTACAAGGCATGATTAGTAAGTTTGCAGATGACACTAAAATAAGTGAGAGCATGATCAGTGAGGAAGTTTATCAGAAATTGCAGCAGGACGTTAATCAGGTGGGCAAGTGGGCTGAGAAATGGCAAATGGAATTTAATATAGATGTGTGAGGTCTTGCATTTTGGAATCTCAAATCAAGGGAGGAGTTTCACGGTGAATGGGCGGGCCTTAATGAGTGTAGTGGGCAGAGACACCTTGGAATTCAGGTGCACAGTTCCCTGAGAATGGAGTCACAGGTAGGCAGGGCAGTGAAGAAGGCTTTTGGCACACTGGCCTTCGTCAGGCAGGACATTGAGTATCGAAGTTGGGAATTTATATTGCAGTTACACAGGACTTTGGTAAGGCCGCACTTGGAGTATTGTGTTCTGTTTTGTCACCTTGTTATGGGGAGGATGTTATTAAATTAGAAAGAGTGCAGAAGAAATTTACAAAGAGGTTGCCACGACCCAGTGGTCTGAGTTATAGGGAGAGGTTGGACAAGCTAGGACCTTTTCTTTAGAGTGTAGGAGACTGATGGGGGGTGGGGGGTGGGGGGTGCTTATAGAGCTGTATAAGATCATGGGGGATATGGATAGGGTGAATTCTCTCAGTCTTTTCCAAAGTTTAGAGAATCGAGGACGAGAGGGGACCAGTTTAAGGTTAAAGGGGAAGGAATGAAAGGGAACCTGAGGGACCACTTATTTACATAAATGGCTGGTACGTGGATGAGCTGCCAGATGACGTGGCTGAGGGGGGTGTATGAACAACACTTCAAAAGCAATTGGATCAATCTGTGGATAGGAAAGGACTGGAAGGATATGGGCCAACTGCAGGGAAATGGGGTTATTGTGAATGGACATTTACAAGGTGGAGTCGAACCCCTTTGTTAATTAAAAACAAACACCCAGAAAAGCTCACCTCACATCGTAACTGTTAACATATGAGTGACACAGATCTCCTATATTCCACTATTTAAACAAAAATTAGCAAGTTAATTTCTTAACTTTAACAAAACTCAGACCACTGGGTCATGGCTCTTAGTAAATTTTTCTGCACTCTTTCTAATTTAATAACATCCTCCCCATAACAAGGTGACAAAATGGAACACAATACTCCAAGTGCGGCCTTACCAAAGTCCTGTGTAACTGCAACATAAATTCCCAACCTCGATACTCAATGTCCTAACACTAAACAAAAACTATTCACAAATACAAGCCCCTCTTTTCTTAGCTACTTACTATCTGACTCCAACTCTGTAAAAAATATGCTGTTCCAACAATCCACATATTAAACGTTACAATCTCAAGACCACACAGTCTCTATCTTCCCCGCTATGTTCACTCTTTCAGCAGTTAATCTGCTGTTGGATGACAGTGGCTCTCCCTCTATTTTCGAAATGCTGGGTTTACTTACTTCCCATGATACAATAATTCTCATAATTTGATTGATTTCCAGATGCACGAACAATAATATTTAAATTCCATTGGCTTCGGATATTCTGAGCATTATTTAAATTCTTTGATTGCATTTGAATTGCTGTCAAAACAGCAACCAAAACCCAGGCTTCCATTTCCCAGCTAATTGTTACATTTGGAACAGTCTGACCGTTAGCTGGCATCGGTGGCTGTACTTTCGATTCAGCAAAACCCATCTTATCTTAATGTGAACAGATATTGATTAGATTCCAGGCAGTAACACACCCCGGGCTATCTGTTATTCTGTATACTAACATCCTTGACCCCTCGATTAGATTCCAGGCCGTAACTCACTCTGGGATATCTGTTATTCTGTATATAACCCACCCTGAACACCCCGATTAGATTCCAGGCTGTAACTCACTCTGGGCTATCTGTTATTCTGTATATAAACCACCCTGAACCCCTCAATTACATTCCAGGCTGTAACTCAGTCCGGGGTATCTGGTATTCTGCACATAAAACACCCTTAACCCTTCAATTAGATTCCAGGCTGTAACACACCCCAGAATATCTGTTATTCTCTATATAAACCACCCTGAACCCCTCGATCAAATAACAGACAACTCACTCCGGGTTGTCTGCCGTTCTGTATGTAAACCACCCTGAACCCCACGATTAGATTCCAGGCTGTAACTCACTTCGGGCTATCTGTTATTCTGTATACAAACCACCCTGAACCCCGCGATTAGATTCCAGGCAGTAACTTCCTGTCAGGGTTGAAAGGGAAGGCTGGTAGTTATAGGGAATGCTGGCTGACTAAAGAAATTGAGGGTTTGGTTCAGAAAAAGATGGAAGCATATGTCAGGTATAGACAGGATAGATTGAGTGAATCCTTAGAAGAGTATAAAGGAAGTTGGAGTATACTTAAGAGGGAAATCAGGAAGACAAAATGCGGACATGAGATAGCTTTGGCAAATAGAATTAAGGAGAATCCAAAGTGCTTTTACAAATATATTAAGGACAAAAGGTAACTAGGGAGAGAATTGGGCCCCTCAAAGATCAGCAAGGCAGCCTTTGTGTGGAGCCACAGAAAATGGGGGAGATATAAAATGAATATTTTGCATCAGGATTTACTGTAGAAAACGATATGGAATATATAGACTGTAGGGAAATCGATGGTGACATCTCGCAAAATGTTGCAGATATACAGAGGAGGAAGTGCTGGATATCTTGAAATGGTTAAAGGTGGATAAATCCCCAGAACCTGATCAGGTATACTGGAGAACTCTGTGGGAAGCTAGAGAAGTGATTGCTGGGCCTCTTGCTGAGATATTTGTATCATCAATATTCACAGGTGAGATGCCAGAAGACTGGAGGTTGGCAAACGTGGTGCCAATGTTTAAGAAGGGCGGTAAAGACAAGTCAGGGAACTATAGACCGGTGAGTGTGACCTCGGCGTTGGGCAAGTTGTTGGAGGGAATCCTGAGGAACAGGATGCACATGAAGTTGGAAAGGCAAGGACTGATTCGTGATAGTCAACATGGCTTTGTGCTTGGGAAATCATGTCTAACAAACTTGATTGAGTTTTTTGAAGAAGTAACAAAGAAGATTGATGAGGGCAGAGCAATAGATATGATCCATATGAACTTCTGTAAGGTGTTCGACAAGGTTCCCCATGGGAGACTGATTAGCAAGGTTAGATCTCATGGAATACAGGGAGAAGTAGCCATTTTGATACAGAACTGCTCAAAGGCAGAAGACAGAGGGTGGTGGTGGAGGTTTGTTTTTCAGACTGGAGGCCTGTGATCAGTGGAGTGCCACAAGGATCAGTGTTGGGCCCTCTACTTTTTGTCATTTATATAAATGATTTGGATGCGAGCATAAGAGGTACAGTTAGTAAGTTTGCAGATGACACCAAAATTGGCGGTGAAATGGACAGCGAAGAGGGTTTCCTCAGATTAAAACAGGATCTGGACCAGATGGGCCAATGGGCTGAGAAGTGGCAGATGGAGTTTAATTCAAATAAATGCGAGGTACTGCATTTTGGGAAAGCAAATATTAGCAGGATTTCTACAGTTAAGGGTGTGTTACTGAACAAAGAGACCTTGGAGCGCAGGTTCATAGTTCCTTGAAAGTGGAGTCGCAGGTAGATAGAATAGTGAAGAAGACGTTTGGTATGCTTTCGTTTATTGGTCAGAGTACCGAGTACAGGAGTTAGGAGGTCATGTTGTGGCTATACAGGACACTCTTGGAATATTGCATGCAATTCTGGTCTCCTTCCTATCGGAAAGATGTTGTGAAACTTGATAGGGTTCAGAAAAGATTTACAAGGATGTTGCCAAGGTTGGAGGATTTGAGCTCCAGGGAGAGGCTCAACAGTCTGGGGCTGTTTTCCCTGGAGCGTCGGAGGCTGAGGGGTGAACTTATCGAGGTTTACCCAGGGGTAAGGGAGTCCAGAACTAGAGGGCATAGGTTTAGGTTGAGATGGGAAAGATATGAAAGAGACCTAAGGGACAACTTTTTCACGTAGAAGGTGGTACGTGTATGGAGTGAGCTGCCAGAGGAAGTGGTGGAGGCTGGTACAATTGCAACATTTAAGAGGAATTTGGATGAGTATATGAATAGGAAGGGTTTGGAGGGACATGGGCCAGGTGCTGGCAAGTGGAAGTAGATTGGGTTGGGATATCTGGTCGGCATTGACAGGTTGGACTGAAGGGTCTGTTTCCATGCTGTACATCTCTATGATTCTATGACTCTCTAACTCACTCCAGGCTACCTGTTATTCTGCATATAAACCACCCTGAAACCCTCGATTAGATTCCAGTCTGTAACTCACTCCTGGCTATCTATTATTGTACACGTAATCGCCCCGAATCCCCTTGATAAAATTCCAATCTGTAACTGACTTCCAATTTTAAGGGACTCTGTACATTAGCCACTTCAATCATTTGATTAGATTCCAGTCTGTATCACACTCCTGGTATCTGTTAGTCTGTATATTAACCATCCAATCCAAACCATGTTAAAATTGCCCATGGTATTCAGGGATGTGTAGGTGAGGTGCATTAGTCAGGGGTAAATGTGGAGAAATGGGTCTGGATGGGTTATTCTTCTGAGGGTCAGTGTGGTCTTGTTTCACTGAAGGGCTTGTTTCCCCACTGTCGGGATTATATGAATCATCCGGAACCCTCTCGATTAGATTCCAACATTTAACTCACTTCCATGTATGTGTGACTCGCATGTTTCAAAAACACCCCAAAACCTTCAATTCTATTCCACTTCAATAAACACGAGGTGCTGCATTTTGGGAAAGCAAATTTGAGCAGGACTTATACCTTAATGGTCAGGTCCGAGAGAGAGTTGCTGAACAAAGAGACTTTGAAGTGCAGGTTCGTAGCTCCGTGAGAGTAGAGTGGCAGGTGGCTAAGATAATGAAGGCAGCGTTTGGTATGCTTTCCTTTATTGGTCAGAGTTTTGAGTATAGGCATTGAGAGGTCACGTTGTGGCTGGACTGGATATGGGTTAGGCCACTGTTGGAATATGGCATGCAATTCTGGTCTCCTTCCTATCGGAAGGACGTTGTGAAACTTGGAAGGGTTCAGAAAAGATTTACAAGAAGGATGCCAGGGTTAGAGGGTTTGAGCGACAGGGAAAGGTTGTTTTCCCTGGAGCATCATAGGCTGAGGGGTTACCTTATCGAGGTTTATAAAATTATGACGGGCATGGATAGGATAAATAGACAAAGTCTTTTCCTTGGGGTGGGGAGTCCAGAACTAGAGGGCATAGGTTTCAGTGTGAGAGGTAATATGAAAGAGACCTAAGGGGAAACTTGTTCACTCAGAGGGTGGTACATGAATGGAATGAACTGTCAGAAAAAGTGGTGGAGGGTAGTACAATTGCAACATTTAAAATGCAGTTCAATGGGTATATGAATGGAAAGAGACTAGAGTAGGTTAGGATATCTGGTCGGCATGGACGGGTTGGACCAAAGGGTCTGTTTCCATGCTGTACATCTCTATGACTGTATGACTCCGCGATTTTGTGATTCACTACTTGTTATCTGTTATTCTGTATGTAAACCACCTCAAACCTCTCGATTAGATTCCCAACCGTCCCTCACTCCTGGGTATCTCTTATGCTGTATGTAAACCCTAAACCCCTCAATTAGATTCCAGTCTGGAGCTCACTCCTGGGGATCTGTTATTGGATCTGTGAAGTGATCCTTGTTGGATGTTAGACTGAAGACAAGATAAACTAAATGGTCAAATGTTACATTGGGAGCAAGAACACAGAAAGCTGCTGGTTCATTTCTGTTCTGTTACATATCTCCAAGTTTCAGATTGGGGCTGAATTTCTGTCACAATGGGGAAAGTCTCAAAAACTGTTTACTGTCCTGCATGCATGCATCATCATAACATGAATTCCCTTGCAAGATAGGAAATGGAGACAGTTCCTGGAAGGTGTCCGTATATCTGTGTGTCTGTGTATGTCTGTTTGTGTGTGATTCTATGTGCGTGTTCAATGTTTTATATAATTTCGAACTGTATTGATGTTGCCAGTCTCTCTTGCTTTTCCTTATTTATAAACTCAATGTCATCATTTTGTTGATATAAAATGGTGGCTGTGGACAAATCTAAAATGTCTGACTGACTGATTTGTGTCAGGAATACTTTCAGCAAGGGAGAGGGGGCAATCTGTCAAAAGCCATTTCCATTCATTGATGCGAGCAGAGATAGGAAATGGAGACAGCTCTTTGAAGGTGCTTAAAATGCAAATCCCAGAACCTGTTTACAGTGAATGCGGAGAGACAATGTGACATTCCAGTAAGGTCTGCCTTACTTTACAAGCTCCTAATATATGAGAGAAACATAATATCCAAAACCTGACAGAGCTCAGCCACTGAATTGTGGATTTGCAGCGTTGGATCAGAATCCTGCCTGGCTAGGCCACATCCCAAATTGACGGGTTTCTCAAATCCCACACTGACCTTCTGTGGGTTCAAATTGTGTGTTGTCTACAAATAAAAGAAAATAATGCACCTGCAATTGAACAAAACTCTTTCTGGAACTTTGTGCATCTGTTGGTTTAAGTGTCTTTCAATAGGATTGAAGATAAATAGACAATAGACAATAGACAATAGATGCAGGAGTAGGCCATTCAGCCCTTCGAGCCTGCACGGCCATTCAATATGATCATGGCTGATCATTCCCAATCAGTATCCTGTTCCAGCCTTATCTCCATAACCCTTGACTCCACTATCTTTAAGAGCTCTATCCAATTCTTTCTTAAATGAATCCAGAGACTGGGCCTCCACTGCCCTCTGGGGCAGAGCATTCCACACAGCCACCACTCTCTGGGTGAAGTAGTTTCTCCTCATCTCTGTCCTAAATGGTCTACCCCATATTTTTAAGTTGTGTCCTCTGGTTCGGCACTCCCCCATCAGCGGAAATATGTTTCCTCCTGCCAGAGTGTCCAATCCTTTCATAATCCTATACGTTTCAATCAGATCCCCTCTCAGTCTTCTAAACTCAAGGGTATACAAGCCCAGTCGCTTCAGTCTTTCCGTGTAAGGCAATCCTGCCATTCCAGGAATTGACCTCGTGAACCTACGCTGCACTCCCTGAATAGCCAGAATGTCTTTCCTCAAATTTGGAGACCAGAACTGTACACAGTACTTCAGGTGTGGTCTCACCAGGGCCCTGTACAGCTGCAGAAGCACCTCTTTGCTTCTATACTCAATTCCTCTTGTTATGAAGGCCAGCATGCTATTAGCCTTCTTCACGACCTGCTGTACCTGTATGCTTGCCTTCATTGACTGGTGGACAAGAACACCCAGATCTCTCTGAACAGCCCCTTTACCTAATTTGATACCATTGAGGTAGTAATCTGCCTTCCTGTTCTTGCCACCAAAGTGGATAACCAGACATTTATCCACATTAAACTGCATCTGCCATGCATCTGCCCACTCACCTAACTTGTCCAGGTCGCCCTGTAATCTCCTAACATCCTCATCACATTTCACCCTACCACCCAGCTTTGGATAATCAGCAAATTTGCTAATCTTATTGCTGATACCATCTTCTATATCATTTACATATATTGCAAAAAGCTGAGGTCCCAGCACGGATCCCTGTGGTACCCCACTGGTCACTGCCTGCCATTCCGAAATGGAGCCGTTAATCACTACCCTTTGTCTCCTATTAGCCAACCAATTCTCTATCCAATCTAGGACTTTGCCCCCAATACCGTGCGGCCTAATTTTACTCACTAACCTCTTGTGTGGGACTTTATCAAAATGAGACAGTGAGAGATAGGTAGCACTGTAACCAGAATGGCAGTGCAGTATAAAAGGTATATTAATACTTTCAGTGAAAGGGGAAAACAGAAGAGGATAGTCCTCAAACTAGGAAAGTTGGGAGTCAGTAAAGTTGTGTAGTTTGTGACTGTATTATGTTTATGTGAGTCAAGATTTGAAAGCAGTTGGCCAATAGTACACTTTGTGACTCACTCGCAGTTACAAGTTATTTCACATAAAAGGGTTAACATATCCCTCGATTAGATTCCAGGCTGAAACTCACTCCGGGCTATATGTTATTCTGTATATAAACCACCCTGAACTCCTCGATTAGATTCTAGTCTGTAACTCACTTCGGGCTATCTGTTATTCTGTATCTAAAGCTCCCTGAAACCCTTGATTAGATTCCAGGCTGTAACTAACTCCAGGGTATCTGTTAATCTGCACATAAGCAATCCTAAATCCCTCGATTAGGTTCCAATCTGTAACACACTACAGGCTATCTGTTATTCTGTATATAAACCACCCTGAACTCCTCGATTAGATTCCAGACTGTAACTCACTCCATGGCATCTGTTATTCTGCACATAAACCATCCTAAATCCCTCGATTAGGTTCCAACCTGTAACACATTCCAGGCTATTTGTTATTCTGTAAACAAACCACCCTGAGCCCCTCGACTGGATTCCAGGGTGTAACTCACCTTGGGCTATCTGTTATTCTGTATATAAACCATTCTGAACCCTGCAATTAGATTCCAGGCTGTAACTCACTGCGGGCTACATGTTATTCTGTATATATACCACCCTGAACCCTGCAATTAGATTCCAGGCTGTAACTCACTGCGGGCTACATGTTATTCTGTATTTAAACCACCCTGAAACCCTCGATTAGATTCTAGGCTGTAACTCACTCCGGGGTATCTGTTATTCATATATAAACCACCCTGAACCCCTTGATTAGATTCCAGATTGTAACTCACTCCGGGGTATCTGGTATTCTGTATATTAACCACCCGAACCCCTCGATTAGATTCCAGTCTGTAACTCACTCCAAGCTATTTGTTATTTTGTATATTAACCACCCTGAACCCATTGATTTGATTTCACTTCCTGACATGTTACGCTCATTTTCCCAACACAATCTAATCTCAATAATGATCAATGTATCACTGGTCCTCCTATCTGCTGGCACTACCATCATGTTAACTTTCTGATTTTTACGTAGATGATTACCTGTAGCAGTGAGTCGCAGGTAGACAGAGTGGTGCTGAACACATTTGGCACATTTGCCTTAATCAGTCAGAGCATTGAGTATAGGAGTTGTGGTGACATGTTGCATCTGTACAGGATGTTGGTGAGGCCACTTTAAGAATACTGCGTACAACTCGGTTTTCTGCAGATATGACTTACACGTATGGTACAGAACTGGAGGCTTGAGCTATAGGGAGAGGCTGATTACGTTGAGGTGTTTCCCCCTGGAGTGTCAGAGGCTGAGAGGCCACATTATAGAGGTTTATAAAATCATCAGGGGCATGGCTATTCTGAACAGCCAAGTTCTGCTCCCAAGGATAGGGGAGTCCAGAACAAGACAGCACAGATTGAAGGGGAGAGGGCGAATGATTTAGAAGGGACCTGAAGGTAAATGTTTCACACAGAGAGTGGTGTGTGTACAGAAGGTGCAGTCAGAGGAAGTGGTCAAGGCGGGTACAATCACAGGAGGAACATTGGCCAAATGCTGGAAAATGGGACTAAATCAGATCTGATATCTGATCGGAGTGAACAGATTGGACTCATGGGTCTGTTTCCATTCTGCGTGACTCTCTGATTCAATAAGAGGGATGACGAATAATTCTGAAAGGACCTTTCAAGTCGGAATTCTCTTCAGTGGAAGATTATCGTGTCTCTATGTTCACATTGATTGAAAGCTGCGTTAGTTAAATATTTGACTAAGAAGTGAGTCATGCACAATGGGACGCAGACAGGAAAGTGGGGCTGAGACCACAACCTGATCAGCTACAATTTTAGTGCCTGGTGGAGAAGGCTCAAAGTATCGAATGACCCACTCCTGCTCCTCAGTCCCATGTTCCTGTGTTCCATTCAGCCCCTCAAACCTGCTAGACAGGAGCAGTTGGAGGCTACTTACTCCTATAACCTGTTGCACAGAAAAACAGGAGACCATTCATCCCCTCAGTACTGTCCCACACGGTTTGAAGTGAATTGGGAAATGTAATTGGAAAACCCAGGCTGGGTACGAAAGAGGCCCCTCATCTCTCTTTACAGAGCTTCCCCTCTCTGCAACTTGTGTTTCATTTGTTGGTCATGTTGTACACCCAGATTCAGTGTGAATACAGCCCCCATACCTCACTCAGGGATAGCTCACAAAATCCTCTGGTCTCCCTGTCTGCAACATTCAATAACAGAACATTCATGAAAATAACACCCACTAACTTTCCAATAACAGAATGGGAGAGCATCAGAAACAGGGGCATGTTTTTCACACCCCAAGCCTGCCTTGCCCTTCTTTAAGATCATGACTGATCTGCACTTCATCTCAAATCCTCTTTCATATCCAATTCTTCATAGCCCTCAACTTTCTGACAGGTCAATTTCCATTTACCTCCTCTTCAAATACGTTCAGTCATCTAGCTCCCTGAACACCCTTGAGGAGAGAAATTCTGACATTCAATACCACCTGTTTGAACAAAACACTTGCTGCTCCTATATCATGGCCTATTGATGTGAATAAAAGAGGTTGTCACAAGGGTTCAGATAAAAATGACTGGGCCTGATATCAAGGCAGTGGTTGACTTCTGTTGACATAAAGGAGCTTAACAAAACTGAACTTAATGGGAATCAGAGTAGACTCTCCAGTGTTTGGAGTCAAACATGGCACAAAGGAAGATGTTCATCATCTCAGTCCTGGGTCACCTCTGTGCGAGATCCTCAGTGTAGTTTCCTCTTCACAAACATCTTCAGCTGCTTCATCAATGTCTCCCTGCCCCCACCCACCCCACCATAAGATCAGAAATGGGGGTGGTCAATGAAGATTCCACAATGTTCAGAACATTTTGTCCCCCGTCAGCTACTGAACTGGTCTTTGTCCGTTAGTAGCAGGATCCAGACTCCATTGAGACTTGTGCTGTTAAAGTGTCCGTAATATTCATGTAACAGCACTGCCTGACACTGCATATTGACACAGTGAAATAGAGTTCATTCAGCACCTCACGCTGGTTTCACAGGAATATGAGGAAACCATTCAGCCCATTGACATTATTGGAGAAGAATAGGGACAGCCCATTCAATGCTTCCAGCCAATTACTCAGGAAGAAAACGAGTCTCATGTGATGGGCCACACCAGAGCTCCTCGAAAATATTTGAAGGCGGTAGAGTAGATTCTAATGTTTTCTTATTTTAAAGGAAATGTAAACTGTCTGTCCCAGATGCAATGTGACTGGTCAAACTACTCGGTGTGAAGCAAAACACCATCTACTTAAACACGAAAGAGAAAATGAAACCAAAGAAAGAGGAATTTAGAATAACGTAATTCTATTGGACAAGTTAACAGAATAATAGATCTAGGAACTATTACTAATGATCTGTTCCAATGTAGGAAAATCCCATAAACACAGTCCCTGGCAAAAAGAAATATTCAGACACAGATTGTAACAAACATTTCTCCAATCCAAGAATTAAAAACAGCATCAAGAGAAATTTCAGAGAGGGTAGCAACCAGGAAAGATTCACTGAAGCTTCCAACTCTGTGGAGACCCCAATAGTTTCTGATGTTGCCGAGAAACCAAAACCCAGAGATCCTAATCTGTGAGAGCTGGCCACACCCATTCAGGCTATATTAAAATAAACACAAGGCCTCCCTAGCTGTTATTCAAGTGGTCTTAACTATCTAGCTTGGTATCAATCGTTCAATCTCTCTCTTAAAAGAAACCAGGACAAAATAACCTCTTAAAGCTGCAGCATTGTCACACTAGTCAATACAATGAGATGTCAAACAGGAACCAGGGGTAACCAGTCAGGCCCTTGGCCCTATCCAATCGGATGAGTTTGAAGCCAATCACTCCCTTGAGTCACTTACACAAGAACAGCAGGAGGCCATTCGCACCTCAATGCACTTACACGGGGGCAGAATGCGGTAATTTTTGCTGATTCCTGATGAATGTCTTTTGTCCAAAACGTCGATTCTCCTGGTCCTTGGATGCTGCCTGACCCACTGTGCTTTTCCAGCAATCGACTCTCTACTCTGATCTCCAGCATCGGCAGTCTTAAGTGTCTTCTAATTGATGCTCTAACATGATGAACAAGTGGGGCAGAGGCTGCACAGACAGAATGTTCCACGTTGTTCCTCTTGGCTCTGTTGCTTATGATACACATGTGGGACTTCAACGTGGTTTTCTAGTGGTGAGTAGGGAAGCCATACGTCTTGTGTGAAGTCTCAAGAAGGCATCTTCCATCTCTAAGAAGACAGCCTGGTGCTCTCTATGGGCGGCGAAAGCTGGTGGGAATAGCTACCTGTTTCAGATGGAAGGTATTGTGGCAGCTGTTGGGGATTGTGAGCAACCTGGCGTTCAGTACAGGGTTCACACGCCGACTGCACAATAACATGGGGATAATTAATTTAGGCATATAAACTATTCGGAAAGTCACGTTAGATTGATGAATGGACTCTCTAAGTTCAAGTAATGGTGATCTTGTTCATGTTGACCTTGTCTAGTGCATGTCCTGTTCAGTGTAACCTGTATGCCTTACTCTGTCCAAGTCTATTTCCACCCTATGATCTGTCTGGCCATGCTTACTATGATGTATCTCTACTGCGTATAAACAAAGTCTTTCCCTGTACTGAGATACACGTGGCAATAAATCAAACCAATCAATTCTCGGTAAAGTATGGAATTTCTCTGCCTGTCAATGTCTGTTTTGGAAATAAAAGATCGCTGCCACTCCTCGTGTTTCAGCATCACCATTTCTTCGTCTCTCACAGCTCTACAGATTAAACACTCAGCTTATTCACTCTATCCTCATGTTACCATCACTGGTGTCTGTGGTAAGGAGATCATTCCTTACAAAGGAGATCAAATCTGTAGAGAGTGCCCCAAATGCTCTCTCAGTAAGGTTCTACAACAGCAGGAAGATGGCTTTACTTATGTACTTGAATCATCTTACAATGAAGGACAGTCAATACCATTGACTGCACCCATTACTTACACAGGGTTTGATTCGGTGCAGTCATCATAGACTTGTGAGTGGGAGATCATGCTTCCCGAATTTCTTAGAGTCCATTGATGAAGTTAGCAGGACGTTTGATGAGGGCAGAGTGATAGACGTAGTCTCTATGGATTTCAGTAAGGCCTTTCATAAGGTTCCACATAGCAGGCTGCTCAGGAAGGTTACATCTCGTAGACTGCGGGGGGAACTGGCCAATTGGATACACAGTTAGCTTAATGGTGGGAAGCAGAGAGTTTAGTGGAAGGATGTTTGTCAGACCGGAGGCTAGGTCCATTGCTGTTTGTTATCTATGGTTTGGTTGAGAAAGTACAAGGTATGATTAGTAAGTTTGCAGATGACACTAAAATAAGTGAGAGCATGATCAGTGAGGAAGTTGATCAGAAATTGCAGCAGGACGTTAATCAGGTGGACAAGTGGGCTGAGAAATGGCAAATGGAATTTAATATAGATGTGTGAGGTCTTGCATTTTGGAATCTCAAATCAAGGAAGGAGTTTCACGGTGAATGGGTGGGCCTTAATGAGTGTAGTGGGCAGAGACACCTTGGAATTCAGGTGCACAGTTCCCTGAGAGTGGAGTCACAGGTAGGCAGGGCAGTAAAGAAGGCTTTTGGCACACTGGCCTTCATCAGGCAGGACATTGAGTATCGAAGTTGGGAATTTATGTTGCAGTTACACAGGACTTTGGTAAGGCCGCACTTGGAGTATTGTGTTCCGTTTTGTCACCTTGTTATGGGGAGGATGTTATTAAATTAGAAAGAGTGCAGAAGAAATTTACAAAGACGATGCCACAACCCAATGGTCTGAGTTATCGGGTGAGGTTGGACAATCTAGGACCTTTTCTTTAGCGTGGAAGAGACTGAGGGAGTCCTTATAGAGCTGTATAAAATCACAAGGGGTATGGATAGGGTTAATGCTCTCAGTCTTTTTCCAAGGTGTAGGGAATCGAGGATTAGAGAGGATCAGTTTAAGGTTAAAGGGGAAGGAATAAAAGGGAACCTGAGGGGCCACTTCTTTACACAGAGGCTGGCACGTGGATGAGCTGCCAGCAGATATGGTTGAGGGGCGTACATTAACAACATTTCAAAAATATTTGGATAAATATGTGGATAAGAAAGGACTGGAAGCATATGGGCCAACTGCAGGGAAATGGGGTTAGGGTGGATGGACATTTACAAGGTGGATTCGAACCCCTCTGTTAATTAAACCCAAACACCCAAAAAAGCTCGCCTCACCTTGTAATCTGTTGAAATATGAGCGACACAGATATCCTACATTCCACTCTTTAAACAAAAATTATCAAGTTCGTTTCTTAACTTTAATAGTGAACACTAAACAACAACTATTCACAAATACAAGCCCCTCTTTTCTTAGCTACTTACTATCTGACTCCAACTCTGTAAAAATATGCTGTTCCAACAAACCACATATGAAACATTACAATCTCAAGACCACACAGTCTCTATCTTCCCCGCTGTGTTCATTCTTTCAGCTGCTGATCTCCCTGGGTCATTTTTTTTATTACAAGTAGGTTTACATGAACATGTATCTTTGATAGAGAGTGTTTGAGATAGCCAGTTAGCACTCCTGCTCTACAGCAGTTGCTCTACTGTTGGATGGCAGCAGCTCTCCCTCCAGTGTTCAAAGTGCTGGGTTTATATACTCCCCATGATATAATAACTCTCATAATTTGATTGCTGTCCAGGTGTCCAAACAATAATATTCAAATTCTGTTGGTTTCTGGTATCCTGAGCGTTATTTAAACTCTTTAGTTGCATTTGAATGGCTGTCAAAACAGCAACCAAAACTCAGGTATCCATTTCCCAGTTAATGGTGACATGTGGAACAGTGTGACCTTTAGCTGGCATCTGTGACTTTAATTTCTATTCAACAAAACCCGATCTGTCTTAAAGTGTCCATATATATTTTTGTCTTCATAACATCTCCCCGCTTCAGAAAATAAAATGAACCATCAGAATGAAAAGATGGCATCATTCCTTTTCCTCTAATTCTTCATCCCAATTTTATGAAACACAAAAGGATTAATCTCAGTTATATCATTCATATTAATTCTGCACACCAATACAACACTGGAATATGTCAAATCTGCTTTCCTTTAAATCCACGAAAACACACCTGCTATCACATTATAGGAGCCACAGCCTGTACATTTTGTGAGTTTAAAGTCGGTAAGGTAACACTCGAATTAAAAAGTCTCATATTCTGGTCTTTAAATATTCTAAAAAATGCGAGAGATTTGTCGTTATCCACAACTATCTCCGACAATTTGTTTGTCATATACACATAAAAATATTGTCAGGCCAGTGTGAAACTTAATCATTCTTTTTCAATAATGGAGATTTTGTATTTTTTTTTCTAGTGGATATTGAGTTTTTTCGACAAGTAGCCAATTAGCCATTCAATTCCATCATCATCTTTCTGTATCAACACATCGCCGACCCCTATATCTCAAGCATCAAACACAATTTTCAAAGGGTTTCAGAATATCTGGTGTAGCTAAAGCTGGTGTGGTGATTAATCCTGCTTTAAAATTCTCAAATGCCTCCTGGCATTGTTCTGTCCACCACAATTCTGTTTCCTTCTTTAATAAATCCATCAGTTGTGCCAGTACGGTGCTGAAGTTTGGAACAAACTTCTGATAGAATCCACTCCGTTCCAAAATTCAAAGCATCTCTTTCTTCGAGGATGGTTGTGGAAATTCCTCAAAGCCCTTCGTTTTTATATTCCATGGGTTCAACCTTCCATGTCCAATGTAATGTCCCAAGGACATCACCTCTGCCTTCGCGAATTCTGTTTTCTTTAATTTAATTACGAAGTTTGCTTCTTGTAATCGTTCAACATTCTCTGTCAACTGTAACATGTGAGCTTTCAATGGCTTGCTAAAGATCACTACATCATACAGATAAGCTGCACAATTTGTTCATATGGCCACAACTCTGTTTCTGAGTCTTAAATGTGCATTATTCATCCATATGAAATACTTGATAAAGCTTTTTGTCATCTCTGGTATCTTTACTGGATACTGACTCCACGTTTTTTTTAATTTGAAAGGGGCCACTAAACCTGGCTTTGAAGAGATTTCTTACCACTGGTGGCAATACTAATACGTCATCCCCACGGGAAATCTTCAAAGTTTCAGTGTTTTTATCTGCCACCTGCTTCACTCTATGCTGTGCTCTTCAGATACTGTTTAGCAAACTCACCTACTCCATCTACTCTCTCCTTCACCTCATACACATAATCCAGATGTGAGATTTCTGACTTTGGTCCTGTCAATTTACATTTAATTAATTTCAAAGGACCGCTCACTTCATGTATGAATGTTAACTCAAAGGAAGTAAAGTGAGTAGATTTATTTGGGGCATCTCTAATGGCAAACAATTTAATGGGGCACCTTTATCCCAATCATTTGGCCAACCCTGACAGTATGCTGTTAACATGGTCCTCAGCATCTGATGCTAACTTTCCAAGGATCCCTGGGATTCAGGATGGGACGCCCTTGATTTGAAGTGCTGTATGCCGAAGCCATCCATGACTTCCTTAAACAGCTGAGCAGTAAAATGAGATCCTTGGTCTGACTGACTCTCTCTGGGCAGTCCACAGTGAGTAAAGAAAGCTACCAACTCCTCCACCTCCCTTTTTGCCTTAACACTCCAATAATGGAATTGCCTCTGGAAATCTGGTAGACACATCCAATATGGTCAGCAAATATTGGTTTCCACTTTTACTTTAGAAAGGGGAGCTACACAATTAATCAGAACCCACATGCAAGGTTCTTTGAATGCAAGAATTGGCAAGAAAGGTGCTGGTTTTATTACTGCCTGTTTGGTATGTATGTCACATACAAAAAAAATTAACCGCGTCCTTGTGCATTCCAGGCCAGTGGAAATGCTTCTGTACCTTAGCCTGAGTCTTCTGTACACCTAGGTGACCGCCTGCAGTTAGTTTATGAGCTACCCGTAACACTGTACGTTACTGCTAACAGAATCTGGTGCACTTCGGCCCATTTCCCTTCTGCAGTAACCTATTGGGGTCTCCATTTTAATTTTATGATTCTATCTTTAAGTTAATAACGTTCAACAATATATTCTGATTCCTTTTCTGTGTGTGTGCATGTGTATGTGTGTGTGAATGTGTGAGTATATATCTGTTGTAAGTCCATTAGCCTTTCTGGACGAAACACCTCTGCCTGACCCTCTGCCTATTCAGGGTTTTCCTGCACCGTTACATCAAACAGGGTGTCAGTTCACCAAGCATCAACCCATTTGTCTTTTTCATTTGTTTTTCCTTCCTGCTGTAACTTATGACAGTGGGATCTTGTTACTACACAGTCTGGAAAAATTCCTGGGTAATTTTCTTTTAAATCACCAATTCCCTTGTCTTCCTTTGGCTTCTCCACCACAAGGGGTGCCTATCCCACCTCGCCTCCTGCTAAATCATTCCCAAGAACAAACTGTATTCCTGGAACTGACACTCTGTTACTCACTGTCACTGTTACTTCCCTAATCTTGATTTGGCATTTCATCCTGATGTAACACAATTTCTGTCCCCATTCCACAAATTAACACACTCTTGATTAACATGCCAGAAAGAGTGAAAAAATCTTTCACCTCTTACTATGAGAGGGTGAGAGAAAGTGAGGACTGCAGATGCTGGAGATGAGAGTTGAAAAGTGTGGGGCTGGAAAAGCACAGCACATCGGCAGCATCCGAGGGGCAGGAGCATTGAGGGTAGTAGCTGAGCATTAATGCCTCATCAGAAAAGTGGGAAGGAAGGGAGGGGGAAGGAGGTTGAGAAATAAATGAGAGGGTGTGGGTGGAGCTCGGATGGAAGGGAGCTTGGGGTTCAAGATGCAACTGGGGTGTGATGGTGGTAGGTCGGAGAGGAGGGTGATAGGACACCTATCGGTGGTAGGACAGCTGGAACCCTCAAACTGTACAGCATCAACTTTGACTTCACCAAATTCCAAATCTCCCCTCCACCAACCTCTCCCAGATCCAACCGTTCAACCTAGCACTGCCCTCTTGGACTGCCCTAACTAGCCATCTTTCTTTCCACCTATCGACTCCACCCTACCCTCCGACATATCACTCCCACTTACATCTTCTTATTGCCTTCCCAGTGACCCTCCCACCAGCTCAGCTACTACCCTCATATTTATCTTTCAGCCCCCTTGTCCCCCCACCCCTCCTGACGATGGGTTTCTGCCTGATATTCGATTGTCCTGCTGTTTGGATGCTGCCTGATCTGTTGTGCTTTTCCGGTGCCTCACTTCTCAACTATTAGAGACTGAGCAGATCCCGTATCTCACAAAATTATAACTTCTTGTCCTTCTCCCCTTGTTCTTTCTGAGTAAACTTTATCTACAGAGGTGAATTCTTTAGAGAGATCAGGCACTGCCTCCATACCCAGCCCTTGCCTAGGCTGTGCAATCTCCTGCAGCTCCTCGGCTCCACTTGGGGTCTCCTTTACCAGTTTGTTTAATGCCACTGGGCTTAGCCTCTTCTACCGCATCTTTCCTCAAAGTGTCTTCCTTTAACGCCCAGCACGGTATGTGCCAGCTTACTGCAGTGAAAACAACTTTTTCCCTGTGCCCTTCTTAAACCTCCAACACTGTAATTTTATGTGTTACACTCCCTTATAGTGAGAGCACCTGAGACCTTTCACCACCTTTCAACTCCCTTGGGCTTCTTTATTCACCTATGGTAAACTATTGTGAGCTACTGTTCGCTTTGTAATGTGTGATCGTCCCTTCTCCCAATTTCTATCCCTCACAGGATGAAATTCCTGCCAGAAGCTAAATTTCATCACATGCCACAATGCATATTTACCTGCCATTTCTGCCACGCTTCTCACTTCTTGAACTTTCGATTCATTCACATGAATTCTTACTATCTCTGGAAGGAAGTCTTTTAACTTCTCCAGCAGATTAATCGCCCTTCAAGCCTCAAAGGTCTTATTCATTTTCAAGGCCAGCACCCACCTATCAAAATGACTTTGGTTAATTCTTTCAAACTCAATATAAGTCTGATCTGGTTCCGTCTCTAGTTGTCTGAGCTTCTGTCTATATGCTTCTAGTACCAATTCATAACCAATCAAAATAGCCAATTTGACATCTTGATAATCTCTTGATCCCTCATCTGACAGCGCTGCACATACCTCACCAGCTGTGCCCACCAGCTTAGTCTGAATAAGCATTGCCCACAAGTTCACTGGACACGTCATCTCCCTAGCCATTTTTTCAAATGAAATAAAGGTTTTGACATTTTTCTCATCGAAATATGGCAAGGTACTAACCTAGTTGTATACATCCCTACGTTCTCCCTTCATCTCCATCCTGTTAATTTAACTTTCTTGTCTCATTCCCAACTTCTGAATTTCAAATCCCCTCTCTCTTTCTTTTTCCTCTCTTTCTCTTTCGTCTCTCTCTGTTTCCGTCCATTTATTTATCTTCTAACTCCAGTTGCCACATTTGCAATTTAAGATTTTATAATTCTACTGCAGTTGCCTATTTCTCTGATACATCAAAGTGCTTAACTAACTCCATTACAATTTCAACTTCCCTTTTCTCCCTGGTTAAACCCAATTCCAACCTATTTACTAATTCTAAAAGATGTCCTCCTTCTGTCTTTCTAAACTTCCTTGGAAAATTTGGAAACCTCTTTAGTAATGTTAAAAGCCATTTCCCTCACTTTTCATTTAACCAACCACAAGTAACAAAATTAAATGAATTTTCCCACTGGTTTTATTTGAAGATCAAAGACAGTAATTGCAATGAGTTGGAATTTGCTGGGACTTGTTGTGTCTCAAATCTGTTCAAGTCGGTCCAAGTGCCACACGGCAATGCCCCAAACTGTTATGACATCAATGTCGAAGCCCTTTGTTAATTAAAATCACACACCAAGAAAAGCTCACCTCACATCATAATCTGTCAAAACGTGAGTGACAGAGAACTCCTAAATTCCACTAATAAACAACAAATAACAATTTATATGTGTGCAAGTTAGTTCACTGAGCTTGAAGGCATGTTTTCAGAAGTTTCGTCACCATGACTAGGTGACATCATCAGTGAGAGGATCTGCTGAAGCTCTGGTGGTATGTCCCGCCTCTCTATTTATAGGTCTTGGTTTGTTAAAGTGGGTGATGTCATTTCCGGTTATTTTAACAAGACAATGTAGACAGGATCTAAATTGATGCGTCTATTGATGGACTTCTGGTTAGAATACCATTCTTCTAAGAAGGTCCTTGCGTGTCTTAATATGTGTGTGTGCTTTGTTCCAGTCAACGTGGTGCCCTTCTTTGTCTGTATGTATGGAACATAGTGATACTGCGCCATGTCTTTTGGTGGCTAGTTGGCGTTCATGTATCCTCGTAACACGACAACAGGACAATTTCAATGGTGGAAAAATGATTTTATATACACTGTTTAATCAATGTGTGTGTGCAGATAAGTCGCATTTTTCATATGTGCACAACACATTGTAAATGAACAACAGAGACACAGTTAACGAAAAATGATGCATATGATGTATAAAATTGATAAAACATTAAAAATGATTTGATCGTCTCAACGTTCCCTCCTTTTCTGGAATTCCCAACTCTAATCTCTCATTCTTACCAGGATGTGTGCTCCAAATTCTTGATTCTGGTGTCCCAACTTATTTCAGTTAATCCCCTTTCTACCGGGACTTCAATATTTTGGCCTGCTGGGTTCTTTAAAAAGCTAGTGTCGGTCATATTATTGGAGATATATATTCTGGCATCAGGTCAGCATTTAAACATATTACTCTGTTGTACATGCACTGTACCAAGGACCACAGCACACAGGCATTGCCAAAACATTGGGGGATGTTCATCTACTTCTTTCGATAATGTAGTTTTCTCATTTTCCACATCTACATATCTATATCCTCTCTCTCGTTCTCCCTTTGTATCTAGTTAAGAAATCCACCAATTATTTTTCGTGTCCTATCTCCCAAAACTCCTTTTTTCAGTTTATATCTAATGCTCTCTTCAAGATGTAATTAAACAATGTAACTACCAAGACATGCGGGAGGAGCTGGCCAGAGTTAATTGGAAGGGGAGCTGAGCAGGAAAGACCATGGAGCAACAATGGGAGGAGGTTCTGTGGATAATTCGGAAGATAAAACCAGAAATGTAAGCCCAAGACCTTGAAACAGACTCATGGGAGAACAAGGCAGCCATGAGTGATAAGGCATCAAACCAAAAGAGAAAATAAACAATGTGGTGAAAATGATTGGGAATCCAGAGAATTCATTGGCTCTGCAATTACATAACGCTGGCATCACTGACACTACAGAGCTCTTAATCATGGTCAGGGAAAGAAACAGAGGAAAAACATTCACTTTAAACACAGAAGATGCTATTTCTCAAGGAAAAAGATTCAGGTGAATTAAACATTTGCATTAAGATCAGTTAAATTCTTTTGCGGAATGTGTCAGATTGGAAGCAAGACCCAGGGAGAGACCCTCAGCAGAATGAGAGTTTGAAAATGGAAGTATTTCCACATCAGAAACCAGGTTAGGTCACTGAGTGCAGGGCTGATGGGTGAATGGGTCTCAGTGAGAATTGGGGAACAGAGAGCAGAATTGCATTGCAGATATTGCAGCTCGAAATTGCGTATTCATGTAGTGCTGTAGACCACAGCAGCAGGAGAAGCAGACATGCATTAAACCACAACCTGTAACTTTTTGCCAGGATAACACCTCAGTCTGTCATTACCATCAACACCATCTATGGCTCAGTGACGAGTGTGGGTTAAGATGTCAGAGTCAGAATCACATGAACTTTAACCTGATGCTAACTCATTAAAGCTACCAGACTTGACCAACAGATCTGATCAAAGCACTGCAGTCCTGTCACATTCAGTTATAAGTGATGATGGACGATTAAACAAATGACGAGAGGAAAGGGCTCCACAAACATTCCCTCCTAAATACTGGAACGGACCTGCACATCAGTGTAATAGAGAAGGGTGTTTTATCTGCGCCATCTTCTGCCAGAAGTGTTGAGTTGATGATACACCTCACCCTCATCATGATGCCCACAGAATCACAGATGCCAGTCTTCAACCAATTTGATTCGCTTCACGTGACATGAAGAAACAGCTGAACACAGTAGATACGGCACAGACAATGGGTCCTGACCCCATTCCTGCAATAGAACTGAAGAGTTGTGCTGCACAGCAAGCCGTGTCCCTGAGGAAGCTGCTTCATTCCAGCTCCAACTCTGACATCTCCCTGGCAATGTGGAAAATTACCCAGCTATTTCCACTCCCCTAAAACGGGAATAATTACAATCTGACAAATTACCACCCCCTCAGTCCCATCATGACAGTCAAATTGGTGGGAGTTCTTTTTGACAGAGCTGTCAAGCAGCACAGAAATAATCCGCTTAGTGTGGTTTTTGACAGGTCCCCATGTGGAGATGGTGCTGTTGTGGAAAAATTACTGGATTACTAATCCAGACCAGGTTAATGATCTGGCAGTCGGTGGAAGTTAAAGACAATTAATAAAATATCGAGATCTAAAATCTGGAATCAGTAACAGTGACCTTGAAGCCAATATCGATTGTAAACAGAATTTCCTTCTCCATTGTACTTTTAGGAAGTGAATCTCCCGTGATTTCCTGGGCTGGCCTAAAAGTGACTCCAAAGACCCTGACATGTGATAAACATTTCAATGGTCTCTGAAATTGCCAAGCAAGGGCACTCATTTGTATCAAACTACTCCGAGGTCTGAAACGATGAAGCCGGACAGAACACCCGGCCTCAGCATCAATGTCAGAAAATGGAATGGGAACACAGGCCTGTCGACCCTGCAGAAACCTCCTTCCTAACATCTGAGAGCTTGTGACAGCATTTACAGAGCTTTCCCATAGACTGCACAGAAACATCGGGAATGGAAAACACATTTAGCCTCCCCATTCTAGTTCATGAAAAAAATCTCCTCAATGCATTTACCCCACACGATAGACATATCCGTTAATGTGAGTAACCTTGGGAAGCTATAAAATAGGTGGTGCAGTAGTACGTTTGGTCCATCGAGTTTGCTAACCAATTCAATATAATGATGATTGGCCCTTCATTTCCATACCGTACTCCTGCTCTCCCACCATCCCTTTACTGTCTCTAAATCCTCATTTATAATCAGTGTCTTGGTTTCCAGGTGCGAGCGAATTCCCCAGGTTCCCCAGTCAGTGAGAGCAGACATTTATTATCATCTCAATGAAGAATGGCCTGTCTGTACCTAATACTGTGGCCCCTTGTTTTAGAAGTCCTAGCCAGGGGGAATTGTCACCGCTGTTTCCAATCTGTCTCACCCTGTCAGAGTGTTATATATTTCACTGAGATCTCCACTCATTTTCCTAAACCCCATGGAATACTGGCCCAGTCACCCCAAACTCTGCTCCCACAACAAGCCCGTCATCCCAGAGATCAGTCTGGTCATCCTTCACTGCTCTCCATCAATGTCAGGTTTGTCCTTTATTAGGTAAGGAGATCAAAACTGCACACAATACTGCACAATGTTCAAGATGATATCTCACCAAGGCCCTGTACAGCTGCAGTAAGACACCTTTTCTCCTGGACTCAAATCCCCCTGAAATGAAGGTCAACACACCATTTATCTTCCTCACTGCTTTCTGTTCCTGCAATATTACTTTCTGCGACTGGTGTACAAGGAGATGCAGATCCTTTTCAATGTTACAGCTCCCCACTTGGTGGGTCTGTGTACACTGGGCAGCGTGCCAATCTCCATGCCCAGTATTAACTTCTGGTTACAGAACTCACTGCGGTGCATGGACCTCAGAGGTTTATGCAGAAGGAAACAACAAAAAGGAGCATACATCCCTTTGTAGATCAACATGTTTCAGCCAATCCCTTTCAAATGGTAGGCTGCCAATTTATCATTTCCACCAAAGGACACACCGTCACCTCTATCCACATTGTTCTCCATCTGTCACGTATTTACCCATTCACTCCACTTGTCTTAGTCTTCTCGGTGCTTTTTTATATCCTCCTCGCCCACTCGCAATCCCACATCCGTTAGTGCTGTCAGCAGGCTGGGATATATTTTAACTGATTCCAGCAACCAAATGTTTGAAGGGCATTGTGAACAGCTGGGCCCCAAGCACCGATCCCTGTGACACCCCAGCAACCGTCCTCTGTTAATTTATATTTATTTATTTCGTGAATCTCGGAGTCACTGGCTGGGCCAGCATTTATTACCTGTCCATAATTGCCCTTGAGAATTTGGTGGTGAGCTGCTTTGTTGAACGCTGCAGTCCACCTGCTGTGGTTGACCTCCAATGTCATTAGGGAGGGAATTTCTCTTCTTAGCGGAAAACGCCGTTACATCTCTCCGCAGTCCCACACTCACAGTCCCTCTCTCTAAAGAAGCAGGCGACAATGTAACTTTACCTTTCTCTGTATCTCAGCAACTGTAATGGCAGCACTTGTATTGCAGATGGAGTAAATCATCACACTTAGAGAAGAAGGACCGAGGGAATATAACTCAATTTAAACAGGGACACATCAAAATTAACATGATATTCAGGAATATGGGAAAACGGGAAATTTTAGAATTAGCTCCCACTTTATTTTCCTTCTGGTTCATCATCAGCAGTCCCTTTGTTCGCTTTTCATTTTTCATGCTCTCTCTCTCGCTCTCTGTCTGGACATTTCTGCATCCATTCAACTAACCTCCCGATCACTCATCCGGCTATCCCTGATAGAAATAATATTATTTCCCAGTTGCTTTCAGTTGTGATGTTGGGTCACTAGATTCGACACTTTACCTGTTTTTCTCCTGACAGACGCTGCCATAATTGCCTAGATCCTCCAACATTTTCAGACAGTGGAGAATTTTATTTCAGATCTCCATCATCCACGGTTCCTTGGTTTATTTCACCTTTAATACTGTTGTCTCACAGCATGTCAGCATCACTGGTAAGGGCAGCATTTGTTACCCGTCACTAATTGCTGTTGACTGCGAGACCGTTTGTGCAGACAATATGGAGCTGATTTTTTTTTGTCACACTTAGTTTCTTTACCAAATGCTATCAGTGAATTAATAAAAGAAATCCTGATTGCTTCTGGTTGCCGTTTGTAAAATGAGGTTTCATTCCAATTGTTCCCATTCAAATTTTAGTTCTAACATTGGCTGTGGTAGGATCTGAAACAATGCTTTTAAAGTCATAACTTGTGCCTGTAAATTGCATCTGAATTACACAGCCAGTAACATTATTACTCTGATATGAGATCCCTATTATGAAATAACTGGAGAGACAAGAAAAGGTTTGTGGTCAAAATATTTGTAATTGGAAGAGTTGTCAGAAAAGAACCGGAGCCGTAAAATATGAAGTTATGAAGGAGGCAGATGATGACTAATTCAGCAACAGCACTGAGGCAGAGTTGGAGACTGGGGATATTATAAAGGTGGGTGTAGGCAAGTTTGCTGACAGAGAGAATACAAAGGCATAAAACAGTTTAGGGCAAAAGGGAAACTCAAGGTTCTGAACAGTCTTGTTCCTTCTTGGATGTTTATGAATGAGGAGTCTGCTATTGATGTAAATGAAGTGGAGTTTGTGACTGAAACTGAAGATAACAGTTTATGCATTTTAAAAATATAAATAAATGAAATAGCAATAACCTTCACCATCGTTTATAGAATGGGCAGAGATTGGCTTACCAGGAACACCAATAATAGCGAGGATGGGATAATAACCCACTTGAGTAATCGTCAGTACACCTAGTATCCGCATGTCTAACCATGGCCGAGAAAGCCAGTGAAGACCCAATGTTAAACTCCTGTCCATTGTTGGAACATTCCAGTCTAAAGCATTCAGATTCTGATCCATTGTTGGAGCATTCCAGTGAAATGTTCTCAGATTCTGATCCATTGTTGGAACATTCCAGTCTATTGTTCTAAGATTGTCTTCCTCTCCCTTTCTCTGTAGCTGCTGATCCCAATCATCTTGAGGATGACACTGCCGCTGATGCTATGAGATAACACGTTGAAGAAAGTCACTTATTTATAGAAAAGGAAAGCCTCCAGGGACACACTCGGGATCCATGAAGACTGAAATCAATCACAGGCACCGAACATACAGCTCAATTTAACCCCTTTCACAACAGCCCTGACAAATGACAATAATATGTGGTCTTCCTGAGATGTTGACATCGCTGACTATCGGGCTAATGGCACGTCACGAATTGTAAAGTTAGAGGTGTGGCGGAGAGATGATGCTTTCTCTTTACTAGCTCAGTGATTCTCCTCTCTTTTGGCAAGGCAGGAATTGCTGGGCTCCTGAGGCTGTGTCTGATTACCAGGCCTGCTGCATCCTTTGGCTTTATTTATTTATATTTAACTTTGACATTTATCTTACCAAATTTGCATGGCTTAGGTGGGTTTAGGCATTTTTGAGAGACCTACTTCAGTTGTATAGACGGTTAGATACAGTCCATTCCTTGTTGTCCTTGCAGCCATGGCCTGGTCCTGTAGAGTGATGGTCAAACTCTCACTGAACCAGGATTCTTCGTTTGACCTTTCACCAGTTATTGCTGGGGTCTCAGCAGGGCTGGAAGGCAGTAAATCTCTCCCGGCTGCTACACACTCTAGATTTCTCTCAGAATTGGCTTTTGATGCTCATTCCACCTGGATTGGAGAACTGCATGTCAGACAATATGTTTCCTGAATTGGTTTTTGGACAAGTGTATGTTTCTAGGATGTTGCCATATTTGAGCAGTTACTGTTTAGTAATTAAATAACCTATTAATCTGTTAGGTTTTCCAATAAATTAAATCATTCCAAGTTCCTCTTTTTTTGTTGTATTTTGTCTACAGTGTTGGAATAAATTGCGTTTTGCTTAATGTCAAATATTTTGACCAAACGAATTGCATCTGAAACACAGCACCTCACAATTATGTTAAAATAAGAAAACGTTGGGGTCAAGATGACCTTCTTCATATATTATGAGAGGCGTCTGTTCAGATCCATAACAATAAGGACAGATATTCATGTTTTAATTGGATAGTTATTTAGTGGATAATATGTTTCAGGAACACGGGGTTTGACAGCGGAATGCGCCGAGCTGGATGAGTGATAACTCTATCAGGAATTATATCAGATACACAATCCACCCCACAGTTCCAGCCCAGATACGTATAAGACCAGATGAGATATCTGTTTAGCACGGAGATCAGTGCAGACCAGGCTCAGTACAATTCAGCAATCTGTCCAGGAGCTCTCATGAATCCATTAGCTTTTTGTCCAACATGGGGAGCAGTACAGACCATACCCGTGCATTGATTTAGAAGCCTGGATGAAACGGTCTGTCCAGCGTGGGTGATATGTAGAGTCTCGCTCTATAAACGTAGACAAGCTATCATGTTCAGAGTGGGAGCTGCGTTGTGAATAACAGTGAATTCATCTGTTACTGTCCCCCCATGCAGAGCTGTGTACACCAACCCCGTGCATTGTTCAGTAATACTGGGTTAGATCATTGCCCAGCGTGGAGAAACTAGAAGCCCATGCTGGAAGTGACAGAATATGCAGTTCCCATCCATTTACAGCTCCATACCTCCGTTGTGCAATGACAAGGGGCGCTGTGGGTGTGTAAATCACTGCCAGATAGTGATGAAAGGGAAATCAGTTAAAATACCTACAAACAAAAGCATTTTGTGAAAAAAGGGAAAGGGAGATTAAGAGACAGCTTCATGGCTGATATGTAGATATGTAGATATGTAGATCACAGGTTTCAGAATGCTTAAATGAAGATATTTCGAGAGCATCCTACATGATGAGCCATTATTATCCGGAATGATGGATGAATGTGCTATTGGTGTCAGTTCAGACGATGGAGAATTCTGGATAAGCATTTGTTCTGCAGCTTTTTAACTGTGAGTAGGGTCAGCAGAGTGTATGACTCATTGGGCTGAATCTAACAATAGTTTGTCTCAGTGCCATTTTCATTGAGTGTGACAAAGGGATTGTCTGTACAAGGCTGAGCTCGTTTCCTGGTGCTATCTTTTCGAGCTCACCTCATTAACTACCCACCCCACCCCACCCTATGGTGTCCCTCTCATTCAATACCAGCCCGATTCTCCCAGCCATCATGGCTGGAAGTACTCACCATCGCCCGGATGTCCCTGGGTATTCCGTGATCACTGGCACTGGTGCCATCTTTAAAAGGCCAATGGGCACATGGTTGAGCTTTCTCAGTTTGAAGCTGCCTTGCACAGTTTACCACGAGCATGGCTGATAAGGGGCAATTATACCATGGTTTGTTGACAGGAGAATGGAGGTCCTGGTGAATAGGCTAGTACAGAGAGGGGCCATTCTCTTCCCAGAGGAGGCCACAGCATCAGACCCACCGAGCATGATCTGAGGTCACCACCCAGTTCAGTGCAATATCTGCGATCTGATGAAATGTCCAGCAATACAGGAAAAAACATCAACAACATTCCCTGCTCTGTCAGGATAAGGGTCACCGTATTCTCTCTGCTGCCTCACACTTACGGTATATCTGTTATAGCACCTATCCCCGAACAAGGCTCATGCTCCACCACTCCCTCTATTGCATGCAGCACCTTCCCTCACTCTCTCTCTGTCTCTCTCTCTGACTCTCTCCCCAACCCCCCCCTCCTTTGCAATACCCTCACACAGAAATGGAATGTCCTGGAGAATGCCAATTATGGAATGTTCCAGACAACGTTCCAAGTAATTCCAATTTATGGAAAAATATCAGTGCGCCAGTATGTACTATGTCTGGGGGAAGGAGTAGAGATGTATGTTTTTAAAATCGCATAGTATTCAAATCCATCATGAAACATTTCAATCATTTAAACGTGCTCTAGTATTAATAAGATTGGGAGTGATCTGATTGTGCACTGAGCTCCATGTTAGAGGAACTTTCAAACATTCAACCCCCTGGGTTTATGTCACTGACAAGACGACACTCAAGCACTTTTACCCCGGTTTTCTTCAAGCAA
Source organism: Chiloscyllium punctatum (assembly GCF_047496795.1). Classification (NCBI taxonomy): domain Eukaryota; kingdom Metazoa; phylum Chordata; class Chondrichthyes; order Orectolobiformes; family Hemiscylliidae; genus Chiloscyllium; species Chiloscyllium punctatum. The sequence goes on along the minus strand of NC_092748.1, from coordinate 27,538,037 downwards.
CTGTTTGAGCTCATTTCCCATGGGGAACGGACTCTCCTATAATATATTCCACCAGCTTTATACGTCTACGTATTGGTAAGCACATTTTACACAGACCAATCAAAAATATACGCTTATTTTATGGTTATCAATATCAAATTACAATTAATAATTCTGGTTATTTCACTTGTCTCATCTTATTGCATTCAGCTAAAGTCAGCTTCTTAACACTTTTCTCACTATAAAATACAAATTATAGCAAAGAACCTTTTTATCCTCAGCCATTATCTTGACCGTTCTCTGAATTGTACCTTTTTCCTTGTTATGAAAATTTCTATTGCCCTTTTTCTGTGACGTTTTCTGAATGTAGCAGTTGCATGGTCTCCCACGAAGTTGGCTGGATGGCTGGTATGTGATGCACAGGGAAGCCGACAGCCCAGGTTCAATTCCCCACCCTGACAGAGGTTACCATGAAGGGGGACGCTCTCTCATCCTCACCCCAGCACCCAAGGTGTGGTAACCCTCAGCGTAAACCACCACAAGTGGTCTCTCTCTCTCTCTCTATTGACAGAGCAGCCCCATGATCCTTCGGAACTGTATTCTATCACTGTTAACATTTTAAAATGTTATCCATGTCATCATTTCGTTTTACCTTATATTCCTGGATGTTGTGGAGCAGTGTCATTTTGTACCACTGTCAGCATTACTCCCACACTGTACATTCCAGCCCATTCCCCAAAAATCCATGACTCCATCGTTATTTATGAACCTTGCGTTCTGTGTCTCAAAAACATTTAATATCTCTGCCTCCAATGATCTGCAAAAAAATTAACAAATTAACAAAAAAAATTAACCTCATATCTATGAGTCAGATTTTTTTTTGTCACCTTACCTGAGAAAGGATATAATTACATTGGAAGCAGTCCAGAGATATTTCACTTCACTGCGATGAAGAGCTTATATTATGGAGACTTTAACAGGTTACTCTTGGAATGAGACATGATTTGATTTAAACACACAAAACCTTGAGGACAGTGAATCAGGTAAATACACACTGGGAATGTTTATAGTCCAAATCTGTGTCATTTTCAGAGAACTTCGACAATGTTGAAGCACGACCTTCTGCCCATCAAGTCCACACTGACCCACTGAAAAGCATCCCAGACAGCTCTGCCCCTTCCACGTAACCCAGCTTTTCCCATGACTAACCCACCTAACTTACACATCCCTGGGCACTATGGGCAATCAGGCATGGCCGATCCACTCTAAGTTGCACATCTTTAGATTGTGGGTGGAAACTGGAGCACTGGGAGGAAACCCACACAGACACGGGGTGAATGTTCAAACTCCACATAGAGGGTCGCCCAAAGTTGGAATTAAGCTCAGCTGCTTGGTGATGTGAGGCAGCAGTGCTGAACACAGATCCACCATGCTCCTCCGTGGCTTAAGAAAGAAAACTGTCTGACTTGTTCCTGTCACTGAACCTGACCCAGTCTGAGACCTTTATCATCGGCCATATCACCAACCTGGTTACATTTAAAATTTGTTGGAGGAGTGGGACTAGAAAGGGAAAGTGCTGACACCCTCCAACCTCAGTCAGAACCAGAGTGAGGAGAAATTCACAAAGTGGGATTTCATTCAAGTGGGAATTCTCTTTCCCAGAAGTTTGATGGCTCAATCTTTATATTATATCGAGGCTGGATTCGTCTGCTTTTTCAGACAAGTGAATCAGGGATAATGGTGCATGGAGAGAAAAGTGTAGCTGGGACCACAATGAGATGAGCCATGTCCTTATTTACTGGTGGAATAGTGTCAAAAGGCCGAAAGGCCCAATCGTGTTTGTCAGCCCTATGTCCTGATGTTCCATTCAGCCCTTCGGATCTGCTATACAGGGGCAGATCGAGGCCACTCCAATGGTTAGGTGTAGTTTCAGAAATGTACTTGGAAAACTCCAGGCTGAGTCAGCAAGTCACCCCAACCCCCCAATCCCTCTTTCCAGGCCTCCCCTCTCTGTAACTTCTGCTCCCCACTTGGGTTATGTTACAGACCCAGATTCGTTGTGGATACAGCCCCCAGCTCCCACCCAGGGTACAAATCCTGTACTCTCCCAGGATGCAACATTGTACAACACGACTTCCAGGAAAATAACCAGTTACCTTCCAAACACTTAACATAAGAACAAAAGAAATAGGACCAGGAGTGGTCTATTCGGCCCCTCAAGCCTACACTGTCATTCAATAAAAACATGGATGATCTACTCCAGGGCTCAACTCCACTTTCCTGCTAACCCGTTGTCCCTTCAACTCGCTGATATGTCAAAAACAATTCCATTCCATCTGTAAATACATTCTGTGTCCCAGCCCCCACAACTCTCTGCGTTAGGGTATTCCATACATTCACTAACGTCAGAAAGAAGACATTTTTTGCATCTCAGTTTGAATTCGGTATCCCTTATTCTGTACCGATATCCCCGAATTCAAAATTCTGGCCAAGAGTGGACCCATATTCTCTACATTTACCTTTAAGCCCTCTCTGTATCTTGTAAGTTTCATTAACATCACCCTCATTCATTTCAGCCACAATGAATAATCGCCTCACCAATTTAGATGTACTCAATAATTCAACATTTTCATCCCAGGAACCCGCCTAATGAACCAACCTGGTTATTTGCTTTATCAGCATGCTGACTTTATGTTTCATACACGGGAACATTCCAATCCCTTTGAACTGCTCCTTTTTTGGGAGTCATTTTCATTAAATAACAGCCTGTCTTTTGATTCTCAGTGTCATCCACAAACTCGGATATATATTGCGCTCAGCATCCCCCGTCAGGCTATCAGTATAGATGGTCAATAACTGATGCCATCGGACTGATATTTGTGGTACTCCAGTTGATACATTTTATCATAAAGCTCTATTAATCCTTACTCTCCAATTTCTATGTGTTAACCAATCGTCATTCCATGCAAATATATTATCCGTATTGTGTATTCTGTATTGTGTAAGAACCTTTATTTTGTGATTCCTTATGGAAAATTTCTGGAAAGCCTCATGTCTACCAGTTCCCTTTCATGAAGTCTGCTTGTTACATTCTCAGTGGTATCCAGATAAACCTTGCATGATTTTTTTTATAGATCCCCTTTCATAAAACCAGACTGATTCTGAGTGAAGCTTTTCTAAATGTCCTGCAATTCCCTCCTTAATAACAAACTCTCGCAGATTCCCAGCAATAATGGTGAAGCTAAACGGTTCCTGCTTTCAGTCTCGTTCATTTCTTGAATACAGGCGCCACATTGGAGGTACTCCAGTTTCGCTGGAACACTCCTGTAATCCACAGAGTTATGGAATATTTTACACGGTGCCACCAGTCACTCTGTAACCACTTCCTTTAAAACCAGCTATGAATTTCTGCTGACCTGTCCACCGCCCCCCCCCTCCCCTTACACTTCTCTATTTGTTTTAAAAAAAACTTGTTCCTTTTGTTAGAACATCCCTACTAATACCATTTTGTTTATAGCATTGAAATATTTACAGTGCCTCACCTTGTGAGGACCAATGTAAAATATTGGTGTAAATTACCTGCAAATTCCCTCTGGGCAATTCCCCTGTCACACCCTCCAAGTATCCTCAATATACTTTCCTGACTTCATTTCCACAAAACGTCACGCACTCATTCTGAAATTTTTTGTTATAAACACAGAAGAGCTCATGCAGCCATATCACCCACAAACAGACCCTTTGGTCCAACTTGTCCATTCTGACCAGGTTTTCCAAACTAAACTAGTTCCACCTGCTTGCACTTGGCCCAAATGCCTCTGTACGTTTCCCATTAATATGTTTGTCCAGCTGTCTTTTCAATATTGTTGCTGTACCTACCACTTTTCCTCTGGCAGCTCATTCCATGCACACGTTACCCTCTGCATAAAAAAGTTGCTTCTTCGTCCCTTTTACATCTTCCCCTTTCACTTTAAAGCTATGTCCTCCATGTTTGAAATTCACTAACCTGTCGAAAAGATGCTATGCAACCTATCCATGTCTCTCATGATGTTATACACTTCTTTCATTTCACCCCTCAACCTCCTACACTCCATCTGATATTAACTTCAAAACCAAGCATTTAAAAATAATGACTGCAAATTTGAAACAATATTAAAAGCGAATGGTAAACAACACTCAGCCCAAAACTTCATACTGTGATTTGTTTTTCTCCATATTACATTACTAAGGCAGCATGAAACTCTTACTAGTGTCAATAAGAAGTCAAACACCTGAATTTCTTTGTCTGAAGGGGGCGAAGATCTCTGCAGTGAAAACGTATCTCTGCCCAAATCTATGTAATGCCACATAGTCAACATTCTTCCTCCTGGTCTCCCTGTGCGGTTGTGCCTTCTTTAGCTTGCACTCAATATAAAGAACTCCTTTCCCCAACTCACATCTTAATTTAAACCCATTTTACATCATCTTCTCGTTCACCACTGATAAAAGCCTGATTTATCTTTTGCCACACCCTCTTTACACTGTCATCCTTCCCCCATGGGAAGAAAAAGCCCATTTTCCAATCATTTTCAATTCTGAACAAGTGTCACACTGGACTTGAAACGCTAACACTGTTCCTATGTCTCTCCAAATGCTGCCATACCTGCTGAGTTTCTCCAGAATAGGCACAGCACAAATTTTCAATTAAATATACAACTATGGATACTGGAAATAAAAATATAAAAACTGCTGGAGGATCTAGGAGCTTTGTAGAATGGACACATAGACAAAAGATTAACTCTGAATTCATTCCAGAATATGGCCAGACCTGCATAGTTTGTTCAGCAATTTTTATTTTTGAACAAGTTCCAAAATTATGTGTCAAAGTTGCTCATACGCCCTGTTCAGCATGGACTTCCATACACAAGGAAGTGAACGATAACACAAGGTGCACAATTTCCTTGGTTCCATAAGTTTGGCATCATTGGTACTACAGAGGTCAGGGAGAGAAACAGAGGGAAACACATTCACTTCAAACACAGAAGATGGCATTGTGGGAAAGGAAAAGATTCAGATGAATACGTTAATGTGTTTGAGTAATGTAACAAATTGGAGGCGTGACGCCCGGGAGAAACCCTCAGCAGAATAAGAATATGAAAATGGAAGTGTTACCACATCAGAAACCAGGTTAGGTCACTGGGTACAGGGCGGATGGGTGAATGGGTCTCGATATGAACTTCGTGATGGTCAGGAGAATGGAATCGCAGATATTACAGTTTGAACTGGTTCTATCATGTGATGCTGTGGACAACAGCAGCAGCAGAAGCAGCATTGTAATCAATCATAATCTGTAACTGTTTACCAAGGATAATCCACCACGCTACCATGAGCATCAAGCTGATCTATGGTTCAGTGATGAATGTGGGGTGAACGCACCAGAGTCAGAATCATGTGTATCTAAACGTAATGATAACCCATTACAGCTTGACTGTTAGGATTCCAAACATCAGGGCTAACATCTGGGAGAGAGGGAGATATTATCCCCAGACTAACAGATCAGATCTTAGATTTGCAGTTCTGTCACATCCAGTCAGAAATATCAACGGACCATTCAAAAACTTACTGGAGGAGAGGACTCCAGATATATCACCATCCTAAATAATGGAACAACCCTGTACATCAGTGTAAAAAAACAACAATACAGTGTATGCACCATCCTCAGCCAGAAGTGTTGCTTGGATGATGCCGATCACCCTCGCCATGATGCACATGGAATCCCAGATGCCAGTCTTCAATCAATTCGATTCGCTGCACGTGAGATGAAGAAACAGCTGAACACAATAGATATGACAAAGGCAATGAGCCTTGACTCCATTCCTGTAATATGACTGAAGACTTGTGCTGCACAACAAGCCGTGTCCCTGGGGAAGCTGTTTCATTCCAGCTCCAACTCTGACATCACCCTGGCAATAAGGAAAATTACTCAATTATGTCCAGTCTGCAAAGAGGAGAATAATTACAATCTGACAAATTACCACCCCATCAGTCACATCTGGATACTCAAATTGGTGGGAGTTCTTTCTGACAGAGTTGTCAAGCAGCACAGAAATAACCTGCTCAGTGCGGTTTCTGATATGTCCCAATGTGGAGATGGTGCAGTTGTGGAAATGTCACTTGGATTACTAATCCATACCAGGCTAATGCTCTGGCAGCTGGTGGAAGTTAAAAACAATTAATAACATATAAATATCTAAAATCTGGTGTCAGTCATGGTGACCCTAAAGCCATTGTCGATTGTAAGGATCTATTTCTTTCCCCAATGTACTTTCAGGAAGTGAATCTCCCGTGCTTTCTATGTCTGGCCTAAAAGTAACTCCAGACACAGAGACATGTGATAAACTCTTCAATGGTCCCTGAAACGGCCAAGCAAAACACTCAATTGTATCAAACTGCTTCGAGTACTTCAAGGGTAAAACTATACCCAATGCCCAGCACTAGACTCGGTATCGGAAAAGGGAACGGGAGACACAGTCCTGTCAACCCTGAAGAGATTTCCTTCCGAACATGTAAGAGCTATTGACAACATCTACAGAGCTTTCCCACAGACTGCACAGAAACATCAGGAAAGGAGTAGGGCATTCAACACAGTGAGGCTTCCCCATTCTAGCTAATGGAGAAAATGTCCTCAGTGCAGTTTTCCTCACACAGTGTTCGTATCCCTTAATATGCTTAAACATCGTGAATTATGCAATAAGGACTGCTGTTGTCACTGTTGTCCATCAATTCTGCTCCTCCAATCAATATACAGGCCGTTCTGTGGTGGCACATGCCTATTAATCATCATTTGGCTGCAATGCCGTTCATGAATTGTGTGTCTTTTTTAAAATAAAGCAAGCTGTTACGCGATTCCATCCCAACATTGGCTGAACAGCAAAACCCAAGATTGTGATCTTCTATCTGTAAAATGCACACTCAGTTTGTTCAGCTAAAACAGGGATGCAATCCACTCTGCAAGCCTTGAAACTGAGCCTCACACTGGGAATTGTAGTCTACGTTTCGAAGAAACATCATTTCAAACTGGGGGAGAATTTCGGGGAGAACTGGAATTCCACGGCAGCATCACGTGGTCTGTCAGCCCCGAAAACATCTGGTGAAGAGCATCGTGAAAGGTACAGCACTGTAGTCAGTGGCTGTAGTGTTGAAGCATTACATAAAAAGTACTATTTCATTGTAATACATGTTTTAAAGATTAACTTAGACTGTGCTAGTGTGTGTGTTAGACCACCTTTCATTTTTGGTTTTTACTGATATTTCAGGGTTTGCCCCTTAACCCCATAGCCCCAGTAATTTATGTTGCACCATTATCAAACTGCTCCAAGATTTGGAACAATAAAACCGAGAGAAAATTCATTGTCCAAAAAGGGAATGGCAAACACAGTCCTGTTGACACTGCAGAGATCTCCTTCTTAACATCTGAGAACCTGTGACAGCTGTACTCCAGCTGTCTGCTCATTCCTTTAGTGTCCAGAAATCCTTATTTATATTTAATGTCCTGGTTTCTACAGCCTTATGTGGGAGAGAAATCCCCAGGTTCGCCAGTCTCTGAGTAGAGACATTTATTCTCATCTCAATGCAGAGTGACCTGCCTGCATCTAATACTGTGGCCCCTTGTTTTAGACATCCCAGTCAGGGGAATTTCTATCCCTGCTTCCAATCTGTCTCGCCCTGTCAGAGTTTTATATACTTCTCTGAGATCACCACTCATTTTCCTAAAGCCCATTGAATACAGGCCCAGTCGCCCCAAGCTCTGCTCCCACAACAAGCCTGTCATCCCAGAGATCCTTCGTTGCTCTCCCTCATAGTCACGTTTGTCCTTTATTAAGTAAGGAGACCAAAACTGCACACAATACTACACAATGTTTGAGATGGGGTCTCACCAAGGGCCTGTACAGCTGCAGTAAGACACCCTTTCTCCTGGACTCAAATCCCCCGGAATGAAAGTCAACACACCATTTATCTTCCTAACTGCTTTCTGTTCCTGCAATAATGCTTTCAGTGAATGGTTTGGAGGGAGATCCAAACCCTTTTCAATGTTACAGCTTGCTGGCTCTATTTATCACTGGTCAGCTTGCCGAAGCCATTCCCAGTATTGACTACTTGCTTCAGAACGCACTGCCCTGCATAGACCTCGGAGGTCTGCGCAGAACGAAACAAAAATGCAGCATAAGTTCCTTTATAAATCAATATTTTTTCAACCAATCCCTTTTCAAATTGTAGGTTGCCGTCCTGTTTTCCCACCAAAGGGCACGACGTCACATCTACCTCCATTGCTCTCCATTTGCCATGTATTTGCCGATTCACTTCACTTGTCTCAATCACCTTGGAGCTTTTTTACATCCTGCTGAACGACTCACAATCCAACATCGACATTTAGTGCCATCAGCAGAGCTGTGAATGTTGCATTTGATTCCCACAACCAAACGTTTGGTGTTTTTTGGGAATAGCTGGGACCCAAGCCCCGATTCTTGCTATACCCCAAGCTTTCCACTCGAAAACACATTGTTTTATTCCTATTTGCTATGTCATGTCAGCTCTCCCATTCTAAATTATGTCCACATATTAACCCCAGTCCCATAAGATTAGAATTTGTATGGTAGGCTTGGAGCTTTAACATCTATTTTCCTAAAAATCCAGTCATATTGTATTGATTGCTTCCCCATAATTTTGCTCAGAGAGTTTCTCAAATATGATTCCCTTTTCATAAATCTCTATTGACTTTGTCTCTGCCCATTACTTTCGGTTCCAATACTTCCTCTAAAACTGTTTAGTTGCCAATTCCATTCTATTTCCTTTCTTTCTCACCAGATTAAAGTTTCCTAGTATTGCTGGGAAGATTGCTTTTTTGATTTGATTTCTTCAGTGAAGACATAACTGAAATATGTGCTTCATAGTTCTGCCATTATCCTGTCCGCAATTCTCTGGTTTCAGCATGTCAGGAAACTGCATCATTTTTCCCTTAATTCTGCCACGTACATGTTTTTAGAACCAATTATTTATTCACTTTTATAACCCTTGTTAATGTACTTTTCAGAAATTCATCAGTTCCAGCTTAAGGTGCTGAATGACTGACATTCCACAGCCATACAATCAGAGTAGCATAGACTCTGTGCCGTCACAAGTACAGCACGGTCGACATTATTCCCACTTTCTGAACCACGACCTGTAACTGAGAATGTTATGGCATTTCAAGTGCGCAACCTTGAATCATTTTTTAACGATTGTGAGGTTACCCGTCACAATTGCCCTCTCAGGAAGTACATCCCAGGACCCACCACCAGCTGGGTTAAAAAAATCCTCAAATTCTCACTAAATCTCAAACCCTCCACTTAAAAAGTGCGCTGACCTTTTCTTGACCCTTTGACTAAAAGGAACAACTGCTGTCTATCCGTGCTTTCCATGCCCCTCGTAATCTTATCCTCCTGAATCACCTCCCCCTCAGCCTTCTCTGATCCAAAGTAAGCAACCTGAGTTTATCCAGCCTCTCTCCATAGTTGGTATGGTCGATCCCAGGGAACATGCTGGTGAATCTCCTCTGTACCCCCTCCAGTCCAATCACAATCTTCCTGTAACGTGGATCCCAGGACTATGCAAATTATTCCATCTTGGATTAACTAGTGTTCTGTATAGCTCTTATAATCTATGCCTAAGAACATGTTTACAGTCGATATGATTTATCAACTTGTGTGTTACCCTGTCCATACCAATTCATGCATGTGTGGAGAAGCACCCGCTGAGCTTCCTAGTGTGCTGCCATTCATTTAGTACTACCCTTAATCATCGCCTTTATTAGGGTTACGATCTATCTGTCATTGATCTGCCCATCTGACCGTTCCATTTACATCTTCCTGTAAATTTAGACCTTCCTCCTCATTTCCAACCAATTGGCTAATCGTCTTTAAGGTTACAAAATCACACCATGTTATAGTCCAACAGTTTTATTCAGAGACACTAGCTTTCGATGCGCTGCATCTACATCAGGTGATGATGCGCTTCGAAAACTGCTGCCTCCAAATAAACCTGTTGGACTATAATCTAGTCTTATCTGACTTTTAACTTTGTCCACCCCAGTCCAACATTGGCACATCAGAATTACAAGTAACAAGGACACAACACTGATCCCTGTGGTGCACTTTTGGACATCAATCTCCAGTCACACAAACAGCCTTCTAACACCATGCTCTGTATGCTAACACTAAATTGATTTGGATGCAATTTGGCAAGTCATTGATGAGTGCGAATTGTTCCCTTTTTAATAAGATTAGATTCCCTACAGTGTGGAAACAGGCCCTTTGGCCCAACCAGTCCTCAAAGAGTAGCCCATCCAGACCCATTTCCCTCTGGTGAATGCACCTAATGCTCTGGGCAATTTAGCAAGGCCAATTCACCTGACCTGCACACCTTTGGACTGTGGGAGGAAACACACGCAGACACAGGGAGAACTGGCAAACTCCACACAGACAGTCGTCCAAGGAGCACATTGAACCTGGGACCCTGGTGCTGCGAGGCAGTAATGCTAACCTCTGAACCACTGTGCTGCTTGAGGTACCTGCAGAATATCTGGGGATTCTTCTTAATCTTACCCTGCCAGCAAGTTTCCATGCCCCTGTTTTAGTCAGTCTCTTCAACTGATGGATTTGCTTCTTCTTTCTATTTTAAATGTCCTTTCCCTCATCCAGCCATTAGTTGCCTTAAACGTAGATTAGACAGCCAGAGAAACATCCTGTTTATTTCCAACTTGTCATATGTTCAGTGAGTTTTCTAAATTTCACTGCGGTCACCTCTCAACCTCGCCGTTTGAGGGATTAGTCCATTGCACTTCCTCTGCGGTCAGTATATTCTTTCTCAGATTGAGTCACCAACACTGTACACAATACTCCAAATACAGTCTCACCAACATGCTGTGAAACTGCTTTAACATGTCCTTCCATCTATATTCTGATTCCCTTAAATGAAGGCGAACATAACTTTAACTTTCCACTTACATATATTCCTCAAAATGCCTTTCACATTTTTTGTTTACGAAATCACTGTATGAGTTCTTACCAACAGCCTTCTGAAAATCCAAATATGCCAATTCTACTGGTTCCACATTATCTATGCTGTAAGAAACAATTTCAAATAATTCCAAAGTTTGTCAAGTCTGATTTCTCTGTCAGAAACACATGCTGATACTCTCAAATGTTGCTGTTAATTTCTAAATATCGAACATCACGTGATATGGAGTAGATTCCAACGGTTTTCTTACAGATGTCAAGTTAATTGGTCTGCAGTTGTCCACACTGTCTCCTCTTCCGTTGCAGATGCTCGGATCCATTCTATTTACCTACAATTCTTGGAACACGTTTACTTCCTTCCATTTATCTACAATGGCTTCAGCCCTCTGTACAAAGTGCAGGAAAATAAAACACAGTCATCGACAGCACAGTTAATACTTCTTTTGCCGATGTATTGCTAATATTTTGATGTGAAGTACATCCGGTTTGTCAGACTTAGAAATGCGCAATCCAGCTACAGGTTCACGCACTACCTTGTTCCTGACATAAATTGACTTTATGCCTTTAGCGTCAAAAGTTCCATATGATCATTTGGTAATTCTGGGTGATTTTCTGGGTCTTCCTCCATGAAGACAGATGCAAAGTAACTGGTTGATATCTCGGCCATTTCCCTGTTCCCAACATTATATATTCTCCTCTCCCGATTACACAATTTCCTATTTGAGCTTGCTTTATTTTGTTTCTTTGAAATACAGATTGTAGATTTATGCAGATTTTGTGCTCTCTCCATTGTGCAAAAGGCCCTTGGGCCCAGCAGTTCCACAATGCCCCTTCGAAGAGTAACCCACACAGACCCGTTTACACCAGACTAATGCACCTAATGTACACATCCCTGAACACTATGGAGCAATTTAGCATGGCCAATTCACCTAACCTGCAGATCTTTGGATTGTGGAAGGAAACCGGAGCACCGAGAGGAAACCAACGGAGACAGGGGGAGCATTGGAAACCACACAGACAACTTTCTGAGTATTCTCACATTTTCGCAATGTCTGAAATTCTTCTGAAGTCACTTCCTATGATTAATATAATTTTTAATTTCTTACGTTAACCATCATTAAGTCACTTCCCCTGTCTTTGGTAATTGTACCTTAGAAAAAAGACATATTTTTCAGACTATGCAATATTTCTATAGATCTCCTGGTCCTGACCAGATATATCCAAGAACACAGCAATCGGGGAGAGAAGAAATTGCGGGAGCCCTGGCTGATAACTTTGCATCATCGTTAGCCACAGGTGAAGTCACCGAAGGCTGGTGGGGATCGAATGTTGTGCCCTTATTCAAGAAGAGCTGCAACAAAGAACATAGGAACTATAAACTTGTTAGTTTCACAACTGTGATAGGTATGTTACTTGAGAAGGCTCTGAGATAAGATATATATACATTCGGAAAGACACGGAGCAGTCAGCACGGCTTTGTGCACATGGAAGATCACAATTTACTAATTTTTAGCGTTCTTTGATGAACTGACCAGGAATGTTGACGATGGTAGGGTGACAAACGTAGTGTACATAGATTTCAGAAAGGCCTTTAGATTAGATTAGATTCCCTACAGTGTGAGAATATGGCCGCCGGCCCAACAAGTCCACACCACCCCTCCGAAGAGCAACCCACCCTGACTAATGCACCAAACACGATGGGCAATTTAGCATGACCAATTCACGTAACTTGCACACCTTTGGACTGTGGAAGGAAACCAGAACACCCGGAGGGAACCCACGCAGATACGGGGAGAACGTGCAAACTCCAAACAGTCAGTTTCCTGAGGCGGGAATTGAATGCAGGTCCCTGGCGCTGTGAGGCAGCAGTCCTAACCACTCAGCCACCGCGTCGCCCCAAGGTTCCACGTGATAGGCTGCTCTGAACTGTTCGATCACATGGAATTCAGAGGGAGCTGGAAAACTGAACACAATTGGCTTGATGGAAGGTAGCAGAGTGTAATCGTGGAAGAATGCTTGTTGAACTGGAGGCCTGTGGCAAGTGGAGTGCCTCAAGTGTCTGTGCTGGGACCATTGCTGTTACCTCTACCAAAGATGTTGTTGAGAATGTACAAGGCATGATTAGTAATTTTGCTGATGACACTAAAATAGGCGGAATCGTGGACAGTGAGGAAGGTTATCAGAAATTGCAGCAGGACCTCGATCAGCTGGGGTAGTGGGTCGAGAAATGGCAAATGGAGTTTAATATGGATTAATGTGAGGTCTTGCATTTTGGAAAATCAAATCAAGGTAGGAGTTTCATGGCGAATGGTTGGGCCTTAAGGAGTGCAGTAGAACAGAGGGTCCTTGGAATTCTCAAAGTAGAGTCACAGGGAGCGATAGTAGTGAGCGATACCCCAGAAGTAGTGAAGAATGCTTTTGGCACACTGGCCTTCATTAGTTAAGGAATTGAACATCAAAGTTGGGGAGTTACGTTGCAGTTATACAGGATTATGGTGAGGCTGCGCTTGGAGTACTGTGTTCGGTTTTGTTCAATTTGCTCCATGAAGGATGTGATGAAATTGGAAAGAGTGCAGAAGAAATTCACAAGAATATTGCCAGTACTCAATTGTTGAGTTTGACAGGCTAGATCATTTTTTTTTAGAGTGTACAAGACTGAAATGATCTATTACAGAAGTATATAAGATCATGAGAGACATAGATAGGGCGAATGCACTCAATCTTTTTCCCAGTGTTGTGAATCATAGACTAAAAGGCATGAGTTTAAGGTCAGAGGGGAAAGAATTAAAGGGAACCTGAGGGACAATTTTGTTTTACACAGAGGCTGGTTCACATATGGAATGAGCAGCCAGTGGTTGAGGGGGTTACATTAACAAAATTTAAAAGGAATTTGTTTCCTCCGGCATTTGTAGTGGTTTGAATCTGCCGCTTCCGGTTGTCAGTTCCAGCTGTCCGCTGCAGTGGCCGGTATATTGGGTCCAGGTCGCTGCGCTTATTGATTGAATCTGTGGATAAGTGCCATGCCTCTAGGAATTCCCTGGCTGTTCTCTGTTTGGCTTGTCCTATAATTGTAGTGCTGTCTCAGTTGATCTCATGTTGCTTGTCATCTGCGTGTGTGGCTACTAAGGATAGCTGGTCGTGTCGTTTCGTGGCTAGTTGGTGTTCATGGATGCTGTTTTCTAGCTTGTCCTATGTAGTGTTTTGTGCAGTCCTTGCATGGGAATTGCAAAATCACTATAAATGCCGGAGGGTACATCACAGAAGCGCTTCACAGGAGGGTCCCAAGCACTGAAGATGTCACCGAGACAGGGGACGAAACGTCTACAACACAAATTCCCAGCTCGGCGAACAGAACCACAATGAAGGGCTTCACACTCTGTTGTAAAATTGATTTTAACGCAGATGTCATGAAACTGATGAAAGTTTCTTTGGCATCTTTCCACTATCTGACGCAAAGCGAATTGAACCAAATCCAACTGTTCCGGGGAGATAGCCCATTACCAGCAGCTTCTGTGAGCGGAAGATCTTCAGAGGACAGAATAACATTTGGGACATTCTGTCATCTTTCCATTTATTACAAGTTCAGCCATTATGAAACTCTGGAAAGTTTTCTTTTTTCCTGTTTTGTCTTAAAATGTGTGTGTTCGTGTGTGCATGCAGCTGCACGTTTGTGTGTTTGTGACATTTTTTGAGGAGATGAGCCCGGCTGACACTAATATTATTGGCCTTATCACTAAACTTTGAAATTTGTTGTAACCAGTGGAGGAGTGTGACTGCAAAAGGACCCTGTAACATTGGTTGGAACACGAATGAGAAATTCTGAAAGAGCTGTACAAGTGGGAATTCCCTTTCCCAGAAGTTTGTGATTTCTAAGTGTTTGCATTGTTCAGAGAATTGGTGAAGGAAAATGGTGCATACAGAAAAGTGCTTCTAATACCACAACCAGATCAGCCACGAACTTAGTGCCTGTTACAGCAGTGGCAAAGTGGCTAATAACCCACTCCTGCTCCTCACTCAAATGTTCCAATGTTCTATTCAGCCCAGCAGAGGAGCAGATGGAGGCCACTTGCTCCAAATACCTGGTCCACAGTTACATAGGATATCATTCAGTCCCTCCAGACTGACACACACAGCTTGGTGTGGGTTGGAAAATGTTATTTGGAAATCCACTCTGGGTTCGAAAGACGCCTCTGGTCTCTTTACAGAGAGCCTCTTCTCTGCTACTTGTGTTTCATTTGTTGGTCATGTAGTGGACCCAGATTCACTGTGAATACAGCCCACAGACATCGTTCAGAGATGATCCACAAAATACTTTGCTCTCTCTGACTGCAACATTCAGGAAAATTATAACCATTAACGTTCCAGTTACAGGATATGAGCTCATAAGGAACAGGATGAGGTAATTCGGCCAGTCAATCCTGATGTGCCATTCTCTACCATCATGGCTGATCCACTGTCCGCATCAACTCCATTCAATTCTCAATTCTTCACACCCTTCAATTCAATGATAGGAGGCATGGCACTTATCCACAGATTCAATCAATAAGCGCAGCGACCTGGACCCAATATACCGGCCACTGCAGCGGACAGCTGGAACTGACAACCGGAAGCGGCAGATTCAAACCACTACAAATGCCGGAGGAAACAAATTCCTTTTAAATTTTGTTAATGTAACCCCCTCAACCACTGGCTGCTCATTCCATATGTGAACCAGCCTCTGTGTAAAACAAAATTGTCCCTCAGGTTCCCTTTAATTCTTTCCCCTCTGACCTTAAACTCATGCCTTTTAGTCTATGATTCACAACACTGGGAAAAAGATTGAGTGCATTCGCCCTATCTATGTCTCTCATGATCTTATATACTTCTGTAATAGATCATTTCAGTCTTGTACACTCTAAAAAAAAATGATCTAGCCTGTCAAACTCAACAATTGAGTACTGGCAATATTCTTGTGAATTTCTTCTGCACTCTTTCCAATTTCATCACATCCTTCATGGAGCAAATTGAACAAAACCGAACACAGTACTCCAAGCGCAGCCTCACCATAATCCTGTATAACTGCAACGTAACTCCCCAACTTTGATGTTCAATTCCTTAACTAATGAAGGCCAGTGTGCCAAAAGCATTCTTCACTACTTCTGGGGTATCGCTCACTACTATCGCTCCCTGTGACTCTACTTTGAGAATTCCAAGGACCCTCTGTTCTACTGCACTCCTTAAGGCCCAACCATTCGCCATGAAACTCCTACCTTGATTTGATTTTCCAAAATGCAAGACCTCACATTAATCCATATTAAACTCCATTTGCCATTTCTCGACCCACTACCCCAGCTGATCGAGGTCCTGCTGCAATTTCTGATAACCTTCCTCACTGTCCACGATTCCGCCTATTTTAGTGTCATCAGCAAAATTACTAATCATGCCTTGTACATTCTCAACAACATCTTTGGTAGAGGTAACAGCAATGGTCCCAGCACAGACACTTGAGGCACTCCACTTGCCACAGGCCTCCAGTTCAACAAGCATTCTTCCACGATTACACTCTGCTACCTTCCATCAAGCCAATTGTGTTCAGTTTTCCAGCTCCCTCTGAATTCCATGTGATCGAACAGTTCAGAGCAGCCTATCACGTGGAACCTTGGGGCGACGCGGTGGCTGAGTGGTTAGGACTGCTGCCTCACAGCGCCAGGGACCTGCATTCAATTCCCGCCTCAGGAAACTGACTGTTTGGAGTTTGCACGTTCTCCCCGTATCTGCGTGGGTTCCCTCCGGGTGTTCTGGTTTCCTTCCACTGTCCAAAGGTGTGCAAGTTACGTGAATTGGTCATGCTAAATTGCCCATCGTGTTTGGTGCATTAGTCAGGGTGGGTTGCTCTTCGGAGGGGTGGTGTGGACTTGTTGGGCCGGCGGCCATATTCTCACACTGTAGGGAATCTAATCTAATCTAAAGGCCTTTCTGAAATCTATGTACACTACGTTTGTCACCCTACCATCGTCAACATTCCTGGTCAGTTCATCAAAGAACGCTAAAAATTAGTAAATTGTGATCTTCCATGTGCACAAAGCCGTGCTGACTGCTCCGTGTCTTTCCGAATGTATATATATCTTATCTCAGAGCCTTCTCAAGTAACATACCTATCACAGTTGTGAAACTAACAAGTTTATAGTTCCTATGTTCTTTGTTGCAGCTCTTCTTGAATAAGGGCACAACATTCGATCCCCACCAGCCTTCGGTGACTTCACCTGTGGCTAACGATGATGCAAAGTTATCAGCCAGGGCTCCCGCAATTTCTTCTCTCCCCGATTGCTGTGTTCTTGGATATATCTGGTCAGGACCAGGAGATCTATAGAAATATTGCATAGTCTGAAAAATATGTCTTTTTTCTAAGGTACAATTACCAAAGACAGGGGAAGTGACTTAATGATGGTTAACGTAAGAAATTAAAAATTATATTAATCATAGGAAGTGACTTCAGAAGAATTTCAGACATTGCGAAAATGTGAGAATACTCAGAAAGTTGTCTGTGTGGTTTCCAATGCTCCCCCTGTCTCCGTTGGTTTCCTCTCGGTGCTCCGGTTTCCTTCCACAATCCAAAGATCTGCAGGTTAGGTGAATTGGCCATGCTAAATTGCTCCATAGTGTTCAGGGATGTGTACATTAGGTGCATTAGTCTGGTGTAAACGGGTCTGTGTGGGTTACTCTTCGAAGGGGCATTGTGGAACTGCTGGGCCCAAGGGCCTTTTGCACAATGGAGAGAGCACAAAATCTGCATAAATCTACAATCTGTATTTCAAAGAAACAAAATAAAGCAAGCTCAAATAGGAAATTGTGTAATCGGGAGAGGAGAATATATAATGTTGGGAACAGGGAAATGGCCGAGATATCAACCAGTTACTTTGCATCTGTCTTCATGGAGGAAGACCCAGAAAATCACCCAGAATTACCAAATGATCATATGGAACTTTTGACGCTAAAGGCATAAAGTCAATTTATGTCAGGAACAAGGTAGTACGTGAACCTGTAGCTGGATTGCGCATTTCTAAGTCTGACAAACCGGATGTACTTCACATCAAAATATTAGCAATACATCGGCAAAAGAAGTATTAACTGTGCTGTCGATGACTGTGTTTTATTTTCCTGCACTTTGTACAGAGGGCTGAAGCCATTGTAGATAAATGGAAGGAAGTAAACGTGTTCCAAGAATTGTAGGTAAATAGAATGGATCCGAGCATCTGCAACGGAAGAGGAGACAGTGTGGACAACTGCAGACCAATTAACTTGACATCTGTAAGAAAACCGTTGGAATCTACTCCATATCACGTGATGTTCGATATTTAGAAATTAACAGCAACATTTGAGAGTATCAGCATGTGTTTCTGACAGAGAAATCAGACTTGACAAACTTTGGAATTATTTGAAATTGTTTCTTACAGCATAGATAATGTGGAACCAGTAGAATTGGCATATTTGGATTTTCAGAAGGCTGTTGGTAAGAACTCATACAGTGATTTCGTAAACAAAAAATGTGAAAGGCATTTTGAGGAATATATGTAAGTGGAAAGTTAAAGTTATGTTCGCCTTCATTTAAGGGAATCAGAATATAGATGGAAGGACATGTTAAAGCAGTTTCACAGCATGTTGGTGAGACTGTATTTGGAGTATTGTGTACAGTGTTGGTGACTCAATCTGAGAAAGAATATACTGACCGCAGAGGAAGTGCAATGGACTAATCCCTCAAACGGCGAGGTTGAGAGGTGACCGCAGTGAAATTTAGAAAACTCACTGAACATATGACAAGTTGGAAATAAACAGGATGTTTCTCTGGCTGTCTAATCTACGTTTAAGGCAACTAATGGCTGGATGAGGGACAGGACATTTAAAATAGAAAGAAGAAGCAAATCCATCAATTGAAGGGACTGACTAAAACAGGGGCATGGAAACTTGCTGGCAGGGTAAGATTAAGAAGAATCCCCAGATATTCTGCAGGTACCTCAAGCAGCACAGTGTTCAGAGGTTAGCATTACTGCCTCGCAGCACCAGGGTCCCAGGTTCAATGTGCTCCTTGGACGACTGTCTGTGTGGAGTTTGCCAGTTCTCCCTGTGTCTGCGTGTGTTTCCTCCCACAGTCCAAAGGTGTGCAGGTCAGGTGAATTGGCCTTGCTAAATTGCCCAGAGCATTAGGTGCATTCACCAGAGGGAAATGGGTCTGGATGGGCTACTCTTTGAGGACTGGTTGGGCCAAAGGGCCTGTTTCCACACTGTAGGGAATCTAATCTTATTAAAAAGGGAACAATTCGCACTCATCAATGACTTGCCAAATTGCATCCAAATCAATTTAGTGTTAGCATACAGAGCATGGTGTTAGAAGGCTGTTTGTGTGACTGGAGATTGATGTCCAAAAGTGCACCACAGGGATCAGTGTTGTGTCCTTGTTACTTGTAATTCTGATGTGCCAATGTTGGACTGGGGTGGACAAAGTTAAAAGTCAGATAAGACTAGATTATAGTCCAACAGGTTTATTTGGAGGCAGCAGTTTTCGAAGCGCATCATCACCTGATGTAGATGCAGCGCATCGAAAGCTAGTGTCTCTGAATAAAACTGTTGGACTATAACATGGTGTGATTTTGTAACCTTAAAGACGATTAGCCAATTGGTTGGAAATGAGGAGGAAGGTCTAAATTTACAGGAAGATGTAAATGGAACGGTCAGATGGGCAGATCAATGACAGATAGATCGTAACCCTAATAAAGGCGATGATTAAGGGTAGTACTAAATGAATGGCAGCACACTAGGAAGCTCAGCGGGTGCTTCTCCACACATGCATGAATTGGTATGGACAGGGTAACACACAAGTTGATAAATCATATCGACTGTAAACATGTTCTTAGGCATAGATTATAAGAGCTATACAGAACACTAGTTAATCCAAGATGGAATAATTTGCATAGTCCTGGGATCCACGTTACAGGAAGATTGTGATTGGACTGGAGGGGGTACAGAGGAGATTCACCAGCATGTTCCCTGGGATCGACCATACCAACTATGGAGAGAGGCTGGATAAACTCAGGTTGCTTACTTTGGATCAGAGAAGGCTGAGGGGGAGGTGATTCAGGAGGATAAGATTACGAGGGGCATGGAAAGCACGGATAGACAGCAGTTGTTCCTTTTAGTCAAAGGGTCAAGAAAAGGTCAGCGCACTTTTTAAGTGGAGGGTTTGAGATTTAGTGAGAATTTGAGGATTTTTTTAACCCAGCTGGTGGTGGGTCCTGGGATGTACTTCCTGAGAGGGCAATTGTGACGGGTAACCTCACAATCGTTAAAAAATGATTCAAGGTTGCGCACTTGAAATGCCATAACATTCTCAGTTACAGGTCGTGGTTCAGAAAGTGGGAATAATGTCGACCGTGCTGTACTTGTGACGGCACAGAGTCTATGCTACTCTGATTGTATGGCTGTGGAATGTCAGTCATTCAGCACCTTAAGCTGGAACTGATGAATTTCTGAAAAGTACATTAACAAGGGTTATAAAAGTGAATAAATAATTGGTTCTAAAAACATGTACGTGGCAGAATTAAGGGAAAAATGATGCAGTTTCCTGACATGCTGAAACCAGAGAATTGCGGACAGGATAATGGCAGAACTATGAAGCACATATTTCAGTTATGTCTTCACTGAAGAAATCAAATCAAAAAAGCAATCTTCCCAGCAATACTAGGAAACTTTAATCTGGTGAGAAAGAAAGGAAATAGAATGGAATTGGCAACTAAACAGTTTTAGAGGAAGTATTGGAACCGAAAGTAATGGGCAGAGACAAAGTCAATAGAGATTTATGAAAAGGGAATCATATTTGAGAAACTCTCTGAGCAAAATTATGGGGAAGCAATCAATACAATATGACTGGATTTTTAGGAAAATAGATGTTAAAGCTCCAAGCCTACCATACAAATTCTAATCTTATGGGACTGGGGTTAATATGTGGACATAATTTAGAATGGGAGAGCTGACATGACATAGCAAATAGGAATAAAACAATGTGTTTTCGAGTGGAAAGCTTGGGGTATAGCAAGAATCGGGGCTTGGGTCCCAGCTATTCCCAAAAAACACCAAACGTTTGGTTGTGGGAATCAAATGCAACATTCACAGCTCTGCTGATGGCACTAAATGTCGATGTTGGATTGTGAGTCGTTCAGCAGGATGTAAAAAAGCTCCAAGGTGATTGAGACAAGTGAAGTGAATCGGCAAATACATGGCAAATGGAGAGCAATGGAGGTAGATGTGACGTCGTGCCCTTTGGTGGGAAAACAGGACGGCAACCTACAATTTGAAAAGGGATTGGTTGAAAAAATATTGATTTATAAAGGAACTTATGCTGCATTTTTGTTTCGTTCTGCGCAGACCTCCGAGGTCTATGCAGGGCAGTGCGTTCTGAAGCAAGTAGTCAATACTGGGAATGGCTTCGGCACGCTGACCAGTGATAAATAGAGCCAGCAAGCTGTAACATTGAAAAGGGTTTGGATCTCCCTCCAAACCATTCACTGAAAGCATTATTGCAGGAACAGAAAGCAGTT
The DNA here is from genome assembly GCF_047496795.1 of Chiloscyllium punctatum. Classification (NCBI taxonomy): domain Eukaryota; kingdom Metazoa; phylum Chordata; class Chondrichthyes; order Orectolobiformes; family Hemiscylliidae; genus Chiloscyllium; species Chiloscyllium punctatum. The sequence continues at coordinate 27,516,460 of NC_092748.1, read as the reverse complement.
AGGAAGATAAATGGTGTGTTGACTTTCATTCCGGGGGATTTGAGTCCAGGAGAAAGGGTGTCTTACTGCAGCTGTACAGGCCCTTGGTGAGACCCCATCTCAAACATTGTGTAGTATTGTGTGCAGTTTTGGTCTCCTTACTTAATAAAGGACAAACGTGACTATGAGGGAGAGCAACGAAGGATCTCTGGGATGACAGGCTTGTTGTGGGAGCAGAGCTTGGGGCGACTGGGCCTGTATTCAATGGGCTTTAGGAAAATGAGTGGTGATCTCAGAGAAGTATATAAAACTCTGACAGGGCGAGACAGATTGGAAGCAGGGATAGAAATTCCCCTGACTGGGATGTCTAAAACAAGGGGCCACAGTATTAGATGCAGGCAGGTCACTCTGCATTGAGATGAGAATAAATGTCTCTACTCAGAGACTGGCGAACCTGGGGATTTCTCTCCCACATAAGGCTGTAGAAACCAGGACATTAAATATAAATAAGGATTTCTGGACACTAAAGGAATGAGCAGACAGCTGGAGTACAGCTGTCACAGGTTCTCAGATGTTAAGAAGGAGATCTCTGCAGTGTCAACAGGACTGTGTTTGCCATTCCCTTTTCGGACAATGAATTTTCTCTCGGTTTTATTGTTCCAAATCTTGGAGCAGTTTGATAATGGTGCAACATAAATTACTGGGGCTATGGGGTTAAGGGGCAAACCCTGAAATATCAGTAAAAACCAAAAATGAAAGGTGGTCTAACACACACACTAGCACAGTCTAAGTTAATCTTTAAAACATGTATTACAATGAAATAGTACTTTTTATGTAATACTTCAACACTACAGCCACTGACTACAGTGCTGTACCTTTCACGATGCTCCTCACCAGATGTTTTCGGTGCTGACAGACCACGTGATGCTGCCGTGGAATTCCAGTTCTCCCTGAAATTCTCCCCCAGTTTGAAATGATGTTTCTTCGAAACGTAGACTACAATTCCCAGTGTGAGGCTCAGTTTCAAGGCTTGCAGAGTGGATTGCATCCCTGTTTTAGCTGAACAAACTGAGTGTGCATTTTGCAGATAGAAGATCACAATCTTGGGTTTTGCTGTTCAGCCAATGTTGGGATGGAATCGTGTAACAGCTTGCTTTATTTTAAAAAAGACACACAATTCATGAACGGCATTGCAGCCAAATGATGATTAATAGGCATGTGCCACCACAGAACGGCCTGTATATTGATTGGAGGAGCAGAATTGATGGACAACAGTGACAACAGCAGTCCTTATTGCATAATTCACGATGTTTAAGCATATTAAGGGATACGAACACTGTGTGAGGAAAACTGCACTGAGGACATTTTCTCCATTAGCTAGAATGGGGAAGCCTCACTGTGTTGAATGCCCTACTCCTTTCCTGATGTTTCTGTGCAGTCTGTGGGAAAGCTCTGTAGATGTTGTCAATAGCTCTTACATGTTCGGAAGGAAATCTCTTCAGGGTCGACAGGACTGTGTCTCCCGTTCCCTTTTCCGATACCGAGTCTAGTGCTGGGCATTGGGTATGGTTTTACCCTTGAAGTACTCAAAGCAGTTTGATACAATTGAGTGTTTTGCTTGGCCGTTTCAGAGACCATTGAAGAGTTTATCACATGTCTCTGTGTCTGGAGTCACTTTTAGGCCAGACATAGAAAGCACGGGAGATTCACTTCCTGAAAGTACATTGGGGAAAGAAATAGATGCTTACAATCGACAATGGCTTTAGGGTCACCATGACTGACACCAGATTTTAGATATTTATATGTTATTAATTGTTTTTAACTTCCACCAGCTGCCAGAGCATTAGCCTGGTATGGATTAGTAATCCAAGTGACATTTCCACAACTGCACCATCTCCACATTGGGACATATCAGAAACCGCACTGAGCAGGTTATTTCTGTGCTGCTTGACAACTCTGTCAGAAAGAACTCCCACCAATTTGAGTATCCAGATGTGACTGATGGGGTGGTAATTTGTCAGATTGTAATTATTCTCCTCTTTGCAGACTGGACATAATTGAGTAATTTTCCTTATTGCCAGGGCGATGTCAGAGTTGGAGCTGGAATGAAACAGCTTCCCCAGGGACACGGCTTGTTGTGCAGCACAAGTCTTCAGTCGTATTACAGGAATGGAGTCAAGGCTCATTGCCTTTGTCATATCTATTGTGTTCAGCTGTTTCTTCATCTCACGTGCAGTGAATCTAACTGATTGAAGACTGGCATCTGGGATTCCATGTGCATCGTGGTGAGGGTGATCAGCATCATCCAAGCAACACTTCTGGCTGAGGATGGTGCATACACTGTATTGTTGTTTTTTTAACACTTTTGTACAGGGTTGTTCCATTATTTAGGATGGTGATATATCTGGAGTCCTCTACTCCAGTAAGTTTTTGAATGGTCCGTTGATATTTATGACTGGATGTGACAGGACTGCAAATCTGCAGGACTGAGAATACGGTGACCCTTATCCTGACAGAGCAGGGAATGTTGTTGATGTTTTTTCCTGTATTGCTGGACATTTCATCAGATCGCAGATATTGCACTGAACTGGGTGGTGACCTCAGATCATGCTCGGTGGGTCTGATGCTGTGGCCTCCTCTGGGAAGAGAATGGCCCCTCTCTGTACTAGCCTATTCACCAGGACCTCCATTCTCCTGTCGACAAACCATGGTATAATTGCCCCTTATCTGCCATGCTCGGGGTAAACTGTGCAAGGCAGCTCCAAACTGAGAAAGCTCAACCGTGTGCCCATTGGCCTTTTAAAGGTGACACCAGTGCCAGTGATCACAGAATACCCAGGGACATCCGGGCGATGGTGAGTACTTCCAGCCATGATGGCTGGGAGAATCGGGCTGGTATTGAATGAGAGGGACACCATAGGGTGGGGTGGGGTGGGTAGTTAATGAGGTGAGCTCGAAAAGATAGCACCAGGAAACGAGCTCAGCCTCGTACAGACAATCCCTCTGTCACACTCAATGAAAATGGCATTGAGACAAACGATTGTTAGATTCATCCCAATGAGTCATACACTCTGCTGACCCTACTCACATTTAAAAAGCTGCAGAACAAATGCTTATCCAGAATTCTCCATCGTCTGAACTGACACCAATAGCACATTCATCCCTCATTCCTGATAATAATGGCTCATCTTGAAGGATGCTCTCGAAATATCTTCATTTAAGCATTCTGAAACCTGTGATCTACATATCTACATATCTACATATCAGCCATGAAGCTGTCTCTTAATCTCCCTTTCCCTTTTTTCACAAAATGCTTTTGTTTGTAGGTATTTTAACTGATTTCCCTTTCATCACTATCTGGCAGTGATTTACACATCCACAGCGCCCCTTGTCATTGCACAACGGAGGTATGGAGCTGTAAATGGATGGGAACTGCATATTCTGTCACTTCCAGCATGGGCTTCTAGTTTCTCCACGCTGGGCAATGATCTAACCCAGTATTACTGAACAATGCACGGGGTTGGTGTACACAGCTCTGCATGTGGGACAGTAACAGATGAATTCACTGTTATTCACAACGCAGCTCCCACTCTGAACATGATACCTTGTCTACGTTTATAGAGCAAGACCGTTTCGTCCAGGCTTCTTAATCAATGCACTGGTATGGTATGTACTGCTTCTCATGTTGGACAAAAAGCTAGTGGATTAAAGAGAGCTGCACAGTATTCCCTCCTGGACAGATTGCTGAATTGTACTGAGCACTGATCTCCGTGCTAAGCAGATATTTCATCTGGTCTTATACGTATCTAGGCTGGCACTGTGGGGTGGATTGTGTATCTGATAGAATTCCTGATAGAGTTATCACTCATCCAGCTCGGCGCATTCCGCTGTCAAACCCCGTGTTCCTGAAACGTATTATCCACTAAATAACTATCTAATTAAAACTTGAATATCTGTCCTTATTGTTATGGATCCGAACAGACGCCTCTCATAATATATGAAGAAGGTCATCTTGACCCCAACGTTTTCTTATTTTAACATAATTGTGAGGTGCTGTGTTTCAGATGCAATTCGTTTGGTCAAAATATTTGACATTAAGCAAAACGCAATTTATTCCAACACTGTAGACAAAATATAACAAAAAAAGAGGAACTTGGAATAATTTAGTTTATTGGAAAACCTAACAGATTAATAGGTTAATAGGTTATTTAATTACTAAACAGTAACTGCTCCAATATGGCAACATCCTAGAAACATACACTTGTCCAAAAACCAATTCAGGAAACATATTGTCTGACATGCAGTTCTCCAATCCAGGTGGAATGAGCATCAAAAGCCAATTCTGAGAGAAATCTAGAGTGTGCAGCAGCCGGGAGAGATTTACTGCCTTCCAGCCCTGCTGATACCCCAGCAATAACTGGTGAAAGGTCAAACTAAGAATCCTGGTTCAGTGAGAGTTTGACCATCACTCTACAGGACCAGGCCGCGGCTGCAAGGACAACAAGGAATGGACTGTATCTAACCGTCTATACAACTGAAGTAGGTCTCTCAAAAATGCCTAAACCCACCTAAGCCATAAATAAATAAATAAAGCCAAAGGATGCAGCAGGCCTGGTAATCAGACACAGCCACAGGAGCCCAGCAATTCCTGCCTTGCCAAAAGAGAGGAGAATCACTGAGCTAGTAAAGAGAAAGCATCATCTCTCCGCCACACCTCTAACTTTGCAATTCGTGACGTGCCATTATCCCGATAGTCAACGATGTCAACATCTCAGGAAGACCACATGTTATTGTCATTTGTCAGGGCTGTTGTGAAAGGGGTTAATTTGAGCTGTATGTTCGGTGACTGTGATTGATTTCAGTCTTCATGGATTCCGAGTGTGTCCCTGGAGGCTTTCCTTTTCTATAAATAAGTGACTTTCTTCAACGTGTTATCTCATAGCATCAGCGGCAGTGTCATCCTCAAGATGATTGGGATCAGCAGCTACAGAGAAAGGGAGAGGAAGACAATCTTAGAACAATAGACTGGAATGTTCCAACAATGGATCAGAATCTGAGAACATTTCACTGGAATGCTCCAACAATGGATCAGAATCTGAGAACATTTCACTGGAATGCTCAAACAATGGATCAGAATCTGAATGCTTTAGACTGGAATGTTCCAACAATGGACAGGAGTTTATCTTTGGGTCTTCACTGGCTTTCTCAGGATTGGCCATGGTTAGCCTTGCGGATACGAGGTGTACTGATGATTACTCAGGCGGGTTATTATCCCATCCTCGCTATTATTGGTGTTCCTGGTAAGCCAATCTCTGCCCATTGTATAAACGATGGTGAAGGTTATTGCTATTTCATTTATTTATATTTTTAAAATGCATAAACTTGTTATCTTCAGTTTCAGTCACAAACTCCACTTCATTTACATCAATAGCAGACTCCTCATTCATAAATATCCAAGAAGGAACAAGACTGTTCAGAACCTTGAGTTTCCCTTTTGCCCTAAACTGTTTTATGCCTTTGTATTCTCTCTGTCAGCAAACTTGCCTACACCCACCTTTTTAATATCCCCAGTCTCCAACTCTGCCTCAGTGCTGTTGCTGAATTAGTCATCATCTGCCTCCTTCATAACTTCATATTTTACGGCTCCGGTTCTTTTCTGACAACTCTTCCAATTATAAATATTTTGACCACAAACTTTTTATTGTCTCTCCAGTTATTTCATAATAGGGATCTCATATCAGAGTAATAATGTCACTGGCCGTGTAATTCAGATGCAATTTACAGGCACAAGTTATGACTTTAAAAGCATTGTTTCAGATCCTACCACAGCCAATGTTAGAACTAAAATTTGAATGGGAACAATTGGAATGAAACCTCATTTTACAAACGGCAACCAGAAGCAATCAGGATTTCTTTTATTAATTCACTGATAGCATTTGGTAAAGAAACTAAGTGTGACAAAAAAAAAAATCAGCTCCATATTGTCTGCACAAATGGTCTCGCAGTCAACAGCAATTAGTGACGGATAACAAATGCTGCCCTTACCAGTGATGCTGACATGCTGTGAAACAACAGTATTAAAGGTGAAATAAACCAAGGAACCGTGGATGATGGAGATCTGAAATAAAATTCTCCACTGTCTGAAAATGTTGGAGGATCTCAGCAAGTATGGCAGCGTCTGTCAGGAGAAAAACAGGTAAAGTGTTGAATCTAGTGACCCAACATCACAACTGAAAGCAACTGCGAAATAATATTATTTCTATCAGGGATAGCCGGCTGTGTGATCGGGAGGTTAGTTGAATGGATGCAGAAATGTCCAGACAGAGAGCGAGAGAGAGAGAGAGAGCACGAAAAATGAAAAGCGAACAAAGGGACTGCTGCTGATGAACCAGAAGGAAAATAAAGTGGGAGCTAATTCTAAAATTTCCCGTTTTCCCATATTCCTGAATATCATGTTAATTTTGATGTGTCCCTGTTTAAATTGAGTTATATTCCCTCGGTCCTTCTTCTCTAAGTGTGATGATTTACTCCTTCTGCAATACAAGTGCTGCCATTACAGTTGCTGAGACACAGAGAAAGGTAAAGTTACATTGTCGCCTGCTTCTTTGGAGAGAGGGACTGTGAGTGTGGGACTGCGGAGAGATGTAACGGCGTTTTCCGCTAAGAAGAGAAACATTTTCAACACTAAATGGGTGCACCGTGTGTGTGGGGATTTGACTTTCTCCTGTCATTACAGAGTAAAGAGAGGTTCTATAGATGCTTTTTTCGGGTTTGTGTTATCAGCTGCTGTGTCCATTCAGAGAGACCCAAACATCTGGTGACCCCCTAAACATCATGGCATAGACAGAGAACACAGGGGGCCAACACCTTCAACATATTGTCTAGCTATCACCGTTGTTAACAGCTAACCCGAGAATGCAACTTTTTAAAAAAAGGTTTTGTGATTTACACATGAAAGAAGTGAAGCTATCATGGTATTCTAATAGATGAAAGGCTTCACAGACAGTCAATTTTTCAATGTATAATTTCAGTTACATCACACTGTAAATTTTTGCTATAAATTCTGTGCGTTAGGATCGAGCCCTCCACTACCACCTGATGAAGGTGCGACGCTAGTATGCTTGACACTTTAATTGTCCCTGACATTTTAATGCACAGTTACTGTGTGATACTGAATTGAATGTCACTTTGGACACAATCCTGTCAGCAGTCACAATACCATCATTCTGAAAGTGTTAACAATTCCGCACCACCTTCTGACCTACATGGAGACCATGGGTCTACTATCATGGAGATGCAAGACACCTTTGTGAATGGTTCAAAAAGTTGGCTTCATTCCTACTGCCAGAAAACCATGTTAAAGTTACATATATGTACTATGAGCAATTAAGCCACGAGGAACAAGATGGTCCAGTCTACCTGTTTAGTCCCTGCTCCAGTTGTTTGTGAAGTTGGAGCATCTCTGACACCTTCCTGTTCCTGGGTTAGTGACTTGAGAAGCTGAATGACAGCTTTCTGTCCCTCAGTAAGTACTCCAGGTGCAAAACACTCTCTTTCTGATCTCTTGTAAGTGAGAGAGTGAGCAGACTGTGTATTTGCCAGGACGGACTGAATGAGCTATCACACATCTTGTCCAATGGTTTGATGGGTTGAATGACTTCCACATATTCTTGTGAACACAGATTGAGGTGCCGAATGAGCTGCACCTTTTACTGTGGAAATGTACAGTGTCTAGCAGTGCTGTTACATGAATGTTACCCAGAGTTTAACAGCACGATCTTGAATGGCGTTCAGTTCTTGTTACACACGGACACACTGCTTCAAGAGCTGAGGAGGGTCATTTTGTTTGAAAACTATGTAAATGTCACTGAATATCCCTAATTTTGCTCACTTTGGACTCAATGTGCTGAATGGCATCCTTCCACACTGTAAGGATTCTATGATGACAAACTGGGGATGCCTGCGCTGAGGGTGCTACTCTGAGGATCTCCTGCAGTGATGCCCTCCGACTGAGGTGACTGATGTCCACTGATGATAAATATCTTCTCTTGTGCTGTGAATGATTTCAAACAGTAGATAAGGTCGTAATCAATTCTCAATAAGTGCGATTTTCCTCAGACTCCTTGATGTCAACCTCAGTCTAATACTGCCTTGAGTTCAGGGTCAGTCACTCTGTCTTATCCCTCATGTAACGTCTTGTGTTCATATCAATTCATCATGGTGTAGAAGCAGAGAATGTTTTCTTCAAACAGAGGATAGTGAATGTCAAGAATTCTCTTACACAGAGAGTTGGGGAGCTAGATCACTGAAAGTGACCAGTGGTGTCCCACAGAGATCAGTTCTGGGAACTCTTCTCTTTATGATTTTTATAACTGACTTGGATGAGGAAGTAGAAGGGTGGGTTAGTAAGTTTGCCGATGACATGTAGGTTTGTGAAGTGGTACATGGGTGTTTGCAGGGCTTTTGTAGTTTGCGACAGGACATTAACATAATGCAGAGCTGGGCTAAGAACTGACAGATGGAATTCAAGCTGGAAAAGCATGAAGTAATTCCCTTTGAAAGGTCATATTTGCAGAATATAGGGTTATAGGCAGGGTTCTTGGCAGTGCAGAAGAACAGAGGGATTTTGGCGTCCATGTCCATAGATGCCTCAAAGTTGCTACCTAAATTGATAGGGTTGTTAAGGAGGCGATTGGTGTGTTAGCCTTCATTAGAAGGGAGATTAACTTTAAGAGCCGTGTGGTTATGCTGCAGCTCTGTAGAGCCCTGGTTAGACCGCACCTAGAGTATTTTGTTCACTTCTGGTGACCCCATTATAGGAAGGATGAGGAAGATTTAGAAATCCTGCCTGGACTGGAGGGCAGGTCTTATGAAGAAAGGTTGAGGGAGCTAAGGCTTTTCTCATTTGCGTTAAGAAGAATGAGAGGTGACTTGATAGAGGATAAACGGTGATGAGAGGCAAAGAGAGAGTGAATAGCCAGAGACTTTTCACCAGGGCAGAAATGTCTATCACCAGGGGACATTAAGGTAATTAAATGAAGGTTTAGACGAGATGTCAGTGGTTTTTTTTGCACAGAATGTGGTGGCTGTGTGGAATGCATTGCCAGCAGTGGGAGTAAAGTCAAATTCGTGAGGGAAACTTGGGAGACTCTTGCATAGGCACATGGAAGAAAGTCCAGGGAAGAATGTAGGTGAGTCTGATCTTAGAGTAGGACAAACGGATGGCACAACATCAAGGGTCGAGAGCCTCTACTGTGCTGTACTGTTCAATGTTCTGCGTTCGATGGAAGTGTTTGTAGAGGCTGGAGATGGATTTTGACCTGTCAGAGAGTTGAGAGGTATGAAGATTTGAACTTCAAAGAGGATTTGAGACTAAGAGCAGATCAGCCACGATCTTAGTGAAAGGCAAGGCAGGCTTGTTGGGGGGTGGGGGTGGGGCGGTGAACAACATGCTCTTGTTTCTGATGTTCTGACATTCTGTTATTGGAAAGTTAGTTAGTGGGTGATATTTTCCTGGAAGGTCTGTTTGAATGTTGTGGCCTGGGAGACCAGAGAGTTTTGTGAGCCATCTCTGGTTGAGGTATGGGTCTGTATTCGCAATGAACCTGGGTCTACAACATGACCAATAAATGACAGACAAGTTGCAGAGAGGGGCAGCACTGTAAGGAGAGATGAGGGTTCTCTTCCATAATCATCCTGGGATTTCCAATTACATTTTCCAAATCACCCCAAACTGTGTGTGATAGTATTGAGGGACTGAATGGTAGCCTCTGTTTCTGGCACCACTTTATAACAGCAAGTGGTCTCTAACTGCTCCTGTCTGGCAGTTTTGAGGGGCTGAATGGAACACGGAAACATGGGACTGAGGAGCAGGAGTGGGTCATGTGATACTTTGAGCTTTTTCCACCAGGTACTAAGATTGTGGCTGATCAGGTTTTGTTGTCAGCCCCACTTTACTGTCTGTATCCCACAATTCGTGACTCACTTCTCTGTCAAATATTTAACTAACTCAGCTTTGAATTCTTGTAATCAGAGAGATACCTCAAACATCTGGGGAAGAAAATTTTCACTTGAAAGGCACTTTTTATAATTTTTCCTCATCCCTCTTATTCAATCAGAGAGTCGTACAGCATGGAAACAGATCCTTTATTCCAGCTTTCCCGTGCTGACGAGATATCACAATCTGATCTAGTCCCATTTGCCAGCATTTAGCTCACATCGCTCTGAACCATTCCTATTAATGTACCTGTCCAGATACATTTAAACATGTAACTGTACCCGCTTCCATCACTTCCTCTGACAGCACTTTCCGTACATGCACCACCCTCTGCATGAAAAAAGTAACTGCTAAGGTCCCTTCTAAACCTTTCCCCCATCACCTTCAACCTATGACTCTACTTGTGGACTCCCCCACCCTGGAGAAAAGACCTTGGCCGTTCAGGCTATCCATAACCCTTATGATTTTATAAACCACTTTCATGTCACCCCTCAGCATCTGACAGTCCAGGGGGAAATGCCTCAACCTGTTCATCCTCTCCCTGTCGGTGAAACCTTCAGGTTCCAGAAAACCATTATAATTCTTTTCTGCACCCTCTCAAGCTTAACAACATCAATCCTTTAGCAGAGTCAAACAAATTGTACGCAGCATTCTGAATGTAGCCTCACAATCGTCCCTATGCAAGAACAACATGCCACCCCAACTTCTATACACAATGTTGTGACCGATTCAGGAAAGTATGCCAACTGCATTGTTCACCACCCTGTATACCTGCAATTACACTTGCAAGGAACTATGAACCTTCCCCCGTAGGTCACTTTGTTCAGCAACATTCCCTAGGGCACGACCCTGCTTTAACTTACCAAAATGCAAAACCTCACAAATATCTAAATTAAACTTTATCTGCCAGTCCTTGGCCCTTTGATGGTCAACAGTGCCGTTGTACTCTGAGATAATCTTCTTCACTGTCTACTGCACCATGATTTTGATGTTATCTGTAAACTTACTAACCATGCCTCCGATATTCCCATCCAAGTCGTTTATATCCATGATGAAAAGCAATGAGGTCAGCACTGATTCTTTCAGCACCCCGCTGGCGACAGGCCTCCAGTCTGGAAAATAATCAGTTACCTTCAGGACAATTTTGTACCAATTGGTTAGCTTTCCCTGGATTCCTTGTGACCTAACCTTAGTAACCTGTCTACCATGGGGAACCTTACTAAACACCTTGCTGAAGTCTGTGTAAACAATATATACAACAGTGCCTTCTTCAGTCTTCTTTGGCACCTCTTCAAAATAGTCAAACACATAAATGAGACATGATTTTCTTCACATAAAGCCATGGTGACTATCTCTAATCAGTCCTTGTCTTCCTAAATGGATGGAAGTCCTATCCCTCAGAATCCCCTCCAAAAAAATTCCTCTACACTGACGTTAGGCTCACTGAGTCTATAATTTCATGTGCTTTTGGACCGCTGTTCCCTTTTCTAGTCCCACTCCTCCGCTAGCCACAAAAAAAATATAACTAGTATGGTGACGTGGCCAAGGATATAGTTCTCAGAGTGTGTCAGGGTCAGTGTTAGGAACAAGTCAGATGGATTTCTTTTGTCTGCTAAAACAACACGTTTATGACAAAAGCAAAATTACTCAAACTATGATGGAAACAAGAATGACGAGAGGATTTGCAAATATGTACATTGATATTTCCCTTTGAAAAATGCTGTGGAACAAACACACAGACACAGACACACACACAGACACACACACATACACACACAGACACATGCACACACGCACACACAGACACACAGACACACACAGATCTTTGTCCAAATATTATTCGAACGCATGACCAAAGGTAAAATGAGAGTTTCACCCAAATGCTGTTCTATTTGTAGATTAATCAGGTCCTGCCGCATGGAGAAAGGCCCTTTGGCCCAAACGGGTCCATGCTGACCCAAATGTCCATCCACACTAACCCCATTTTCCAGCACTTGGCCCATAGACTTCTCTTCCTTTTCTGCCCATTTACTTGTCCAAATGCCGTTTAAATATTGTTAATATAAATGCTTCGACCACTTCAGCTGACAACTCATTCCCTTTGCGTACCACTCACTGTGTAAAACAGTTTCCATCAGTTTCCCTTTTATTCTTTCTCTTCTCACCTTAAACTGATGTCCTCCCATCCTCAATTCCACAACTCTGGGAAAATAGGCTGAGTCCATTCACCCCATCCATGCCTGTCATAATCTTGTGCACTTCTATTGGATTCCTCTCAGTCTGCAACACTCTAAAGAAGAAAGTTCTCGCTTATCCTACCTCTCCCTATAAGTCACACTGTTGAGTCCTGGCAACATCTTTGTAAATTCCGTCTGCACACATTCGAATTTAAAAACAGCCTTCTGATCGCAATGTGACCAAAACTGAACACAACACTACAAATGCAGTCTCACCGAAATCCTGTATAACTGCAACACAACTTCCCAATTTTCTCCCCCATGTGCTGAATGATAAATGCTAGTGTGCCGAAAAGCCTTCTTCACTGCCATGTCCACCTGCGACTCCAATTTCAGAGAACGGTGTACCTGAACTTCATGGTCCTTCTGCTCAACTGCACTCCTTAAGGCCCTACCATTCACCATGAAACTCCTACTTTGATCTAACTTTGCAAACATATTCCTCGCTTAAAAATATGTTGCAGGAAAAGCGCAGCAGGGCAGGCAGCATCAAAGGAGCAGGAGAATCGATGTTTCGGACATAAGCCCTTCTTCAGGAATGAGGAGGGTGTGCCAAGCAGGCTAAGATAAAAGGTAGGGAGGAGGGACATGGGCGAGGGGCGTTGGGAATGTGATAGGTGGAAGAAGGTTAAGGTGAGGGTGATAGGCCGGAGAGGGGGTGGGGGCGGAGACGTCGGGAAGATTTCAGGTCAAGAAGGTGGTGCTGAGTCTGAGGGTTGGGACTGAGAAAAGGTGGGGTGAGGGGAAATGAGGAAGCTGGAGAAATCTGTATTCATCCCTTGTGGTTGGAGGGTTCCTAGGCTTATGCCAGAAAAGTTGATTCTCCTGCTTCTTTGATGCTGCGCTGTTCCAGGAACACATTTTTAAGCTCTGATCCCCAGCATCTGCAGTCTTCACATTCTCCTAAAAATATTCCTTGGCCCACTTCTCCAGTTGATCAAGGTCCTGCTGCAATGTCTCATATACTTCCTCATTGTCCACGATACTACTTATTTTAGTCTCATCTTCAAATTTACTAATCATGCCTTGTACATTCTCAAGAATATCATTGACATAGATAATAAATAGCAATGGACCCAGCATACCCCAGATGAATGTCATGTGTCTCAGGCCTCCAGTCCAAGAGCATCCTTCCACTATTAAGCTCTGCTTACTACCATCAAGCCAATTGTGTATCCAACTTGCCAGCTCCCTCTGGATTCCATGCAATTCAACCTTCCAGAACAGCCTATCAATGGTAACCTTTTCAAAGGCCTTACTGAAAACCATACAGACTACTTCTACCGCCCTGCCCTCATCAATAGTACTGATCACTTCATCAATGAACTCAAACAAGTTTGTGAGGCATGATCTCCCACTCACAAAGCCATGCAATCTGTTCAGTCTAAAAACAACAATTAATAATAATTATTAAATTTAATAATAACAAACAATAATAAATAATAATAATAAGATGACATTTTCAGTGGAGAATGAACTATCCATGGTATATTGGATTGGAACTTGCATCATGGGTGAAGGGCAGATAGATTTTGTCCTTGTGTCATTGAACTGTTTTGCCAACAAGCAAGGGTGGCATGGTGGCTCAGTGATTAGTACTGCTGCCTCGTAGTCCCATGGATCTGGGCTTGATTCCAGCTTCGGGAAACTCTCCATGTGGAGTTTGCACATTCTCTCTGTGTTTGTGTGGGTTTCCTCTGGGTGCTCCATTTTCCTCCCACAATCCAAAGGTTAGGTGAATTGGCCATGCTAAGTTACCCATAGTGTTACGTGCATTCGTCAGGGATAAATAAATGGTAGGTCAATGGGACTGGGTGGGTAACTGTTTGGAGGGTCGATGTGGCCTTGTTGGGCCAAATGGCCTGTTTCCATTCTGCAGAGAATCTGAAAAAAAAACAAATTCTAATCAAACGCTGTCTTTTCAAATGCATGTATGTCTTAGCCCTCAGTCTTCTCAAGTAACCTACGTACCACAGATGTTAGACTTCCTGGCCTATAGTTCCCAGATTTTTCTTTGCTTCCCTTCCTGAATAATGGCACAACATTTGCTACCCTCCAATCTTCTGGAACCTAACCTGTGGCTAACAATGATGCAAAAATATTACCCAGGGTCTCCGTAGTTTCTTCTGTAGCCTCTTGCAGTGTTCTTGGATGCATCTGTTTAGGATGAGGAGATTTATCCGCCTTCATACATTCTAATACAGCCAACACGTCATCTGCTGTGATAATGACTCACCCCTAGATAACACCACGACCTTTGTTAACCTCCCAAGTCTTCATGTATTTGTCCACGGTAAAGATAGAGAAGAAATATTCATTGAGAATTTCGCAAATCTCCTACGGTTCCAGACATGCATGTCCACTTTGGAACTTGAGGGGTCATATTCTCATTTAGTTATTCCTTTTACTTTAATATACTTAAATAACGCCTTTGGATTCACCCTAATCTTCTCAGCCAAGGCTACCTTGTGCCCCCTTTTCGCCCTACTGATTTCCATCTTCAGTAAACTCCTATATCCCCTACACTCCGCCATGGATTCCCTTGATCCCAGCTGCATGGACCTGAGCCACGCTTCCTTTTTGCTGGTCAAAGCCTCAATATCTCCTGACATCAGGGTTCCCTATTCCTCTCAACCTTGCCTTTTACCCTCACAGGAACATATAGACCTTGAACTGTAGACATTTCACTTTTAAAGTCCTCCCAATTGCCAGAAGTCCTTTTGCCTGCAAACAAACTCCTCCAACCAACCCCTACAAGCTCCTGTCTAATTCCGTCAAAATTCACCTTGCCCCAATTTAGAACTTGAACATGTGGACCAGTTTTGTCCTTCTCCATAACTATTTTAAAATTAATACAACTATGGTCACTTGTCCCAGAGGGCTCCCCCACTGTTACCTCGGTCACCTGTCCTGCCCTAGTTCTTAGAATAGGTCAAGTTTCGTCCCTTCCCGAGTTGCACCCTCTACTTACTGCTTGAGGAAACCTTTCTGAACACACTTAATAGGTACAGCCCATCTATTCCTTAATTCTATGTCATTCCCAGTCTATGTTAGGAAGATTAAAATCTCCTACTATGGCAATCCTACTGACCCTGTAAGTCTCCCCAATCTCTTTATATATTTTTATTCTCCTACTTCCCTGTTTACTATTTGGGGGCCTCTAGAACAATCCAAATACTCTCACTATTCCCTTCTTATTTCTTAGCTCCACCCACAAATCCTCATTGGATGATCCATCAATTATTTTTTCTCAGATTACTGCTGTGATACTCGCCTGAATCAAAAATGTAACTCCCCGTCCCCTCCTTCTCCGTCTCTGTCCAGCATAAAGCACCTGTACCCTGGTACATTAAGCTGCCAGTCCTGTCCCTCCCTTAGCCATGTTTCTGTAATGGCTATCATATCCAAGTCCCACATACCTATTCACACCCTGAGTTCATCGGCCTTACCTGTCAGCCAACCTGCATTGAAACAGTTGCAATTTAATCCAACAGACATTCCTTGCTCCCTGTTGTGTTCCAGCCTAACCTGTCTCTTCACTTTACTGTTTCTGATTACTGCATCTCTTTCCAGTCTCACACCTGCCTTCCTGCTGTTGAGGATCCCACCCCTCCCCAACCCCAACCCAACTCGTTGAAACCCTCTTTGCAGCACTAGCAAACCTGTCTGCCAGGATATTGGTCCCCTTCCAGTTCAGGTACAACCCGTCCTTCCCGTACAGACCACCTCTGCCACACAAAAGATCCTAGTGATCCAAAAATCTAAATCTCTGCCCCCTGCACCAATTCTTTCGCCACCCATTCATCTGCCATATCCTCCTGTTTTTGCTCTCACTAGCGCGGAGCACTGGAAGTAAACTGGATATTACCATTGTCGCGGTCCTGTCTTTTATGTGTTTTTTAGCTCTCTATATTCACTCTGGACTTCATCACTATGTCTATCTGTGTCATTTGTACTAATGTGCACAATTACTTCTGGCTGCTCCCTCACCCCGGTGAGAACGTTGGACAGCCGCTCTGTGACATCCTGGACCCTGGCACGTGGGAGGCTAAACACCATCCCGGATTCCCATTTGCAGACACAGAATCTCTTGTCTATTACCCTCACTCTCGAGTCTGAATAATTACTTCTGAAGTTATTCTGCTCGCACAACCTTCTGCCAATGAGATTTCTTCCTCAAACAGTTGGATTTGGCTGAATTACTTTGCTTCAGGCAGTGGGGAGATTCTAATGAATCATCATCAGGAATCCTCCATGAGTGGGAAAGGTGACTGTTTTTTTTTCACTTCCACATGTTGCTGTGATGAGCGACAGGGAAACAGAAAGGGAGCAATAGACAGTTCCTTCACAGATAGGCTCCATTTTTCCATCTCTAAGTTAAATCAATAATGTTATCAGATCCCAAGTTGGACCATGTGAGCTCTCCTTGAACATTGTCCGAACTTTATGACTCCATCACATTCTCGACTCCAGGTCAGTGCATTATTGCTGTTGTCATACACCGAACCAATTCATTAACAATAAATGGCCCGACTTGTTTTGAAGATCTGTTAATATGTGCCTGCATAATGTAAAAATAAGCATTTCA
This sequence comes from Chiloscyllium punctatum, assembly GCF_047496795.1. Taxonomy (NCBI): domain Eukaryota; kingdom Metazoa; phylum Chordata; class Chondrichthyes; order Orectolobiformes; family Hemiscylliidae; genus Chiloscyllium; species Chiloscyllium punctatum. The sequence goes on along the minus strand of NC_092748.1, from coordinate 27,499,659 downwards.
TATCTTCACAATATCTGTGTTAAGATGAATATGTTTTATTCTAAAACAAATACGGAAGTTACTGGAAAAGCTCAGCCTGCCTGGCGTCAGATATGAAGAGAAATCAGAGTTCAATTTTTCAGTCCAATGACCTTTCCTTTCAAACTGACTTATTCTTAAATTATTTCCCCAGTTTTATTCTCCCACACAAGAAGAAATACCCATCCGGTGTTCACTAATTATACTCTTCTCAAGACCGTATATGGTCAATACAATAACCCTCATTCTCAGGCCGAACTGTTAATTCTTCATAATGGAATGCCTTCATCCCAACAATGAGTAAAGAGAAAAAACTTTGAAACATTTCGAAAGCAATTTTGTTTTTTTTTCAGTTTAGGCAATTATAACGACACATAATACATCAGATGTGATCTCAGCAATGGCCTGTACTGATGCAGAAAAATACATCGCTAAGATCACCCCCAACACACCTTGCACGAAACAGAATCATTCCATTTACCTTCCAAATCATTTGCTGCATCTTCAGAGTAATTTGATGTGAGTCATGTGCAAGAACACATAAATCCCTCGGTACCACTAAGTTCTGCATTCTCCTTGCATTTAGATAATTTTCTGCTGTTTTGTCTTTTCCTCAAAACAGAAAATTCCCATCATGTGTGTGTGTGTATATATATATATATAAAATAGTACTGTTTTTTTTGGTGAAGGTTTGCTCACAACTGTCCGTATGCCATTGCCTAATGCCAGTCTGTGTCCCATTGCAGACGTTCTGCACTCCCCGGACTGTATCTCATTGCAGACTCTCTGCCCTCCCTCTGTCTGTATCCCATTGCAGCCGCCCTACCCTCCCCCTGTCTGCATCCCATTGCAGATGCTATGCCCTCGCCCTGTCTGTGTTCCACTTCAGACGACCTAACCTCTCCGTCTGTATCTCATTGCAGTTGCTCTGCACACCCCTGTCTCTATCCCATTGCAGATGCTCTGCCCTTCCCCTATCTGTATCCCATTGCAGAAGCTCTGCCTCCCCCTGCCTGTATCCCATTGCAGATGCTCTGTCTCCATTTGACATCTTATTGAATGACTATCCTGATGCATGAGCAAACTGAGCTCCATCCCTTTCATCCAATTCATTGGTATGGATTGTAATTTGTTGACACAGATCCCTGAAGAATTCCACTGGTTACAGATTTCCTAACACAAAATGAGCAATGATCTCTAATCTGTATTTCCAGATGCGACCTCAGGTGCCCCTTGACCACTCACCCTATCCATGCCCTTCATCATTGTATAAACCTCTAGAAAGTACAAATGTGACTCCAATCAACACAAATGGCTGTGCTTTCAGTCATCCTGCGTCTCAATTCTCAAATTCAGTAGTCGTACCTCTTCCTTCTTCATCAAGGCATTCTTACAAAAAGAGTTTAATCAATTTGTTCAGACATATTATGAAACAGCTCTGTGGGCTTTGAAACTGGAATTTTCGCCGCAGTGATATGGACACTAGCATCTTTCAGCATTAGCTGCTGAAGCTTCAACACGATGCTCCTGTGTGTTTGTTCATCAGCCTGTTGTAACATGCTGTGACACACATCCACAGGATATGAATATGCACGATCTTCTCCAGAGATAGGGCACTACCAGACAGTCATGGACTGGAATTGAATCAAGAGACGTGGGTACCATCCATTAATCAAGGCCTAAACTATGCTCAGATTTTGGGTCATATTTTAAGTCAATGGATTTATCAAATTCTAGTTAACATTACCAAATTATACAGGGGAAATTTTTCATTGAAGAAAGTACAAGTTATTAGCCTTAACTATAAGATGTTGAGTGCATTTGCTGTGCCATTGAGATAAACTATGAAGATCTTTAATTGTTTGGCTATCATTTCTGGTTTAAATGGCTGTTATCAGTAGTCTGCTATTTTTGTGGAAGAAATCCTGCAACACACGCTGCACTATGAAGGATCTCGAGTAGATATCAATACTGAACACCAGAGATAAGGAAGGAGCACAATTCTGGTCCAAAACACTGGTCACTATTTCAAATCTCTAACATGTGGTTTCCCTCTTCCTAAAATCATTCATTGATACAAGGCAGCTGTTTCCTTTCCAGCTTTTGCTTACCGACTCCTCCCTCTGCCTGCGCAAGGCACACCAAGCTCTGGGTCTTTGGGAAACTCAAGGCTGGTGACTAAAGGCCTTCTGGAGAGGGGATTGTCATTTTAATCCGAAGGGGAAGTATGAGGGGGTAGTAATATCATTCACTGGGCTGAGGTGTGGCAGATGGGGTTTAACATGGATACATTTGCATTTTGGTGAAACAAACAAGGGCAGGGCTGACGCAATTAATGCTGGGCTTTGGTGCTGCATGCAATAGAGGGAGTGGTGGAGCGTGAGCCTTGTTCGGGGATAGGTGCTATAACAGATATACCATAAGTGTGAGGCAGCAGAGAGAATACGGTGACCCTTATCCTGACAGAGCAGGGAATGTTGTTGATGTTTTTTCCTGTATTGCTGGACATTTCATCAGATCGCAGATATTGCACTGCGATATCTCAGATCATGCTCGGTGGGTCTGATGCTGTGGCCTCCTCTGGGAAGAGAATGGCCCCTCTCTGTACTCGCCTCTTCACCAGGACCTCCATTCTCCTGTCGACAAACCATGGTATAATTGCCCCTTATCTGCCATGCTCGGGGTAAACTGTGCAAGGCAGCTCCAAACTGAGAAAGCTCAACCGTGTGCCCATTGGCCTTTTAAAGATGACACCAGTGCCAGTGATCACAGAATACCCAGGGACATCCGGGCGATGGTGAGTACTTCCAGCCATGATGGCTGGGAGAATAGGGCTGGTATTGAATGAGAGGGACACCATAGGGTGGGGTGGGGTGGGTAGTTAATGAGGTGAGCTCGAAAAGATAGCACCAGGAAACGAGCTCAGCCTCGTACAGACAATCCCTCTGTCACACTCAATGAAAATGGCATTGAGACAAACGATTGTTAGATTCATCCCAATGAGTCATACACTCTGCTGACCCTACTCACAGTTAAAAAGCTGCAGAACAAATGCTTATCCAGAATTCTCCATCGTCTGAACTGACACCAATAGCACATTCATCCATCATTCCTGATAATAATGGCTCATCTTGAAGGATGCTCTCGAAATATCTTCATTTAAGCATTCTGAAACCTGTGATCTACATATCTACATATCTACATATCAGCCATGAAGCTGTCTCTTAATCTCCCTTTCCCTTTTTTCACAAAATGCTTTTGTTTGTAGGTATTTTAACTGATTTCCCTTTCATCACTATCTGGCAGTGATTTACACACCCACAGCGCCCCTTGTCATTGCACTACGGAGGTATGGAGCTGTAAATGGATGGGAACTGCATATTCTGTCACTTCCAGCATGGGCTTCTAGTTTCTCCACGCTGGGCAATGATCTAACCCAGTATTACTGAACAATGCACGGGGTTGGTGTACACAGCTCTGCATGGGGGGACAGTAACAGATGAATTCACTGTTATTCACAACACAGCTCCCACTCTGAACATGATACCTTGTCTACGTTTATAGAGCAAGACTCGACATATCACCCATGCTGGACAGACCGTTTCGTCCAGGCTTCTTAATCAATGCACTGGTATGGTATGTACTGCTCCCCATGTTGGACAAAAAGCTAGTGGATTAAAGAGAGCTTCACAGTATTCCCTCCTGGACAGATTGCTGAATTGTACTGAGCCTGGTCTGCACTGATCTCCGTGCTAAACAGATATCTCATCTGGTCTTATACGTATCTAGGCTGGAACTGTGGGGTGGATTGTGTATCTGATAGAATTCCTGATAGAGTTATCAGTCATCCAGCTCGGCGCATTCCGCTGTCAAACTCCGTGTCCCTGAAACGTATTATCCACTAAATAACTATCTAATTAAAACTTGAATATCTGTCCTTATTGTTATGGATCCGAACAGACGCCTCTCATAATATATGAAGGTCATCTCGACCCCAACGTTTTCTTATTTTAACGTAATTGTGAGGTGCTGTGTTTCAGATGCAATTCGTTTGGTCAAAATATTTGACATTAAGCAAAACGCAATTTATTCCAACACTGTAGACAAAATATAACAAAAAAAGAGGAACTTGGCATAATTTAGTTTATTGGAAAACCTAACAGATTAATAGGTTATTTAATTACTAAACAGTAACTGCTCCAATATGGCAACATCCTAGAAACATACACTTGTCCAAAAACCAATTCAGGAAACATATTGTCTGACATGCAGTTCTCCAATCCAGGTGGAATGAGCATCAAAAGCCAATTCTGAGAGAAATCTAGAGTGTGCAGCAGCCGGGAGAGATTTACTGCCTTCCAGCCCTGCTGAGACCCCAGCAATAACTGGTGAAAGGTCAAACTAAGAATCCTGGTTCAGTGAGAGTTTGACCATCACTCTACAGGACCAGGCCACGGCTGCAAGGACAACAAGGAATGGACTGTATCTAACCGTCTATACAACTGAAGTAGGTCTCTCAAAAATGCCTAAACCCACCTAAGCCATAAATAAATAAATAAAGCCAAAGGATGCAACAGGTCTGGTAATCAGACACAGCCTCAGGAGCCCAGCAATTCCTGCCTTGCCAAAAGAGAGAATCACTGAGCTAGTAAAGAGAAAGCATCATCTCACCGCCACACCTCTAACTTTATAAGTCGTGATAGTCCGCGATAGCCCGATAGTCCGCGATAGTCCGATAGTCAGCGATGTCAACATCTCAGGAAGACCACGTATTATTGTCATTTGTCAGGGCTGTTGTGAAAGGGGTTAAATTGAGCTGTATGTTCGGTGACTGATTGATTTCAGTCTTCATGGATTCCGAGTGTGTCCCTGGAGGATTTCCTTTTCTATAAATAAGTGACTTTCTTCAACGTGTTATATCATAGCATCAGCGGCAGTGTCATCCTCAAGATGATTGGGATCAGCAGCTACAGAGAAAGGGAGAGGAAGACAATCTTAGAACAATAGACTGGAATGTTCCAACAATGGATCAGAATCTGAGAACATTTCACTGGAATGCTCCAACAATGGATCAGAATCTGAGAACATTTCACTGGAATGCTCAAACAATGGATCAGAATCTGAATGCTTTAGACTGGAATGTTCCAACAATGGACAGGAGTTTATCTTTGGGTCTTCACTGGCTTTCTCAGGATTGGCCATGGTTAGCCTTGCGGATACGAGCTGTAATGATGATTACTCAAGCGGGTTATTTTCCCATCCTCGCTATTATTGGTGTTCCTGGCAAGCCAATCTCTGCCCATTGTATAAACGATGGTGAAGGTTATTGCTATTTCATTTATTTATATTTTTAAAATGCATAAACTGTTATCTTCAGTTTCAGTCACAAACTCCACTTCATTTACATCAATAGCAGACTCCTCATTCATAAATATCCAAGAAGGAACAAGACTGTTCAGAACCTTGAGTTTCCCTTTTGCCCTAAACTGTTTTATGCCTTTGTATTCTCTCTGTCAGCAAACTTGCCTACACCCACCTTTATAATATCCCCAGTCTCCAACTCTGCCTCAGTGCTGTTGCTGAATTAGTCATCATCTGCCTCCTTCATAACTTCATATTTTACGGCTCCGGTTCTTTTCTGACAACTCTTCCAATTACAAATATTTTGACCACAAACTTTTTATTGTCTCTCCAGTTATTTCATAATAGGGATCTCATATCAGAGTAATAATGTTACTGGCCGTGTAATTCAGATGCAATTTACAGGCACAAGTTATGACTTTAAAAGCATTGTTTCAGATCCTACCACAGCCAATGTTAGAACTAAAATTTGAATGGGAACAATTGGAATGAAACCTCATTTTACAAACGGCAACCATAAACAATCAGGATTTCTTTTATTAATTCACTGATAGCATTTGTTAAAGAAACTAAGTGTGACAAAAAAAAATCAGCTCCATATTGTCTGCACAAATGGTCTCGCAGTCAACAGCAATTAGTGACGGATAACAAATGCTGCCCTTACCAGTGATGCTGACATGCTGTGAGACAACAGTATTAAAGGTGAAATAAACCAAGGAACCGTGGATGATGGAGATCTGAAATAAAATTCTCCACTGTCTGAAAATGTTGGAGGATCTCAGCAAGTATGGCAGCGTCTGTCAGGAGAAAAACAGGTAAAGTGTCGAATCTAGTGACCCAACATCACAACTGAAAGCACCTGCGAAATAATATTATTTCTATCAGGGATAGCCGGCTGAGTGATCGGGAGGTTAGTTGAATGGATGCAGAAATGTCCAGACAGAGAGCGAGAGAGAGAGAGAGAGCACGAAAAATGAAAAGCGAACAAAGGGACTGCTGCTGATGAACCAGAAGGAAAATAAAGTGGGAGCTAATTCTAAAATTTCCCGTTTTCCCATATTCCTGAATATCATGTTAATTTTGATGTGTCCCTGTTTAAATTGAGTTATATTCCCTCGGTCCTTCTTCTCTAAGTGTGATGATTTACTCCTTCTGCAATACAAGTGCTGCCATTACAGTTGCTGAGACACAGAGAAAGGTAAAGTTACATTGTCGCCCGCTTCTTTGGAGAGAGGGACTGTGAGTGTGGGACTGCGGAGAGATGTAACGGCGTTTTTTCTAAGAAGAGAAACATTTTCAACACTAAATGGGTGCACCGTGTGTGGGGGGATTTGACTTTCTCCTGTCATTACAGAGTAAAGAGAGGTTCTATTGATGCTTTTTTCGGGTTTGTGTTATCAGCTGCTGTGTCCATTCAGAGAGACCCAAACATCTGGTGACCCCCTAAACATCATGGCATAGACAGAGAACACAGGGGGCCAACACCTTCAACATATTGTCTAGCTATCACCGTTGTTAACAGCTAACCCGAGAATGCAACTTTTTAAAAAAAGGTTTTGTGATTTACACATGAAAGAAGTGAAACTATCATGGTATTCTAATAGATGAAAGGCTTCACAGACAGTCAATTTTTCAATGTATAATTTCAGTTACATCACACTGTAAATTTTTGCTATAAATTCTGTGCGTTAGGATCGAGCCCTCCACTACCACCTGATGAAGGTGCGACGCTAGTATGCTTGACACTTTAATTGTCCCTGACATTTTAATGCACAGTTACTGTGTGATACTGAATTGAATGTCACTTTGGACACAATCCTGTCAGCAGTCACAATACCATCATTCTGAAAGTGTTAACAATTCCGCACCACCTTCTGACCTACATGGAGACCATGGGTCTACTATCATGGAGATGCAAGACACCTTTGTGAATGGTTCAAAAAGTTGGCTTCATTCCTACTGCCAGAAAACCATGTTAAAGTTACATATATGTACTATGAGCAATTAAGCCACGAGGAACAAGATGGTCCAGTCTACCTGTTTAGTCCCTGCTCCAGTTGTTTGTGAAGTTGGAGCATCTCTGACACCTTCCTGTTCCTGGGTTAGTGACTTGAGAAGCTGAATGACAGCTTTCTGTCCCTCAGTAAGTACTCCAGGTGCAAAACACTCTCTTTCTGATCTCTTGTAAGTGAGAGAGTGAGCAGACTGTGTATTTGCCAGGACGGACTGAATGAGCTATCACACATCTTGTCCAATGGTTTGATGGGTTGAATGACTTCCACATATTCTTGTGAACACAGATTGAGGTGCTGAATGAGCTGCACCTTTTACTGTGGAAATGTACAGTGTCTAGCAGTGCAGTTACGTGAATGTTACCCAGAGTTTAACAGCACGATCTTGAATGGCGTTCAGTTCTTGTTACACACGGACACACTGCTTCAAGAGCTGAGGAGGGTCATTTTGTTTGAAAACTATGTAAATGTCACTGAATATCCCTAATTTTGCTCACTTTGGACTCAATGTGCTGAATGGCATCCTTCCACACTGTAAGGATTCTATGATGACAAACTGGGGATGCCTGCGCTGAGGGTGCTACTCTGAGGATCTCCTGCAGTGATGCCCTCCGACTGAGGTGACTGATGTCCACTGATGATAAATATCTTCTCTTGTGCTGTGAATGATTTCAAACAGTAGATAAGGTCGTAATCAATTCTCAATAAGTGCGATTTTCCTCAGACTCCTTGATGTCAACCTCAGTCTAATACTGCCTTGAGTTCAGGGTCAGTCACTCTGTCTTATCCCTCATGTAACGTCTTGTGTTCATATCAATTCATCATGGTGTAGAAGCAGAGAATGTTTTCTTCAAACAGAGGATAGTGAATGTCAAGAATTCTCTTACACAGAGAGTTGGGGAGCTAGATCACTGAAAGTGACCAGTGGTGTCCCACAGAGATCAGTTCTGGGAACTCTTCTCTTTATGATTTTTATAACTGACTTGGATGAGGAAGTAGAAGGGTGGGTTAGTAAGTTTGCCGATGACATGTAGGTTTGTGAAGTGGTACATGGGTGTTTGCAGGGCTTTTGTAGTTTGCGACAGGACATTAACATAATGCAGAGCTGGGCTAAGAACTGACAGATGGAATTCAAGCTGGAAAAGCATGAAGTAATTCCCTTTGAAAGGTCATATTTGCAGAATATAGGGTTATAGGCAGGGTTCTTGGCAGTGCGGAAGAACAGAGGGATTTTGGCGTCCATGTCCATAGATGCCTCAAAGTTGCTACCTAAATTGATAGGGTTGTTAAGGAGGTGATTGGTGTGTTAGCCTTCATTAGAAGGGAGATTAACTTTAAGAGCCGTGTGGTTATGCTGCAGCTCTGTAGAGCCCTGGTTAGACCGCACCTAGAGTATTTTGTTCACTTCTGGTGACCCCATTATAGGAAGGATGAGGAAGATTTAGAAATCCTGCCTGGACTGGAGGGCAGGTCTTATGAAGAAAGGTTGAGGGAGCTAAGGCTTTTCTCATTTGCGTTAAGAAGAATGAGAGGTGACTTGATAGAGGATAAACGGTGATGAGAGGCAAAGAGAGAGTGAATAGCCAGAGACTTTTCACCAGGGCAGAAATGTCTATCACCAGGGGACATTAAGGTAATTAAATGAAGGTTTAGACGAGATGTCAGTGGTTTTTTTTGCACAGAATGTGGTGGCTGTGTGGAATGCATTGCCAGCAGTGGGAGTACAGTCAAATTCGTGAGGGAAACTTGGGAGACTCTTGCATAGGCACATGGAAGAAAGTCCACGGAAGAATGTAGGTGAAGTCTGATCTTAGAGTAGGACAAACGGATGGCACAACATCAAGGGTCGGGAGCCTCTACTGTGCTGTACTGTTCAATGTTCTGCGTTCGATGGAAGTGTTTGTAGAGGCTGGAGATGGATTTTGACCTGTCAGAGAGTTGAGAGGTATGAAGATTTGAACTTCAAAGAGGATTTGAGACTAAGAGCAGATCAGCCACGATCTTAGTGAAAGGCAAGGCAGGCTTGTTGGGGGGTAGGGGTGGGGAGGTGAACAACATGCTCTTGTTTCTGATGTTCTCACATTCTGTTATTGGAAAGTTAGTTAGTGGGTGATATTTTCCTGGAAGGTCTGTTTGAATGTTGTGGCCTGGGAGACCAGAGAGTTTTGTGAGCCATCTCTGGTTGAGGTATGGGGGCTGTATTCGCAATGAACCTGGGTCTACAACATGACCAATAAATGACAGACAAGTTGCAGAGAGGGGCAGCACTGTAAGGAGAGATGAGGGTTCTCTTCCATAATCATCCTGGGATTTCCAATTACATTTTCCAAATCACCCCAAACTGTGTGTGATAGTATTGAGGGACTGAATGGTCGCCTCTGTTTCTGGCATCACTTTATAACAGCAAGTGGTCTCCAACTGCTCCTGTCTGGCAGGTTTGAGGGGCTGAATGGAACACGGAAACATGGGACAGAGGAGCAGGAGTGGGTCATGTGATACTTCGAGCTTTTTCCACCAGGTACTAAGATTGTGGCTGATCAGGTTTTGTTGTCAGCCCCACTTTACTGTCTGTATCCCACAATTCGTGACTCACTTCTCTGTCAAATATTTAACTAACTCAGCTTTGAATTCTTGTAATCAGAGAGATACCTCAAACATCTGGGGAAGAAAATTTTCACTTGAAAGGCACTTTTTAGAATTTTTCCTCATCCCTCTTATTCAATCAGAGAGTCGTACAGCATGGAAACAGATCCTTTATTCCAGCTTTCCCGTGCTGATGAGATATCACAATCTGATCTAGTCCCACTTGCCAGCATTTAGCTCACATCGCTCTGAACCATTCCTATTAATGTACCTGTCCAGATACGTTTAAACATGTAACTGTACCCGCTTCCATCACTTCCTCTGACAGCACTTTCCGTACACGCACCACCCTCTGCATGAAAAAAGTAACTGCTAAGGTCCCTTCTAAACCTTTCCCCCGTCACCTTCAACCTATGACTCTACTTCTGGACTCCCCCACCCTGGAGAAAAGACCTTGGCCATTCAGGCTATCCATACCCCGTATGATTTTATAAACCACTTTCATGTCACCCCTCAGCATCTGACAGTCCAGGGGGAAATGCCTCAACCTGTTCATCCTCTCCCTGTCGGTGAAACCTTCAGGTTCCAGAAAACCATTATAATTCTTTTCTGCACCCTCTCAAGCTTAACAACATCAATCCTTTAGCAGAGTCAAACAAATTGTACGCAGCATTCTGAATGTAGCCTCACAATCGTCCCTATGCAAGAACAACATGCCACCCCAACTTCTATACACAATGTTGTGACCGATTCAGGAAAGTATGCCAACTGCATTGTTCACCACCCTGTATACCTGCAATTACACTTGCAAGGAACTATGAACCGTCCCCCGTAGGTCACTTTGTTCAGCAACATTCCCTAGGGCACGACCCTGCTTTAACTTACCAAAATGCAAAACCTCACAAATATCTAAATTAAACTTTATCTGCCAGTCCTTGGCCCTTTGATGGTCAACAGTGCCGTTGTACTCTGAGATAATCTTCTTCACTGTCTACTGCACCATGATTTTGATGTTATCTGTAAACTTACTAACCATGCCTCCGATATTCCCATCCAAGTCGTTTATATCCATGATGAAAAGCAATGAGGTCAGCACTGATTCTTTCAGCACCCCGCTGGCGACAGGCCTCCAGTCTGGAAAATAATCAGTTACCTTCAGGACAATTTTGTACCAATTGGTTAGCTTTCCCTGGATTCCTTGTGACCTAACCTTAGTAACCTGTCTACCATGGGGAACCTTACTAAACACCTTGCTGAAGTCTGTGTAAACAATATATACAACAGTGCCTTCTTCAGTCTTCTTTGTCACCTCTTCAAAATAGTCAAACACATAAATGAGACATGATTTTCTTCACATAAAGCCATGTTGACTATCTCTAATCAGTCCTTGTCTTCCTAAATGGATGGAAGTCCTATCCCTCAGAATCCCCTCCAAAAAAATTCCTCTACACTGACGTTAGGCTCATTGAGTCTATAATTTCATGTGCTTTTGGACCGCTGTTCCCTTTTCTAGTCCCACTCCTCCGCTAGCCACAAAAAAAATATAACTAGTATGGTGACGTGGCCAAGGATATAGTTCTCAGAGTGTGTCAGGGTCAGTGTTAGGAACAAGTCAGATGGATTTCTTTTGTCTGCTAAAACAACACGTTTATGACAAAAGCAAAATTACTCAAACTATGATGGAAACAAGAATGACGAGAGGATTTGCAAATATGTACATTGATATTTCCCTTTGAAAAATGCTGTGGAACAAACACACAGACACAGACACACACACAGACACACGCACACACACACACACACACACACACACACAGACACACACACAGACACACACACACACACACACACACACGTTTGATAACAAACTGAAAGGCAAAATATCTGCAAAGTTAACTTGAAAGATCTTTGTCCAAATATTATTCGAATGCATGACCAAAGGAAAAATGAGAGTTTCACCCAAATGCTGTTCTATTTGTAGATTAATCAAGTCCTGCCGCATGGAGAAAGGCCCTTTGGCCCAAACGGGTCCATGCTGACCCAAATGTCCATCCACACTAAACCCCATTTTCCAGCACTTGGCCCATAGACTTCTCTTCCTTTTCTTCCCATTTACTTGTCCAAATGCCGTTTAAATATTGTTAATATAAATGCTTCGACCACTTCAGCTGACAACTCATTCCCTTTGCGTACCACTCACTGTGTAAAACAGTTTCCATCAGTTTCCCTTTTATTCTTTCTCCTCTCACCTTAAACTGATGTCCTCTCGTCCTCAATTCCACAACTCTGGGAAAATAGGCTGAGTCCATTCACCCCATCCATGCCTGTCATAATCTTGTGCACTTCTATTGGATTCCTCTCAGTCTGCAACACTCTAAAGAAGAAAGTTCTCGCTTATCCTACCTCTCCCTATAAGTCACACTGTTGAGTCCTGGCAACATCTTTGTAAATTCCGTCTGCACACATTCGAATTTAAAAACAGCCTTCTGATCGCAATGTGACCAAAACTGAACACAACACTACAAATGCAGTCTCACCGAAATCCTGTATAACTGCAACACAACTTCCCAATTTTCTCCCCCATGTGCTGAATGATAAATGCTAGTGTGCCGAAAAGCCTTCTTCACTGCCATGTCCACCTGCGACTCCAATTTCAGAGAACGGTGTACCTGAACTTCATGGTCCTTCTGCTCAACTGCACTCCTTAAGGCCCTACCATTCACCATGAAACTCCTACTTTGATCTAACTTTGCAAACATATTCCTCGCTTAAAAATATGTTGCAGGAAAAGCGCAGCAGGGCAGGCAGCATCAAAGGAGCAGGAGAATCGACGTTTCGGACATAAGCCCTTCTTCAGGAATGAGGAGGGTGTGCCAAGCAGGCTAAGATAAAAGGTAGGGAGGAGGGACATGGGCGAGGGGCGTTGGGAATGTGATAGGTGGAAGAAGGTTAAGGTGAGGGTGATAGGCCGGAGAGGGGGTGGGGGCGGAGACGTCGGGAAGATTTCAGGTCAAGAAGGTGGTGCTGAGTCTGAGGGTTGGGACTGAGAAAAGGTGGGGTGAGGGGAAATGAGGAAGCTGGAGAAATCTGTATTCATCCCTTGTGGTTGGAGGGTTCCTAGGCTTATGCCAGAAAAGTTGATTCTCCTGCTTCTTTGATGCTGCGCTGTTCCAGGAACACATTTTTAAGCTCTGATCCCCAGCATCTGCAGTCTTCACATTCTCCTAAAAATATTCCTTGGCCCACTTCTCCAGCTGATCAAGGTCCTGCTGCAATGTCTCATATACTTCCTCATTGTCCACGATACTACTTATTTTAGTCTCATCTTCAAATTTACTAATCATGCCTTGTACATTCTCAAGAATATCATTGACATAGATAATAAATAACAATGGACCCAGCATACCCCAGATGAATGTCATGTGTCTCAGGCCTCCAGTCCAAGAGCATCCTTCCACTATTACGCTCTGCTTACTACCATCAAGCCAATTGTGTATCCAATTTGCCAGCTCCCTCTGGATTCCATGCGATTCAACCTTCCAGAACAGCCTATCAATGGTAACCTTTTCAAAGGCCTTACTGAAAACCATACAGACTACTTCTACCGCCCTGCCCTCATCAATAGTACTGATCACTTCATCAATGAACTCAAACAAGTTTGTGAGGCATGATCTCCCACTCACAAAGCCATGCAATCTGTTCAGTCTAAAAACAACAATTAATAATAATTATTAAATTTAATAATAACAAACAATAATAAATAATAATAATAAGATGACATTTTCAGTGGAGAATGAACTATCCATGGTATATTGGATTGGAACTTGCATCATGGGTGAAGGGCAGATAGATTTTGTACTTGTGTCATTGAACTGTTTTGCCAACAAGCAAGGGTGGCATGGTGGCTCAGTGATTAGTACTGCTGCCTCGTAGTCCCATGGATCTGGGCTTGATTCCAGCTTCGGGAAACTCTCCATGTGGAGTTTGCACATTCTCCCTGTGTTTGTGTGGGTTTCCTCTGGGTGCTCCATTTTCCTCCCACAATCCAAAGGTTAGGTGAATTGGCCATGCTAAGTTACCCATAGTGTTACGTGCATTCGTCAGGGATAAATAAATGGTAGGTCAATGGGACTGGGTGGGTAACTGTTTGGAGGGTCGATGTGGCCTTGTTGGGCCAAATGGCCTGTTTCCATTCTGCAGAGAATCTGAAAAAAAAACAAATTCTAATCAAACGCTGTCTTTTCAAATGCATGTATGTCTTAGCCCTCAGTCTTCTCAAGTAACCTACGTACCACAGATGTTAGACTTCCTGGCCTATAGTTCCCAGATTTTTCTTTGCTTCCCTTCCTGAATAATGGCACAACATTTGCTACCCTCCAATCTTCTGGAACCTAACCTGTGGCTAATGATGATGCAAAAATATTACCCAGGGTCTCCATAGTTTCTTCTGTAGCCTCTTGCAGTGTTCTTGGATGCATCTGTTTAGGATGAGGAGATTTATCCGCCTTCATACATTCTAATACAGCCAACACGTCATCTGCTGTGATAATGACTCACCCCTAGATAACACCACGACCTTTGTTAACCTCCCAAGTCTTCATGTATTTGTCCACGGTAAAGATAGAGAAGAAATATTCATTGAGAATTTCGCAAATCTCCTACGGTTCCAGACATGCATGTCCACTTTGGAACTTGAGGGGTCATATTCTCATTTAGTTATTCCTTTTACTTTAATATACTTAAATAACGTCTTTGGATTCACCCTAATCTTCTCAGCCAAGGCTACCTTGTGCCCCCTTTTCGCCCTACTGATTTCCATCTTCAGTAAACTCCTATATCCCCTACACTCCGCCACGGATTCCCTTGATCCCAGCTGCATGGACCTGAGCCACGCTTCCTTTTTGCTGGTCAAAGCCTCAATATCTCCTGACATCAGGGTTCCCTATTCCTCTCAACCTTGCCTTTTACCCTCACAGGAACATATAGACCTTGAACTGTAGACATTTCACTTTTAAAGTCCTCCCAATTGCCAGAAGTCCTTTTGCCTGCAAACAAACTCCTCCAACCAACTCCTACAAGCTCCTGTCTAATTCCGTCAAAATTCGCCTTGCCCCAATTTAGAACTTGAACATGTGGACCAGTTTTGTCCTTCTCCATAACTATTTTAAAATTAATACAACTATGGTCACTTGTCCCAGAGGGCTCCCCCACTGTTACCTCGGTCACCTGTCCTGCCCTAGTTCTTAGAATAGGTCAAGTTTCGTCTCTTCCCGAGTTGCACCCTCTACTTACTGCTTGAGGAAACTTTTCTGAACACACTTAATAGGTACAGCCTATCTATTCCTTAATTCTATGTCATTCCCAGTCTATGTTAGGAAGATTAAAATCTCCTACTATGGCAATCCTATTGACCCTGTAAGTCTCCCCAATCTCTTTACATATTTTTATTCTCCTACTTCCCTGTTTACTATCTGGGGGCCTCTAGAACAATCCAAATACTATCACTATTCCCTTCTTATTTCTTAGCTCCACCCACAAATCCTCATTGGATGATCCATCAATTATTTTTTCTCAGATTACTGCTGTGATACTCGCCTGAATCAAAAATGTAACTCCCCGTCCCCTCCTTCTCCGTCTCTGTCCAGCATAAAGCACCTGTACCCTGGTACATTAAGCTGCCAGTCCTGTCCCTCCCTTAGCCATGTTTCTGTAATGGCTATCATATCCAAGTCCCACATACCTATTCACACCCTGAGTTCATCGGCCTTACCTGTCAGCCAACCTGCATTGAAACAGTTGCAATTTAATCCAACAGACATTCCTTGCTCCCTGTTGTGTTCCAGCCTAACCTGTCTCTTCACTTTACTGTTTCTGATTACTGCATCTCTTTCCAGTCTCACACCTGCCTTCCTGCTGTTGAGGATCCCACCCCTCCCCAACCCCAACCCAACTCGATGAAACCCTCTTTGCAGCACTAGCAAACCTGTCTGCCAGGATATTGGTCCCCTTCCAGTTCAGGTACAACCCGTCCTTCCCGTACAGACCACCTCTGCCCCACAAAAGATCCTAGTGATCCAAAAATCTAAATCTCTGCCCCCTGCACCAATTCTTTCGCCACCCATTCATCTGCCATATCCTCCTGTTTTTGCTCTCACTAGCACAGAGCACTGGAAGTAAACTGTCGCGGTCCTGTCTTTTATGTTTTTTTTAAGCTCTCTATATTCACTCTGGACTTCATCACTATGTCTATCTGTGTCATTTGTACTAATGTGCACAATGACTTCTGGCTGCTCCCTCACCCCGGTGAGAACGTTGGACAGCCGCTCTGTGACATCCTGGACCCTGGCACGTGGGAGGCTAAACACCATCCCGGATTCCCATTTGCAGACACAGAATCTCTTGTCTATTACCCTCACTCTCGAGTCTGAATAATTACTTCTGAAGTTATTCTGCTCGCACAACCTTCTGCCAATGAGATTTCTTCCTCAAACAGTTGGATTTGGCTGAATTACTTTGCTTCAGGCAGTGGGGAGATTCTAATGAATCATCATCAGGAATCCTCCATGAGTGGGAAAGGTGACTGTTTTTTTTTCACTTCCACATGTTGCTGTGATGAGCGACAGGGAAACAGAAAGGGAGCAATAGACAGTTCCTTCACAGATAGGCTCCATTTTTCCATCTCTAAGTTAAATCAATAATGTTATCAGATCCCAAGTTGGACCATGTGAGCTCTCCTTGAACATTGTCCGAACTTTATGACTCCATCACATTCTCGACTCCAGGTCAGTGCATTATTGCTGTTGTCATACACCGAACCAATTCATTAACAATAAATGGCCCGACTTGTTTTGAAGATCTGTTAATATGTGCCTGCATAATGTAAAAATAAGCATTTCATATCTTCACAATATCTGTGTTAAGATGAATATGTTTTATTCTAAAACAAATACGGAAGTTACTGGAAAAGCTCAGCCTGCCTGGCGTCAGATATGAAGAGAAATCAGAGTTCAATTTTTCAGTCCAATGACCTTTCCTTTCAAACTGACTTATTCTTAAATTATTTCCCCAGTTTTATTCTCCCACACAAGAAGAAATACCCATCCGGTGTTCACTAATTATACTCTTCTCAAGACCGTATATGGTCAATACAATAACCCTCATTCTCAGGCCGAACTGTTAATTCTTCATAATGGAATGCCTTCATCCCAACAATGAGTAAAGAGAAAAAACTTTGAAACATTTCGAAAGCAATTTTGTTTTTTTTTTCAGTTTAGGCAATTATAACGACACATAATACATCAGATGTGATCTCAGCAATGGCCTGTACTGATGCAGAAAAATACATCGCTAAGATCACCCCCAACACACCTTGCACGAAACAGAATCATTCCATTTACCTTCCAAATCATTTGCTGCATCTTCAGAGTAATTTGATGTGAGTCATGTGCAAGAACACATAAATCCCTCGGTACCACTAAGTTCTGCATTCTCCTTGCATTTAGATAATTTTCTGCTGTTTTGTCTTTTCCTCAAAACAGAAAATTCCCATCATGTGTGTGTGTGTATATATATATATATATAAAATAGTACTGTTTTTTTTGGTGAAGGTTTGCTCACAACTGTCCGTATGCCATTGCCTAATGCCAGTCTGTGTCCCATTGCAGACGTTCTGCACTCCCCGGACTGTATCTCATTGCAGACTCTCTGCCCTCCCTCTGTCTGTATCCCATTGCAGCCGCCCTACCCTCCCCCTGTCTGCATCCCATTGCAGATGCTATGCCCTCGCCCTGTCTGTGTTCCACTTCAGACGACCTAACCTCTCCGTCTGTATCTCATTGCAGTTGCTCTGCACACCCCTGTCTCTATCCCATTGCAGATGCTCTGCCCTTCCCCTATCTGTATCCCATTGCAGAAGCTCTGCCTCCCCCTGCCTGTATCCCATTGCAGATGCTCTGTCTCCATTTGACATCTTATTGAATGACTATCCTGATGCATGAGCAAACTGAGCTCCATCCCTTTCATCCAATTCATTGGTATGGATTGTAATTTGTTGACACAGATCCCTGAAGAATTCCACTGGTTACAGATTTCCTAACACAAAATGAGTAATGATCTCTAATCTGTATTTCCAGATGCGACCTCAGGTGCCCCTTGACCACTCACCCTATCCATGCCCTTCATCATTGTATAAACCTCTAGAAAGTACAAATGTGACTCCAATCAACACAAATGGCTGTGCTTTCAGTCATCCTGCGTCTCAATTCTCAAATTCAGTAGTCGTACCTCTTCCTTCTTCATCAAGGCATTCTTACAAAAAGAGTTTAATCAATTTGTTCAGACATATTATGAAACAGCTCTGTGGGCTTTGAAACTGGAACTGAAACAGTGATATGGACACTAGCATCATTCAGCATTAGCTGCTGAAGCTTCAACACGATGCTCCTGTGTGTTTGTTCATCAGCCTGTTGTAACATGCTGTGACACACATCCACAGGATATGAATATGCACGATCTTCTCCAGAGATAGGGCACTACCAGACAGTCATGGACTGGAATTGAATCAAGAGTTCTGCCTCAGAAACGTGGGTACCATCCATTAATCAAGGCCTAAACTATGCTCAGATTTTGGGTCATATTTTAAGTCAATGGATTTATCAAATTCTAGTTAACATTACCAAATTATACAGGGGACATTTTTCATTGAAGAAAGTACAAGTTATTAGCCTTAACTATAAGATGTTGAGTGCATTTGCTGTGCCATTGAGATAAACTATGAAGATCTTTAATTGTTTGGCTATCATTTCTGGTTTAAATGGCTGTTATCAGTAGTCTGCTATTTTTGTGGAAGAAATCCTGCAACACACGCTGCACTATGAAGGATCTCGAGTAGATATCAATACTGAACACCAGAGATAAGGAAGGAGCACAATTCTGGTCCAAAACACCGGTCACTATTTCAAATCTTTAACATGTGGTTTCCCTCTTCCTAAAATCATTCATTGATACAAGGCAGCTGTTTCCTTTCCAGCTTTTGCTTACCGACTCCTCCCTCTGCCTGCGCAAGGCACACCAAGCTCTGGGTCTTTGGGAAACTCAAGGCTGGTGACTAAAGGCCTTCTGGAGAGGGGATTGTCATTTTAATCCGAAGGGGAAGTATGAGGGGGTAGTAATATCATTCACTGGGCTGAGGTGTGGCAGATGGGGTTTAACATGGATACATTTGCATTTTGGTGAAACAAACAAGGGCAGGGCTGACGCAATTAATGCTGGGCTTTGGTGCTGCATGCAATAGAGGGAGTGGTGGAGCATGAGCCTTGTTCGGGGATAGGTGCTATAACAGATATACCATAAGTGTGAGGCAGCAGAGAGAATACGGTGACCCTTATCCTGACAGAGCAGGGAATGTTGTTGATGTTTTTTCCTGTATTGCTGGACATTTCATCAGATCGCAGATATTGCACTGCGATATCTCAGATCATGCTCGGTGGGTCTGATGCTGTGGCCTCCTCTGGGAAGAGAATGGCCCCTCTCTGTACTCGCCTCTTCACCAGGACCTCCATTCTCCTGTCGACAAACCATGGTATAATTGCCCCTTATCTGCCATGCTCGGGGTAAACTGTGCAAGGCAGCTCCAAACTGAGAAAGCTCAACCGTGTGCCCATTGGCCTTTTAAAGATGACACCAGTGCCAGTGATCACAGAATACCCAGGGACATCCGGGCGATGGTGAGTACTTCCAGCCATGATGGCTGGGAGAATAGGGCTGGTATTGAATGAGAGGGACATCATAGGGTGGGGTGGGGTGGGTAGTTAATGAGGTGAGCTCGAAAAGATAGCACCAGGAAACGAGCTCAGCCTCGTACAGACAATCCCTCTGTCACACTCAATGAAAATGGCATTGAGACAAACGATTGTTAGATTCATCCCAATGAGTCATACACTCTGCTGACCCTACTCACAGTTAAAAAGCTGCAGAACAAATGCTTATCCAGAATTCTCCATCGTCTGAACTGACACCAATAGCACATTCACCCATCATTCCGGATAATAATGGCTCATCATGTAGGATGCTCTCGAAATATCTTCATTTAAGCATTCTGAAACCTGTGATCTACATATCTACATATCTACATATCAGCCATGAAGCTGTCTCTTAATCTCCCTTTCCCTTTTTTCACAAAATGCTTTTGTTTGTAGGTATTTTAACTGATTTCCCTTTCATCACTCTCTGGCAGTGATTTACACACCCACAGCGCCCCTTGTCATTGCACTACGGAGGTATGGAGCTGTAAATGGATGGGAACTGCATATTCTGTCACTTCCAGCATGGGCTTCTAGTTTTTCCACGCTGGGCAATGATCTAACCCAGTATTACTGAACAATGCACGGGGTTGGTGTACACAGCTCTGCATGGGGGGACAGTAACAGATGAATTCACTGTTATTCACAACACAGCTCCCACTCTGAACATGATACCTTGTCTACGTTTATAGAGCACGACTCTACATATCACCCATGCTGGACAGACCGTTTCGTCCAGGCTTCTTAATCAATGCACTGGTATGGTCTGTACTGCTCCCCATGTTGGACAAAAAGCTAGTGGATTAAAGAGAGCTGCACAGTATTCCCTCCTGGACAGATTGCTGAATTGTACTGAGCACTGATCTCCGTGCTAAGCAGATATTTCATCTGGTCTTATACGTATCTAGGCTGGCACTGTGGGGTGGATTGTGTATCTGATAGAATTCCTGATAGAGTTATCAGTCATCCAGCTCGGCGCATTCCGCTGTCAAACTCCGTGTCCCTGAAACGTATTATCCACTAAATAACTATCTAATTAAAACTTGAATATCTGTCCTTATTGTTATGGATCCGAACAGACGCCTCTCATAATATATGAAGGTCATCTCGACCCCAACGTTTTCTTATTTTAACGTAATTGTGAGGTGCTGTGTTTCAGATGCAATTCGTTTGGTCAAAATATTTGACATTAAGCAAAACGCAATTTATTCCAACACTGTAGACAAAATATAACAAAAAAAGAGGAACTTGGCATAATTTAGTTTATTGGAAAACCTAACAGATTAATAGGTTATTTAATTACTAAACAGTAACTGCTCCAATATGGCAACATCCTAGAAACATACACTTGTCCAAAAACCAATTCAGGAAACATATTGTCTGACATGCAGTTCTCCAATCCAGGTGGAATGAGCATCAAAAGCTCATCAAAAGCTGAGAGAAATCTAGAGTGTGCAGCAGCCGGGAGAGATTTACTGCCTTCCAGCCCTGCTGAGACCCCAGCAATAACTGGTGAAAGGTCAAACTAAGAATCCTGGTTCAGTGAGAGTTTGACCATCACTCTACAGGACCAGGCCACGGCTGCAAGGACAACAAGGAATGGACTGTATCTAACCGTCTATACAACTGAAGTAGGTCTCTCAAAAATGCCTAAACCCACCTAAGCCATAAATAAATAAATAAAGCCAAAGGATGCAACAGGTCTGGTAATCAGACACAGCCTCAGGAGCCCAGCAATTCCTGCCTTGCCAAAAGAGAGAATCACTGAGCTAGTAAAGAGAAAGCATCATCTCACCGCCACACCTCTAACTTTATAAGTCGTGACGTGCCATTAGCCCGATAGTCAGCGATGTCAACATCTCAGGAAGACCACGTATTATTGTCATTTGTCAGGGCTGTTGTGAAAGGGGTTAAATTGAGCTGTATGTTCGGTGCCTGTGATTGATTTCAGTCTTCATGGATTCCGAGTGTGTCCCTGGAGGATTTCCTTTTCTATAAATAAGTGACTTTCTTCAACGTGTTATATCATAGCATCAGCGGCAGTGTCATCCTCAAGATGATTGGGATCAGCAGCTACAGAGAAAGGGAGAGGAAGACAATCTGAGAACAATAGACTGGAATGTTCCAACAATGGATCAGAATCTGAGAACATTTCACTGGAATGCTCCAACAATGGATCAGAATCTGAATGCTTTAGACTGGAATGTTCCAACAATGGACAGGAGTTTATCTTTGGGTCTTCACTGGCTTTCTCAGGATTGGCCATGGTTAGCCTTGCGGATACGAGCTGTAATGATGATTACTCAAGCGGGTTATTTTCCCATCCTCGCTATTATTGGTGTTCCTGGTAAGCCAATCTCTGCCCATTGTATAAACGATGGTGAAGGTTATTGCTATTTCATTTATTTATATTTTTAAAATGCATAAACTGTTATCTTCAGTTTCAGTCACAAACTCCACTTCATTTACATCAATAGCAGACTCCTCATTCATAAATATCCAAGAAGGAACAAGACTGTTCAGAACCTTGAGTTTCCCTTTTGCCCTAAACTGTTTTATGCCTTTGTATTCTCTCTGTCAGCAAACTTTCCTACACCCACCTTTATAATATCCCCAGTCTCCAACTCTGCCTCAGTGCTGTTGCTGAATTAGTCATCATCTGCCTCCTTCATAACTTCATATTTTACGGCTCCGGTTCTTTTCTGACAACTCTTCCAATTACAAATATTTTGACCACAAACTTTTTATTGTCTCTCCAGTTATTTCATAATAGGGATCTCATATCAGAGTAATAATGTCACTGGCCGTGTAATTCAGATGCAATTTACAGGCACAAGTTATGACTTTAAAAGCATTGTTTCAGATCCTACCACAGCCAATGTTAGAACTAAAATTTGAATGGGAACAATTGGAATGAAACCTCATTTTACAAACGGCAACCATAAACAATCAGGATTTCTTTTATTAATTCACTGATAGCATTTGTTAAAGAAATTAAGTGTGACAAAAAAAAATCAGCTCCATATTGTCTGCGCAAATGGTCTCGCAGTCAACAGCAATTAGTGACGGATAACAAATGCTGCCCTTACCAGTGATGCTGACATGCTGTGAGACAACAGTATTAAAGGTGAAATAAACCAAGGAACCGTGGATGATGGAGATCTGAAATAAAATTCTCAACTGTCTGAAAATGTTGGAGGATCTCAGCAAGTATGGCAGCGTCTGTCAGGAGAAAAACAGGTAAAGTGTCGAATCTAGTGACCCAACATCACAACTGAAAGCACCTGCGAAATAATATTATTTCTATCAGGGATAGCCGGCTGAGTGATCGGGAGGTTAGTTGAATGGATGCAGAAATGTCCAGACAGAGAGCGAGAGAGAGAGAGAGAGCACGAAAAATGAAAAGCGAACAAAGGGACTGCTGCTGATGAACCAGAAGGAAAATAAAGTGGGAGCTAATTCTAAAATTTCCCGTTTTCCCATATTCCTGAATATCATGTTAATTTTGATGTGTCCCTGTTTAAATTGAGTTATATTCCCTCGGTCCTTCTTCTCTAAGTGTGATGGTTTACTCCTTCTGCAATACAAGTGCTGCCATTACAGTTGCTGAGACACAGAGAAAGGTAAAGTTACATTGTCGCCCGCTTCTTTGGAGAGAGGGACTGTGAGTGTGGGACTGCGGAGAGATGTAACGGCGTTTTTTCTAAGAAGAGAAACATTTTCAACACTAAATGGGTGCACCGTGTGTGGGGGGATTTGACTTTCTCCTGTCATTACAGAGTAAAGAGAGGTTCTATTGATGCTTTTTTCGGGTTTGTGTTATCAGCTGCTGTGTCCATTCAGAGAGACCCAAACATCTGGTGACCCCCTAAACATCATGGCATAGACAGAGAACACAGGGGGCCAACACCTTCAACATATTGTCTAGCTATCACCGTTGTTAACAGCTAACCCGAGAATGCAACTTTTTAAAAAAAGGTTTTGTGATTTACACATGAAAGAAGTGAAACTATCATGGTATTCTAATAGATGAAAGGCTTCACAGACAGTCAATTTTTCAATGTATAATTTCAGTTACATCACACAGTAATTTTTTGCTATAAATTCTGTGCGTTAGGATCGAGCCCTCCACTACCACCTGATGAAGGTGCGACGCTAGTATGCTTGACACTTTAATTGTCCCTGACATTTTAATGCACAGTTACTGTGTGATACTGAATTGAATGTCACTTTGGACACAATCCTGTCAGCAGTCACAATACCATCATTCTGAAAGTGTTAACAATTCCGCACCACCTTCTGACCTACATGGAGACCATGGGTCTACTATCATGGAGATGCAAGACACCTTTGTGAATGGTTCAAAAAGTTGGCTTCATTCCTACTGCCAGAAAACCATGTTAAAGTTACATATATGTACTATGAGCAATTAAGCCACGAGGAACAAGATGGTCCAGTCTACCTGTTTAGTCCCTGCTCCAGTTGTTTGTGAAGTTGGAGCATCTCTGACACCTTCCTGTTCCTGGGTTAGTGTCTTGAGAAGCTGAATGACAGCTTTCTGTCCCTCAGTAAGTACTCCAGGTGCAAAACACTCTCTTTCTGATCTCTTGTAAGTGAGAGAGTGAGCAGACTGTGTATTTGGCAGGACGGACTGAATGAGCTATCACACATCTTGTCCAATGGTTTGATGGGTTGAATGACTTCCACATATTCTTGTGAACACAGATTGAGGTGCTGAATGAGCTGCACCTTTTACTGTGGAAATGTACAGTGTCTAGCAGTGCTGTTACGTGAATGTTACCCAGAGTTTAACAGCACGATCTTGAATGGCGTTCAGTTCTTGTTACACACGGACACACTGCTTCAAGAGCTGAGGAGGGTCATTTTGTTTGAAAACTATGTAAATGTCACTGAATATCCCTAATTTTGCTCACTTTGGACTCAACGTGCTGAATGGCATCCTTCCACACTGTAAGCATTCTATGATGACAAACTGGGGATGCCTGCGCTGAGGGTGCTACTCTGAGGATCTCCTGCAGTGATGCCCTCCGACTGAGGTGACTGATGTCCACTGATGATAAATATCTTCTCTTGTGCTGTGAATGATTTCAAACAGTAGATAAGGTCGTAATCAATTCTCAATAAGTGCGATTTTCCTCAGACTCCTTGATGTCAACCTCAGTCTAATACTGCCTTGAGTTCAGGGTCAGTCACTCTGTCTTATCCCTCATGTAACGTCTTGTGTTCATATCAATTCATCATGGTGTAGAAGCAGAGAATGTTTTCTTCAAACAGAGGATAGTGAATGTCAAGAATTCTCTTACACAGAGAGTTGGGGAGCTAGATCACTGAAAGTGACCAGTGGTGTCCCACAGAGATCAGTTCTGGGAACTCTTCTCTTTATGATTTTTATAACTGACTTGGATGAGGAAGTAGAAGGGTGGGTTAGTAAGTTTGCCGATGACATGTAGGTTTGTGAAGTGGTACATGGGTGTTTGCAGGGCTTTTGTAGTTTGCGACAGGACATTAACATAATGCAGAGCTGGGCTAAGAACTGACAGATGGAATTCAAGCTGGAAAAGCATGAAGTAATTCCCTTTGAAAGGTCATATTTGCAGAATATAGGGTTATAGGCAGGGTTCTTGGCAGTGCGGAAGAACAGAGGGATTTTGGCGTCCATGTCCATAGATGCCTCAAAGTTGCTACCTAAATTGATAGGGTTGTTAAGGAGGCGATTGGTGTGTTAGCCTTCATTAGAAGGGAGATTAACTTTAAGAGCCGTGTGGTTATGCTGCAGCTCTGTAGAGCCCTGGTTAGACCGCACCTAGAGTATTTTGTTCACTTCTGGTGACCCCATTATAGGAAGGATGAGGAAGATTTAGAAATCCTGCCTGGACTGGAGGGCAGGTCTTATGAAGAAAGGTTGAGGGAGCTAAGGCTTTTCTCATTTGCGTTAAGAAGAATGAGAGGTGACTTGATAGAGGATAAACGGTGATGAGAGGCAAAGAGAGAGTGAATAGCCAGAGACTTTTCACCAGGGCAGAAATGTCTATCACCAGGGGACATTAAGGTAATTAAATGAAGGTTTAGACGAGATGTCAGTGGTTTTTTTTGCACAGAATGTGGTGGCTGTGTGGAATGCATTGCCAGCAGTGGGAGTACAGTCAAATTCGTGAGGGAAACTTGGGAGACTCTTGCATAGGCACATGGAAGAAAGTCCACGGAAGAATGTAGGTGAGTCTGATCTTAGAGTAGGACAAACGGATGGCACAACATCAAGGGTTGGGAGCCTCTACTGTGCTGTACTGTTCAATGTTCTGCGTTCGATGGAAGTGTTTGTAGAGGCTGGAGATGGATTTTGACCTGTCAGAGAGTTGAGAGGTATGAAGATTTGAACTTCAAAGAGGATTTGAGACTAAGAGCAGATTAGCCACGATCTTAGTGAAAGGCAAGGCAGGCTTGTTGGGGGGTGGGGGTGGGGAGGTGAACAACATGCTCTTGTTTCTGATGTTCTCACATTCTGTTATTGGAAAGTTAGTTAGTGGGTGATATTTTCCTGGAAGGTCTGTTTGAATGTTGTGGCCTGGGAGACCAGAGAGTTTTGTGAGCCATCTCTGGTTGAGGTATGGGGGCTGTATTCGCAATGAACCTGGGTCTACAACATGACCAATAAATGACAGACAAGTTGCAGAGAGGGGCAGCACTGTAAGGAGAGATGAGGGTTCTCTTCCATAATCATCCTGGGATTTCCAATTACATTTTCCAAATCACCCCAAACTGTGTGTGATAGTATTGAGGGACTGAATGGTCGCCTCTGTTTCTGGCATCACTTTATAACAGCAAGTGGTCTCCAACTGCTCCTGTCTGGCAGTTTTGAGGGGCTGAATGGAACACGGAAACATGGGACAGAGGAGCAGGAGTGGGTCATGTGATACTTCGAGCTTTTTCCACCAGGTACTAAGATTGTGGCTGATCAGGTTTTGTTGTCAGCCCCACTTTACTGTCTGTATCCCACAATTCGTGACTCACTTCTCTGTCAAATATTTAACTAACTCAGCTTTGAATTCTTGTAATCAGAGAGATACCTCAAACATCTGGGGAAGAAAATTTTCACTTGAAAGGCACTTTTTAGAATTTTTCCTCATCCCTCTTATTCAATCAGAGAGTCGTACAGCATGGAAACAGATCCTTTATTCCAGCTTTCCCGTGCTGATGAGATATCACAATCTGATCTAGTCCCACTTGCCAGCATTTAGCTCACATCGCTCTGAACCATTCCTATTAATGTACCTGTCCAGATACGTTTAAACATGTAACTGTACCCGCTTCCATCACTTCCTCTGACAGCACTTTCCGTACACGCACCACCCTCTGCATGAAAAAAGTAACTGCTAAGGTCCCTTCTAAACCTTTCCCCCGTCACCTTCAACCTATGACTCTACTTCTGGACTCCCCCACCCTGGAGAAAAGACCTTGGCCATTCAGGCTATCCATACCCCGTATGATTTTATAAACCACTTTCATGTCACCCCTCAGCATCTGACAGTCCAGGGGGAAATGCCTCAACCTGTTCATCCTCTCCCTGTCGGTGAAACCTTCAGGTTCCAGAAAACCATTATAATTCTTTTCTGCACCCTCTCAAGCTTAACAACATCAATCCTTTAGCAGAGTCAAACAAATTGTACGCAGCATTCTGAATGTAGCCTCACAATCGTCCCTATGCAAGAACAACATGCCACCCCAACTTCTATACACAATGTTGTGACCGATTCAGGAAAGTATGCCAACTGCATTGTTCACCACCCTGTATACCTGCAATTACACTTGCAAGGAACTATGAACCGTCCCCCGTAGGTCACTTTGTTCAGCAACATTCCCTAGGGCACGACCCTGCTTTAACTTACCAAAATGCAAAACCTCACAAATATCTAAATTAAACTTTATCTGCCAGTCCTTGGCCCTTTGATGGTCAACAGTGCCGTTGTACTCTGAGATAATCTTCTTCACTGTCTACTGCACCATGATTTTGATGTTATCTGTAAACTTACTAACCATGCCTCCGATATTCCCATCCAAGTCGTTTATATCCATGATGAAAAGCAATGAGGTCAGCACTGATTCTTTCAGCACCCCGCTGGCGACAGGCCTCCAGTCTGGAAAATAATCAGTTACCTTCAGGACAATTTTGTACCAATTGGTTAGCTTTCCCTGGATTCCTTGTGACCTAACCTTAGTAACCTGTCTACCATGGGGAACCTTACTAAACACCTTGCTGAAGTCTGTGTAAACAATATATACAACAGTGCCTTCTTCAGTCTTCTTTGTCACCTCTTCAAAATAGTCAAACACATAAATGAGACATGATTTTCTTCACATAAAGCCATGTTGACTATCTCTAATCAGTCCTTGTCTTCCTAAATGGATGGAAGTCCTATCCCTCAGAATCCCCTCCAAAAAAATTCCTCTACACTGACGTTAGGCTCATTGAGTCTATAATTTCATGTGCTTTTGGACCGCTGTTCCCTTTTCTAGTCCCACTCCTCCGCTAGCCACAAAAAAAATATAACTAGTATGGTGACGTGGCCAAGGATATAGTTCTCAGAGTGTGTCAGGGTCAGTGTTAGGAACAAGTCAGATGGATTTCTTTTGTCTGCTAAAACAACACGTTTATGACAAAAGCAAAATTACTCAAACTATGATGGAAACAAGAATGACGAGAGGATTTGCAAATATGTACATTGATATTTCCCTTTGAAAAATGCTGTGGAACAAACACACAGACACAGACACACACACAGACACACGCACACACACACACACACACACACACACACACAGACACACACACAGACACACACACACACACACACACACACACACACACACACACACGTTTGATAACAAACTGAAAGGCAAAATATCTGCAAAGTTAACTTGAAAGATCTTTGTCCAAATATTATTCGAATGCATGACCAAAGGAAAAATGAGAGTTTCACCCAAATGCTGTTCTATTTGTAGATTAATCAAGTCCTGCCGCATGGAGAAAGGCCCTTTGGCCCAAACGGGTCCATGCTGACCCAAATGTCCATCCACACTAAACCCCATTTTCCAGCACTTGGCCCATAGACTTCTCTTCCTTTTCTTCCCATTTACTTGTCCAAATGCCGTTTAAATATTGTTAATATAAATGCTTCGACCACTTCAGCTGACAACTCATTCCCTTTGCGTACCACTCACTGTGTAAAACAGTTTCCATCAGTTTCCCTTTTATTCTTTCTCCTCTCACCTTAAACTGATGTCCTCTCGTCCTCAATTCCACAACTCTGGGAAAATAGGCTGAGTCCATTCACCCCATCCATGCCTGTCATAATCTTGTGCACTTCTATTGGATTCCTCTCAGTCTGCAACACTCTAAAGAAGAAAGTTCTCGCTTATCCTACCTCTCCCTATAAGTCACACTGTTGAGTCCTGGCAACATCTTTGTAAATTCCGTCTGCACACATTCGAATTTAAAAACAGCCTTCTGATCGCAATGTGACCAAAACTGAACACAACACTACAAATGCAGTCTCACCGAAATCCTGTATAACTGCAACACAACTTCCCAATTTTCTCCCCCATGTGCTGAATGATAAATGCTAGTGTGCCGAAAAACCTTCTTCACTGCCATGTCCACCTGCGACTCCAATTTCAGAGAACGGTGTACCTGAACTTCATGGTCCTTCTGCTCAACTGCACTCCTTAAGGCCCTACCATTCACCATGAAACTCCTACTTTGATCTAACTTTGCAAACATATTCCTCGCTTAAAAATATGTTGCAGGAAAAGCGCAGCAGGGCAGGCAGCATCAAAGGAGCAGGAGAATCGACGTTTCGGACATAAGCCCTTCTTCAGGAATGAGGAGGGTGTGCCAAGCAGGCTAAGATAAAAGGTAGGGAGGAGGGACATGGGCGAGGGGCGTTGGGAATGTGATAGGTGGAAGAAGGTTAAGGTGAGGGTGATAGGCCGGAGAGGGGGTGGGGGCGGAGACGTCGGGAAGATTTCAGGTCAAGAAGGTGGTGCTGAGTCTGAGGGTTGGGACTGAGAAAAGGTGGGGTGAGGGGAAATGAGGAAGCTGGAGAAATCTGTATTCATCCCTTGTGGTTGGAGGGTTCCTAGGCTTATGCCAGAAAAGTTGATTCTCCTGCTTCTTTGATGCTGCGCTGTTCCAGGAACACATTTTTAAGCTCTGATCCCCAGCATCTGCAGTCTTCACATTCTCCTAAAAATATTCCTTGGCCCACTTCTCCAGCTGATCAAGGTCCTGCTGCAATGTCTCATATACTTCCTCATTGTCCACGATACTACTTATTTTAGTCTCATCTTCAAATTTACTAATCATGCCTTGTACATTCTCAAGAATATCATTGACATAGATAATAAATAGCAATGGACCCAGCATACCCCAGATGAATGTCATGTGTCTCAGGCCTCCAGTCCAAGAGCATCCTTCCACTATTACGCTCTGCTTACTACCATCAAGCCAATTGTGTATCCAATTTGCCAGCTCCCTCTGGATTCCATGCGATTCAACCTTCCAGAACAGCCTATCAATGGTAACCTTTTCAAAGGCCTTACTGAAAACCATACAGACTACTTCTACCGCCCTGCCCTCATCAATAGTACTGATCACTTCATCAATGAACTCAAACAAGTTTGTGAGGCATGATCTCCCACTCACAAAGCCATGCAATCTGTTCAGTCTAAAAACAACAATTAATAATAATTATTAAATTTAATAATAACAAACAATAATAAATAATAATAATAAGATGACATTTTCAGTGGAGAATGAACTATCCATGGTATATTGGATTGGAACTTGCATCATGGGTGAAGGGCAGATAGATTTTGTACTTGTGTCATTGAACTGTTTTGCCAACAAGCAAGGGTGGCATGGTGGCTCAGTGATTAGTACTGCTGCCTCGTAGTCCCATGGATCTGGGCTTGATTCCAGCTTCGGGAAACTCTCCATGTGGAGTTTGCACATTCTCCCTGTGTTTGTGTGGGTTTCCTCTGGGTGCTCCATTTTCCTCCCACAATCCAAAGGTTAGGTGAATTGGCCATGCTAAGTTACCCATAGTGTTACGTGCATTCGTCAGGGATAAATAAATGGTAGGTCAATGGGACTGGGTGGGTAACTGTTTGGAGGGTCGATGTGGCCTTGTTGGGCCAAATGGCCTGTTTCCATTCTGCAGAGAATCTGAAAAAAAAACAAATTCTAATCAAACGCTGTCTTTTCAAATGCATGTATGTCTTAGCCCTCAGTCTTCTCAAGTAACCTACGTACCACAGATGTTAGACTTCCTGGCCTATAGTTCCCAGATTTTTCTTTGCTTCCCTTCCTGAATAATGGCACAACATTTGCTACCCTCCAATCTTCTGGAACCTAACCTGTGGCTAATGATGATGCAAAAATATTACCCAGGGTCTCCATAGTTTCTTCTGTAGCCTCTTGCAGTGTTCTTGGATGCATCTGTTTAGGATGAGGAGATTTATCCGCCTTCATACATTCTAATACAGCCAACACGTCATCTGCTGTGATAATGACTCACCCCTAGATAACACCACGACCTTTGTTAACCTCCCAAGTCTTCATGTATTTGTCCACGGTAAAGATAGAGAAGAAATATTCATTGAGAATTTCGCAAATCTCCTACGGTTCCAGACATGCATGTCCACTTTGGAACTTGAGGGGTCATATTCTCATTTAGTTATTCCTTTTACTTTAATATACTTAAATAACGTCTTTGGATTCACCCTAATCTTCTCAGCCAAGGCTACCTTGTGCCCCCTTTTCGCCCTACTGATTTCCATCTTCAGTAAACTCCTATATCCCCTACACTCCGCCACGGATTCCCTTGATCCCAGCTGCATGGACCTGAGCCACGCTTCCTTTTTGCTGGTCAAAGCCTCAATATCTCCTGACATCAGGGTTCCCTATTCCTCTCAACCTTGCCTTTTACCCTCACAGGAACATATAGACCTTGAACTGTAGACATTTCACTTTTAAAGTCCTCCCAATTGCCAGAAGTCCTTTTGCCTGCAAACAAACTCCTCCAACCAACTCCTACAAGCTCCTGTCTAATTCCGTCAAAATTCGCCTTGCCCCAATTTAGAACTTGAACATGTGGACCAGTTTTGTCCTTCTCCATAACTATTTTAAAATTAATACAACTATGGTCACTTGTCCCAGAGGGCTCCCCCACTGTTACCTCGGTCACCTGTCCTGCCCTAGTTCTTAGAATAGGTCAAGTTTCGTCTCTTCCCGAGTTGCACCCTCTACTTACTGCTTGAGGAAACTTTTCTGAACACACTTAATAGGTACAGCCTATCTATTCCTTAATTCTATGTCATTCCCAGTCTATGTTAGGAAGATTAAAATCTCCTACTATGGCAATCCTATTGACCCTGTAAGTCTCCCCAATCTCTTTACATATTTTTATTCTCCTACTTCCCTGTTTACTATCTGGGGGCCTCTAGAACAATCCAAATACTATCACTATTCCCTTCTTATTTCTTAGCTCCACCCACAAATCCTCATTGGATGATCCATCAATTATTTTTTCTCAGATTACTGCTGTGATACTCGCCTGAATCAAAAATGTAACTCCCCGTCCCCTCCTTCTCCGTCTCTGTCCAGCATAAAGCACCTGTACCCTGGTACATTAAGCTGCCAGTCCTGTCCCTCCCTTAGCCATGTTTCTGTAATGGCTATCATATCCAAGTCCCACATACCTATTCACACCCTGAGTTCATCGGCCTTACCTGTCAGCCAACCTGCATTGAAACAGTTGCAATTTAATCCAACAGACATTCCTTGCTCCCTGTTGTGTTCCAGCCTAACCTGTCTCTTCACTTTACTGTTTCTGATTACTGCATCTCTTTCCAGTCTCACACCTGCCTTCCTGCTGTTGAGGATCCCACCCCTCCCCAACCCCAACCCAACTCGATGAAACCCTCTTTGCAGCACTAGCAAACCTGTCTGCCAGGATATTGGTCCCCTTCCAGTTCAGGTACAACCCGTCCTTCCCGTACAGACCACCTCTGCCCCACAAAAGATCCTAGTGATCCAAAAATCTAAATCTCTGCCCCCTGCACCAATTCTTTCGCCACCCATTCATCTGCCATATCCTCCTGTTTTTGCTCTCACTAGCACAGAGCACTGGAAGTAAACTGTCGCGGTCCTGTCTTTTATGTTTTTTTTAAGCTCTCTATATTCACTCTGGACTTCATCACTATGTCTATCTGTGTCATTTGTACTAATGTGCACAATGACTTCTGGCTGCTCCCTCACCCCGGTGAGAACGTTGGACAGCCGCTCTGTGACATCCTGGACCCTGGCACGTGGGAGGCTAAACACCATCCCGGATTCCCATTTGCAGACACAGAATCTCTTGTCTATTACCCTCACTCTCGAGTCTGAATAATTACTTCTGAAGTTATTCTGCTCGCACAACCTTCTGCCAATGAGATTTCTTCCTCAAACAGTTGGATTTGGCTGAATTACTTTGCTTCAGGCAGTGGGGAGATTCTAATGAATCATCATCAGGAATCCTCCATGAGTGGGAAAGGTGACTGTTTTTTTTTCACTTCCACATGTTGCTGTGATGAGCGACAGGGAAACAGAAAGGGAGCAATAGACAGTTCCTTCACAGATAGGCTCCATTTTTCCATCTCTAAGTTAAATCAATAATGTTATCAGATCCCAAGTTGGACCATGTGAGCTCTCCTTGAACATTGTCCGAACTTTATGACTCCATCACATTCTCGACTCCAGGTCAGTGCATTATTGCTGTTGTCATACACCGAACCAATTCATTAACAATAAATGGCCCGACTTGTTTTGAAGATCTGTTAATATGTGCCTGCATAATGTAAAAATAAGCATTTCATATCTTCACAATATCTGTGTTAAGATGAATATGTTTTATTCTAAAACAAATACGGAAGTTACTGGAAAAGCTCAGCCTGCCTGGCGTCAGATATGAAGAGAAATCAGAGTTCAATTTTTCAGTCCAATGACCTTTCCTTTCAAACTGACTTATTCTTAAATTATTTCCCCAGTTTTATTCTCCCACACAAGAAGAAATACCCATCCGGTGTTCACTAATTATACTCTTCTCAAGACCGTATATGGTCAATACAATAACCCTCATTCTCAGGCCGAACTGTTAATTCTTCATAATGGAATGCCTTCATCCCAACAATGAGTAAAGAGAAAAAACTTTGAAACATTTCGAAAGCAATTTTGTTTTTTTTTTCAGTTTAGGCAATTATAACGACACATAATACATCAGATGTGATCTCAGCAATGGCCTGTACTGATGCAGAAAAATACATCGCTAAGATCACCCCCAACACACCTTGCACGAAACAGAATCATTCCATTTACCTTCCAAATCATTTGCTGCATCTTCAGAGTAATTTGATGTGAGTCATGTGCAAGAACACATAAATCCCTCGGTACCACTAAGTTCTGCATTCTCCTTGCATTTAGATAATTTTCTGCTGTTTTGTCTTTTCCTCAAAACAGAAAATTCCCATCATGTGTGTGTGTGTATATATATATATATATAAAATAGTACTGTTTTTTTTGGTGAAGGTTTGCTCACAACTGTCCGTATGCCATTGCCTAATGCCAGTCTGTGTCCCATTGCAGACGTTCTGCACTCCCCGGACTGTATCTCATTGCAGACTCTCTGCCCTCCCTCTGTCTGTATCCCATTGCAGCCGCCCTACCCTCCCCCTGTCTGCATCCCATTGCAGATGCTATGCCCTCGCCCTGTCTGTGTTCCACTTCAGACGACCTAACCTCTCCGTCTGTATCTCATTGCAGTTGCTCTGCACACCCCTGTCTCTATCCCATTGCAGATGCTCTGCCCTTCCCCTATCTGTATCCCATTGCAGAAGCTCTGCCTCCCCCTGCCTGTATCCCATTGCAGATGCTCTGTCTCCATTTGACATCTTATTGAATGACTATCCTGATGCATGAGCAAACTGAGCTCCATCCCTTTCATCCAATTCATTGGTATGGATTGTAATTTGTTGACACAGATCCCTGAAGAATTCCACTGGTTACAGATTTCCTAACACAAAATGAGTAATGATCTCTAATCTGTATTTCCAGATGCGACCTCAGGTGCCCCTTGACCACTCACCCTATCCATGCCCTTCATCATTGTATAAACCTCTAGAAAGTACAAATGTGACTCCAATCAACACAAATGGCTGTGCTTTCAGTCATCCTGCGTCTCAATTCTCAAATTCAGTAGTCGTACCTCTTCCTTCTTCATCAAGGCATTCTTACAAAAAGAGTTTAATCAATTTGTTCAGACATATTATGAAACAGCTCTGTGGGCTTTGAAACTGGAACTGAAACAGTGATATGGACACTAGCATCATTCAGCATTAGCTGCTGAAGCTTCAACACGATGCTCCTGTGTGTTTGTTCATCAGCCTGTTGTAACATGCTGTGACACACATCCACAGGATATGAATATGCACGATCTTCTCCAGAGATAGGGCACTACCAGACAGTCATGGACTGGAATTGAATCAAGAGTTCTGCCTCAGAAACGTGGGTACCATCCATTAATCAAGGCCTAAACTATGCTCAGATTTTGGGTCATATTTTAAGTCAATGGATTTATCAAATTCTAGTTAACATTACCAAATTATACAGGGGACATTTTTCATTGAAGAAAGTACAAGTTATTAGCCTTAACTATAAGATGTTGAGTGCATTTGCTGTGCCATTGAGATAAACTATGAAGATCTTTAATTGTTTGGCTATCATTTCTGGTTTAAATGGCTGTTATCAGTAGTCTGCTATTTTTGTGGAAGAAATCCTGCAACACACGCTGCACTATGAAGGATCTCGAGTAGATATCAATACTGAACACCAGAGATAAGGAAGGAGCACAATTCTGGTCCAAAACACCGGTCACTATTTCAAATCTCTAACATGTGGTTTCCCTCTTCCTAAAATCATTCATTGATACAAGGCAGCTGTTTCCTTTCCAGCTGTTGCTTACCGACTCCTCCCTCTGCCTGCGCAAGGCACACCAAGCTCTGGGTCTTTGGGAAACTCAAGGCTGGTGACTAAAGGCCTTCTGGAGAGGGGATTGTCATTTTAATCCGAAGGGGAAGTATGAGGGGGTAGTAATATCATTCACTGGGCTGAGGTGTGGCAGATGGGGTTTAACATGGATACATTTGCATTTTGGTGAAACAAACAAGGGCAGGGCTGACGCAATTAATGCTGGGCTTTGGTAGTTATATAGAAAAGAGGGACCCAGGGGCGCAGATATATTTCTTTGAAGTTTGTGGTGCATGGAGTTTAAGGTTACTGCATTGCTCAGAACTTTGCGCTTAGAAGTTGGCAAGTCATGCTGAGATTGTGCAGGACATTCATAAAGCCTCTTCTGAAGCACTGTGTGCAGTTCTGTTACAGGAAGGAGATTATTAAGAGGGTTCAGAAGAGATTTATCAGGATGTTACCATTAACACCTCATCTTATACCTCGGAATCCAGCAAACATACGGCATGAACATTGGATTCACTGATGTACAAACCTCCCCTGGCCAACCCAGGTCCCAGATCCAACCCCCGGACTCACATCTGCCTTCTCGAGGAGACCTAATGTCCATCTTCCTTCCCAGCAGCTGCTCCACACTCCTCACCGATCTATCACTATAACCTCCTACCTTCGCTCAACGAATACTTATCTTTACCCCAGCCTCACCCCATCACCCAGTTTCACTTAGCCCCCTTCTCCCTCCCCAGTCATGAAGCAAGGTCCTGCGTGAATCATCGACTCTCTTGCTAAATGGATGTTGCCTGGCTTACTGTGCCTTTTCCACCGCCATGCTTTGCCTGCACTGAATTATCAAACATCTGCAGTCCCCATTGTCTCTTAGGTACGATTCCCTGTTAACATAAACATGTCATAGAACATAGAACATAGAACAATACAGCACAGAACAGGCCCTTCGGCCCACGAAGTTGTGCCGAACTTCTAACCTAGATTAAGCACCCATCCATGTACCTATCCAAATGCTGCTTAAAGGTCGCCAATGATTCTGACTCTACCACTCCCATGGGCAGCGCATTCCATGCCCCCACCACTCTCTGGGTAAAGAACCCACCCCTGACATCTCCCCTATACCTTCCACCCTTCACCTTAAATTTATGTCCCCTTGTCGTTGTCTGTTATAACCGCAAGTAGTCTTAGGGATATTTTCTTCTCAGATCATGGACGATAAAAGTTCTCTCAATGTCTTCCTGATCAGTAGACACAGAACGTATGTTTCAACTTCGAAACGGAGAAACATGCTTATGTTCTGATAAACCACTGCCATTGCTCCCATATCTAAGGCAGATTGAATGCTTACACATGATTGCTCTACCAGCCCCAACATTTGTTCCCTCAGTCACCCCCACATATCCCATCCAGAATGTGTAAATTTTAATCATAATTTTGAATTTTATTAAAAAGTATTGAATTGAAATGGGTTGACGGGAGTTATTTGTTCAGCGACTGTGATTTATGTCAGTCTCCGTACATCCTAAACATGTCACTGGAGGGTTTTGCTCTTCTTTTAATTAGGGACTCAGTTCAATGTGTTATCCCATAGTATCAGTGGGAACATCAGCGACAGCACTAACAGGCACCAGCAGACCCAGAGAGAGGGGGAGGAGAGATCACAATCTGAGAACATTAAACTGGAATGTTCCAACAATGGATCAGAATCTGAGAACATGAAACTGGAATGTTCCAACAATGGATCAGAATCTGAGAACATTATACTGGAATGTTCCAACAATGGATCAGAATCTGAGGACATTATACTAGAATGTTCCAACAATGGATCAGAATCTGAGGACATTAGACTGGAATGTTCCAACAATGGATCAGAATCTGAGAACATTAGACTGGAATGTTCCAACAATGGATCAGAATCTGAGAACATTAGACTGGAATGTTCCAACAATGGACAGGACTTTATTCGGGGGTCTTTAGTGGCTTTGTCAACCTTGGATCTCATTAGCATTTTGGATCTATGATGGTTATTCAAGCTGGTTACTACCCTATCCTCGCTTTGGTTGATGTTCCTGGTAAGTCATTCTATCTGGTCATTGAGCCAGGTTGGACTGAATTGCTGCTAATGGTAACTGTATATGAGAAAATCTTCTTATTCAGTATGTGGAAGAACCTACTAGAGCAGGTGCAAAACTTGACCCACTCTGGGGAAATAAGGCAGGGCAGGTAACTGAGGTGTCAGTGGAGGTACGCTTTGGGGCCAGCTACAATAATTCTACTAGATTTAAAATAATGACGGAAAAGGATAGACCAGATCTAAAAGTTGAAGTTCTAAATTTGAGAAAGGCCAATTTTGACGGCATTTGGCAAGAACTTTCAAAAGCTGATTGCGGGCAGATGTTCACAGGTAAACGATCGGCTGGAAAATTGGAAGACTTCAAAAATGAGTTAACAAGAATCCAGAGAAAGTATATTCCTGTTAGGATGAAAGGAAAGCTGATAGGCATAGGGACTGCTAGCTAACTAAAGGGTTTGATTAATAAAAAGAAGGAAGCATATGTCAGGTATAGACAGTATAGATTGAGCGAATCCTGAGAAGAGTATAGAGGTAGTAGGAGCATACTTAAGCGGGAAATCAGGAAGGCAAAAAGGGGACATGAGATAGCTTTAGCATGTAGAATTAAGGAGAATCCAAAGGGTTTTTACAAATACATTAACGACAAAACCATAACTAGGATAAATAAAATAGACCACCCAAAGATCAGCAAGGCAGTTTTTGTGTGGAGCCGCAGGAAATGGGGCAGATAATAAATGAGTATTTTGCATCAGTATTTACTGTGCAAACGGATATAGAATGTCAGGAAATAGATGGTTACACGTTGAAAAATGTCCATATTACAGAGGATAAGTACTGGATATCTTGAAATGGGTAAAGGTGGATAAATTCCCAGGACCTGAACAGGTGTACCCTAGAACTCTGTGAGAAGCTGGAGAAGTTATTGTTGAGACATTTGTACCGTTGATAGTCACAGGAGAGGTGACAGAAGACTGGAGTATGGCAAATGTGATGCCACTGTTCAAGAAAGGTGGTACGGACAAGCCAGGGAACTATAGGCCAGTGAGCCTGACGTCGGTGGTGGGCAAGTTGTTGAACGGAATCCTGAAGGACAGGATGCACATGCATTTGGAAAGACAAGGACTGATTAGGGATAGTCAACATGGCTTTGTGCATGGGAAATCATATCTCACAACTTGATTGAGATTTTTGAAGAAGTAACGAAGAGGGCAGAGCGGCAGATGTGATCTATATGGACTTCAGTAATGCGTTCGACAAGATTCTCAATTGGAGACTGGTTAGCAAGTTTCAATCTCATGGAATACAGGGACAATTAGTCATTTGGATACAGAACTGGCTCAAAGATTGAAGACAGAGGGTGGAGGTGGAGGGTTGTTTTTCAGACTGGAAGCCTGCGACCAGTGGTGTACCATAAGGATCAGTGCTGGGTCCTCAATTTTTTGTCATTGACTTAAATGATTTGGATGCGGGCGTAAGAGGTACAGTTAGTAAGTTTGCAGATGACAAAAAAATTGGAGGTGTAGTGGACAGAGAAGAAGGTTACCTCAGAGTACAACAGGATCTGGACCAGATGGGCCAATGTGCTGAGAAGTGGCAGATGGAGTTTAATTCAGATAAATGTGAGGTGCTGCATTTAGGGAAAGCAAATTTTAGCAGGACTTATACACTTAATGGCAAGGTCCTGGGGAGTGTTGCTGAACAAAGAGATCTTGGAGTGCAGGTTCATGGCTCCTTGGAAGTGGAGTCGCAGGTAGATAGGACAGTTAAAGTGGCGTTTGGTTTGCTTTCCTTTATTGGTCAGAGTATTGAGTATTGGAGTTGGGAGGTCATGTTGTGGCTGTACGGGACACTGGTTAGGCCACTGTTGGAATATTGTGTGGAATTCTGGTCTCCTTCCTATCGGAAATATGTTGTGAAAATTGAAAGCGTTCAGGAAAGATTTACAAGGATGCTGACAGGGTTGGAGGATTTGAGGTCTAGGGAGAGGCTGAACAGGCTGGGGTTGTTTTCCCTTGAGCGTTGTAGTCTGACCTTATAGAGATGTACAAAATTATGAAGGGCATGGAGAGGATAAATGGATAAAGTCTTTTTCCTGGGGTCAGATAGTCCAGAACTAAAGGGCATAGGTTTAGTGTGAGACGCGAAAGTTATTGGGTGGCATGATGGCACAGTGGTTAGCAATACTGCTTCAAAACGCCAGAGACTGGGGTTTAATTCCTGCCTCAGGCTGTGTGGACTGTCTGTGTGGAGTTTGCATATTCTCCCCATGTCTGTGTGGGTTTCCTCCCACAATCCAAAATGTACAGGTTAGGTGAATTGGTCATGCTAAATTGCCTGTAGTGTTAGGTTAAGGAGTCAATGTAGGGGAATGGGTCTGGGTGGGTTGCGCTTCGGCGGGTCGGTATCGACTTGTTTCCATACTTTAAGAAATCTAAACGTAAAAGAGACCTAAGGGGCAACTTTTTCACACAGATGATGGTACGTGTATGGAATGAGCTGCCAGAGGATGTGGTGATGCTGGTACAATTGCAGCATTTAAAAGGCATTTGGATGGTTATATGATGGTTTGGAGGGATATGGGCCGGGTGCAGGCAGGTGGGATTAGATTGGGTTGGGATATCTGCTAGACATGGATGGATTGGACTGAAGGGTCTGTTTCCATGCTTACAACTCTATGCCTCAAAAACTCACACAGTGAGTTCGTAAATGCAATTAGTGTAAATGGTATTTGGAGGAATACGTGTAATTTTAAGTAAAAGTTAGGTTTGAGTTTGTTTAAGGGAATCGGAATATAGAGGTAAAGACATCATGAAGCAGTTGCATAGAGTGTTGGTGAGAGTGTACCTGAGGTATTGAGTGCAGTGTTGGTGACCTAATCTAAGAAAGATTACACTGATCACAGAAGACGTGCAATGGACATTCTCCAGATTAATTCCTCAGATCACAAGAGTTTCTGATGGGGAGATTTGTCTTGCGACCTCTCCAGTTTCAAAGCATGAGAGGTGATCGCAGTGAAATTTCAAAAATCTATGATACATGTGATGAGGTGGAAATAAATAGGATGTTTCTCTAGCTGTCTACTCTATATTTAAGGCAAATAATGACTGGATAAGGGATATGCCATTTAAGACCGCAATAAGGAAGAAATTCTTCTCTCAGAGGGGACTGACTAAAACAGGGGCAGGGCAAGATTACGGAGAATCCCCAGATATTATTCACGTATATCAAATGGAACAGATCAACTAGGGAACATGTAGGGCCTATTAGTGACTTGCCAAGTTGCATCCCAACTCAACTTCATGGTAGAAGGGTGTTTGTGTGACTGGAGCCCAATTTCCCTGTGTACCTGGTAGAGATCAGTGCTGTGTCCCTTATTATTTGTGGTATTCATAAGTGATGTGAAAGTGACGTGGATAGGGGGAGTGTAATAAGTAAGTTTGTGTTTGGCACAAAGATTGGCCTGGTGGTTGGCAGTGAGGAGGAAGGTCTTATGTTACAGGAAGATACAGATGGAATGGTCAGATGGTCAGATCAATGGCACATGGAATGTAACCCTGATAAATATGAGGTAATACCCTTTGGAAGAAGGAACCAGGTAGGGGAGCACTCAATGAATGGCATCACACTAGAAAGCTCAGAGCGTGTTTCTTCACACATCCCTGAATGTGACTGGATATGATCATTGATGACTTCAGCATGACTGTAGATAAAGCCTTTATTCATTAACCCAAAGATTATACGAGTTTTATATAGCACTTTGGTAAGGCCAAATGAAATATTGTGTCCAGTTCTGGGAGCCACATTACAGGAAGGATGTGATTGTACTGGATGAGGTGCAGAAGAGATTCACCAGGATGTTCCCTGTGATGGAACATATGAGCTGTGGAGAGAAGCTGGGTAAGTTTGAATTATTTATTTTGGAGCAGAGGAAGTTGAGTGGGTAAGTAATTCAGGTTTAAGATTACAAGGGGCATGGACAGGGTGAAGAGACAACAGCTGTTCTTTTTGCTCAAAGTTTTAGCTTCCTTTCAGTCTGAAACCAGGGAATGGAGAATGGAGAACAGAGAAACATGACACAACTACTTCACTTCTGTCTTCACAGAAAAAGACATAAACAAAGCCTTCCCAGCAATAGAAGAAAATCTGAGTCTGATGAGAAAATGATGTAGAATTAAATTAGTAAATAAACTAATTTGGAGTAATTATTGGAACTGAAAATAATGGGCATAGCAAAAAATTAACGCACATTGATGAAATGGGAAACATATTTGAGAAACTGACTGGTAGATTAATTACAGTAAAAAACAGTAGAGGCATTGAACTTGGATTTTCAGCAAGAATTTTAATAGAGTCCCAAGCCTAGTGTGCAAAGTAAAAGCACATGGGATAGGGGTAATATATGGACATGGTGTTAAAATGGGAGTATTGACAGGAAACAATGAGTAGGAATAAATGGATGGTTTTCAGTTTGGAAGGCTCATGAGGCATTGCAATGATTGGTGCTGGGGCGTCAGATATTCACAATACATCTCAAACATCTCATTGAGGGAATCAAATGCAAAGTTTCCAAGTCTGCTGACGGAACTAGGATTTTGAAAAGTGAGGAGGAT
Source organism: Chiloscyllium punctatum (assembly GCF_047496795.1). Taxonomy (NCBI): domain Eukaryota; kingdom Metazoa; phylum Chordata; class Chondrichthyes; order Orectolobiformes; family Hemiscylliidae; genus Chiloscyllium; species Chiloscyllium punctatum. The sequence continues at coordinate 27,457,114 of NC_092748.1, read as the reverse complement.
GTGAAAAAAACTTCAAGGTGATTGAAACAAATGGAGTGGATGAGTAAATATGTGGCAGATGAAGAGCAGTGTGGATAGATGTGATGTGGTCTACTTTGTTGGGAAGCACTAACATTCCAGACAACCATTGGAAAAGGGAGTGGTTGAGAAATGTCGACCTATGAAGGGAACTGCACTTTTCTTGTGTTATTGTTTGGATAGACATCTGAGTTCCATGCAGGGCAGTGAGTTCTGAAGACAGAGGCCAATACAGGGAATACATTGGCACACAGGCCAGTTTACACAGACCCACCAAGTGGGGAGCTGTAACATTGAAAAGGATCTGGGATCTTCCAGTCACCAGTCACTGAAAGCAAGATTGCAGGAGCAAAAAGCAGTCAGGAAGATAAATGGGTGTTGACCCTCATTTCAGGGGGACTTGAGTCCAGGAGTAAGCGTGTCTCAGTGCAGCTGTACAGGCCCTTGGTTAGACCTCAACTCGAACATTGTGCAGTGTTGTGTGCAGTTTTGGTCTCCGTACCTAATAAAGGACAAACCTGACATTGAGGGAGTGCAGCGAAGGATGACCAGACTGATCTCTGGGATGACAGACTTTTTTGTGGGAGCAAAGTTTGGGTCAACTGAGCCTGTATTCCATGTGGTTTAGGAAAATGAGTGGAGATCTCAGTGAGATATATAAAACACTGACAGGGTTAGGTAGATTGGAAGCAGTGATGATAATTCCCCTGGCTGGGAAGTCTAAAAAAAGAGGCCACACTATTAGGTACAGACAGGTTACATTGCATTTAGATACGAATAAATGTCTGCACTCAAAGACTGGTGAACTTGGGAATTCTCGCTCACATAAGGCTGTGGAAGACAAGGCACTAAAGACTAATAAGGATGTATAGACACCGAAAGGATGGGGGAGAGAGCAGGAGTATGGTGAAGAAATAAAGGATCAGCCATCATTATATTGAATTGGATAGCAAACTCAACAGACCAAGGGGACTACCGCAGTTCCTATTTTATAGCTTCACAAGGTTAATCACATGAAGGGATGTGTACAGTGTGTGGGGAAAGTGCATTGAGGAGATGTTCAGACATTAACTCGAATGGGGCAGGCTCAATGTGCTTTATGGCCTTTTACACTCCCGATGTTTCTGTGCGGTTTGTGGGAAAGCTCTGTAAATGCTGTCACAAGTTCACAGATGTTAGGAAAGAGGTCTCTGCAGGGTCAACAGGACTGTCTTTCCAGTTTCCTTTTCCATACCGAGGCTGGGGCTGGGTGTTTTGTCAGGTTTTATCCTTTAAGACGTCGGAGCAGTTTGATACAATAGAGTGTCTTGTTTGGCCTTTTCAGAGACCATTGAAGAATTTATCACATGTCTGTGTGTCTGGAGTCACTTTTAGGCCAGACTAGGAAAGCACGGGAGATTCACTTCCTGAAAGTACATTGGAAAAGCAAATTGGTGTTTACGATTGACATTGACTTCAAGGTCACTGTTACTGACACCAGATTTGAGATCTCGATATTTTATTAATTGTTCTTAACTTCCACCAGCTGCCACAGCATTAGCCTGGTCTGGATTATTAAACCAGTGACTTTTCCAAAACAGCACCATGTCCACATGGGGACCTATCAGAAACCACACAGAACAAGTTAGGTGTGTGCTGCTTGACAGCTCTATCAAAAGACAGGGCCCATTGCCTTTGTCATATCTATTGTGTTCAGCTGTTTCTTCATGTCACGTGCAGCAAATCGATTTGGGAGAAGACTGGCATCTGGGATTCTGTGGGCATCATGATGACGGTGAGTTGAATCATCGACTCAACTCCCCTGGCTAGGATGTTTCAGATACTATTTCCTTGATTTTGACAAAGATGTGCAGAGCTGATCCATTGATAGAATGGGAATAATTGTGGAGCCTCTCCATCAGTTAGTTGTTTAGTCATCTATCACGATTTTTGGCCGGATGTGGCTGGCTGCAGAGTTCGATCTGGGTGTATTGACCTTGTGACAATTTCGATCTCTCTATCATTAGATTTGGTTTCATTTGATTTTATAGGATTCATTGTCGCATGTATGTAAGTAGAATAAAACTCTTTGTTTATACACAGTTCTGGCAGATCATAGTGAGAGTTGGAGCTGCCTTTTTTTAGAGACATGGAGTGGCCGAAATTTAAAAGTCTACTCCAGCTGTCTGTTTCTGAAGACCCACAAAATAGCCAGAAATTAAAATAGATTGCTTCAGCATTAGTGAAAAAAGGACCTTTGAAAAGGAAATTATTCCAAGGCAAAAGAAAGGACAATCTGATTCACAAGATTCTGAAACATGCCAACATAGCGATAAAGAAGCTTCATTTTCAAAAAAAAATTGATGATTTGTAACAGAACACAGATGAAATAATGAAATTGTAGCACAAAAGAATCACTACAAAAGGTAACTTATTCTGATCTCAGTAAGGATTCTTTTCATCCACAAAAATAGCAACTCAAGTCATCTTTCAGAAGCTAGCTGCGCCTTTGAAACTATTTACAATAGTAATAAGTTCTAGTTAAATATTTGGTAAATAATCATGGACACAGATTTAAACGTAATTATAAAACCTTAAAGAGATGCCTGGCTTGTCTTGTCTAATTCGCTAAGAAAAAGGTTAACAGTAGAAATAATAATAATATTACGAATTTTGTATCAGAATCAACTTTTTAATGTAAAATGTGATAACAGAATTTGATAAGTGGTAGCCTGCCCAATGGAGAATAGAATTTATGCAATCCTTCAAAATAAACAATGAGGGGTATGACTAAAAGGAGCACAGCCTCTAACTTTGGGAATGCATTATAGAAAGGCCTAGAGATAACAACAATCGTTAAACATCCAAAACAAATAAGAACCTCGGGCTGTCCATGCAAGTGTCCATCATTGATCAGTTGTTTTACAAGATTGGTTCTGCAGAAGGGGAGTGATCTGAGCTAAAGATTAAGGAAACGATTGTCTTCTCATGTCAAAGCCAGCTTCGAGGAAGATCCTTTGGTATTCTCCCAGTATTAACCAGGTTTTGCCTGAATTAAAGTCCATTCCGTGCCTCTGTCCTACCTGCCTCCAGAGTCTTTGACCCTAGCTGGGGAATCTCGTTCCTACAATAAGCAAGGAACATACAGATCATAGGGTAAAGGAAAAGCTTAGATTGAGGCATACAGGCTACACCAGAAAGGGCATGCAATAGGCAACATCAATGTGAGCAAGATCAGCATAATTTGAAGTTAGAGAGTCCATTCCTCAGTTTACTAATGGCTGGGAAGATGCCGTTCATGACCCGCTGGTTTGTGTGTTCAAGCTTCTGTATGTCTGCATGATGGAAGAGATTGTAGGAGATCCAGGGTGCAATGTGTCTTTGATCATGTTATCAGCCTTTCCGTGGGAGCAAGCTGTGTAAATGGAGACAATGGATAAGATGTTGGTTTACATGATGGCATGGGCTGTGCACATAACCTTCTGTCATTTCTCTTACTGTCCTGGGCAGGGCTGTGGCCACACCAGGTCATTATGCACCCAGATACTTTAGGGTCAGTGGTGCATTTGTAGACATTGGTGAGGGTCCTTGTGGACATGTCAAATGTCCTGAGCTGCCAGAGAAAGAAGAGGTGTTCTTGTGCCATCTCGACTGTCACATCTACATGGGAGGTCGGTTATCGTCACTCCAAGCAACTTAATATTTTCCACCTTTTCAACTTCAGTTCCATTGATGCAGATGGGGGCATGTTCTCCTCATTTCTTTGTGAAGTCATTGATCAGTTGGTTAGTTCTGCCAACGTTGAAAGAGAGGATGGTCTCAGTGCAGCGCTTCACCATGTCCTCTATTTCCGTTCCGTATTTTGACTTGCCATCATTATATATCTGTCCTCCTATGATGGTGTCATCAGTGAACACGTAGATGGCATTCGTTCAAAATTTGGCAATACAGTCGTGGGTTTACAGGGGTATAGTAGGGGGCTGAGGACACATCCTTTGGGATTTCAGTGTTGAATGTTATCATGGAGGAGACGCACTTACCTATTTTCACTGATTGTGTACTGTGCGTCAGAAAGCTGAGGATCCAATTTCAGAGGGCGGAGCCAAGACTCAGGTCAGGGAGTTTTGTGATTATTCTGAAAGGAATAACGGTGTTGAAGGTGAACCTATAATCAATGAGCAGGAATCTGACGTGGGTGTCCTTGTGGTCCAGATGTTCCAGGGATATGGCACCGCTATGGACCCATTCCACTGGTAGGAAAATTGTAGGGGATCGAGGCAGTCTGGGAGACTGGAACTGCTGTGGGCCATGTCTAACTTCTCGAAGAACTTCACTCCCCTCAGTCTCCTGCGCTCGAAAGAGAAATGTCCCAGCTTATCCAACCTCTCCCTTTGACTCAGACACTTGAGTCCTGGCAACATCCTTGTAAAGTTCCAGTTTAATACCATCCTTCCGACAGCAAGGTGACCAAAACTGAACACAATGCTGAACATGGAAATATTTGGAACTGTAAGTTTTACTCTGCTGCCAATTATTAAAGTCCACAGGTTATTGACTCAGTGTTCTTGTTTTTGGAGACAGTGTACAGTCATGGCAGCGCAGGCGGTGGAATGTTCCTCCTGCAGGATGTTTGAGGTAGGGGTGACCACCGATACTCCTGCCGACTTCGTGTGCAGGAAATGCAGTCAGATCCTGATCCTCACCGAACGAGTTAGGGAACTGGAACTGGAGCTGGATGAGCTGAGGATTATTCGAGAGGCTGAGAGGGTGATCGATAGAAGCTACAGGGACATAGTTACGCCGGACAACAGAGGTAGCTGGGTAACAGTTAGAGGTGGGAAGGGGAAGAAGCAGGCAGTGCAGGGTTCCCCTGTGGTCGTTCCCCTAAAAAATAAGTATGCAGCTTTGGAAACTGTTGGGGGGGACAGCCTTGCAGGTGTAAGCTGCAGTGAAGGGGTCTGTGGCTCTGAGATTCAGAAGGGAAAGGGGGAGAAGCGGAGAGCGCTAGTTATAGGGGACTCTCTAGTTAGAGGGACGGACAGGCGGTTCTGTGGACATGGGCTAGACTCTCGGATGGTTTGTTGCCTCCCGGGTGCTAGGGTCCGAGACGTCTCGGACCGTGTCTTCAGAATCCTTAAGGGGGAGGGTGTGCAGCCAGAAGTCGTGGTACACATTGGCACCAACGACATAGGTAGGAAGAGGGGTGGGGAGGTCATTCAAGAGCTCAAGGAGTTAGGCTGGAAGCTAAAAGCTAGGACAGACAGAGTCGTCATCTCTGGGTTGTTGCCGGTGCCACGTGACAGAGAGGCAAAGAATAGGGAGAGAGTGCAGTTGAACACGTGGCTGCAAGGATGGTGTAGGAGGGAGGGCTTCAGATATTTGGACAATTGGACTGCATTCTGGGGAAGGTGGGACCTGTATAAACAGGACGGGTTGCACCTGAACCAGAAGGGCACCAATATCCTGGGGGGTAGGTTTGCTAGCACTCTTCGGGGGGGTTTAAACTAATTTGGCAGGGGGATGGGATCCGGACTTGTAGTCCAGCAAGTAAGCTAGCTGTGTGTCAGGATGTCCAAGACTGTAGGGAGGCTGTGGAGAAGGTAGCACTGACAGGGACTACTTGCGGACACAGAGATGGGCTCAAGTGCGTATACTTCAATGCAAGGAGTATCAGAAATAAGGTGGGTGAACTTAAGGCGTGGATCGGTACCTGGGACTACGATGTTGTGGCCATCACGGAAACATGGATAGATGAGGGACAGGAATGGCTGTTGGAGGTTCCTGGTTACAGATGTTTCAGTAAGATTAGGGAGGGTGGTAAAAAAGGAGGGGGGGTGGCATTGCTAATTAGAAATGGTATAACGGCTGCAGAAAGGAAGTTTGAGGGGGATCTGCCTCTGGAGGTAGTATGGGCTGAAGTCAGAAATAGGAAAGGTGCAGTCACCTTGTTGGGTGTTTATTATAGGCCCCCCAATAGCAGCAGAGATGTGGAGAAACAGATTGGGAAACAGATTTTGGAAAGGTGCAGAAGCCACAGGGTTGTAGTCATGGGCGACTTCAACTTCCCAAATATTGATTGGAAGCTCTTTCGATCAAGTAGATTGGATGGGGCGGTGTTTGTGCAGTGTGTCCAGGAAGCTTTTCTAATGCAGTATGTAGATTGTCCAACCAGAGGGGAGGCCATATTGGATTTGGTACTCGGTAATGAACCGGGACAAGTGGTGGGCTTGTTAGTGGGTGAACATTTTGGTGATGGCGACCACAATTCTGTGACTTTCACCTTGGTTATGGAGAGAGATAGGTGCGCACAACAAGGAAGTTTTTACAATTGGGGGAAGGGAAATTACGATGCTGTAAGACAGGATTTGAGGAGCATACGTTGGGAGCATAGGCTGTCAGGGAAGGATGTGGTGGAAATGTGGGACTTTTTCAAGGAGCAGATACAACGTGTCCTTGATATGTATGTACCGATCAGGCAGGAAAGAAATGGTCGTGTGAGGGAGCCTTGGTTGACGAGGGAGGTTGAATGTCTAGTAAAGAGGAAGAAGGAGGCTTACATAAGGTTGAGGAAACAAGGTTCAGACAGAGCAGTGGAGGGATACAGGATAGCCAGAAGGGACCTGAAGAAAGGGATTAGGAGAGCTAAGAGAGGGCATGAAAAATCCCTGGCGGATAGGATCAAGGATAACCCCAAGGCATTCTATGCGTATGTGAGAAACCTGAGAATGACGAGAACGAGGGTAGGTCCGATCAAGGACAGTGGTGGGAGACTGTGTATTGAGTCGGAAGAGATAGGAGAGGTCTTGAACAAGTACTTCTCTTGAGTATTTACGAACGAGAGGGACCGTATTGTTGAAGAGGAGAGTGTGAAACGGACTGATAAGCTAGAAGAGATACCTGTTAGGAAGGAAGATGTGTTGGACATTTTGAACAACTTGAGGATAGACAAGTCCCCCGGGCCTGACGGGATATATCCTAGGATTATGTGGGAAGCAAGAGAGGAAATTGCAGTACCGTTGGCAATAATCTTCTCGTCTTCACTGGCAACTGGGGTGGTACCAGGGGACTGGAGAGTAGCGAATGTTGTGCCCCTGTTCAAAAAAGGGAATAGGGATAACCCCGGGAATTACAGGCCAGTTAGTCTTACTTCTGTGGTAGGCAAAGTAATGGAAAGGGTACTGAGGGATAGGATTTACGAGTATCTGGAAAGACACTGCTTGATTAGGGACAGCCAGCACGGATTTGTGAAGGGTAGGTCTTGCCTTACAAGTCTTATTGAATTCTTCGAGGAGGTGACCAAGCATGTGGATGAGGGTAGAGCAGTGGATGGAGTGTACATGGATTTTAGTAAGGCATTTGATAAGGTTCCCCATGGTAGGCTTATGCGGAAAGTCAGGAGGCATGGGATAGAGGGAAATTTGGCCAATTGGATAGAAAACTGGCTAACCGGTAGAAGTCAGAGAGTGGTGGTAGATGGTAAATATTCAGCATGGAGTCCAGTTACAAGTGGAGTTCCGCAGGGATCAGTTCTGGGTCCTCTGCTGTTTGTAATTTTTATTAATGACTTAGATGAGGGAGTCGAAGGGTGGGTCAGTAAATTTGCAGATGATACAAAGATAGGTGGAGTTGTGGACAGTGAGGAGGGCTGTTGTCGGCTGCAGAGGGACTTAGATATGATGCAGAGCTGGGCTGAGGAGTGGCAGATGGAGTTCAACCCTGCCAAGTGTGAGGTTGTCCATTTTGGAAGAACAAATAAGAATGCGGAATACAGGGTTAATGGTAGGGTTCTTGGTCAGGTGGAGGAACAGAGGGATCTTGGGGTCTATGTACATAGATCTTTGAAGGTTGCCACTCAGGTGGATAGAGTTTGTAAGAAGGCCTATGGAGTATTATCGTTCATTAGCAGAGGGATTGAATTCAAGAGTCGTGAGGTGATGTTGCAGCTGTACAGGACTTTGGTTAGGCCACATTTGGAGTACTGTGTGCAGTTCTGGTCGCCTCACTTTAGGAAAGATGTGGAAGCTTTGGAGAGGGTGCAGAGAAGATTTACCAGGAAGTTGCCTGGAATGGAGAGTAGGTCGTACGAGGATAGGTTGAGAGTTCTCGGCCTTTTCTCGTTGGAACGGCGAAGGATGAGGGGTGACTTGATAGAGGTTTATAAGATGATCAGAGGAATAGATAGAGTAGACAGTCAGAAACTTTTTCCCCGGGTACAACAGAGTGTTACAAGGGGACATAAATTTAAGGTGAAGGGTGGAAGGTATAGGGGAGATGTCAGGGGTGGGTTCTTTACCCAGAGAGTGGTGGGGGCATGGAATGCGCTGCCCGTGGGAGTGGTAGAGTCAGATTCATTGGCGACCTTTAAGCGGCATTTGGATAGGTACATGGATGGGTGCTTAATCTAGGATAGAAGTTCGGCACAACATCATGGGCCGAAGGGCCTGTTCTGTGCTGTATTGTTCTATGTTCTATGTTCTATTATACTGCTGTGATATTGTTTTATTTTTTGTGTTATTCTGAAATCTTATTATTCATTGAATCCTCTGACGGCAATCCCCTCGGGTGAACGTCCTCTTGACTGCTTGAATTTGAATCAATCTATTTTGTTTGAACTGATATTTTGAGGCCGCTGGAAATCAGAAAACAGGAAGGGATGATGGATGACTGTGCAGTGTGTGTCCTTTACTGGACCAGCTTATCTCTCCAGGTACCTTAAGCTTTTATTGTGGGCCGGAGTACCTCAGAATCGTTACATCACAGAAGGAAGCAATTTAGCCCATTGTAGGTCCATGCACATAGAACGTTATAGCTCAGTACCTACAACATCCTTCAGCACTGCCGACAGATCCACCGACCTTACTGTCAACCGTAAATTTACTAACTCATCCATCTATACCCTCATTAAGGTCATTTTCAAAAGGACAAACAACAATCACTCCAAAGCAGATCCTCGCAGTAACTAAACTCCAGGATGAACATTCCCCATCAACCATCACCTTCTGTCTGCTTTCAGCTAGCCGATTTGTGATCCAAACACTAAATCACCCACAATTCCACATCTCCATATTTTCTGGGAAAAAGTAAGGACTGCAGATGTTTGAGATCAGAGTCGAGAGTGTGGAGCTGGAAACAAACAGCAGGTCAGACAACATCCGAGGAGCGAGGAGAAAATGAAGACTGCAAATGCTGCAGACCAGAAAACTGATTCCTGATGAAGGGCTTACAAGAGAAACATCAACTTGCATGCATCTTGGACGCTGCCTCATCTGTTCTGCTTTTCCAACACCACACTCTCCATATTTTCTTCAATAGCCTACCATGGGGGAACCTTATCAAACGCTTCACTGAAATCCACATACCTCTCTTTACTCTCATCCACCTGTTTGGTCACCTTCTCAATGAACTCGGTAAGATTTATGAGGCATGACATACACTTCACAAAACCTTGTTGACTATCCCTAGTCAAATGATTCCTTTCTCGATGATAGTAAATCCTAACTCTTATAATCCTTTCCAACAGTTAACCCACAACCAAAGTAAGCCTGGGATATAATTACCAGGGTTGTCTCTTCTCTATTTCTTGTGCAAAAGGACAACATTTGCTGTCCTCCAGTCTTCTGGCACTATTCCTGTAGATAATGGCGATATAAAGATCTGAACAGATGGTTTTGTAAACTCCTCCCTAGCTTCTCAGAGAATCCTAGGATAAATCCCATCTGGCCCACGGGATATATCTATTTTCACACTCTCCAGAACTGCTAACATCTCCACGTTACGAACTTCAATCCCATCTAGTCTAATAGCCTATATCTCAATATTGGCCTCGACAGAATTTTCTTTTTCCATTGTGAATCCTGATTCAAATAGTAATTTACAGCCTGTCCTATCTCCTCAGACTCCACACACAACGTAACACTACTGTCCTTGATTGCCATTAGTCTTCATTTGGTCATTCTTTTATTCGTGACATACTGATAGAAAGCTTGAGGGTTTTCCACGATCCTACTTGCCAAAGACTTCTCATGCTCTCTCGTGGCTATTCTTAGCTTTTGTTTAAGTCATTCCAGACTAACTTGTAACTCTCAAGCATCCGAACTGAGCCTTCACGTTTCATCTTTACATAAGCCTCCTTCTTCCTCTTGACAAGAGTTTCAACTTCTTCAGTAAACCACAGCAGCCTCAATCGACCACTTCCTCCTTTCCTAACAGATATAGCCTTATCAAGGACACAGTAGCTGTTCCTTGAAAAAGCTCCACTCTTAAATTTTACCCATCCTCTGCAGTTTCCTTCCCCATCCTATGCATCCTAAAACCTTTCCTAGTCGCATCATAATTGCCTTTCCCCCAGCTATAACTCTTGCCCTGCAGTATACACCTGTCCCTTTCCATCGCTAAGGTAAACATAACTGAATTGTGGTCACTATCAGCAAAGTGTTCACCTACCTCCAAATCGAACACCTGATCTGGTTCATTACTCAGCACCAAATCCAAATTGGCCTCGGCCCTTGTTGGCCTGTCTACGTACTGTGTCAGGAAACCATTCTGCACACATTGGACAAAAACTGACCCATATAAAGTAATTGAACTGCTGCATTTCCAGTCAATATTTGGAAAGTTAAAGTCCTCCATAAAAACTACTCTGTTATTTTCGTTCCTATCCAGTATCATCTTTGTAATCCTTTCCTCTACATCTCTGGAACTTTTCAGTGGGCAATAAAGAACTGTCAACAGGGTGACCTCTCCATTTTTGTTCCTAACCTCTTCCCATACTACCTCAGTAGGCGAGTCCTTATCAAGCATCCTTTCTACCAACGTAACGCTGTCTTTGATTTTCAATGCCTACAACATGGCTACAACATCCAAAATGGCTACAACATCAAGCTGTACAACTGCACAATTTGGAAACAGGGAGTGATTTGGAGGGATGTTAAATGAGGGTGAGTTGGATAGATCAGAAGACAGCATGAGGAAAGATAGACAGAAAATTGAAGTTTTATTTAGAAATTCTCACAGACTGCAAGGCCTTTATCTATTGCCATACTGTTTGAGCACTATGTGGATACTAGCTGTGGTCCCAGATCATTTATCACCAATAATATCACAGAGGTGAGTTGCTGACAGTTAAACAGAGTCCAAAAGGCCAAGTGATTTTTTTTTCTACAGTGCGAAGGTGATTTAATTTAAATAGACTGGGTGAACAACAGCAGGAACTGAGAATCCCCTCAGCACTGAGATACTGTGCCAGAGAATTTCAATGAGGTGGATCACTGACAGAGGGGAAATCAGCATCTCAGCTGTGGGCCAAAAAATGATTGATAAAGATTGCACACCACTTCCGTGGTTTTGTAATACACATTTCAATTTATCTAGCTCAATATCATGAGTGTATCTTATTTCTTTGTACTTCCCATAATTTAGATTAGATTAGATTAGATTACTTACAGTGTGGAAACAGGCCCTTCGGCCCAACAAGTCCACACCGCCCCGCCGAAGCGTAACCCACCCATACCCCTACATCTACATTTACCCCTTACCTAACACTATGGGCAATTTAGCATGGCCAATTCACCTGGCCTGCACATCTTTGGACTGTGGGAGGAAACCGGAGCACCCGGAGGAAACCCACGCAGACACGGGGAGAACGTGCAAACTCCACACAGTCAGTCGCCTGAGGCAGGAATTGAACCCGGGTCTCAGGCGCTGTGAGGCAGCGGTGGCACAGTGGTTAGCACTGCTGCCTCACAGCGCCAGAGACCCAGGTTCAATTCCTGCCTCAGGCGACTGACTGTGTGGAGTTTGCACATTCTCCCCGTGTCTGCGTGGGTTTCCTCCGGGTGCTCCGGTTTCCTCCCACAGTCCAAAGATGTGCAGGTCAGGTAAATTGGCCTTGCTAAATTGCCCGTAGTGTTAGGTAAGGGGGGTAAATGTATGGGTGGGTTGCGCTTTGGCGGGGCGGTGTGGACTTGTTGGGCCGAAGGGCCTGTTTCCACACTGTAAGTAATCTAATCTAATAGTTTAGTACAGACAGAAAATCATTTTGTGCCCGTATTTTGTGTTCAATAAATAGATTTTACTCCTCAATCATCACTTGAGATGTATCCATCAATCTGTTCTTCATATGAGTTATAAAGAGTAACATTCCAATACTGATGACTGGGGAATATTATTGTCCCTCCCTTCAGTCTGAACTGCCATATCCCCCGATTCTCTCTGTTTCCTGTCTCCTCCACAATGTCATAATCACACTGTAATTGCAGTCCAGTAAATGACACTTCATCACAGTTCACTAACATCGATAACATCAATAGCACAGGCCTCATCTGCCTCTCTCTGAACCTGGAATAACAATCTGAATTGCATTTGTCATGTTCAATTCTCAGTTAACATATCCATGCCATTTGTCTGTTACAACCCCACGTTTCTCAGACACACATTCCCCTCAGATCATGAACTATAAAAATTGTCTCAATGTTTAATTGAAATTATGATGCTTGATCAATAGTTCCAGGTATGTTTCCATTTATAATCAGAGACGCATGTTTACGTTCTGATAAACTTATGACATTACTCCTGCATCCAAGACAGATTGAATGGTTACACTTAATTGATCTACCGGCCTCAAGATTTGTTCCATCAGTCACCCTCACATAGCCCATCCAGAAAATGACAGTTTGAATCATTGTTTTGAATTTGAATAAAACAATATTGAATTGAAAGGCGTTGGCTGGAGCGATTTGTTCAGTGACTGTGATCGATGTCAGTCTCCGTGGATCCGAGATGTGTCACTGGGGGGTTTGCCTCTTCTATTAATTAAGGACTCGGTTCAATGTGTTATCCCAGTATGGGCGGGAGCATCAATGACTGGACTAGCAGGGATCAGTAGCTCGAGAGACAGGGAGGAGAGATCAGTATCTGAGAACCTTAGACTGGAATATTACAACAGACAGGAGTTTATCCTGGGGTCTTTACTACCTTTCTCAGTCTTGGATATCATTAGCATCACGGATCGAAGATATCCTTTGGATTATTCGAGGTGATTACTGTCCCATCCTCTCTATAGTTGGTGTTCCTGGTATGTCATTCCATCTGACCATTAAACTGAGTTGAACTGAATTGCTGTTCATATTCAAATTTTAAAATTTGGAAGTCATCATTTTCAGATCAGGTCAAAAATTTTATTCCTTACTGATTATAACTAGCAAATTATTATTCAAAACTTACTCAACAATACACGAGGAAAAACCAGACTCTTCTTAAACTCCATTATCTTTTTTCTCCATTCATATTTACATTTCTATATATTCTCCCCACTCACCAGTCCTGCCCAGGACCACTATCAGGATATTTCAGTCACCTTTTCAGCCTCAATGCAACTGCAGAACAATCCATCGTTTGTGCCTTTGGTAAATCCAGATATACCATTTCAAGTCCCTTCTAACTATCCTTACATCACAAAATATTTGCACTTGAGATGGGTAATTTGTCCTCTCCACAGAATCTGTCTGATGGACAGTCAGTACATGCTGTTCAAGTCATTGACTCATAATCAAATGGCACAGAATAATAATCTGTTGGTGTCTCATGAAGGAAGTTGATGGAATGCAAATGAAATCATCACCACTAGTTTTCAACAGAAGCCTATCTGTTTGCCTCATGTCCTTTAGAGAAGGCAATGGGTTATCCTTCCATGTTCAGGTCTCTGTATGACTGCAAACCCACAGCAATGTGGTTTACTCTTTATTATCCTGTACAACAGCTGAATCAGCCTCTCAGTTCAAGATCAGCATAACATGCTGGCCTGACCAGGGCTGCACACATCCCGTGAGAGCAGAACAAAAGGAAAGATGGCTCCCTTCCTCTGCCTGATTTCCATGTTCCTGCAAGTAATTTCCATTCAGGTAGGTGACCATTCCCTGTTTCAAGTGAAATCCTTCTGATTGAGTCTCCCTCTGAACGTGATATCTATCTCCATCGACACCTCTGGTGATGAATGACGCAAAGATGTAAGAGACTTCAAAATTCTACATCATTCGTAATGCAGAGAGAAGGAATGACTTTTTATACCGCAGGAAAAAAGCTGAGACAGCTCAGCGAGGGAACAGAATTATTGTGATCAACCCTAGAGTGTTGTTGAGATAGTATTTGGAGTATTGTGCACAGATTTTCTCTCCTTTATAAGGAATAATCCTCTTGGCAGAAAGAGTGTAAAGCAGTTTCACCAGACTAATTGTTGGGATGATTGTACCATAGGGAATGCATGAGGATTTATCTGTAGCGTTTTGAGGAATAAGAGGTGATTGCATTGAAACTTAAGGTGATGGACAATCACTTACTATATTCCAAACAGAACAAATATGGTGATAAATTCCATGTTTTTTTACTTGGTTTACATGATTCTCGATGACTTAAACGACTCTGAGAACGTTCCTCTCACTCCACGCCACTCCCCATTTCGATTGAGAGAGAGAGAGAGGGCCAGTCATAACTAAACTCTTCCAACATTAATACAGTGCATTTGGTGTGTGATCATACATAGAACTTCACATTATCCACCATCCCGACAGGAGCCACAATACCTTCATTTTAAAACAATTAACTATTCCCACCAGCTTCTGACCCCCACGGAGAACATGGGTCTGTCTTCTTGGAGATGGAAGATGCCTCCTTGATTCTTGGCACAAAACATTTGGCTTCCTTCCTCACTGCCGGCAAAACACGTTAAAGAATCATTTGTTCCACAGGCAATGGAGCCACGAGGAGGATTGTGAGCAGTCTATGACTGCAGTCTCTGCTCCATTCGTTTTCGAGGTTGGAGCATCAATGACACCCTCCTATTCCTGTGTACGTGTCTGGAGGGGTGAATGGTCTCCTCCTGGTTCTATAGAACAGGTTTAGGGGTCTTACTGGACTCTGCCTGTTCCTGTTTAATAGCTCAATGTACTGACCAGACGCCTCCTCTTCCTGTGGAACAGGCAGTAGGATTGAATGCGCTGTCCCTCTTCTTGTTCAGTCATTTCGATGGGCTGAATGGTTTCCACATATCCACATATCCATGTAACCAGCTCGAGATGCTGAATGAGCTCCTCTTTTAACTGTGGAAATGTGCAGTGTCTGGCAGCACTGTTACATGAATGTTACCGACACTTTTAACAGCTTAAACGTGAATGTTATTTGGGTCTTGCTGAATATAGATTCAGGCCGGTTCAGGAGCTGAGTGGGGACAAAATGTACTGAATATTGCGTGATCTTCAATGATCACTCTGCTTCTGATCTTGGGATAGATGGGGAGCGCCGGGAATGGGGGCACATAGACGTTGACGAAGGAGAAGATGTTTGTGCTGAGGAAGTTAATCTGAGGATCTCCTGAAAAGAGATGTCCCGGGACTGAGAGGATTGTCGGCCACCGACCACAAACATTTTCCTTTGTGCTCTGAAAGACCCCAACCAAGTGGGGAGGTTAGACCTGATTCTCATTAAGCTCAGATATGTAGGTGGTCCCGATGACATCCTCAGTCAACTACTGCCTTGATATCAAGGCCATTCGCTCTTTCCTGAGCCCCTGTGTTCACCTCTTGTTCATATCAATAGGTGACAGTGTATGTGTAGAGATTACCCTCACAGAGGGTAATCAATGTCAGGAATTATCTGGATGAGAGAGTTAGGTAAGCTACATCATTGAAAGTATTTAAAGAGGTGGTACATGAATCTTTGACCTGTCAGAGAGCTGAGGAGTGTGAATAACTGGGCATTAAGGAGGAGTTAATGCTAACAGTAGATCAGTCATGATCATATACAATGGCTTGACCATCCGAATTATCTATTCCTGTTCCTTATGTTTTCATTTTCTGTAATTTCAAAGTAAACAGCTGTAATTTCCTTGGATGTACTGTTATTGTATGTTGTAATCAAAGAGAGCAAAGCACCTTTGAGTCATCTCTGATTGAGACTCTACCATGCACTATGATCTGATTAAGGTCTCAGCAGCACTTTTCTGTCAGTGTACCATTTTCCTACATTCATTTGTCTTTCACATGTCTTACATAGACAATTTTGAACAAATGGAAATATCCAGGCATCACAATCTTCTTTGGAAGGGAATTCACACCTTCACAACCCTATGAGAATCTCTTGGTCGTCTTCTGACCAATGTTGGAGGGTCACCCATGTCTTTTCCCACTCCTCTTTTGATGAAAGCAAATTTTAAATGTAACCAGTTGAGTGCTGTGTCCAATGATATAGGTATCGGACTGGGTAATTTTTCTTGAAAAATCTGAGACACAGAAAGTTGAACTGTGAACAAATGGTAAAATGATAGAGTATCCCAAATGTTTTTCTGACTTTGAACTTATTCTGCTCACACAAATGTCTGGGAATGCGGATTTCGCTGAATTCCCTTTGCTTCGAGTTGTACAGAGATTCCTATGAATCCTCATCAGGAATCCTCCACGAGTGGTAAAGATGACTCAGGATTTTTCTGCTCTCACGTCTTGTTTTCAGGCAGAACAAAGTAAGAGAGAGAGACCAATTGGCTGCTGCTTCTGAAGCAAGTAATATTTTTCTCCATCTCTGTGCGGAAAAAAATCAAGAATGTCAAATGAAAACCAAACTGGACCATGTGCACTCTCCATGTACATTCTCTGGAATGGATTATAATAAACTGTATGCTGTATGCAGCATCGTTGCTGTTGTTGTGCACAGTGCCTTTCATTAACAAAAGAAAATAATGTGCCCGTTTTATGATTTGATGAGATGTTTATATACATCTGTGTAATTTTTTAAAATGGGTTGATATCTTCATAATATTTGTGTTAATACAAATGCATCTCATTCAAAAAAAATATTATCTAGCTTGAGTCTTCTTCACAAGAGAAAATATGTATCCAGCTGAAAGACTTCTCTGATAATTGTGGTTTCATAAGATTTCTCATCTAAGATCTAAACAGATAATCCCGATAACAAAAGGCCTTCATTTCAGGAATGAGTCAAGGGAAGCATCTTTGAACATCTTTGAAAGGAATTGTATCCGGTTGTATTTTCAGTTTAGAGGATCAAAACTGCACCCAGTGTATCTGATGTGGTCTCAGCAATGCCCTGTACAGATACAGTGAAATATTCCTAATTAAACCAAATACCCGTTGCCACAAACAGCATTATTCCACTTACTTTCCGAATCACTTGCTGCATCTGCAGACAGACTTCATATGATTCATGTACCAAGAATATGAAAAACATCTGCATCACAGAGTTCTGCAATCTCTCTCCATTTAAATTGTTCCCGACTGCAATAGACACCTCACATTATATTATTTCTGCTGAGGGAATGCTCACTAACCTTCCCTGTCTACATCATAATGCAGATTCACTCTCTCCATTTGAAGATCTATTGAATGATCATTTTGGTGTACAAGGTAGTTCAGCTTTGATCCATTCATCCAGATATTTTACATAGATTATTGATTATTGATTACACTACAGTGATCTCTGAGTCAAAACTAGTTAGTGTTTTGTTTCAAAAACCATATATCTCTACTATTTCCTGTTAGTGACAGCATCCCTGTTCCTGTGCAGCAGTTCAGGCGGGTTGAATGGCCTCATCCTGGGCTGTGTAATGTACTCAACGAGCTGAATTACTTCATCCTATATTCCTGTGTAATTCTTTGGAGGGGCAGATTGGTCTCCTTCTGTCTCATTGCAACGATCCAGTCTGGTTGAATGGGATGGTCGTCTACCCTGTAATCGCATTGAGAGGTGCATTGAGGGAACGACACATGGTGTAGGGACAGCAGTGTATCTCTGTAACAGCCTCGAGAGGTGGATTGTGGGCACAACACATGGGGTAGGGACAGCAATATATTCCTGTAACGGCCGGGAGCGTGGATTGAGGGAACAACACATTGGAAAGTGGCAGCAGTTGGCCATTTAGCGGCACCATTCAGAATGCTCATGGCTGATCCGAGTGTGTCTGAGCATCCGTCTCCTGACTGTTCCCAATAAACATTGACTTTCCTGCCCGGCAACATCAGTCAAGCTCAAACTAAAATATCTTAATTAATCGAGTCTTCACTGCTCCCTGAGGATGAGGACACCACAGATAGCAGAACTGTAAAGGGAAAGGGTCATCCTTCTTTCATTGTGGGACACAGTTTTTTTAAAAACTGTGTTAACCCCCTTATCAAATCACTGCCCCTTTTCGGATATAGTGGTACAATAACTAGGAATAGACATTAACCATTCTGCCCTCCAATCTTTTCCCACATTACCACTGTGGTATAAAAATCAAATATGCAGCTGCTGCTGTGTCAGGAAGAGAATACCTGAAAGCATAACACCACACGAGCATTTTAAAAAGGAGCCGAATTAGACCATTTGGCCTATTGAGTCTGATATACCATTCAGTCATTTCTCATATGTTCCTCAACATCATTCTCCTACCTTCTCCCTAGAATCCTTGATCTCCTTATAAATCAAAAACGTATTTACTTGTGTCTTAATGGCTCTCATGTCTGTGTCTTAATGTGTATTTATGTGTGTGTGTGTGTCCATGTGCTTGGTACTTTTGTATTTGTGTGACTATGTCTGTCTGTCTTTGTATCAGCCTGTGAGTTTCTATCTGTATTTGTGTCTATTTGCGTGTGACTCTTTATGTCTTTGTGTGCTTCTACGTGTGTGCATGCTTATCTCCTTATATGCATTGTGCATGTTAGTATATTGGGGTATTTACCAATACGTCTGTGTATTTCAATGCCTGCATCTCTGTGCAATGGGTTATCTGTTCTTCTGCGAGTGAGAGAGATGAAGTTGAAACTGACAGTAGGATTGAATTGAGAATTCCTCTTTATTGAACACTACTCCTTATTCGGTTGGTGGGACGTGGATGTTTCAGATACTCAACACAAGGCCTACTGCTCCTCTCCGGCTCTCTCCAGGTTCCTCCCCACATGTCAGGGTAGGGGGTTGAGGGAACGGATATCCGGCACTCCACCACCCGACTTGGCCCTTTCTGTCCTATTCCAGGCTGTTTCTCGTGGAATGGGAGAAAGGGAGAGAATGAGTGAGGGTGGGAGTGGATGGCCCTACTGTTAGTGCTGAGGTAGGTGAGGTATGACATGGTGAGGTGGCCGGAGGGTGTCTGTCCATAGTGTTGTATCCACGTAGTGCCATTAGTGTGTGGGGCTATTACATCAGGGACAGAAAATGTGGGGGAGGGAAGGTGCTGAATTCAACAGCAGGAGTGGTCGTGCTTGAGCTTTATTTGGAGATAGAGCGTGAGCCTTGGTTGAGGGTAGGTGCTGTAACAGATATACAGTGAGTGTGAGGGAGCAGTGAGAATATACGGTGGCACTTATCCTGACAGAGCAGAATGGATATTGATGCTTGTCCTGTATTGCTGGACATGTCTGCAGATCATCTCAGTATCAAGGTGAGCCTCCCCGAATGCCTTATCCAAGTCTATCAATAGTAATGACACAGGCCCTGTCCATCGGATTCCACAGAATGAGTTTGGGTGGGTCTTACTAATAGCAAGGAGAAACAAACTTGTTGTGTTCTATATCTGAACCAAAACTGTCGCGCAAATATTTTGCATCATGTGCTCTGGAAATTATATATGCAACTATACTCAAAGGGAAGCTATGCCATACTGATATTATCGCTGGGATCTTAACCCAGGGACCCAGGTAATGTTCTGGGGACATGGATGCAAATCCTGCCATGGCTGATTGTGGAATTTGAATTCAATAAGTATCTGGAATCTAGGGTTTATGATGATCAGGAATCCATTGTTGATTGTTGGAAAAACGCATCTGGTTCACTAATGTCCTTTAGGGAAGGAAACGGCTGTGCTTACCTGGTCTGGCCTGCATGTCACTCCAGATCCAAGGCAACGCTGTTGACGCTTAATTGTGCTCTGGCATGGCCATTAAATGCTGGTTATCCAGCTAAGCCCCCATCCTATTAATGAGTAACAAATACTCGTGGGTTCTGCTGTAATAATGGATGGTGTCAAGTTGCATCAAGACTGAGTTAACTAAGTGACTGCTAATGTTGTGAAAAATAAATTACTTTAGTGTATATGAGGTAGGTTGAAGAGTATGTTGCGAACTAAACTAGAGGACAGATCATTTCGGATTTGGTGTTGTGTGATACTGATTAAGGATGATCAGCCATGATCATATTGAATGGTGGTGCAGGCTCGAAGGGCAGAATGGCCTACTCCAGCACTTATTTTATTTTGTCTATTGACTATTGTCTATTGTGTGGTCGGAAGGACTAATTACTAACCTTGCTCTGAAGCAGCTTTGGAGGAATAGTGTCATTAATATGTTGTATTTTACATGGCGTCTGCATTCAATGTGGAATGTTTGAACATTCTGGTGAAACGTCATGGAAGCCCAAGAGGCGTGAGAGTCAAGTTCGCTCCAGTGAATTGGGAAAGTACAATATAACATTCAGTAGGAGAGCAATGGTTGTTAGACCCATATCGTCTTACAGCACAGAGACAGGCCATTCGGCCCAAACTGGTCCATTCTGAACAAAATGTCCATTCACACTCACCCCATTTCCCTGCCATTTCCCTGTATCCTTCTAATCCTTTCCTACCTATGTATCTGTCCAAATGTATTTTAAATTTTGTGAATGCACCCGCTTCAACCACTTCTGCTGGCAGCTGATCCCATATGTATACCACCCTGTGTGTAAAGAATTTGCCCCTCCGGTTCCCTTTTACTCTTTCCCCTCTGACATTAAATTGATGCCCTCTAGTCCATGATTGCCCAATCCTGGGGAAAAACGACTGAGTGCATTCACTCTATCCATGCCTCCCATGATCTTTTACACTACTATCAGATCCCCGTCAGCCTCATACATGCTCAAGTAAAAACACCTAGCTCGTTCAACCTCTCATTCTAACTCAGACCATTGAGTCTTGGCAACATCCATGTAAATTTCTTCTGCACTCTTTCCAGTTTAATAACATCCTTCCTCGAGCAAAGTGAACAAAACTGAACATGACGCTACAAGTATGGACTCGCCAATATCTTGCATAACTGCAACATAACTCCCTAATTTCGATACTCAGTGCTCTGATTGATGAAGACCAGTGAGCCAAATGCCTTTTTCAGTGCCTTGTCTACCTGGGACTCCACTTACAGAGAACTGTGCACGTGAATTCCAAGGTCATTCTGTTCCACTGCACTCCGTAAGGCCATGCCATTCACCATGAAACTCCTGCCTTGATTTGACTTTCTAAAATGCAAGAACTTACACTTATCAAATTTAAAATCCATTTGCCATTTCTCGACCCACTTCCCATCCTGATCAAGGTACTGCTGTAATCTCTGGAATTTCTGATAACCTTCCTCACTGTCCACGATACCACCTGTTTTAGTGTCACCTTGAAACTTACAAATCATGCCTGTACATTCTCATATATAGTGCCAGCATCGACCCCTGAGGCATTCCATTCATCACAGGCCTCCAGTCTGACAAGCATCCTTCCACGATTACCCTCTTCTTCCTATCATCAACCAATTTTTGACCTAATTTGCCAGCTCCCCCTCAATTCCATGTGATCTAACCAACCAGAGCAGAGTACCATGTGGAACCTTATTGAAGGCCTTACTGAAATCCATATAGAATATATATACAACTATGCCCTTGCCAAAGTTACTGGTCACTTTATCAAAGCAGTCTAACAAATTTGTGAGCCATAATCCCACCTTCACAAGGCCCTGTCTTTCCAAATGCATGTATATCTTCTCCCTCAGAATCTTCTCAAGTAACTTACCTGCTACAGATTTTAGTTTTCCTGGTCTATAGTTCCCTGGTTTTTATTTGTATCCCTTCTTGAATAACGGCACAGCATTCACTACCCTCCAGTCCTCCAGGACCTCACCCATTGGCTACTGCTGATGCAAAAGTACCAACCAGGGCCCCCGCGGTTTCTTTCCTGTCCTCCTGCAATGTTCCTGAATATATATGGTCAGGACCAGGAGATTTATAGAAATACTACAAATTCTGAAAAATATATCTATTTATTTCAGGTAAGACACCCAAGCGTGCGAAAGTGAGTTAACAATGATTAGCATAATAAAATAAAGATTATATTAATCACAGGAAGTGACTTCAGTAGAATTCCAGACATTGTGGAATCCTGAGAATTCACAGAAATTTATGATCCAGAAAAGGAGGACCATGAAACAGGTAAGGAAATCAAAAAGCGATCATGCATGCAAACAAACAGGAACACAAAGACTGCATAAACCGATGTTCGATATTTCAAAGGAAAGAGAAAAGCATAGTCAAATGTGGAAATCTGCAAACAGGAGAGATGAGCTTATAATGGATAACAGGGAAATGGCCAAGCAAATAACCAGTTACTTTGCATCTGTCTTCATGGAGGAAGATCCAGAAAATCACCCAGAAATACGACGTCATCATAGAGGACTTGTGGATCAAAAGACATAAATTCAAGTTATATCAGTAACAAGGCTCTACTTGAACATACAGCTGGATTGAGCATTGCTAACCTTGACAAACCAGATGTACTTCATTAAAAATCTTCAGAAATAAACCACTAATAGAAATATTAGTTGCACTGTCGATGACTGTGTTCTATTACCCAGTGCATTCTGCATAGTCTGGATCAAAGCACTATAGATGAACGGTAGTGATCCAAGCATCTACAAAGGGAAGAAGAGATAGTGTGGAGAACTGCAGACCAATTAACTTGACATTTGTGGGGAAACTGTTCCGGGATCTATTATATAGGATGTGATATTTGTTATTTAGAAAAATTAACAGCAATCAGTATGCATTTCTGAAAGGGAAATCATACTTGACAAGCTTTGGAATTGTTTGAAGTTGATTCTTACAGCATAGATAATGGGGAACCAGTACAATTGGCATATTTTAGATTATCAGAAGGCTTTTTTTAAGAACTCACACGATGAGTTCGTAAATGCAATGAATTTCAAGGGTATTTGGAGGAATATATGCAAGTGGTAAGTTAAAGTTTGGATTGCTTTGCTTTAAGGGAGTCAGAATACAGATGTAAAGACATGTTGAAGCAGTTCAACAGCATGTTGGTGAATCTGTACCTGGAATACTGAGTACAGTTTTGGTGACCAAATCTGAGAAAGAATATACTGAAGACAGAGGAAGTTCAATGGACATTCTCCAGATTAATCCCTCAATTGGCGAGATTGCGTGATGAGGAAAGTCGGCCTGTGTTCTCTAGAGTTTCAAAGAATGAGAGGTGGGTCACTGTGAAATTTATAAAAGTCACAAAACATGTGACAAGTTGGAAATTAACAGGATATTGCTCCGGCTGTCTAATCCACATTCAAGGGAAATAATGGCAGGATAAAGGACAGACCATTTAAGGCTGCAATAAGGAGGAAATTCTGCACGCTTAGGGGACTAACTAACACGGGCATGGAAACCTGCTGGCAGGGCAAGACTAGGGAGAATTCCCAGATATTCTACAAGTGTGTCCAGCGGAACAGAATAACCAGGGAACAGGTAGGACTCATTAGTGACTTGCCAAATTGCATCCAAATGAGGTTTAGTGGTAGGACACAGAAGGTGGTGGTAGACGGCTGCTTGTGTGACTGGAGGCCAATGTCCAATGGTATACCACAGGGATCAGTGCTGTGTCCCTTATTATTTGTGATTCAGAGGTGCTGGTGTTGGACTAGGTGGACAATGCTAAAAATCGCATAACACCAGATTATACTCCAACAGGTTTATTCGGCAGCACTAGCTTTCGAAGTGCTGCTTCTTCATCAAAACGCACAATCACCTGATGAAGAAGTAGCGCTTTGAAAGATAGTGCCTCCGAACAAACCTGTTGGACTCTAACCTGATGTTGTGTGATTTTCCACTTTAATATAAATGATGTAGCTGTGAATATGGACGAGGGGTGGGGAGTATGATAGGTAAGTTTGCGTTTGATACGCAGATTGGCCGGTTAGTTGTCAGTGAGGAGGAAGGCCTTAAGTTACGGGAAGATACAGATGGAATGGTCAGCTGGGAAGATCAATGGCAGATGGAATATAACCCTGATAAATATGAGGTGATACACTTTGGAAGAAGGAATCAGACAGGGGAGGATTCAATGAATAGCAGCACACTAGGAAGGTCTGAGGGTGCTTCTACACACATCCCTGCATATGATGGACAGGTTAATACACAATTTGGGAAAGCATAGGGGACTGTAAACATAACCTTGATTCATTAAGGCACAGATTATAAGAGTTATGCGGAACTTTGGTGAGGCCAACATGGAATACTGTGTGTAGTTCTGGAAACCACATTACAGGAAGGATGTGAGTGCACAGGAGGGGGTGCAGAGGAGATTCACCAGGATGGAGAGAAGCTGGATAACCTTTGGTTGTTTAGACTGGAGGAGAGGAGGCTGAGGGGGAAGTGATTCAGAATCATAGGATTACGAGGAGCATGGACAGGGTGGATGGACAGCAGCTATTCCTTTTTGTCAAAGGGCCACACTTATAAAGTGAAGGGTTTGCGGTTTAGTGAGGATTTGAAGATTGCTTTTCACTCAGAGTGTGTTGGGGTCTGAAATGCAATTCTTGAGAGGGGCGTTGTCATGGTAAACTCAAAACCATTAGAAAATACACAGTTGTGCTCTTGAAATGCCTTAAGATTCACGGCTTGTGTCAGGAAATGGGCCTCATTTAGACCGTGCTGTATTTCTGATGGTACAGCATCTTTGCTTCTGTGATTGTATGGCTGTGGAAGGCCAATCACTGAGTACCTTAAAATATGAATTGATAGGTTTCTGAAGAATATCTTAACAAAGTTTATAAGACAGAACTTGTAATATTTTCTGAAAATATGCCAATGGCAAAATTTTAAGAGAAAGAAATGTGCAGCTTTCTTACAGTTTGATACCAGATAATTGGGACTGGGAAATAACAGAACTATGGAGCAAATGCTTCAGTTATGCCTCCACAGAGGAAAACAAAACAAAAAAGAAAACTTCCTAGCAATCCTAGGGATCTTTAGTCTGGTAATGAAATTATCAACTAAACAGTTTAGAGAAATTATCAGACTGACAATAATGGGCATAGACAAAGTCAACAGAGATTTACGAAATGGGATACATATTTGAGAAAGTGGCTTTTAGCAAAATTATCGAGAAGCTATCAATGCAATATGAGTGGAATCTCAGAAAGATTTTTGATAAAGCCCAAGCCTATTGTGCGAATTCGAATCCTGTGTGACTGAGGCTAATATATAGTCATGGTTTTAGAATGGGAGAGCTGGCAGGAAACACTGAGTAGGAATAAAACGATGTCTTTTTTTAAAAATGGAAGGCCAGTAGGATATAGCAAGGATCATGGCTTGGGCCCCAGCTATTCCCAATACACATCATATATTTGGTTGAGGGGCTCAAATGCAACATTCCCAACTCTGCTGACAGCACTGAACGAAGTCAACATGTGAGTGGGTGAGGGGAATGTAAAAAAGCTCCAAAGTGATTGAGACAAGTGAAATTACTGGGAAAACAAGTGGCAGATGGAGACCAATGGGAGAGATGAGATGTTGTGCACTTTGATGGGAACAATAAAAGGCAGCCTCTCATTTGAAAAGGGATTGGTTGAAAAATGATGTTCTATAAAGGAACGTAAGCTGCATTTTTGTTTATTTCTGCACAGCCCTCTAGGTACATGTAGGGCAGTGAGTTCTGAAGCCAGAAGTCAATACTCAGAATGGCATTGGCACGCTGACCAGTGTATATAGACCCTGCAAGTGGGGAACTGTAACATTGAAGTGAATCTGAATCTCCCTGCATATCAGTCACTGAAAGCAATATTGCAGGAGCAGAAAGCAGGTAGGCAGATAAATGGTGTGTTCACCTTCATTTCAGGGGAATTGAGTACAGGAGTAAGAGTATCTTACAGCAGCTGTACAGGGCCTTAGTGAGACCCCATCTCAAACATTGTACAGTATTGTGTGCAGCTTTGGTCTCCTTACCCAATAAAGGACAAACCTGACATTGAGGGAGAGCAGTGAAGGATGACCAGACTGATCTCTGGGATGATAGGCTTGTTGTTGGAGCAGGGTTTGGGGCGACTGGGTTTGTATTCCATGCTGTTTAGGAAAATGAGTGGTGATCACAGTGAAATATATAAAACTCTGACAGGGCGAGACAGATTGGAAGCAGGGATGGTAATTCCCTGGCTTGGATGTCTAAAACAAGGGGCCACAGTGCATTAAGATGAGAATAAATGTCTGCACTCAGAGACTGGCGAACCAGGGGTACTCTTTTCTAGATCAGGCTGTGGAAACCAAGGCGCTGAATATAAATAAGGATTCTGGAAATTATAGGGATAGGGAGAAAGCAGGAGTATCATGTGAAGATAGGTCAGCTATCAGTCCATGTTGTTCTCCAATAACGCAGTAGCTGTTCTCCTGTGCAACATCGTGTTGTAGAAAATCGTGCAATATTAATAATGGCGTCTATGGGAAAAAGAGGGTAAGGGACAAACCCCCAAAATATCAGTAAAACCAAAAGTTAATTTTAGTCTAACACACACACTAGCACAGTCTAAAATACATCTTTAAATCACATATTGTAATGAAACTGTCCTTTTAATGTAACACTTTCAAACTACAGTCACTGACTACAACAGTGACCCTTTCACCACACTCTTCTCCAGAAAGTGCATGGGGCTGACTGAACACGTGATGCCAATGGGGAAATTCCAGTTCTCCTCAAGAGTCTCCCACAGTTTGAAATAAAGTTCCTTCTAAATGTAGACTATAATTCCTCATTACAGGCTCAGTTTCAAGGCTTCCAGAGCGGATTGCATTCCTGTTTTAGCTGAACACATTGATTGTACATTTTGCAGACAGACGATCCTGAGGCTGGGTTTTGCTGTTCAGTTGGTTCCCGGTGAGGAATTGTGTCACAATGAACGGGAGCTCACTTTAAGGAAAAAGGTTCATAAATCACATTGCAGCCAAATTGTATTTAATCAACACACGTTATCTGAGAACTATCTGTATATTGAATGAAGGAGCAAAATTGAAGGGCTGAAGGGACTACAGCAGTTCTCATTTTATATTTCACAATGTTTGAACATATTAAGGGATATGAATATTGTATGGGTAAAACTGCATTAAGGAGATGTTCAGCCATTAACTAGCACAGGGAAAGTGCAATGTGTTGTGTGACGTACTCATTTCCCGATGTTCCTGTGCAGTCTGTGGGAAAGCGCTGTAAATATTGTCACAAACTGTCAGACGTTCGGAAGGAGGTCTCTGCAAGTTCAACAGGACTATGTTTCCTGTTCCCTTTTCTGACTCCAAGATTGGGGCCGGGTGTTCTCTCCGAGTATATCCTTTAAGACCACAGATCATTTGATCCAATTGAGTGTCTTGCTTGGCTGTTTCAGAGACCATTGAAGAGTGTATCACATGTCTGTGTGTCTGGAGACACTTTTCGGCCAGACCAGGAAAGCATGGGAGATTCACTTCCTGAAAGTACATTGGGTAAGGGGATCGATGTTTACAATCAACATTGGACACAAGATCACTGTTACTGACACCAGATTTTAGATCTCGATATGCTAATAATTGTTTTTATTATTCCACCAGCTGCCATCAGATGCCCAAGCATTAGCCTGGTCTATATTAGTAATCCAATGACAATTCCACAACAGCACTATCTCCACATGGGGACTTTTCGGAAACCACATTGAGCTGGTGATTTCTGTGCTGCTTGACAACTCTGTTAAAAAAAAGAACTCCCACCAATTTACTGTCGTGATGGGACTGATGGTGTGGTAATTGGTCAGATTGTATTTATTCCCCTCTTAGGGAACTGGACATGGCTGAGTAATTTTCCACATTGCCAGAGAGATGTGAGAGTTGGAACTAGAATGAAACAGCTTCGCCAGGGACACGGCTTGATGTGTAGCACAAGTCTTCAGCCCTGCTGCAAGAATGGTGTCAGGGCCCATTGCCTTTGTCGTATCTACTGTGTTCAGCTGTTTCTTCATGTCACCTGCAGCGAATCGAATTGGTTGAAGACTTTCATCTGTGATTCTGTGGGCATTATGATGAGGGTGAGGTGGATTATCGACTCAACATATCTGGCTGAGGATAGTGCAGACACCACATACTTGACTTTTAGACTGACTTACAGGACTGTTCCATTATTTAGGATGGGGATATTTGTGGTGTCCTCTCCTCCAGTAAGTTGTTTAATGGTTCATCGACATTTATGCTTGGATTTGGCAGGATGATAGAGTTTAGATCAGATTTGTTAGTTGTGGGATTATTTCTGCCTCTGTACCAGATGTTAGTTCTGCTGTTTCAAATGTAACCAGTCAATTGCGGTAGCTTTAATGCGTTGTCATCAGGTAAAGATACACATGGTACTGACCCTGGCATCTTCACCGACACTCGTCATTGAACCATAGATCTGCTTGATGTTAATAGTGGACTGAGAGATTATCCTGGGGGAAAGGATACAGATTGTCATTGAATACAATTCTGCTTCTGCTGCTGCTATGACCTATAGCATCAGATGATAACCCAGTTTAAGCTGCAATATCTACGATTCAATTCTACTGACTGTCCCCCAGTTCACACCGAGACCCATTCACCCAACTGCACTGCATTCACTGATCTACTCTCGTTACTGATGTGGCAACCCTTCCATTTTCATATTCTCATTCTGCTGAAATTTTTTCCTTGGTGTCACGCCTCCAATTTGTTACATAAACAATATCCATTTAAGGTACTAATCTGAATCTTTTCCTTTCAGTAATGCCATCTTCTGTATTTGAAGTGAATGTGTTTCCTTCTGTTTTTCTCCCTGACCATGATTCAGAGCACTGCAGTGTCACTGATGCCAGACTAATGCAGTTTCAGAGTCAAGGAACTTGTCACCATGCGTTACTGTTCAGTTCCCAGTGTACGGTGCTCCATGTTGGACAGGATGTTTGAGCATCTTTGACAAATGTTGTTGGAAATTGTTCAAAAACAGAAACTGCTGAAGAAATTGCTAAAGATGTTGCAGAATTTTCTGGAGTGAATGCAGAGTTAAACTCTCAGGTCCATGAACCTTCTACAAAGCTCCCTGTTTCTCCAGCAATTTTTGGTATTTTTATTTCCAGTATTGATCGTTATTTGTTTAATTGAAAATTTGTTCTGTACCCAAATTCACTTCTGGATAAACTCTGCAGGTCTGTCAGCATCTGCAGAGACAGAGGAACAGAATTAGTGTTTCAAGTCTAGTGTGACACTTCTTCAGATCTGAAAATGATTGGAAAATGTGCTTTTAATCCAGAGCCAGAGATAGGGAATGGGTGACAGGGAAAAGAGGGTGCAAAAAAAGATAAAAGAAGAGTATGCAAAACGGGTTTAAATTAAGATGTGACAGGGGGAAAGGGGTTCTCTCTATTGAGTGCAAGATAAGGAAGACATAAGCACACAAGGCCATAGGGAGGTCAGGAGGGGGAATATTGACTATATGGTATTATATAGATCTGGCCATAGATACGTTTTCATGGTCGAGACCATCACCCCCTTCAGACAAATAAATTCAGATGCGTGACTTCTTATTGGCACTCGTAAGCGTTTCATGCTGCCTCAGTATTGTAATATGGAGAAAGACAAATAACAGTATGAAGGTTGGGCTGAGTATTGTTTTACTGTCATGTTAATATAGTTTCAAATTTGCAGCACTTATCCTTAAATGCTTGTTCTTGAAGTTAGTATCAGCTGGAGTGTAGAAGGTTGTGGGCTGACATTATAGAAGTTTATGAAATCCAAGGGATTTTCCACAGGACGGGAGAATTCAACCATAGAAGGCAAAGGTTTAAGGTGAAAGGGGGAAGATTTAAAAGGGACGAGGGTGGTGTGGGTATGGAATGAGCTGCCAGAGGAAGAGTGATAGATCCATGTACAGCTGCAACATTTAAGACTCATTTGGACAAACATATGAATGGGAAACATTTAGAGGCATATGGGCCAAATGAAAACAGATGGACCTAGTTTAGTTTGGAAAACCTGGCCAGCATGGACATTGAGGAAAGCTTTACGCAGAGTCAGTGTGGTTTTGTGAAAGAGAAATTGTATTTTGCACTGTAAAATCAAGGAAAATTTTTTCTGGAGATGCCTGAGAATGTAACAAGCGGACTTGATAAAGCGGATCTGGTGGACAAGAGGCTTTTCAGTGATTTTCCACAAGATATGACAGAATAAAAGATCTTACTCAAGCCAGAAGATCATAGGATGACGGATAATGTATTAACATGTGATGATGATTGGTTAACACATAGACATCGGAGAGTCAGGATTAATGGATCCTTATGATAAAGGTGTATCTGCTGGAGTGCCATACATATCAGTCCGATGGCATCAGTTATTTACAATCTATGCTGATAGCCTGAAGGAGGGAACTGAGTGCAATATGCATCCAAGTTTGTGGAAGACGCTGAGAACCAAAAGACAGGCTGCTATTTAATGGAGAGGACTTCCAGAAAAGGAGCAGTACAAAGTGATTGGAGTCTTCCAGTGTATGAAACATACGGTCAACATGCTGATGCAGCAAGTAACCAGGTTGGATCATTAGCCGGCTTCCAGAGATGAAATGGTTGAGTTATTCAGAATCTCTATAATGTTGAGGTGATTATTCATTGGGGTTTAAATGAATGAAGAGTGATACTGTTGAAATATACAAGATAGAGAGCGGGCTTGAGAAGGTAGATGTTGATAAGTTGATTCCATTCCTGGGCAGAGTGTCAAACTCGAGGACATAGATACCGAATAAGGAACATCGATTTCAATCTGAGATGCAAAGTGATGTATTCTCTCAGAATGTAGTGAATATCTGGAATTCCTTAACCCAGAAAAATGTGGAGGGATATAGGAGTTGGCAAAAGGTGAAGTTGAGCCCTTGAGTAGGTCAGCAATGTTCTTAATAAATGAAGGGGCTAGCCTGAGGAGCCGAATGGCCGACATCTGTTACTATTTATTAATTTCACATGCTATGTATTTGGAAATTAACTGGTTATTTTCCTGGAGTCGTGTTGCACAATGTTGCATTCAGGGACACCAGGTGATTTGTTTGAGTTAACCGTGGGTGGGGTATAGGGGCTGTATTCCCAGCGTATCTAGGTCTGTAACATGACCCACATCTAGAGAAGAGGTTACAGAGAGGGGAAGCCTGGAAAGAGAGATTGGGGGTAGGGGTCGATTCCTGACCCAGGCTGGATTTTCCAAGTACATTTCCAAAACTACACCTAACCATTGGAGTGGTCTCGATTTGCCCTTGTGTAGCAGGTCTGAAGGGCTGAATGAAACATCAGAACACAGAACTGAGGGACACGAGGGGGCCATTCGGCCCTTTGACACTACCCCACCAGTAAATAGGGTCACAGCTTATTCCATTGTGTACCCAGCTGCACTTTGCTCTCCATGCACCATTATCCCTGATTCACCTGTCTATGGAAATTCACATGAAGCCAGCCTCGATATAATACAAAGATTCAGTCCTCCCAAACTTCTGGGAAAGATAATTCCCACTGGAATGAATGGCCACTTGGTGAATTTTCCTCATTCTTGCTCTGACTGAGGTTGCAGGGTGCCACCGTTTCCTTTTCTAGTCACACTCCTCCACTGCTCCCAACAAATTTTAAATGTAACCAGTTTGGTGATATGGCCGATCATAAAGGTCTCAGACCGGGTCAGGTTCAGTGACAGGAACAAGTCAGGCAGATTTCTTTAGTCTGCCACAAGTAACTACTAGAACTAATGGATGTGCATGGTGGATCTGTGGTTAGCACTGCTACTTTGCATCCCCAAGGAGCTGGCCTCAATACCAACCTCGGGCGACACTCTTTGTGGAGTTTGAGCATTCTCTATGCAGGTATCTATGTAAGTTTCCTCACAATGTTCCAATTTCCTCCCACAGTCCAAAGATCCGCACCTTAGAGTGGATTGGCCATGCTAAATTGTCCATAGTGCCCAGGGATGTGTAGATTAAGTAGGTTAGTCATGGAAAATGCAGCATTACATGGATAGGGTAGGGGGTGCATGTCTGGGGGGATGCTGTTCTGAGGGTCAGTGTGGACTTGATGGACTGAATGTGCGACTTTCACACTGTAGAGATTCTATGAAAATGACAATAAATTTGGACTATACCCAATGGGTATCTATCTGATCCACTCTCGTCTAGGCCTTGTATGTTTCAGTAAGATCAACTCTCTTTCCAAGAGTGCCTTCATAATATAAGTTACTCATTCCTGGAATACATGAAGTGAAACATCTCCGAACTGCTTCCAATTTAATTATATGCTTTCTCAGATAAGGAAACAAAGAAAAATTAATCTCACACTCAGATCTTGAGTTTTAGTTTTGATTTCTCAGTGTTGTTGGCCTTTGTAATCCTCTTCCCCACAGAGCATTGGAGGCAGAGATTTTGAATATTTTTGAGGCACTGACAGAAGGTTCATAAATAACAACGGAATCTAGGATTATTGGGGATTAGCAGGAATGTGCGTTGTGGGGGAAATGTAGACAGTGGTACCAAATGACACGGCTCCAGAACATCCTGGAATATAAGCTAAAATGAAATTATAATATCGATAAAATGTTAAGGGGGAATCCAAGATGGCGATGATTCAGAAGGTCTGCTTTCCTGGGCTCTGCATCACAGCACAGGCCAAGTGGATCTCTAACCCACCCCATCGCAGCCATTTACTTAAAATTCAACACTAGAAAGAGTGATAGAATCTTTACTAATCCCGTTTTGTCAAAGGGAAATGGCAAAACATGGGAAAGTATCGAGTAAGTCCTAACACACGGTGCACCCGTCAGAAGCATCGAGCATGCCTGAGGCTGTAGCTGCAACCCACTCTGCTCGTTCGATAGACCCAGTTACTCACCAGGCCTTGGTCACTGAGTTCACCAAGTATGTGAAATGATTGAAGCCATGATTGAAGAAGGATTCAGCCGTGGCTAGAAATGCTCTCAGCCATGCTCCAAAAACAGCAACTTGACAGCCTTGGAAACATAACAGACAATGTCAAGCACTGAACTGCATTGACAGAGACCACGGTCGATTCCTCCTGGGAGAGGAAATACAGGTCCATACGTTAGCTGAACAAGATAACCACCACGAGAACAGGGACAGGATGAAGAATGTTCACGTCGTGGGTATGCTGGACCAGACAGCAGGTGGTCAGCCAATGAGATTTTTCTAGATCTGACTGCTGTGATTCCTTCAGTTCGAAGCTGAAGAGGGACGAGTGAAGACTAAGACAGTTCATCGGGTTATGGCGTGCAGGTCAGACTCAGACCAACACCTTCGCCCTGTCCTTGTGCAGTTACATAGTTATGGGGATAAACAAAGACTAATGGAAGCTCAGTATGGTTTCCAATGGCTTTAATTCACGAGAGCTCCAGCATTAAATTCTTTCAGGACTTTTAAGTAGCAGTGATTCAGAAAAGAAAATCTTTTGATGATATCAAGAGAAGAGTAAGGGAACTCTGGATTCAGTATTCCTTACGGACCCCAGCGATGCTCCATATTGCTTTCAATAGATCCATATGGATCCATACACTCTTCTGACTCTCCAGTGAAAGGAAAAACTTTGTAGACATTTTAAAGTAAGCTGGATATTTAGATAGTCATGTTCGTCTCTTAAAGAAATTTTGTTGGATTTTTCTGGTATTAACCAGTGTTAAATTAGAGTCAGGGATGGGTAGAGTTCTTTTAACTTCTTCATTAGTATTACTATTCGTTTTCTCTTTCTTTGCTTGTGTCTGGGGTGTGGCTTAAGCTGGAGGGAGTTACAAATGTGGTAATGATGACTAAGTGCCGCCCTAAGGGCAGTTGAAGCCCGATTTTTGTTATTAATTGCCCTAGATGCCATATTGGTAGCGGGCAGAAGATAAAGTTTTGGGATATGTAAGCGTCCCCAGTGGGCGGGGGATGTGGTAAATTCCCCTATCAAGTGTCATTGGCACTTTGGATTTTGTTTCGTTCTTTGTTTTTTATGTGTTTAGCTTTGGAAAGTTTTTAGAGTTTGTTAGTTGTAGTAGTTTTAGTTTGTACAGTTTTTAGGCTCAATGAGTCTTTTGTCATTAATGTTCTGCGATGTGTAATTTGATGTGAAACTGTTGAGAGTTCAAATGTTGCTACAGTGTGTTATGGATAATGATGTGCTTAAATGGTTTGCCTGAAACATTAAGTGGAGCCATCTGCCAGTCAAGAGGGAAAATGTACTTTCTCGTCTTAGAAAAGAGAGGGTGGATGTTGCCCTATTGCAGGAGATGCACCTTGATGATAAGGAACATTTGAAGTTACAGCAGGGTGGATTTGATCGAGTTTATTTCTCGTCTTTTAATACTAGGAGTAGGGGAAAAGCTATAATACATAGGAAGAATCGTCCATTTAAATTACTAGATTGTATTAAACACCCACGGAAGGATCATAATCCTCAAAGCCTTGAACTATGGGAAATAATACAGTATTTTGAATGTTTATTGCCACCTGGCGCACCCTCTTAAAATCTTGTTAGATGCATTTTCCAAATTCAGTTATCTTAAATCGTGGCACCTTATTGTAGAAGGAGATTTCGACTGTCTAATGGCCTCACGGTGGACAGAATGTCCAAATGTCCCCCAATACCCTCGTTATAATGTAAGCAATTAGTGGATTTGTGTGCAGAACTAGAGCTGGTGTAAGTCTGGAGGCAAATCTGCCTCACAAGTAGGGTTTTTATTTTCTGCTTTAACCTGCAGAAATGGAACACAAGGGTTGATCTCTTCCCCATCCCTGCCACAATCTTAGATTCGGTGGCATCCTGCACAATTGGGAATATTACCACAACATACCTGCCCCAGAGGTGGGATAGAATTCACATAAGAATATGTTGTATGCAGATGGTCTTATGTTTTTGTCAAATCCCGCAATTTCAGTAGCTCACGTGATGCAATACATTAATTCGCTTGTCGCCTTTTCAGGCTTTAAGATTCACTTTATAAAGTTGGAGGCCATGCCTATGGGAGGTATTGAGGAAATATCTGATGTTGAGTGCAAATCCTTTTAAATGGTCACGGCGGGGGGGGGGGGGGGGCGCTGTGGTGGGGGAGGGTTTTCCTATTTCTGTATATTCATTACATTCGTCTTTGATCATTTATTTAACATGAACTATGTCCATTTGTTTGACAAAATTAAACAAGACCATCAAAGATAGGAGGCACTTTCAATATCCTGGATAGGTCGAATAGCTCTTATTAAAATGAATGTCCTTCCTCATTTACTATATCCCATGTGAATACTTCCTTTGACGTTTCCTAGACAGACATTTAGGAGACTTCATGGCTGGTTTAGCTCTTTTATTTGGCACCATAAATGACTCTTTATCAAGCTAAGCAAATTGCAACTACCCCACAGATTGTGGGGAGTAGATCTCCCAGATAAAATCTATCAATGAAGCTCTTTATTATCCGATGTTAGTGTTTGCGCTGCTAAGAAGTCGGCGTCAATAGGGCTAGATATTGAACCCTCTCAGACAAAGTGAACCCTTATTGGTCTGTTGGTCTCAGACAGATTGACAACATTTATGGAGTATTGCCATAACCCAATAATTATCAATACTGTTAAAGCATGAATTACAATGCGTCAGATTGAGGGCAATACAGCCAAAACCATGTTTCTTACTCCTATAATTGATATACTGGGTTGTCATCCGGGGTTAATGGATTCCAGGTTTAAACTGTGGGCAGCCAGGGGTGTGCCTTGCTTGAATGATTTAGAATTAGTAGAATCCCTACAGTGTGGATACAAGCCCTTGGGCCCAGCAAGTCCACTTCGACCTTCTGAAGAGTAACCCACCCAGACCAATTCCCCGACCATCCTATATTTACCCTGACTAATGCCCAAACCTACACATCCCTGAACACTATGGGTGATTTATCAATGGTCAATTCATCTAACCTCACATCTTTGGACTGTGGGAGGAAACCCACACAGACACAGCGAGAATATGTTAACTCCACACAGCCAGTCACCCAAGGCTGGAACCAAAGTACAACCTCTTGTACTGTGAGGCAGCAGTGCTAACCACTAAGCCACCACGTGTTATTTGAGGGGTAAACAATGATATCATTTGATCAAATAACTCGTACGTATGGATTACCTAGTAGAGACCTCTTCTGTTATTTTCCAGATCAGAGATTTGATTTTTAAAAAACAGACTCTTACATTTCCGATAGAAAGAAGAGGATGCCTATTGCTTAGAATACACTGTCTGTCAGTACCCCTTATCATTAGTTGGAGAGTGTCCCCTCAGACGAGACTGTGCAGCTTTGTGATGTCTGCGAGAGAGAGGTGGGGGTTCAGAACACTTCGGAGACATGGGAGGATATTTGTGAAAATGCTCGAAGGATTTTGATCTGTAATAGGACCCATTCCATGCAGTTGAAAATTCTTCATAGGGTCTATCTGACCCCAGATCTCTCAAAATTCAAAGTGGGAATATCTTCAGCATGTGCTAAATGCAGAATGACTACAGGCACTCTTATTCATTGCTTGTGGTCCTGATGCAGGCTTCAGATATATTGGAGCACTGTGGTACGTGTGATAGAGTGAGTCTTGGGGACTGAATTGGAGGTGGACCTGGTTTCTCTTTTCTTTGGCCTGTCCAGGGTACTTTACACAGATGCACATGGGAAAGAAAATCCTTATTTTTTGTTCTAGGAAAAATATTCTGTTTTGTTAGATGTCTGAAACTCCCCGGGTTTGTTGGATCGTTGTAAGCTCTTCATGCACCAGGATGGTACACCACAAAACAGAGATTTACATAAGACATAGAACATAGAACATAGAACATAGAACATTACAGCGCAGTACAGGCCCTTCGGCCCTCGATGTTGCGCCGATCAAAGCACCCCTAACCTACACTAAGCCACTATCCTCCATATACCTATCCAATGCCCGCTTAAATACCCATAAAGAGGGAGAGTCCACTACTGCTACTGGCAGGGCATTCCATGAACTTACGACTCGCTGAGTGAAGAACCTACCCCTAACATCAGTCCTATATCTACCCCCCCTTAATTTAAAGCTATGCCCCCTTGTAATAGCTGACTCCATACGTGGAAAAAGGTTCTCACTGTCAACCCGATCTAACCCCCTAATCATCTTGTACACCTCTATCAAATCACCCCTAAACCTTCTTTTCTCCAATGAAAACAACCCCAAGTGCCTCAGCCTTTCCTCATAGGATTTTCCTACCATACAAGGCAACATCCTGGTAAACTTCCTCTGCACCCGTTCCAGTGCCTCCACATCCTTCCTATAGTATGGCGACCAAAACTGCACACAATATTCCAGATGCGGCCGCACCAGAGTCTTATACAACTGCAGCATGACCTCAGGACTCCGGAACTCAATTCCTCTACCAATAAAAGCCAGTACGCCATATGCCTTCTTCACTGCACTATTTACCTGGGTGGCAACTTTCAGAGATCTGTGTACATGGACACCAAGATCCCTCTGCTCTTCCACACTACCAAGTAGTCTACCATTAGCCCAGTAATCCATCTTTTTATTACTCTTACCAAAGTGAATCACTTCACACTTAGCTACATTGAACTCCATTTGCCACCTTTCTGCCCAGCTCTGCAGCTTCTCTATATCCCGCTGTAACCTGCCATATCCTTCCTCACTGTCTACAACTCCTCCGACTTTCGTATCATCCGCAAACTTGCTCACCCAACCTTCTAACCCTTCCTCCAGGTCATTTATAAAAATGACAAACAGCAATGGTCCCAAAACAGATCCTTGCGGAACACATGGCAGCCCTTTTTAGATTACCACGATACAGGCTTATCTGCCACTCTAAGAAGGGCTTTTATATAGCCATGACGATATTGTCTAATGAATCAACATTCAGAGAGGAAGAACTATGAACATAAAAATGTGTTTTTCGTTTTGTTATGCTGAGCTGTATTATTTATTCATTATTTATTGTTTATTTTTGTTTTTCTTTTGTCCGTGTAGTGTTTTTAACTTGTTTTGTATGTACATGCAATTGGATGTATTTTTGTTCAGTTATTTGAGTTATATTGTTATTGGTTTATTATAATATCAAAAATCTCTTTATCAATAAAAATATATATTTTTAAATGAAAATGCTAACATTGATGGAATAGAGTCCCAGAACTGTCTTTAGAGAGAACACTCATGGTGGTTTATATTGAGGGTCGCCACACCTGGGGTGATGGGGTGAGGTTGAGAGAGCGTCCCCTACATGGTAACCTCTGTCAGTGTGAGGAACTGAACCTGCGCTATTGGCCTCCCTCTGCATCACAAACGTGCCGTCCAGCCAACGGACTGGGAGGCAGTGTAACTGTTACAGTCAGAAACAGTCACAGACAAAGGGTAAGAGAAACATTCATAACAAGGAAAGTGGTACAATTCAGATAACAGTTAAGATAACACCTGAGGGTAAAACCGTTCTCTGTTTGCGATTGTATTTTATAACAAGATGTGTTTAGAAGCTGTCTTTGGTTTAATATCATTAAGGTGAGTCAAGTGAAATAACCAGAATTACTAAGTGTGATTGGATATCTATAAGCATAAAATAAGTGTAGATTTTTGTTTGGTCTGTGTAATACTGTTGCATGAAAGTATAAAGATGTTGGAATATATTGTTAGGAGTGTCCGTCCCCATGGGAAATGCCCTCAAACAGGCACTTGAAAAAATCCGGGGTAGAGGTGCCTGAGTGCAATCTGGTCAGTGACAGGAACCCAGGTGTTGAATGAGTGAAATTTCCTGTAACATGTAGTTGAGAAAACCGTCAGATCAGCGGAAAACTTATTAAGTGCCAGAGCACGTTTGAAGAGCTGAATGACTTCAGCATAGTTTGAATTGTGTATGAATTGAAAAACGGACATCTCTACTCCTTCCTCTTATGTGTTCCACACTGGGACACTGCCATTTTCCAGAAACTGGAAATTATTTGGAACATTATTTGGGACATTCCATAATTGGCATTCTCCAGAATATTCTATAACTGTGTATGTGTGGGGGGGCGGGGTGGCTTTTGCAAAGTCGAAAGATGGAGATAGAGAGAGAGTGAAGGTGCTGCATGTGGTAGTGAGAGTGAGGGATCATGAGCCTTGTTCAGGGATCAGTGCCATAACAGACATACAGTGAGTGTGAGGAAGCAGAGAGAATAAAGTGATACTTATCCTGACAGAGCGGGGAAGGTTATTGATGCTTGCTCTGTATTGCTGGACATTTCTTCAGACAGCAGATACTTCACTGAGCTGGGTGGTGAGCTCAGACCATGTTCGGTGGGTCTGGTGATGTGGCTCCCTCTGGGAAGAGAATGGTCCCCCTCTGTACTAGTCCATCCACTATATCCACCATGGTGTAATTGCCCCTTATCTGCCAATCTGCCATTTCCCTGCCCTTGCTCTGTATCCATCTCATCCTTTCCTATCTGTGTATTTGTCCTTTACAATGTTGTTATTGTACCCACCTCAAACACTTCCACTGGCAGCACAGTCCATATGCGTACCACGCTCTGTGTAAAAAAGTTGACCCTCAGGTTCATTTTTATTTTTTTTTCCTTTCCCAACATTAACGGATGTTCGCTAGTACTCGATTCCCGAACCTTGCAAAAAGATTTTGAAGTATTCACCCCATGCACGCCTCTCATGATTTGATAAGATGTATACGTCCATAAGAACCCTTAGCTTCAGTTTCTTACGCTGTAAAGAAATACATTCTAACCTGTCCAACGTCTCCCTATAACTCAGACCCTTTAGCCCAGGAAACATCTTTGTAAATTTGTTCTACATTCTTTCTAGATCAATAATATCCTTTCTAGAGCAAGCTGAACAAAACTGAACACAATACTCCAACTGCAGCCTTACCAACATCCTGTACAACTGCAACATAACATCCCAACTTCTTTACTCAATGTCCTGATGAAGGGCAACCGTGCACCTGATCTCCAACGTCCTTTTGTTCCACTACACTCCTTAAGACCCTCTCATTCATCATTAAACTCCTACCTGCATTTGACTTTCCAAAACGCAAGACATCACACTTATCTATATTAAAGTCCATTTGCTATTTCTCAGCCCACTTCCCCAGCTGATCAACGTACTGCTGCAATTTCTGATAACATTTTAACGTTCCTCACTGTAAACGATGGCTCCTATTTTAGTGTCATCTGCAAACTTACTAACCTTGCGTTGTGCACTCTCATCCAAATCATTGATATAGATAACAAACAGCAATGGGCCCAGCACCGACCCCTGAAGCACTCCACAAGTCACAGGCCTCCAGTCCGACAAGTATACCTCCACCATAGTCATTTGTTTCCTAATGTCAAGCCAATTGTGTCGCCAATTTGCCAGTTCACCTTGGATTCAATGCGATCTAAGCTTCTCGAACGGCCGATTATGTGGAACCTTATCAAAGGCCTTACTAAAATCCATATAGAATATGTCCACCACCCTACCCTCGTCAACCTTCCTGGTCACTTTCTCAAAAGTCTCTAACAAAATTTGTAAGGCATAATCCGCCATGCACAAAGCCATGCTGACTGCTCCACGTCAAACTCTGCCTTTCCAAATGCATGCACATCTTATCCCTCAGAACCTTCTGAAGTGGTTGAGCGAAAACAGGTGTGAAGCTGTCTATATTTCCCAGGCTTTTCTATGCAGCCATTCTTGAATAAGGGCACGACATTTTCTACAGCCCAGTCTTCTGGAACCTTGGCCAGAAGGTTTTGCCCCAGTCTTCTGGAACCTTGGCCAGAAGGTTTTGCTCTCGCCTCTTGCAGTGCTCTTATGTATATCTGGTCAGGACCAAGAGATTTGTCTGACTTTGTACATTCTAATATGTCCAACAGCACTTTAGATTAGATTACTTACAGTGTGGAAACAGGCCCTTCGGGCCAACAAGTCCACACCGACCCGCCGAAGCGCACCCACCCAGACCCATTCCCCTACATTTACTTTGCACCTAACACTATGGGCAATTTAGCATAGCCAATTCACCTAACCTGCACATTTTTGGACTGTGGGAGGAAACCGGAGCACCCGGAGGAAACCCACGCAGACACGGGGAGAATGTACAAACTCCACACAGTCAGTCGCCTGAGACGGGAATTGAACCCGGGTCTCTGGCGCTGTGAGGCAGCAGTGCTAACCACTGTGCCACCGTGCCGCCCACACTTCTACTGTGATATGGCCACTAGCAAGATATGACAACTAAACTCCCAAAGGTCACAGGTATTCATGTCTTTCTTCATGGTAAACACAGAGAGGAAATTGAGGACTTCACCAATCTCTTGAATTTTTACACATGTGTGCCTATTTTGGATTTTAAGACATCCTATTCTCTGTCTAGTTGTTCTTTTTCTTTAGTCTACAGAATCTGGATTCACCCTAATCTTCTCAGCCAAGGTTATCTCATACCCCCTTTTCACCTTGCTGATTTCCTTCTTCAGTAAACTCCTCTATCCTCTGTCTACCTCCAGGGATTCCCTTGATCCGAGCTGCATGAAACTGAGGCACGCCTCCTTTTTTCTGGTCACAACCTCAATATCTCTTGTCATCCAGGGTTCTCTCTTCCAGCCTCACTTTAACTTCACCCTCACAGGAAAATAGAAACCTTGAAATCGAGCTATCTCACTTTTAAAGCCCTCCCTCTTGCCTGAGATCCTTTTACCTCGAACCAAACTCCTCCGATCTTCCCCTGCAACCCCCTGTCCAATTACAACAAAATTCGTCTTGCCCCAATTTAGAACTTGAATCCGTGGAACAATTTTGTCCCTCCCATAACTATTTTAAAATTAAAACAACTCTAGTCACTTTTCCCAAAATGCTTCCCCACTTTACCTCCTCCACCTATCCTGCCCTATTTCCCAACAGTAGGTCGAGTCTGCCCCTTCCCGTGTAGGACCTGCCATATAGCTTGTGGAAACTTGCCTGGACATACTTAACAATTTACATTCCGTCTAAGTTCTTAAACATCTGGAAGTCCCAGTCTATGTAAGGAAAATTAAAGTCACCTATTATAACAACCCTATTGTTCCTGCAAGTCTCCCCAGTCTCCCTGCACATTTGTTCCTCTAATTCCCATTGTTGATTTGGAGGCTTACAGTGCAACCACTATAATATTACCATCCCCTCTAACTTCTTCGCACCATTCACAAAATCTCACTGGATATTATCTCAGTTATTTCATCTTTAAATACTGGTGTGATACTCGCCTTAGTCAGAACGATTGGTATTTAAACTGTTTCCACTTACATCTCTCCCTCGCAGTGATTTTCACATCCACGGCACCTCTTGTCAAGGCACAGTGGAGATATGGAGCTGTAAATGGATTGTAGGTCACATCCTGTCACTTCCAGCATTGGCTGCAAGTTTCCCCAAACTGGGCCGTGATCTAACACAGTGTTACCGAACAATGCAAAAGCCTGGGTTTATATAAGAACGAATCAGTGTGGTCTGCACAGCTCGCCACACTGGACATTTAGCCCAGGATTATAGATCAAGCATTGGTGTGGCACAGAGTTCCATTCTGGATATTGCTGGGATGCATTCAGCAGTACGATAGCTGGATCTACACAGTGCTCCATCCTGAATATATCATGGATGGGCTGGTTATGTGAGTTGGATTGCAAATGTGAGAGAACTAAACATCTGGCAATACCTTCATTTTGTGTTTTCATTCTTGTGATTGGATCCGCCCGACCCTCTGGATGAGTCATGGTAACTGTTGTTACAGCATCTGTGGTGGCAACATGACCAACAAATGGAGCAGAGGCTGCAGAGAGGACAGTCTCCGTAAAATGGAATGAGGAAATCACCATCAGATCAGCCATGGTCTTAGTGAATGTTGGGGCAGGATTGAATGGACCACTAATGCAACTTATTCATATATTTCTGTTTCTTCCAAGCAAACTCCCCTTCTCTCCCAGTGCCTCATACTGGTGGGGAGTGAGTCACCTCCTCCTGTTCCTGCGTAACAGGATCCTCGGGCCTCACTAGCCTCCAGATTTCCCTGTGCCCCAGTTTCGAGCAATTGAGTGCCTCCTGTCCCTTTATCACAGTCTCGAACAGTTGAACGACTGCCTCCTGTTCCTGTGCCCTAGTCTTCAGCAGTTGAGTGACTGCCTCCTGTTCCTGTGTCCCAGTCTTCAGCAGCTGAGTGACTACCTCCTAATCCAAAGTTTTGTGAAAATACATGTCCTCCTCCTGCTCCAGACTAACAGGCTCCAATAGCTCTGAGCTCCCCTGCTGCTCCTGTGGAATGGAATTGAGGGATTGAATGGCCTCTTCACATTCTTTACGGCTCTTCTTGACGAAAAATCTTTCTCCTGTTTCTGTAAAACACCATCAAAATCTGAATGATGTATTTTTGTTTTTGACTCTCAGTAATTGAGCAAACAAGCCGCCTGGCAGAATTCAGAAGCTGAATAGTCTCCTCCTGATCCCATTTTAAACACTCAAAATTCAATAGACTCTCAGAGATGTACATCACGGAAAAGATCCTTCGGTCTGGTCATCCATACCGCCCAAATATCCTAAATTAATCTTGTCCCCCTTGCCAGCAGTTGGCCCATCTCCCACTAAACACTTCCCATGCATGTATCCATCCAAATGCCTTTTTGAATGGT
Source organism: Chiloscyllium punctatum (assembly GCF_047496795.1). Lineage (NCBI taxonomy): Eukaryota > Metazoa > Chordata > Chondrichthyes > Orectolobiformes > Hemiscylliidae > Chiloscyllium > Chiloscyllium punctatum. Next base: position 27,413,419 of record NC_092748.1, on the reverse strand, counting down.
GTAACTGTACCTGTCTCCACCACCTCTTTTGGCTGTTCAATCTATGCACACAGCAGTCTCTTTGTGAAAATGTTGCCCCTCATGTCCCTTTTAAAATCTTTCTCGTCTCACCTGAAACCTTTGTCTTCTAATTTTGGATTCGCCTATCCTGGGGAAAAGACATTGACTGTTTACCTTATCTATGCCCCTCATGATTTTATGAACCTCGGTAAGGTCCCCCCTCAGCCTCAACTATTGAAAATAGTCCCAGCCAAGTCAAACCCTCCCTGTAACATTAACCCTCCAGTACCTGCAATGTTCTTTTAAATCTCTTCTGTACCCTTTCAAGTTTGACAAAATCATTCCGACAGCAGGGAAACCAGAACTAAAGACAATATTACAAAACTTGGCAAACCAATGTCCGGTACAGATGCAACATGTCATGCTAATATTTAGACTCAAAGCATGCACCAATAAAGGGAAGATCACCAAGTGCCTTCTTCACTGCGCTGTTTACCTGTGACGGCACTTTCAAGGAACTGAGAACCCGCACCACAAGGTGCCTCACAGGGCAGCGATCTGGATTTAATACCATCCTTGAATGACTGACTGTGTGGAGTTTGTACATTCTCCCCGTGTCTGTGTGAGTTTCCTCCGTGTGCTATGTTTTCCTCCAACAGTATAATGATATACAGGTAAGGCCATCCTAGATTGCGCATAGTACCCAGGGATGTGTAGTCGAAGTGGATTGTCCATGGGAAATGCAGCCACAGAGGGATAGAGTGGGGGGTGGTCCAGTAGGATACTGTATAGAGGGTCGGTGTGGCCTCGAAGGGTCGAATAGCCTGTTTCCTCACTGTAGGGATTCTATAAGTTCTATGAAGTTCTCCTTGATTGGCAACTTTTGACAGGATCCTACCTACATGTCTTGCCTTGATTTTTCTTGCCAAAATGCAAAACCTCACATTTCTCTAAAATAAACTCCATCTGCCACTCCTCAGCTCACCTAATCAATGTCCCATGATATTCTGAGAGATCATTCTTCACTGTCGACTTCACCACCAAATTTGTTATTATCTACAAACTTACTGACCATTCTTCACAAACCCAAGTGCAAATGATTTGTATAAGTAACATAGGGCAGTGGAACCACTCTTGATCTTTGGGGCACGCCACTGGTCATAGGTCTCCAAGTTTAATGAACAAATGTTCACTGTCATGCCCTGTCTCCAATATTCATGAAAATGTTGGATCTAAATGAAGATCTCTCCCTGGATTCCTGGCAGTCTAACCTTGCTAAACAGTCTACCATGTAGAACATTATGGTTTTCTTACTGTATTTCATAAAGAAAACATGCAATATCCTGCCTTCATCAATCATCTTAATGACTTCCTCAAAAATTCCACCGTGTCAGTGAGATGTGATCTCCAACGTGCAAAGCCCTCTTCAGTCCTTGTCTTTCCAAATGCTTATACATCCTTTCCCTCAAAATCACCTCCAACAATTTAGTCACCATTGACGTCAGGCTCACCAGTCTATAGTTACCTGGTTTTTCCTTACTTTCTTAAATAATGACACTATGTTAGCAGCCGTCCAGTCTATTAGCACCTCACCTGTGGAAATACAGATATATCAGCAAAAGGCTGAGCAGTCTCTTTCTTAGATTCCCACAAACTTCTGGGATACAACTGATCAGGTCCCAAGGATTTGTTCACTTTTATATGTTTTAAAATGTCTAACACCTCCTTGTAATACAGATACTTTTCAAGATATCACTATATATTTCTTCCTTCTGTCATTCATGTAAACTCGTCCACACTAAATACTGAGGAGAAATACTTGTTTCATATCCCTTCCATTTCCTGTGGTTGCACACATAGGTAGCCTTAATGATCTTTAAGGTGCCCTATTCTCTACCTAGTTAACCTTTTGCCACTAAAGGATTTGTAGGATTTCTTCAATGCCGCATTAACCTTATTTCTAAAGCCATCTCATTGTCCACATTTTTCTGGCCGGAGTTCCTCATTGATTATACACTTACTGCCCTTATACTCCCCTCGGGATTCACTTGATCTCAGCTCTGTTTACCTGACATAGGCCTCCTTCCTTACATTGATCAGAGCATCAATATATCTGGCCATCCAGCACTCCGTGCACCCACCAGACTTGCCCATCTCACTAATAGGAACACGTTGGCTCTGGACTCGACGAAACCAAGTTTTGATGGCCTTGCATTTTCCAACCTCCCTTTACCTGCGAATAGGGCATTCCAATCAGCCTTTCACAGGGCTCGCCTAGCACTTTCAAATTGGCCTTTTACAAAATTATAACTTTAATGTTTACAGCAGGTCTTTCCTAACCCACAACTCGTTTAAAACTAATATTTATGTGTAACAGACTTGAAAGTTAAATATATACTTCCTGCCTCTCTGTAACAGGCTCGAGAAGCTGAAAAGGCAGTACAGTAGAATGTACTGTATCCATTATTCGGTGAAGGTTTCCAATAGCTAAATTATTCTAAATTCCTCTTCATTGTGTATGGATTTTCACTAGAGTGTTTAAATATATTGAATTTTAATTAATGGTGAGTGGTTTGACTAGTAGCATCACATCTGGAACTCCCACTTCACATCTACCTTTAAAATAAGGAAATGTTGACATCCAAGCTACCTTCTTAAAATAGTTTGAGGCATTTACTTGGTCTATAGCAAACTGGGGACTCTTGGCTGGTCCAAAACCGATAACACCAAATTGGGTTTAGAATTACAATCCCTACTGTGTGCAAACAGACCATTCGACCCGACAAGTCCACACCAACGCTCCGAGGAGTAACCTACCCAGACCAATTCCTCTCCCCTATTATTACACATTTACCCCGACAAAGGCTCCTAACCCACACATCTCTGAAAACTACAAACAATTTAGCATGGCCAATTCACCTGACATACACATCTTTAGATTGTGGGAGGAAACCAGATCATCCAGAAAAAGCTCATGCAGACACTGGAGATTATTCACCGGGAGACTATTGGGTTCGAAGATCGCGTATGGTAGCCGTTAGTGTCTTTTGTTCCGGATGTTGAATTCGGTTAGTTTAAACAGTGTTTTGGGAATAAAGATTCTTTCAGTCACTGAGAGTTCTCTGGGTGTGAAAGAAGTGAAGTTGGGGGTTTTACAAAAGGTAATGAAGGCAAAGCTGGAGTTGGGGTTGCGTTTGTGAGAAAATGAGAGATAATTACAGCTATCGCTCGGCAATTAAATTTGGTGGAAACGCCACCAGAATCTTTGGAAATGGCTAGAATTCAATTTCAAATGAGGTACTTTACACATGAGAAGGAATTGAAATAGTTTGAATTATGATGAAAAGTAGAAATAAAAGAAAAGGAAATAAAGAAGAAAGAGAGAAGAAAAGTAGATAGTTTCAACTTCAAAAGTTAGCAATTAGAGAGGAAAGTTGGCACAGAAGGCGGAGATGAAGGTAGACGGTAGGCTGGATGAGGACAATAGTGAGGTTGAGCAACCCTATAGTCGCCAATGGCCTGATGCGGTTCTGTTTAAATACACCCAGGCATGATCTAAATTTGATGAGAAGGATGGGGAAGTATTTTGAACTTCATTTGAGAAAGTGGCTAAACAAATGCAATGGCCAGTGACCATGTAGATTTATTTGATTCAAACGAAGCTGGTGGGTATTTGCATCCCTATCGGAGGAGGTATCTGGCCAGTATGAGGTGGTGAAGAAAGCCATCTGAAGTGTATATAAGCTTGTGCCAGAAGCCGACAGACAGCGTTTCAGGAATTTAAAAAAGGGGCCCTGGTTAAACGCACATTGAGTTTGAAAGGATCAAACAAAGTCATTTTGAAAGGTGGATAAGGATATTAAAAACAGAGCAAACCTATGACACTCTTAGAGAGATTCTTATTTTGGAGAAGTTCAACAATTCACTTCCTGCGGTTGTGAGAAATCGTGTGGAAAATTAGAGAATTAAAACAGCAGGATTAGAAGCTGAAATGGCTGATGATGATTGGGTTCAGAAATCAAAGTTTGGTTTCTGTGAGAGATTGAGAAGAATGTGCGAGATTTTCTTAAAACACATCCCTGTAAAGGTAAAGTTTACTGGCAAAGGCCAGGAGTAGCAGGTAAAGAGGTTTCAGCATTAAGAGGTACAGGAGCATGTAATTCTTTTATGCTGAGACATGAGGAGCTATGTCATTCAGAAGGACTATTGGAGAGATGAGAAGTGCTCCATTATGTAACGTGTGGTTGGAGTGTCCAGTGGAAACATCAACAGATTTATTAGATTAGATTAGATTACTTACAGTGTGGAAACAGGCCCTTCGGCCCAACAAGTCCACACCGCCCCGCCCGAAGCGCAACTCACCCATACCCCTACATCTACCCCTTCCCTAACACTACGGGCAATTTTTTAGCATGGCCAATTCACCTGACCTGCACATCTTTGGACTGTGGGAGGAAACCGGAGCACCCGGAGGAAACCCACGCAGACACAGGGAGAACGTGCAAACTCCACACAGTTAGTCGCCTGAGGCGGGAATTGAACCCGGGTCTCTGGCGCTGTGAGGCAGCAGTGCTAACCACTGTGCCACCGTGCCGCAATGGGGAAGGAGGCCTTGAGCTTGGTGTTGGTGTTGCAACATTTCAGCATTTAAATTGCGAATAACATACACGAGCCAAATCCTTTTCACTAATCGTGACCCCTTAAATTTTTGGAGAAGTTTAGGGAGAAAAATACCAGTCTGTTTCGATTGAGCTTATTATTGCTGCCATACAGTTTGAAATTATACAGGTGACAGGGCCAGAAAACTTAAGGTTTGACACGTTGTGGAGACTTGGATGAAGAAAGACAAAGGCATTCTGTGGCAGGAATAAACTGATTGAAATCGAAATTAGTTGTGAACATTTGTATGCTCACAGTCAATGTAAAGTATATGCATTTCAGTCTGCTAATAGCGGAAGATTAGGAGGTCTAAAATGAATCCATCTTTGTATATTGATGTATTATTTTATTTAAAATGGAGTTGTGAGGATACTATCACTATAAAAAGATTATTTTCTCTTGGGTTTTTTGAAGAGAGGTTTTAAAGGCAGAGGTGCAGAACTGCTGTCTGAAAACAGTCCATGTAAATGACTGAGAAAGTCTCTAGGTTTTATTAAAACGGTGGGTATAATGGAAGGGCAGTGGGCAGCTCTCCCACATCAGGTTTCCGCGTTTTGCTTTTAGCTGCAGCATTCAGAAGCTGCTGGGGATCCCATAAGGGTTGGAAGCCTTAATACATGATCCCCAAATGAACAACAAATGGAGCAGAGACTACAGAGAGGGGAAGCTCGGAAACCACGGAGTGAGTGTGTCTGGGGAAAGGGATTTGCTGTATCCACCCCGGGTTTTCCAGGAACAGCTTCCCAAGATTCACTTTACCCAGGAGCAGAGTCTGAGGGACCCTGACTGAACAAAAAGTTGGTTCAAGAGCGGTGTCACCTCCTTCAACATGACTTGCAGCTTCACACTAGGGGGAGGATGGTACTGCCGGGGCTGTTAGGGTCACAGTTTCATTCAGATTCTATGATCCAGAACTTTTCAGGCAGATCTAGGTGACATATCCATCATTCGGTGATGGAGGATATATATGATGGATGAGGTAAATACATTGTTTCTCCCACAGCAAGGAGCTGTCGTGTGTATTCAGTATAGTGGGATTTCCGATGGTGTACATGGCATCTGCAGAGTCCCCATGACAATGGGGAGTGGTAGAGGAACTGAAAGAGCTCTCTCTCTATTAATATTGCAACGTCCCCATGCATAATACATCATGTTGGTGAATACCCACTGTCCTAGCAGCAGTCAGGGCCTCTTCATTCAGAAGCAGTCAGCCATTCCCATCGTCAGCGGGTCTCCACATAGAAAGAAATTAATATATATTGGACAAAGACGGTCCCCTTGATACACATTTCAAAACACCATCCCCACCACAAATCAACCACATCAAAGTATTCCATGTGTACGGAGAGCAATGGGGGCACTTGGAGTGCCAAGGAGCAGATGATCAGGGATGGAGCAAAACATCCCATGTCAGAACGAGTCTGAGTGAACCCCCTAGTACACAGTATCATGAAGTCCTGTAATCCCTCTCCATTTCAGTAACATACCATTATTCCTGTAAATGGAATGACAGGTTATATCATGTTAAATTCCACCTGCCAAACTATTATCTATTGTCTTTACCTCTCTGAATCTATTTGCAGACTCTCCACCCTCTCTTGATAAAGTAATCTCCTGCTTACCACAGTGACATCACCAAACTCAGCATCTGTATATCTGTTCCATCCTCCTGATCATTAATATAGACTGCAAATAGTTGAGAACCCAGCGCTGGTCACTGTGTGACCCTACCATTACGTTCTCTCTAACTGATTTATCCTGAGTGCCTGCTTCCTGTATGATAACCAGGCTTCCACAATTCCTGTGCAACACAGTCGAAGGGTCGAATAAGAACAAGGAGCATCTGTGAGGAATCTAACTCCTCGATGAGGCTGATGACAATGGGGCCTCTGTTCCACTTTCCTGCCATCTCTCCATCCTAAAACTCTAGTCTCTTGTTGTAGATTGTGCCTCGTGAAAAAAATCCACTCCACATCGACACTTTCAATTACTTTTAACATTTTACAGACTCAATGAGCTCTCCTTTCATTCTTGTAAACTTGAAAGTATAGGCTTAAACTGCTCAATTTCCCTTCATAAGACAAACACTTCAAATATGGAATAAATCTAATGAAGCTCTTCTGAATTGTCTCCAATGGAAATACCCATTCTGCAGGACACCCAAACTGTACTCCCGTTGCAGCCTCACAAATGCCTTGCATAGCTACACCAACACTCCCTACCTTTCTACTCTATTCTTTTATGAATAAACACTGAAATTATGCGTGCATATATCATTACTTGCAGTACATGCATGCAAGTTTTCTGTGATGTGCAAGCAGACACCCAGATCCCTCTGAACCTGAGCACTTTGAAGTTTCTCTCCATTTAGATAATAATTTATCTTTCTATTATACTGGCCAACTTGAATAGCCCCAAACTTATTCGCTTTAATTTTCCTTGCCAAATGTTGGCCCATTCACCCAACCTATCCATATGGTCTTAAAACCTCTTGCATCATCATTCCGAAGTAATTTCTCACTGATTTTAGTGTCATCTGAAAATGTGGTATCGCATTTTCTATACCGTCAACCGAGTACAGTAATACCATGGATTGAAAATGGTTGAGGCATGAGTACTGAAATCAATGGCACCCCACAAAGTGCATTTTCCAAATGAAAATGAGACATTTATTGCATCTGACTGCATTTTGTTGGTTAACCAATCCTCCATCCGAGCTAATAAATTACTCCTAAACCCATGTCGTCTGATCTTACCACTTACTCTTTGGAGAAGTGACACATCCAATGCCTTCACGAAGACCAGATATATTCCATCTTCAGGATTCCCACTGTCCACCTTGTTTGTCACATCTTTAAGTAACTCAAGCAAACACTTCAAACCTGATTTGTCCTTTGTAAAACCATGTTGACGCCGATGGATTGTGGCTTATCTTTTCAAATGTCAAAAACAATGGATTCTGATAATTGTCTTAAGTCACAATAGTTTTATCGTTACGTTTTACTCCCTAATGCATACATTTGTTATAAATACTTCCCTTTCGAAAACCTTCACGTTTTCTTTGAATTCCTGTTTAATGGGCAAAAGGTTTTAAGAGATCCTCTCCAATTGCTGTATAAGAGGCATGTGTGGCTGACTGGACTCATCATCATGCTGGTGTACAAACTCGATGGTAGATGTCTTTCTGGTGTTCCCATGTTGTCACCTCCAAGGACAGAATGACCTCCTCCTGTTGATGTGTTCGAGGATTGGGAGATTATGGAATTTCCTGTTGTTGTGTAACATTTTGAGGGGTAGATGGGTCTTCTCATACTTCTCCATAACAGGTGGAAACACTGAACGCTCTCCTCATGTATACCGGCGATGGGAGCGAGGGAGTAATTGGTCTTCTCTTGTTCCCATACAACAGACACATGTCTAAATTACCTCTTCCTTTCTCATGAAAGAAGTCTCAGATAGTTTTTATCTTTATCCAATTCCGTTGCAATAGGCTCGGTGGGTCTTATCCCAGTGTAACAATCTTCAGTCACTGTGTGACCTCTTCCAGTTCCTATGTTACAGACATGAGGAGGCTGAATGGACTAATCCTGTTGCTGTTTAACAGGATACTGGTGCAGCATGGCCTACTCTGGATCAGTGTTATAGGCTCGAGTGGCTGATTGGCCTACTTCTGTAAATGTATATCAGGCTCCAGGAGCTGAATAGCCTCATCCTGTTTTGGTGTAACAGGGTCGAAGGCCTGAATATCCTCCTGTTGTTCCTGTGTAACAGACTGGAGAACGGAATGGATTCCTCCATTATCTGTGTAATTCACTTCACTTGTTGACTCCTTCTGTCATCTATGTTGAAATAGGACACTCTTTAATTTTTGTAAACTCCAATGGCTACTGGGTCATCCTGATCATCCTTTCATTATAAGCTAGCACCTTCATTGCAGGAACCATCTCTGAGCTTCCAATATAACAACATCATTTCTTCATTGAAGAGACTAAATCTGTACACACTACTCCAGATGTGATCTCACTAAGACCCTGTACAGCAGCAGCAACACTTTACCAGCCTGTTGTAAGGTTCCCACCCAGGTTAGAGCTGTCTCAGCACTTTGGGGGAATAAAGAGCATTGTTGGAAATCATTGTCCTTCTCTACTACATCAGCATAACAGGAGATCTGGAGAAATTAAAGTTTGAGAAGATCATATATGATGTGGCGAGATGATCTCTACCATTAATCTCCCCAGACCCCTTGTCGCTCAGATTCCACAGAATCTAGTAAGGTGGAGCGCAAAAACAGCAAGGAGGAGCAAACATTGATGGGAGTTATATATCAAAGTGAAAGCTGCAATACAAATGCTGGACATGTTATAAAACAGGAAGTGAGATATACACATTTGTGGGTACTGCAGTAATAATGTACTGTTTACGTTATATCTAAACTGTGTTAACCCAAGTGAATGCTAATGCTGGGAAAATGGATCTCATGACCACGTGTGAGATGGTTTACATTAACATTATGTCGAGCACTGAGCTCGAGATCAGGTTATTTAGGAATTGATGTTGAGTGATCAGAAGAGCTAATTGAAACTTTTGCTGTAGAGGACCTTTTGGGAACAGTGACCACAATGTATTGGTTTTCTTTTATGCTGTTTGAGTACATGATAGTTTTTGTTTTATTTGAATTAACCGTTATAAATCTGAGTCATGCAAGCCATGAAGGTGTGAGGAGAAAGTGGGGACTATAGATGCTGGAGATCAGAGTTGAAGAGTGTGGTGCTGGAAAAGCACAGTCAGGCAGCACAGTAAGAGTAGATAAATTGATGTTTCAGGCATAAGCCCTTCATGAGGAATTAAGCTTATCGGCCAAGGGGGCTGAAGGATAAATGAGAAGGGGGTGAGGCGGGGGGAGGCAGCTGGGATTGCTGTAGGTAGATGAAGGTGGGATTGAAAGAGTTAGGTGATGAAGGGAGACAGAACACCTCATCTGCTGCATCCATTAAACCCAATGTAGTCTTCCCTACATTGGCGAGGCAGGAGGTCAACTTGTGAATCATTTCAGAGAACATCTCTGGGACAGCCACATTGAACAACTCCATCGCCTTGTGGCTGAGCACTTTAACTCCCCTTCCCACTCTTCCAAGGACATGAGGGTCCTAGAACTGCTCCATCGCCAAACCAGAACCACCAGAAGCCTGGAGGAAGAAAGCCTCCTCATCTGCCTTGGGACCCTCCAACCACAGGGGATCATAGTGGATTTCCCCATTTCCCCTAATCCCACCTTATCCCACTCCAACTTTCCAAGTCAGCACCGCCCTTTTGAATGTTCATTTATGTCCACAGTCCTTCCTTTCAATCTGGGCCACCCTCCTCTCCGACTATCACTTTCAACCCCACCTTCATCTACCTATTAGATAAAAGGAGGCAGCTTAGAAAAATGCCAAGTGTTGCAGTAAGCCAGTGGATTCAGAGAAATGTAGGACCCAGCAAAGGATGACCAAGAAACTGAAAAGAAAATCAGAAAGAGAAAAAGCGTGCAAACGAAAGAAAAACATAAAGACTGCTAAAAAGCGTCTATTAATATATGAAAAAAATAAAAACAAGGTCAAATGTGGAACAGTTGGTGCGCATTCAGGATAATTTATTGCAGAGAACAGAGAAATCGCAGGGAAAAGAAACAGTTTCTTTGTGTCTATCTTCATGGAAGAATGTCCAGAAATTCTTCCAGAAATACCAAGTGAGCCTGGGACTTGTGTAAATAAAGTCTAAGACCATTCTTATCAGTGATGAGGTCATCTTTGAAAAGAAAGCTGCATTGAGTATTTATAAATCTGACAGACTAGATGTACTTCATACAAGAATTTCAGATGAAGTAGCAATAGACATGTTGATTGCATCGCAGATTTTCACTTTATTTTCCGACACATTCCCGAAAGGCATTTAGCCAATCTGGATAAGGAAAAGGTTATAAATATTATCCAACAGTTTAAGAAAGGACGAATTTGGAGAATTGCAAACTACAGACCAGTTAACCTGTCAACCGCAGTCAGGTATCTCTTGGACTCGATTACAAAGAACATGCTACTAGATATTTAGAAGGTAAAAACATAACTGGGGAGTGTGAGAATGTACCAATGAACGGAAAACCAGAAGTGGTAAACATTTTTTTGGAATGGTTTGAAGATGATTCTTGTGGACATAGGCAATGAAGAACCAATGGATAACGCATAGTTGGATATTCATGAGCCTTTTTAAATAACTCACACACTGAGCTCATAAGAAATGTTAAACCTAGAGGTATTAGGAAGAACATATGCAAATGGGAAAGTAAAAATTAGGCTTACATCCATGTGAATGTAATTGGAATATAGGGGATGTTGTGCACCAGTTGCATCGAGCGTTGGTGAGACTAAACGTAGAATATTGTGTATCGTCCGAGTCCCAGTCTAAGAAAGAATATACTGATGACAGAGGAACTGCAAAAGGTATTCTCCAAATTAACCCCTAAGTTGGCAAGGTTGTCTGACGGGGTAACTCAGCCTGTAACTCGAGTTTCGAAACATGAGAGGTGATTGTAGTGTATCTTAGAAACATCGAAAGGACTGAATAACAGAGGGACATGAGGAAGTACAAGTAGGCGAGATCTGGGAGAATCCCATGATATTCTATACAGACAAGTAGAACAGAATAATCAGCAAACAGTTAGTGTCCATTAGAAACCAAAGGGGCAATCTGTGTGTCAAGCTTGAGAACATTGATGGATTGTAACATGAGACCTTCACATCTATTTTACTTGGGAGAAGGAGGATGCAGGTACAGAATTCAAGAAGATGGACTGGACAACTTTTGAACAGATTGATGTAAAGTACGAGCAGGGATTTGAGGCTTTGTTCTGTATAAATTTGGACCAATCTCCATGTCGGAATGAGTTGTATCACAGGCGGCTGTTGGGGTCAAGGGAGGAATGACCCTGATTGAATATTTTAATTAGAATCTGACCATAGGGGAGGTGCCAGAGAACTGGTGGACTGCTAATACGATTCCATTTCACGGTAAGGGTGGGAGAGATAGGCCAAGGAACTATAGACGAACGAGCATCAGATCATTGTTAAGGAAACTACTGGAGAAAATAGGGAAGGAGAAAATTGAACTCCAATCAGAGTCACAAGGTTTGATCAGGGATAATCATCATGAATTTATCGGAAGGGAGTCGCATCTAATTGATTTGATTGAATTACTTTGAGGAGGTCAATTGTTTAGTTTTGTAGGAAGGCCTTTGATAAATTTCCAGCTTGGATACTGAGAAATAATGTAAAATCTCACAATATGAAGGATACCTGGACAGGTTACAAGGAGAATTGTCTTAGTGGCAGGAGGCAGAGGGTGGTGGGAGAAGGCTGTTTGAGTGACTGGAGACCAGTGTCCCCTGGTATAACACAGGGATCAGTGCTGTGTCCATTATTGTTTGTGTTATTCATAAAAAACAGATGTGAATGTGGAGGGAGCTAGGAGGAGAGTGGGGGAGGTGTGCTAAGTAAGTGTATGTTTGACATAAAGATTGACCGGTTGGTTTGCAGTGAGGAGGAAGGCCTTAAGTTACAGGAAGATGCAGATGATTGGTCAGATGGGCTGATCAATGGCAGATGGAATGTAACCCTGATAAATATGAGGTGATGCACTTTGGGAGAAGGAACCAGGCAGGGGAGTACTCAATGAATGGCAGCACACTGGGAAGTTCAGATTGTGCTTCTCCACACATCCCTGAATGTGGCTGGACAGGTTAATGGACTAGTTAAGAATTGGACCTTGGGTGTAGCGTTTCCTAATCAGGGTGTAGATTATAAGAGCAATACAGGGCTTTGGTTAGGCCAAAATGGAGTACTGTATGTAGCTCTGGGAGCCACATTCCAGGAAGGATGTGATTGTACTGGAGGGAGTGCAGAGGTGATTCACCAGGATGTTCCCTGGGATGGAGCATATCAGCTATGGAGAGAGGCTGGATAAGCTTGGGTTGTTTACTTTGGAGCAGAGAAAGCTGAGGGGTCCGTGATTCAGGAGGATAAGATTATGAGGGACATGGACAGGGTGGATAGACAGCAGCTGTTCCTTTTAGTCAGAGGGTCAAGAACAAATGAGCACACTTTTAAAGTGAAAAGTTTGAGGTTCAAAGAGGATTTAAATAGTTTTTCACCTCGAGGATGTGGGGTTCTGGGATTACTTCCTGAAAGGGAAATTATCACGGGTAATCTCACAATCATTAAAAAGTACTTGGACGAGCACTTGGAAGTGTCATAACATTCTAGGCTATGGGCCTGGTGTAGGAAAGTGGGACTAACATAGATCGTGCTGTATTTCTGTTGGCACAGAGTCTATGTTCCTGTGAGTGTATGGTGTGGAAGGTCAATTATTGAGCAGTTTAAGGCAGGAATTGATGGCTTTTCGAAGATATATTCACAAGGGTTAAAAGAGTGAACTGTAATAGCTTGTTAAATTTTGTCAATGTGAGAAATATGAGAAAACAAGTGCAGTTTCCTTACAGTTTGAAACCAGAGAATAGAGAACGGAGAATAGGGAAATGGCAGAACTATGAAGCCACTACTTCAGTTCTGTCTTCACAGAACTTTCAAACAATACTATGAAAACCAAGTCTGGTGTGGAAAAATGATAGAGTACATTGAAACAGAATGGGAGACAAATGAAAGAGAAGCAATGGAGGTAAAACATGTTGATTTTTAGAAAGATTTTGGTAAAGCTCCAAGCCCAATTTGAAAAATCAAATCTGAGTGGATTGGGGCTAATATATGGCCATGTTTTCAGAATGGGACAGCTGGCAGGAAATGATGAATAGAAATAAACAGACTCCTCAAGCAACAGCCTGACATTGTCTGTAAGGTATGATTCTGTGAGTATGACTATGTCCCAGACTCCCCATTACCGTCCCCGAACATCTCCTGTCTCATCAGCAGGATGGACACAGCAGAAGTGGCGGCACAGTGGGATACAGTTGGAAGGGAATTGCTCTTGAAGTCCTCAACAGTGACTCCGTATCCCATGAAGTCTCATAGCATTAGTTTGCACATGGGAAAGGAAGCCTCCTGCTGATTACCATGTACCAGCCTCTCTGAACTGATGAATCAGTACTCCTCCATGCTGACCAACACTTGAAGGAAGCACTGAGGGTGGCACGGACGCGAGACCTACTCTGGGTGGGGGAATTTCAATGTTTACCACCAAGAGTATTTCAGCGACAGCATTACTGATCAAGCTGGCCAGGTCCCAAAGGATATAACTGCTCGACTGGTTCTGCAGCAGGTGGGGAAAGAACCAACAAGAGGAAAATGCATACTTGAACACAGCCTTACTAATCTGCCAGTTGCAGAAGTATCTGTCCATGACATTATCGGTAAGAGAGACCACCGCATAGTCATTGTGGAGACAAAATCACACCTGCACATTGAGAATAACCTCCACCATTTTGGGTGGTACTATCACGTTGCTAAACAGAGCAGACTTCGAACAGATCTAGCAGCTCAAATCTGGATGTCCATAAGGTGCTGTGGGTCATCAATAGCAGCCAAGTTGTACTCCAGCATAACCTCATGGCCTGGCATATCCCCATTGCAACAATTGCCATCAATCTAGAGGATCAACATTGGTTCAGTGGAGTGTGCAGGATGGCAGGAGCAGCACCAGGCATACCTGATAATGAGCTGTCAGCCTGGTGAAGCCACCAAACAGGACTACTTGTGCGCCAAACATCATAAGCAGTAAGTGATAGACAGAGCTAAGTGATCCCACAAGCAAAGAAACAGATCTAAACTCTGCAGTCCTTCCACATCTAGCCGAGAAACTTTGGGGACAATTAAACAATTCATTGGAGGAAGAGCTTCCACAAATAAATCCTTCCTCCATGATGGAAGAGCCCAGCACTTCAGTGTATAAGATAAGGCTGATGCATTCGCAACAATCTTCAGTCAGAAGTGCTAAGTGGATGATCCATCTCAGCCTCCTACAGTGGTCCTCAGCAATTCAGTTACCAGTCATCAGCCAATTCGATTCAGTCCACTCGATATCCAGAAACAATTGAAGATACTGGATACTCCAAAAGGTGCATAATCTGACACCATTATGGCAATAGGACTGAAAACTTGTGCTCCATAACTTGCCACTCCCCTAGCCAAACTATTTCAATACAGTTACAACAATGGCTTTTCCTGATTATGTGGAAAATTCCCCCAAGTATCTCCTGTATGTAAAAAGCAGAACAAATCCAATCCGGCCAATTGCCACCCCATCAGTCTCCTCTCAATCATCAGTAAAGTGGTAGAAGATCTCAGTGTTTTTAAGCAGCAACCTGCTCAGCAATATCCTGGTCAATGATGCCTAGTTTGGGCTCCACCAGGACCACTAAGCTCCTGACCTCATTACCGTGGTTCAAACATGGACAAAAGAGCTGAATTCCAGAGGTGGGGTGAGAGCGATAGCCCTTTAAATCAAGGCTGCATTCGACTATGTGTGGCACCAAGGGGCCTTAGCAACACTGGAATCAATGGGTATCAGGGGCAAACTCCCTGCTGGTTAGAATCATGCCTGACACGTAGGAAGATGGTCATGGTTGATAAAGGTCAGTCAACTCAGCTCCAAGTCTGTATGAGTCCCTCGAGCAGTGGCCGAAAACTTCTTCAGGGCTCCTTCATCAATGATCTTCCCTCTATTTTAAGGTCAGCGGTGGGGATGTTCGCCAATGATTGCACAATTTTCTGCAACATTTGTGGCTCCTCAGATACTTAAGCAGTCCATGTCCAAATGCGACAAGATCTTGACAATATCCAGGCTGACAAGTGGCAAGTAATATTCAGGCCACACGAATGCCAGACCATGACCATCACCAATAAAATATAATCTAACCTGCCCCTTGGCATTCAATGGTGTTACTGTCACTGAATCACCCAGCATAAAATTCCTGGTGGGTAATCATTGCTCAGAAACTCACTGGTCTCGCTACATGAACACAGTAACTATAAGAGCAGGTCCGAAGCTAGGAATACTGCAGCGAGTAACTCACATCCTGACTTCCAAAAGTCTGTCCATCATCTACAACGCATAAGTCAGAAGTGTGATAAAAGTCTCCCAATTTGCCTGGATGAGTGCAGCCCCAACAACACTCAAGAAGCTTTACACCATCCAGGACAAAGCAGCCAGTTTGACTGTCCCTTCATCCACAATGTTCCACCATCAACGCTCAGCAGCAGCAGCAGCAGTGTTTTACCATCTACATGCTGCAATGAAATGATTCACCAAAGATCCTCAGAGACTATCTTCCCAATCCCATGTCTATCTGGAAGGACAAGGGCTGCAGATGTATGGAAATACCATCATCTTCAGGTTCCCCTCCAAGCCATTCACCATCCTGACTTGGAAATATATCACTGCTCCTTCACAGTCACTGGGTCAGAATCCTGGAATTCCCTCCCTAATGAAATTGGAGGTCAACCACAGCAGATGGACTGCAGCGTTCAACAAGGCAGCTCACCACCACCTTCTCAAGGGCAATTAGGGACAAGCAATAAATGCTGGCCCAGCCAGTGACTCCGAGATTCATGAAATAAATAAATATAAATTAACAGAGGACGGTTGCTGAGGTGTTACAGGGATCGGTGCTTGGGGCCCAGCTGTTCACAATGCCCTTTAAACATTTGGTTGCTGGAATCAGATACAATATATCCCAACCTGCTGACAGCACTAACGGATGAGGGATTGTGAGTGGGTGAGGAGGATGTAAAAAAGCACTGAGAAGACTAAGACAAGTGGAGTGAATGGGTAAATACGTGACAGATGGAGAACAATGTGGATAGAGGTGACGGTGTGCCTTTTGGTGGAAATGATAAATTGGCAGCCTACCATTTGAAAGGGATTGGTTGAAACATGTTGATCTACAAAGGGATGTATGTTCCTTTTTGTTGTTTCCTTCTGCATAAACCTCTGAGGCCCATGCACCGCAGTGAGTTCTGTAACCAGAAGTTAATACTGGGCATGGAGATTGGCACGCTGCCCAGTGTACACAGACCCACCAAGTGGGGAGCTGTAACATTGAAAAGGATCTGCATCTCCTTGTACACCAGTCGCTGAAAGTAATATTGCAGGAACAGAAAGCAGTGAGGAAGATAAATGGTGTGTTGACCTTCATTTCAGGGGGATTTGAGTCCAGGAGAAAAGGTGTATTACTGCAGCTGTACAGGGCCTTGGTGAGATATCATCTTGAACGTTGTGCAGTATTGTGTGCAGTTTTGATCTCCTTACCTAATAAAGGACAAACCTGACATTGATGGAGAGCAGTGAAGGATGACCAGACTGATCTCTGGGATGACGGGCTTTTGTTGTGGGAGCAGAGTTTGGGGTGACTGGGCCAGTATTCCATGGGGTTTAGGAAAATGAGTGGAGATCTCAGTGAAATATATAACACTCTGACAGGGTGAGATAGATTGGAAACAGCGGTGACAATTCCCCTGGCTGGGACTTCTAAAACATGGGGCCACAGTATTAGGTACAGACAGGCCATTCTTCATTGAGATGATAATAAATGTCTGCTCTCACTGACTGGGGAACCTGGGGAATTCGCTCGCACCTGGAAACCAAGACACTGATTATAAATAAGGATTTAGAGACAGTAAAGGGATGGTGGGAGAGCAGGAGTACGGTATGGAAATGAAGGGCCAATCATCATTATATTGAATTGGTTAGCAAACTCGATGGACCAAACGTACTACTGCACCACCTATTTTATCGCTTCCCAAGGTTACTCACATTAACGGATATGTATATCGTGTGGGGTAAGTGCATTGAGGAGATTTTTTTCATGAACTAGAATGGGGAGGCTAAATGTGTTTTCCATTCCTGATGTTTCTGTGCAGTCTGTGGGAAAGCTCTGTAAATGCTGTCACAAGCTCTCAGATATTAGGAAGGAGGTTTCTGCAGGGTCGACAGGCCTGTGTTCCCATTCCGTTTTCTGACATTGCTGCTGAGGCCGGGTGTTCTGTCCGGCTTCATCGTTTCAGACCTCGGAGTAGTTTGATACAAATGAGTGCCCTTGCTTGGCAATTTCAGAGACCATTGAAATGTTTATCCCATGTCAGGGTCTTTGGAGTCACTTTTAGGCCAGCCCAGGAAATCACGGGAGATTCACTTCCTAAAAGTACAATGGAGAAGGAAATTCTGTTTACAATCGATATTGGCTTCAAGGTCACTGTTACTGATTCCAGATTTTAGATCTCGATATTTTATTAATTGTCTTTAACTTCCACCCTCTGCCAGATCATTAACCTGGTCTGGATTAGTAATCCAGTAACATTTCCACAACAGCACCATCTCCACATGGGGACCTGTCAAAAACCACACTAAGCGGGTTATTTCTGTGCTGCTTGACAGCTCTGTCAAAAAGAACTCCCACCAATTTGACTGTCATGATGGGACTGAGGGGGTGGTAATTTGTCAGATTGTAATTATTCCCGTTTTAGGGGACTGGAAATAGCTGGGTAATTTTCCACATTGCCAGGGAGATGTCAGAGTTGGAGCTGGAATGAAGCAGCTTCCCCAGGGACACGGCTTGCTGTGCAGCACAACTCTTCAGTTCTATTGCAGGAATGGGGTCAGGACCCATTGTCTGTGCCGTATCTACTGTGTTCATCTGTTTCTTCATGTCACGTGAAGCGAATCAAATTGGTTGAAGACTGGCATCTGTGATTCTGTGGGCATCATGATGAGGGTGAGGTGTATCATCAACTCAACACTTCTGGCAGAAGATGGTGCAGATAAAACATCCTTCTCTATTACACTGATGTGCAGGTCTTTCCATTATTTAGGAGGGAATGTTTGTGGAGCCCTCTCTAGTCATTTGTTTAATCGTCCATCATCACTTACAACTGAATGTGACAGAACTGCAGTGCTTTGATCAGATCTGTTGGTCAAGTCTGGTAGCTTTAATGAGTTAGCATCTGGTTAAAATTCATGTGGTTCTGACTCTGCCATCTTAACCCACACTCGTCACTGAGCCATAGATGGTGTTGATGGTAATGACAGACTGAGGTGTTATCCTGGCAAAAAGTTACAGGTTGTGGTTTAATGCATGTCTGCTTCTCCTGCTGCTGTGGTCTACAGCACTAAATGAATACACAATTTCGAGCTGCAATATCTGCAATGCAATTCTGCTGTCTGTTCCCCAATTCTCACTGAGACCCATTCACCCATCAGCCCTGCACTCAGTGACCTAACCTGGTTTCTGATGTGGAAATACTTCCATTTTCAAACTCTCATTCTGCTGAGGGTCTCTCCCTGGGTCTTGCTTCCAATCTGACACATTCCGCAAAAGAATTTAACTGATCTTAATGCAAATGTTTAATTCACCTGAATCTTTTTCCTTGAGAAATAGCATCTTCTGTATTTAAAGTGAATGTTTTTCCTCTGTTTCTTTCCCTGACCATGATTAAGAGCTCTGTAGTGTCAGTGATGCCAGCATTATGTAATTGCAGAGCCAATGAATTCTCTGGATTCCCAATCATTTTCACCACATTGTTTATTTTCTCTTTTGGTTTGATGCCTTATCACTCATGGCTGCCTTGTTCTCCCATGAGTCTGTTTCAAGGTCTTGGGGTTGCATTTCTGGTTTTATCTTCCGAATTATCCGCAGAGCCTCCTCCCATTGCTGCTCCATGGTCTTTCCTGCTCAGCTCCCCTTCCAATGAACTCTGGCCAGCTCCTCCCGCATGTCTTGGTAGTTACATTGTTTAATTATAACGACATTACATCTTGAAGAGAGCATTAGATATAAACTGAAAAAAGGAGTTTTGGGAGATGGGACACAAAGAATAATTGGTGGATTTCTTAACTAGATACAAAGGGAGAACGAGAGAGAGGATATAGATATGTAGATGTGGAAAATGAGAAAACTACATTATCGAAAGAAGTAGATGAACATCCCCCAATGTTTTGGCAATGCCTGTGTGCTGTGGTCCTTGGTACAATGCATGTACAACAGAGTAATATGTCTAAATGCTGAACTGATGCCAGAATATATATCTCCAATAATATGACAGACACTAGCTTTGGAAAGAACCCAGCAGGCCAACATATTGAAGTCCCGTTAGAAAGGGGATTAACTGAAATAAGTTGGGACACAGAATCAAGAATTTGGAGCACACATCCTGGTAAGAATGAGAGATTAGAGTTGGGAATTCCAGAAAAGGAGGGAACGTTAAGACGATCAAATCATTTTTAATGTTTTATCAATTTTATACATCATATGCATCATTTTTCGTTAACTGTGTCTCTGTTGTTCATTTACAATGTATTGTGCACATATGAAAAATGCGACTTATCTGCACACACACATTGATTAAACAGTGTATATAAAATCATTTTTCCACCATTGAAACTGTCCTGTTGTTGTGTTATGAGGATACAAGAACACCAACTAGCCACCAAAAGACATGGCGCACTATCACTATGTTCCATACATACAGACAAAGAAGGGCACCACTTTGACTGGGACAAAGCACACACACATATTAAGACACGCAAGGACCTTCTTAGAAGAATGGTATTCTAACCAGAAGTCCATCAATAGACGCATCAATTTAGATCCGGTCTACATTGTCTTGTTAAAATAACCGGAAATGACATCACCCACTTTAACAAACCAAGACCTATAAATAGAGAGGCGGGACATACCACCAGCGCTTCAGCAGATCCTCTCACTGATGATGTCACCTAGTCATGGTGACGAAACATCTGAAAACATGCCTTCAAGCTCAGTGAACTAACTTGCACACATATAAATTGTTATTTGTTGTTTATTAGTGGAATTTAGGAGTTCTCTGTCGCTCACGTTTTGACAGATTATGATGTGAGGTGAGCTTTTCTTGGTGTGTGATTTTAATTAACAGAGGGGTTCGACATTGATGTCATAACAGTTTGGGGCCTTGTCGTGTGGCACTTGGACCGACTTGAACAGATTTGAGATACAACAAGTCCCAGCAAATTCCAACTCATTGCAATTACTGTCTTTAATCTTCAAATAAAACCAGTGGAAAAATTCGTTTAATTTTGTTACTTGTGGTTGGTAAAATGAAAAGTGAGGGAAATGGCTTTGAACATTACTAAAGAGGTTTCCAAATTTTCCAAGGAAGTTTAGAAAGACAGAAGGAGGACATCTTTTAGAATTAGTAAATAGGTTGGAATTGGGTTTAACCAGGGAGAAAAGGGAAGTTGAAATTGTAATGGAGTTAGTTAAGCACTTTGATATATCAGAGAAATAGGCAACTGCAGTAGAATTATAAAAACTTAAATTGCAAATGTGGCAACTGGAGTTAGAAGATAAATAAATGGACGGAAACAGAGAGAGACAAAAGAGAAAGAGAGGAAAAAGAAAGAGAGAGGGGATTTGAAATTCAGAAGTTGGGAATTAGACAAGAAAGTTAAATTAACAGGATGGAGATGAAGGGAGAACGTAGGGATGTATACAACTAGGTTAGTACCTTGCCATATTTCAATGAGAAAAATGTCAAAACCTTTATTTCATTTGAAAAAATGGCTAGGGAGATGACGTGTCCAGTGAACTTGTGGGTAATGCTCGTTCAGACTAAGCTGGTGGGCACAGCTGGTGAGGTATGTGCAGCGCTGTCAGATGAGGGATCAAGAGATTATCAAGATGTCAAATTGGCTATTTTGATTGGTTATGAATTGGTACTAGAAGCATATAGACAGAAGTTCAGACAAATAGAGACGGAACCAGGTCAGACTTACATTGAGTTTGAAAGAATTAACCAAAGTCATTTTGATAGGTGGTTGCTGGCCTTGAAAATGAATAAGACCTGTGAGGCTTGAAGGGCGATTAATCTGCTGGAGAAGTTAAAAGACTTACTTCCAGAGATAGTAAGAATTCATGTGAATGAATCGAAAGTTCAAGAAGTGAGAAGCGCGGCAGAAATGGCAGGTAAATATGCATTGTGGCATGTGATGAAATTTAGCTTCTGGCAGGAATTTCATCCTGTGAGGGATAGAAATTGGGAGAAGGGACGATCACACATTACAAAGCGAACAGTAGCTCACAATAGTTTACCATAGGTGAAGAAAGAAGCCCAAGGGAGTTGAAAGGTGGTGAAAGGTCTCAGGTGCTCTCACTATAAGGGAGCGTAACACATAATATTACAGTGCTGGTGGTTTAAGAAGGGCACAGGGAAAAAGTTGTTTTCACTGCAGTAAGCTGGCACACACCGTGCTGGGCGTTAAAGGAAGACACTTTGGGGAAAGATGCGGTAGAAGAGGCTAAGCCCAGTGGCATTAAACAAACTGGTAAAGGAGACCCCAAGTGGAGCCGAGGAGCTGCAGGAGATTGCACAGCCTAGGCAAGGGCTGGGTATGGAGGCAGTGCCTGATCTCTCTAAAGAATTCACCTCTGTAGATAAAGTTTACTCAGAAAGAACAGGGGGAGAAGGACAAGAAGTTATAATTTTGTGAGATACGGGATCTGCTCAGTCTCTAATAGTTGAGAAGTGAGGCACCGGAAAAGCACAACAGATCAGGCAGCATCCAAACAGCAGGACAATCGAATATCAGGCGGAAACCCATCGTCAGGAGGGGTGGGGGGACAAGGGGGCTGAAAGATAAATATGAGGGTAGTAGCTGAGCTGGTGGGAGGGTCACTGGGAAGGCAATAAGATGATGTAAGTTGGAGTGATAGTGATATGTCGGAGGGTAGGGTGGAGTCGATAGGTGGAAAGAAAGATGGCTAGTTAGGGCAGTCCAAGAGGGCAGTGCTAGGTTGAACAGATGGATCTGGGAGAGGTTGGTGGAGGGGAGATTTGGAATTTGGTGAAGTCAAAGTTGATGCTGTACAGTTTGAGGGTTCCAACAGTCCTACCACCGATAGGTGTCCTATCACCCTCCTCTCCGACCTACCAAAATCACACCCCAGTTGCATCTTGAACCCCAAGCTCCCTTCCATCCGAGCTCCACCCACACCCTCTCATTTATTTCTCAACCTCCTTCCCCCTCCCGTACTTCCCACTTTCCTGATGAAGCATTAATGCCTGAAACCTCAATGCTCCTGCCCCTCGGATGCTGCCGATGTGCTGTGCTTTTCCAGCCCCACACTTTTCAACTCTCATCTCCAGCATCTGCAGTCCTCACTTTCTCTCACCCTCTCATAGTAAGAGGTGAAAGATTTTTTCACTCTTTCTGGCATGTTAATCAAGAGTGTGTTAATTTGTGGAATGGGGACAGAAATTAAGCATTCCCTTGTGTTACATCAGGATGGAATGCCAAATCAAGATTAGGGAAGTAACAGTGACAGTGAGTAACAGAGTGTCAGTTCCAGGAATACAGTTTGTTCTTGGGAATGATTTAGCAGGAGGCGAGGTGGGATAGGCACCCCTTGTGGTGGAGAAGCCAAAGGAAGACGAGGGAATTGGTGATTTAAAAGAAAATTACCCAGGAATTTTTCCAGACTGTGTAGTAACAACATCCCACTGTCATAAGTTACAGCAGGAAGGAAAAACGAACGAAAAAGACAAATGGGTTGATGCTTGGTGAACTGACACCCTGTTTGATGTAACGGTGCAGGAAAACCCTGAATAGGCAGAGGGTCAGGCAGAGGTGTTTAGTCCAGAAAGGCTAATGGACTTACAACAGATATATACTCACACATACACACACACAGAAAAGGAATCAGAATATATTGTTGAATGTTATTAACTTAAAGATAGAATCATAAAATTAAAATGGAGACCCCAATAGGTTACTGCAGAAGGGAAATGGGCCGAAGTGCACCAGTTTGTGTTAGCAGTAACGTACAGTGTTACGGGTAGCTCATAAACTAACTGCAGGCGGTCACCTAGGTGTACAGAAGACTCAGGCTAAGGTACAGAAGCATTTCCACTGGCCTGGAATGCACAAGGACGCGGTTAATTTTTTTTATACGTGACATACATTCCAAATGGTAGGTAAGTAACAGGCAGTAATAAAACCAGCACCTTTCTTGCCAATTCCTGCATTGAAAGAACCTTGCATGTGGGTTATGATTAATTGTGTAGCTCCCCTTTCTAAAGTAAAAGTGGAAACCAATATTTGCTGACCATATTGGATGTGTCTACCAGATTTCCAGAGGCAATTCCATTATTGGAGTGTTAAGGCAAAAAGGGAGGTGGAGGAGTTGGTAGCTTTCTTTACTCACTGTGGACTGCCCAGAGAGAGTCAGTCAGACCAAGGATCTCATTTTACTGCTCAGCTGTTTAAGGAAGTCATGGATGGCTTCGGCATACAGCACTTCAAATCAAGGGCGTCCCATCCTGAATCCCAGGGATCCTTGGAAAGTTAGCATCAGACGCTGAGGACCATGTTAACAGCATACTGTCAGGGTTGGCCAAATGATTGGGATAAAGGTGCCCCATTAAATTGTTTGCCATTAGAGATGCCCCAAATAAATCTACTCACTTTACTTCCTTTGAGTTAATATTCGTACATGAAGTGAGAGGTCCTTTGAAATTAATTAAATGTAAATTGACAGGACCGAAGTCAGAAATCTCACATCTGGATTATGTGTATGAGGTGAAGGAGAGAGTAGATGGAGTAGGTGAGTTTGCTAAACAGTATCTGAAGAGCACAGCATAGAGTGAAGCAGGTGGCAGATAAAAACACTGAAACTTTGAAGATTTCCCGTGGGGATGACGTATTAGTATTGCCACCAGTGGTAAGAAATCTCTTCAAAGCCAGGTTTAGTGGCCCCTTTCAAATTAAAATAAAACGTGGAGTCAGTATCCAGTAAAGATACCAGAGATGACAAAAAGCTTTATCGAGTATTTCATATGGATGAATAATGCACATTTAAGACTCAGAAACAGAGTTGTGGCCATATGAACAAATTGTGCAGCTTATCTGTATGATGTAGTGATCTTTAGCAAGCGATTGAAAGCCAAACTTCAGCACCGTACTGGCACAACTGATGGATTTATTAAAGAAGGAAACAGAATTGTGGTGGACAGAACAATGCCAGGAGGCATTTGAGAATTTTAAAGCAGGATTAATCACCACACCAGCTTTAGCTACACCAGATATTCTGAAACCCTTTGAAAATTGTGTTTGATGCTTGAGATATAGGGGTCGGCGATGTATTGATACAGAAAGAGGATGATGGAATTGAATGGCTAATTGGCTACTTGTTGAAAAAACTCAATATCCACTAGAAAAAAAAATACAAAATCTCCATTATTGAAAAAGAATGATTAAGTTTCACACTGGCCTGACAATATTTTAATGTGTATATGACAAACAAATTGTCGGAGATAGTTGTGGATAACAACAAATCTCTCGCATTTTTTAGAATATTTAAAGACCAGAATATGAGACTTTTTAATTGGAGTCTCACCTTACCGACTTTAAACTCACAAAATGTACATGCTGTAGCTCCTACAATGTGATAGCAGATGTGTTTTCGCGGAATTAAAGGAAAGCAGTGTAGATAAGATTTGACGTATTCCAGTGTTGTATTGGTGTGCAGAATTAATATGAATGATATAACTGAGATTAATACTTTTGTATTTCATATAATTGGGATTAAGAATTAGAAGAAAAGAAATGTAGCCACCTTTTCATTCTGCTGGTTCATTTTATTTTCTGAAGCGGGGAGATGTTATGAAGCCAAAAATATGTATGGGCACTTTAAGACAGATCGGGTTTTGTTGAATAGAAATTAGCCACAGATGCCAGCTAAAGGTCACACTGTTCCACATGTCACCATTAGCTGGGAAATGGATACCTGAGTTTTGGTTGCTGTTTTGACAGCCATTCAAATGCAACTAAAGAGTTCAAATAACGCTCAGGATACCAGAAACCAACAGAATTTGAATATTATTGTTTGGACACCTGGACAGCAATCAAATTATGAGAGTTATTATATGCTGGGGAGTAAATAAACCCAGCACTTTGAACACTGGAGGGAGAGCTGCTGCCATCCAACAGTAGAGCAACTGCTGTAGAGCAGGAGTGCTAACTGGCTATCTCAAACACTCTCTATCAAAGATACATGTTCATGTAAACCTACTTGTAATAAAAAAAATGACCCAGGGAGATCAGCAGCTGAAAGAATGAACACAGCGGGGAAGATAGAGACTGTGTGGTCTTGAGATTGTAATGTTTCATATGTGGATTGTTGGAACAGCATATTTTTACAGAGTTGGAGTCAGATAGTAAGTAGCTAAGAAAAGAGGGGCTTGTATTTGTGAATAGTTGTTGTTTAGTGTTCACTATTAAAGTTAAGAAACGAACTTGATAATTTTTGTTTAAAGAGTGGAATGTAGGATATCTGTGTCGCTCATATTTCAACAGATTACAAGGTGAGGCGAGCTTTTTTGGGTGTTTGGGTTTAATTAACAGAGGGGTTCGAATCCACCTTTTAAATGTCCATCCACCCGAACCCCATTTCCCTGCAGTTGGCCCATATGCTTCCTGTCCTTTCTTATCCACATATTTATCCAAATATTTTTGAAATGTTGTTAATGTACGCCCATTCACCGTGAAACCCCTCCCTTGATTTGAGATTCCAAAATGCAAGACCTCACACATCTATATTAAATTCCATTTGCCATTTCTCAGCCCACTTGCCCATCTGATTAACGTCCTGCTGCAATTTTTGATAAACATTGTCACTGATCATGCTCCCAATTACTTTAGTGTCATCTGCAAACTTACTAATCATATCTTGTACTTTCTCAACCAAACCATAGATAACAAACAGCAATGGACCTAGCCTCCAGTCTGACAAACATCCTTCCACTAAACTCTCTGCTTCCGACCATCAAGCTAACTGTGTATCCAATTGGCCAGTTCCCCCCGCATTCTACGAGATGTAACCTTCCTGAGCAGCCTGCTATGTGGAACCTTATCAAAGGCCTTACTGAAATCCATAGAGACTACGTCTATCACTCTGCCCTCATCAAACGTCCTGCTAACTTCATCAATGGACTCTAAGAAATTTGGGAAGCATGATCTCCCACTCACAAGTCTATGATGACTGCTCCGAATCAAACCCTGTCTAAGTAATGGGTGCAGTCAATGGTATTGACTGTCCTTCATTGTAAGATGATTCAAGTACATAAGTAAAGCCATCTTCCTGCTGTTGTAGAACCTTACTGAGAGAGCATTTGGGGCACTCTCTACAGATTTGATCTCCTTTGTAAGGAATGATCTCCTTACCACAGACACCAGTGATGGTAACATGAGGATAGAGTGAATAAGCTGAGTGTTTAATCTGTAGAGCTGTGAGAGACGAAGAAATGGTGATGCTGAAACACGAGGAGTGGCAGCGATCTTTTATTTCCAAAACAGACATTGACAGGCAGAGAAATTCCATACTTTACCGAGAATTGATTGGTTTGATTTATTGCCACGTGTATCTCAGTACAGGGAAAGACTTTGTTTATACGCAGTAGAGATACATCATAGTAAGCATGGCCAGACAGATCATAGGGTGGAAATAGACTTGGACAGAGTAAGGCATACAGGTTACACTGAACAGGACATGCACTAGACAAGGTCAACATGAACAAGATCACCATTACTTGAACTTAGAGAGTCCATTCATCAATCTAACGTGACTTTCCGAATAGTTTATATGCCTAAATTAACTATCCCCATGTTATTGTGCAGTCGGTGTGTGAACACTGTACTGAACATCAGGTTGCTCACAATCCCCAACAGCTGCCACAATACCTTCCGTCTGAAACAGGTAGCTATTCCCACCAGCTTTCGCCCCACATAGAGAGCACCAGGCTGTCTTCTTAGAGATGGAAGGTGCCTTCTTGAGACTTCACACAAGACATATGGCTTCCCTACTCACCACTAGAAAACCACGTTGAAGTCCCACATGAGGCCATACTGGATTTGGTTCTGGGTATTAGAACTAGAGGTAGGTGATGGAGAGGGATACTATTGAGTGTCCTTGATAAGTACGTACCCATCAGGCAGGGAGGAAAGGGTCGTGTGAGGGAGCCGTGGTTTAATAAGGAATTGGAATCCCTTGTTAAATGAAAGAGGGCGGCCTTTGTAAAGATGAGGCGTGAAGGTTCAATAGGGGCGATTGAGAGTTATAAGGTAGCCCGGAAGGACCTGAAGAGAGAGCTAAGAGCAGCAAGGAGGGGACATGAAAGGTCCTTAGTTGGTAGGATTAGGGAAAACCCTAAGGCTTTCTATAGGTATGTTAGGAATAAAAGAATGACTAGGGAAGGAATAGGTCCAATCAAGGATAGTAATGGGAAGTTGCATGTGGAGGCTGAAGAGATTGGGGAGGCACTGAATGAATACTTTTCATCAGTATTCACTCAGGAACAGGACATTGTTGTCGATATGAATACTGAGGCACGAATAAGTAGAATGGATGGCTTTGAGATATGTAGAGAAGAGGTGTTGGAAATTCTGGCAAGGGTGAAAATAGATAAGTCCCCTGGGCCTGATGGCATTTATCCTAGGATTCTCTGGGAAGCAAGGGAGGAGATTGCAGAGCCATTGGCCTTGATTTTTGTGTCCTCTTTGTCTACAGGAGCAGTGCCAGAGGACTGGAGGCTAGCAAACGTGGTTCCCTTGTTCAACAAGGAGAGTAGGGATAATCCTAGTAACTATAGGCCAGTGAGTCTCACTTCTGTTGTGGGCAAAGTCTTGGAGAGAATTGTAAGGGATAGGATTTATGCACATCTGGATAAGAATAATGTGATCAAGGATAGTCAGCATGGTTTTGTGAAGGGCAGGTCGTGCCTCACAAACCTTATTGAATTCTTTGAGAAGGTGACTAAGGAGGTAGATGAGGGGAAAGCGGTAGATGTGGTATATATGGATTTTAGTAAGGCATTTGATAAGGTCCCCCATGGTAGGCTACTGCAGAAAATACAGAGATATGGCATTGAGGGTGAGTTGGAGGTTTGGATTAGGAATTGGCTGGCTGGAAGAAGACAGAGGGTAGTAGTTGATGGCAAAGGTTCATCTTGGAGTGCTGTCACTAGCGGTGTTCCGCAAGGATCTGTTTTGGGACCATTGCTGTTTGTCATTTTTATAAATGACCTGGAGGAAGGGTTAGAAGGTTGGGTGAGCAAGTTTGCGGATGATACGAAAGTCGGAGGAGTTGTAGACAGTGAGGAAGGATGTGGCAGGTTACAGCGGGATATAGAGAAGCTGCAGAGCTGGGCAGAAAGGTGGCAAATGGAGTTCAATGTAGCTAAGTGTGAGGTGATTCACTTTGGTAAGAGTAACAAAAAGATGGGGTACTGGGCTAATGGTCGGATACTTGGTAGTGTGGAAGAGCAGAGGGATCTTGGTGTCCATGTACACAGATCTCTGAAAGTTGCCACCCAGGTAAATAGTGCAGTGAAGAAGGCATATGGCGTACTGGCTTTTATTGGTAGAGGAATTGAGTTCCGGAGTCCTGAGGTCATGCTGCAGTTGTATAAGACTCTGGTGCGGCCGCATCTGGAATATTGTGTGCAGTTTTGGTCGCCATACTATAGGAAGGATGTGGAGGCACTGGAATGGGTGCAGAGGAAGTTTACCAGGATGTTGCCTGGTATGGAAGGAAGATCCTATGAGGAAAGGCTGAGGCACTTGGGGTTGTTTTCATTGGAGAAAAGAAGGTTTAGGGGTGACTTGATAGAGGTGTACAAGATGATTAGGGGGTTAGATAGGGTTGACAGTGAGAACCTTTTTCCACGTATGGAGTCAGCTATTACAAGGGGGCATAGCTTTAAATTAAGGGGGGGTAGATATAGGACTGATGTTAGGGGTAGGTTCTTCACTCAGCGAGTCGTAAGTTCATGGAATGCCCTGCCAGTAGCAGTGGTGGACTCTCCCTCTTTATGGGTATTTAAGCGGGCATTGGATAGGTATATGGAGGATAGTGGGTTAGTGTAGGTTAGGTGGGCTTTGATCGGCGCAACATCGAGGGCCGAAGGGCCTGTACTGCGCTGTATTCTTCTATGTTCTATGTTCTATGTGTATCATAAGCAACAGAGCCAAGAGGAACAACGTGGAACAGTCTGTCTGTGCAGCCTCTGCCCCACTTGTTTATCATGTTAGAGCATCAATTAGGAGACACTTAAGACTGCCGAAGCTGGAGATCAGAGTAGAGAGTCAATTGCTGGAAAAGCACAGCGGGTCAGGCAGCATCCGAGGACCAGGAGAATCGACGTTTTGGGCAAAAGACATTCATCAGGAATCAGCAAAAATTACCTCATTCTGCCCCCGTGTAAGTGCATTGAGGTGCGAATGGCCTCCTGCTGTTCTTGTGTAAGTGACTCAAGGGAGTGATTGGCTTCAACCTCGTCCGATTGGACACGGCCAAGGGCCTGACTGGTTACCCCTGGTTCCTGTTTGACATCTCATTGTATTGACTAGTGTGACAATGCTGCAGCTTTAAGAGGTTATATTGTCCTGGTTTCTTTTTAGAGAGAGATTGAACGATTGATACCAAGCTAGATAGTTAAGACCACTTGAATAACAGCTAGGGAGGCCTTGTGTTTATTTTAATATAGCCTGAATGGGTGTGGCCAGCTCTCACAGATTAGGATCGCTGGGTTTTGGTTTCTCGGCAACATCAGAAACTATTGGGGTCTCCACAGAGTTGGAAGCTTCAGTGAATCTTTCCTGGTTGCTGCCCTTTCTGAAATTTCTCTTGATGCTGTTTTTAATTCTTGGATTGGAGAAATGTTTGTTACAATCTGTGTCTGAATATTTCTTTTTGCCAGGTACTGTGTTTACGGGATTTTCCTATATTGGAACAGTTCATTAGTAATAGTTCCTAGATCTATTATTCTGTTAACTTGTCCAATAGAATTACGTTATACTAAATTCCTCTTTCTTTGGTTTCATTTTCTCTTTCGTGTTTAAGTAGATGGTGTTTTGCTTCACACCGAGTAGTTTGACCAGTCACATTGCATCTGGGACAGACAGTTTACATTTCCTTTAAAATAAGAAAACATTAGAATCTACTCTACCGCCTTCAAATATTTTCGAGGAGCTCTGGTGTGGCCCATCACACGAGACTCGTTTTCTTCCTGAGTAATTGGCTGGAGGCATTGAATGGGCTGTCCCTATTCTTCTCCAATAATGTCAATGGGCTGAATGGTTTCCTCATATTCCTGTGAAACCAGCGTGAGGTGCTGAATGAACTCTATTTCACTGTGTCAATATGCAGTGTCAGGCAGTGCTGTTACATGAATATTACGGACACTTTAACAGCACAAGTCTCAATGGAGTCTGGATCCTGCTACTAACGGACAAAGACCAGTTCAGTAGCTGACGGGGGACAAAATGTTCTGAACATTGTGGAATCTTCATCGACCACCCCGACTTCTGATCTTATGGTGGGGTGGGTGGGGACAGGGAGACATTGATGAAGCAGCTGAGGATGTTTGTGAAGAGGAAGCTACCCTGAGGATCTCGCACAGAGGTGACCCAGGACTGAGATGATGAACATCTTCCTTTGTGCCATGTTTGACTCCAAACACTGGAGAGTCTACTCTGATTCCCATTAAGTTCAGTTTTGTTAAGCTCCTTTATGTCAACAGAAGTCAACCACTGCCTTGTCCAGTCATTTTTATCTGAACCCTTGTGACAACCTCTTTTATTCACATCAACAGGCCATGATATAGGAGCAGCAAGTGTTTTCTTCAAACAGGTGGTATTGAATGTCAGAATTTCTCTCCTCAAGGGTGATCAGGGAGCTAGATGACTGAACGTATTTGAAGAGGAGGTAAATGGAAATTGACCTGTCAGAAAGTTGAGGGCTATGAAGAATTGGATATGAAAGAGAATTTGAGATGAAGTGCAGATCAGTCATATCTTAAAGAAGGGCAAGGCAGGGTTGGGGGGTGAAAAACATGCCCCTGTTTCTGATGCTCTCCCATTCTGTTCTTGGAAAGTTAGTGGGTTTTATTTTCATGAATGTTCTGTTATTGAATGTTGTAGACAGGGAGACCAGAGGATTTTGTGAGCTATCCCTGAGTGAGGTATGGGGACTGTATTCACACTGAATCTGGGTGTACAACATGACCAACAAATGAAACACAAGTTGCAGAGAGGGGAAGCTCTGTAAAGAGAGATGAGGGGCCTCTTTCATACCCAGCCTGGGTTTTCCAATTACATTTCCCAATTCACTTCAAACCGTGTGGGACAGTACTGAGGGGATGAATGGTCTCCTGTGTTTCTGTGCAACAGGTTATAGGAGTAAGTAGCCTCCAACTGCTCCTGTCTAGCAGGTTTGAGGGGCTGAATGGAACACAGGAACATGGGACTGAGGAGCAGGAGTGGGTCATTAAAAATTTTGAGCCTTCTCCACCAGGCACTAAAATTGTAGCTGATCAGGTTGTGGTCTCAGCCCCACTTTCCTGTCTGCATCCCATTGTGCATGACTCACTTCTTAGTCAAATATTTAACTAACGCAGCTTTCAATCAATGTGAACATAGAGACACGATAATCTTCCACTTAAGAGAATTCCGACTTGAAAGGTCCTTTCAGAATTATTCGTCATCCCTCTTATCGAATCAGAGAGTCACGCAGAATGGAAACAGACCCATGAGTCCAATCTGTTCACTCCGATCAGATGTCAAATCTGATTTAGTCCCATTTTCCAGCATTTGGCCAATGTTCCTCCTGTGATTGTACCTGCCTTGACCACTTCCTCTGACTGCACTTTCTGTACACACACCACTCTCTGTGTGAAACATTACCTTCAGGTCCCTTCTAAATCATTCGCCCTCTCCCCTTCAATCTATGCTGTCTTGTTCTGGTCTCCCCTATCCTTGGGAGCAGAACTTGGCTGTTCAGAATATCCATGCCCCTGATGATTTTATAAACCTCTATAATGTTGCCTCTCAACATCAGACACTCCTGGGGGAAACACCTCAACGTAATCAGCCTCTCCCTATAGCTCAAGCCTCCAGTCTGGAACATACGTGTAAGTCATATCTGCAGAAAATCGAGTTGTACGCAGTATTCTTAAAGTGGCCTCACCAACATCCTGTAAAGATGCAACATGCCACCACAACTCCTATACTCAATGCTCTGATGATTAAGGCAAATGTGCCAAATGTGTTCAGCACCACTCTGTCTACCTGCGACTCACTGCTACAGGTAATCATGTACGTAAACATCAGAAAGTTAACATGATGGTAGTGCCAGCAGATAGGAGGACCAGTGATACATTGATCATTATTGAGATTAGATTGTGTTGGGAAAATGAGCGTAACATGTCAGGAAGTGAAATCAAATCAATGGGTTCAGGGTGGTTAATATACAAAATAACAAATAGCTTGGAGTGAGTTACAGACTGGAATCTAATCGAGGGGTTCGGGTGGTTAATATACAGAATACCAGATACCCCGGAGTGAGTTACAATCTGGAATCTAATCAAGGGGTTCAGGGTGGTTTATATATGAATAACAGATACCCCGGAGTGAGTTACAGCCTAGAATCTAATCGAGGGTTTCAGGGTGGTTTAGATACAGAATAACAGGTAGCCCGCAGTGAGTTACAGCCTGGAATCTAATTGCAGGGTTCAGGGTGGTGTATATACAGAATAACAGATAGCCCAAAGTGAGTTACAGCCTGGAATCTAATTGCAGGGTTCAGAATGGTTTATATACAGAATAACAGATAGCCCAGGGTGAGTTACACGTGGGAATCCAGTCGAGGGGCTCAGGGTAGTTTATTTACAGAATAACAGATAGCCTGGAATGTGTTACAGGTTGGAACCTAATCGAGGGATTTAGGATGGTTTATGTGCAGAATAATAGATGCCATGGAGTGAGTTACAGTCTGGAATCTAATCGAGGGTTTCAGGGAGCTTTAGATACAGAATAACAGATAGCCCGAAGTGAGTTACAGACTGGAATCTAATCGAGGAGTTCAGGGTGGTTTATATACAGAATAACATATAGCCCGGAGTGAGTTTCAGCCTGGAATCTAATCGAGGGGTATGTTAACCTTTTTATGTGAAATAACTTGTAACTGCGAGTGAGTCACAAAGTGTACTATTGGCCAACTGCTTTCAAATCTTGACTCACATAAACATAAGACAGTCACAAACTACACAACTTTACTGACTCCCAACTTTCCTAGTTTGAGGACTATCCTCTTCTGTTTTCCCCTTTCACTGAAAGTATTAATATACCTTTTATACTGCACTGCCATTCTGGTTGCAGTGCTACCTACCTCTCACTGTCTCATTTTGATAAAGTCCCACACAAGAGGTTAGTGAGTAAAATTAGGGCGCACGGTATTGGGGGCAAAGTCCTAGATTGGATAGAGAATTGGTTGGCTAATAGGAAACAAAGGGTAGTGATTAACGGCTCCATTTCGGAATGGCAGGCAGTGACCAGTGGGGTACCGCAGGGATCCGTGCTGGGACCGCAGCTTTTTACAATATATGTAAATGATATAGAAGATGGTATCAGCAATAACATTAGCAAATTTGCTGAAGATACAAAGCTGGGTGGTAGGGTGAAATGTGATGAGGATGTTAGGAGATTACAGGGCGACCTGGACAAGTTAGGTGAGTGGGCAGATGCATGGCAGATGCAGTTTAATATGGATAAATGTCTGGTTATCCACTTTGGTGGCAAGAACAGGAAGGCAGATTACTACCTCAATGGTATCAAATTAGGTAAAGGGGCTGTTCAGAGAGATCTGGGTGTTCTTGTCCACCAGTCAATGAAGGCAAGCATGCAGGTACAGCAGGTCGTGAAGAAGGCTAATAGCATGCTGGCCTTCATAACAAGAGGAATTGAGTATAGAAGCAAAGAGGTGCTTCTGCAGCTGTACAGGGCCCTGGTGAGACCACACCTGGAGTACTGTGTACAGTTCTGGTCTCCAAATTTGAGGAAAGACATTCTGGCTATTGAGGGAGTGCAGCGTAGGTTCACGAGGTCAATTCCTGGAATGGCAGGATTGCCTTACACGGAAAGACTGAAGCGACTGGGCTTGTAAACCCTTGAGTTTAGAAGACTGAGCGGGGATCTGATTGAAACGTATAGGATTATGAAAGGATTGGACACTCTGGCAGGAGGAAACATATTTCCGCTGATGGGGGAGTGCTGAACCAGAGGACACAACTTAAAAATACGGGGTAGACCATTTAGGACAGAGATGAGGAGAAACTACTTCACCCAGAGAGTGGTGGCTGTGTGGAATGCTCTGCCCCAGACGGCAGTGGAGGCCCAGTCTCTGGATTCATTTAAGAAAGAATTGGATAGAGCTCTTAAAGATAGTGGAGTCAAGGGTTATGGAGATAAGGCTGGAACAGGATACTGATTGGGAATGATCAGCCATGATCATATTGAATGGTGGTGCAGGCTTGAAGGGCTGAATGGCCTACTCCTGCATCTATTGTCTATTGTCTATTGTCTATTTATCTTCAATCCTGTTGAAAGACACTTAAACCAACAGATGCACAAAGTTCCAGAAAGAGTTTTGTTCAATTGCAGGTGCATTATTTTCTTTTATTTGTAGACAACACACAATTTGAACCCACAGAAGGTCAGTGTGGGATTTGAGAAACCCGTCAATTTGGGATGTGGCCTAGCCAGGCAGGGTTCTGATCCAACGCTGCAAATCCACAATTCAGTGGCTGAGCTCTGTCAGGTTTTGGATATTATGTTTCTCTCATATATTAGGAGCTTGGAAAGTAAGGCAGACCTTACTGGAATGTCACATTGTCTCTCCGCATTCACTGTAAACAGGTTCTGGGATTTGCATTTTAAGCACCTTCAAAGAGCTGTCTCCATTTCCTATCTCTGCTCGCATCAATGAATAGAAATGGCTTTTGACAGATTGCCCCCTCTCCCTTGCTGAAAGTATTCCTGACACAAATCAGTCAGTCAGACATTTTAGATTTGTCCACAGCCACCATTTTATATCAACAAAATGATGACATTGAGTTTATAAATAAGGAAAAGCAAGAGAGACTGGCAACATCAATACAGTTCGAAATTATATAAAACATTGAACACGCACATAGAATCACACACAAACAGACATACACAGACACACAGATATACGGACACCTTCCAGGAACTGTCTCCATTTCCTATCTTGCAAGGGAATTCATGTTATGATGATGCATGCATGCAGGACAGTAAACAGTTTTTGAGACTTTCCCCATTGTGACAGAAATTCAGCCCCAATCTGAAACTTGGAGATATGTAACAGAACAGAAATGAACCAGCAGCTTTCTGTGTTCTTGCTCCCAATGTAACATTTGACCATTTAGTTTATCTTGTCTTCAGTCTAACATCCAACAAGGATCACTTCACAGATCCAATAACAGATCCCCAGGATTGAGCTCCAGACTGGAATCTAATTGAGGGGTTTAGGGTTTACATACAGCATAAGAGATACCCAGGAGTGAGGGACAGTTGGGAATCTAATCGAGAGGTTTGAGGTGGTTTACATACAGAATAACAGATAACAAGTAGTGAGTCACAAAATCGCGGAGTCATACAGTCATAAAGATGTACAGCATGGAAACAGACCCTTTGGTCCAACCCGTCCATGCCAACCAGATATCCTAACCTACTCTAGTCTCTTTTTCAAGCACTTGGCCCATCTCCCTCCAAACCTTCCCATTCATATACCCATTGAACTGCATTTTAAATGTTGCAATTGTACTACCCTCCACCACTTTTTCTGACAGTTCATTCCATTCATGTACCACCCTCTGAGTGAACAAGTTTCCCCTTAGGTCTCTTTCATATTACCTCTCACACTGAAACCTATGCCCTCTAGTTCTGGACTCCCCACCCCAAGGAAAAGACTTTGTCTATTTATCCTATCCATGCCCGTCATAATTTTATAAACCTCGATAAGGTAACCCCTCAGCCTATGATGCTCCAGGGAAAACAACCTTTCCCTGTCGCTCAAACCCTCTAACCCTGGCATCCTTCTTGTAAATCTTTTCTGAACCCTTCCAAGTTTCACAACATCCTTCCGATAGGAAGGAGACCAGAATTGCATGCCATATTCCAACAGTGGCCTAACCCATATCCAGTCCAGCCACAACGTGACCTCTCAATGCCTATACTCAAAACTCTGACCAATAAAGGAAACCATACCAAACGCTGCCTTCATTATCTTAGCCACCTGCCACTCTACTCTCACGGAGCTACGAACCTGCACTTCAAAGTCTCTTTGTTCAGCAACTCTCTCTTGGACCTGACCATTAAGGTATAAGTCCTGCTCAAATTTGCTTTCCCAAAATGCAGCACCTCGTGTTTATCGAAGTGGAATAGAATTGAATGTTTTGGGGTGTTTTTGAAACATGCGAGTCACACATACATGGAAGTGAGTTAAATGTTGGAATCTAATCGAGAGGGTTCCGGATGATTCATATAATCCCGACAGTGGGGAAACAAGCCCTTCAGTGAAACAAGACCACACTGACCCTCAGAAGAATAACCCATCCAGACCCATTTCTCCACATTTACCCCTGACTAATGCACCTCACCTACACATCCCTGAATACCATGGGCAATTTTAACATGGTTTGGATTGGATGGTTAATATACAGACTAACAGATACCAGGAGTGTGATACAGACTGGAATCTAATCAAATGATTGAAGTGGCTAATGTACAGAGTCCCTTAAAATTGGAAGTCAGTTACAGATTGGAATTTTATCAAGGGGATTCGGGGCGATTACGTGTACAATAACAGATAGCCAGGAGTGAGTTACAGACTGGAATCTAATCGAGGGTTTCAGGGTGGTTTATATGCAGAATAATAGGTAGCCTGGAGTGAGTTAGAGAGTCATAGAATCATAGAGATGTACAGCATGGAAACAGACCCTTCAGTCCAACCTGTCAATGCCGACCAGATATCCCAACCCAATCTAGTTCCACTTGCCAGCACCTGGCCCATGTCCCTCCAAACCCTTCCTATTCATATACTCATCCAAATTCCTCTTAAATGTTGC
Source organism: Chiloscyllium punctatum (assembly GCF_047496795.1). Taxonomy (NCBI): domain Eukaryota; kingdom Metazoa; phylum Chordata; class Chondrichthyes; order Orectolobiformes; family Hemiscylliidae; genus Chiloscyllium; species Chiloscyllium punctatum. Next base: position 27,375,770 of record NC_092748.1, on the reverse strand, counting down.
AATTGTACCAGCCTCCACCACTTCCTCTGGCAGCTCACTCCATACACGTACCACCTTCTACGTGAAAAAGTTGTCCCTTAGGTCTCTTTCATATCTTTCCCCTCTCAACCTAAACCTATGCCCTCTAGTTCTGGACTCCCTTACCCCTGGGTAAACCTCAATAAGTTCACCCCTCAGCCTCCGACGCTCCAGGGAAAACAGCCCCAGACTGTTGAGCCTCTCCCTGGAGCTCAAATCTTCCAACCTTGGCAACATCCTTGTAAATCTTTTCTGAACCCTATCAAGTTTCACAACATCTTTCCGATAGGAAGGAGACCAGAATTGCATGCAATATTCCAAGAGTGTCCTGTATAGCCACAACATGACCTCCTAACTCCTGTACTCGGTACTCTGACCAATAAACGAAAGCATACCAAACGTCTTCTTCACTATTCTATCTACCTGCGACTCCACTTTCAAAGAACTATGAACCTGCACTCCAAGGTCTCTTTGTTCAGTAACACACCCTAGGACATTACCATTAACTGTAGAAGTCCTGCTAATATTTGCTTTCCCAAAATGCAGCACCTCGCATTTATCTGAATTAAACTCCATCTGCCACTTCTCAGCCCATTGGTCCATCTGGTCCAGATCCTGTTTTAATCTGAGGAAACCCTCTTCGCTGTCCATTACACCGCCAATTTTGGTGTCATCTGCAAACTTACTAACTGTACCTCTTATGCTCGCATCCAAATCATTTATATAAATGACAAAAAGTAGAGGGCCCAACACTGATCCTTGTGGCACTCCACTGATCACAGGCCTCCAGTCTGAAAAACAAACCTCCACCACCACCCTCTGTCTTCTACCTTTGAGCAGTTCTGTATCAAAATGGCTACTTCTCCCTGTATTCCATGAGATCTAACCTTGCTAATCAGTCTCCCATGGGGAACCTTGTCGAACACCTTACAGAAGTTCATATGGATCATATCTATTGCTCTGCCCTCATCAATCTTCTTTGTTACTTCTTCAAATAACTCAATCAAGTTTGTTAGACATGATTTCCCAAGCACAAAGCCATGTTGACTATCCCGAATCAGTCCTTGACTTTCCAACTTCATGTGCATCCTGTTCCTCAGGATTCCCTCCAACAACTTGCCCACCGCCGAGGTCAGGCTCATCGGTCTATAGTTCCCTGACTTGTCTTTACTGCCCTTCTTAAACATTGGCACCACGTTTGCCAACCTCCAGTCTTCAGGCATCTCACCTGTGACTATTGATGATACAAATATCTCAGCAAGAGGCCCAGCAATCACTTCTCTAGCTTCCCACAGAGTTCTCCAGTATACCTGATCAGGTTCTGGGGATTTATCCACCTTTAACCATTTCAAGACATCCAGCACTTCCTCCTCTGTATATCTGCAACATTTTGCGAGATGTCACCATCGATTTCCCTACAGTCTATATATTCCATATCCTTTTCCACAGTAAATCCTGATGCAAAATATTCATTTTATATCTCCCCCATTTTCTGTGGCTCCACACAAAGGCTGCCTTGCTGATCTTTGAGGGGCCCAATTCTCTCCCTAGTTACCTTTTGTCCTTAATATATTTGTAAAAGCACTTTGGATTCTCCTTAATTCTATTTGCCAAAGCTATCTCATGTCCGCATTTTGTCTTCCTGATTTCCCTCTTAAGTATACTCCAACTTCCTTTATACTCTTCTAAGGATTCACTCAATCTATCCTGTCTATACCTGACATATGCTTCCATCTTTTTCTGAACCAAACCCTCAATTTCTTTAGTCAGCCAGCATTCCCTATAACTACCAGCCTTCCCTTTCAACCCTGACAGGAAGTTACTGTCTGGAATCTAATCGCGGGGTTCAGGGTGGTTTGTATACAGAATAACAGATAGCCCGAAGTGAGTTACAGCCTGGAATCTAATCGTGGGGTTCAGGGTGGTTTACATACAGAACGGCAGACAACCCGGAGTGAGTTGTCTGTTATTTGATCGAGGGGTTCAGGGTGGTTTATATAGAGAATAACAGATATTCTGGGGTGTGTTACAGCCTGGAATCTAATTGAAGGGTTGAGGGTGTTTTATGTGCAGAATAACAGATACCCCGGACTGAGTTACAGCCTGGAATGTAATTGAGGGGTTCAGGGTGGTTTATATACAGAATAACAGATAGCCCAGAGTGAGTTACAGCCTGGAATCTAATCGGGGTGTTCAGGGTGGGTTATATACAGAATAACAGATAGCCCAGAGTGAGTTACGGCCTGGAATCTAATCGAGGGGTCAAGGATGTTAGTATACAGAATAACAGATTGCCCGGGGTGTGTTACTGCCTGGAATCTAATCAATATCTGTTCACATTAAGATAAGATGGGTTTTGCTGAATCGAAAGTGCAGCCACCGATGCCAGCTAACGGTCAGACTGTTCCAAATGTAACAATTAGCTGGGAAATGGAAGCCTGGGTTTTGGTTGCTGTTTTGACAGCAATTCAAATGCAATCAAAGAATTTAAATAATGCTCAGAATATCCGAAGCCAATGGAATTTGAATATTATTGTTCGTACATCTGGAAATCAATCAAATTATGAGAATTATTGTATCATGGGAAGTAAGTAAACCCAGCATTTCGAAAATAGAGGGAGAGCCACTGTCATTCAACAGCAGATTAACTGCTGAAAGAGTGAACATAGCGGGGAAGATAGAGACTGTGTGGTCTTGAGATTGTAACGTTTAATATGTGGATTGTTGGAACAGCATATTTTTTACAGAGTTGGAGTCAGATAGTAAGTAGCTAAGAAAAGAGGGGTTTGTATTTGTGAATAGTTTTTGTTTAGTGTTAGGACATTGAGTATCGAGGTTGGGAATTTATGTTGCAGTTACACAGGACTTTGGTAAGGCCGCACTTGGAGTATTGTGTTCCATTTTGTCACCTTGTTATGGGGAGGATGTTATTAAATTAGAAAGAGTGCAGAAGAAATTTACAAAGAGCCATGACCCAGTGGTCTTGAGTTTTGTTAAAGTTAAGAAATTAACTTGCTAATTTTTGTTTAAATCGTGGATATAGGAGATCTGTGTCACTCATATGTTAACAGTTACGATGTGAGGTGAGCTTTTCTGGGTGTTTGTTTTTAATTAACAAAGGGGTTCGACTCCACCTTGTAAATGTCCATTCACAATAACCCCATTTCCCTGCAGTTGGCCCATATCCCTCCAGTCCTTTCCTATCCACAGATTGATCCAATTGCTTTTGAAGTGTTGTTCATACACCCCCCTCAGCCACGTCATCTGGCAGCTCATCCACGTACCAGCCATTTATGTAAATAAGTGGTCCCTCAGGTTCCCTTTCATTCCTTCCCCTTTAACCTTAAACTGGTCCCCTCTCGTCCTCGATTCTCTAAACTTTGGAAAAGACTGAGAGAATTCACCCTATCCATATCCCCCATGATCTTATACAGCTCTATAAGCAACCCCCCCCCCCCCCCCCCCCGCCCCACCCCCCATCAGTCTCCTACACTCTAAAGAAAAGGTCCTAGCTTGTCCAACCTCTCCCTATAACTCAGACCACTGGGTCGTGGCAACCTCTTTGTAAATTTCTTCTGCACTCTTTCTAATTTAATAACATCCTCCCCATAACAAGGTGACAAAATGGAACACAATACTCCAAGTGCGGCCTTACCAAAGTCCTGTGTAACTGCAACATAAATTCCCACCTTCGATACTCAATGTCCTGCCTGACGAAGGCCAGTGTGCCAAAAGCCTTCTTCACTGCCCTGCCTACCTGTGACTCCATTCTCAGGGAACTGTGCACCTGAATTCCAAGGTCTCTCTGCCCACTACACTCATTAACGCCCGCCCATTCACCATGAAACTCCTCCCTTGATTTGAGATTCCAAAATGCAAGACCTCACACATCTATATTAAATTCCATTTGCCATTTCTCAGCCCACTTGCCCACCTGATTAACGTCCTGCTGCAATTTCTGATAAACTTCCTCACTGATCATGCTCTCACTTATTTTTGTGTCATCTGCAAACTTACTAATCATGCCTTGTACATTCTCAACCAAATCATAGATAACAAAAAGCTATGGACCAAACCTCCAGTCTAACAAGCATCCTTCCACTAAACTCTCTGCTTCCTATCAACAAGCCAACTGTGTATTCAATTAGCCAGTCCCCCCAGTACTCTACGTGATGGAACCGTCCAGAGCAGCCTGCCATGTGGAACCTTATCAAAGGCCTTACTGAAATCCATAGAGACAACGTTTACTGCTCTGCCCTCATCAACTTTCCTGGTCACTTCATCAAAGGACTCTAAGAAATTTGGGAAGCATGATCTCCCACTCACAAGTCTATGCTGACTGCTCCGAATCAAACCCTGTGTAAGTAATGGGTGCAGTCAATGGTATGCTGTCCTTCATTGTAAGATGATTCAAGTACATAAGTAAAGCCATCTTCCTGCTGTTGTAAAGCCTTGCTGAGAGAACATTTGGGGCACTCTCTACAGATTTGATCTCCTTTGTAAGGAATGATCTCCTTACCGCAGCCACGGGTGATGGTAACATGAGGATGGAGTGAATAAGCTTAGTGTTTCATCTGTAGAGCTGTGAGAGATGAAGAAATTGTGATGCTGAAACACGAGGAGTGGCAGCGATCACTTATTTCCAAAAGAGATTTTGACAGGGAGAGAAATTCCATACTTTACCCAGGATTGATTAGTTTGATTTATTGTCACGTGTATCTCAGTACAGGGAAACACTTTATTTATGAGCAGTGGAGGAAGATGGCCAGACAGATCATAGGGTGGAACTAGACTTGGACAGAGTAAGGCATACAGGTTACACTGAACAGGACGTGCACTAGACAAGATCAACATGAACAAGATCAGCATTATTTGAAATTAGAGCATCCATTCATCAGTCTAACGTGGCCTTCCAAATAGTTTATATGCCTAAATTAACTCTCCCCATGTTATTGTGCAGTCGGCGTGTGAACCCTGTACTGAACGTCAGATTATTCACAATCCCCAACAGCAGCCGCAATACCTTCCATCTGAAACAGGTCTCCATTCCCATCAGCTTCCACCCTACATAGAGAGCACCAGGCTGTCGGAGATGGAAGGTGCCTTCTTGAGACTTCACACAAGACACATGGCTTCCCTACTCACCACTAGAAAACCACGTTAAAGTCCCACATGTGTATCATGAGCAACGGAGCCAAGAGGAACAACATGGAACAGTCTATCTGTGCAGCTTCTGCCCCACTTGTTCATCATGTTAGAGCACTTAAGACTGCCGATGCTGGCGATCAGAGTAGAGAGTCAATTGCTAGAAAAGCACAGCAGGTCAGGCAGCATCCTTGAAGCAGGAGAATCGACGTATTGGACATAAGACATTCATCAGGAATCAGCAAAAATTAACTCATTCTGCCCCCGTGTAAGTGCATTGTGGTGGGAATGGCCTCCTACTGTTCCTGTGTAAGTGACTCAAGGGACTTCTTCCTCTTCCAATTGGACAGAGCCAAAGGCCTGACTGGGTTACCCCTGGTTCCTGTTTGACAGCTTGATGTACTGACAAGTGTGATGGTTCTGCAGCTTTAAGAGGTTACTTTGTCCTGGTTTCTTTTTTGAGAGAGATTGAACGATTGTTACCAAGCTGACTAGTTAAGACCACTTGAGTAACAGCTAGGGAGGTCTTGTGTTTATTTTAATGCAGCCTGAATGGGTGTGGCCAGCTCTCATAGGTTACGATCACTAGGTTTTGGTTTCTCGTAACATCAGAAACTATTGGGGTTTCCACAGAGTTGGAAGCTTCAGTGAATGTTTCCTGGCTGCTACTCTCTCTGAATTTTCTCTTGATGCTGTTTTTAATTCCTGGATTGGAGAAATATTTGTGACATTCTGTGTCTGAATATTTCTTTTTGCCAAGGGCTGTGTTTATGGGATTTCTCTATATTGACAGAGTTCATTAGTAACAGCTCCTAGATCTATTATTCTGTTAAGCTGTCCAATAGAATTACATTATTCTAAATTTCCCTTTCTGTGGTGTTATTTCTTCTTTTGTTTTGAAATAGATGGTGTTTTGCTTCACACCGAGTAGTTTGACCAGTCACATTGCATCTGGAACAGACACTTTACATTTCCTTTAAAATAAGAAAATATAAAAGCCTAGGCTATTGCTGTCAAATATTTTTGAGGGGCTCTGGTTTGGCCCATCACACTAGACTCCTTCTCTTCCTGAGTAATAGGCTGGAGGCACTGAATGGGCTATCCCTGTTCATCTCCAATAATGTCAATGGGCTGAATGGCTTCCTCATATTCCTGTGAAACCAGTGTTAGGTGCTGAATGAACTCTTATTTTACAGTGGCAATGTGCAGTGCCAGGCAGTGCTGTTACATGAATGTTATGGAGCCGTTAACAGCACAAGTCTGAATGGAGTCCAGATCTTGCTGCACATGGACACAGACCAGTTCAGGAGCTGACGGGGGACAAAATGTTCTGAACATTGTGGAACCTTCAGTGACCATCCCCACGTCTGATCTTATGGTGGGGAGACATTGATGAAGCAGCTGAAGATGTTTGTGAAGAGGAAGCTACCCTGAGGATCTCCCACAGAGGTGACCCAGGACTGAGATGATGAACATCTTCCTTTGTGCCATGTTTGACTCCAAACACTGGAGAGGTTACTGTGATTCCCATTAAGTTCAGTTTTGTTAAGCTTCTTGATGCCAACAGGAGTCAACCACTGCCTTGATATCAGGGCCAGTCATTTTTACTTGAACCCTTCAGCCAACCTCTTTTGTTCATATCAATAGGCCATGATATAGGAGCAGCAAATGCTTTCTTCAAACAGGTGGTATTGAATGTCAGGATTTCTCTTCTCAAGAGTTTTGGGGAGCTAGATGACTGAATGTATTGGAAGAGGACGTAGATGGACATTGACCTGTCAGAGAGTTGAGGGCAATGAAGAATTGGGTATGAAAGAGGATTTGAGACCAAGAGCAGATCAGTCATGATCTTAGTAAAGAGCAAGGGAGTGAACGACCTGTCCCTGTTTCTGATGTTCTCACATTCTGTGATTGGAAAGTTAGTGGGTATTATTTTAATGAATATTCTGTTATTGCAAATTGCAGTCAGGGAGACCAGAGGATTTTGTGAGCCATTGCTTGGTGAGGTATGTGGGCTGTATTCACAATGACTCTGGGTCAACAACATGACCAATAAATGGAGCACAAGTTGCAGATGGGGAAGCTCTGTGAAGAGAGATGACGGGCCTCTTTCATACCCAGCCTGGGTTTTACGATTACATTTCCCAAATCACTTTAAACATGTGGGACAGTCTTGAGAGGCTGAATGGTCTCCTGTTTCTGTGCACAAGATTATAGGAGTAAGTGATCTCCAACTGTTCCTGTCTCGCTGGTTTGAGGGGCTAAATGGAACATGGGACTGAGGAGCAGGATTGGGTCATTAGATACTTTGAGCCTTCTCCACCAGGCACTAAAATTGTGGCTGATCAGGTTGTGGTCTCAGCCTCACTTTCCCGTCTGCATGACTCATTTGTCTGTCAAATATTTAACTAACGCAGCTTTCAATCAATGTGAACATAGAGACACGATAAACTTCCAGTGAAGAGAATTCCCACTTGAATGGTCCTTTCAGAATTATTTGTCATCCCTCTTGTAGAATCAGAGAGTCATGTAGAACAGAAACAGACCCGTTAGTCCAATCTGTTCACTCCGATCAGATATCAAATCTGATCCAGTCCCATTTTCCAGCATTTGGCCAATATCCCTCCTCTCAGATACTTTTAAATGTCCGATTGTAACCACCTTCAGCACTTCCTCTGACAGCACTTCCTGTACACACACCACTCTCTGTGTGAAACATCTACCTTCAGGTCCCTTCTAAATCATTCGCCCTCTCACCTTCAACCTATGCCCTCTTGTTCTAGAACCCCCTATCCTTGGGAGCAGAGTGTGGCTGTTCAGAATATCCATGCCCCTGATGGTTTTATAAACCTCTACAATGTCACCTCTCGACCTCTGACACTCCAGGGAGAAACACCTCAACCTAATCAACCTCTCCCTAAAGCTCAAACCTCCAGTCCTTGGACATCTGAGTAAAATGTTTCTGCAGACAATCGAGTTGTATGCAGTATTCTTTAAGTGACCTCACCAACAACCTGTACAGACGCAACACGCCACCACAATTCCTATACTCAATGCTCTGACTGATTAAGGCAAATGTGCCAAATGTGGTCAGCACCACTCTGTCTACCTGCGACTCCAGTTACAAGGAACAATGTGCCTGCAGCCCTATGCCCCTTTGTTTCACAACACTCCCCGGGACCTTACCATTAATTGTAGAATTTCTGCCCTGATTTGCGTGCCCAAAATGCAAAACCTCGTATTTATCTAAATTAAACTTCATCTGTCACTCCTAGCCCCTTTGTCCTATCTAATTGTGGTATCGTACTCTGAGATAATCTACTACACCATCTTTCTGATGTCATCTGTAAACTTTCTAACTATGGCCCCGATATTCACATCTAAATCCTTTGCATAAATGATGAAATGCAGTGAACTCAGTACTGATTCTTGCAGCACACTGCTGCTCACAAGCCTCCAGTCTGAAAAATATCCCTCTTCCTTCAAGCCAATTGTGATTAGCTTCCTCTGTTTCCCATGTGACCGAAACTTACTAATCTGTCTACCAATCAGAATGAAATACTAGCTATGAAGAAAGGCTGAGTAGATTAGGTTTATTTTCACTACAAAAAAGAAGATTGAGGGGGGACCTGATTGAGGTTTTCAAAATCATGAAGGGTATAGACAGGGTGGATAGAGACAAGCTTTTTCCCAGGGTGAAGGATTCAGTAACGAGAGGTCGTGCTTTCAAGGTGAGAGGTGGAAAGTTTAAGGGGGATACATGCGGTAAGTACTTCACACAGAGGGTGGTGGGCATTTGGAACGCGTTGCTAGCAGAGGTCGTAGAGGCAGGCACGGTCGATTCATTTAAGATGCGTCTGGACAGATGCATGAGTAGCAGAGATATATAGATGGTTAGGAATTGACCGACAGATTTAGACAGTACATTTGGATCGGCTCAGGTTTGGATGGTGAAGGGCCTCTTCCTGGGCTGTAAAATTTCTTTGCTCTTTGTTCTTTAAATGAACACCTTGCTGAAGTCCACATAGACAATGTGTACCCAACTGCCTTCATCAATCTTCTTTGTCACCTCTTCAAAAAACTCAGTCAAATTAATGAGCATGATTTCCCATGCAGAAAGCCATGTTGACTACCCCATCAGCCCTTGCCTTCCCAAATGTATGTAAATGATATCCCTCATACTCCCCTCCAAAAACTTATCCACCACTGACATCAGGCTCACCGGTCTATACTTCCCCGGCTTTTTGGGGTCACTGTTCCCTTTTCTAGTTCCACTCCTCCACTGCTTACAACAAATGTTAAATGTAACCAGGTCGGTGATGTGGCCGATGATATCAGTCTCAGACTGGGTCAGGATCACTTTTAGGAACAAGTCAGGCTAGTTTCTTTAATCTGCTAACATAGCATGTTTATGACCCACACCAATGTTACTCAAACTATGATGGAAAGATGAATGGCAATGTGTTTGGGTATTGCAAATATATAATCAATATTTCCCTTTCTAAAAACACACACACACACACCCCTCATGACAAAAGGAAAAATTGAGAGATTGTCCAAAATATGATTCTGCTTCTGAAGATACAAACTGCGAATAATGGGATTTCTTTCTGTAACAGTTGGATTATGCTGAATTCCCTTTGAATTAGGCAGTGAGGCATTCCAATGAATTCTGGTCAGGGATCTCCCAAGAGGTGGTATAGTGCCTCAGTCTTGGGCGACTGTCTGTGTGGAGTTTGCATATTCTCCCTCTGTCTGCGTGAGCTTCTAATGGGTACTCCAGCTTCCTCCCACAGCTCAACTGTGAAGGTTAGGTGGATTGGTCATGCTAAATTGTCCGTAGTGTTCAGGGATTTCTCATTGAGATGCATTAGTCATGGGTAAATGTTGGGGAACAGGGCTGGGAAAGTTACTCTTTGGAAGGATGCTATGGACTTGAAGGGCCTGTTTCAACCCTGCAGGGATTCTATAAAAATAAGAATGGTAACGATGACTGTCGGGCTTTTTTCTAGCTCGCACACATTGCTGCGATGAGCAATAATAAAGGAGAGAGAGTGCAATACACCGTTCATTCTCGCATCGATTACATTTTCTCCCTCTCTGAGCTGAATCACACAAAAATGTCATCCTCTCCCAAACTGTATCATGTGAGATTTCCTTGTACATTGTCCAAACTATGTCTCCATCACGTTCCCTGTTCCCTGTAGGTGCATCATTGCTGCTGTCATACACAGAGCTAAACCGTGAGCAGCAAATGGTATCGGCCAACTTGAAATGTGTTTACATGGCCTTGTGTCATTAAAAAATAAAATGTTTAATTTATTCAGAATACCTCTGTTAAAATGAACACATTTTTAAAAGAAATACAGAAATTGCTCGAAAAGCTTGGCAGGTCTGTCAGCATCCAGATGCCTTTTAAGTGTTGTAGTTGTATCAGCCTCCACCACTTCCTCTGGCAGCTCATTCCATACACACACCACCCTCTGTGTGAAATGATGCCCTTTAGGCCTCATCAAAACCTTTCCCCTCTCAATTTCTACCAATGCCTAACCTGGGGGAAACCCTGACTACTCACCCTATCCATGACCATTCTGATTTTATAATCCACTACCGCTGCGAAATGTGACTCCAATCAACAAGAATGGCTGTACTTTCAGTTATCCTGGGCCTAAATTCTGTCAGCCTGTTATAACATGATGTGACATACCTCTGCAACAGGGAGAACATGAATCTCGGCCTTCTAGTTCAGAGCTAGGAACACTACAACACAAGTTCGGGAATTATAATCAAATCCAGAGCTCTGGCTCAGAGCCAGGGACACTACCCACTACACTACTATACCCAGATTTTGGGTCATATTTTAGTGCCAGCTTTCAGCTCGGTGTGGATATATTATAATCAGGTCACCATTACTGAACTATACAAAACAGTTTGTTTTGTTAAACAAATGCAAAATAGTTGTCTCAACTGTAGGATGTTGAGTGCACGTGCTGCACCACCGAAATTAACTATAAAAATCTTTAATCGCTATTATCTGTAGTCTGCAATATTAGGGAAAGAAATCCTGCAGACACACTCTGCTCAATGAAGGGTCTCAAATAGATATTTATTACTGAACACCAGAGACGAAAGGGGAGCTTAAATTCTGGTCCCAAAACACCGATCACTCTTACCCACCTCTAACATGTGACTGCCCTCTTCCTAAAACCATGAAATGATACCAGGCCGCTGATTACTCCAGCCTCTCCTCCCCACTGACTGTGTCTGCAATCTGTCCCTCCTCCCCCTAACCACACAAGGCAAACCAAGCTCAGGGTCCTTGTGAAAATCAAAGCCGGAGTGTGCAGGCCTCCTGGAGAGGAGGAGGGTATTTTAAAATTGAAGGCGGAGCTGGACGTAGCAGTAATATCACACACTGGGCTGAGGGGTGGCAGATGGAGTTTAGTTTGGATTAATGCAAGGTATTCTATTTGGTAAATCAAACAACAGCAGGGCCTATACAATTAAAAGTAGGGCCTTTTGCAGTGTTGTAGAACAGAGACCTCGGCCGTCAGGTATAATTCTTTAAAATTTACACCTCATATCGATAGTGTGGTTAAGAAGGTGTTTAACACACTTGTCTTCATTGGTCAGACCTTTGAGTATTGGAATTGGGATGTCATGTTGTGATTGTACAGGACATTGGTTAGACCTCTTCTGGAATACTGTGTCCAGTCTGGTCATCCTGTCCGATCATTCCATAGGCACATCACCCTCTGGGTGAAAAGGCTGCCCCTTAGGTCACTTTTAAATGTTTCCACTTTCACCTGAAATCTAGGTTCTCTAGTTTTGGTCTCCCCTACGCTTAGACAATACCTTGACTATTCACTTCAATTTTATTGACCTTGATATTATTAAGCTGGAGAGGGTTAAGAAGACATTAATCGGGATGTTGTTGGGAATGGAGAGATTGAGCTATAAGGAGAGGCTGGATAGGCTGGGACTCTTTTCACTGGATAGTATGAGGTTCAGGGGTGACTTTACAGAGGTTTATAAAATAGTGAGGGGTACAGATAAGCTGAAGGGCTGATGTCTTTTCCCTAGTGTTGGGGATTCAAAACTGAGGGATATATTATGGTGCGAGGAAAAAAGATTTACAAAAGTCATGAGAGGTAATTATTTTAGGCTTTTGTGTGGAATGAACTTCCAGAGGAAGTGGTGAAAGCAAGGACAGTTACAGCATTTAAAAGACATTTAGATCAGTACATGGATAAGACATCATTTTGGATGGTGCTGTGAGCAGCTGCCCTCTCCCTCCCCCTCTCTGAATGAATCCCTGCTGGTTTTCACCCTCTGCCAATGCCTGTGCAGTGGCGTGTGGCGGCCAGCAGAGGGTGGCATTGCATCACTTTAAGCACCACAGAGACTGCCAGACGTGCCCACGCAGAGACACACCGATCCACACACAGCAATTGTTAGGACACGGCGTGAAGCTCATCTGGCAACTTAAATGAAACATAAATAAATGCTCAATTCACCTCGTAAACTGTTAAAATATGAGGGACAGAGAACTCCCAAATTCCACTCTTTAAATAAAAAAACATCAATTTATTTTTTTCACTCTGAAAGTGAACATTTTACATTAACTATGCTCAACTCTGGGACCCTCTTTCTCTTAACTGCTTATTACCTGACTCCAGCTCTACAGCAATATACTGTTTCTGGGTCTGCCATCCTCTCATATCTCAGGTGCTTGTTAGCTCTCAGTTCAGAACAGCATGCACCCTTGCTTAAAGATACAGTACACGCTTTCAACTTCATCACATTATACCCTGATGAAAATATATAAAAGCGGAGTCTATCCAGGTTTCTCTTGCTCTGTGGTTTGTCAATATTTCATTCGCTCCATCTGGTATGTGTTAGGACTTTGGTTGCTCCATTGACAGCACGTCATTTTTCAACCCCGTCCATGGGAATATATCAGTATTTCACTTGCTCACACTCGTGTATGTGGGGCAGGATTTCAGTTGTTTCATGGGGACTGTGACGCGATAGCAATCTCAGTGTTTGTAGCTGGCACCAAACCTGGAAGAATTTTAAAGCCTAGGGAGGACAGTGTGGAACTCTAACCGAACAGTGACACGCTGGTGTCGTGCTCAGTTGTATCGCAGTTGGGGATCAATGCAGAGCAGTCTGAGGTGATGTACTGTGGTAGGAAAGACAAGGAAAGACAGTTTAAAACAGGCTGTGCCATTATAAAGGAGCTGCAGGAGCAGAGGGCCCTGGGTGTATATGAGCACAGATTGTTGAAGATGTCAGGACAAGTGGGGAGAGCAGTAACTATCACAGATTAGTTTCAGTATCTGAGCTGTTTACAGGGGGGGGGGGGGTGGAGGAGGGAGTCTCCGTGCTCCCTTCCTGGGAGGTGGTGATGACGATGTGATGTGAGCCCACCCTCCTACCCACCGAGACCATGGGGATTTGTACCGGCTCGACACAAAAGGGAGATGGCATCAGGGCCACGGCTTCTAAGTTGTGCCGGGGGGAAATGGAGCTGCCAGTGGATTTAAAGTGAGAATTGCCCTTCACTGAACATTGCTCCTTACTCGGTCGGTGGGACGTGAATGTTTCAGAATCTCCACATGAGGCGTCCCCGTCCTCTCCGACTCCGATCAGGGTCCTCCCCACATGGTGGGTCGGGAGGGGGGAGGGGGAGGAAATCGATATCGGGCACTCCACCACCCGGCTTGGCCTTTTCTGTGCTATACCAGGCTGTTTCTCCTGGAATGAGAGAAAGGGAGGGAGTGAGGGTGGGAGTGGATGGCCCTGCTGTTAGTGCTGGCGTACATGGGGATAATGGCAAATGGTGAGGTTTTCAGAGGGAGTCTGTCGACAGTGTTGTACCCATGCAGTGTAATTGATGTGGGGGGTAAAGTGGACTGGGTGACAGAGAGAGAGAGAGAGAGACAGAGAGAGACAGAGACAGAGAGAGAGAGAGGGAATGCCGCAGTGAGAGTGGTGGAGCATGAGCCTTGTTCGGGGGTCGGTGCTATAACAGATATAGAGTGTGAGGGAGCAGAGAGAATACGATGACCCTTATCCTGACAGAGCGGGGAAGGTTATTGATGCTTGTCCTGTATTGCTGGGCATTTCTTCAGACCACTGAGCTGGGTGGGGAGCTCAGACCATGCTCGGTGCGTCTGGTGGTGTCGCCCCTTTGGGAAGAGAATGGTCCCCCTCTGTACTAGCCCATCCACCAGGGCCTCCTTGCCCCTATCGACAAACCATGGTGTAATTGTCCCTTATCTGTCATGCTCGGGGTGAACTGTGCAGGGCAGCTCCTATCAGAGAAAGCTCAACCGTGTGCCCATTGGCCTTTTAAAGATGGCGCCAGTGTCAGGGATCATGGGATATCCAGGGGTATCTGGGCGATGGTAAGTTCCTCCAGCCATGATGGGGAGGAGAATCGGGCTGGTATTGAATGTGAGGGACACCATGGAGTTGGGTGGGTAGTTAATGATTTGAGTTCGATAAGATAGCACCAGGAAACTAGCTCAGCCTCGTGCAGACAATCCCTCTGTCACACTCAATGAAAATGTCACTGAGACAAACTATTGTTAGATTCAACCCAATGAGTCAAAGACTCTGCTGACCCTACACCCAGATACAAAGCTGCAGAACAAATATTTATACAAAATTCTGCATCATCTGAACTCCCACCAATATCCTTTCCACCTACTATTTCTGGAAACACTGGCTTATGTTACAGGATACTGTTTAAATGTTTTCATTTCAGCATTCTGAAACCTGGGAACACATCCTTCCATAACACTCTCTCTCAGTCTCCCCTCTCTGTCTATTTCCCATACCCCTCCCATTTGTTATTGTCTGAACTGATTCCCCCTCCATCTCTGTCTTTCTATGGCAGTGATGTTCACACCCACAGCACCCCCTTGTCAGGGCACAATGGAGAGATGGAGCTGGAAATGGATGGGAGCTGCACATCCTGTCACTTCCAACATGGGTGGCAAGTTTCCCCACACTGGGCAGGGATCTAACACAGTGTAACTGAACAACGCGCTGGGATGGGGTACACAGTCCTACATGCTGGGAGAGAAAATGCTCCTGGTTTTACAGATCAATGCACTGGGGAGATGTACACAGCTCTACATGCTGGGAGGGTAACTGCTTCAGGGTTACAGATCAATGCAGTGGGGTGGTGGTCACAATCCTACACGTAGGGAGGGTAACTGGCACTGGTTTACAGATCAATACACTAGGGTGGTGTACACAGCTCTACATGCTGGGAGAGTAACTGCTCCTAGGTTACAGGTCAATGCACTGGGGTGGAGTGCACAGCTCTACATGCTGGGAGGGTATCTGCTCCTGGGATGCAGAACAATGCACTGGGGTGGTGTACACAGTCCAAAATGCCGAGAGGGTAATTGCTCCTGGGTTACAGATCAATGCACTGGGGTGGTGTACACAGCTCTACATGCTGAGGGGATAACTGATCCTGGGTTACAGATGCATGCACTGGGGTGGTGTACACAGTAAGACATGCAATGATGCTAACTACTCCAGGTTAACAGATCAATGCACTGGAGTGATGTACACGATCCTATATGCCGGGAGAGTAACTGCTCCTTGGTTACAGATCAATGCACTGTGGGTGGTGGGGTGTACACTGTCCTACATTCTGGGAGGGTAACTGCTCCTGGTTTACAGATCAATGCACTGGGGTGGTTTACAGTGCTCTACACGCTGGGAGGGTAACTGGTCCTGGTTTACAGATCAATGCAATGGGGTGGTGTACACAGGTCTACATGCTGGGAGGGGGGTGGGGGGGAGTGGGGAACTGCTCCTGGGTTACAGATCAATGCACTGGGGTGGTGTACACAGTCCTAAATGCAGGGAGGGTTGCTGCTCCTGGTTTACAGAACAATACATTGGGAGTTGTACACAGCTCTACATGCTGCGTGGGTACCTGCTCCAGGGTTACAGATCAATGCGGTGGGGTGGTGTACCCAGTCCTTCATGCAGAGAGGGTAACTGCTCCAGGTTCACAGATCAATTCAGTGGGGTGGTGTACAAAGTCCTACATGCTGGGAGGGTAACTGCTCCTGGGTTACAGATCAATGCACTAGGATGATGTACACAGTCCTACATACTGAGAGAGTAACTGCTCCTGGGTTACATGTCAATGCACTGGGGTGTGTTACACTGTCCTATATGCTGGAAGAGTAATTGCTTCTTGGTTACAGATCAATGCACTGTGGGTGGTGGGGTGTACGCTGTCCTACATTCTGGGAGGGTAACTGCTCCTGATTTACAGATCAATGCACTGGGGTGGTGTACACAGTCTGACATGCTGGAAGGGTAACTGCTCCAGGGTTATAGATCAATGCACTGGGGTGGTGCGCCCAGTCCTACATGCGGGGAGGGTAACTGCTCCTGGGTTACAGATCAATGCACTGGGGTGGTGCACCCAGTCCTGCATGCAGGGAGGGTGACTGCTTCTGGTTTGCAAATCAATACACTGGGGTTGTGTACCCAGTCCTACATGCTGGGAGGGTAACTGCTCCTGGGTTACACGTCAATGCACTGGGGTGGTGTACACAGTCCTATATGCTGGGAGAGTAACTGCTCCTTGTTTACAGATCAATGTACTGGGCGGGGGTGTATTCAGTCCTACATGCAGGAAGGGTAATTGCTCCTGGTTTTCAGATCAATGCACTGGGGTGGAGTACACAGCTCTACATGCTGGTAGAGTATCTGTTCCTGGTTTACAAATCAATGCACTGCGGAGGAATACACAGTCCTACATTCTGGGAGGGTAACTGCTCCAAGTTTACAGATCAATGCACTGAGATGGTGTACGCAATCCAAAATGTTGGAAGTGTAACTGCTCCTGATTTACAGATCTATGCACTGGGGTGGGGTACACAGTCCTACATTCTGGGAGGGAAACTGCGCCTGGTTTACAGATTAATGCACTGGGTGGTGTACACAGCTCTCCATGCTGGGAGGTTTTGCTCCTGGGTTACAGATCAATGCACTGGGGTGGTGTACACAACTGTACATACTTGGAGTGTTACTACTGCAGGTTTACAAATTAATTCACTTGTGATCAATGCACAGTTCGCGGTGTTGGTCAGACTGTCTTGTTGAGTTTTATGGATAATGCAATGATGTGGTTTGTTTAGCTCCTTATGCTGAATGTATATTTGTTTCAGGTTTACACAATAGTGCCCTGCTGTGGTCTGTGCAGTTCCCAGTACTGGACAGATATCTAGCCTGGGTTTTTAGATCAAAGCCCTGCTGTGGTCTGCACAGCTCACTGCGCTGGACAGATATATGGTCTTGGTTTATAGATCAATGCCCTGATCTGATCTATGCAGTGTACTACTCTGGACAGATTGCTGGGTTGTACTGAGCAGTACACTGGCCTGGTCTGCACAGTGTTCCACGGTGAACAGATATCTCCTCTGGTTTGATGGTCTCTGGGCTGGTTCTGTGAGGTGGATTGAGAATGTGCCATATCTCACCATTTCAGCTGATCTGGCAATGCCTTTAGTTCCCATTCCTGTGATTGGACCCTCCTTCTCTCACCCCATTAATGTTACAGTGTGTTCAGGCACAGTACATCATGTTGGTGGGGTGGATAGGGGGAAAGGTGTTGGACAGGTCAAGGAGTTCCCCGGAACGCCCTGTCCCCAACATTCTATAACTGCCATTCCCCAGAATGTTCTGTTCCTGACATTCTATAACTGACACTCCCCGGAACGTTCCGTCCCCGACATTCTATAACTGTCATTCCCCGGAACATTCTGTCACCGACATTCTATAACTGACACTCCCCGGATCGTTTTATCCCTGACATTCTATAACTGACATTCCACGGAACGTTCTGTCCCCAACATTCTATAACTGACATTCCCCGGAACGTTCTGTCCCCAACATTCTATAACTGACATTCTCGGAATATTCTGTCCCCGACATTCTATAACTGCCATTCCCTGGAACGTTCTGTCCCCAACATTCTATAACTGCCATTCCCTGGAGCGTTCTGTCCCCGACATTCTATAACTGACATTCCCCGGAACGTTCTGTCCCCAACATTCTATAACTGACATTCTCGGAATATTCTGTCCCCGACATTCTATAACTGCCATTCCCTGGAACGTTCTGTCCCCGACATTCTATAACTGATATTCCCCGGAACGTTCTGTCCCCAACATTCTATAACTGACATTCCCTGGAGCGTTCTGTCCCCGACATTCTATAACTGACATTCCA
Source organism: Chiloscyllium punctatum (assembly GCF_047496795.1). Classification (NCBI taxonomy): domain Eukaryota; kingdom Metazoa; phylum Chordata; class Chondrichthyes; order Orectolobiformes; family Hemiscylliidae; genus Chiloscyllium; species Chiloscyllium punctatum. The sequence goes on along the minus strand of NC_092748.1, from coordinate 27,357,329 downwards.
CGGAACGTTCTGTCCCCGACATTCTATAACTGCCATTCCCTGGAACGTTCTGTCCCCAACATTCTATAACTGACATTCCCTGGAGCGTTCTGTCCCCGACATTCTATAACTGACATTCCACGGAACGTTCTGTCCCCAACATTCTATAACTGACATTCCCTGGAACGTTCTGTCCCCGACATTCTATAACTGACATTCCACGGAACGTTCTGTCCCCAACATTCTATAACTGATATTCCCCGGAACGTTCTGCCCCTGACTTTGTTTGTGAACGGCCGGATGTCAGTGAATTGAACAAACGATAAGATCCCGAGGTAAGAGATCCCGTTCCACGGAAAAGGAGACACTGTTCCGAAGGCCCTTCAGGCAGTTAAAGGGGTGAACATGTTTTCCCTGCTTTTACATTTCTTCACGACACAGGATCGACCACAATTTAGATCAAAATACAGGAATTCCCAAACTCTGTTTGTCTTCAGGAAACTGGAAGAGAGTCCTTCAGGACAACAACGTTTCCACCCTCCGTATTAGGAACTGGGAAGGAGTGACCTGTGCCTGCTCTCGAGTGATCGAGTGTGTGGAAATGTTCTAGAAACCATCTGTCCTTATGGATGTGTCTCTATGTGTTTGGAGAGGGAGGGTTTTTTGTGGTTTATGACCCATTATTGTCAGTAATTCAGACCTTCCCATTTGTTATTCCAGCTCCAATTATTTTAATAAATCCCTGAATACAAGGACACATTTGAAAATCTCACTGGGTCCCCGCTCAAACGGGTCCCTTTGCCTCCAGGCTGATGGATAATGGGTTTGTTTTCCTTCCTCACAGTTAACGTGGTGACCATCTACGTCCTGCTTTATAAAGATTGTGGATTGTCTCCGTGTGTCAGACGTTACATGGGGGCCATGGCAGCGGCTGATCTCCTGGTCATTATCCTCGACCTGATCCTGAGACACATTCCCATTGTTTATCGGGAACAGTTTTATTTCCTGAGGGTCTCCGTCCCCGTGTGTAATATCCACGCTGTCCTGCTTTATGCAGCCACTGACTGCTCTGTCTGGTTCATAATCACTTTCACTTTTGATCGGTTTGTGGCCATTTGTTGTCAGAAGCTGAAAAGTAAATATTGCAGTGAGAAAACGGCGGCTGTGGTTCTGGGAGCAGTGACTGTGCTGAGCTTTTTAAAGAACATTTTCTGGTATTTTATGCTCACGGCTCGGTATTGGCTGGAGAACAATCCCTGGTTTTGTGAGGTAACAGACGCTGTTCTAGGGTCCAGTGTCTGGGGCACAATCGAGTTCCTCCACCACATTCTAACCCCGTGTGTCCCATTTCTCCTGATTCTGCTGCTCAATGTTCTCACCGTCAGACACATTTTAGTGACCAGCAGAGCCCGCAGGAGACTCCGCGCTCACACCAATGGGGACGCTCAGTCTGACACTGAAATGAGAAACCGAAAAAAATCCATATTTTTACTGTTTGTGATCTCGGCAAATTTCATCCTGTTATTGTCAATATTAATGGTGTATTCTATATGGGCCCGGATGTGGTGGATTGGGTATCGGTCTGTGTTTCTCAGTCGATATGTGCAGGAATTGGGCTTCATGCTGCAGCTCCTCAGTTGCTGCACAAACACCGCGATTTATGCCATGACCCAGACTAAGTTCAGGCAGCAGCTAAAGAATGTGCTGAAATATCCCTTCACCCAAATCCATCCATCAATCAAATTCCCTCATTAATCAATCCATCCGGGATTTTCTCATTTCAGTTCAGTGTTTCAGCGATGGAGCAGCCTGTCGCTATGGTAACAGACTGAGGGTAGAGCTGGTTTGTCCATCTTATCCCACATGGGGGTTACAGGGAAACATTTCAATGTTTCTCACAACTCAGGGGCCAGTGAGAAAAGGCACCATCCCACTGACTGTATCCATCACTTCCACTTGTAAACAATAAAAATGTTGATTAAAGAGTGCCGAGCAGCAGAGTGACCGATGTTGTTGTGTGTCTTTGTGTTGGAGATACTGAGCTGGAGAGAGACAGACTCAGCTCCAAGTCCTGGTCCTCAGGGAAGGGGAGGGCACCATGCCCTGAGCTCAGGAGCTGGGTTTAACTCCCTCTGTCCTTACTTTCACCTCTGGGTCTCCCACTCCAACTTGGCTATCAGCAGAATTCACCTTGCTCCCTCCATATATCCCTCCGACTCTCACACTACACTGCCATTTCTTGTCTCCTTTTCCCATTTACACACTCAATTCCACTGTCCTTGCCTTCCCCAATCTCATTCACTCTCTCTCCATCCTGCAATCATAACCAGTGTTCCCGTCTTCCTCCAATCCTTCGGTGCTGGAGGAACAGAAGAGGGTTGTCGATCTTCAGGCCGATGTTAGGGAACAGAGATTGGGACGACATATCAGGCCATTGTCAGGGCAACAGTATGGAGCTTGGGCCAAACGCCATTGCTCAGGGACATAGTGGGTGTGAGAACATGAGCCGTTACTAGCGGGTAACCAATGGGGTGGCACCATAGGCTGTGGCTGAGACTGGTACAACACAATATCACAAACAGAGCACCTTGTGTGGGGATGGTGTGGGGCACTGCGTGTGATGGTGATGGTGTGTGTGGGGGTGAGCGTGATGGTGGGGGTTGTGTGGGGCACTGTGTGTGATGGTGGTGGAGTGTGTGGAGTTGAGCGTGACAGTGAGGGTGAAGTGGGGCAGTGTGTGAGATGGTGGTGGAGTGTGTGGTGGTGAGCGTGACGGTGAGGGTGGTGTGGGGCAGTGTGGGTGAGGGTCGGAGTGTGTGGGGGTGAGGGTGACGGAGGGGGTGGTGTGTGGCAGTGTGTGTGATGGTGGTGGAGTGTTTGGGGGTGAGCGTGACGGTGGGAGTGGTGTGGGGTAGTGTGTGAGAGTGTGGTGGAGTGTGTGGGTGTGAGCGTGGCAGTGGGGGTGGTGTGGGGCAGTGTGGGAGAGAGAGAGTGGTGGAGTGTGTGAGGGTGAGTGTAACTTTGGGGGTGGTGAAAGGCAGTGTATGTGAGGGTGGTGGAGTGTGTGAGGGTGGGCGTGACAGTGGGGGTTGTGTGGGGCACTGTGTATGAGGGTGGTAGTGTGTGGGGGTGAGCGTGACAGTGGGGACGGAATGGAACAGTGTGTGTGTGGGTGGTGTAGGGCAGTGTGTGTGAGGGTGGTGGAGTGTGTGGAGGTGAGCGTGATGATAGGGATGGTGTCGAACAGTGTCTGTAATGGTGGTGGAGTGTGTGTGGTTGAGTGTGATGGTGAGGATGGTGTGAGGGGATCAGGGTGACGGTGATGGTGTGAGTGTAAGGGGGTCAGTGTAGGGTGATGGAGTGAGTGTGAGGGGGTCAGGGTGACAGCGATGTTGTGAGTGTGAGGGGGTCAGTGTGACGTTGATGGAGTATGTGTGAGGGGGTCAGGGTGAGGGCGATGGAGTGAGTGTGAGGTGTTCAGAGTGGCTGTGATGGAGTGAGTGTAAGGGAGTCAGGGTGAACATGATGGAGTGATGGTGAGGGGGTCAGGATGACGGTGAAGGTGTGAGTGTGAGGGGGTCAGGGTGAGAGTGATGGAGTGAGTGTGAGTGGATCATTATGACTGTGATGGAGTCAGTGTGATGCGTTCAGGGTGATTGTGATGGGATGAGTGTGAGGGGTTCAGGGTGATGGAGTGAGTGTGAGGGGGTCATGGTGATGATGACGGAGTGAGTGTGAGGGGGTCATGGTGACCGTGATGGAGTGAGTGTGAGGGGGTCAGTGTGATGGTGATGGAGTGAGTGTGAGGGGGTCAGTGTGACGGTGATGGAGTGAGTGTGAGAGGGTCAGTGTGATGGTGATGGAGTGAGTGTGAGGGGGTCAGTGTGATAGTGATGGAGTGAGATTGAGGGGTTCATGGTGACACTGATGGAGTGAGTGTGAGGGGATTTCTGCCCACTTGGCACACCAGCCTCATTCCTTAAGAAGGGCTTATGCCCGAAACGTCGATTCTCATGCTCCCCGAATGCTGCTTGTCCTGCTCCGTTTATCCAGCGCTACATTTTCAACTCTGGTCTCCAATATCTGCAGTCCTCACTTTCTCCTGAGTGTGAGGGGGTCAGGGTGAAGGTGATGGAGTGAGCGTAAGTAGTTTCAGTGTGACGATGATGGAGTGAGTGTGAGGGGGTCATGGTGAGGATGATGGAGTGAGTGTGAAGGGGTCAGGGTGAGGTGATGGAGTGAGTGTGAGGGGGTCAGGGTGACTGTGATGGAGTGATTGTGAGGGGGTCATGGTGAGGATGATGGAGCGAGTGTGGGAGGATGAGTGTGACGCTGATGGAGTGAGTGAGACAGATGTAGTGTGACGGAGATGGAATGAGTGTGAGGGGGTCAGAGTGACGGTGCTGGAGAGAGTGTGAGGGGGTCAGGGTGACCGTGATGGTGTTAGTGTGAGGGGGTCAGGGTGACGGTGATGGAGTGAGTGTGAGGGGGTTAGTGTGATGGAGAAGGAGTGAGTGTGAGGGGGTCAGGTTGATGGTGATGGAGAGAATCTGAGGGGGTCAAAGTGACGGTGATGGAGTGAGTGCGAGTGAGTCAGGGTGACAGTGATGGAGTGAGTGTGAGGGGTCAGTGTGATGGAGATGGAGTGAGTGTGAGGGGTCAGTGTGACGGAGATGGAGTGAGTGTGAGGGGGTTAGGGTGACTGTGATGGAGTGAGTGTGAGGGGGTCAGGGTGACTGTGATGGAGTGAGTGTGAGGGGGTCAGGGTGACTGTGATGGAGTGAGTGTGAGGGGATCAGTGTGACGATGATGGAGTGAGTGTGAGGGGGTCATGGTGAGGATGATGGAGCGAGTGTGGGGGGATGAGTGTGACGCTGATGGAGTGAGTGAGACAGATTTAGTGTGATGGAGATGGAATGAGTGTGAGGGGGTCAGAGTGACGGTGATGGTGTGAGTGTGAGGGGGTCAGGGTGACCGTGATGGAGTGAGTGTGAGGGGGTCAAGGTGACGGTGGTGGGGTGAGTGTGAAGGTGTTCAGTGTGACTGTGATGGAGTGAGTGTGAGGGGGTGAGGTGACCGTGATGGAGTGAGTGTGAGAGGGTCAGGGTGACCGTGATGGAGTGAGTGTGAGGGGGTCATGGTGACTGTGATGGGGTGAGTGTGAGGGGGTCAGGGTGATGGTGACGAAGTAAGTGTGATGAGATCAGAGTGACGGAGAAGGTGTGAGTGTGAGGTGATCAGGGTGAGTGTGATGGAGTTAGTGTGAGGGGGTCAGGGTGACAGTGATGGTGTGAGTGTGAGTGGATCAGTGTGACAGTGATGGTGTGAGTGTGAGGGGGTCAGTGTGATGGAGAAGGAGTGAGTGTGAGGGGGTCAGTGTGACGGTGATGGAGTGAGTGTGAGGGGATCAGTGTGACGGAGAAGGAGTGAGTGTGAGGGGGTCAGTGTGACGGAGAAGGAGTGAGTGTGAGGGGGTCAGTGTGACGGAGAAGGAGTGAGTGTGAGGGGGTCAGTGTGACGGAGAAGGAGTGAGTGTGAGGGGGTCAGTGTGACGGAGAAGGAGTGAGTGTGAGGGGGTCAGTGTGACGGAGAAGGAGTGAGTGTGAGGGGGTCAGTGTGATGGTGATGGAGAGAATCTGACGGGGTCAGGGTGACCGTGATGGAGTGAGTGTAAAGGGATCAGGGTGACGGTGACAAAGTGAGTGTGAGGGTGTCTAGGTGATGGTGATGAAGTGAGTGTGAGGGGGTCAGGGTGACAGTGATGGAGTCCGTGTGAGGGGGTAAGTGTGATGATGATGGTGTGAGTGTGATGGGATCAGTGTGACGGAGATGGAGTGAGTGTGAGGGGGTCAGTGTGACGGAGAAGGAGTGAGTGTGAGGGGGTCAGTGTGACGGAGAAGGAGTGAGTGTGAGGGGGTCAGGGTGAGTGTGATGGAGAGAGTTTAAGGGGGTCAGGGTGACAGTGATGGAGTCCGTGTGAGGGGGTAAGTGTGATGATGATGGTGTGAGTGTGATGGGATCAGTGTGACGGAGATGGAGTGAGTGTGAGATGTTCAGGGTGAGTGTGATGGAGTGAGTGTGAGGTGTCAGGGTGACAGTGATTGAGAGAATCTGTGGGATTCAGGGTGATCGTGATGGTGTGAGTGTGATGGGATCAGTGTGACGGAGATGGAGTGAGTGTGTGATGTTCAGGGTGAGTGTGATGGTGTGAGTGTGAGTGGGTCAGTGTGACGGTGTTGGAGTGAGTGTGAGGAGATCATTATGACAGAGAAGGAGTAAGCGTGAGGGTGTCAGTGTGAGGGTGATGGAGTGAGTGTGAGGGGCTCAGTGTGACAATGATGGAGTGAGTGTGAGGGGGTCATGGTGAGGATGATGGAGTGAGTGTGAGGGGGGGTCAAGGTGACCATGATGGAGCGAGTATGGGGGGATGAGTGTGACGCTGATGGAGTGAGTGAGACAGATTTAGTGTGACGGTGATGGTGTGAGTGTGAGGAGGTCAGTGTGACGATGATGGAGTGAGTGTGAGGGGGTCAAGGTGATGGTGATGGAGTGAGTGTGACAGATTTAGTATGACGGTGATGGTGTGAGTGTGAGGAGGTCAGTGTGACGATGATGGAGTGAGTGTGAGGGGGTCAAGGTGATGGTGATGGAGTGAGTGCGAGGGGGTCAGGGTGACGGTGATGGAGTGAGTGTGAGTGAGTCAGGGTGATAGTGATGGAGTGAGTGTGAGGGGGTCAGTGTGACCGTGATGGAGTGAGTGTGAGGGGGTCAGGGTGATGTTGTTGGAGTGAGTGTCCGTGGGTCAGATGTACAGTGATGGAGTGAGTTTACGTGCGTCTGGTTGACGGTGATGGAGTGAGTGTGAGGGGGTCAGTGTGACAGTGATGGAGTGAGATTGAGGGGGTTATGGTGACACTGATGGAGTGAGTGTGAGGGGATCAGGGTGACAGTGAGTGAGTGAGTGTGAGGGGATCTCTGCCCGTTTGGCACACCAGCCTCATTCCTTAAGAAGGGCTTGTGCCCAAAACGTCGATTCTCATGCTCCTCGAATGCTGCTTGTCCTGCTCCGTTTATCCAGCGCTACATTTTCAACTCTGGTCTCCAGCATCTGCAGTCCTCACTTTCTCCTGAGTGTGAGGGGGTCAGGGTGAAGGTGATGGAGTGAGCGTAAGTAGTTTCAGTGTGACGGTGATGGAGTGAGTGTGAGGGGGTCAGGGTGAAGGTGATGGAGTGAGTGTGAGGGGGGGTCAAGGTGACCATGATGGAGCGAGTGTGGGGGGATGAGTGTGACGCTGATGGAGTGAGTGTGACGGATTTAGTGTGACGGAGATTGAGTGTGAGGGTGTCAGGGTGACGATGATGGAGTGAGTGTGAGGGGGTAAAGTTGACGGTGGTGGGGTGAGTGTGAGTAAGTCTGGGTGACAGTGATGGAGTGAGTGTGAGGGGGTCAGGGTGACGGAGATGGAGTGAGAGTGAGGGGATGAGGGTGACAGTGATGATGTGAGTGTGAGTGGGACAAGGTGACAGTGATGGAGTGAGTGTGAGGGGGTTAGGGTGATGGTGATGGAATGAGTGTGAGGCGGTCAGTGTGAGGGTGATTGAGTGAGTGTGAGAGAGTCAGGCTGACGGTGATGCAGTGAGTGCGAGGGGGTCAGATTGATGGTGATGGAGGGAATATGAAGGGGTCAGAGTGACTGTCATGGAGCAAAGCCTTGTGCATGGGAGACCATGCCCCACAAATTTGTCAGCGTTCTTTATTGAAGTGATCAGGAAGTTTGACGAGGGCAGGCCAGAACATGTAAACTCTACAAATTTCAGGAAGGCCTTTGATAAGGTTCCACACGGTACCTTGCTCTGGAAGGTTAGATCGCATGGAATCCAGGGGGCGTTGGCAAGCTGAGTTCACAATTGGCTTGATGGTAGGAAGCAGATGGTAACAGTCCGATGGAGGCCTGTGACTAGTGGTGTGCCTCAGCGGTCATAGAATCATAGAATCCCTCCTCTGTGGAAACAGGCCCGTCGGCCCAACAAGTCCACTGGCCCTCTGAAGATTATTCCACCCAAACCCATTCCCCTACTTTATTACTCTACATTTACCCCTGAGTAATGCAACTTACTTGCACATCCATGAATATTCTTGGCAATTGAGCATTGCCAATTTACTTGACCTGCAGATCTTTGGATTGTGGGAGGAAACCGGTGCACCCAGACGAAACCCACGCAGACATGGGGAGAACATACAAACTCAGTTGGTGTGGCATGGTGGCTCAGTGGTTGGCACTGCTGCCTCACAGCGCCAGGTACCCAGGTTCGACCCCAGCCTCGGGTGACTGTGTGGAGTTTGCACATTCTTCCTATGTCTGCATGGGTTTCCTTTGGGTGGTCCGGTTTCCTCCCCATTCCAAAAATGTGCAGGTCAGATGAATTGGCCAGGCTAAATTGCCCATATTGCTAGGTGCATTTGTTAAGGGTAAATGTTGGGTTGGGAGAATGGCTCTTGGTGGGTTACTCTTCAGCAGGTCGGTGTGGTTTGTTGGGCCAAATGGCCTCTTTCCAAACTGTAGGAAATCTAACCCTAACAGGATCTAACCCACACAGAGCATCCTGTGAGGTTGGAATTGAACCCAGATCGACAGTGCTGTAAGGCAGCAGTGCTAACCACTGATCCATTGTGAAGCTGAGCCGGTCAGTGCTCGGCCCATTGCTGTTTGTTATCAAGATCCATGATTTGGATGAAGATGTTTAAGGCATGATTAGAAAGTTTTCAGATTACACTGAAGTAAGTGAAGAAGCTTCTCAGCAATTGCAACAGGGCCTTGATCAGCTGGGGAATTGGGCTGAGAAATGGCAAATGGAGTTTAAAATAGACAAGTATGAAATCTAGCATTTTTGAAAGTCACATCAAGACAGGGGTTTCATGGTGAATGGTAGGGCCTGAAGGAGTGTGGTGGAACAGAGGGACCTTGGATTCCAGGAGCACGGCTCTCTGAACTCAGGTAGACAGGGCAGTGAAGAAGGCTTTTGGCACACTGGGCCCTTCACCAGTCAGGGTATGGAATATCGAAGTTGGGAAGTTCTGTTGTAGTTGTGCAGGATGTTGGTGAGGCCGGACTTGGAGTATTGTGTTCAATTTTGCCCACCTTGCTATCGGAGAAATGTTGTTACACTAGAAAGAGTGCAGAAGAAACTTACAAGGATGTTGCCAGAACTCAACTAGGGTTATAGAGAGAGGTTGGACAAGCAAGGACATTTTCTTTCATGTGTAGGAGACTGAGGGGTGTCCTTATAGAAGTGTCTAAGATCATGGGAGGCATGTATAGGGTGAATGCACTCCGTCTTTATCCAAAGCTTGGGGAATCAAGGATGAAAGGGCATCAGTTTAAGGTGAAAGGGGAAGATTAAAAGGGAACCTGAGGGACAACACTTTTATCCAGAGGGTGGTACACATACGGAAAGAACTACCAGTGCAAGTGGTCGAGGAGGATACATTTAAGAACATTTAAAATGCACTTGGACAAATACATGGAGAGGAACGTATTGGAAGGATATGGGCCAAGTGCAAGGAAACGGGGTTAGGGTGGATGGGCCAGTTTGGGCCAAAGAGCCTGTTTCCATGCTGTAGAACTCTATGACTCTATGAACATACCCAGGTCTCCCATAATACAGAAGCGGCCAAAGCAACACGAACGCGAGACGGTACAAATGTGAAACAGTCCTGCAGAATTTGGCAGGAAGCCAGCCTGGCCTTGTAGTGAATGATTCCTGGCACAGGAGCTGTGGTGAGAAGCCCATAGAGAAGCTGGAAATCTCACTCCACTGCCGATAGCCTAGAGGACCCCTGGATGGGATAAGGCAGCTGGGATCCGGTCACCCCAGGGAAACCTACAGGCTATGACAGAGTTAGGTCTCCGACACAATGAGCAGGACAGAAGGTTGCAGGAAAATCTCACCCACATGGGACTACTCCAGATACAATTGGGAAGAGCTTAATCCAGTGAAAGGAGGGTCTCTGGGGATGAGGAGGCAGCCTCAGGTTACATTGACAATCTGGAAGGACAGTGTATGAGCTCCAAGCAGCTGCATGGGTCCTCTACACCTCCAACACAGAGCAACACACATCAGGCCCTATTAGGAGGTGCCAGGAGCAAATACAATCCCTAGGAACCAGGGCTCCTCCCAGAATGGGATAATGTGTGGCTTTTTGTTCTACCTCTCCAGGGAGATAACGACAGGCCCCCCACTCACACATCCACACCCGCTCACAGACGGGGACTCCCACTGCCTTGCTCCCAGGTAACTGCACCTTTTGCCCCCAGCCCTGAGCCACAACCGAACTCAGATTCCATGAATCACGTGGTTACGCAATATAAAGCTGCTTATGGTCTCACTCCGTACACAACGGCCATTCCAGGCACCCAGCTGGTGGGCATCACCAAACAGATCCTGACTCTGGCACAGATACATGTTTGGATGAGATTGACTGACAGTCTGTCATACGCAGAGTGGACACTTAGGAGCAAACCAAATGAATCGCCATGTGCCTTAGTCCAGCAGGCCATTCAGCCCGCCCTGAGGGCCAACAGCTAGGGAGAAGCATCCATGATGAGATGAAGGCAGCGATCCTCACTGCTCGAAGGGCAGGATAAGGTATATCCTGCAGAGGCGTGACATAACTACAGAACAACAACCAGGGGAATGCCCCTCCCTTCCCCTCGTCAGCTTCACCCGGAGACGCTGTGTCCAATTTGTCTGGATTTTTGGGGATATGACCTGCACCTCTCTTAGCGATGAGAAACTGGGCCCGACCCTTTGTCTCCCATGTCTCAGAAAGGAGGAGGGACACCTGGGATTCGACCCCTCAATCGCGCCCGTAATGAGGCTTGGGCTCTCTGCTAATTAATTGCTGAATACGAAATAGACCTTAGGGATTTCCACATTGTGTTACAGGAACTCAGGGATCAGAAGCGATTGGTAGGGTTTCCCTGAGAATGGGTGCATGGTAGTAGGATACCAAGCACCCTGCCTGGATAGGGGTCATTTTCGGACAGCGATATCCCAGGAAGCCCACCAGGGAGAATTCCTCAGAAACAAAATTAAAAACGGGCTGTGACCAGGAGGGAAGGCTCCTCCCCCAGCTTGTCCCAGACATACCAGGCTCTCACAATGGACTAGTCATTAAACTCATAGGGAATTCCTTGTTCACAAACATTTATCACAAACTGACACTAATCATAATGAATGCATCAGGGATACAGTAATCGGAGTGGTGTCCTTCCCCATTAAAATAATCATGTTCCCAACTGACCACAGGATAATGGGACAAAGGACAGGGAAATTTGAGGGAAAACACAGAACCCAGAAAAGTAATTAACAGACAAAAGAAAAGGGAACTCCTTAATGATTTAGCCACAGTATATGAGTCCATTCCCAGGGCAGGAGTGTGACCGGTCAGTACGCTGACTTGGCTAATTTGGAGAATAAACTCAGGATCCTGACCCAACAACTCTCTAATGACCCAGAGAAAGACTGAATACAGAAAACCCAGAGGAGACCATGGGCTAACCATCACTTAGTGACCAAACTGGAGGGTCACGCCAACACGATTAACCAGATCATCCACGGCCCAATCAGAGATGACGGTGAGCAGTAAAACCACACCCTGTGCAGTATCTGCAGTAACGGGATGGTGGAACAGCTGAGGGAGGAGCTCAGGCAGGCCAGCCAAGGGAAAGTCCCATCCTGGGTTAGTGACAAACAGCATAAATATTTGTTCCAGGAGAACACCCACACCAACATCTCTCACTGTCAGTGACAGCAGCTCACCAAGGGCTGGGTTAATAACAGCTGTAAGGACACTCTCGGTGGGACACATGGCTTGGTACGAGGGATTCCACTGAACCCAAGTGACCAAAGTTAGGATGAAGTCCAAATTATCGGAGTTGTATAAAAACGGTATTTGGATGGGCTACCATGATTACCTCCCACTTACTGTGGAGATAGAGGGAACATTGACAGGGACCAAACTTACGTAAATGGGAAGGAACAGGTCATACCATGACATTCCCATAGTCTGTTATCCAAGAATTCGGCTCCTCTCGCATCGGCTGTAGCCCTAACCGCTCTCACCTTGATATATCTTGGGATACCGGTGTTTAGGGTTGCAGGCTGCAACAGATGGGTACGATCATGGTGAATCATGATTGGACACACCCCCAGGGGCTGGAAGATAGATGGAACTCCCCGGGTGATCACCTTAGTTTCATTCATTTGCAGTGTTTGAGTGTTCCTGGCTGGGCCAGTATTGATTTCCTGCCCATAGTTGTCATTACGACAGATTGGCCATGTTAAATTGCCCATTGTGTCAAGGGATATTTGGGCTAGCTGGAATAGCCATAGGAAATGCAGGGTTTCAGGGATATCATTGGGGGAGTGGGTTTGAGTTGGATTCTCTTCAGAGGATCATTGTGGACTCAATGGGGCGAACGGTCTGATTCCGTTCTGTCAAGATTTTATGATATCACTTATCAGCTATAAGACTTAGGGTGTAGGTTTGCTCGCTGATAGGTTTGATATCCAGACGTTTCGTTGCCTGGCTGGGTAGCATCATCAGTGGCGACCTCCAAGTGAAGCTATAAGGTTTGGAAAACGTACACAATGGCTTTTGCACAGACAGCTGGCTACTCTGATAACAGGCATAACCAGCTTTTAAAATTAGGTTTGTAATTTATTGCATAAGCTTCTTTTCTTTCCATTCAAGTGGATGGGTTGGGGGAGATGTCACAACCTCCTGGCTAAAACACAGATAGACAGCCAAGGTTTATTAGCCAAGGAAATCTCCCAAAACACAAAACCCGCACTCCAGGCACAGCGCAAACACAGCATAATGTAAAAGGCAACAGTTATTCTGGACAGGCGTATCCACCAAACAAATGAGGGCCCAGACAGGAAGGCACCGGCTCCTGTTCCACAAAGAAACTAACAGCAACAAGCCATCCAAATGATTGGCAATGCTTCAAACTATTAACTGATTCTCCTAATTGGCCAGAACAATAGAAAGTTCCTGAAAACCATCCAGAAATGAACAAAAACAGGGTTTATCTGCAGACTGATTGCCTGAATCTCTAGAGGCCTTCTGAGGAGATCAGCATGGCAAGAGACAGACCATCTGACCATCCAGAGAGAGAGAGAGGGCGAGAGAAAACAGTTTCGCAGACCCAGAGGCAGAACCAGAGAGAGAGAGAGAGAGAGACAGGCTGAAGCAAAACCCAGGGGCATGGGAGAGAGGGAATGTGAAAATCCATTGAGAGAGAGAGTTGGAACCAACTGGAATAACAAGTGTTACCCCTTCAGTCTGTCCATGTTTTCACTCCTCAGTCTTAGTCTGACTTCCCCTTCCCTCCCTCTCTCTGTCCCCTCTCTCTCTGTCCTTCTGTCTGTCTCTCTCTCTCACACACACTCTTTCTCTCACTCTCTCCCTCTCCCTATCTTCCTCTGCCCATCTTTCTCCCATCTCCTTCTCCATCCCCACTCTCTCCATCTCTGTCTCTTTTTCTCACCCTCCCTTTCTGTTTTTCGTTATTTCAGACCTGAAAGATCTCACCCAATTTTGTACCCCCTCAAAAATACTATGCTCTTCATTTTCACTGTCCTCCCAAATTTATCCCCTTTCCCAAATATCTTCCCTCCCAAATAATTGCCTCCATAAATTAGACCCCCAAATATTTTGCTGCCCCCAACATTGCTGTGAGCCCCACTCTCTGGGGCAGAGGGAAATGAGTGGAAAAGTGTGGAGATGGAAAAGCACAGCAGGTCAGGCCAGAACCGTCCACTCTCCTGGCTGACCTGCTGTGCTTTCCCAGCTCCACACTTTGTAACTCTGACTTTCCAGCATCTGCAGTCCTCGTTTTCTCACGCAAGTAAATGAGTTTGGGTTGACTGACTGGCCTGTGGCTGTTTTAATGCACAGCAAGATCCCAGTCCCAGAATTATAGAAGGCTTGTATCACAGATGGAGTCCTTTCTGCCCATTCCCCCCCTCCCCCATTAAATGATCCTGGTCCTCTTCAGGATCCTCAGGATTGTCCCCTGAATGGCCTCACTGACTATCCTTTCAGTGGAGACCTCTTCTCCGTGTTGTGGTTCTGTTCGCCGAGCTGGGAATTTGTGTTGCAGACGTTTCGTTCCCAGTCTAGGTGACATCCTCAGTGCTTGGGAGCCTCCTGTGAAACACTTCTGTGTTGGTCCCTCCGACATTTATACTGATTTGCCTCTGCCGCTTCTGGTTGTCAGTTCCAGCTGTCCACTGCAGTGGCCGGTATATTGGGTCCAGGTCGATGTGTTTGTTAAATTCAAAGATGTTGTGAGATAGGGATTGAAGGAAAAATGTGGGAGATAAAGCTGGGAACACAGAAATATACATAAGAGCTCTCATGGGAGTGGGAAGCAGTGAGATCGGTAGGATCAGACTGTGCAGCTGCCCCCTCTCTCGCATTTTGCGTCTTTGTCTCTCCTCAGTGTAGAGCTCGCGTCTTGTGGTAAAATCCCCACAGACAGCCTGAATCCCACAATGTGTGTGTGTGTGTTCACTCTCTCTGGTTCCAGCTCCTGTCTGATGATTCCGTATAGCAGAATAATTTGATTCTCTGTCTCTGTACTGTCCGGGTTTCAGCTCCCAAATCAAATGCTAAATCATTCACGATCCTATTGAATACCAGAGCAGGCTCGAGGGGCTGAATGGTCTCCTCCAGTTCCTATTTCGGATGGTCTTATGTTCTTAACGCTACCTCCCAGCTCTTGGCCCACACCCTGGAGGTTATGATTCCACAAGGGCCTGATCTGAAGAGTGCTGCACTCTTCCGTGAGTCTCGGAGGGATCCAGCCTGATTTGGATTGGAGTAGAGCCTCTCAGTGAGAAGTGAAATCTCCTCGAGATTCCCCTCAGTCTCTGACTGTAAAGTGGAGCAGGCCAGTCCCGGGGAAGCAAACAACAGGCCAGATCTGCTCTGTCCTCCAGCTCCATTTCAGAAGGCCACATGGGAGGGGCTTGTTTCCTTCATCAGCTTCCCGTGCTCACCCTTCTGGGTTAGAGTGGGGGTCGAATGGCCTTGCTTCTGGCTCTTATTGAGGTGCAGGCTGGCTCTGGCTGGGTTATACAGGGCATGTCCCTGGAGTGAAGTCAGTTAGCTCAGTTGGCTGGACAGTTGGTTTATAATGCAGAGTAAAACCAATAGCGTGTGTTCAATTCCCACACCAGCCTCTCTTTCCCAACCTCTCCCCTCAGCTGGGACATAGTGACCCTCTGATTAAAACACCACCAGAAACCGCTCTCTAATGAGGAACTGTCCCATGCTCTGGTAAGACTACGGTGACATTACATTGGTTTGTACCTGGAGCACTGTGTGCAGGACTCGTCACTGCACTGCCAGAGGGGTGTTCGTGTGTGGGGAAGGTTTACTGGATGAATCCCCACTGGAATGAACGGCACTCTCTTTCCCCCAGTTTAGTCACTCTTGCAGCTTTTGTGTCTTTGGAGACATGAGGACCATTTCACCTGAAACAGCAGCTTGATTTTATATTCAATAAGATTGGCTAGTTTACATGCACACACACACACACACACCCTCAAACACACACAGACACACTCTCTCATACACACACACACACACACACACTCCCTCAAAAACAAACACAGACACACTCTCTCATACACACACACACACACACTCCCTCAAAAACAAACACAGACACACTCTCACACACACAGATACACACACACCCTCAAACACACACAGACACACACACACTCTCTCACACACACACCCTCAAACACACACAGACACACACACACTCTCTCACACACTCACACACCCTCAAACACACACAGACACACTCTCACGCACACACACACACCTCAAACACACACAGACACACTCTCACGCACACACACACCCTCAAACACACACAGACACAGTCTCACGCACACACACACACCCTCAAACACACACAGACACACTCTCACACACACACACCCTCAAACACACACAGACACACTCTCTCACACACACACACCCTCAAACACACACAGACACACTCTCTTACACACACACACCCTCAAACACACACAGACACACTCTCATACACACACACCCTCAAACACACACAGACACACTCTCTTACACACGCACACACCCTCAAACACACACAGACACACTCTCTTACACACACACACACCCTCAAACACACACAGACACACTCTCACACACACACACACCCTCGAACACACACAGACACACTCTCTCTCACACACACACCCTCAAACACACACAGACACACTCTCACGCACACATACACAAAGGACCCCACCACACACAGGCTCTCTCTCACACACAGACACACGATCCCTCAAACATAAACACAGACACACTCTCACACACACATACACACACAAGCACACACTATATCTCTCACACACATACACGCACAGGCATACGCTCCCTCAAATACACACACGGACACACTCTCTCACACATACACGCAGACACTCTCTCACACAGACAAACTCTCTCTCACACACACACAGACTCTCTCTCATGCACACAGACACACTCTCTCTCACAGACACACTCTCTCACACACACATACACACACTCGCTCTCATTTACACACACACTCTCATTCTCTCACACACCCACTCACTCTCAAGCACACAGACACTCCCTCTCTCTCTCACACACACACACTCTCTGTCTCTCACACACACAGGCATTCTCACTCACACACATACACACAGACAGACACACTGACACACGATCCCTCAAACACACACAGACACATTCTCTCACACACACACATAAACACACAGTTACTCTCCCTCACACACACATACACACGCAGACACACGCTCCCTCAAACACACATAGACACACTCTCTCTCACACACCCATATGGACACACACTCTCTCTCTCACACAAACACTGACACACACTCTCTCACACACACAGATGCTCTCTCTCTCTCACACACATAAACACACAGTGACACTCTCTCTCTCACATGCACACACATGCAGACACACGCTCCCTCAAATATGCATAGACACACTCTCTCACACACATGGACACCCACACTCTCTCTCACACACACTGACACACACACTCTCTCTCTCACACATAGACACACTCACTCTCACACACACATGCACACAGACACACACTCTCTCACACACACATGCACACTCTTTCTCACACAAGACACAGTCATACAAACACAGACACACAGACACATACACACATAGACGCACACACACATAGACACAGACACACACACACATACACACACAGACACTTTCTCTCACACACACAGACACACTCTTACACACACAGACACACTCTCTCACATACACCTTACTCACACATATGCACACAGAGACACACACACCCTCAAACACACACAAAGCCACACACACTCACATGAACATGCACTTTCTCTCTCACGCACATATACAGACACAGAGAGATACACATGCATCCACTCTTTCACACACACAAACATGGGCAATCTCTCTCTCTGTCTCTCTCTCTCTCTCTCTCTTTCACACACACACACACGCACACACACAAACACACACACAAACACACACACACACACACACACACACACACACACACACACACACACACACACACACACACACACACACCTGTAAAGGCATGGTTGAGGTATTGATGGAGAAATGATTTCTCCGAAGACTGAACCCTGATCTCGCATGATGACTGCTCCAGGGGGACAGACAGCAGCTACAGATGACTTGTTGGATCTTCCTGTGCACCACCACTTGCATCGACAGCATTAGTCTGTTTGGGTGCCTGCTTTTCTAAAGCATCCCCAAGCATCAAGTAACAATCAATTGATGAAAGTTTTCCCCCAAACCATGTTTCAGACACATCCTGATGTTATTTTTCACTGATTGTTTAAAATGATCGGAATCTTCTGAAATGGGGAGTGGGTTCCATTTCAAATTACGACACCAGAGTGCCTCGGGGACCCTGAGGAAATGATCAGGAAATTGCATCTGTTCCTTTCTATCCTCTACACTCTGTACCACCAGATAGTGCTCCCTGAATACACCAGATAGTTCTCCCTCAATACCTCAGATAGTGCTCCCTCAATACCTCAGAAAGTGCTTCCTGAATACCACAGATAGTTCTCCCTCAGTACCTCAGATAGTGCTCCCTCAATACCTCAGATAGTGCTCCCTCAGTACCTCAGATAGTGCTCCCTCAATACCTCAGAAGGTTCTCCCTCAGTACCTCAGATAGTGCTCCCTCAGTACCTCAGATAGTGCTCCCTCAATACCTCAGAAGGTTCTCCCTCAGTACCTCAGATAGTGCTCCCTCAGTACCTCAGATAGTGCTCCCTCAATACCTCAGAAGGTTCTCCCTCAGTACCTCAGATAGTGCTCCCTCAGTACCTCAGATATTTGTCCCTCAATACCTCAGAAAGTGCGCCCTCAGTACCTGAGATAGTTCTCCCTCAGTACCTCAGATAGTGCTCCCTCAGTACCTCAGAAAATGCTTCCTCAATACCTCAGAAAGTGCTCCCTCAATATCTCAGAGAGTTCTCCCTCAACAGCTCAGACATTTCTCCCTCAATACCTCAGATACTGCTCCCTAAATACCTCTGAAAGTGCTCCCTCAATCCCTCAGAAACTGCTCCCTCAATACCTCAGATAGTTCTCCCTCAGTATCTCAGAAAGTGCTCCCTCAATACCTCAGAAAGTGCTCCATCAGTAGCTCGGACAGTGCTCCCTCAGTGCCCCGTCAATAGCTCACATAGTTCTTCCTCAGTTCCTCAGATAATGCTCCATCAGTACCTCAGAAAGTGCTCCCTCAATACCTCGGAAAGTGCTCCCTCAGTACCTCAGACAGTGCTCCCCCAATACCTCTGACAGTGCTCCCTCAGTACCTCAGAAAGCACTCCCTCAGTACCTCAGAAGGTGCCCCTTCAACAGCTCACATAGTTCTCCCTCATTACCTCAGATAATGCTCCCTCAGTACCTCAGAAGGTTCTCCCTCAATAATTCAGAAAGTGCTCCCTCAGTACCTCAGAAAGTGCTCCCGCAATACCTAAGAAATTGCTCCCTCAGCACCTCAGAAAGTGCTCCCTCAATACCTCAGATAGCTCTCCCTCAGTACCTCAGAAATTCATTCCTCAGTACCTCAGAAAGTGCTCCGTCAGGACCTCAGACAGTGCTCTCTCAATACCTCAGAAAGTGCTCCCTCAGGACCTCAGACTGTTCTCCCTCAATACCTCAGAATGTGCTCCCTCAGTACTTCAGAAAGTGCTCACTCAATACCTCAGAAAGTGCTCCCTCAGTATCTCAGACAGTGCTTCCTCAGTACCTCAGAAAGTACTCCTTCAATATCTCAGATAGTTCTCCCTCAGTACCTCAGAAAGTGCTCCCTCAATACCTCAGAAAGTGCTCCCTCAATATCTCAGAACATGCTCCCTCAGTACCTCAGATAGTTCTCCCTCACTACCTCAGAAAGTGCTCCCTCAATACCTCAGAAAGTGCTCCCTCAATATCTCAGAACATGCTCCCTCAGTACCTCAGATAGTTCTCCCTCACTACCTCAGAAAGTGCTCCCTGAATACCTCAGAAAGTGCTCTCTCAATACCTCAGAAAGTGCTCCCTCAGTACCTCAGAAAGTGCTCTCTCAATACCTCAGAAAGTGCACCCTCAGTAGCTCAGAAAGTGCTCCCGCATTACCTCAGAAAGTGCTTCCTCAGTACCTCAGAATGTGCTACGTAAATACCTCAGAAAGAGATCCCTCAATAACTCAGATAGATCTCCCTCAGTACCTCAGATCGTGTTTGCTCAGCACCTCAGAAAGTGCTTTCTCAGTACCTCAGAAATTCCTTCCTCAATACCTCAGAAAGTGCTCCCTCAGGACCTCAGACAGTGCTCCGTCAGGACCTCAGACAGTGCTCTCTCAATACCTCAGAAATGGCACCCTCAGAACTTCAGACTGTTCGCCCTCAATACCTCAGAATGTGCTCCCTCAGTAACTCAGAAAGTGCTCCCTTAATATCTCAGAAAGTGCTCCGTCAATATCTCAGATAGTTCTCCCTCAGTACCTCAGAAAGTGCTCTCTCAGGAACTCAGATAGTACTTCCTCAGTACCTCAGACAGTGCTCCCTCAATACCTCAGGAAGTGCTCTCTCAGTACTTCAGAAAATGCTCCCTCAGTACCTCAGATAGTGCTCACTCAATACCTCAGAAAATGCTCCCTTAATACCTCAGAAAGTACTCACCCAATAGCTCAGATAGTTCTCCCTCAGTACCTCAGATAATGATCTCTGAATTCCTCAGATCATGCTCCTTCAATGCCTCAGAAAGTGCTTCCTCAATATATCAGAAAGTGTTCCCTCAGTACCTCAGAATGTGCTCCCTCAGTACCTCAGATAGTGCTCTCTCAATACCTCAGAAAGTGCTCCCTTAATACCTCAGAAAGTTCTCCCTCAATACCTCAGATATTTCTCCCTCAGTACCTCAGATAGTGCTCCCTCAATACCTCAGAAAGTGCTCGCTCAGTACCTCAGAAAGTGCTCCCTCAATACCTCAGAAAGTGCTCCCTCAATAGCTCAGATAGTTCTCCCTCAGGACCTCAGATAATGCTCCCTCAATTCCTCAGATAGTGCTCCCTCAATACCTATGAAAGTGCTCCCTCAGTACCTCAGAAAGTGGTCCCTCAGTACCTCAGATAGTTCTCCCTTGGTAGCTCAGAAAGTGCTCCCTCAATATCTCAGATTGTGCTCCCTCAGTACCTCAGAAAGTGCTCCCTTAGTACCTCAGAAAGTGCTCCCTCAGTATCTCAGATAGTGCGCCCACAATACATCAGAAAGTGTTCCCTCAATATCTCAGATAGTTCTCCCTCAATATCTCAGATAGTGCTTCCTCAGTACTTCAGATAGTGCTCACTCAGTATCTCAGTTAGTGCTCCCTCAATACCTCAGAAAGTGCTCCCTGAATATTTCAGATGGTTCGCCCTCAATACCTCAGATAGTGCTCCCTCAATACCTCAGAAAGTGCTCCCTCAATAGCTCAGATAGTTCTCACTCAGTACTTCAGATAATGCTCTCTCAATTCCTCAGATAGTGCTCCCTCAATACCTCAGAAAGTGGTCCCTCAGTACCTCAGATAGTTTTCCCTTGGTAGCTCAGAAAGTGCTCCCTCAATATCTCAGAAAGTGCTCCCTCAGTACCTCAGATAGTTCTCCCTCAGTACATCTGATCGTGCTCCAACACTATCTCAGAAAGTGCTACCTGAATACCTCAGATATTTCACCCTCAGTACTTCAGAAGTTCTCCCTCAATACCTCAGAAAGTGCTCCATCAATACTTCAGTAGTCAGAGCTCCCTCAATACCACAGAAAGTTCTCCCTCAATACCTCAGATATTTCTCCCTCAGTACCTCAGATAGTGCTCCCTCAATACCTCAGAAAGTGCTCCCTCAATACCTCAGAAAGTGCTCTCTCAGTACCTCAGAAAGTGCTCCCTCAATACCTCAGAAAGTGCTCCCTCAATAGCTCAGATAGTTCTCCCTCAGGACCTCAGATAATGCTCCCTCAATTCCTCAGATAGTGCTCCCTCAATACCTATGAAAGTGCTCCCTCAGTACCTCAGAAAGTGGTCCCTCAGTACCTCAGATAGTTCTCCCTTGGTAGCTCAGAAAGTGCTCCCTCAATATCTCAGATTGTGCTCCCTCAGTACCTCAGAAAGTGCTCCCTCAGTACCTCAGAAAGTGCTCCCTCAGTATCTCAGATAGTGCGCCCACAATACCTCAGAAAGTGCTCCCTCAATATCTCAGATAGTTCTCCCTCAATATCTCAGATAGTGCTTCCTCAGTACTTCAGATGGTGCTCACTCAGTATCTCAGTTAGTGCTCCCTCAATACCTCAGAAAGTGCTCGCTGAATATTTCAGATGGTTCGCCCTCAATACCTCAGATAGTGCTCCCTCAATACCTCAGAAAGTGCTCCCTCAATAGCTCAGATAGTTCTCACTCAGTACCTCAGATAATGCTCTCTCAATTCCTCAGATAGTGCTCCCTCAATACCTCAGAAAGTGGTCCCTCAGTACCTCAGATAGTTTTCCCTTGGTAGCTCAGAAAGTGCTCCCTCAATATCTCAGAAAGTGCTCCCTCAGTACCTCAGATAGTTCTCCCTCAGTACATCTGATCGTGCTCCAACACTATCTCAGAAAGTGCTACCTGAATACCTCAGATATTTCACCCTCAGTACTTCAGAAGTTCTCCCTCAATACCTCAGAAAGTGCTCCATCAATACTTCAGTAGTCAGAGCTCCCTCAATACCTCAGAAAGTTCTCCCTCAATACCTCAGATATTTCTCCCTCAATACCTCAGATAGTGCTCCCTCAATACCTCAGAAAGTGCTCTCTCAGTACCTCAGAAAGTGCTCCCTCAATACCTCAGAAAGTGCTCCCTCAATAGCTCAGATAGTTCTCCCTCAGGACCTCAGATAATGCTCCCTCAATTCCTCAGATAGTGCTCCCTCAATACCTATGAAAGTGCTCCCTCAGTACCTCAGAAAGTGGTCCCTCAGTACCTCAGATAGTTTTCCCTTGGTAGCTCAGAAAGTGCTCCCTCAATATCTCAGATTGTGCTCCCTCAGTACCTCAGAAAGTGCTCCCTCAGTACCTCAGATAGTTCTCCCTCAGTACATCAGATCGTACTCCCTCACTATCTCAGAAAGTGCTACCTCAATACCTCAGATATTTCACCCTCAGTACTTCAGAAGTTCTCCCTCAATACCTCAGAAAGTGCTCCATCAGTACCTCAGTCAGAGCTCCCTCAATACCTCAGAAAGTACTCCCTCAATACCTCAGATATTTCTCCCTAAGTACCTCAGATAGTGCTCCCTCAATACCTCAGAAAGTGCTCTCTCAGTACCTCAGAAAGTGCTTCCTCAGTACCTTAGAAAGTGCTCCCTCAGTACCTCAGAAAGTGCTCCCTCAATACCTCAGATAGTTCTCCCTCAGTACCTCAGATTGTGATCCCTCAATATCTCAGAAAGAACTCCCTCAGTCCCTCAGAAAGTGCTCGCTCAGTTCCTCAGTGAGTGTTTCCTCAGTACCTCAGAAAGTGCTCCCTCAATATCTCAGAAAGTGCTCCCACAATATCTCCGAAAGTCCTCCCTCAGTATTCAGAAAGTGCTCCCTCATCATCTCAGAAACTGCTCCCTCAGTACCTCAGAAAGTGCTCTCTCAATACCACAGAAAGTGCTCTCTCAGTACCTCACAGACTGCTCCCTCAGTACCTCAAAAAGTGCTCCCTCAGTACCTCAGAAAGTGCTCGCTCAATATCTCAGAAGGTGCTCCCTCAGTAACTCAGATAGTTCTCCCTTAGTGCCTCAGAAAGCGCTCCCTCAATACCTCAGAAAGTGCTCTCTCAGTGCCTCAGAGAGTGCTCCCTCAGTACATCAGAAAGTGCTCTCTCAATATCCCAGAATGTGCTCCCTCAGTACTTAGGATAGTTCTCCCTGAGTACGTCAGAAAGTGCTCCCTCAATATCTCAGAAAGTGCTCCCTCTGAACCTCAGATAGTGCTCCCTAAATACGTCTGAAAGTACTCCCTCAATACCTCAGACAGTGCACCCTCAATACCTCAGAAAATGCTCCCTCAGTACCTCAGAAAGTGCTCCCTCAGTACCTCAGACAGTGCTCCCTCAATATTTCAGAAGTCCTCCCTCAATACCACAGACATTGCTCCCTCAATACCTCAGAAAGTGCTCTCTCAGTACCTCAGATAGTTCTCGCTCAGTACATCAGATCGTGCTCCCTCACTATCTCAGAAAGTGCTCCCTCAATACATCAGATAGTTCACCCTCAGTACTTCAGAAAGTGCTCCCTCAGTACCTCAGTCAGAGCTCCCTCAATACCTCAGAAATTGCACCCTCAGTACCTCAGAAAGTGGTGCCTCAACACGTCAGAAAGTGCTTCCTCCATACCTCAGTAAGTGCTCACTCAATACCTCAGATAGTTCTCCCTCAGTACCTCAGAAAGTGTCCCCTCATTACCTCAGAAAGTGCTCCCTCAGTACCTCAGTCAGAGCTCCCTCAATACCTCAGATAGTTCACCCTCAGTACCTCAGATAGGGATCCCTCAACATCTCAGAAAGTTCTCCATCAGTATCTCAGAACGAGCTCTCGCAATACCTCAGAAAGTGCTCGCTCAATATCTCAGATAGTTCTCCCTCAATATCTCAGATAGTGCTTCCTCAATACTTCAGATAGTGCTCACTCAGTATCTCAGATACTGCTCCCTCAATACCTCAGAAAGTACTCCCTGAATATTTCAGATGGTTCGCCCTCAATACCTCAGATAGTGCTCCCTCAATACCTCAGAAAGTGCTCCCTCAATACATCAGAAAGTGCTCCCTCAATAGCTCAGATAGTTCTCCCTCAGTACCTCAGATAATGCTCTCTCAATTCCTCAGATAGTGCTCCCTCAATACCTCAGAAAGTGCTCCCTCAGATCCTCAGAAAGTTGTCCCTCAGTACCTCAGATAGTTCTCCCTTGGTAGTTCAGAAAGTGCTCCCTCAATATCTCAGAAAGTGCTCACTAAGTACCTCAGAAAGTGCTCCCTCAATAGCACAGACATTGCTCCCTCAATACCTCAGAAAGTGCTCTCGCAGTACCTCTGTAAGTACTCCCTCAGTACCTCAGATAGTTCTCCCTCAGTCCATCAGATCGTGCTCCCTCACCATCTCAGAAAGTGCTCCCTCAATACCTCAGATATTTCACACTCAGTACTTCAGAAGTTCTCCCTCAATACTTCAGAAAGTGCTCCATCAGTACCTCAGATATTTCTCCCTCAGTACCTCAGATAGTGCTCCCTCAATACCTCAGAAATGGCACCCTCAGTCCCTCAGAATGTGCTCCCTCAGTACCTCAGAGAGTGCTTCCTTAGTACTTCCGAAAGTGCTGACTCAATATCTCAGAAAGTGCTCCCTCAATATCTCGGAAAGTGCTCCCGCAGTACCTCAGAACGTGCTCCCTCAATGTCTCAGAAAGTGCTCCCTCAGTCCCTCAGAAAGTGCTTCCTCAGTACCTCAGATAGTGCTTCCTTAGTACCTCAGAGAGTTCTCCCTCAATATCTCAGAATGTGCTCACTCAATATCTCAGTAAGTGCTCCCTCAGTACCTCAGAATGTGCTCCCTCAATATCTCAGAAAGTGCTCCCTCAGTACCTCAGATAGTTCTCCCTCAGTGCCTCAGAATGTGCTCCCTCAATACCTCAGAAAGTGCTCTCTCAGTACCTCAGAGAGTGCTCCCTCAGTACTTCAGAAAGTGCTCCCTCGATACCTTAGAAAGTGCTCCCTCAATACCTTCAGAAAGTGCTCCCTCAATACCTTCAGAAAGTGCTCCCTCAATAGCTCAGATAGTTCTCCCTCAATACCTCAGAAATTGCTCAATCAGTACCTCAGAAAGTGCTCCCACATTACCTCAGATAGTGCTCCCTCAGTACCTCAGATAGTGCTCCCTCAATACCGTAGAAAGTGCTCCCTTAATACCTCAGAAAGTGCTCCATCAATAGCTCAGATATTTCTCCCTCAATACCTCACAAAGTGCTTCCTCAATATCTCAGAATGTGCTCCCTCAGTATCTCAGAATATGCTCCCTTAATACCTCAGATTGTGCTCCCTAAGTTCCTCAGATAGTTCTCCCTCAGTAGCTCAGATAGTACTCCCTTAATACCTCAGAAAGTGGTCCCCCAATAGCTCCGATAGTTAGCTCTCTGTACCTCAGATAATACTCCCTCCATTCCTCAGATAGTGCTCCCTCAATACCTCAGAAAATGCTCCCTCAGTACCTCAGAAAGTGGTCCCTCAGTACCTCAGGTAGTTCTCCCTTGGTAGCTCAGAAAGGGATCCCTCAATATCTCAGAAAGTGCTCCCTCAGTACCTCAGAAAGTGCTCACTCAGTACCTCAGAAAGTGCTCCCTCAATATTTCAGAAAGTGCCCCCTCAATACCACAGACATTGCTCCCTCAATACCTCAGAAAGTGCTCTCTCAGTATCTCAGATAGTTCTCCCTCAGTACCTCAGATCGTGCTCACTCACTATCTCAGAAAGTGTTCCCTCACTACCTCAGAAAGTGCTCCTTCAGTACCTCAGATAGTGCTTCCTCAGTACCTCAGAGTGCTCCCTCAATATCTCCGAAAGTGCTGCCTCAGTACATCAGATAATTCTCCCTCAGTGCCACAGAAAGTGCCCCCTCAATACCTCAGAAAGTGATCACTCAATAGCTCAAATAGTTCTCCCACAATACCTCAGAAATTGCACAATCAGTACCTCAGAAAGTGCTCCCTCAATACGACAGTAAGTGCTCCCTCGATGCCTCTGAAAGTGCTCCCTCAATACCTTAGAAAGTGCTCCCTTAATACCTGAGAAAGTGCTCCATCAATAGCTCAGATAGTTCTCCCTCAATACCTCACAAAGTGCTTCCTCCATATCTCAGAATGTGCTCCCTCAGTACCTCAGAATGTGCTCCCTCAGTACCTTAGATAGTTCTCCCTCAGTACCTCAGACTATGCTCCCTTAATACCTCAGATTGTGCTCCCTCAGTACCTCAGATAGTTCTCCCTCAGTACCTCAGATAGTACTCCCTTAATGCCTCAGAAAGTGCCCCCTCAATAGCTCAGATAGTTTGCCCTCTGTACCTCAGATAATTTCTCAGATAGTGCTCTCTCAATACCTCAGAAACTGTTTCCTCAATACATCAGAAAGTCCTTCCTCAATACCTCAGAAAGTGCTTCCACAATATCTCAGAAAGTGTTCCCTCAGTGCATCAACAGTGCGCCCTCAATACTTCAGAAAGTGCTCCCTCAATACCACAGACATTGCTCCCTCAAAACCTCAGAAAGTGCTCTCTCAGTACCTCAGAAAGTGCTCCCTCAGTACCTCAGATAGTACTCCATCAATACATCAGAAAGTGCTCCCTCAGTACCTCAGAAAGTGCTCCTTCAGTACCTCAGATAGTGCTTCCTCAGTACCTCAGAGAGTGCTCCCTCAATATCTCCGAACGTGCTCCCTCAGTACCTCAGATAGTTCTCCCTCAGTGCCTCAGAAAGTGCCCCCTCAATACCTCAGAAAGTGATCACTCAATAGCTCAGATAGTTCTCCCACAATACATCAGAAATTGCACAATCAGTACCTCAGAATGTGCTCCCACAATTCCTCAGATAGTGTTCCCTCAGTACCTCAGATAGTGCTCCCTCAATTCCTTAGAAATTGCTCCCTTAATACCTCAGAAAGTGCTACATCAATAGCTCAGATAGTTCTCCCTCAATACCTCACAAAGTGCTTCCTCCATATCTCAGAATGTGCTCCCTCAGTACCTCAGAAAGTGCTCCCTTAATACCTCAGATCATTCTCCCTCAGTACCTCAGAAAGTGCTCCCTCAATATCTCAGAAAGTGCTCCCTCAGTACCTCAGATAGTTCTCCTTTCGTGCCTCAGAATGTGCTACTTTAATATCTCAGATTGTGCTCCATCAGTACCTCAGATAGTTCTCGCTCAGTACCTCAGATAGTACTCCCTTAATACCTCAGAAAGTGCTCCCTCAGTAGCTCAAATAATTCTCCCTCAGTACCTCAGATAATGCTACCTCAATTCCTCAGATAGTGCTCTCTCAACACCACAGAATGTGCTTCCTCAATATCTCAGAAAGTGCCTCCTCAATATCTCAGAAAGTGCTCCCTCAATACGACAGTAAGTGCTCCCTCAATGCCTCTGAAAGTGCTCCCTCAATACCTTAGAAAGTGCTCCCTTAATACCTGAGAAAGTGCTCCATCAATAGCTCAGATAGTTCTCCCTCAATACCTCACAAAGTGCTTCCTCCATATCTCAGAATGTGCTCCCTCAGTACCTCAGAATGTGCTCCCTCAGTACCTCAGATAGTTCTCCCTCAGTACCTCAGACTATGCTCCCTTAATAACTCAGATTGTGCTCCCTCAGTACCACAGATAGTTCTCCCTCAGTACCTCAGACAGTAATCCCTTAATGCCTCAGAAAGTGCCCCCTCAATAGCTCAGATAGTTTGCCCTCTGTACCTCAGATAATTCCTCAGATAGTGCTCTCTCAATACCTCAGAAACTGCTTCCTCAATACATCAGAAAGTCCTTCCTCAATACCTCAGAAAGTGCTTCCACAATATCTCAGAAAGTGTTCCCTCAGTGCATCAACAGTGCGCCCTCAATATTTCAGAAAGTGCTCCCTCAATACCACAGACATTGCTCCCTCAAAACCTCAGAAAGTGCTCTCTCAGTACCTCAGAAAGTGCTCCCTCAGTACCTCAGATAGTACTCCATCAATATCTCAGAAAGTGCTCCCTCAGTACCTCAGATAGCTCTCCTTCAGTACCTCACATAGTACTCCATTAATACCTCAGAATGTGCTCTCTCAATAGCTCAGATAGTTCTCCCTCAGTACCTCAGATAATGCTCCCTCAATTCCTCAGATAGTGCTCTCTCAATACCTCATAAAGTGGTCCCTCAGTTCCTCAGAAAGTGCACCCTCAATACCTCAGAAAGTGATCCCTCAATACCTGAGATATTTCTCCCTCAGTACCTCATCTAGTGCTCCCTCAATACCTCAGAATGTGCTCCCTCAGTCCCTCAGAAAGTGCTCCGTCAGTACCTCAGATAGTTCTCGCTCAGTACCTCAGATAGTACTCCCTTAATACCTCAGAAAGTGCTCCCTCAGTAGCTCAAATAGTTCTCCCTCAGTACCTCAGATAATGCTCCCTCAATTCCTCAGATTGTGTTCCCTCAATATCTCAGAAAGTGCTCACTCAATACCTCAGAAAGTGCCCCCTCAATAGCTCAGATAGTTTGCCCTCTGTACCTCAGATAATTCCTTAGATAGTGCTCTCTCAATACCTCAGAAAGTGCTCCCTCAATACCTGAGATATTTCTCCCTCAGTACATCATCTAGTGCTCCCTCAATACCTCAGAATGTGCTCCCTCAGTCCCTCAGAAAGTGCTCCCTCAGTACCTCAGATAGTTCTCCCTCAGTACCTCAGATAGTACTCCCTTAATACCTCAGAAAGTGCTCCCTCAGTAGCTCAAATAGTTCTCCCTCAGTACCTCAGATAATGCTCCCTCAATTCCTCAGATAGTGCTCTCTCAATACCACAGAATGTGCTTCCTCAATACCTCAGAAAGTGCTTCCTCAATACCTCAGAAAGTGCTCCCTCAAGATCTCAGAAGATGCTCACTCAATACCTCAGAAAGTGCCCCCTCAATAGCTCAGATAGTTTGCCCTCTGTTCCTGAGATAATTCCTCAGATAGTTCTCTCTCAATACCTCCGAAAGTGCTTCCTCAATACATCAGAAAGTGCTTCCACAATATCTCAGAAAGTGTTCCCTCAGGACATCAACAGTGCGCCCTTAATATTTCAGAAAGTGCTCCCTCAATACCACAGACATTGCTCCCTCAAAACCTCAGAAAGCGCTCTCTCAGTACCTCAGAAAGTGCTCCCTCAGTACCTCAGATAGTACTCCATCAATATCTCAGAAGGTGCTCCCTCAGTACCTCAGATAGTTCTCCCTCAGTACCTCACATAGTACTCCCTTAATACCTCAGAATGTGCTCTCTCAATAGCTCAGATAGTTCTCCCTCAGTACCTCAGATAATGCTCCCTCAATTGCTCAGATAGTGCTCTCTCAATACCTCAGAAAGTGGTCCTTCAGTTCCACAGATAGTTCTCCCTTGGTTCCTCAGGAAGTGCTCCCTCAGTACCTCAGAAAGTGCTCCCTCAATACCTCAGAAACTACTCTCTCATTGCCGCAGAGAGTGCTCCCTCAGTACCTCATCTAGTGCTCCCTCAATACCTCAGAATGTGCTCCCTCAGTCCCTCAGAAAATGCTCCCTCAGTACCTCAGATAGTTCTCGCTCAGTACCTCAGATAGTGCTCCCTTAATACCTCAGAAAGTGCTCCCTCAGTAGCTCAGATAGTTCTCCCTCAGTACCTCAGGTAATACTCCCTCAATTCCTCAGATAGTGCTCTCTCAATACCACAGAATGTGCTTCCTCAATACCTCAGAAAGTGCTCCCTCAGTAGCTCAGATAGTTCTCCCTCAGTACCTCAGGTAATACTCCCTCAATTCCTCAGATAGTGCTCTCTCAATACCACAGAATGTGCTTCCTCAATACCTCAGAAAGTGCTCCCTCAGTACCTCAGAAGGTGCTCCCTCAGTACCTCAAAAAGTGCTCCCTCAATATCACAGAAAGTGCTCCCTCAGTAACTCAGATAGTTCTCCCTTAGTGCCTCAGAAAGTGCTCCCTCAATACCTCAGAAAGTGCTCTCTCAGTGCCTTAGAGAGTGCTCCCTCAGTACCTCAGCAATGGCTCTCTCAATATCCCAGAAAGTGCTCCCTCAGTACTTCAGATAGTTCTCCCTCAGTACCTCAGAAATTGCACCCTCAATACCTCAGAAAATGCTCCCTCAGTACCTCAGCACGTGCTTTCTCAATATTTCAGAAAGTGCCCTCTCAGTACCTCAGAAGGTGCTCCCTCAGTACCTCAAAAAGTGCTCCCTCAATATCACAGAAAGTGCTCCCTCAGTAACTCAGATAGTTCTCCCTTAGTGCCTCAGAAAGTGCTCCCTCAATACCTCAGAAAGTGCTCTCTCAGTGCCTTAGAGAGTGCTCCCTCAGTACCTCAGCAATGGCTCTCTCAATATCCCAGAAAGTGCTCCCTCAGTACTTCAGATAGTTCTCCCTCAGTACCTCAGAAATTGCACCCTCAATACCTCAGAAAATGCTCCCTCAGTACCTCAGAAAGTTCTCCCTCAGGTCCTCAGACAGTGCTCCAATATTTCAGAAAGTGCTCCCTCAATACCACAGACATTGCTCCCTCAATACCTCAGAAAGTGCTCTCTCAGTACCTCAGATAGTTCTCGCTCAGTACATCAGATCGTGCTCCCTCACTATCTCAGAAAGTGCTCCCTCAATACATCAGATTGTTCACCCTCAGTACTTCAGAAAGTGCTCCCTCAGTACCTCAGAAAGTGCTCCGTCAGTACCTCAGTCAGAGCTCCCTCAATACCTCAGAAATTGCACCCTCAGTACCTCAGAAAGTGGTTCCTCAACACATCAGAAAGTGCTCCCTCCATACCTCAGTAAGTGCTAACTCAATACCTCAGATAGTTCTCCCTCAGTACCTCAGAAAGTGCTCCCTCAGTACCTCAGATAGTTCTCCCTCAGTACATCAGATCGTGCTCCCTCACCATCTCAGAAAGTGCTACCTCAATACCTCAGATATTTCACCCTCAGTACTTCAGAAGTTCTCCCTAAATACCTCAGAAAGTGCTCCATCAGTACCTCAGTCAGAGCTCCCTCAATACCTCAGAAAGTACTCCCTCAATACCTCAGATATTTCTCCCTCAGTACCTCAGATAGTGCTCCCTCAATACCTCAGAAATGGCATCCTCAGTCCCTCAGAATGTGCTCCCTCAGTACCTCAGAGAGTGCTTCCTTAGTACTTCCGAAAATGCTGACTCAATATCTCAGAAAGTGCTCCCTCAATGTCTCGGAAAGTGCTCCCTCAGTACCTCAGAACGTGCTCCCTCAATGTCTCAGAAAGTGCTCCCTCAGTCCCTCAGAAAGTGCTTCCTCAGTACCTCAGATAGTGCTTCCTTAGTACCTCAGAGAGTTCTCCCTCAATATCTCAGAATGTGCTCCCTCAATATCTCAATAAGTGCTCCCTCAGTACCTCAGAAAGTGCTCTCTCAGTACCTCAGAGAGTGCTCCCTCGATACCTTAGAAAGTGCTCTCTCAATACCTTCAGAAAGTGCTCCCTCAATAGCTCAGATAGTTCTCCCTCAATACCTCAGAAATTGCTCAATCAGTACCTCAGAAAGTGCTCCCACAATACCTCAGATAGTGCTCCCTCAGTACCTCAGATAGTGCTCCCTCAATACCTTAGAAAGTGCTCCCTTAATACCTCAGAAAGTGCTCCATCAATAGCTCAGATATTTCTCCCTCAATACCTCACAAAGTGCTTCCTCAATATCTCAGAATGTGCTCCCTCAGTATCTCAGAATATGCTCCCTCAGTACCTCAGAATATGCTCCCTTAATAGCTCAGATTGTGCTCCCTCAGTTCCTCAGATAGTTCTCCCTCAGTACCTCAGATCGTGCTCCCTCACTATCTCAGAAAGTGCTCCATCACTACTACAGATAGTTCACCCTCAGTATTTCAGAAAGTTCTCCCTCAATACCTCAGAAAGTGATCCTTCAGTACCTCAGAAAGGGATACCTCAATATCTCAGAAAGTGCTCCCTCAGTACCTCAGAAAGTGCTCCCTCAATATTTCAGAAAGTGCTCTCTCAATACCACAGACATTGCTCCCTCAAAAGCTCAGAAAGTGCTCTCTCTGCACCTCAGAAAGTGCTCACTCAGTACCTCAGAAAGTGCTCCCTCAATATTTCAGAAAGTGCCCCCTCAATACCACAGACATTGCTCCCTCAATACCTCAGAAAGCGCTCTCTCAGTACCTCAGAAAGTGCTCCCTCAGTACCTCAGATAGTACTCCATCAATATCTCAGAAGGTGCTCCCTCAGTACCTCAGATAGTTCTCCCTCAGTACCTCACATAGTACTCCCTTAATACCTCAGAATGTGCTCTCTCAATAGCTCAGATAGTTCTCCCTCAGTACCTCAGATAATGCTCCCTCAATTGCTCAGATAGTGCTCTCTCAATACCTCAGAAAGTGGTCCTTCAGTTCCTCAGATAGTTCTCCCTTGGTTCCTCAGGAAGTGCTCCCTCAGTACCTCAGAAAGTGCTCCCTCAATACCTCAGAAACTACTCTCTCATTGCCGCAGAGAGTGCTCCCTCAGTACCTCATCTAGTGCTCCCTCAATACCTCAGAATGTGCTCCCTCAGTCCCTCAGAAAATGCTCCCTCAGTACCTCAGATAGTTCTCGCTCAGTACCTCAGATAGTACTACCTTAATACCTCAGAAAGTGCTCCCTCAGTAGCTCAGATAGTTCTCCCTCAGTACCTCAGGTAACACTCCCTCAATTCCTGAGATAGTGCTCTCTCAATACCACAGAATGTGCTTCCTCAATACCTCAGAAAGTGCTCCCTCAGTACCTCAGCACGTGCTTTCTCAATATTTCAGAAAGTGCCCTCTCAGTACCTCGGAAAGTGCTCCCTCAGTACCTCAAAAAGTGCTCCCTCAATATCACAGAAAGTGCTCCCTCAGTAACTCAGATAGTTCTCCCTTAGTGCCTCAGAAAGTGCTCCCTCAATACCTCAGAAAGTGCTCTCTCAGTGCCTTAGAGAGTGCTCCCTCCATACCTCAGCAATGGCTCTCTCAGTATCCCAGAAAGTGCTCCTTCAGTACTTCAGATAGTTCTCCCTCAGTACCTCAGAAAGTGCTCCCTCAATATCTCAGAAAGTGCTCCCTCAGTATCTCAGATAGTGCTCCCTCAAAAGCTCAGAAATTGCACCCTCAGTACCTCAGAAAGTGGTTCCTCAACACATCAGAAAGTGCTCCCTCCATACCTCAGTAAGTGCTAACTCAATACCTCAGATAGTTCTCCCTCAGTACCTCAGAAAGTGCTCCCTCAGTACCTCAGATAGTTCTCCCTCAGTACATCAGATCGTGCTCCCTCACCATCTCAGAAAGTGCTACCTCAATACCTCAGATATTTCACCCTCAGTACTTCAGAAGTTCTCCCTAAATACCTCAGAAAGTGCTCCATCAGTACCTCAGTCAGAGCTCCCTCAATACCTCAGAAAGTACTCCCTCAATACCTCAGATATTTCTCCCTCAGTACCTCAGATAGTGCTCCCTCAATACCTCAGAAATGGCATCCTCAGTCCCTCAGAATGTGCTCCCTCAGTACCTCAGAGAGTGCTTCCTTAGTACTTCCGAAAATGCTGACTCAATATCTCAGAAAGTGCTCCCTCAATGTCTCGGAAAGTGCTCCCTCAGTACCTCAGAACGTGCTCCCTCAATGTCTCAGAAAGTGCTCCCTCAGTCCCTCAGAAAGTGCTTCCTCAGTACCTCAGATAGTGCTTCCTTAGTACCTCAGAGAGTTCTCCCTCAATATCTCAGAATGTGCTCCCTCAATATCTCAATAAGTGCTCCCTCAGTACCTCAGAAAGTGCTCTCTCAGTACCTCAGAGAGTGCTCCCTCGATACCTTAGAAAGTGCTCTCTCAATACCTTCAGAAAGTGCTCCCTCAATAGCTCAGATAGTTCTCCCTCAATACCTCAGAAATTGCTCAATCAGTACCTCAGAAAGTGCTCCCACAATACCTCAGATAGTGCTCCCTCAATACCTTAGAAAGTGCTCCCTTAATACCTCAGAAAGTGCTCCATCAATAGCTCAGATATTTCTCCCTCAATACCTCACAAAGTGCTTCCTCAATATCTCAGAATGTGCTCCCTCAGTATCTCAGAATATGCTCCCTTAATAGCTCAGATTGTGCTCCCTCAGTTCCTCAGATAGTTCTCCCTCAGTACCTCAGATCGTGCTCCCTCACTATCTCAGAAAGTGCTCCATCACTACTACAGATAGTTCACCCTCAGTATTTCAGAAAGTTCTCCCTCAATACCTCAGAAAGTGATCCTTCAGTACCTCAGAAAGGGATACCTCAATATCTCAGAAAGTGCTCCCTCAGTACCTCAGAAAGTGCTTCCTCAATATTTCAGAAAGTGCTCTCTCAATACCACAGACATTGCTCCCTCAAAAGCTCAGAAAGTGCTCTCTCTGCACCTCAGAAAGTGCTCACTCAGTACCTCAGAAAGTGCTCCCTCAATATTTCAGAAAGTGCCCCCTCAATACCACAGACATTGCTCCCTCAATACCTCAGAAAGCGCTCTCTCAGTACCTCAGAAAGTGCTCCCTCAGTACCTCAGATAGTACTCCATCAATATCTCAGAAGGTGCTCCCTCAGTACCTCAGATAGTTCTCCCTCAGTACCTCACATAGTACTCCCTTAATACCTCAGAATGTGCTCTCTCAATAGCTCAGATAGTTCTCCCTCAGTACCTCAGATAATGCTCCCTCAATTGCTCAGATAGTGCTCTCTCAATACCTCAGAAAGTGGTCCTTCAGTTCCTCAGATAGTTCTCCCTTGGTTCCTCAGGAAGTGCTCCCTCAGTACCTCAGAAAGTGCTCCCTCAATACCTCAGAAACTACTCTCTCATTGCCGCAGAGAGTGCTCCCTCAGTACCTCATCTAGTGCTCCCTCAATACCTCAGAATGTGCTCCCTCAGTCCCTCAGAAAATGCTCCCTCAGTACCTCAGATAGTTCTCGCTCAGTACCTCAGATAGTGCTCCCTTAATACCTCAGAATGTGCTCCCTCAGTAGTTCAGATAGTTCTCCCTCAGTACCTCAGGTAACACTCCCTCAATTCCTGAGATAGTGCTCTCTCAATACCACAGAATGTGCTTCCTCAATACCTCAGAAAGTGCTCCCTCAGTACCTCAGCACGTGCTTTCTCAATATTTCAGAAAGTGCCCACTCAGTACCTCGGAAAGTGCTCCCTCAGTACCTCAAAAAGTGCTCCCTCAATATCACAGAAAGTGCTCCCTCAGTAACTCAGATAGTTCTCCCTTAGTGCCTCAGAAAGTGCTCCCTCAATACCTCAGAAAGTGCTCTCTCAGTGCCTTAGAGAGTGCTCCCTCCATACCTCAGCAATGGCTCTCTCAGTATCCCAGAAAGTGCTCCTTCAGTACTTCAGATAGTTCTCCCTCAGTACCTCAGAAAGTGCTCCCTCAATATCTCAGAAAGTGCTCCCTCAGTACCTCAGATAGTGCTCCCTAAATACGTCTGAAAGTACTCCCTCAATACATCAGAAATTGCACCCTCAATACCTCAGAAAATGCTCCCTCAGTACCTCAGAAAGTTCTCCCTCAGGTCCTCAGACAGTGCTCCAATATTTCAGAAAGTGCTCCCTCAATACCACAGACATTGCTCCCTCAATACCTCAGAAAGTGCTCTCTCAGAACCTCAGATAGTTCACGCTCAGTACATCAGATCGTGCTCCCTCACTATCTCAGAAAGTGCTCCCTCAATACATCAGATTGTTCACCCTCAGTACTTCAGAAAGTGCTCCCTCAGTACCTCAGAAAGTGCTCCGTCAGTACCTCAGTCAGAGCTCCCTCAAAAGCTCAGAAATTGCACCCTCAGTACCTCAGAAAGTGGTTCCTCAACACATCAGAAAGTGCTCCCTCCATACCTCAGTAAGTGCTAACTCAATACCTCAGATAGTTCTCCCTCAGTACCTCAGAAAGTGCTCCCTCAGTACCTCAGATAGTTCTCCCTCAGTACATCAGATCGTGCTCCCTCACCATCTCAGAAAGTGCTACCTCAATACCTCAGATATTTCACCCTCAGTACTTCAGAAGTTCTCCCTAAATACCTCAGAAAGTGCTCCATCAGTACCTCAGTCAGAGCTCCCTCAATACCTCAGAAAGTACTCCCTCAATACCTCAGATATTTCTCCCTCAGTACCTCAGATAGTGCTCCCTCAATACCTCAGAAATGGCATCCTCAGTCCCTCAGAATGTGCTCCCTCAGTACCTCAGAGAGTGCTTCCTTAGTACTTCCGAAAATGCTGACTCAATATCTCAGAAAGTGCTCCCTCAATGTCTCGGAAAGTGCTCCCTCAGTACCTCAGAAAGTGCTCTCTCAGTACCTCAGAAAGTGCTCCCTCAGTCCCTCAGAAAGTGCTTCCTCAGTACCTCAGATAGTGCTTCCTTAGTACCTCAGAGAGTTCTCCCTCAATATCTCAGAATGTGCTCCCTCAATATCTCAATAAGTGCTCCCTCAGTACCTCAGAAAGTGCTCTCTCAGTACCTCAGAGAGTGCTCCCTCGATACCTTAGAAAGTGCTCTCTCAATACCTTCAGAAAGTGCTCCCTCAATAGCTCAGATATTTCTCCCTCAATATCTCAGAAAGTGCTCCCTCAATATCTCGGAAAGTGCTCCCTCAGTACCTCAGAACGTGCTCACTCAATGTCTCAGAAAGTGCTCCCTCAGTCCCTCAGAAAGTGCTTCCTCAGTACCTCAGTTAGTGCTTCCTTAGTACCTCAGAGAGTTCTCCCTCAATATCTCAGAATGTGCTCCCTCAATATCTCAATAAGTGCTCCCTCAGTACCTCAGAATGTGCTCCCTCAATATCTCAGAAAGTGGTCCCTCAGTACCTCAGATAGTTCTCCCTCAGTGCCTCAGAAAGTGCTCC
The DNA here is from genome assembly GCF_047496795.1 of Chiloscyllium punctatum. Classification (NCBI taxonomy): domain Eukaryota; kingdom Metazoa; phylum Chordata; class Chondrichthyes; order Orectolobiformes; family Hemiscylliidae; genus Chiloscyllium; species Chiloscyllium punctatum. Next base: position 27,320,071 of record NC_092748.1, on the reverse strand, counting down.
CTCAATACCTCAGAAAGTGCTCTCTCAGTACCTCAGAGAGTGCTCCCTCAGTACCTCAGAAAGTGCTCCCTCGATACCTTAGAAAGTGCTCTCTCAATACCTTCAGAAAGTGCTCCCTCAATAGCTCAGATAGTTCTCCCTCAATATCTCAGAAAGTGCTCCCTCAATATCTCAATAAGTGCTCCCTCAGTACCTCAGAATGTGCTCCCTCAATATCTCAGAAAGTGGTCCCTCAGTACCTCAGATAGTTCTCCCTCAGTGCCTCAGAAAGTGCTCCCTCAATACCTCAGAAAGTGCTCTCTCAGTACCTCAGAGAGTGCTCCCTCAGTACCTCAGAAAGTGCTCCCTCGATACCTTAGAAAGTGCTCTCTCAATACCTTCAGAAAGTGCTCCCTCAATAGCTCAGATATTTCTCCCTCAATATCTCAGAAAGTGCTCCCTCAATATCTCGGAAAGTGCTCCCTCAGTACCTCAGAACGTGCTCACTCAATGTCTCAGAAAGTGCTCCCTCAGTCCCTCAGAAAGTGCTTCCTCAGTACCTCAGTTAGTGCTTCCTTAGTACCTCAGAGAGTTCTCCCTCAATATCTCAGAATGTGCTCCCTCAATATCTCAATAAGTGCTCCCTCAGTACCTCAGAATGTGCTCCCTCAATATCTCAGAAAGTGGTCCCTCAGTACCTCAGATAGTTCTCCCTCAGTGCCTCAGAAAGTGCTCCCTCAATACCTCAGAAAGTGCTCTCTCAGTACCTCAGAGAGTGCTCCCTCAGTACCTCAGAAAGTGCTCCCTCGATACCTTAGAAAGTGCTCTCTCAATACCTTCAGAAAGTGCTCCCTCAATAGCTCAGATAGTTCTCCCTCAATACCTCAGAAATTGCTCAATCAGTACCTCAGAAAGTGCTCCCACAATACCTCAGATAGTGCTCCCTCAGTACCTCAGATAGTGCTCCCTAAATAGCTTAGAAAGTGCTCCCTTAATACCTCAGAAAGTGCTCCATCAATAGCTCAGATATTTCTCCCTCAATACCTCACAAAGTGCTTCCTCAATATCTCAGAATGTGCTCCCTCAGTATCTCAGAATATGCTCCCTCAGTACCTCAGAATATGAACATAGAACATAGAACATAGAACAATACAGCACAGAACAGGCCCTTCGGCCCACGATGTTGTGCCGAACTTCTATCCTAGATTAAGCACCCATCCATGTACCTATCCAAATGCCGCTTAAAGGTCGCCAATGAATCTGACTCTACCACTCCCTCGGGCAGCGCATTCCATGCCCCCACCACTCTCTGGGTAAAGAACCCACCCCTGACATCTCCCCTATACCTTCCACCCTTCACCTTAAATTTATGTCCCCTTGTAACACTCTGTTGTACCCGGGGAAAAAGTTTCTGACTGTCTACTCTATCTATTCCTCTGATCATCTTATAAACCTCTATCAAGTCACCCTCATCCTTCGCCGTTCCAACAAGAAAAGGCCGAGAACTCTCAACCTATCCTCGTACGACCTACTCTCCATTCCAGGCAACATCCTGGTAAATCTTCTCTGCACCCTCTCCAAAGCTTCCACATCTTTCCTAAAGTGAGGCGACCAGAACTGCACACAGTACTCCAAATGTGGCCTAACCAAAGTCCTGTACAGCTGCAACATCACCTCACGACTCTTGAATTCAATCCCTCTGCTAATGAACGATAATACTCCATAGGCCTTCTTACAAACTCTATCCACCTGAGTGGCAACCTTCAAAGATCTATGTACATAGACCCCAAGATCCCTCTGTTCCTCCACCTGACCAAGAACCCTACCATTAACCCTGTATTCCGCATTCTTATTTGTTCTTCCAAAATGGACAACCTCACACTTGGCAGGGTTGAACTCCATCTGCCACTCCTCAGCCCAGCTCTGCATCCTATCTAAGTCCCTCTGCAGCCAACAACAGCCCTCCTCACTGTCCACAACTCCACCTATCTTTGTATCATCTGCAAATTTACTGACCCACCCTTCGACTCCCTCCTCTAAGTCATTAATAAAAATTACAAACAGCAGAGGACCCAGAACTGATCCCTGCGGAACTCCACTTGTAACTGGACTCCATGCTGAATATTTACCATCTACCACCACTCTCTGACTTCTACCGGTTAGCCAGTTTTCTATCCAATTGGCCAAGTTTCCCTCTATCCCATGCCTCCTGACTTTCCGCATAAGCCTACCATGGGGAACCTTATCAAATGCCTTACTAAAATCCATGTACACTACATCCACTGCTCTACCCTCATCCACATGCTTGGTCACCTCCTCGAAGAATTCAATAAGACTTGTAAGGCAAGACCTACCCTTCACAAATCCGTGCTGGCTGTCCCTAATCAAGCAGTGTCTTTCCAGATACTCGTAAATCCTATCCCTCAGTACCCTTTCCATTACTTTGCCTGCCACAGAAGTAAGACTAACTGGCCTGTAATTCCCGGGGTTATCCCTATTCCCTTTTTTGAACAGGGGCACAACATTCGCTACTCTCCAGTCCCCTGGTACCACCCCAGTTGCCAGTGAAGACGAGAAGATCATTGCCAACGGTACTGCAATTTCCTCTCTTGCTTCCCACATAATCCTAGGATATATCCCGTCAGGCCCGGGGGACTTGTCTATCCTCAAGTTGTTCAAAATGTCCAACACATCTTCCTTCCTAACAGGTATCTCTTCAAGCTTATCAAACCGTTTCACACTCTCCTCTTCAACAATACGGTCCCTCTCGTTCGTAAATACTGAAGAGAAGTACTTGTTCAAGACCTCTCCTATCTCTTCCGACTCAATACACAGTCTCCCACCACTGTCCTTGATCGGACCTACCCTCGTTCTCGTCATTCTCAGGTTTCTCACATACGCATAAAATGCCTTGGGGTTATCCTTGATCCTATCCGCCAGGGATTTTTCATGCCCTCTCTTAGCTCTCCTAATCCCTTTCTTCAGGTCCCTTCTGGCTATCCTGTATCCCTCCACTGCTCTGTCTGAACCTTGTTTCCTCAACCTTATGTAAGCCTCCTTCTTCCTCTTTACTAGACATTCAACCTCCCTCGTCAACCAAGGCTCCCTCACACGACCATTTCTTTCCTGCCTGATCGGTACATACATATCAAGGACACGTCGTATCTGCTCCTTGAAAAAGTCCCACATTTCCACCACATCCTTCCCTAACAGCCTATGCTCCCAACGTATGCTCCTCAAATCCTGTCTTACAGCATCGTAATTTCCCTTCCCCCAATTGTAAAATCTACCTTGTTGTGCGCACCTATCTCTCTCCATAACCAAGGTGAAAGTCACAGAATTGTGGTCGCCATCACCAAAATGTTCACCCACCAACAAGCCCACCACTTGTCCCGGTTCGTTACCGAGTACCAAATCCAATATGGCCTCCCCTCTGGTTGGACAATCTACATACTGCGTTAGAAAAGCTTCCTGGACACACTGCACAAACACCGCCCCATCCAATCTACTTGATCGAAAGAGCTTCCAATCAATATTTGGGAAGTTGAAGTCGCCCATGACTACGACCCTGTGGCTTCTGCACCTTTCCAAAATCTGTTTCCCAATCTGTTTCTCCACATCTCTGCTGCTATTGGGGGGCCTATAATAAACACCCAACAAGGTGACTGCACCTTTCCTATTTCTGACTTCAGCCCATACTACCTCCAGAGGCAGATCCCCCTCAAACTTCCTTTCTGCAGCCGTTATACCATTTCTAATTAGCAATGCCACCCCCCCTCCTTTTTTACCACCCTCCCTAATCTTACTGAAACATCTGTAACCAGGAACCTCCAACAGCCATTCCTGTCCCTCATCTATCCATGTTTCCGTGATGGCCACAACATCGTAGTCCCAGGTACCGATCCACGCCTTAAGTTCACCCACCTTATTTCTGATACTCCTTGCATTGAAGTATACGCACTTGAGCCCATCTCTGTGTCCGCAAGTAGTCCCTGTCAGTGCTACCTTCTCCACAGCCTCCCTACAGTCTTGGACATCCTGACACACAGCTAGCTTACTTGCTGGACTACAAGTCCGGATCCCATCCCCCTGCCAAATTAGTTTAAACCCCCCCGAAGAGTGCTAGCAAACCTACCCCCCAGGATATTGGTGCCCTTCTGGTTCAGGTGCAACCCGTCCTGTTTATACAGGTCCCACCTTCCCCAGAATGCAGTCCAATTGTCCAAATATCTGAAGCCCTCCCTCCAACACCATCCTTGCAGCCACGTGTTCAGCTGCACTCTCTCCCTATTCTTTGCCTCTCTGTCACGTGGCACCGGCAACAACCCAGAATATGCTCCCTTAATACCTCAGATTGTGCTCCCTCAGTTCCTCAGATAGTTCTCCCTCAGTAGCTCAGATAGTACTCCCTTAATACCTCAGAAAGCGTTCCCCAATAGCTCAGATAGTTCGCCCTCTGTACCTCAGATAATGCTCCCTCAATTCCTCAGATAGTGCTCCCTCAATACCTCAGAAAATGCTCCCTCAGTATCTCAGAAAGTGGTCCCTCAGTACCTCAGGTAGTTCTCCCTTGGTAGCTCAGAAAGTGCTCCCTCAATATCTCAGAAAATGCTCCCTCAGTACCTCAGAAAGTGCTCCCTCAATATTTCAGAAAGTGCTCCCTCAATACCACAGACATTGCTCCCTCAATACCTCAGAAGGTGTTCTCTCAGTACCTCAGAAAGTGCTCCCTCAGTACCTCAGATCGTGCTCCCTCACTATCTCAGAAAGTGCTCCATCACTACTACAGATAGTTCACCTCAGTATTTCAGAAAGTTCTCCCTCAATACCTCAGAAAGTGATCCTTCAGTACCTCAGAAAGGGATCCCTCAATATCTCAGAAAGTGCTCCCTCAGTACCTCAGAAAGTGCTCCCTCAATATTTCAGAAAGTGCTCCCTCAATACCACAGACATTGCTCCCTCAAAAGCTCAGAAGGTGCTCTCTCTGCACCTCAGAAAGTGCTCACTCAGTACCTCAGAAAGTGCTCCCTCAATATTTTAAAAAATGCCCCCTCAATACCACAGACATTGCTCCCTCAATACCTCAGAAAGTGATCCCTCAGTACCTCAGAAAGTGCTCCCTCAGTACCTCAGACAGTTCTCCCTCAGTACCTTAGATGGTGCTCCTTCACTATCTCAGAAAGTGCTCCCTCACTACCTCAGAAAGTGCTCCTTCAGTACCTCAGATAGTGCTTCCTCAGTACCTCAGAGTGCTCCCTCAATATCTCCAAAAGTGCTCCCTCAGTACATCAGATAATTCTCCCTCAGTGCCTCAGAAAGTGCCCCCTCAATACCTCAGAAAGTGATCACTCAATAGCTCAGATAGTTCTCCCACAATACGTCAGAAATTGCGCAATCAGTACCTCAGAAAGTGTTCCCTCAATACGACAGTAAGTGCTCCCTCAATACCTTAGAAAGTGCTTCCTCCATATCTCAGAATGTGCTCCCTCAGTACCTCAGAATGTGCTCCCTCAGTACCTTAGATAGTTCTCCCTCAGTACCTCAGACTATGCTCCCTTAATACCTCAGATTGTGCTCCCTCAGTACCTCAGATAGTTCTCCCTCAGTACCTCAGATAGTACTCCCTTAATGCCTCAGAAAGTGCCCCCTCAATAGCTCAGATAGTTTGCCCTCTGTACCTCAGATAATTTCTCAGATAGTGCTCTCTCAATACCTCAGAAACTGCTTCCTCAATACATGAGAAAGTCCTTCCTCAATACCTCAGAAAGTGCTTCCACAATATCTCAGAAAGTGTTCCCTCAGTGCATCAACAGTGCGCCCTCAATATTTCAGAAAGTGCTCCCTCAATACCACAGACATTGCTCCCTCAAAACCTCAGAAAGTGCTCTCTCAGTACCTCAGAAAGTGCTCCCTCAGTACCTCAGATAGTACTCCATCAATATCTCAGAAAGTGCTCCCTCAGTACCTCAGATAGCTCTCCTTCAGTACCTCAGATAGTGCTTCCTCAGTACCTCAGAGAGTGCTCCCTCAATATCTCCGAAAGTGCTCCCTCAGTACCTCAGATAGTTCTCCCTCAGTGCCTCAGAAAGTGCCCCCTCAATACCTCAGAAAGTGATCACACAATAGCTCAGATAGTTCTCCCACAATACATCAGAAATTGCACAATCAGTACCTCAGAATGTGCTCCCACAATTCCTCAGATAGTGTTCCCTCAGTACCTCAGATAGTGCTCCCTCAATTCCTTAGAAATTGCTCCCTTAATACCTCAGAAAGTGCTACATCAATAGCTCAGATAGTTCTCCCTCAATACCTCACAAAGTGCTTCCTCCATATCTCAGAATGTGCCCCCTCAGTACCTCAGATATTTTTCCCTCAGTACCTCAGAAAGTGCTCCCTTAATACCTCAGATCATTCTCCCTCAGTACCTCAGAAAGTGCTCCCTCAATATCTCAGAAAGTGCTCCCTCAGTACCTCAGATAGTTCTCCTTTAGTGCCTCAGATAATGCTACTTTAATACCTCAGATAGTGCTCTCTCAATACCACAGAATGTGCTTCCTCAATATCTCAGAAAGTGCTTCCTCAATATCTCAGAAAGTGCTCACTTAATACCTCAGAAAGTGCTCCCTCAATACGACAGTAAGTGCTCCCTCAATGCCTCTGAAAGTGCTCCCTCAATACCTTAGAAAGTGCTCCCTTAATACCTGAGAAAGTGCTCCATCAATAGCTCAGATAGTTCTCCCTCAATACCTCACAAAGTGCTTCCTCCATATCTCAGAATGTGCTCCCTCAGTACCTTAGATAGTTCTCCCTCAGTACCTCAGACTATGCTCCCTTAATACCTCAGATTGTGCTCCCTCAGTACCTCAGGTAATTCTCCCTCAGTACCTCAGACAGTACTCCCTTAATGCCTCAGAAAGTGCCCCCTCAATAGCTCAGATAGTTTGCCCTCTGTACCTCAGATAATTCCTCAGATAGTGCTCTCTCAATACCTCAGAAACTGCTTCCTCAATACATCAGAAAGTCCTTCCTCAATACCTCAGAAAGTCCCTCCACAATATCTCAGAAAGTGTTCCCTCAGTGCATCAACAGTGCGCCCTCAATATTTCAGAAAGTGCTCCCTCAATACCACAGACATTGCTCCCTCAAAACCTCAGAAAGTGCTCTCTCAGTACCTCAGAAAGTGCTCCCTCAGTACCTCAGATAGTACTCCATCAATATCTCAGAAAGTGCTCCCTCAGTACCTCAGATAGCTCTCCTTCAGTACCTCACATAGTACTCCATTAATACCTCAGAATGTGCTCTCTCAATAGCTCAGATAGTTCTCCCTCAGTACCTCAGATAATGCTCCCTCAATTCTTCAGATAGTGCTCTCTCAATACCTCATAAAGTGGTCCCTCTGTTCCTCAGAAAGTGCACCCTCAATACCACAGAAAGTGATCCCTCAATACCTGAGATATTTCTCCCTCAGTACCTCATCTAGTGCTCCCTCAATACCTCAGAATGTGCTCCCTCAGTCCCTCAGAAAGTGCTCCGTCAGTACCTCAGATAGTTCTCGCTCAGTACCTCAGATAGTACTCCCTTAATACCTCAGAAAATGCTCCCTCAGTAGCTCAAATAGTTCTCCCTCAGTACCTCAGATAATGCTCCCTCAATTCCTCAGATAGTGCTCCCTCAATATCTCAGAAAGTGCTCACTCAATACCTCAGAAAGTGCCCCTTCAATAGCTCAGATAGTTTGCCCTCTGTACCTCAGATAATTCCTTAGATAGTGCTCTCTCAATACCTCAGAAAGTGCTCCCTCAATACCTGAGATATTTCTCCCTCAGTACATCATCTAGTGCTCCCTCAATAGCTCAGAATGTGCTCCCTCAGTCCCTCAGAAAGTGCTCCCTCTGTACCTCAGATAGTTCTCGCTCAGTACCTCAGATAGTACTCCCTTAATACCTCAGAAAGTGCTCCCTCAGTAGCTCAAATAGATCTCCCTCAGTACCTCAGATAATGCTCCCTCAATTCCTCAGATAGTGCTCTCTCAATACCACAGAATGTGCTTCCTCAATACCTCAGAAAGTGTTTCCTCAATACCTCAGAAAGTGCTCCCTCAATATCTCAGAAGATGCTCACTCAATACGTCAGAAAGTGCCCCCTCAATAGCTCAGATAGTTTCCCCTCTGTTCCTCAGATAATTCCTCAGATAGTTCTCTCTCAATACCTCCGAAAGTGCTTCCTCAATACATCAGAAAGTCCTTCCTCAATACCTCAGAAAGTGCTTCCACAATATCTCAGAAAGTGTTCCCTCAGGACATCAACAGTGCGCCCTCAATATTTCAGAAAGTGCTCCCTCAATACCACAGACATTGCTCCCTCAAACCCTCAGAAAGCGCTCTCTCAGTACCTCAGAAAGTGCTCCCTCAGTACCTCAGATAGTACTCCATCAATATCTCAGAAGGTGCTCCCTCAGTAACTCAGATAGTTCTCCCTCAGTACCTCACATAGTACTCCCTTAATACCTCAGAATGTGCTCTCTCAATAGCTCAGATAGTTCTCCCTCAGTACCTCAGATAATGCTCCCTCAATTCCTCAGATAGTGCTCTCTCAATACCTCAGAAAGTGGTCCCTCAGTTCCTCAGATAGTTCTCCCTTGGTTCCTCAGGAAGTGCTCCCTCAGTACCTCAGAAAGTGCTCCCTCAATACCTCAGAAACTACTCTCTCATTGCCGTAGAGAGTGCTCCCTCAGTACCTCATCTAGTGCTCCCTCAATACCTCAGAATGTGCTCCCTCAGTCCCTCAGAAAATGCTCCCTCAGTACCTCAGATAGTTCTCGCTCAGTACCTCAGATAGTACTCCCTTAATACCTCAGAAAGTGCTCCCTCAGTAGCTCAGATAGTTCTCCCTCAGTACCTCAGGTAATGCTCCCTCAATTCCTGAGATAGTGCTCTCTCAATACCACAGAATGTGCTTCCTCAATACCTCAGAAAGTGCTCCCTCAGTACCTCAGCACGTGCTTTCTCAATATTTCAGAAAGTGCCCACTCAGTACCTCAGAAAGTGCTCCCTCAGTACCTCGAAAAGTGCTCCCTCAATATCACAGAAAGTGCTCCCTCAGTAACTCAGATAGTTCTCCCTTAGTGCCTCAGAAAGTGCTCCCTCAATACCTCAGAAAGTGCTCTCTCAGTGCCTCAGAGAGTGCTCCCTCAGTACCTCAGAAATGGCTCTCTCAATATCCCAGAATGTGCTCCCTCAGTACTTCAGATAGTTCTCCCTCAGTACCTCAGAAAGTGCTCCCTCAATATCTCAGAAAGTGCTCCCTCAGTACCTCAGAAAGTACTCCCTCAATACCTCAGAAATTGCACCCTCAATACCTCAGAAAATGCTCCCTCAGTACCTCAGAAAGTTCTCCCTCAGGTCCTCAGACAGTGCTCCAATATTTCAGAAAGTGCTCCCTCAATACCACAGACATTGCTCCCTCGATACCTCAGAAAGTGCTCTCTCAGTACCTCAGATAGTTCTCGCTCAGTACATCAGATCGTGCTCCCTCACTATCTCAGAAAGTGTTCCCTCAATACATCAGATTGTTCACCCTCAGTACTTCAGAAAGTGCTCCCTCAGTACCTCAGAAAGTGCTCCCTCAGTACCTCAGTCAGAGCTCCCTCAATACCTCAGAAATTGCACCCTCAGTACCTCAGAAAGTGGTTCCTCAACACATCAGAAAGTGCTCCCTCCATACCTCAGTAAGTGCTAACTCAATACCTCAGATAGTTCTCGCTCAGTACCTCAGATAGTACTCCCTTAATACCTCAGAAAATGCTCCCTCAGTACCTCAAATAGTTCTCCCTCAGTACCTCAGATAATGCTCCCTCAATTCCTCAGATAGTGATCCCTCAATATCTCAGAAAGTGCTCACTCAATACCTCAGAAAGTGCCCCCTCAATAGCTCAGATAGTTTGCCCTCTGTACCTCAGATAATTCCTTAGATAGTGCTCTCTCAATACCTCAGAAAGTGCTCCCTCAATACCTGAGATATTTCTCCCTCAGTACATCACCTAGTGCTCCCTCAATAGCTCAGAATGTGCTCCCTCAGTCCCTCAGAAAGTGCTCCCTCTGTACCTCAGATAGTTCTTGCTCAGTACCTCAGATAGTACTCCCTTATTACCTCAGAAAGTGCTCCCTCAGTAGCTCAAATAGTTCTCCCTCAGTACCTCAGATAATGCTCCCTCAATTCCTCAGATAGTGCTCTCTCAATACCACAGAATGTGCTTCCTCAATACCTCAGAAAGTGCTTCCTCAATACCTCAGAAAGTGCTCCCTCAATATCTCAGAAGATGCTCACTCAATACCTCAGAAAGTGCCCCCTCAATAGCTCAGATAGTTTGCCCTCTGTTCCTCAGATAATTCCTCAGATAGTTCTCTCTCAATACCTCCGAAAGTGCTTCCTCAATACATCAGAAAGTCCTTCCTCAATACCTCAGAAAGTGCTTCCACAATATCTCAGAAAGTGTTCCCTCAGGACATCAACAGTGCGCCCTCAATATTTCAGAAAGTGCTCCCTCAATACCACAGACATTGCTCCCTCAAAACCTCAGAAAGCGCTCTCTCAGTACCTCAGAAAGTGCTCCCTCAGTACCTCAGATAGTACTCCATCAATATCTCAGAAGGTGCTCCCTCAGTAACTCAGATAGTTCTCCCTCAGTACCTCACATAGTACTCCCTTAATACCTCAGAATGTGCTCTCTCAATAGCTCAGATAGTTCTCCCTCAGTACCTCAGATAATGCTCCCTCAATTCCTCAGATAGTGCTCTCTCAATACCTCAGAAAGTGGTCCCTCAGTTCCTCAGATAGTTCTCCCTTGGTTCCTCAGGAAGTGCTCCCTCAGTACCTCAGAAAGTGCTCCCTCAATACCTCAGAAACTACTCTCTCATTGCCGCAGAGAGTGCTCCCTCAGTACCTCATCTAGTGCTCCCTCAATACCTCAGAATGTGCTCCCTCAGTCCCTCAGAAAATGCTCCCTCAGTACCTCAGACAGTTCTCGCTCAGTACCTCAGATAGTACTCCCTTAATACCTCAGAAAGTGCTCCCTCAGTAGCTCAGATAGTTCTCCCTCAGTACCTCAGGTAATGCTCCCTCAATTCCTGAGATAGTGCTCTCTCAATACCACAGAATGTGCTTCCTCAATACCTCAGAAAGTGCTCCCTCAGTACCTCAGCACGTGCTTTCTCAATATTTCAGAAAGTGCCCTCTCAGTACCTTAGAAAGTGCTCCCTCAGTACCTCGAACAGTGCTCCCTCAATATCACAGAAAGTGCTCCCTCAGTAACTCAGATAGTTCTCCCTTAGTGCCTCAGAAAGTGCTCCCTCAATACCTCAGAAAGTGCTCACAGTGCCTCAGAGAGTGCTCCCTCAGTACCTCAGAAATGGCTCTCTCAATATCCCAGAAAGTGCTCCCTCAGTACTTCAGATAGTTCTCCCTCAGTACCTCAGAAAGTGCTCCCTCAATATCTCAGAAAGTGCTCCCTCAGTACCTCAGATAGTGCTCCCTAAATACGTCTGAAAGTACTCCCTCAATACCTCAGAGGTTGCACCCTCAATACCTCAGAAAATGCTCCCTCAGTACCTCAGAAAGTTCTCCCTCAGGTCCTCAGACAGTGCTCCAATATTTCAGAAAGTGCTCCCTCAATACCACAGACATTGCTCCCTCGATACCTCAGAAAGTGCTCTCTCAGTACCTCAGATAGTTCTCGCTCAGTACATCAGATCGTGCTCCCTCACTATCTCAGAAAGTGTTCCCTCAATACATCAGATTGTTCACCCTCAGTACTTCAGAAAGTGCTCCCTCAGTACCTCAGAAAGTGCTCCCTCAGTACCTCAGTCAGAGCTCCCTCAATACCTCAGAAATTGCACCCTCAGTACCTCAGAAAGTGGTTCCTCAACACATCAGAAAGTGCTCCCTCCATACCTCAGTAAGTGCTAACTCAATACCTCAGATAGTTCTCCCTCAGTACCTCAGAAAGTGTCCCCTCATTACCTCAGAAAGTGCTCCCTCAATACCTCAGAAAGTGCTCCCTCAGTACCTCAGAAAGTGCTCCCTCAATACCTCAGATAGTTCCCCCTCAGTACCTCAGATAGGGATCCCTCAATATCTCAGAAAGTGCTCCCTCAGTCCCTCAGAAAGTGCTCGCTCTGTACCTTAAAGAGTGCTTCCTCAGTACCTCAGAAAGTGCTCCATCAATATCTCAGAAAGTGCTCCCTCAGTACCTCAGAAAGTGCTCCCTCAACATCTCAGAAAGTTCTCCATCAGTATCTCAGAACGAGCTCTCGCTATACCTCAGAAAGTGCTCCCTCAATATCTCAGATAGTTCTCCCTCAATATCTCAGATAGTGCTTCCTCAATACTTCAGATAGTGCTCACTCAGTATCTCAGATAGTGCTCCCTCAATACCTCAGAAAGTGCTCCCTCAGATCCTCAGAAAGTGGTCCCTCAGTACCTCAGATAGTTCTCCCTTGGTAGTTCAGAAAGTGCTCCCTCAATATCTCAGAAAGTGCTCACTAAGTACCTCAGAAAGTGCTCCCTCAATAGCACAGACATTGCTCCCTCAATACCTCAGAAAGTGCTCTCTCAGTACCTCAGAAAGTGCTCCCTCAGTACCTCAGATAGTTCTCCCTCAGTACTTCAGAAGTTCTCCCTAAATACCTCAGAAAGTGCTCCATCAGTACCTCAGTCAGAGCTCCCTCAATACCACAGAAAGTACTCCCTCAATACCTCAGATATTTCTCCCTCAGTACCTCAGATAGTGCTCCCTCAATACCTCAGAAATGGCATCCTCAGTCCCTCAGAATGTGCTCCTTCAGTACCTCAGAGAGTGCTTCCTTAGTACTTCCGAAAATGCTGACTCAATATCTCAGAAAGTGCTCCCTCAATATCTCGGAAAGTGCTCCCTCAGTACCTCAGAACGTGCTCCCTCAATGTCTCAGAAAGTGCTCCCTCAGTCCCTCAGAAAGTGCTTCCTCAGTACCTCAGATAGTGCTTCCTTAGTACCTCAGAGAGTTCTCCCTCAATATCTCAGAATGTGCTCCCTCAATATCTCAATAAGTGCTTCCTCAGTACCTCAGAATGTGCTCCCTCAATATCTCAGAAAGTGCTCCCTCAGTACCTCAGATAGTTCTCCCTCAGTGCCTCAGAAAGTGCTCCCTCAATACCTCAGAAAGTGCTCTCTCAGTACCTCAGAGAGTGCTCCCTCAGTACCTCAGAAAGTGCTCCCTCGATACCTTAGAAAGTGCTCTCTCAATACCTTCAGAAAGTGCTCCCTCAATAGCTCAGATAGTTCTCCCTCAATACCTCAGAAATTGCTCAATCAGTACCTCAGAAAGTGCTCCCACAATAACTCAGATAGTGCTCCCTCAGTACCTCAGATAGTGCTCCCTCAATACCTTAGAAAGTGCTCCCTTAATACCTCAGAAAGTGCTCCATCAATAGCTCAGATATTTCTCCCTCAATACCTCACAAAGTGCTTCCTCAATATCTCAGAATGTGCTCCCTCAGTATCTCAGAATATGCTCCCTCAGTACCTCCGAATATGCTCCCTTAATACCTCAGATTGTGCTCCCTCAGTTCCTCAGATAGTTCTCCCTCAGTAGCTCAGATAGTACTCCCTTAATACCTCAGAAAGCGCTCCCCCAATAGCTCAGATAGTTCGCCCTCTGTACCTCAGATAATGCTCCCTCAATTCCTCAGATAGTTCTCCCTCAATACCTCAGAAAATGCTCCCTCAGTACCTCAGAAAGTGGTCCCTCAGTACCTCAGGTAGTTCTCCCTTGGTAGCTCAGAAAGGGATCCCTCAATATCTCAGAAAATGCTCCCTCAGTACCTCAGAAAGTGCTCCCTCAATATTTCAGAAAGTGCTCCCTCAATACCACAGACATTGCTCCCTCAATACCTCAGAAAGTGTTCTCTCAGTACCTCAGAAAGTGCTCCCTCAGTACCTCAGATCGTGCTCCCTCACTATCTCAGAAAGTGCTCCATCACTACTACAGATAGTTCACCCGCAGTATTTCAGAAAGTTCTCCCTCAATACCTCAGAAAGTTATCCTTCAGTACCTCAGAAAGTGCTCCATCAGTACCTCAGATAGTTCTCCCTCAGTACCTCAGATAGTACTCCCTTAATACCTCAGAAAGTGCTCCCTCAATAGCTCAGAAGTTCGCCCTCTGTAGCTCAGATAATGCTCCCTCAATTTCTCAGATAGTGCTCCCTCAGTACCTCAGAAAGTGGTCCCTCAGTACCTCAGGTATTTCTCCCTTGGTAGCTCAGAAAGGGATCCCTCAATATCTCAGAAAGTGCTCCCTCAGTACCTCAGAAAGTGGTCCCTCAGTACCTCAGGTATTTCTCCCTTGGTAGCTCAGAAAGGGATCCCTCAATATCTCAGAAAGTGCTCCCTCAGTACCTCAGAAAGTGCTCCCTCAATATTTCAGAAAGTGCTCCCTCAATACCACAGACATTGCTCCCTCAAAAGCTCAGAAGGTGCTCTCTCTGCACCTCAGAAAGTGCTCACTCAGTACCTCAGAAAGTGCTCCCTCAATATTTCAGAAAGTGCCCCCTCAATACCACAGACATTGCTCCCTCAATACCTCAGAAAGTGATCCCTCAGTACCTCAGAAAGTGCTCCCTCAGTACCTCAGACAGTTCTCCCTCAGTACCTTAGATGGTGCTCCTTCACTATCTCAGAAAGTGCTCCCTCACTACCTCAGAAAGTGCTCCTTCAGTACCTCAGATAGTGCTTCCTCAGTACCTCAGAGTGCTCCCTCAATATCTCCAAAAGTGCTCCCTCAGTACATCAGATAATTCTCCCTCAGTGCCTCAGAAAGTGCCCCCTCAATACCTCAGAAAGTGATCACTCAATAGCTCAGATAGTTCTCCCACAATACCTCAGAAATTGCACAATCAGTACCTCAGAAAGTGCTCCCTCAATACGACAGTAAGTGCTCCCTCGATGCCTCTGAAAGTGCTCCCTCAATAGCTTAGAAAGTGCTCCCTTAATACCTGAGAAAGTGCTCCATCAATAGCTCAGATAGTTCTCCCTCAATACCTCACAAAGTGCTTCCTCCATATCTCAGAATGTGCTCCCTCAGTACCTCAGAATGTGCTCCCTCAGTACCTTAGATAGTTCTCCCTCAGTACCTCAGACTATGCTCCCTTAATACCTCAGATTGTGCTCTCTCAGTACCTCAGATAGTTCTCCCTCAGTACCTCAGATAGTACTCCCTTAATGCCTCAGAAAGTGCCCCCTCAATAGCTCAGATAGTTTGCCCTCTGTACCTCAGATAATTTCTCAGATAGTGCTCTCTCAATACCTCAGAAACTGCTTCCTCAATACATCAGAAAGTCCTTCCTCAATACCTCAGAAAGTGCTTCCACAATATCTCAGAAAGTGTTCCCTCAGTGCATCAACAGTGCGCCCTCAATACTTCAGAAAGTGCTCCCTCAATACCACAGACATTGCTCCCTCAAAACCTCAGAAAGTGCTCTCTCAGTACCTCAGAAAGTGCTCCCTCAGTACCTCAGATAGTACTCCATCAATACATCAGAATGTGCTCCCTCAGTACCTCAGAAAGTGCTCCTTCAGTACCTCAGATAGTGCTTCCTCAGTACCTCAGAGAGTGCTCCCTCAATATCTCCGAAAGTGCTCCCTCAGTACCTCAGATAGTTCTCCCTCAGTGCCTCAGAAAGTGCCCCCTCAATACCTCAGAAAGTGATCACTCAATAGCTCAGATAGTTCTCCCACAATACATCAGAAATTGCACAATCAGTACCTCAGAATATGCTCCCACAATTCCTCAGATAGTGTTCCCTCAGTACCTCAGATAGAGCTCCCTCAATTCCTTAGAAATTGCTCCCTTAATACCTCAGAAAGTGCTACATCAATAGCTCAGATAGTTCTCCCTCAATACCTCACAAAGTGCTTCCTCCATATCTCAGAATATGCTCCCTCAGTACCTCAGATATTTTTCCCTCAGTACCTCAGATAGTTCTCCTTTAGTGCCTCAGAATGTGCTACTTTAATACCTCAGATTGTGCTCCATCAGTACCTCAGATAGTTCTCGCTCAGTACCTCAGATAGTACTCCCTTAATACCTCAGAAAGTGCTCCCTCAGTAGCTCAAATAATTCTCACTCAGTACCTCAGATAATGCTACCTCAATTCCTCAGATAGTGCTCTCTCAACACCACAGAATGTGCTTCCTCAATATCTCAGAAAGTGCTTCCTCAATATCTCAGAAAGTGCTCACTTAATACCTCAGAAAGTGCTCCCTCAATACGACAGTAAGTGCTCCCTCAATGCCTCTGAAAGTGCTCCCTCAATACCTTAGAAAGTGCTCCCTTAATACCTGAGAAAGTGCTCCATCAATAGCTCAGATAGTTCTCCCTCAATACCTCACAAAGTGCTTCCTCCATATCTCAGAATGTGCTCCCTCAGTACCTCAGAATGTGCTCCCTTAATACCTCAGATTGTGCTCCCTTAATACCTCAGATTGTGCTCCCTCAGTACCTCAGATAGTTCTCCCTCAGTACCTCAGACAGTACTCCCTTAATGCCTCAGAAAGTGCCCCCTCAATAGCTCAGATAGTTTGCCCTCTGTACCTCAGATAATTCCTCAGATAGTGCTCTCTCAATACCTCAGAAACTGCTTCCTCAATACATCAGAAAGTCCTTCCTCAATACCTCAGAAAGTGCTTCCACAATATCTCAGAAAGTGTTCCCTCAGTGCATCAACAGTGCGCCCTCAATATTTCAGAAAGTGCTCCCTCAATACCACAGACATTGCTCCCTCAAAACCTCAGAAAGTGCTCTCTCAGTACCTCAGAAAGTGCTCCCTCAGTACCTCAGATAGTACTCCATCAATATCTCAGAAAGTGCTCCCTCAGTACCTCAGATAGCTCTCCTTCAGTACCTCACATAGTACTCCATTAATACCTCAGAATGTGCTCTCTCAATAGCTCAGATAGTTCTCCCTCAGTACCTCAGATAATGCTCCCTCAATTCCTCAGAAAGTGCTCCCTCAATACCACAGACATTGCTCCCTCAATACCTCAGAAAGTGCTCTCTCAGTACCTCAGATAGTTCTCGCTCAGTACATCAGATCGTGCTCCCTCACTATCTCAGAAAGTGTTCCCTCAATACATCAGATTGTTCACCCTCAGTACTTCAGAAAGTGCTCCCTCAGTACCTCAGAAAGTGCTCCCTCAGTACCTCAGTCAGAGCTCCCTCAATACCTCAGAAATTGCACCCTCAGTACCTCAGAAAGTGGTTCCTCAACACATCAGAAAGTGCTCCCTCCATACCTCAGTAAGTGCTAACTCAATACCTCAGATAGTTCTCCCTCAGTACCTCAGAAAGTGTCCCCTCATTACCTCAGAAAGTGCTCCCTCAATACCTCAGAAAGTGCTCCCTCAGTACCTCAGAAAGTGCTCCCTCAATACCTCAGATAGTTCCCCCTCAGTACCTCAGATAGGGATCCCTCAATATCTCAGAAAGTGCTCCCTCAGTCCCTCAGAAAGTGCTCGCTCTGTACCTTAAAGAGTGCTTCCTCAGTACCTCAGAAAGTGCTCCATCAATATCTCAGAAAGTGCTCCCTCAGTACCTCAGAAAGTGCTCCCTCAACATCTCAGAAAGTTCTCCATCAGTATCTCAGAACGAGCTCTCGCTATACCTCAGAAAGTGCTCCCTCAATATCTCAGATAGTTCTCCCTCAATATCTCAGATAGTGCTTCCTCAATACTTCAGATAGTGCTCACTCAGTATCTCAGATAGTGCTCCCTCAATACCTCAGAAAGTGCTCCCTCAGATCCTCAGAAAGTGGTCCCTCAGTACCTCAGATAGTTCTCCCTTGGTAGTTCAGAAAGTGCTCCCTCAATATCTCAGAAAGTGCTCACTAAGTACCCAGAAAGTGCTCCCTCAATAGCACAGACATTGCTCCCTCAATACCTCAGAAAGTGCTCTCTCAGTACCTCAGAAAGTGCTCCCTCAGTACCTCAGATAGTTCTCCCTCAGTACATCAGATCGTGCTCCCTCACTATCTCAGAAAGTGCTACCTCAATACCTCAGATATTTCACCCTCAGTACTTCAGAAGTTCTCCCTAAATACCTCAGAAAGTGCTCCATCAGTACCTCAGTCAGAGCTCCCTCAATACCTCAGAAAGTACTCCCTCAATACCTCAGATATTTCTCCCTCAGTACCTCAGATAGTGCTCCCTCAATACCTCAGAAATGGCATCCTCAGTCCCTCAGAATGTGCTCCCTCAGTACCTCAGAGAGTGCTTCCTTAGTACTTCCGAAAATGCTGACTCAATATCTCAGAAAGTGCTCCCTCAATATCTCGGAAAGTGCTCCCTCAGTACCTCAGAACGTGCTCCCTCAATGTCTCAGAAAGTGCTCCCTCAGTCCCTCAGAAAGTGCTTCCTCAGTACCTCAGATAGTGCTTCCTTAGTACCTCAGAGAATTCTCCCTCAATATCTCAGAATGTGCTCCCTCAATATCTCAATAAGTGCTCCCTCAGTACCTCAGAATGTGCTCCCTCAATATCTCAGAAAGTGGTCCCTCAGTACCTCAGATAGTTCTCCCTCAGTGCCTCAGAAAGTGCTCCCTCAATACCTCAGAAAGTGCTCTCTCAGTACCTCAGAGAGTGCTCCCTCAGTACCTCAGAAAGTGCTCCCTCGATACCTTAGAAAGTGCTCTCTCAATACCTTCAGAAAGTGCTCCCTCAATAGCTCAGATAGTTCTCCCTCAATACCTCAGAAATTGCTCAATCAGTACCTCAGAAAGTGCTCCCACAATACCTCAGATAGTGCTCCCTCAGTGCCTCAGATAGTGCTCCCTCAATACCTTAGAAAGTGCTCCCTTAATACCTCAGAAAGTGCTCCATCAATAGCTCAGATATTTCTCCCTCAATACCTCACAAAGTGCTTCCTCAATATCTCAGAATGTGCTCCCTCGGTTTCTCTGAATATGCTCCCTCAGTACCTCAGAATATCCTCCCTTAATACCT
Source organism: Chiloscyllium punctatum (assembly GCF_047496795.1). NCBI lineage: Eukaryota > Metazoa > Chordata > Chondrichthyes > Orectolobiformes > Hemiscylliidae > Chiloscyllium > Chiloscyllium punctatum. Next base: position 27,301,063 of record NC_092748.1, on the reverse strand, counting down.
CAGATTGTGCTCCCTCAGTTCCTCAGATAGTTCTCCCTCAGTAGCTCAGATAGTACTCCCTTAATACCTCAGAAAGCGCTCCCCCAATAGCTCAGATAGTTCGCCCTCTGTACCTCAGATAATGATCCCTCAATTCCTCAGATAGTGCTCTCTCACTACCTCAGAAAATGCTCCCTCAGTACCTCAGAAAGTGGTCCCTCAGTACCTCAGGTAGTTCTCCCTTGGTAGCTCAGAAAGTGCTCCCTCAATATCTCAGAAAATGCTCCCTCAGTACCTCAGAAAGTGCTCCCTCAATATTTCAGAAAGTGCTCCCTCAATACCACAGACATTGCTCCCTCAATACCTCAGAAAGTGCTCTCTCAGTACCTCAGAAAGTGCTCCCTCAGTACCTCAGATCGTGCTCCCTCACTATCTCAGAAAGTGCTCCATCACTACTACAGATAGTTCACCCTCAGTATTTCAGAAAGTTCTACCTCAATACCTCAGAAAGTGATCCTTCAGTACCTCAGAAAGTGCTCCATCAGTACCTCAGATAGTTCTCCCTCAGTACCTCAGATAGTACTCCCTCAATACCTCAGAAAGTGCTCCCTCAATATTTCAGAAAGTGCTCCCTCAATACCACAGACATTGCTCCCTCAAAAGCTCAGAAAGTGCTCACTCAGTACCTCAGAAAGTGCTCCCTCAATATTTCAGAAAGTGCCCCCTCAATACCACAGACATTGCTCCCTCAATACCTCAGAAAGTGCTCTCTCAGTACCTCAGATAGTTCTCCCTCAGTACCTCAGATCGATCTCACTCACTATCTCAGAAAGTGCTCCCTCACCAGCACAGATAGTTCACCCTCAGTATTTCAGAAAGTTCTCCCTCAATACCTCAGAAAGTGCTCCCTCAGTACCTCAGACAGTTCTCCCTCAGTACCTTAGATCGTGCTCCTTCACTATCTCAGAAAGTGTTCCCTCACTACCTCAGGTAGTTCACCCTCAGTATTTCAGAAAGTTCTCCCTCAATACCTCAGAATCTGCTCCCTCAGTACCTCAGAAAGTGCTCCCTCAATATTTCAGAAGGTGCTCCCTCAATACCACAGTCATTGCTCCCTCAAAAGCTCAGAAAGTGCTCACTCAGTACCTCAGAAAGTGCTCCCTCAATATTTCAGAAAGTGCCCCCTCAATACCACAGACATTGCTCCCTCAATACCTCAGAAAGTGCTCTCTCAGTACCTCAGATAGTTCTCCCTCAGTACCTCAGATCGATCTCACTCACTATCTCAGAAAGTGCTCCTTCACCAGCACAGATAGTTCACCCTCAGTATTTCAGAAAGTTCTCCCTCAATACCTCAGAAAGTGCTCCCTCAGTACCTCAGACAGTTCTCCCTCAGTACCTTAGATCGTGCTCCTTCACTATCTCAGAAAGTGTTCCCTCACTACCTCAGGTAGTTCACCCTCAGTATTTCAGAAAGTTCTCCCTCAATACCTCAGAATGTGCTCCCTCAGTACCTCAGAAAGTGCTCCCTCAGTACCTCAGAAAGTGCTCCTTCAGTACCTCAGACAGTGCTTCCTCCGTACCTCAGAGAGTGCTCCCTCAATAGCTCAGATAGTTCTCACACAATACCTCAGAAAGTGCTCCATCAATACCTCAGATATTTCTCCCTCAATACCTCACAAAGTGCTTCCTCAATATCTCAGAATGTGCTCCCTCAGTATCTCAGAATGTGCTCCCTCAGTACCTCAGAATATGCTCCCTTCATACCTCAGATTGTGCTACCTCCAAAGATGTGCAGGTCAGGTGAATTGGCCATGTTAAATTGCCCGTAGTGTTAGGTAAGGGGTAGATATAGATGTAGGGGTATGGGTGGGTAACGCTTCAGCGGGGCGGTGTGGACTTGTTGGGCCGAAGGGCCTGTTTCCACACTGTAAGTAATCTAATCTAATCTAATCTAATCTAATCTCCGAAAGTGCTCCCTCAGTACCTCAGATAGTTCTCCCTCAGTGCCTCAGACTATGCTCCCTTAATACCTCAGATCATTCTCCCTCAGTACCTCAGAAAGTGCTCCCTCAATATCTCAGAAAATGCTCCCTCAGTACCTCAGATAGTTCTCCTTTAGTGCCTCAGAATGTGCTACTTTAATACCTCAGATTGTGCTCCATCAGTACCTCAGATAGTTCTCGCTCAGTACCTCAGATAGTACTCCCTTAATACCTCAGAAAGTGCTCCCTCAGTAGCTCAAATAGTTCTCCCTCAGTACCTCAGGTAATGCTCCCTCAATTCCTCAGATCGTGCTCTCTCAATACCACAGAATGTGCTCACTCAATACCTCAGAAAGTGCTTCGTCAATACCTCAGAAAGTGCTCCCTCAATATCTCAGAAAGTGCTCACTTAATACCTCAGAAAGTGCCCCCTCAATACGACAGTAAGTGCTCCCTCGATGCCTCTGAAAGTGCTCCCTCAATACCTTAGAAAGTGCTCCCTTAATACCTGAGAAAGTGCTCCATCAATAGCTCAGATAGTTCTCCCTCAATACCTCACAAAGTGCTTCCTCCATATCTCAGAATGTGCTCCCTTAATACCTCAGATTGTGCTCCCTCAGTACCTCAGATAGTTCTCCCTCAGTACCTCAGATAGTTCTCGCTCAGTACCTCAGATAGTACTCCCTTAATACCTCAGAAAGTGCTCCCTCAGTAACTCAGATAGTTCTCCCTTAGTACCTCAGAAAGTGCTCCCTCAATACCTCAGAAAGTGCTCTCTCAGTGCCTTAGAGAGTGATCCCTCAGTACCTCAGTAATGGCTCTCTCAATATCCCAGAAAGTGCTCCCTCAGTACTTCAGATAGTTCTCCCTCAGTACCTCAGAAAGTGCTCCCTCAGTTCCTCAGACAGTGCTCCCTCAATATTTCAGAAGTGTTCCCTCAATACCACAGACATTGCTCCCTCAATACCTCAGAAACTGCTCTCTCAGTACGTCAAAAAGTGCTCCCTCAGTACCTCAGATAGTTCTCCCTGAGTACATCAGATCGTGCTCCCTCACTATCTCAGAAAGTGCTCCCTCAATACCTCAGATAGTTCACCCTCAGTACTTCAGAAAGTACTCTCTCAATACTTCAGAAAGTGCTCCCTCAGTAACTCAGAAAGTGCTCCCTCAGTACCTCAGTCAGGGCGCCCTCAATACCTCAGAAAGTGCTCCCTCAGTACCTCAGTCAGAGCTCCCTCAATACCTCAGAAAGTGCACCTTCATTACCTCAGAAAGTGCTCCCTCCGTTTCTCAGAAAGTGCTCCCTCAGTACCTCAGAAAGTGCTCCCTCAGTACTTCCTCCAGCCTGACCCTCACTGCTGTCCACCGACCGCAGCCATCCTGACCTTCACCACCGTCCACATGCTGCCACCAGCCTGACGCTCACCGCTGACCACCAACCGCTCCTCCCTGACCCTCACCGCCATTCAATACCACCCCAGCCGGACCCTCAACACCACCCACCCACTGTCCTTAGCCTGACCCTCACCGCTATCCCCACAGCACCCCCAGCCTGACCCGCACCACCGCACACACACCGCCCACAGCCTGAACCTCACCAAGCCCACACACTGCCCACAGCCTGACCCTCACCATCATCCACATACCGTCCCCAGACTGACCATCAATGCCGTCCACACATCGCTCACCACTGTCCACACACCAATCCCAGCCTGAACTCCACCGCCATCCACACACCGCCCCCAGCCTGACCCTCAACGCCATCCAACACTGACCCAGCCTGACTCTCAACGCCGTTCCCACACCGCACCCACCCTAACTCTCCCTGCCGTCCACACACTGCACCCTGCCTGACCCTCACTGCTGTCTACACACCGCCCCTAGCCTGACCCTCACTGCTGTCCACACGCTGCCCCCAGCCTGACCCTCATCGACGTCAAACACACCGTGCATAGCGTGACTCTCACTGCCATCCACCACCGCCCCCAGCCTAACAACCATCTCCGTCCACCAACTGCCCCCAGCCTGACACCCACCTCCCTCCACACACCACCCTCAGCCTGACCCTCACCACCGTCCACACACCACCCCCAGCCTGACCCTCAACTCCACCCACTCACCACCCACAGCGTGACCCTCACCACCTTCCTCACACTGTCTCCAGCCTGACCCTCATCATCGCCCAGGCACCGTCGCTAGACTGACCCTCACCGCCATTCACACACCGTCCACAGACTGGCCCTCACCGACGTCCACACAACGCTCCCAGCCTGACCCTCACCGACTTCCACACACCAACTCCAGCCTGACCCTCATTTACTTCTACACACCGCCCCCAGCCTGACCCTCACCTCCGTTCATTGACTGCTCGCAGCCTGGCACCCATCTCCATTCACCAACCGCCCCCAGCCTGACACACACCTCCGTTCACCAAGCTCCCCCAGCCTGACACTCAACTCCGACCACACGCTGTCCCAGCCGGACCCTCACCACTGTCCACCCACCACCTCCAGCCTGATCCTCATCGATGTTGAACACATTGCCCACAGCCTGTCGTCCACCAACTGCCCCCAGCCTAATCCCCACCACCGTCCAACACTGCCACAAGCCCGAACCTCACCAATGTCCAATACCGCCCCAGCCTGACCCGCACTGCCACCACACACCATCCCTAGCCTGTCCCTCACTGCCAACAATGTACCACCACAAGCCCTACGCTCACCACCGTCCATACTTTGCCCCCAGCCTGACCCCTACTGCCGTCCACCAACCGCCCCCAGCCTGACACCCACCACCACTAAACACTGCCACAAGCCTCATCCTCACTACCATCCAAAACCGCCCCAGCCTTACCCTCACTGCCGTCCACACACCACCCCAGCCTGACCCTCACCACTACCCACACACCGTCCCCAGCCTCACGCTCACGGCTCTACAATGCTGAACCAAGCCTGAACCTTATCTTCGTCTACATACCGCACCCAACCTTAATCTCACCACCATCCTCATGCCGCCCACAGCCTGACCCTCACCTCCACCCACACACTGCCCCTAGCCTGACCCTCACCGATGTCCACAAACCACCCTCAGCCTGACCCTCACCAACGCCCACACACCACTCCCAGCCTGACCCCCACCATCATCCACACACCGCCCCTAGCCTGACCCTCAACGCCATCCAACACTGACCCAGCCTGACGCTCACCACCGTCCAACACTGACCCAAGCCTGACCCTCACTGCCGTCCACACACTGCACCCTGCCTGACCCTCACCGCTGTCTACACACCGTTCTTAACCTGACCCTCAACGTTGACCGCACGCTGCCCCAGCCTGACCCTCACCGCCATCGAGACACCACCTCTAGCCTGGCCCTCATCGACATTGAACACACCGCCCACAGCCTGACCCTCACTGCCGACCACCAACTGCACACAGCCTGACTCCCACCACCGTCCACCAACCAACCCCATCCTGACCCACACCACCGTCCAATACTGCCACAAGTCTGGCACTTACTGCCACCCACACGCCATCCCCAGCCTGACCCTCACTGCCAACCACACACCACCCCTATCCTGACCCTCACCGCTGCCCACACACCGCCCGCAGCGTGACCCTCACCGCCCCAACACTGACCCAAACCTGAACATCATCGCTGTCTGCACACCACCCCCAGTCTGACCCTCACTGCCGCCCACACACTGCCCCAGTCTGATCCTCACCACCGCCCACACACCGTCCCCAGCCTGACCCTCACCGCCGCCCACACACCACCCCCAGCCTGACCCTCCCAGCTGTCCACACACCACCCCCAGCCTGACCCTCACCGCCGTCCACACACCTCCCATAGCATGACCTCACCACTGCCCACACACCACCTATAGCCTGATGCTCATAGCCGTCCACACACCACACCCAGCCTGATCCTCACCGTCCACCACACACCACCCATATCCTGAAACTCATCGCTGCCCACAAACTGCTCCCAGCCTGACCCTCAATGCCGTCCACACACCACCCCCGCCTAACCCTCACCATAATCCACACAACGCTCCCAGCCTGGCGTGCACCACGGTCCACACACCACTCACAGCCTGATCTCCACCGCCATCCACACACCGCCCCCAGCCTGACCCTCAACACCATCCAACACTGACCCAGCCTTACCCTCACTGCCGTTCGCAAACCGCACCCACCCTGACTCTCTCTGCCGACCACACACGGCACCCTGCCTGACCCTCACCGCTGTCTACACACCGCCCCTAGCCTGACCCTCACCGCTGTCCACGCACTGCCCCCAGCCTGACCCCCTCCATCCTCCACATTCCGCCAGCAACTGCCCCCAGTCTGACCCTCACCGCCGACCTCACACGACCCCCCGCCTGACCCTCACCATCATCCCCACACTGCTCCCAGCCTGATGCGCACCACAATCCACACACCACTCCCAGCCTGAACTCCACCGCTGTCCACACACCACCCATCGCCTGAACCTTATTGCTGCCCACATACTGCGCCCAGCCTAACTGTTACTGCCGTCCACACAATACCTCCCTGCCTGACCCTCACCACCATCCATACACGCTGCCCCCAGCCTGTCCCTCACTGCTATTCTCACACGCCCCAGGCCTAACTCTCAGAGCCATCCAGCACCGCCCCAGTCTGACCCTCACTGCCATCTAAACACCACCCCCCCAGCCTGACCTTCACCGCTGTCAACACACCGCCTCCAGCCTGACCCTCACCACAGTCCACAAAAGACCACCAGCCTGACCCTCACCACTGCCCACACACCGCCCCCAGATTGACCCTCACCACCACCCACACACTGTCCCCAGACTGACCCTCACCACCGTCCACACACCACCCCCAGCCTTACCCTCACCACCATCCAAGCACCACCCCCAACCTGACACTCACTGTTGTCCACGCTCCATCCCCAGCATGACCCTCATCGACGTCGAACACACTGCTCACAGCCTGACCCCCACCACCATCCACCCATTGCCCCCAGCCTGATCCCCACCGCTGTCAAACACTAACACAAACCTGACCCTCACCGCCGTCCACACACCGCCCCCAGCCTGACCCCTACCACTGTCCAACACCGCCCCCAGCCTGTCCCTCACTGCTATCCTCACATGCCCTCAGCCTGACACTCACAGCCATCCACACCCCGTCCCCAGCCTAACTCTCACGGCCGTCCAGCACTGCCCCAGTTTGACTCTCACCGCCATCTTCACACCGACCCCAGCCTGACCCTCACCACCGTCCACACACGACCCCCAGCCTGACCCTCACCACCGCCCACACACTGTCCCAGACTGACCCTCACTGCCGTCCACACTCCACCTCCAGCCTGACCCTCACTGCCGTCGAAACACCACCCATATCCTGAAACTCATCGCTGCACACACACTGTGCCCAGCCTGACCCTCACTGCCGTCCACACACCACCCTCAGCCTGATCCTTACCATCATCCACACACCGTCCCCAGACATCCATCAATGCCGTCCACACACTTCTCCCAGCCTGATGCTCACCACCGTCCACACACCACTCCGAGCCTGAAACCCACCGCCATCCACACACCGCCCCCAGCCTGACCCTCATGCCATCCAACACTGACCCAGCCTGACCCTCACTGCCGTCCGCACACCGCATCCACCTTGACCCTCACTGCCGTCCACACACTGCACCCTGCCTGACCCTCACTGCTGTCTATACACCGCCCCTAGCCGGACCCTCACCACTGTCCACGCGCTGCCCCTTGCCTGAACCTCACTGCCGACCACACACCACCCACAGCCTGACCCTCACCACAGTCAACACACCGCCCCCAGCCTGACCCTCACCGCCCTCCAACACTGAACCAAACCGGAACCTCATCGCTCTCTACACACCAACCCCAGCCTGACCCTCACCGCAATCTACACACCGCCCCCAGCCTGACCCTCACCACCGTCCACACACAACCCCCAGTCTGACCCTGACCACTGTCCACACACCACCCACAGTTGACCCTCACCACTGCCCACACACCATCTCCAGACTGTCCATCAATGCCATCCACACACCGCTTCCAGCCTGATGCTCACCACAGTCCACACACCACTCTCTGCCTGAACTCCACCGCCATCCACACACCGCCCCCAGCCTGACCCTGAATGCCATCCAACACTGACCCAGCCTGACCCTCACTGCCGTCCGCACACTGCACCCAGCCTGACCCTCACCACTGTCTACACACCGCCCCTAGCCTGACCCTCACCGCTGTCCACACGCTGCCCCCAGCCTGACCCCCTCCATCCTCCACATGCCACCAGCAACTGCCCCCAGCCTGACCCTCACCGCCGACCACACACCACCCATAGCCTGAACCTCATCGCTGCCCACACACTGCACCCAGCCTGACCCTCACTACCGTCCACACACCACTCCCCGCCTGACCCTTACCATCATCTACACACCGCTCCCAGCCTGATGCACACCACTGACCACACACACTCCGAGCCTGAACTCCACCGCTGTCCACACACCGCCCTCAGCCTGTCCCTCAACGCCATCCAACACTGACCCAGCCTGACCCTTAGGCCAAACTGGCCATCAACAGGTCCAGGCAGCAGGCCGTGGGGGGGGTCGTTAGGGCCGACTGCCTGCCCCTCTTCTGGGGTTACGTTAGAGCCCGGGTGTCCTTGGAGAAGGAGCACGCGGTGTCCACCAACACCCTGGAGTCGTTCAGGGAGAGGTGGGTGCCGCAGGGAGTGGAGTGTATTATTTCCCCGTCCAACTCTATTTTGATTTAGTCCCTACCCTCCCCTCCACTGTTTTGCTCACACAGCATTGCCCTTTGATGTGAAGGGCAGTGCTTGTCACTGGCCACTCGGGTGTTTTTCATATCTTCCTGGTGGTGGAAATTGAATAAAGATTCATGCACTTTGTGTCCTTCACTGTGTTTTACACCTGCACACAAAAAAAACAAAAGAAAAAAAAGGAAAAAAAAACCCAGCCTGACCCTCACCGCCGTCCGCACACCGCACCCACTCTGACCTTCACTGCCGTCCACACACTGCACCCTGCCTGACCCTCACCACTGTCCACACACTGCCCCTATCCTGACCCTCATCGACGTCAAACACACCATCCACAGCATGACCCTCACCGCCGTCCACCAACGCCCCCAGCCTGACAAACACCTCCGTCCACCAAATGCCCCCAGCCTGATCCTCACCACCATCCACACACCACCCCCAGCCAGACACTCACTGACGTCCACGCATCACACTCAGTGTGACCCTCATCGACGTCAAACGCATCGCTCACAGCCTGACCCTCACCGCTGTCCGCCAACTTCCCCCAGGCTGATCCCCACCACCGTCCATCCATCGCCCCCAGCCTGACCCCCACTGCCATCAAACACTACAACAAACCTGACCTGCACCGCCGTCCATACACCACCCCCAGCCTGACCCCTACCGACGTCCAACACTGCCCCCAGCCTGTCCCTCACTGCCATTCTCACATGCTCCCAGCCTGACCCTCACAGCCGTCCACACCCCGTCCCCAGCCTAACTCTCAGAGCCGTCCAGCACCGCCCCAGTCTGACTCTCACCGCCATCTACACACCACCCGCAGTCTGACCCTCACCGCTGTCAACACACCGCCCCCAGCCTGACCCTCACATCCTCCACACACAATCCCCAGCCTGACCCTCACCACTGCCCACACACCGCCCACAGTGTGACCCTCACCACTGTCCACACACCATCCCCAGACTGACCCTCACCGCTGACCACACCCCACCCATATCCTGAAACTCATCACTGCCCACACACTGCGCCCAGCCTGACCCTCACTGCCGTCCACACACCACCCCCAGCCTGATCCTCACCGTCATCCACACATCGTCCCCAGACTGACCAACAATGCCGTCCACACGCCACCCCCAGCCTGATGCTCACCACTGTCCACACACCAATCCCAACCTGAACTCCACCGCTGTCCATGCACCACCCCCAGCCTGACCCTCAACGCCATCCAACACTAACCCAAGCCTGATTCTCACCACCATCCAGCACTGACCCAATCTGACCCTCGCCGTAGTCCGCACAATGTCCCCAGCCTGACCCTCACCACCGTCCACACACAACCCCCCAGCCTGACCCTCATTACCGCCCACACATCGCCCCCAGCCTGACCCTCACCACCGTCCCCACACTGCCCAGAGCCTGGCCCCCACCGTCGTTCACACACAGACACCAGCCTGACCAGCCACTCCGAACACACACCGCCCCCAGCCTGACCCACACCGCTGCCCAACACTGCCGCCAACCTGAATGTCACCACCATCCATGTACCGCACCCAGCCTGACCCTCACCACCGTCCCCAGACTGACCCTCACCACAGCCCACACACCACCCCCAGGCTGACTCTCACAGCCGTCCACACACCACCCCCAGCCTGACCCTCACCACCGTCCATACACCACCTCCAGCCAGACCCTCATCGACGTCGAACACACCACACTCAGCCTGACTCTCACCGCCGTCCACCAACTGCACCCAGCCTGAACCCCACCACCGTCCACCCATTGCCCCCAGCCTGACCCCCACCACTGTCAAACACTAACACAAACCTGACCCTCACTGCCGTCCACACACCGCCCCAGCCTGTCCCTCACTGCTGTCCTCACATGCCCTCAGCCTGACACTCACAGCCATCCACACCCCGTCCCCAGCCTAACTCTCATGCCACCCAGCACTGCCCCAGTCTGACTCTCACCGCCATCTTCACACCGACCCCAGCCTGACCCTCACCACCATCCACACACGACCCCCAGCCTAACCCTCACCACTGTCCCAGACTGACCCTCACTGCCGTCCACACTCCACCTCCAGCCTGACCTCACTGCCGTCGACACACCACCCATATCCTGAAACTCATCGCTGCACACACACTGCACCCAGCCTGACCCTCACTGCCGTCCACACACCACCCTCAGCCTGATCCTCACCATCATCCACACACCGTCCCCAAACGTCCATTAATGCCGTCCACACACTTCTCCCAGCCTGATGCTCACCACCGTCCACACACCACTCCGAGCCTGAAACCCACCGCCGTCCACACACCACCCCCAGCCTGACCCTCATGGACATTGAACCCAGCACCTCCAGCCTGACCCTCACTGCACTCCACCGACTGCAGCCAGCCTGACCCTCACCACCGTCCATACACCACCTCCAGCCTGACACTCATCGACGTCGAACATACCTGACTCTCACACACGCCTGACTCTCACCACCAACTGCACCCAGCCTGTCCCTCACCGCTGTCCACACACCACCCCCAGCCTGATCCTCACCACTGCATAGACACCGCGCCCAGCCTGACCCTCACCACGGCCCACCCACCGCCCACAGCCTGACCCTCACCATCATCCACACACCGTCCCCAGACTGACCCTCACTGCTATACTCACACGCCCCCAGCCTGATGCTCACAGCCGTCCATACCCCGTCCCCAGCCTAACTCTCACGGCCATCCAGCACCGCCCCAGTCTGACCCTCACCGCCATCTACACACCGACCCCAGCCTGACCCTCACTATGATCTACACACCACCCCCAGCCTGACCCTCGCCACTGCCAAGACACCGCCCCCAGCCTGATGCTGATCACCGTCCCCACACACCGCCCACCGCGTGACCCTCACCACTGCCCACACACTGTCCCCAGACTGACCCTCACCACCACCCACACACTGTCCCAGACTGACCATCACCACCGTCCACACACCACCCCCAGCCTGACACTCACTGACGTCCACGCATCACCCCCAGTGTGACCCTCATCACGGTCAAATGCACCGCTCACAGCCTGACCCTCACTACTGTCCACCAACTTCCCCCAGGCTGACCGCCACCACCATCCACCCATCGCCCCCAGCCTGACCCCCACCGCCGTCAAACACCACCACAAACCTGACCCGCACCGCCATCCATACACCGCACCAAACCTGACCCTTACCGCTGTCCACACGTTGCCCCCAGCCTGTCCTTCACTGCTATTCTCACATGCCCCCAGTCTGACCCCCACCGCTGCCCAACACTGCTGCCAACCTGAATGTCACCGCCATCCACGTACCGCACCCAGCCTGATTCTCACCACCGTCTACACACGAACCCCAGTCAGACCACTGTCCAACACCATCCCCAGCCTGACCCTCACCACTGTCCACACACCACCCACAGCCTGACCCTCATTGACGTTTAACCCAGCGCCTCCAGCCTGACCCTCACTGCAGTTCACCGACTGCAGCCAGACTGACCCTCACCACCGTTCATACACCACCTCCAGCCTGACCCTCATCGACGTCGAACACACCACACTCAGCCTGACTCTCACCGCCATCCACCAACTGCACCCAGCTTGACCCCCACCGCCGTCCACCAACCGCCCCCAGCCTGACCACCATTGCCATCCAACACTGCCACAAGCCTGACCCTCACAACAATCCAATACCGTTCCAGCCTGACCCTCACTGCCGCCCACACACCGCCCCTAGCCTGACCCTCACCGCCGTCCACACACCACCCCCAGCCTGACCCTCTCACGTCCACCCCCCGCACACAGCCTGACCCTCACCATTATCCACACGCTGTCCCCAGACTGACCCTCAATGCCGTACACACACCGCTGCCAGCCTGATGTTCACCACCGCCCACACACTGTCCCCAGACTGACCCTCACCACCGTCCACATACCACCATCAGCCTGAACCTCATTGACTTTGAACACAGCGCCTCTAGCCTGACCCTCACTGCAGTCCACCAACTGCAGCCAGCCTGACCCTCACCGCCGTCCACACACCACTCCCAGTCTGACGATCACCACCGCCCACACACTGTCCCCAGACTGACTCCCACTGCCGTCCACACATCGCTCCCAGCCTGACCCCCACCGCCGTCCACACACCGGCCCCAGCCTGATCCTCAATGCCATCCAACACTGACCCAAACCTTACACTCACTGCTGTCCACTCACCACCCTCAGCCTGACTTTCACCGCTGTCCACGCACCGCACCCAGCCTGACCCACACCGCCATCCATACGTTGCCCCCAGGCTGACCCCCTCCACCGTCCACATACTGCTCATAGCCTGACTCTCACCAACGTCCACACACTACCCCCAGCCTGAACCTCATTGATGTTGAACACACGGCCCCCAGCCTGACCCTCACCACCATCGTCCAACCGCCCCCAGCCTGACCCTCAACACCATCCACACAGCACCTCCAGCCTGACCCTCATCAACGCCGAATACACCGGCCACAGCCTGACCCTCACTTCTGTCCACCTACCGCCACCAGCCTAACCCCCACCGCCGTTCAACACTGCCATAAGCCTGACCCTCACCGCCATCCAATACCACCCCATCCTACCCTGACCACTGTCCACATACCACCCCCAGCCTGACCCTCACCGCTGACCACACACTGCCCCTTGACTGAGCTTTACTACTGCCCAAACACTTCCTCAGCCTGAAGCTCACCGCTGTCCGACACTGACCCAAGCCTGACCCTCATCGCCGTCCACATGCCGCCCCCAGCCTGATGCTCACTGCCATTCACACATCGCCCCCAGCCTGACCCTCACTGCCGTACCCACATCATACCCAACCTGACCCTCACCGCCGTCAATATGCTACCCCCATCCTGCCCCTCACTGCCATCCACACACCGGCCCCAGCCTGACCCTCATTGCCGTCCACACACCGTCCTTAGCCTGACTCTCATTGCTGTCCAGCACAACCCAAGCCTGACCATCACCGCCGTCCACACACCACCCCAGTCTGACATATTGACATCAAACACACAGCCCCCAGCCTGACCGTCACTGCTGGCCACCAACCACTCCCAACCTGACTCACACCACCGCATACACACCACCCCCAGCCTGACCCTCATTAACGTCAAACACACCGTCCACAGCCTGACCTTCACCTCCGACCACCAACCGCCCCCAACCTGACACTACCGCCATTCAACACTGCCACAAGCCTGACCCTCACCGCCGTCCAATACTGCCCCATCCTGACCCTGACCGCCATCCACACACCACCCCCAGCCTGACCCTCACCGCCATCAACCACCGCCCCTTGACTGACCTTTACTTCTGCCTAAACACCTTCTCAGCCTGAAGCTCACTGCCACCCAACAATGACCCAAGCCTGACCCTCACTTCCGTCCACATGCCGCCCCTAGCCTGACCCTCACTGCCATCCACACATCGCCCCCAGCCTGACCGTCACCGCCATCCACACACCACCCCCAACTTGACATATTGATGTTGAACACACAGCCCCCAGCCTGACCCTCACTGCTGGCCACCAACCGCCCCCAACCTGACGCACACCACCGCACACACACCACCCTCAGCCTGAACCTCATAAACATCGAACAAACCGTCCACAGCCTGACCCTCACCGCCATCCACCAACCACCCCCAGCCTGACACCCACCTCCATCCACACACCACCCCCAGCCTGACCCTCTCTGCCAACCACACGCCGCCCCAGCCTGACCCTCATTACCACCCACACACAACCACCAGACTGACCTTCACCACCACCCACACACCGTCCCTAAATTGACCCTCACCGCCATCCAACAGCACCCCCAGCCTGATCCTCACCACCGTTCACACACCACCCAGAGCCTGACCCCCACCGTCATTCACACACAGATCCCAGCCTGACCGTCCCCTCTGAAAACACACCGCCCCCAGTATGACCTCCACTGCTGGCCAACACCGCCCCCAGCCTGACCCTCACTACCATCCACCAACTGCCCCCAGCCTGACCCTCACCACCGCACACACACAACCCCCAGCCTGACCCTCATCGACGCCAAACACACAGTCCACAGCCTGACCCTTACCGCCATCCACACACCACCCCCAACCTGACACTCACTTCCGTTCACCAACCTCCCTCAGCCTGACCCCCACCGCCGTAGAACACTGCCACAAACCTGACCCTCACTGCCATCCACACACTGCACCAGGTCTGACCCCTACCGCCATCCACACACCATCCGCAACCTGTCCTTCACTGTCATCTGCACATCGCCCCTAGCCTGACCCTCACCGCCAACCACAGTCCACCCCCAGCTTGACCCTCACTGCCATCCATACATCGCTCACAGCCTGACCCTCACTGCCATCCACACACACACCCAGCCTGACCCTAAATGCCGTCCACACACCGCCCCCAGCCTGACTCTCACCGCCGTCCACACATCACCCCCCGTTTGACCCTCATTGCCATCCACACACCGCCCCTGCTTGACCCTCACCACTGCCCACACACTGATGCCAAATTGACCCTCAGTGCCATCCAACACTGCCCCCAGCCTGACCCTCACCTCTGTCCACACAACACCCCCAGCCTGACCCCCACCGTCGTTCTCACACGGAACCCAGCCTGATCCTCCCCTCTGAACACACACTGCCCCAGCCTGAACCCCACCACCACCCAACACCGCTCCAGCCTGAACCTCACCACCACCCACACACCGCCCCCAGCGTGACCATCCCCTCCGCCCACACACCACCTCCAGCCTGACACCCACTGTCGTCCACAATCTGCTCCCAGCCTGACCCCCAGAGCCGTCCACACACCGCACCCAGCCTGACCCTCACCACTGCCCACACACCACCCCCAGCATGAACCAGACCGCTGCCCATACACTGCCCCCAGAATGACCCTCATGGAGTTCCACACACCACCCCCAACCGGAACCTCACCGCCATCAACACACCGCCCCCAGACTGACCCTCACCATCGACCAGACACCACCCCCAACCTGACCCTCACCACTGACCACACACCACCCCCACCCTGACCCTCACCACCGTTCACACACCGTCTCCAGCTTGACCCTCATCTTCGCCCACACAGCGTCCCCAGACTGACCCTCACCGCCATTGACACAACACTCCAGCCTGAACCTCACCACCATCCACACACCGCCCCCAGCCTGACCTTCATTACCATCCACACACTGCCCCCAGCCTGACCTTCATTACCGCCCACACACCGACCCCAAATTGACCCCCACTGCCATCCACAAACTGCCCTCAAGCTGACCCCCACCATTGTTCATACACCGACCTCAGCCTGACCGTCCCCTCCAAACACACACCGCCCCAAGCCTGATCCCCGCCGCCGCCCACACATCACCCGCAGCTTGAACCCCACCGCCATCCATACACCGCCCCAGCCTGTCCCTCACCACAGTCAACACACAGCCCCCAGCCTGACCCTCACCGCTGTCCACAGACGGCACCAAGTCTGACCCCCACCGCCATCCAACACCGCCCCCAGCCTGAATCTCACCGCCATGCACACACCACCCCCAGCCTGACCCTCGCCTCTGCCCACACACCGTCCCCAGCCTGACTCTGACTACCGTCCAGCTCCGCCCCAGCCTGACCCTCACCGCCAACTACACTCCACCCCTCGCTTGACCCTCATTGCCATCCACACACCTCCCCTCTGAAAACACACTGCCCCAGCCTGAACCCCACCACCATCCAACACCGCTCCAGCCTGAACCTCACCACCACCCACACACCGCCCCCAGCGTGACCCTCCCCTCTGCCCACGAACCACGCCCAGCCTGACACCCACTGTCGTCCACAATCTGCACCCAGCCTGACCCTCACCGCTGACTACACACCACCCCCAGCCTGACCCTCTCCACTGCCCACACACCACCCCCAGCCTGAACCTCACCACTGCCCACACACTGCCCCCAGAATGACCCTCACGGAGGTCAACACACCACCCCCAGCCGGACCCTCACCGCCGTCAACACACCGCCCCCAGACTGACCCTCACAACTGCCCACACACAGTCTCCAGCCTGACCCTCATCTTCGCCCACACAATGTCCCCAGACTGACCCTCACCACTGTTCACACAATGCCCCAGCCTGAACCTCACCACCATCCACACACCGGCCCCAGCCTGACCTTCATTATCGCCCACACACTGACCTCAAATTGACCCCCACTGTCATCCACACGCCGCCCTCAAGCTGACCGCCCCCATCGTTCACACACCGACTTCAGCCTGACCGTCCCCTCCGAACACGCACCACCCCCAGCCTGATCTCCGACGCTGCCCACACACCACCCACAGCCTGAACCCCACCGCTATCCACACACCACACCCAGCCTGACCCTCAACACTGTCCACACACCGCCCACAGCCTGACACACACCGCCATCTACCCACATACCCCAGCCTGACCCTCCACACCGTCCAACACTGCCAGCAGCCTGACCTTCACCTCCATTCAACACCACCACCAACCTGACCCCCACCACTACCCACAAACTGCCCCCAGCCTGACCCCAAACACAGTTCACACACCGCCCTCAGCCTGACCCTCACTGCCATCCACACAGGGCCCCCACCCTGAATGCCACCGCCGTCCACACGCTGCACCCAGCCTGATCTTCACCGCCCTATCCTGTCTCTCACTACACTCAACCTGAGCCTCTCCCACATAGCCTGACCCTCACCGTGTCCAACACTGCCCCAGCTTGACTCTCACCAACACCCCCAGCCTGACCCTCACTGCCGACCACACTCCACCCCCGCTTGACCCTCATTGCTATCCACACACCGCCCCAGCCTGACCCTCACTGTTGTTCAACACCGCCCCAACCCTAACCCTCACTGCTGCCCACACTCTGCCCCCAGCCTGACCCTCACCGCCGTCCACACACCGCTCCCAGCCTGATTCTCACTAATGCCCACTCACCGCCTCCATCCTGACCCCCACCACTGCACAGCACCACCCCCAACCTGACCCTCACCACCGTACACACAACGCCCCCACCTGACCTTCAACGCCATCCAACACCGTCCACAGCATGAATCTCACTGCCCCTCCACACACTGCCCCCAGCCTGACCCCCACCACAGTCCAAACCTGCACCCAGCGTGACCCTCACCAGCATTCAACACCGCCACCTGCCTGACCCTCAACAGCATTCAATACCGCTCCCAGCCTGACCCTCACCACCATCCACACACCGTCCCCAACCTGACCCTCAATGCCATCCACACACCGCCCCTAGCCTGACCCTCACCACCGTCCACACACCTCCCCAAGCCTGACCCTCATGCCGTCCACACACTGTCCCCAGCCTGACCCTCAATGCTGTCCACACACCACCCCCAGCCTGACCCTCACCACCGTCCACACACTGCCCCAGCCTGACCCTCACTGCCATCCAGACACCACCCCCAGTCTGACCCTCACCACCGTCCACACACTGCCCCCAGCCTGACTCTCACCGCTGTCCACTCACACCATAGCCTGACCCTCACCGCTGTCCAACATGAGCCCCGCCTCCCGCACTCAGCACCACACCCCACACCCAAACCCATGACCGCTGCTCCCATCTAACACTGCTACCCCATCACGAACCCACTCTCCAACCCCTTCCAACACCGCCACCTCACCCTACCCCGTCCAACACTGCCCCCTCCCCAATCCCGTCCAACACCACCCCCTCCCACAACCCCGTCCAACACCACCCCTCCCCCAAACCCATCCAACACCACCCTCTTCCACACCCCGTCCAACACCGTCCCATCCCCCAACCCATCCAATACCACCCCCTTCCCCAACCCTGTCCAACACCGCCCCCTCCCCAAACCCGTCCAACACCACCCCTTCCCCAACTCAATCCAACACTGCCCCTTCCCCCAACCCCGTCCAACACCGCCCCCTCCCCAACCCCCTCTCTCACACTCCTTCTCCCCTCTCTCCACCTCCTCTCTTCCCCTCTCGCTTTCTCCTCTCTCTCTTCCCCTCTCTCTCTCCCTCACTCTCTCTCCCCTCTCTCTCACCCACCTCTCTCACCCCCCCTTGCCCTCTCTCTCTCACCCCCCTCACTCTCCTCTCTCTCTCAACCCCCTCTCTCTCTCTCCATCCCCTCTCTCCCTCTCTCTCAACTCCCTCTCTCTCTCGCCCTCACCCTCTCTCTCATTCGCCACCCACTTTCGCCCCCCTTTTGCCCCCCTCTTTCATCCCCCTCTTTTGCACATCCTTTCGGCCCCCTCTTTTGCCACATCCTCTTTCGCCCCTCCTTTTGCCTACTTTCTCTTTCACTCCCCCTCTCTTTCGCCCCCCTTTTTCATGCCCCTCTCTTTCCCCATCCCCTCTTTTGCCCCCTCTCTTTCTCCCCGTCTCTTTTGCCATTCCTTGCTCCGCTCTCTCTCGCCCTGTCCCTCTCACCCCCCCTCTCCCTCTCACCCCCCCCCTCTCGCCCACCTCTCTCTCTGCCCCCTCTCTCTGCCCCCTCTCTCTCTTGCACCCCTCTCTCTCCCACCCACCCTATCTCTCCCTGCTCATTCACTCTCCCTGCACATTCTCTCTCTCTCGCCCAATCTCTCGCTCTGTCACTCTCTACCCACCATCTCATCCTTCTGTCTGTCTCTCTTTCTTTCTCTCTCTGTCACTCTCTCTCTCTTTCTCTCTCACTTTCTCTCTCTCTCTCTCTCTGGACCCATCTCCCCCCTTGCTCTCCCTCTCTCTCTCTGGACCCATCTCCCCCCTTGCTCTCTCTCTCTCTCTCTCTCTCTCAAGTCACTATCGCCTCATCTCTCTCTCTCTCTCTCCTTCTCTCTCTCGTTATCGCCCCCTGTCTCGCTTTCTCTTGCCACCATCCACTCCCTCTCTCTCTGTATTGCTCAGCTGCTCTCTTTCTCTTGCTCATCCTCTCTCTCACCCTCTCTCTCTCTACTGCTCGCCCTCTGTCTGTCCTTCTCTCTCTCCTCGTATGTCTCTCTCTCGCTATCTCCCACTTTCACCACCTCTCTCTTGCCCCACTCTTTTAATCCCTTGCTCTCATCCTCTCTCTTCCGCTGCCCCCCTCTTCCCTTCTCTCTCACTCTCAACAACCCTCTCGCAGCCTTCTCTCCGTTTCACCTATCCTCTCTCTTTCGTCTCTCTCACCATCGCTCCATCGCTCTCTCACTCGCCCTGTCTCTTTATCTCTCCCTATCTCTCTCTCTCTCTCTACCTTGCTCTTGCTGACACTCTTCGGTCCCCTTATTCTCTCTCTCCCATTTCTTTTCTCCCTCTCTCTCACTCTATCTCCCTCTCTCTGTGTCTCTTTCTGTCTCGCCCTGTCTTGCCCCTGCGCTCTCGCTGTCACCCTTTCTCTCTCCCACTCCCTCTCTGTCAAACCCCCTCTCACGGAACCCTCTCTCCTTCTTGACTTTCCACTCTCTCTCTCTCTCTCTCTCTCTCTCGCCCTCAGTCTCTTTCTTGCCCTCGCGCTCTCTCTCTCGACCCCTTTCTCTCTCCCTCGCCCCCTCTCTCTCAAACCCTCTATCTCTCTTTTGCCTCCATCTCTGTCGAACCCCGTTTCTCTCTCTCTTGTTCCTTTTGTCTCTCTTGCTCCCTCTCCCTCTCTTGCCCCTCAATCTCTCTTACTCATCTCTCTTTCTTGCTCTCCTAACGCCTCCCTCTCTCGCTTCTTCTTTCTCTCATCCCCTCTCTCCTTGCCCCTCCTTCTCTCTGTCTTGCCTTCCCCTCTCTCACTCCCTCTCTCTCACCTCTATGTCTCTCTTATCCCGTTTTTCTCTCTCACCTCATCACTCTCTCACCCACTCTAACACTCTCTTGCCCAGTCTCTCTCGCCCTCACAAACTCTCTCTCACTCGCCCTCTCACTCACTCTCTTGCCTGCTTCCTTGCCCCCTCTCTCGACCCTCTTTCTCTTGCCGCCTCTATTTCTCTCGACCTCCCGCTTTTATGCCCCTCCGTCTATCTCTCACCCCTGCCTCTCTCTCATTCTCTCAGCCCTCATTCTCTCTCTCTCTTCTTTCTCTCTCTTGCCTCCCCATCTCTCTCTTCCACTTTCTCTCTCCTTTTCCCTCTCTCTCTAAGACTTGCCCCCTTTCTCTCTCGCTCCCTCCCTTGCACCTCTCTGTCTCTCTCTCTCTCTCTCTCTCTCGCCACTGTCTCTCATTATCTTCCCCCCATCTCTCTCTCTCCTTAATTCACCCTATCTCTCTCTTGCCCCCTGCTCTCTCTCTCTCTCTCTGCTCCTTCACTCTCTCTCCCTGTTCTCTCACTCTCGATCCCCCACCTTGGTCTCTCTCTCTCCCCACCTCCCTCTGTTTCTCTCTGACTGAATCTCTCTTCCTTCTGTCCCTCCCGCTCTCACTGACACACTCTGTCTCCCTAGTCCTTCCCTCTCCCTCTGACCCAGAGACTGGGGGTTGGTAGTGAGTCTGCATGTGGGGGGGTGGGGTGAGATGATATAGAGATGTGGGAAGTGGGAGGAGGGGAAAATGGGATGGAGACGGAATTGCGGGAGGGAGACAGAGACGGCAGGAGAGAGAGAGTAAGGGTGAGGGGGAGAGGGAAGAGTGGAGGCAGGTGGAGAATCTCGTGTTGAGGATGTGAGAGGGAGGGGGGAGGGTGAGGGAGAAACAATAGTGGAAGCAGGTGGAGAAACTGGGGTTGAGGGGTGTCTGAGGTGACGAGAGAGTGAAAGGGAGAGGAGGTACAGAGAGAGAGAGAGAGAGGGAGAGAAGTGATGAGAAAGAGTAGGGGAGAGGAAATGTGGAGGACAGGTTAGAGTGGGGAGTCAGAGGGAGTTAAACCCAGCTCCTGAGCTCAGGGCGCGGTGCCCTCCCCTTCCCTGAGGACCAGGACTTGGGGCTGAGTCTGTCTCTCTCCAGCTCAGCTTCTCCAACACAAAGACACACAACAACATCAGTCACTCTGTTGCTTGGCACTCTTTAATCAACATTTTTATTGTTTACAAATGGAAGTGATGGATACAGTCAGTGGGATGGTGCCTTTTCTCACTGGCCCCTGAGTTATGAGAAACATTGAAATGTGTCCCTGTAACCCCCCTGGGGGATAAGGATGGACAAACCAGCGCTACCCTCAGTCTGTTACCATAGCGACAGATGGCTCCATCGCTGAAACGCTGAACTGAAATGAGAAAATCCCGGATGGATTAATTAATGAGGGAATTTGATGGATGGATGGATTTGGGTGAAGGGATATTTCAGCACATTCTTCAGCTGCTGCCTGAACTTAGTCTGGGTCATGGCATAAATCGCGGTGTTTGTGCAGCAACTGAGGAGCTGCAGCATGAAGCCCAATTCCCGTACAAAGGGATGGAGATACACAGACCTATACCCAATATACTCCATCCGGTACCATATGGAACGCACCATTAGCGTTGACCATAACAGGATGAAATTGGCCGAGATCACAAACAGTAAAATGATGGACTTTTTTCGGTTTCTCATTTCAGTGTCAGACTGAGCGTCCCCATTGGTGTGAGCGCGGAGTCTCCTGCGGGCTCTGCTGGTCACTCAAATGTGTCTGACGGTGAGAACATTGAGCAGCAGAATCAGGAGAAATGGGACACACGGGGTTAGAATGTGGTGGAGGAACTCGATTGTGACCCAGGCACTGGTGCCTGCAACAGCGTCTGTTACCTCACAAAACCAGGGGGCGTTCACCAGCCAATACCGTTCCGTGAGCATAAAATACCAGAAAATGTTCTTTAAAAAGCTCAGCACAGTCACTGCTCCCAGAACCACAGCCGCCGTTTTCTCACTGCAATATTTACTTTTCAGCTTCTGGCAACAAATGGCCACAAACCGATCAAAGGTTAAAGTGACGGTGAACCAGACAGAGCAGTCAGTGGCTGCATAAAGCAGGACGGCGTGGATATTACACACGGGGACGGTGTCCTTCAGGAAATAAAACTGTTCCCGATAAACAATGGGAATGTGTCTCAGGATCAGGTCGAGGATAATGACCAGGAGATCCGCTGCTGCCATGGCCCCCAGGTAACGTCTGACACATGGAGACAATCCACAATCTTTATAAAGCAGGACGTAGATGGTCACTACATTAACTGTGAGGAAGGAAAACAAACCCATTATCCATCAGCCTGGAGGCAAAGGGACCCGTTTGATCGGGGACCCAGTGAGATTTTCAAATGTGTCCCTGTATTCAGGGATTTATTAAAATAATTGGAGCTGGAATAACAAATGGGAAGGTCGGAATTACTGACAAAAATGTGACATAAACCACAAGAAACCTTCCCTCCCCAAACACACAGAGACACATCCATAAGGACAGATGGTTTCTAGAACTTTCCCACACACTCGATCACTTGAGAGCAGACACAAGTCACTCCTTCCCAGTTCCTAATATGGAGAGTGGAAACGTTGCTGTCCTTGAAGGATTCTCTCCCAGTTTCCTGGAGACAAACGGAGTTTGGGAATTTCTGTATTTTGGTCTAAATTGTAGTCGATCCTGTGTCGTGAACAAATGTAAACGCAGAGAAAACGTATTCACCCCTTTAACTGCCTTAGGGGCCTTCGGAACAGTGTCCCCTTCTCCCTGGAACAGGATCTCTTCCCTCAGGATCTTATCATTTGTTCAATTCACTGATGTCCGGTTGTTCACAAACAATGTCAGGGACAGACCGTTCCGGGGAATGTCAGTTATAGAATTTGGGACAGAACGTTGCGGGGAACCCCTTGGCCTGTCCATCACCTCTCCCCCCCTGCCCACCCCACCGACATGACGTACTGTGCCTGGACACACTGTAACATTAATGGGGTGAGAGATGGAGGGTCCAATCACAGGAATGGGAACTAAAGGCATTGCCAGATCAGCTGACATGGTGAGATATTCCACATTCTCAATCCACCTCACAGAACCAGTCCAGACACCATGCACCCAGAAGAGATATCTGTTCACCGTGGAACACTGTACAGACCATGCCAGTGTCCTGCTCAGTACAACCCAGCAATCTGTCCAGATTTATCCATTACACTGGTCAATACAATCCAGCAATCTGTCCAGAGTGGAACACTGCGCAGACCACAGCAGTGCATTGATCTATAGACCCGGACGAGATATCTGTCCAACACCGGGAGAAGTGCAGACCACAGCAGTGCATTCATCTATAAACCCGGACTAGGTATCTGTACAGCACTGAGAGCTGTGCAGACCACAGCAGGAGCAGTTACCCTCCCAGCATATAGACCTGTGTACACCAACCCAGTGCAATGCTCAGTAACACCGTGTTAGATCACTGCCCAGCACAGGGAAACTTGCAGCCCATGCTGGAAGTGACAGGATGTACATCTCCCATCCATTTACAGCTCCAAATCTCCATTGTTGCCCTGACAAGGGGGTGCTGTGGGTGTGAACATCACTGCCAGAGAGAGATGGCTGAAGAATCAGTTTAAATATCACCACATAGACAGAGAGGGGGAGACTGAGAGACAGTGTCATGGAAGGATGTGTTCCCAGGTTTCAGAATGCTGAAATGTAGACACTTCGATAACATCCTGGAACTTGAGCCAGTCTTCCCAGGAAAGATGGGAAAAAGTGATATTGGTGTGATGTCAGATGATGGAGAGTTTTGGATGAGCACGGTGGCACAGTGGGTGGCACGGTGGCACAGTGGTTAGCACTGCTGCCTCACAGCGCCAGAGACCCGGGTTCA
Source organism: Chiloscyllium punctatum (assembly GCF_047496795.1). Lineage (NCBI taxonomy): Eukaryota > Metazoa > Chordata > Chondrichthyes > Orectolobiformes > Hemiscylliidae > Chiloscyllium > Chiloscyllium punctatum. The sequence goes on along the minus strand of NC_092748.1, from coordinate 27,276,512 downwards.
ATTCCCGCCTCAGGTTACTGGCTGTGTGGAGTTTGCACATTCTCCCTGTGTCTACGTGGGTTTCCTCCAGGTGCTCCGGTTTCCTCCCACAGTCCAAAAATGTGCAGATTAGGTAAATTGGCCATGCTAAATTGCTCGTACTGTTAGGTGCAGGGTAAATGTAGGGGAATGGGTGTGGGTGGGTGCGCTTCGGCAGGTCGGTGTGGACTTATTGGGCAAAGGGCCTGTTTCCACACTGTAGGTAATCTAATCTAATCTAATCTTATCTAATTTGCTCTACAGCTTTGTAAATGGAGTCCTTCACGGCTGGAGGTACACAACATCACCCAGATGCCCCTGGATATTCTGTGATCCCTGACACTGATGTCATCTTTAAAGGCCAATGGGCACACGATTGAGCTTTCTCAGCTTGGAGCTGCCCTGCACAGTTCACCCCGAGCATGGCAGATAAGGGACAATTACACCACAGTTTGTCAACAGGGGCACGGAGGTCCTGGTGGATGGGCTAGTACAGAGGGGGACCATTCTCTTCCCAAAGGAGGCGACACCACCAGACGCACCGAGCATGGTCTGAGCTCACCACCTAGCTCAGTGCAGTATCTGTGGTCTGAAGAAATGTCCAGCAATGCAGGACAAGCATCAATAACCTTCCCCGTTCTGCCAGAATAAAGGTCACCGTATTCTCTCTGCTCCCTCACACTGTATATCTGTTATAGCACCGACCCCGAACAAGGCTCATGGTTCACCACTCTCACTGCTGCATGCAGCACCTTCTCTCTCTGTCTCTGTCTCTCTGTCTCTCTCTCTCTCTCTCCCTCTCTCTCCACCCCTCCCTCCATTTCACCCCCACACTAATAACACTGCATGGATACAACACTGTGGACTGACTCCCTCTGGACACCTCACCATGACCCCCTCACCACCTACACTAACACTAACAGCAGGACCACCCACTCCCACCCTCACTCCATTCTCCCATTCCATTCCAGGAGAAACAGCCTGGAATAGGACAGAAAGGGCCACCACGGGTGGTGGAGTGCTGGATATCCGTTCTCTCACCCCCTCCCCCCGCCATGTGGGGAGGACCCTGGTACGAGCTGTAGAGGACGGGGACGACTCGTGTGGAGATTCTGAAACATCCACGTCCCACCGACCGAGTAAGGACCAATGTTCAGTGAAGGACAATTCTCATTTTAAACCCACTGGCAGCACCGTTTCCCCCCTGCACAACTTAGAAGCCGTGGCCCTGTTGCATCTCCCTTTTGTGTCGAGCTGGTACAAATGGAATCCCCACGGTCTTGGTGGGTAGGAGGGTGGGCTCACAACACATCGTCATCACCACCTCCAGGAAGGGAGCACGGAGACTCCCTCCTACACCTCCCCCTGTAAACAGCTCAGATACTGAAACTAATCTGTGATAGTTACTGCTCTCCCCACTTGTCCTGACATCTTCAACAATCTGTGCTCATATACACCCAGGGCCCTCTGCTCCTGCAGTCCCTTTATAATGGCACAGCCTGTTTTAAACTGTCTTTCATTGTCTTTCCTACCAAAGTGTATCACCACAAACTACTCTGCATTGATCCCCATCTGCCATAAACCTGAACACTACATCAACGTGTGATTGTCCTGTTACAGTTCCACACTGTCCTCCATAGACTTCAGAGTTCTTCCAGGTTCGATGCCATCTACAAACATTGAGATTGTTATAGTGTCACAGTCCCCATGAAACAACTGAAATCCTGCCCCACATACACGAGTGTGAGCAAGTGAAATACTGATATATTCCTATGGACAATGGAGCAACAAAAGTCCTGACACACACCAGACGGAGCGAATGAAATATTGACAAACCACAGAGCAAGAGAAATCCGGATAGGTCCCACTTATCGATATTCATCAGGGTATAATGTGATGAAGTTGAAAGTGTGTATTGTACCTTTAAGAGAGAGGGAATCCTGTTCTGAACCGAGAGCTTACAAGAACCTGTGATACGAGAGGATAGAAAACCCAAAAACAATATATTGCTATAGAGCTGGAGTTGGGTAATAAGCAGTTAAGAGAAAGAGGGTCCCAGAGTTGTGCATAGTTGATGTAAAATATACACTTTCAGAGTGAAAAAATAAATTGATGTTTTTATTTAAACTGTGAAATTTGGCAGATCTGTCCCTCATATTTTAACAGTTTATGAGGCGAATTGAGCATTTCGTTATCTTTAGTTTAAATTACCAGATAAGCTTCCCGCCATGTCCTAACCTTTCCCATGTGTGTATCTGTATGTCTCTGTGTGGGGCAGGTCTGGCAGTCTCTGTGGTGCTGAAAGTGATGCAATGCCAGCCTCTGCTGGCCTCCACACGCCACTACACAGGCATTGGCAGAGGATGAAAACCAACAGGGATATATTCAGAGAGGGGGAGGGTGAGGGCAGCTGCTCACAGCACCATCCCAACCGATGTCTTATCCATGTACTGCTCTAAATGTCCTTTAAACGTTGTAACTGTCCCTGCTTTCACCACTTGTTCTGCAAGTTCATTCCACACACATATTACCTCTCCTGACTTTTGTAAATCTTTTTTCCTTGCACCTTAAAATATCACTCAGTTTTGAATCCCCAACTCTAGGGAAAAGACATCAGCCCTTCAGCTTATCTGTACCCCTCATTATTTTATAAACCTCTGCAAAGTTACCCCTCCATCTCATACTCTCCAGTGAAAATGTCCCAGTCTATCCAGCCTCTCCTTACAGCTCAATCCCTCCATTTCCAGCAACATCCAGGTTAAACTCTTCTGAACCCTCTCCAGCTTAATAATATCAAGGTCAATGATATCAAAGTGAATAGTCAATGTATTTTATAAGGGTACGGGGAGACCAAAACTAGAGGACATAGTTGTAAGGTAAGAAGGGAAATATTTAAAAGTGACCTAAGGGCAGCTTTGTCATGCAGAGGGTGGTGTACCGACGGAATGTGAGGGCAGGAAGTCCAGACTGGACACAGTATTCCAGGAGAGGTCTCACCAATGTCCTGTAAAACCACAACATGACATCCCAATTCCGATACTCAACGGTCTGACCATTGAAGACAAGTGTGCAAAACACCTTCTTAACCACATTATCTATATGAGATGCAACTTTTAAAGAATTATACATGATGGCCGAGGTCTCTGTTCTACAACACTGCCAAAGGCCCTACGTTTAATTGTATAAGACCTACTCTTGTTTGATTTACCAAATCCAATACCTCGCATTAATCCAAACTAAAATCCATCTGCCACGCCTCGGCCAGTGAGTGTTATTACCACCTCCTCACCTTCCCCGTTTAATTTTAAAATGCCCACCCCTCTCCAGGAGGCCTGCATACTCCAGCCTTGATTTTCACAAAGGCTCTGAGCTTGGTTTGTCTTGTGTGGTTAGGGGGAGGAGGGACAGATTGCAGACACTGGGGAGGAGAGGCTGGACAGTAATCAGCGGCCTGGTGTCATTTCATGGTTTTAGGCAGAGGGCAGACAAACGTGCGAGTTGGGTTATACGGATTGGTGTTTTGGGACCAGAAATTATGGTCTTTCCTTATGTCTGGTGTTCAGTAATAAATATCTATTTGAGACCCTTCATTGGGCAGAGTATGTCTGCAGGATTTATTTTCCTAATCTTGCAGACTACAGATAATAGCGATTAAAGATGTTCATAGTTAATTTCGATCTTGCACTTGTTTAACAAAACAAAATGTTTTGTGTAGTTCAGTAATGGTAACCTTATTATAATAAATCCACACCGAGTTGAACGCTGCCCCTTAAAATGTGACCCAAAATCTGGATATGGTAGTGTAGTGGGTAGTGTCCCTGCCTCTGAGCCATGGCTCTGGGCTTGATTTCAATTCCTGAAATTGTTTGGTGGTGTTCCTAGCTCTGTACCAGAAGGTTTGGATTCATGTCCTGCCTGTTGCAAAGGTATGTCACAGCATGTCATAACAGGCTGATGAACAAACACACAGGAGAACAATGCTACAGCTTTATGAGTATTGCTGAGTGGTGCTCGTGTCCCTACCTCAGGGCACAAAGGTCTAGGTGTAAATCCCACAGAAGTATCTCCTAATATATCTGAACAAACTGATTAAACTGGTTTTAGAATTGCGACTTGATGCAGAAAGAACAGGTGCTGGTGTTGAATTTCAGCATTTAGGCCCGGGATTATTGAAAGTACAGCCATTCGTGTTGATTGAAGTCACATTTCGCAGCAGTAAAGGTTTATAAAATCAGAACGATCATGGATAGGGTTTGTAGTCAAGGTTTTTCCCCAGGTTAGGGGCGTCCAAAACTAGAGGACATTGGTGGAAAGTGAGAGGGGTAAGATATTGAAGACGCCTAAGGCGCACCTTTTCACACAGAGGGTGGTGTGTGTATGGAATGAGCTGCCAGAGGAACTGGTGGAGGCAGGTACAACTACATCATGTAAAAGGCATCTGGATGCTGGCAGACCTGCTGAACTTTTCCAGCAATTTCTGTATTTGTTGAAACAAAACATTCATTTTAACACAGTTATCTGTGTTAGCTGTCTGGATACAGAATTGGCTGGCCAACAGAAGACAGCGAGTGGTAGTGGAAGGAAAATATTCTGCCTGGAAGTCAGTGGTGAGTGGTGTTCCACAAGGCTCTGTCCTTGGGCCTCTACTGTTTGTAATTTTTTTAATGACTAGGATGAGGGGATTGAAGAATGAATCAGCAAGTTTGCAGACAACACAAAGGTTGGAGGTGTCGTTGACAGTATAGACGGCTGTTGTAGGCTGCAGCGGGACATTGACAGGATGCAGAGATGGGTTGAAAGGTGGCAGATGGAGTTCAACCTGGATAAATGCGATGTGATGCATTTTGGAAGGTCGAATTTGAAAGCTGAGTACAGGATTAAGGATAGGATTCTTGGCAGTGTGAAGGAACAGAGAGATCTTGGTGTGCAGGTACATAGATCCCTTAAAATGGCTACCCAAGTGGACAGGGTTGTTAAGAAAGCATATGGTGTTTTGGCTTTCATTAACGGGGGATTGAGTTTAAGAGTCGTGAGATCTTGTTGCAGCTCTATAAAACTTTGGTTCGAACATACTTGGAATACTGCGTCCAGTTCTGGTCACCCTGTTATAGGAAAGATGTGGATGCTTTGGAGAGTGTTCAGAGGAGGTTTACCAGGATGCTGCCTGAACTGGAGGGCCTATCTTATGAAGAGAGGTTGACTGAGCTCGGACATTTTTCATTGGAGAAAAGGAGGAGAAGAGGGGACCGAATTGAGGTATACAAGATAATGAGAGGCCTAGATAGAGTTGATAGCCAGAGACTATTTCCCAGGGCAGAAATGAGGGGTCATAGTTTTAAGCTGGTTGGAGGAAAGTATGGAGGGGATGTCAGAGGCGGGTTCTTTACACAGAGAGTTGTGAGAGCATGGAATGCGTTGCCAGCAGCAGTTGTGGAAGCAAGGTCATTGGGGACATTTGAGAGACTGCTGGATATGCATATGGTCACAGAAATTTAAGGATGCATACATGAGGATCAATGGTCGGCACAACATCGTGGGCTGAAGGGCCTGTTCTGTGCTGGACTGTTCTATGTTCTATGTTCTATGTATTCTGAATACATTAAACATTTTATTTTTTAATGACGCAGGGACATATAAACATATCTTCAAATCGACCGAGACCATTTTCTGCTCAGGGTATGGCTCTGTGTATGACAGCAGCAATGATGCACCTACATGGAACAGGGAATGTGATAGAGACATAGTTTGGACAATGTACAAGGAGAGCGCTCATGGTCCAGTTTGGGAGAGAATGACATTATTGTGTGATTCAACTCAGAGAGGGAGAAAATGTCATCTGCCCGAGAAGAAACGGCCCATTGCACTCTCTCTCCTTCATTATTCCTCATCACAGTAACGTGTACGAGCTAAAACAAAGCTCTACTGTTATTGTTACCATTCTTATTTTTATAGAATCCCTGCAGTGTGGAAACAAGCCTTCGGCCCAACAAGTTCATACTAACCCTCCAAAGAGTAACCTTCCCATGCCCTTACAGTTACCACTGACTAGTGCACCTAAAGTAGAAATCGCTGAACACTATGGACTATTTGACCAATCTGCTTGAATTATACAGCTTTGGGCTGTGGGAGGAAACGGGAGCACCCATCAGAAGCTCACGCAGACAAAGGGGAGAAGATGCAAACTCCACGTAGATAGTCGCCCGAGGCTGGAATTGAACTCATGCACATGATGCTGTGATGGAACAGTGCGAAGTACTGAGCCACTGTGTTAACCTGGAGACTCCTGCCAGCCTAATGCAAAGGGAATTCAGCCAAATCCAACTCTCCCAGGATAAAATCCCATTGCTAGCAGCTGTGTGAGTAGAATATCTTCAGAAGCAGAATAACATTTTGGACAATCTCTCAATTTTTCCTTTTGTCATTAGTTACACTATTATTTGGACAAGGTTCTTTCAACGTGAAATTGCAGAGATTTTGCTTGGTGTGCGTGTGTGTGTGTTTTTAAAATGGGAAATATCGATTCTTTATTTGCAATATCCAAACAGTTTGCCATTCATCTTTCCATTTTAGTTGGAGTAACATTGCTCTGGTTCATAAAGGTGATATTTTAGCAGTTTAAAGAAACTAGCCTGACTTGTTCCCAAAACTGATCCTGACCCAGTCTGAGACCGATATCATCGGCCACATCACCAACCTGGTTACATTTAACATTTGTTGTGAGCAGTGGAGAAGTGGGACTAGAAAAGGAAAAGTGACCCAAAAAGCTGGGGAACTATAGACCAGTGAGCCTGATGTTGGTGGTGGGTGAGTTGTTGGAGGGGATTCTGAGGGATAGGATTTACATACATTTGGGAAGGCAAGGGCTGATCAGGGTAGTCAACGTATCTTTCTGCATGGGAAATCATGTCTCATTAATTTGGTTGAGTTTTATCAAGAGGTGACAAAGAAGATTGATGAAGGCAGTTTGGTAGATATTGTCTACATGGACCTCAGCAAGGTGTTCATAACATTCCGATTGGTAGACAGGTTAGTACGGTTCGGTTACATGGGATACAGGGGAAGCTAGTCACAATTGGCTTAAAGGAAGAGGGGTATTTTTCAGAGCCATAGTTAGTAAGTTTACAGACGACATCAGAAAGGTGGTGTAGTAGATTATCTCAGAGTACAACGAGACCACAATTAGATGGGACAAAGGGGCAAGGAATGACAGATGAAGTTTAATTTAGATAAATACGAGGTTACGCATTTTGGGAAGGTAAATCAGGGCAGAAATTATACACTTAATAGTAAGGTCCTGGGGAAACAAATGGACATCGGGCTGCAGGTGCATTGTTCCTTGAAAGTGGAGTCGAATGCAGACAAAGCAGTACAGACCACATTTTACAAATTTGCCTTAATCAGTCAGAGCATTGAGTATAGGAGTTGTGGTGGCATGTTATATCTGTACAGGATATTGGTGAGGACACTTTAAGAATACTGCGTACAACTCGGTTGTCTGCAGAAAAGATTTCCACGGATGTCTCAGGACTGGAGGTTTGAGCATTAGTGAGAGGTTGATTAGTTTGAGGTGTTTCTCCCTGGAGTGTCAGAGGCTGAAGGGTGACATTATCGAGGTTTATTAAATCATCAGGGGCATGGATATTCTGAACAGCCATGTTCTGCTCCCCAGGGGAGGGGAGCCCAGAACACGAGAGCATAGGTTGGAGGGGACAGGACGAATGATTTAGAAGAGACCTGAAGGTAAATGTTTCACACAGAGAGTGGTGTGTGTACATAAAGTGCTGTCAGAGGAAGTGGTGAAGTTGGTTACAATTGCACATTTAAAAAGTATCTGAAACAGGAGGGACATTGGCCAAATGCTGGCAAATGGGACTGGATCAGATTTGATATCTGATCGGAGTGAACAGATTGGACTAATGGGTCTGTTTCTATTCTGCATGACTCTGATTCTTTAAGAGGGATGACGAAAAATTCTTAAAGTACCTTTCAAATCAGAATCCCCTTGACTGGAAGTTTATCATGTCTCTATGTTCACATTGATTGAAACTTGCATTAGTGAAATATTTGACAGAGAACTGAGTCATGGATAATGGGACGCAGACAGGAAATTGGGGCTGAGACAACAACCTGATCAGCCACAATCTTAGTGCCTGGTGGAGAAAGTTCAACGTATCTAATGACTCACTCCTGACCCTCAATCCTGTGTTCCTGTGTTCCATTCAGGCCATTAAACCTGTTAGGCAGGAGCATTTAGAGGCTACTTACTTCTATAACCTGGTGCACAGAAACAGAGGAGATCATTCGGCCCTTCAAGACTGTCCCACATGCTTTGAGGTGATTTGAGAAATGTAATTGCAAAACCCAGGCTGGGTATGAAAGAGGCCCCTCATCTCTCTTTCCAGAGTTTCCCCTCTCTGAAACTTGTGCTCCATTTGTTGGTCACTATGAATACAGCCCCCATACCTCACCCAGCGATGGCTCACAAAATCCTCTGGTCTCCCTGATGGCAACATTCAATAACAGAACATTCATGAAAATAACACCCACTAACTTTCCAATAACAGAATGTGAGAACATCAGACACAGGGGCAGGTCGTTCTCTCCCCAAACCTGCCTTTCCCTTCACTAAGGTCATGACTGATCTGCTCTTGGTCTCAAATCCTCTTTCATACCCAATTCATCATCACCCTCAACTCTCTGACAGGTCAATATCCATCTACAAATATTTCAAATACTTTCAGTCATTTGGGTCCCCGAACTCTCTTGAGAAGAAAAATTCTGACATTCAATGCCACCTGTTTGAAGAAAACCCTTGCTGCTCCTATACCATGGCCTATTGATATGAACAAAACACAAGGGGTCAGGTAAAAATGACTGGCGCTGATATCAAAGCTTCTGTTGACTTCTGTTGACATCAAGGAGCTTAACAAAACTGGACTTAATGGGAATCAGAGAAAACTCTCCAGTGTTTGGAATCAAACGTGGCACAAAGGAAGATGTTCACCATCTCAGTCCTGCATCAACTCTGTGGGAGATCCTCAGGGTAGCTTCCTCTTCACAAACATCTTCAGCTGCTGCATCAATGTCTCCTCACCCCCACCTTCTACACCATAAGATCAGAAGTGGGGATGGTCACTGAGGATTCCACAATGTTCAGAATAATTTGACGCCCCCATCAGCTTCTGAACTGGACTGTGCCCATGTGCAGCAAGACATGGACTCCATTGAGGCTTGTGCTTTTAAAGAGTCCGCAACATTCATATAAAGGACTGTCTGACACTGCACATTGCCACAGTAAAATAAGAGTTCATTCCGCACCTCACACTGGTTTCACAGGAATATGAGGAAGTCGTTCAGCCCATTGACACTATTGGAGAAGAACAGGGACAGCCCATTCAGTGCCTCCAACATATTACTCAGGAAGAGAAGGATTCTAGTGTGATGGGCCACACCAGAACCCCTCGACAATATTTGAAGGTGGTAGCCTCGACTCTAACGTTTTCTTATTTTAAAGAAAATGTGAAGTGTCTGTTCCAGATGCAATGTGACTGGTCAAACTACTCGGTGTGAAGCAAAACACCATTTACTTAAACACGAAAGATGAAATGAAACCAAAGAAAGAAGAATTTAGAATAACATAATTATATTGGACGAGTTAACAGAATAATAGATCTTGGAACTAATACTAATGAACTGTTCCAATACTGGAAAATCACATGAACACATGAACTTGGCAAAAAGGAATATTCAGACACTGAATGACACAAATATTTCTCCAATTCAGGATTTAAAATTCATAGAAAGTAGCAGCCATGAGACATTCACTAAAGCTTTCAACTCTGTGGAGACCCCAATAATTTCTGATTTACTGAGAAAGCAAAACGCAGTGATCCTAATCTGTGAGAGCTGGCCACACCCATTCAGGCTGCATTAAAATAAACACAAGGCCTCACTAGTTGTTTACTCAAATGGTCCTAACTAGCCAGCTTGGGAATGGTCATTCAATCTCTCTCTTAAAAGAAACCAGAACAAAATAACCTCTTAAAGCTACAGCATCATCACACTAGTCAGCACATTGAGCTGTCATACAGGAACCAGGGGTAACCCAATGAGGCCCTGGGCCCTGTCCAGTCGGACGAGGAAGAAGCCAGTCAGTCCCTTGAGTCACTTACACAGGAACAGTAGGAGGCCATTCCCACCACAATGCACTTACACAGGGGCAGAATGAGGTAATTGATGCTGATTCCTGATGAATGGCTTATGCTCGAAACGTCGATTCTCCTGCTGTGCTTTTCCAGCAAACCACTGTCTACTCTGATCTTCAGCATCGTCAGTCCTCACTGTCTTCTAATTGATGCTCTAATATGATGACCAAGTGGAGCAGAGGCTGCACAGACAGACTGCTCCTCGTTGTTCCTCGTACATAGAACATAGAACATAGAAAAATACAGTGCAGTACAGGCCCTTCGGCCCTCGATGTTGCGCCGACCGAAGCCTACCTAACCTACACGAGCCCAATAACCTCCATATGCTTGTCCAATGCCTGCTTAAATGACCATAAAGAGGGAGAGTCCACCACTGCTACTGGCAGGGCATTCCATGAACTCACAACCCGCTGAGTTAAAAATCTACCCCTAACATCTGTCCTATACCTACTACCCCTTAATTTAAAGCTGTGTCCCCTAGTAACAGCTGACTTCATTAGCGGAAAAAGATTCTCACTGTCAACCCTATCTAAACCCCTAATCATCTTGTACACCTCTATCAAATCTCTCCTAAACCTTCTTTTCTCCAATGAGAAAAGCCCCAAGTGCCTCAGCCTTTCCTCATACGATCTTCCTACCATGCCAGGCAACATCCTGGTAAACCTCCTCTGCACTCATTCCAATGCCTCAACATCCTTCCTACAATATGGCGACCAAAACTGCACACAATACTCCAGATGAGGCCGCACCAGAGTCTTATACAACTGCAACATGACCTCAGGACTCCGGAACTCAATTCCTCTACCAATAAAGCCCAGTACACCATATGCCTTCTTCACAGTACTATTTACCTGGGTGGCAACTTTCAAAGATCTGTGTACATGGACACCAAGATCCCTCTGCTCATCCACACTACCAAGTAGTCTACCATTAGCCCAGTAATCCATCTTCTTGGGCGGCACGGTGGCACAGTGGTTAGCACTGCTGCTTCACAGCGCCAGAGACCTGGGTTCAATTCCCACGTCAGGCGACTGACTGTGGAGTTTGCACATTCTCCCCGTGTCTGCATGGGTTTCCTCCGGGTGCTCCGGTTTCCTCCCACAGTCCAAAGATGTGCAGGTTAGGTGAATTGACCATGCTAAATTGCCCGTAGTGTTAGGTGAAGGGGTAAATATAGGGGTATGGATGGGTTGCGCTTCGGTGGGTCGGTGTGGACTTGTTGGGCCGAAGGGCCTGTTTCCGCACTGTAAGTAATCTAATCTAATTCTTGTTACTCCTGCCAAAGTGAATGACTTCACACTTAGCTACATTGAATTCCATTTGCCACCTTACTGCCCAGCTCTGCAACTTATCTATATCCCGCTGTAACCTGCCACATCCTTCTTCGCTGTCCACAACTCCACCGACTTTCGTGTCATCCGCAAACTTGCTCACCCAGCCTTCAAGCCCCTCCTCCAGGTCATTTATAAAAATGACAAACAGCAATGGTCCCAAAACAGATCCTTGTGGAACACCGCTAGTAACTGCGCTCCAAGATGAACCTATACCATCAACTACTACCCTCTGTCTCCTTCCAGCCAGCCAATTCCTAATCCAAACCTCTAATGCACCTTCAATGCCATACCTCCGTAGTTTTTGCATTAGCCTGCCATGGGGTACCTTATCGAACGCCTTGCTAAAAATCCATATACACCACATCTACTGCTTTACCCTCGTCCATTTCCTTGGTCACCTTCTCAAAGAATTCAATAAGGTTTGTGAGGCACGACCTGCCCTTCACAAAACCATACTGACTATCCTTGATTACATTATTCCTATCCAGATGTTCATAAATCCTATCCCTTACAATTCTCTCTAAGACTTTGCCCACAACAGAAGTGAGACTCACTGGCCTATAGTTACTTGGGCTATCCCTGCTCACCTTCTTGAACAAGGGGACCACATTAGCTATCCTCCAGTTTTCTGGCACTATTCCCGTAGACAAAGACGACATAAAAATCAAGGCCAATGGCTCCGCTATCTCCTCCTTAGCTTCCCAGAGGATCCTAGGATAAATGCCATCAGGCCCAGGGGACTTATCCATTTTCATCCTTTCCAGAATTTCCAACACCTCTTCCCTACATACCACAAAGCCGTCCATTCTAATTAATTGTGACTCAGTATTCACATTGGCAACAATGTCCTGTTCCTGAGTGAATACTGATGAAAAGTATTGATTTAGTGTCTCACCGATCTCCTCCGCCTCCACACACAACTTCCCACTACTATCCTTGACTGGACCAATACCTACCCTAGTCATCCTTTTCTTCCTGACATACCTATAGAAAGCCTTTGGGTTTTCCCTAATCCTACCAACTAAGGACTTTTCATGTCCCCTTCTTGCTGCTCTTAGCTCTCTCTTTAGATCCTTCCTGGCTACCTTATAACTCTTAATCGCCCCAACTGAACCTTCACGCCTCATCTTTACATTGGCCGCCCTCTTCCCTTTCACAAGGGATTCCAATTCCTTGTTAAACCACGGCTCCCTCACAAGACCCTTTACTCCCTGCCTGACTGGTACATACTTATCAAGGACACCCATTAGCTGTTCCTTGAACAATCTCCACATATCATTTGTGTTCTTCCCTTGAAGCCTATTTTTCCAATCCACACATCCTAAGTCATGCCTTACCGCATCATAATTTCCCTGCCCCCAGCTATAACTCCTGCCCTGCAGTGCACACTTATCCCTCTCCATCACTAGAGTAAAAGTCACCGAGTTGTGGTCACTGCCCCCAAAGTGCTCACCTACCTCCAAGTCTAACACCTGGCCTGGTTCATTACCTAGAACCAAATCCAGTATAGCCTCACCTCTTGTTGGCCTGTCTACATATTGTGTCAGGAAACCCTCCTGCACACATTGGACAAACACCGACCCATCTAACGAACTCGAGCTATAGCTTTCCCGGTCAATATCTGGGAAGTTAAAGTCCCCCATAACAACCACCCTGCTACTTTCACTCTTCTCCTGAATCATCCTCACAATACTTTCCTCTACTTCTCTCGGACTATTAGGAGGCCTGTAGAAAACTCCTAACAGGGTGATCTCACCTTTCCTATTTCTAACCTCCGCCCAAACTACCTCAGATGGCAAGTCTTCCTCCATCACCCTTTCTACTGCTGTAATACTATCCTTGACAAGCAATGCCACACCTCCCCCTCTTTTACCCCCATCTCTGACCCTACTAAAACATTTAAACCCTGGAACCTGCAACAGCCATTCCTGTCCATGTTCTACCCACATCTCTGTAATGGCCACAACATCAAAGTCCCAGGTTCCAACCCATGCTGCAAGCTCACCTACCTTATTTCTTATACTTCTGGCATTGAAGTATACACACTTCAAGCCACCTTCCTGTTTACAGGCACCCTCCTTCGAGATCGATGCCATGTTCCTAACTCAAGGTCCTGTACCCTAAAGCTACACTCCAGCTTCCCATGCCCCTGCAGAGTTAGTTTAAACCCTCCCAAAGAGTACTAGCAAACCTCCCCCCAAGGATACTGGTGCCCCTCAGGTTCAGGTGTAGACCATCCTGTTTATAGAGGTCCCACCTTCCCCAGAAAGAACCCCAGTTATCCAAATACCGGAATCCCTCCGTCCTGCACCACCCCTGTAGCCACGCATTTAACTCCTCTCTCTCCCTATTCCTCGACTCTCTATCACGTGGCACGGGTAACAAACCAGAGACAACAACTCTGTTCGTTCTAGCTCTGAGCTTCCAACCTAGCTCCCTGAAAGCCTGTCTAACATCCTCACCCCTCTTCCTACCTATGTCGTTGGTGCCAACGTGGACCACGATCTGGGGCTGCTCCCCCTCCCCCTTAAGGACCTGGAAAACACGATCAGAGACATCACGTACCCTTGTACCTGGGAGGCAACATACCAATCATGAGTCTCTGTTGCCCCCGCAAAACCGCCTATCTGTGCCCCTCACTATTGAGTCCCCAATAACTATCGCTCTACCTTTCACCACCCTTCCCTTCTGAGCAATGGGGACAGGCTCCGTGCCAGAGGCCTGAACCTCGTTGCTTATCCCTGGTAAGTCATCCCCCCCACAAGTATCCAAAACGGTATACTTGTTCTTGAGGGGAATGACCACAGGGGGTCCCTGCACTGGCTGCTTCCTCCCACTCCCCCTCACTGTCACCCATCTCTCTATAACCTTCGGAGTAACTACTTCCCTAAAGCTCTGATCTATGACCACCTCTGCCTCCCGAATGATCCGCAGTTCATCCAACTCCAGTTCCAGTTCCCTAACACGGTCTTGGAGGAGCTGGAGATGGGTGCACTTCTTGCAAGTGTAATCAGGAGGGACACTAATGGCTTCCCTCACCTCATACATGTTGCAAGAGGAACATTGCACTGCCTTCGCTGCCATCCCTCTAAAAGGTAAACTTTAAAAACTCGATCTAAAGAAACAAACAAGCAAAATGCAGCACTTACCTGCTTATCACAACGGGTCGTATTATTAGGTTAGAGGAGGAGGGTGGGTGGGAGGGTCTACCCCTGTAGTGCCTCGGGTTCCTCGCCTGCGCGCTTTTATAAGAAAAAAAAACCTTCCCAGGTAAGCTAGTGCGACACCAGCTTCCGGGTCCGTCTGTCGTAGCTCCGTCTGTCATGATACACACGTGGGACTTCAACGTGGTTTACTAGTGGTGAGGAGGGAAGCCATACGTCTTGTGTGAAGTCTCAAGAAAGCATCTTCCATCTCTGAGAAGCCAGCCTGGTGCTCTCTATGTAGGGTGGAAGCTGGTGGGAATGGCTACCTGTTTCAGATGGAAGGTATTGTGGCTGCTGTTGGGGATTGTGAGCAACCTGACGTTCAGTACAGGGTTCACACACCGACTGCACAATAACGTGGGGAGAGTTAATTTAGGCATATAAACTATTAGGAAAGTCACGTTAGACTGATGAATGGACTCTCTAAGTTCAAATAATGGTGATCTTGTCCATGTTGACCTTGTCTAGTGCATGTCTTGTGCAGTGTAACCAGTATGCCTTATTCTGTCCAAGTCTATTTCCACCCTATGATCTGTCTGGCCATGCTTACTATGATTTGCCTCCACTGCTCATAAACAAAGTGTTTCCCTGTACTGAAATACACGTGACAATAAATCAAGCCAATCAATCCTGGGTAAAGTATGGAATTTCTCTCCCTGTCAATGTCTCTTTTGGAAATAAGTGATCGCTGCCACTTCACATTTCTTCGTCTCTCACAGCTTTACAGATTAAACACTCAGCTTCTTCACTCTATCCTCATGTTACCATCACTGGTGTCTGTGGTAAGGGAATCATTCCTTATAAAGGACATCAAATCTGTAGAGAGTTCCCCAAATGCTCTCTCAGCAAGGTTCTACAACAGCCGGAAGATGGCTTTACTTATGTACTCGAATCATCTTACAATGAAGGACAGCATACCATTGACTGCACCCATTACGGACACAGAGTTTGATTTGGAGCAGACAGCATAGACTTGTGAGTGGGAGATCATGCTTCCCAAATTTCTTAGAGTCCTTTGATGAAGTTACCAGGACGTTTGATGAGGTTTGATAAGGTTCCACATAGCAGGCTGCTCAGGAAGGTTACATCACGTAGAATGCGGGGGGAACTGGCCAATTGGATACACAGTTAGCTTGATGGTAGGAAGCAGAGGGTTTAGTGGAAGGATGCTTGTCAGTCTGGAGGCTTGGTCCATTGCTGTTTGTTATCTATGATTTGGCTGAGAATGTACAAGGCATGATTAGTAAGTTTGCAGATGACACTAAAATAAGTGGGAGCATGATCAGTGAGGAATAATATCAGAAGTTGCAGCAGGACCTTAATCAGGTGGGAAATGGGCCAAGAAATGGAATTTAATATAAAAGCGTGAGGTCTTGCATTTTAGAAATTCAAATCAAGGTAGGAGTTTCATGGTGAATGGGAGGGTCTTAAGGGGTGCAGTGGGCAGAGAGACCTTGGTGTTCAGGTGCACGGTTCTCTAAGAGTGGAGTCACAGGTAGGCAGGACAGTGAAGAAGGCATTTGGCACACTAGCCTTCATTAAGCAGGATATTGAGTATAGAAGTTGGGAATTTATGTTGCAGTTACACAGGACTTTGGTAAGGCCACACTTGAAGTATTCTGTTCAGTTTTGTCAACTTGTTATGGGGAGAATGTTATTAAATTAGAAAGAGTGCAGAAGAAATTTACAAAGATGTTGCCAGAACCCAATAATCTGAGTGAGAGGGAGAGGTTGGACAAGCTAGGACATTTTCTTTAGCGTGTAGGAGACTGAGGGAGTCATTATAGAGCTGTATAAAATCACAAGGGGTATGGATCGGGTTAATGCTCTCAGTCTTTTTCCAAGGTGTAGAGAATCAAGGACAAGAGAGGATCAGTTTAAGGTTAAAGGAGAAGGAATAAAAGGGAACCTGAGGGGCCACTTCTTTACACAGAGGCTGGCACATGGATGAGCTGCCAGCAGATATGGTTGAAGGTGGTACATTAAACAACATTTCAAAAGCATTTGGATAAATATGTGGATAGGAAAGGATTAGAAGGATATGGGCCAACTGCAGGGAAATGGGTTTAGTGTGGATGGACATTTACAAGGTGGAGTCAAATCCTTCTGTTAATTAAAACCAAACACCCAGAAAAGCTCACCTCACTTTGTAATCTGTTAAAATATGAGCGACACAGATGAGCAACATTCCACTATTTAAACAAAAATTAACAAGTTAGTTTCTTAACTTTAATAGTGAACACTAAACAACAACTATTCACAAATACAAGCCCCTCTTTTCTTAGCTACTTACTATCTGACTCCAACTCTGTAAAAATATGCTGTTCCAACAACCCACATATTAAACATTACAATCTCAAGACCACACAGTCTCTATCTTCCCCGCTGTGCTCACTCTTCCAGCTGCTGATCTCCCTGGGTCATTTTTTATTGCAAATAGGTTTGCATGAACATGTATCTTTGATAGAGAGTGTTTGAGATGGCATGTTAGCACTCCTGCTCTACAGCAGTTGCTCTGCTGTTGGATGGCAGTAGCTCTCCCTCCAGTGTTCAAAATGCTGGGTTTATACACTCCCCATGATATAGTATTTCTCATAATTTGATTGCTGTCCAGGTTTCCAAACAATAATATTCAAATTCTGTTGGCATCTGGTGTCCTGAGCGTTATTTAAACTCTTTGGTTACATTTGAATGGCTGTCAAAACAGCAACCAAAACTCAGGAATCCATTCCTCAGCTAATGGTGACATGTGGAACAGTGTGACCTTCAGCTGGCATCTGTGACTTTAATTTCTATTCAGCAAAACCCGATCTGTCTTAAAGTGTCCATACATGTTTTTGTCTTCATAACATCTCCCCGCTTCAGAAAATAAAATGAACCAGCAGAATTAAAAGATGGCTACATTTCTTTTCCTCTAATTCTTAATCCCAATTTTATGAAATACAAAAGTGTTAATCTCAGTTATATCATTCATATTAATTCTGCACACCAATACAACACTGGAATAAGTCAAATCTTATCGACACTTTTTCCTTTAAATCCGCGAAAACACACCTGCTATCACATTATAGGAGGCACAGCATGTACATTTTGTAAGTTTAAAGTCGGTAAGGTAACACTCCAATGAAATAGTCTCATATTCTGGTCTTTAAATATTCCAAAAAATGCGAGAGATTTGTCGTTGTCCACATCCATCTCCGACAATTTGTTTGTCATATACACATTAAAATATTGTCAGGTCAGTGTGGAACGTAATCATTCTTGTTCAATAATGGAGATTTTGTATTTTTTTTCTGGTGGATATTGAGTTTTTTTGAAAAGTAGCCAATTAGCCATTCAATTCCATCATCCTCTTTCTGTATCAATACATCTCCGACCCCTATATCCCGAGCATCAAACACAATTTTCAAAGGGTTTCAGAATATCTGGTGTAGCTAAAAATGGTGTGGTGATTAATCCTGCTTTAAAATTCTCAAATGCCTCCTGGCATTGTTCTGTCCACCACAATTCTGTGTTCTTCTTCAGTTAATCCATTAGTGGTGCCAAGACGCTGCTGAAGTTTTGAACAAACATTCAACAGAATCCACTCAGTTCCATAATCCGAAGCACCTCTTTCTTCGAGCATAGTCGTGGAAATTCCTCAAAGCCCTTCATCTTTGTGTTCCATGGGGTCAACCTTCCATGTCCAATGTAATGTCCCAAGAATGTCACCTCTGCCTTCGGGAATTCTGTTTTCTTTAAGTTTATTACCAAGTTTGCTTATTGTAATTATTCAACATGCCCTGGCAACGGTAATATGTGAACTTTCAATCATTTGCTAAAGATCACTACATCATACAGATAAGCTGTGCAATTTGTTCATATGGCCACACCTCTGTTCTTGAGTCTTCAATGTGGCTGGTGCATTATTCATCCATATGAAATACTCTATAAAGTTTTTTGTCATCTCCGGTATCTTTACCAGGTGGTTTAACTGACTCCACACCTTTTTTTTAATTTGAAAGGGGCCACTAAACCTGGCTTTGAAGGAATTTCCTACCACTGGTGGCAATACTAATACGTCATCCCCACGGGAAATCGTCAAAGTTTCAGAGATTTTTATCTGCTACCTGCATCACTCTATACTGTGCCCTCTTCAGGTGCTGTTTAGCTAACTCACCTACTCCATCCAATCTCTCCCTCAACTCACATACATAATCCAAGTGTGAGATATCCGACTTTGGTCCTGTAAATTTATACTTAATTAATTTCAAAGGACCTCTCACTTCATGTACTAATACTAAATCAAAGGAAGTAAAGTGAGTAGATTTATTTGGGGCATCTCTAATGGCAAACAATTTAATGTGACACCTTTATCCCAACCATTCGGGTAATCGTGACAGTACACTGTTAACATGGTCCTCAGTGTCTGATGCTAACTTTCCAAGGCTCCTTGGGATTCAGGATGGGACGCCCTTGATTTGAAGTGCTGTGTGCCTAAGCTATCCATGACTTCCTTAAACAGTTGAGTGGTAAAATGAGACCCTTGGTCTGACTGAATCTCTCTGGGCAGCCCACAGCGAGTCAAGAAAGCTACCAACTCCTCCAGATCCCTTTTTGCCTTAACACTCCAATAATGGAATTGCCTCTGGAAATCTGGTAGACACATCCAATATGGTCAGCAAATATTGGTTTCCACTTTTACTTTAGAAAGGGGAACTACACAATTAATCATAACCCACATGCAAGGTTCTTTGAATGCAGGAATTGGCAAGAAAGGTGCTGGTTTTATTACTGCCTGTTACTTACCTACCATTTGGTACGTATGTCATGTACAATAAAAATTAACCGCGTCCTTGTGCATTCCAGGCCACTACAAATGCTTCTGCATCTTAGCCTGAATCTTCTGTACACCTAAGTGACCGCCTGCAGTTAATTTATGAGCTACCCATAACACTGTACGTTACTGCTAACACAACCTGGTGCACTTCGGCTCATTTCCCTTCTGCAGTAACCTATCGGGGTCTACATTTTAATTTTAGGATTCTATCTTTAAGTTAATAACGTTCAACAATATATTCTGATTCCTTTTCTGTGTGTGTGCATGTGTATGTGTGTGTGAATGTGTGAGTATATATCTGTTGTAAGTCCATTAGCCTTTCTGGACGAAACACCTCTGCCTGACCCTCTGCCTGTTCAGGGTTTTCCTGCACCGTTACATCAAACAGGGTGTCAGTTCACTGAGCATCAACCCATTTGTCTTTTTCGTTCATTTTTCCTTCCTGCTGTAACTTATGACAGTGGGATCTTGTTACTACAAGAAAAATTCCTGGGTGATTTTCTTTTAACTCACCAATTCCCTCGTTTTCCTTTGGCTTCTCCACCACAAGGGGTGCCTCTCCCACCTCGCCTCCTGATAAATTGTTCCCAAGAACAAACTCTATTCCTAGAACTGACACTCTGTTACTCACTCTCACTGTTACTTCTGCAATCTTGATTTGGCACTCCATCCTGATGTTACACAAGGGAATGCTTAATTTCTGTCCCCATTCCACAAGTTATCATGCTCTTGATTAACATGCCAGAAGGAGTGAAAAAAACTTTCATCTCTTACTATGAGAGGGTGAGAGAAAGTGAGGACTGCAGATGCTGGAGGTGAGAGTTGAAAAGTGTGGGGCTGGAAAAGCACAGCACATCGGCAGCATCCGAGGGGCAGGAGCACTCACGTTTCAGGCATAAATCCTTCATCAGGAAAGTGGGTTGTAAGGGAGGGGGAAGAAGGTTGAGAAATAAATGGGAGGGTGGGGGTGGAGCTGGGTGAAAAGGAGCTTGGAAGACAATTGGTAGATGCAGGTGGGGTGTGATGGTGATAGGTCGGTGATCGGAGGACACCTATCGGTGGTAGGACAGCTGGAACCCTCATACTGTACAGCATCAACGTTGACTTCACCAAATTCCAAACCTCCCCTCCACCAACCTCTCCCAGATCCAACCGTTCAACTTAGCAACGCCCTCTTGAACTACCCTAACTGGCCATCTTCCTTCTCACCTATCGACTCCACCCTCCCCTCTGACATATCACTATCACTCCCACCTACATCTTCTTATTGCCTTCCCAGTGACCCTCCCACCAGCTCAGCTACTACCCTCATATTTATCTTTCAGCCCCCTTGTCCCCCCACCCCTCCTGACGATGGGTTTCTGCCTGATATTCGATTGTCCTGCTGTTTGGATGCTGCCTGATCTGTTGTGCTTTTCCGGTGCCTCACTTCTCAACTATTAGAGACTGAGCAGATCCCATATCTCACAAAATTATAACTTCTTGTTCTTCTCCCCCTGTTCTTTCTGAGTAAACTTTATCTACAGAGGTGAATTCTTTAGAGAGATCAGGCACTGCCTCCATACCCAGCCCTTGCCTAGGCTGTGCAATCTCCTGCAGCTCCTCGGCTCCACTTGGGGTCTCCTTTACCAGTTTGTTTAATGCCACTGGGCTTAGCCTCTTCTACCGCATCTTTTCCCAAAGTGTCTTCCTTTAACGCCCAGCACGGTGTGTGCCAGCTTACTGCAGTGAAAACAACTTTTTCCCTGTGCCCTTCTTAAACCACCAGCACTGTAATATTATGTATTACGCTCCCTTATAGTGAGAGCACCTGAGACCTTTCACCACCTTTCAACCCCCTTGGGCTTCTTTCTTCACCTATGGTAAACTATTGTGAGCTACTGTTCGCTTTGTAATGTGTGATCTTCCCTTCTCCCAATTTCCATCCCTCAGAGGCTGAAATTCCTGCCAGAAGCTAAATTTCATCACATGCCACAATGCATATTTACCTGCCATTTCTGCCGCGCTTCTCACTTCTTGAACTTTCGATTCATTCACATGAATTCTTACTATCTCTGGAAGTGAGTCTTTTAACTTCTCCAGCAGATTAATCGCCCTTCAAGCCTCACAGGTCTTATCCATTTTTAATTCCAGCACCCACCTGCAAAATGACTGTGGTTAATTCTTTCAAACTCAATATAAGTCTGACCTGGTTCCGTCTCTATTTTTCTGAACTTCTGTCTATATGCTTCTAGTACCAATTCATAACCAATCAAAATAGCCAATTTGATATCTTGATCCCTCATCTGACAGCGCTGCACATACCTCACCAGCTGTGCCCACCAGCTTAGTCTGAACAAGCATTGCCCACGAGTTCACTGGACACATCATCTACCTGACCATTTTTTCAAATGAAATAAAAAAGGTTTTGAGATTTTTCTCACCGAAATATGACAAGTTACTAACATAATTGTATACGTCATTATGTTCTCCCTTCATCTACATCCTGTTAATTTAACTTTAGTGTCTAATTCCCAATTTCTGAATTTCAAATCCCCTTTCTTTTTCCTCTCTTTCTCTTTCTTCTCTCTCTGTTTCTGTCCCTTTATTTATCTTCTAACTCCAGTGGCCACATTTGTAATTTAAGTTTTTTCTTACTCTACTGCAGTTCCCTTTTTCTCTGATACATCAAAGTGCTTAACCAACTCCATTACAATTTCAGCTTCCCTTTTCTCCCTGGTTAAACCCAATTCCAACCTATTTGCCAGTTCTAAAAAATGTCCTCCTTCTGTCTTTCGAAACTTCCTTGGAAAATTTGGGAACCTCTTTAGTAATGTTAAAAGCCATTTCCCTCACTTTTAATTTAACCAACCACAAGTAACAAAATTAAACGAATTTTCCCACTGGTTTTATTTGAAGATCAAAGTCACTGATTGCAATGGGTTGGAATCTGCTGGGACCTGTTGTATCTCAAATCTGTTCAAGTCTGTCCAAATCGCATATAGCAATGCCCCAAACTGTTATGACATCAATGTCGAACCCTTCTGTTAATTAAAACCACTCACTCAGAAGAGCTCACCTCACATCATAATCTGTCAAAACTTATGTGAGAGAGTACTCCTAAATTCCACTAATAAACAAAAAATAACAATTTATATGTATGCAAGTTAGCCCGCTGAGCTTGAAGGTTTGTTTTCAGAAGTTGGGCGGCACGGTGGCACAGTGGTTAGCACTGCTGCCTCACAGCGCCAGACGCCCGGGTTCAATTCCCGCCTCAGGCGACTGACTGTGTGGA
The DNA here is from genome assembly GCF_047496795.1 of Chiloscyllium punctatum. Taxonomy (NCBI): domain Eukaryota; kingdom Metazoa; phylum Chordata; class Chondrichthyes; order Orectolobiformes; family Hemiscylliidae; genus Chiloscyllium; species Chiloscyllium punctatum. Next base: position 27,253,656 of record NC_092748.1, on the reverse strand, counting down.
GTTTGCACATTCTCCCTGTGTCTGCGTGGGTTTCCTCCGGGTGCTCCGGTTTCCTCCCACACTCCAAAGATGTGCAGGTCAGGTGAATTGGCCATGCTAAATTGCCCGTAGTGTTAGGTAAGGGGTAGATGTAGGGGTATGGGTGGTTTGCGCTTCGGCGGGGCGGTGTGGACTTGTTGGGCCGAAGGGCCTGTTTCCACACTGAAAGTAATCTAATCTAAAAAAAAGTTTCATCACCATGACGAGGTGACATCATCAGTAAGAGTATCTGCTGAAGCTCTGGTGGTATGTCCCACCTCTCAATTTATAAACTTAGTTTCTTAAAGTTTGTGATATCATTTCCGGTTATTTTAACAAGAGAATGTAGACTGGATCTAAATTGATGCGTTTATTGATGAACTTCTGGTTAGAATGCCATTCCTCTAAGAAGGTCCTTGCGTGTCTTAGCATGTGTGTATGCTTTGTTCCAGTCAAAGTGATGCCCTTCTTTGTCTGTATGTATGGAACATAGTGATAGTGCGTCATGTCTTTTGGTGGCTAGTTAGTGTTCTTGTATCCTCGTAACACGACAACAAGACAGTTTCAACGTTGGAAATTTGATTTTATATACACTGTTTAATCAATGTGTGTGTGCAGATAAGTAACATTTTTCACATGTGCACAACACATTGTAAATCAACAACAGAGACACAGTTAACAAAAAATGATGCATATGATGTATAAAATTGATAAAACATTTAAACATGATTTGATCCTCTCAACGTTCCCTCCTTTTCTGGGATTCCCAACTCTAATCTCTCATCCTTACCAGGATGTGTGCTCCAAATTCTTGATTCTAGTGTCCCAACTTATTTCAGTTAATCCCCTTTCCATCGGGACTTCAATATGTTGGTCTCCTGGGTTCTTTCTAAAGCTAGTGTCTGTCATATTATTTCAGATAAATATTCTGGCATCAGACTTAGCATTTGAACATATTACTCTGTTGTACATGCACTGTACAAAGGACCATAATACACAGGCATTGCCAAAACATTGGGGGATGTTCATCTACTTCTTTCGATAATGTAGTTTTCTCATTTTCCACATCTCCATATCTGTATCCTCTCTCTCGGTCTTTGTATCTAGTTAAGAAATCCACCAATTATTCTTCGTGTCTCACCTCTCAAAACTCCTTCTTTCGGTTTACATCTAACGCTCTCTTCTCGATGTAATGTGATTATAATGAGCAATGTCACTAAAATGACATGAGGGAGGAGCTGGCCAGAGTTAATTGGAAAGGGAGCTGAGCAGGAAAGACCATGGAGCAGCAATGGGAGGAGGTTCTGGGGATAATTCGGAAGATATTACCAGAAATTCAACCCCAAGAACTTGAAACATACTCATGGGAAAACAAGGCAGCCATGCCAGTGATAAGGCATCAAACCAAAAGAGAAAACATACAATGTAGTGAAGATGATTGGGAATCCAGAGAATTCATTGGCTCTGAAACTACATAAGGCTGGCATCACTGACACTACAGAGCTCTAAATCATGGTCAGGGAGAGAAACAGAGGAAAAACATTCAACTTAAACACAGAAGATGGTATTTCTCAATGGAAAAGATTCAGGTGAATTAAACATTTGCAATAAGATCAGTTAAATTCTTTTGCGGAATGTGTCAGATTAGAAGCAAGATCCAGGGAGAGACCCTCAGCAGAATGAGAGTTTGAAAATGGAAGTATTTCCACATCCGAAACCAGGTTAGGTCACTGAGTGCAGGGCTGATGGGTGAATGGGTCTCAGTGAGAATTGGGGAACAGACAGCAGAATTGCATTGCAGATATTGCAGCTCGAAACTGCGTATTCGTGTAGTGCTGTAGACCACAGCAGCAGGAGAAGCAGACATGCATTCAACCACAACCTGAAACATTTTGCCAAGGTAACACCTCAGTCTGTCATTACCATCAACACCATCTATGGCTCAGTGATGAGTGTGGGTGAAGATTTCAGAGTCAGAACCACATGAATTTTAACCAGATGCTAACGCATTAAAGCTACCAGACTTGACCAACAGATCTGATTGAAGCTCTGCAGTCCTGTGACATTCAGTTATAAATGGTGATGGACGATTTAACAAATGACTGGAGGAGAGGGCTCCACAAACATCCCCATCCTAAATAATGGAAAGACCTGCACATCAGTGTAATAGAGAAAGGTGTTTTATCTGCACCATCTTCTGCCAGAAGTGTTGAGTTGATGATACACCTCACCCTCATCATGATGCCCACAGAATCACAGATGCCAGTCTTCAACCAATTTGATTCACTTCACGTGACATGAAGAAACAGGTGAACACAGTAGATATGACAAAGGCAATGGGTCCTGACTCCATTCCTGCAATGGGACTGAAGACTTGTGCTGCACAACAAGCCGTGTCCCTGGGGACGCTGTTTCATTCCAGCTCCAACTCTGACGTCTCCCTGGTAATGTGGAAAATTACTAAACTAAGTCCCATCCCCTAAAATGGGAATAATTACAAACTGACCAATTACCACCTCCTTATTCCCATCACAACAGTTAAATTGGTGGGAGTTCTTTTTGACAGAGCTGTCAAGCAGCACAGAAATAACCTGCTCAGTGTGGTTTTTGACAGGTTCCCATGTGAAGGTGGTGCTGTTGTGGAAATGTTACTGGATTACTAATCCAGATCAGGCTCATGCTCTGGCAGAGCGAAGAAGGTAAAAACAATTCATAAAATATCGAGATCTAAAATCTGGGGTCAGTAGCGGTGAGGTTGAAGTCAATATCGATTGTAAACAGAATTTCCTTTTCCAATGTACTTTTAGGAAGTGAATCTCCCGTGATTTCCTGGGCTGGCCTAAAAGTGACTCCAAAGACCCTGACATGGGATAAACATTTCAATGGTCTCTGAAACGGCCAAGCAAGGGCACTCATTTGCATCAAACTACTCCGAGATCTGAAAGGATGAAACCAGACAGAACACCCGGCCTCAGCATCAGCATCGGAAAAGGGAACGGGAAACACAGTCCTGTCGACAATGCAGTGACCTCCTTCCTAACATCTGAGAGCTCATGACAACATTTACAGAGCTTTCCCACAGACTGCACAGAAACAGCGGAAAGGAGTAGGTCATACAACACATTGAACCTCCCCCATTCTAGTTCATGGAAAAAATCTCCTCAATGCACTTACCCCATATGATATACATACCCGTTAATGTGGGTAACCTTGGGGAACTATAAAATAGGAAGAGCAGTCGTACGTTTTGTCAATCGAGTTTGCTACCCAACTCAATGTAATGATGGCTGGCCCTTTATTTCCACACCGTACTCCTGCTCTCCCACCATCCCTTTACTGTCTCTAAATCCTTATTTCTAATCAGTATCTTGGTTTCCAGGTGCGAGCAAATTCCCCAGATTCACCAGTCTGTGAATGCATACATTTATTCTCATCACAGTGCAGAGTGACCTGCCTGTACCTAATACCGTGGCCGTTTGTTTTAGGCACCACAGCCTGGGGAATTATCATCCCTGCTTCCAATCTGTCACACCCTGTCAGAGATTTGTATATTTCACTAGATCTCAATTCATTTTCCTAATCCCCATGGAATACAGGCCCAGTCACCCCAAACTCTGCTCCCACAACAAGCCTGTCATACCAGAGATCAGTCTGGTCATCCTTCACTGCTCTCCATCAATGTCAGGTTTGTCCTTTATTAGGTAAGGAGACCAAAACTGCACACAATACTGCACAATGTTCGAGATGATATCTCACCAAGGGCCTGTACAGCTGCAGTAATACACCTTTTCTCCTGGACTCACATCCCCCTGAAATGAAGCTCAACACACCATTTATCTTCCTCACTGCTTTCTGTTTCTGCAATATTACTTTCTGCGACTGGTGTACAAGGAGATGCAGATCCTTTTCAGTGTTGCAGCTCCCCACTTGATGGGTCTGTGTACACTGGTCAGCGTGCCAATGCCATTCCTAGTATTGACTTCTGGTTGCAGAACTTACTGTACTGCATGGGCCTCAGAGGTTTATGCAGAAGGAAACAACAAAAAAGGAGCATACATCCCTTTGTAGATCAACATGTTTCAACCAATCCCTTTCAAATGGTAGGCTGCAAATTTATCGTTTCCACCAAAGGGCACACCATCACCTCTATCCACATTGTTCTCCATCTGTCACGTATTTACCCATTCACTCCACTTGTCTTAGTCTTCTCGGTGCTTATTTACATCCTCCTCACCCACTCACAATCCCTCATCCGTTAGTGCTGTCAGCAGGTTGGGATATATTGTATCTGATTCCAGCAACCAAATGTTTAAAGGGCATTGTGAATAGCTGGGCCCCAAGCACCACTCCCTGTAACACCTCAGCAACCGTCCTCTGTTAATTTATATTTATTTATTTTGTGAATCTCGGAGTCACTGGCTGGGCCAGCATTTATTGCTTGTCCCTAATTGCCCTTGAGAAGGTGGTGGTGAGCTGCCTTGTTGAACGCTGCAGTCCACCTGCTGTGGTTGATCTCCAATGTCATTAGGGAGGGAATCCCAGGATTCTGACCCAGTGACTGAAGGAGCGGTGATATATTTTCAAGTCAGGATGGTGAATGGCTTGGAGGGAACCTGAAGATAATGGTATTCCCATACATCTGAAGCCCTTGTCCTTCTAGATAGACATGGTCGTGAGTTGGGAAGATGGTCTCTGAGGATCTTTGGAGAATCATTTCATTGCAGCATGTAGATGGTAAAACACTGCTGCTGCTGCTGAGCGTTGATGGTGGAACATTGTGGATGAAGGGACAGTCAGACTGGTTGCTTTGTCCTGGATGGTGTAAAGCTTCTTGAGTGTTATTGGGGCTGCACTCATCCAGGCAAATTGAGAGACTTCTATCACACTTCTGACTTATGCATTATAGACGATGGACAGACTTTTGGAAGTCAGGATGTGAGTTACTCGCCGCAGTATTCCTAGCTTCGGACCTGCTCTTATAGTTACTGTGTTCATGTGGCGACACCAGTGAGTTTCTGAGCAATGATTACCCACCAGGAATTTTCTGCTGGGGGATTCAGTGATAGAAACACCATTGAATGCCAAGGGGCAGGTTAGATTATATTTTATTGGTGATGGTCACGGTCTGGCATTCGTGGGGGCCGAATATTACTTGCCACTTGTCAGCCTGGATACTGTCCAGATCTTGTCACATTTGAACATGGCCTAATTCAGTATCTGAGGAGCCACAAATGTTGCAAAACATTGTACAATCATTGGCGAACATCCCCACTTCTGACCTTAAAATGGAGGGAAGGTCATTGATGAAGCAGCCCTGAAGAAGCTTTTGGTCACTGCTCGAGGGACTCCTACAGACTTGAAGCTGAGTTGACTGACCTTCATCAACCATGACCATCTTCCTACATGTCAGGTATGATTCTAACCAGCAGGGAGTTTGCCCCTGATACCCATTGATTCCAGTGTAACTGAGGCCCCTTGATACCACACAGGGTCGAATGCAGCCTTGATTTAAAGGGCTGTCACTCTCACTCTACCTCTGGAATTCAGCTCTTTTGTTCATGTTTGAACCACGGTAATGAGGTCAGGAGCTGAGTAGCCCTGGTGGAGCCCAAACTGGGCATCATTGACCAGGATATTGCTGAGCAGGTGCTGCTTCAAAGCACTGAGACCTTCCACCATTTTACTGATGATCGAAAGTAGACTGATAGAGTGGTAATTGGCCGGATTGAATTTGTTCTGCTTTCTATATACAGGAGATACTTGGGGTAATTTTCCACATTATCGGGAAAAGCCATTGTTGTAACTGCATTGAAACAGTTTGGCTAGGGAAGTGGCAAGTTATGGAGCTCAAGTTTTCAGTACTATTGCCAGAATGTTGTCAGAGTGTGGATCCTATGGACTAACCAGTATCTCCAATCGTTTCTGGATATCGCGTGGACTGAATCAAATTGGTTGATGACTGGTAACTGAATTGCTAAGGAACACTGGAGGAAGCTGAAATGGATCATCCACTTAGCACTTCTGACTGAAGATTGTTGCGAATGCATCAGCCTTATCTTATACACTGAAGTGCTGGGCTCTTCCATCATGGAGGAAGGGGTTATTTGTGAATTGTTTAATTGTTCCCGTTTCTCGGCTAGATGTGGAAGGACTGCAGAGCTTAGATCTGATCCTTTGCTTGTGGGATCACTTAGCTCTGTCTATCACTTACTGCTTATGCTGTTTGGCGCACAAGTAGTCCTGTTTGGTGGCTTCACCAGGCTGACACCTCATTATCAGGTATGCCTGGTGCTGCTCCTGCCATCCTGCCCACTCCACTGAACCAATGTTGATCCTCTAGATTGATGGCAATTGTTGTGAGGGGGATATACCAGGCCATGAGGTTATGCTGGAGTACAATTCCGCTGTTATTGATGACCCACAACACCTTCTGGTCATCCAGATTTGAGCTGCTAGATCTGTTTGAAGTCTGTCCTATTTAGCACTGTGATAGTACCGGCCAAAGTGGTGGAGGTTATTCTCAATGTGAAGGTGTGACTTTGCCTCCACAATGACTATGCGGTGGTCATTCTTACCGATAATGTCATGGACAGATACTTCTGCAACTGGCAGATTAGTAAGGCTGTGGTCAAGTATATATTTTCCTCTTGTTGGTTCCTTCACCACCTGCTGCAGAACCAGTCTAGCAGTTATATCCTTTAGGACCCGGCCAGCTCGATCAGTAATGCTGTAGCTGAGGTACTGTTGGTGGTGAACATTTAAATCCCCCACCCAGAGTACATCTTGCATACGTGCTACCCTCAAGTGCTTCCTCTAAGTGTTGATCAGCATGGAGGAGTACTGACTCATCAGTTGAGAGAGGCTGGCACATGGTGATCAGCAGGAGGCTTCCTTTCCCATATGCAAACTAATGCCATGAGACTTCATGGGATACGGAGTCACTGTTGAGGACTTCAAGAGCAATTCCCTTCCAAATGTATCCCACTGTGCCGCCACTTCTGCTGTGTCCGTCCTGCTGATGAGACAGGAGATGTTCGGGGACGGTAATGGGGAGTCTGGGACATAGTCATACTCACAGAATCATACCTTACTGACAATGTCAGGCTGTTTCTTGACGAGTATTTAATTCTATTCACTGTTTCCTGCCAGCTGTCCCATTCTAGAAACATGGCCATATATTAGCCCCAATCCACTCAGATTTGATTTTACAAATTGGGCTTGGAGCTTTACCAACATTTTTCTAAAAATCAACATGTTTTACATCCATTGCTTCTCTTTCATTTGTCTCCCAGTCTGTTTCTCAAACATAATTCCCATTTCATAAATCTATGTTAGTGTTGTCTATGACCATTACTTTCATCCACAATAATTTCTGCGAAACCATTTACTTACTATGTTCTATGTTCCATGTACTCTATCATTTTCCCACATCAGACTTGGTTTTCCTTATATTATTAGAAAGTTTTGTGAAGACAGAACTGAAGTATGGTTTCATAGTTCTGCCATTTCCCTGTTCCCCATTCTCCATTCTCTGGTTTCAAACTGTAACAAAACTGCACTTGTTTTCTCATATTTCTCACATTGACATAATTTAACAAGCTAACACTGTTATAACCCTTATGAATATAACTCTTCAGAAACCCATCACTTCCTGCCTTAAATTGCTCAATAATTGACCTTCCACACTATACACTCACAGGAGCATAGACTCTGTGCCAACAGAAATACGCACGATCTATACTCGTCCCACATTCCTTCACCAGGCCCAGAGCCTGGAATGTTATGACACTTCCAAGTGCTTGTCCAAGTATTTTTTAATGATTGTGAGGTTACCCGTGATAATTCCCCTCTCAGGAAGTAATCCCAGAACACCACACCTCGAGGTGAAAAAATGCTTAAGTCATCGCTGAACCACAAACTCTTCACTTTAAGAGTGTGCTCCTTTGTTCTTGACCCTCTGACTAAAAGGAACAGCTGCTGTCTATCCACCCTCTCCGTGTCGCTTATAATCTTATCCTTCTGAATCACGGACTCCTCAGCTTTTTCTGCTCCAAAGTAAACAACCGAGTTTATCCAGCCTCACTCCATAGCTTATATGCTCCATCCCAGGGAACATCCTGGTGAATCACCTCTGCACTCCCTCCAGTACAATCACATCCTTCCTGGAATGTGGCTCCCAGAGCTACATACAGTACTCCATTTTGGCCTAACCAAAGCCCTGTATTGCTCTTATAATCTATGCCCTCATTAGGAAATGCTACACCCAAGGTCCAATTCTTAACTAGTCCATTAACCTGTCCAGCAGAAAGTGAGGAATGCAGATGCTGGAGATCAGAGCTTAAAAAATGTGTTGCTGGAAAAGCGCAGCAGGTCAGGCAGCATCAAAGGAGCAGGAGAATCAACATTTCGGGCATCCGCCCTTCTTCAGGAATCTGCCCAAAACGTCCTGCTCCTTTGATGCTGCCTGACCTGTTGCGCTTTTCCAGCAACACATTTTTAAGCATTAACCTGTCCAGTCACATTCAGGGATGTGTGGAGAAGCACACTCTGAGGTTACCAGTGTGCTGCCATTCATTGAGTCCTCCCCTGCCTGGTTCCTTCTCCCAAAGTGCATCACCTCATATTTATCAGGGTTACATTCCATCTGCCATTGATGTGCCCAACTGACCATTTCATCTGCATCTTCCTGTAACTTAAGGCCTTCCTCCTCACTGCAAACCAACCGGTCAATCTTTATGACAAATGTACACTTACTTATCACACCTTTCCCACTCTTCACCGAGCCCCCTCCACATTCACATCTATATTTTTTTAATGAAAAAAACAAACAATAAGGGACACAGCACTGATCCCTGTGGTACACCAGGGAATATGGTCTCCAGTCGCTCAAACAGCCTTCTCCGACTACCCTCTGCCTCCTGTCACTAAGGCAATTTTCATTGTAACTTGTCAAGTTATCCTTCATATTGTGAGATTTTACATTAATTTTCAGTTTCCCAGCTGGAAATTTGTCAAAGGCCTTCCCACAAAACTAAACAATCGACCTCCTCAAACTAATTCAATCAAATCCATTGAATGTGACTTCCTTCTGATGGAATGATAATTATCCCTGATCAAACCTTGTGACTCTGATTGGAGTTCAATTTTCTCCTTCCCTATTTTATCCAGTAGTTTCCTTAACAATGATCTAATACTCGCTCGTCTATAGTTCCCTGGTCTATCTCTCCCACCCTTAATGTGAAGTGGAATCGTATTAGCAGTTCTCCAGTTCTCTGGCACATCCCCTATGGTCAGATTCTAATTAAAATATTCAGTCAGGGTCTTTCCTCCCTTGACCCCAACAACCGCCTGTGATACAACTCATTGACTGAGTTTATCGTGGGGGAGCACTTTGGGACCAGTAAACATTGTTCTATTAATTTTCAGATAGTTATGGAGAAGGACAAAACTGGTCCTCAGGTTCATGTTCGAACTTGGGGCGTGGCTCAGGTCCAGGCAGCTGGGATCAAGGGAATCCCTGGAGACATATAAGAGATGCAGGAGTTTACTGAAGAAGGAAATCAGTAGGGTGAAAAGGGGGCAAGAAAGAACCTTGGCTGAGAAAATTAGGATGAATCCAAAAATATTAAAAGAAAAAACAATAACTGAGGAGAAAATAGGACACCTCAAAGACCAATGTGGACAAGTATGTGTGGAACTATCAGAGATGATTGAAGTCCTTAACGAATATTTGTACTCTATATTTACCATGGAGAAAGACATGATGACTTGCGAACTTGAGGAAGTTAGTAGTGATATTTTAGGGACAATCGATATCATAGTAGAGGAGATTTTGGACGTACTAGAATGTTTGAAAGTTGATAAATCTCACGGTCCTTACCCAATATATCCAAGAGCACCTCAAGGGGCTCCAGAAGAATTTGCGGGGACCCTGGCTTATAATGTTGATTATCATTAAAGTAATGTCCCGGAAGACTGGAGGATAGAAAGTATTGTGCCCTTATTCAAGAAAAACTGAACAAAAAAAGCCTTGGAACTATAGATCAGTAGGTAAGTTACTTGAGAAGGTTCTGCGGGATAAGATGTACATGTATTTAGAAAGACAGGATTTGATTAGGAATAGTAAGTGTGGCTTTATGCGAGGAAGTTTATGCCTGACAATTTTCTTAAAGTAATTGGATAATGTGACCAGGAAGATTGACTTGGTTAGGGCAGTAGATGTCGAAACTTGTGGTGTTGGAAAAGTGCAGCAGGTCAGGCAGCATTCGAGGGCAGGAGAATCTATGTTTCGGACATAAGCCCTTCATCAGGAACGTCCAAGACATTGTTCCTCTGAAGCTGCCTGACCTGCTGCAAATTCTTCTGGAGCCCCTTGAGGTGCTCTTGGATATATTGGGTAAGGACCGTGAGATTTATCAACTTTCAAACATTCTAGTACGTCCAAAATCTCCTCTACTATGATATCGATTGCCCCTAAAATATCACTACTAACTTCCTCAAGTTCGCAAGTCATCATGTCTTTCTCCATGGTAAATATAGAGTACAAATATTCGTTAAGGACTTCAATCATCTCTAATAGTTCCACACATACTTGTCCACATTGGTCTTTGAGGTGTCCTATTTTCTCCCCAGTTATTGTTTTTTCTTTTAATATTTTTGGATTCATCCTAATTTTTCCAGTGCTACACGTTTCGACACTGATCTCCAGCATCTGCCGTACTCACTTTCTCCATGGGCGGTAGACTTAATCAATATGGATTTCAGTTACAAGCAGAAAAGAATGAAGCTTCTAAGCCCATGGAGCCTGATATACAATTACAGGAGGAGGCCAATAAGCCCCGAGGGTCTATAAAACTTTAACCAGATAATGCAGCACCAGTCTCCAGTTGCACAGCAACAGGATCAGTCTATTCAGCTACTTGAAGTCAGTAACACAGGAAAAGGAAGAGGCCACAAAGTGACTGGACTATGCGGAATACTGGAATAAAACCAAGCTACATAGCCCCTCAGACCTGCCCTTTCATTCAATAAGTCAGGGCTGATCTGCACTCGGCCGCAATTTCTCTTTCATGCCCAATTCTTTGTAGCCCTCGATTCTCTCTCGGGTCAAAATCCATTGACACCCACTCGCACCCCCTAAACATTTCAGTGATGTAGCCTCCCCTAACTGTCTGGTTCCGAACATCACTACCCCCGAGAGAAGAAAACACTCCCCACACATATACCTTGGCCTATTGACATGTATAGAAGATATGAACACAGCGTAAAATGACTGGCCCTGATATCAAGACAGGATTTGATAAAGCAAGATGTCAAGGAGACTGAACAAAATCGAACTTGATTGAAATCAGTTGTAAAATCCCTGCTGGTTGAATCATTCAGAAAACAATGGGGCTGGTGGACATCAATCCTCCCAGTCCCTGGATATCTCTGTGGGCAATCCTCAGGGTAGCTTCTTTGGCACAAACATCTTCAGCTGCTTCATCAATGTCTTTCCCTCTATCATACGATCAGAGTTGGAGATGTTCTGTGAAGATTATACAATGTTCAGAACAATAAGTCACCTCCTAAGGTACTAAAGTATCAAATCTGGACAACATTCAAGCCTGTTCTGTTAATGTATCGGTAACATGAATCAAAAGCACTGCTGGGCACTAAACATTTCCACGGTTAAAAGAAAGAGGAACCACTTCAGCATCTCTAGCTGGTTTCACAGTAATATAAGAAAGCCATTCAACCCATCAGATCTATTGGATAACAAGAGGCGCAATGGGTTCACTCACTCCTGCCTGTTACACAAGAAGACAATTAAAAAAAAAACAGCAGGTGTTGGAATCCAAAATACACACGCAGGAAGCATCAAGACTTTGAGAAGTGAATGCCTTGGATATAATCCTTCGTTAGGATTGTGGTTGGGAGTAAGGGGGTCTATAGATAAAGGGGTGGGTGAGGAAGGAGGGGGCAGAGTGGCGAGGTGGGAATAAGTGAGCACAGATAAAGGGTATCAAGCGGGTTGGTGATGGGAGTGCTGAATCTAGTTGGTAGCAGGACAAAAGATTGCTCAGAGGAATGGAAGGCAGGGGAGGGCTTGGGAAGGGAGTCGGGGGGATTGGAAGGGAGGTTATTTAAAATTGGAGAATTCGAATGTTGAGTCCCCGGGGTGTCGGTTGCACACGTGACAGATGAGATCTTGTTCCTCCAAATTATGATTTGGTTCATTGTGGCAATGGAGGAGGCCAAGAATGGCCATGTTGGAAAGGGATTGGGAAAGAGAATTGACATAGGAACTGACAACTAACGACCCTTTCTTTCAGCTTCCAACCAAATTCATCCTTCCCATCGCCCAACCAGGTTGCACCTAGCACTTGTGTCCACATATCCATAACTCGCCAACTCCCTGATCTCCCCATCCTAACCACTCCCTTCCCTCTTTATCTGCAGCTCCCCCACACCCCCTACCCCTGTTCTGAAGAATGGTTATATCTGAAATGTTGACTTTCCCAGCTCATGATGTTGCTTGGCTTGCTATTTTCTTCCAGCCTTCTGTTTGTCTCCTATAACTCAGGAAGATAGAGTCTAGTCAGCACAATGTGCTGGTAGGCAGGTACCACGGGCTGCCTACTGAAGTCCTTGAACCTCTGCCCTCGCGCCAGGAGGAATTCATTCAGTTCCTTGAGACACTGACACATGAACAAAAGAGGCCATTCAGCCCCTCCAAACTGTTAGACTGAAATAGGAGGATGTCATTGTTGCTGCAACATGACAAACCTATGAGGCATAAACTGCAAAGACAGACTGCTCCATGTTGTTCCTCCTGGCTCCATTGCTAAAGGTACACACGTGTTATGTTAACGTGGTTTGCTGACCATGAGGAGGGAAAGTGATTGGTTTGTGTCAAGTACCAAGGAGGCATCTTCCATCTCCGAGATGTTATAGACTTTGCTAGACTACTCAAAACATTTTTAAGCAGGCAGCCCAGAGCATACCTTTGCAATTTGTTTCGGTAAGCGTACAATGAAAATTAGCCGGAGTATTTTAGCTAGGTTGACTACCAGATTTTAAAACAGACAAAATCTTTATTCATAAAATTACACAATGCAACACAAACAACAGAATAAAGGATCATGACAGAATTAAACCAATTCAGCTAGACTTAATATGCTGTTCCGAATGTACACAACTGTCCCAATAGGCAAACTCCCAATATAAATCAGTACAAATGGAACACATACTTCCAGGTTGAAGTTGAAGGTCAGAAAAGAGAGAGAATTTCCACACAGCTCCCAGTTGAACTTCCTAGTTCAAAACTCAACTGCAAACAGCTCAGCTCAGCTCAGCTTGTTCAGCTAAAATAGCTCATCACTCTCCGTTCATTATACTGGTCACTTATAAAGGATGACCACTTTGGCCTGAAGTCTCATTTATTTCCATATAAACAAAAGGTCTCTGAAAATCCTTTTCATCTCTGTACCAAACCAGACAGATCTGAGCTTGGCCTCGTTTTATTGTCCCTCTGAAAAAAAACAAGGGCAGAGTCTCCTTGATACTGGATTAGTGGTGCTGGAAGAGCACAGCAGTTCAGGTAGCATCCAACGAGCAGCGAAATCGACGTTTCGGGCAAAAGCCCTTCTCTCCTTGAGTCAAGGAACAGCTTTTTGACAAAAAAGGGACTAGCTTTGTGACATGTCTCCCCTCCCTTAAAAAAAGAACTATCAATGCTAAAAGATGGCTGCATTTTTAACCCTTCAAACCCAGTTAGTAGTCTCAAAACTGGTAGCTAAACTATACTAACTGTAAACATTGAGACATGCACAAACCCATGCAAATTCAGGTCGCGGTACACCCACCACTGCACACCTCCATATCTCATTCGATTCTCAATAACTCATCAGTTTTCATGTTTTCATGATCTGCCACATGCGCAATGGTCAGATTGAATGGCTGCAACAACAAGCTCCATCTAAATAAACAGTCTGACATTTTTGTCCTTAATATTTTCCACAAATGTCAATGTGTTGTGATCAGAGTACACGATTGTCTCAGATGCATTGCTGGTAATATAAACACAGTTATGGTGTAATGCCAACACCAACTTTAAAGTCTCTTTCTCCACTGTTGAACATTTCTGTGGATGAACGTTCGACTTCCCAAAAAAATACCCGATAGGTCTTTCTATTCCCTCATCATCCTCCTGCAGGAACACCAGACCAATGCCCACATCACTGGCATCGATAGCCACCTTGAAAGGCTTCGGGTAATCTAGTGTAGCTAATACTGGGGCCAGTGTTAACACAGTCTTTAGGCTGTAAAATGCCTTTTGACAGTCCTCTCTCCACTGAGAGTTCTTGCACTTGACAATTTGGTGAGTGGAGCAGCCGCACTGTTTAAAGTTTGGCACAAACTTTCGGTAACATCCACTCAATCCCAGGAACTGTAGTACTGCATATTTCTTTTTGTTGACGATGTGAAACATTCCACAACTACTTTCGTTATCGTATCTCATGGGGCCATTTGTCCATGTCCGATAACATGACCCAGGAACGTGACTTGGGCTTTCTCAAATTCACTTTTAGCTGGGTTTACCACCAAGCCTGCCTTCTGAAGTTGATCGCACAAGTCTGATAAATGGTTTAAATGTTCCTTCCATGAGTGACTAAAAACCACCAGATCATTAACATACACTAACACCGTTGGGTGATCCGGCAATGACCTTATTATCAGCCTCTGAAATGTGACTGGATTGTTTTTCACACCAAATGCCACAACGTTTAACTGATATAGTCCATTTGTCGTTATGAAAGCCCTGAAATTGCCTTTGTTCTCTCTGACAGAGGTCCTTGTCAGTAGCCTCTGAGCAAGTCCAACTTAGAAATGTAAGTAGCTTCTCCTACTTTTTCGTCAAAGTTCTCCAAACATGGAATTGGATATGCATCAGTCTTTGTAACGGTGTTGACTTTGTGATAGTTCCACACATGACCGTTGGGTGCCATCTGGCTTTGGCACCATGACTATATGTGAGCTCCAGTCACTGGAACTCACTTCGATTATGCCATCTTGGAGCATTCACTCTATCTCCTTCTGAACCTGTGCCAATTTTGGAGGGTCATACCTGTAAAGATGTTGCTTAATCAGAACAGCGTCTCCTGCATCTTTATCATGCACAATTATGTTTGTACTTCTCAATTTATTTCCTCATATCTCTCCATAAGATTGTGATAACTCTTTCAGGTCACTTTGCTTTTCTTGTGGAAGGTAATTCAATAATTTATCCCAGTTTTTTACAACTTTCTCGTTCAATTTGATTTGAGGAATGTCCAATTCAGAATCCTCTGAACTTGGTTCTTCCTTCTGTGCTTTAATTATTAAAACCTTCTCCTCTTGCTTTCCTTCCCTATCAAAATATCTTTTGAGCATATTCATATGACACACAATGTGAGATTTCTTTCTGTCTGGAGCCCATACCAAGTAGTTCACCTCATTACATTTGTTCCCAATTTGATATGGTACACTAACATTTGGCTTTAAAGGCTCACCTGTTACTGGAAGTAACATCAAGACCATATTCTCAATTGCAAAATTGCGAATTTGTGATTTCTGATCCACTTCCTGTCTAATTGCATTCTGTGATACTTTTCAATGCTGTCTACCCAACTCCCCTGCTCTATTTAATCGTTCCCTAAAAATTGACACATCGTTAAAATGGGTGGTCTCTGAATTCTGACTTATTAATATCTCCTTAACCAATGTTAATGGCCCTTTTTACTTCATGCCTACAAATTAATTCAAATAGACTGAATTTGTTTGATTCATTCTGTGCGTCTCTGATGACAAATAGTTCAAAAGGAATTTCCTTTTCACAATCATCTGGATAACCCTGACCTTAAACCTTCAACATGGTCTTCAGTTTTTGATGCCGTCTCTCTCATGCTCCCTGTGAATCCGAATAGTACGCAGTATATTTGAATTGCTTTATTCCCAAGTTATCCATCACCTCCTTGAATAGTTCAGTTGTGAGGTTTGATCTGTCTGGATCTCTATTGGTAGTCCGTATCTAGTAAAAACATTAAGTATTTTTTTCTACAACTCTTTTAGCTGTGATGCTGCATAATGGGATTGCCTCTGGAAATCTAGTCGACACATCCATTATTGTTAATAAATACTTATTCCCACTTTGCGTTTGACGTAGGGGCCGACGCAATTTATCAAGACTCTTCTGAAAGGTTCCTCAAATGCTGGAATATGTATTGAAATTGCAGGTCTTATTACTGCCTGTGTGACATGTTTGAGATTCTGGCAAAATTCAACTACATCTTTGTGTAGTACAGGCCAGTGAAAATATCTTTGTACTTCAGCCTGTATTGTCCTCTCCGCGAAATGATCTCCAAGTGGTAGCTCATATGCCACTCGCAGCATCCTCCTTTCTATACCCAACAGGCAAAACAATTTGGTGAATTTCTGTCCACGTCTGATCTGTTACAATATGTGGAGGAAGTGAGGATTGCAGATGCTGGAGATCAGAGGTGAAAATGTGTTGCTGGAAAAGCGCAGCAGGTCAGGCAGCATCCAAGGAGCAGGAGAATCGACGTTTCAGCTCATTATTTCCAAAACAAAACGTTGATAGCATTAAATATAACATGCTTTCCGTGATACAAGTCTTCACATTTGGACAAATACGTAGATCGGAAAGATTTAGAAGGATATGGACCAAGCGCAGAGAAATGGGGTTAGCATGGATGGACATTTTGGTCAGAATGAACTAGTTTGGGCTAAAGGGCCTGTCTCCTTGCTATAGGATTCTATGACTCTATGTTCATTTGCAGAGTTCTGTAGATCCCCCATGTTAGTTGAGAGAGAGCTACAGGTTCTGAATGAATTGTCATGGTCTCGATATGCAGTTGGTGTGTGACACTGCACTGAACGTCATGTTGTTCACAACCTGTCAGCAGCCACATTCTGACAGAGTTTGGCATTCCCACCAGCTTCTGACCTCCATACAGGACACTATCCTGTCTTCTCTGTCACAAACCAATCCTTTTTTTGCTAAAAGCTGTTCATTGGCTCAAGGAGACACTGTCCTTGATGTTTTCGGAGGGGCAATAAATGGGACAGGCTCCGATCAGTCTGGTTTTGTACTGACATGAAAAGGATTTTCAGAGGCCTTTTATTTATATGTAAACAGACGAAACTTCAGGCCAAAGTAGTTATGCTTTAGAAGTGACCTGTATAATGATTGGGGAGTGGTCAGCTCTTTTAGCTAAGCTAGCTGAGTTGAGCTGAGCTGAGCAGTTTTCAGTTGAGTCTTGAACTGGAAGTTCAACAGGTTAGAATAGTAATGGCTCTTTCAGTCGCCAAACGTTTCCTGGGTGTGAATGCAGTGACTTTGGAAATTTTACAAAAAGTGAATAAGACCAATCCGTCCATGCCGACCTGATATCCCAACCAAATCTAGTCCCACCTGCCAGAACCCGGCTGCTCCGTATGAATTCTGTTAGTGACTCATGCCCATGCACATACAGGTCCATTTCACCAAGAGCACTTCCCATCATCTCGCCTTCTCATAAATACAAAATGAGAAGGATGGTATGTTTTGCCAAATCATTTATTTGCCTTATGACACAAAGTCACACCAACAACAACACCACTATTGCCATTCGAGTTGATTGGTGATGTTGAGGAGGCGATGGCCGAGCTCTTTTATCTCCGGAATATTAATCCAAGGAATCAGGTAATGACACAGACCCCGGATCTGAACCCCACCATGTCAAATGTTGGAATTTGAATTCAATAAAATATCAGGAGTTAAGAATCAAACGAAACAATGAAACCATTGTCGAAAGTCCTAGCGCACCCTTATGCCCTTCAGGGACGGACATCTACCATCTTCACCTCGTCGGGCTTACATGTGACTCCAGACCCACAGCAATGTGGTTAACTTTAGGTTGCAGTTTGAAATGGCCAAGCCAGTCACTCAGTTATATCACTCATTTCAAAGCCTCAAAGAGATGAAACGCATGGACCTCAGCACTGACTCCTTACAAGCCCACAGACTGCAGTGGGTCAGGAAGGCAGCTCACCAACACCTTCTCAAGGACAATGGGGAAAGGGGATTAAATCCTGTCCCAGCATCCCACTATTGAATGAAGGAAGATGATCACACTCAGGGAAGAGAGAAAAATCTGCATAAATCACTTTGACCAGGGACCATGTATACCTTACATGGCCATGATTTTCAGAAGTATGGGAACAGGAGAAAAATAAATAAGATTAATCTCATTTTTAAATTTCCATCTCTGCTAATCATCAACAATCCCTTTGTTTGCTTCTTTCTCTCTATCTCTCTCTTTTTCCATCTATTCAACTCAGTCCTTCTCCCCTTCAAAACTGATGTCACAGTCACCAACTATTTCCCAACTGTGTTCAGTTCTGAACTATGGTCATTAGAATCGAATTGCCAATTATGTTTTTCTCTTGACCCGACGCTGCCAAATCTGTTCAGTTTCTCTGGCATTTTTCGTTCTTTATTGTTTCTGAACTATTGCATCATTCTTTGTTGTATTTAATCTTTAATTTTGTTATTACTTGGAATGTCTGCATCGCTGACAGGGGCAGCATTGTTCACCTTACCAAATGCCCTTTACTGTGAGGACATTCTATCAGGCAGTACAGAACCAAGCACATTGCTGTGGGTCTGATATCAGTCTTACGCCAGACCAGGTAATGATGCTAGTTTTCTTTACCAAAGGACATTAGTGAAATAGATAAACACATTGACAAAATGCTGGGGATGTTATGGTTGTTATTCGTGAAACTTGCTTTTATTTTCAATTCCTGTCATTTGAATTTACTTTCTGACATCATCTGTGGTAGCATGTGGAAGAGTGTCCTTCTCTGCAATAACCTGTGCCTCTGAATTACATTTCTTCCGACATTACTGCTCTGCAACAGTGTTCCTGTAATTAAGTTACTTTAGAGACAAGAACTAGGTTGTGATCAAAATATTTGCAACTGAAAGTGTGCTTACAGGAGAGGTGGAACCATAACATCTGAACTTTACCAAGGCATAAATAATCGTTCATTAAGTGTCAGCATTAATGCCATGATGGTGCTTGGGGATGTAATCGAGCTGGTAGTGGATAGGTTTGGTGATGGACAGAATACCGAGACGCAAATGAATTCAGGGAAAAAAGGTACTTCGGTATTCTGAACAGTCTCATTCTCAGATGCTTGTGAGGGCAGGGGTGTGGGCGGTTCTGAAATTTGTGGGGAATGAATGGAATTTGCATTTGAAACTGAAGACAATATTTTCCGTCTTTGCCAAATATAGATAAAAGAAATAGCAAAAAAGTTTGACTTGGTTAAAGAGATTAATAAATGGATAGAGATAAAGAAACTTACCAGGAACACCAACAATAGCGAGGATAGGATAGTAACCCGCCTGGATAATCATCAGTGCACCTAATATCCGATATGGTGTGTTGACCAAGACCAGGAAAAAAAGAAAAGACCCGAGGATAAACTCCTGTCCATTTTTGCAGCTTTCCAGTCTAATGTTCTCAGATTCTGATCAATTAATGGATCATTCCAGTCTATTCTCAGATGTTTATCTCTCCTTTTCCTGTCTCTGCAGCTGCTGATCCCTGTGAGTGTTGGAGTTGATGCATCTGCTGTTATAATGGCATAAAGCATTGCAAGAAGCCCCTTACCAACAGGATACCATCCCAAGGCATCATGAAACCATGAAGTCCGGCATCAATTACAGTCACCAAACAAACAGATCCAGTTAACACCTTTCAGTATGGGTCCTTCAGTTCACAAAAACAACTGGACTGGATTGATTGTTGGCATCGCTGACTATTGGTCAAATCACCAATTGCTCTCGTGAAGTTAGTTGTGAGAGAGAATAGTGGATGTTTTCTTATCCCAGGCTAGACGATTCTGCTCCGTTGTCCGCTTTCAATACTGTAACCGCCTGAATCTCCCACTATCACCACCCTCAAAAACCACAATCTAGATGTTGTTACCATGCCGATCTCTCCTCGACTAGTACAGGCACCAGCCAATATAATTACAGTGGATATATTTGCACTCCAATACACAGAAAATGTACATTTGCCTGGGCATTCCTTTAATTGATCTAATGAGGCACTTTTGTATCTCCAATACTCAATGTGCTTCAGCACTTTTTTTATATAAACTCACAAGCACTTTAACACACTTTATTGACTTCATTGTTTGAATTCAGCCCAAAGCCAAATGTAGCATGTTGTCACAAAGCCGGTCCTTTTACAAGGTTATGTTATCCTTGATTTTTCTTCTTCAGAGAAGTTCTAAACGACCTAAGACTCCAATATGTCTGAATTTTAAACGGTTCATTTGGGGTCATTTTGTTTATATCTAATCAGGCAGAACGCTTTCAAGTCTTTAAATAAAAACTTGTATAATCAAGAGGACGTGGCCAACTCTCTAGCTGGGAAGATTGGTTCAGTTTGGGGATAGTTGAGTCAGGGTGACTGTTGAAATTGGACGCTCTCCCCTTCCTTCTGTCCTTCCGATCTCATAACCTGTAAGCTTTTTGTATCAGATTTACTGTTTGTGATAAAGCATTTGTTTATTGGGATTGTTGCAAGTATTTTGGAATGACATCCTAAACTCGGGATACCCTCTCGGTTGGATATGATAAGTTAGTTGGGTATTCTAGTTTCAATTCATGTGCTTCATTCCGTAATTTGGTGAATAAAGACTGTTTGTTTAAAACTCATCAGTCTGACCAGCTAATTCACTCTGTTAATACCCACTTTCTACTAACATTCAACAAATACCAAAGTTACGTCTGGTACACCTGCTTAAAAATGTTTTGAGGGGTCGGGCCTGGTCCATAACAGTTTGGGGGGACTTTGCGGAATTAAGACAGCGAGTGGCAGGTGTTAGTGTCTCTTTGTTCGTGTGTGGGTTTGGTGAGTAAACAGAGCTTCAGATAGCAATAACTCCTACAGTCACAAAGGATGTTTTGGAGATGGGAGAATCGACCTCGGGAGTTTCACAAAATGCACGTAAGTCCAAGCTGCGGGAATTAGTAGACAAAATAGAGTTGAAGCTACCTCATAATGTGAGGAAAGATGAGATAATTGCAGCAATAGTTCAGCATTCCAATTTGCTGAGAAGTCCATTGGGGTCTGTAGAAATGACTAAACTTCAATCGCAAATAAAGCAGCTTGAGTCAGAAGCTGAAATGAAGCAGTTTGCGTTACAACTAAAATTAAAAGAGAAACAAAGAGAACGAATTGGTTTTATCCAGGAAAGAGAAAAAAAAACCGAATGGCTTTAGCAGGAGAGAAACAAAAAGAGAGAGCGTTTGAGCTTCAGAGATGGACACTGAGAGTGGAAAGTCAGCTGAAAACGATGGAGATGAAGGCTGACAGTAAGCTTAGTTTGGAACAGCATGAGGATTAGCAAACCCATCGTAGTCAAAAGCCTGGTGAGACACTTTTTAAGTATATTCACTCCTTGCCTAAATTTGATGAGTAGGATATGGAAATATTTTGCATCTCATTTGAAGAAGTGCCTAAACAATTGCAGTGGCCAGTGGCCATGTGGGTTTTGTTGATCCAAATGAAACCTGTAGCTAGAGCTAGTGAGGTATCCGCAACAATATCAGAGGAGGGACCTGGTGAGTATGAGGAGGTGAAGAAAGTGCATATGAGCTTGTGCCAGAAGCCTATAGACAACATTTCAGGAATCTTAACAGTGACCCTGGTCAAACCTATATTGAGTTTGAAAGGGTCAAAGAAAGTAATTTTGAGAAATGGATAAGAACTTTAAAAATCGAGCAAATCTATGATGCACTTAGAGAGACAGTTATTTTGGAGGAATTGAAAGATTCATTGCCTGAAGTAGTGCAAACTCTTGTGTAAGAGCAGAGAGTTAAAACAGCAAGGTTAGCAGATGAAGAGGCAGATAATGATGAATTGTTCCATAAAACATATTTTGGCTTCCAGAATCAATTTCAGTTCATGAGGGATAGAGAAATCCTCACGTGGAAATGGATATGTAGATCTCAGTGAAGTGGGCGGCACGGTGGCACAGTGGTTAGCACTGCTGCTTCACAGCGCCAGAGACCCGGGTTCAATTCCCGCCTCAGGCAACTGACTGTGTGGAGTTTGCACGTTCTCCCCGTGTCTGCGTGGGTTTCCTCCGGGTGCTCCGGGTCCAAAGATGTGCAGGTCAGGTGAATTGGCCATGCTAAATTGCCCGTAGTGTTAGGTAAGGGGTCGATGTAGATGTAGGGGTATGGGTGGGTAGGCTTCGGCGGGGTGGTGTGGACTTGTTGGGCCGAAGGGCCTGTTTCCACACTGTAAGTAATCTAATCTAATCTAATCTAATCTAATCACTTCCCACAGGGTAACAAGGAAACCCTTGAAGGTGACAAAGAAGCAAAAAAGCTCTGGTGTTTTCGTTGCAATCAATTAGGTCACAGGAAATCACTCTGTTGATGGGCTAGGGGGACAAAAACAGATGTCGGAAAACAGGATAAGCCTGGGAGTTTTATTGGAGCAGTAACAGAAAGCACATTGGAGGCTAGAAAGCTGCATCAGAATATACAAGTTGATCTGAGGTTGGTCAAGGAGGAAGTGCCAGATCTGCTTATAAAATATACCCGCAAAGGGAAAGTGTATTCACATAGGTCAGGAGTAGCAGATAAAGAGGATGCACTATTTAGAGACACAGGATCCTCTCAGTCTATGATGCTGAAAGATGTGAAGGTATGTATTTCTGAAGGACTATTTCGAGAAAAGGTACTGCTAAAGTGAATTCATGTGAGACAAAAAGCGCACATTTATGTAAAGCGGGGTTACAGTCCAGTAAAGTGGGGAGAAATTGTGGTGGGAGTATTGGACAAAGTTTCATCTCCAGGAATACGATTTGTCCTTGAAAAGTATATAGCTGATTCATCTGTAGAAGTGCTGCCTGCTCTGGTTGAAAAGCCAATGGAGTCACAGGCAACTGAAGCAAAGCAGGAGCCTTATCCTGGAATCTTTCCTGATTGTGGGACAGGAAACAGGAGAGATCATAAATGTAAAGACGAGGAAGCTGAAGTGGCATTGGCAGAGACGTTGTTTCATCAGATAGTTGAAACAAAACAAGAGTAAATATATGATTATGGAAATATGTTTAGCTCAGCTAAACTAATTGAGTTACAGCATTAAAATGAAAATTTAAAGCAGTTAGGTCCCATGGAATCCAGGGAAATTTAACCAATTGGATGCAAAATTGTCTTGAAGGTAACGGATTATTTTCCATACTGGAGGCCTGTGGCCAGTGGTGTGCTGAAAGAATCAGTGTTGAGCTTGCTGCTTTTCATCACGTATATACACAACTTGGATGTGAATATCAGAGGCATGATTAGTAAATTTACCGATAAGAGCAAAATGTGGTGCAGTGGACAGTGAGGAAGATTATCTCAGAGTACAAGAGCACACATGGAAGCGGGTGTAATTAGACATTGAACATATATCTGGATAGATACATAGATAAGAATGGTTCAGAGGTATATTGGCAAAATGCTGGCAAATGGGACGAGATCAGATTAGGATGTCTGGTCAGCATGGACAATCTGGACGAAAGTGTCTGTTTCTGTGGGGTCTGACTCATTGATTCGATAAGATGGATTAGGAAAAGTTCTAAAGGCCTTTCGAGTGGAATTTATCTTCCCCAAAAGATTGTGGTGCTGCTTTGTTTACATTTATTCAAAGATGTATTAGTTAAGTATGTGTCCATGAAGTGAGTCATGGATAATTGGATACAGATAGGAAAGTGGGGCTGAGACCACAACCTGATCAGCCACAATCTTAGTGCCTGGTGGAGAAGGCTCACAGTGTGTAATGACCCACTACTGTTCCCCAGTCCCATGTTTCTGTGTTCCATTCAGCCCCTGAAACCTGCTAGACAAGAGCACTGGGAGGCCACGTACTGCTATCACCTCGTGCACAGAAACAGAGGAAACTATTCAGTCCCTCAATACTTTCCCACACGGTTTAGGTGATTTGAAAAATTGGAAAACCCAGACTGGGTATCAAAGAGGCCCCTCATCTCTCTTTTTCAGTGATTCCCCATCCTGCAAAATGTGTTCCATTTGTTGGTCACATTATCGAACCAGGTTTACTGTGAATACAGCTCAGACACATCACCGAGAGATGGCTCAGAAAATCCTCTGGACTCCCTGACTATAACATTCAATAACCAAACTTCCAGGAAAATAACACCTGTAACTTTCCAATAATAGAATGTGAAAACGTACAAACAGAAGCAAGTCGTTCGCTCCCTACCCCCACCCCTCAAGATTACCTTGCCCTTCAGTAAGATCATGGCTGATCTTCTCTCGGTCTCAAGTCCTCTTTCATGCCTAAATATTTATAGCACTCAACTGTCTGACAGGTCAAAATCCATCTAAAGCCTCTTTAAATACTTTCGTAGAACAGAGAACATAGGACATTACAGCACAGTACAGGCCCTTCGGTCCTTGATGTTGTGCTGATCTTTTATCCTTCTCTAAGATCAGACTCATCGACATACTTTCGTGCATTATCTTTCATGTGCCTATCCAAGTATCTCTTAAATGTCCCTCAGGTATCTAACTCGACTAACATTGCTGGCAGTGCATTCCACACACCCAACACTCTCTGTGTAAAGAACCGAACTTAGACATCTCCCCGAAACCATCCTCCAATCACTTTCTGCTGGGGGAAAAGGTATCTGGCTATTCACTCTATCAATGCCTCTCATCATCTTGTACACCTGTATCCAACCATCTCTCATCCTGCTTCACTCCAATGAGAAAGGCCCTAACTCCCTCAATCTTTCTTCATAAGACCTGATCTCCAGTCCAGTCAGCATCCTGGCAAGTTCCCTCTGCATCCTCTCTAAAGCTTTCTCTTCCTTCCTAGAATGAGGTGACCAGAACTGAGCACAATATTCCAAGTGTGGTCTAGCCAAGGCGCGATAGAGCTGCAGCATAACCTCGCGGCTCTTAAACTCAATCCCCTGCTAATCAAAACTAAAGTACTATATGCCTTCTTAACAACCCCATCACAATTTGAGTAGCAAACGTAAGGGATCTATGGACATGGATCCCAAGATCCATCTGTTCCTCCACACTGCCAACAACTCTGCCTTTAACACTGTATTCTGCATTCACATTCGAGCTTGCAAAGTGAATCACTTCACACTTTTCCAGGTTGAACTCTATCTGCCACTTCTCAGCCCAGTTCTGCATCCTGTGAATGCCCCATTGCAACCGACAACAGCCCTCCACACTATGTACCACTCCACAAACCTTCGTGTCATTGGTAAACTTACTAACCCATCCTTCCGCTTCTTCATCCAAGTAATTTATAAAAATCACAACAAGCAGCGGTCCCACAACCGATCCCTGCAGGACACCACTGGTCCCTTTCAGTGATCTAGCTTCCTTAACTCTCTGTGTAAGAAAATTCCAGACAATCACGTCCTTCTGTTTGAAGAAATCACTCGCTACTTCTACACCATGACCTATTGATATGAACAAAAGAGGAAACACAGGGGCTCAGGTGAGAGAAACCTGCCCTGTACTCAAGGCAGTATTAGTCTGAGAATGGCATCAAGGAGCCTGAGCAAAATCACAAAAATGAGAATCAATTGTGATCTCTCCACTGCTCGGAGTTATTCACAGCACAAGGGAAGGTGATTATTATCAGTGGGCATCAATCATCTCAGCCATGGCGTATCTCTGCAGGAGATTCTCTGGGTATCTCCCTCAGCCCAGGCATCTCCAGTTGGCCAGTGGGCAATCCCTGCAGTGTGGAAGCAGGCCATTCAGTCCATTGAGTTCACACCGATCTGAAGTGGAGATATTCACTGAAGACTACACAATGTTCAGAAAAAAATTCAGCATTCAGATTCTGAAGCCATCTGTGACCATGTGCGACAAGACGCAAACAACATTTAAACTTGTGCTGTTAAAGTCTGGGTAACATTCACGTAACAGACAAAACGCATTTCCCTAGACAAATAAAAAGCTCATTCGGTACCTCAATCTGGGTTCACAAGAATATAGGGAAGTCATTCAGCTCATCAAAACGACTGGGCAAGAAAAGGGATAGCCCAATCAGTCCCTCCTGCCTATTCCATAGGAAGACAAGGCTCACTCCCATGCATCATTTACATGGGGTCAGAAAGAGACCATTTCATTCAGCTTCTTCGGTCACTGACACAGGAAGAGGAAGGTGTCAAAGATGCTCCAATATCACAAACAAATGGTGCATTGGCTGCAGAGATAGACTGCTATAACTTGTTCCACATTGCTAAATTACTCATAGTACATATGTGTTAATTTAAAATGGTTTTCTGGCAGTGAGAATGAAGACAACATTTTTACCCATTCACCAACGTGTTGTCCATTCCAAGAAGTTAGACCCATGGTATCTATGGAGGTCAGAAGCTGGTGGGGAATGGCCAACTGTTTCAGAATGAAGGTATTGCAGCTGCTGACAATGTAGCATTCAGTGCAGGGTCACTCAGCAACTGTACAGTAAAGTTCATTCAGAGTCTGTACTTCTCTGTCAATAGACATGGGCCTCTGCATAGGCACGGAAATGACTGGGAAACAAGCATCCAATGAGAAGGATAGAATCTTCAATCTATTCAGTTGCTTGGGACATAAAGAGTGTCCAATCATAACCATCAAGTTTCAACTTCTTATTCCCTCACAGTGCGACATATTACACACAAGTTTCTTCACTTTCTCCTCATGGTAACATCATGCCAGGGTTTAGTCTGGTGAAATCCCTTCGGACTGCATCGCTCACATTTCCAACCTGTGCACAATACCCTAAATAATCTCTAAACATAGCAATACCATTGGGAAAGATACATTTACTCAGGTACTTTAATCATTTTTGCAAGAAGAGCCACATATCATTTACTTCTTGCTGATTAAACATACTGTCAGTCATTTATGACCAAGCACATCCAGGTCTGTTTCAACAACAGCACTTCCCAACCTCTCACTATTTAATGATCATAAATGTGAATGATGATATTTGTTGTTCCCATCTGAAACATTTTATTTCTTCTGATCCTTCTGATACCCCAAAGTCTTCACTCTAGATAAAAACACAACTCTCTTCATTCTCTCGATTATCCAACTTTTAAGGCATTCAGTGTATTCCACCCCTACCTACCCAAGGGCGTGAACATTCTCTACTCACTGTATTCAACCATGTCAACGTCTGCTGAAAATGCAAATACTTCAATTCCATTGATTCTCAATTGTCGATGTCACAATGCACAACCTCCACAAAATCCAGCAGGTTCATCAAAGATCATTTCCATTTCCTGAATTTAGACTGACTCTACCAAATTATGACATTATTTTCCAATTGCCGAGTTCTCATATTCCTCACAAAAGGTTCCAATGTTTTTTTTCACAGCTGATACCAAGCTGTTTAGGTTCTGTTTGACACCTCCGTCATATTTTAAATACTTAGGTTTACAATAGCTGCTTTCCAGTCTGCAGGATCCTTTCCAAAAACAAACCAGCTTTGAAGAATAATCTATAATTCTTTTGTTTGCTCTAGTGCCACCTCCTCACTACTCTGGGATGTAGCTCATCTGATGTAGCAACGTACCGACCTTCAATTCAATGAGATTTTCTTATTAATTATTTTATTAATTCTAATTTCCTGCTGTTCCTCATTTTAACCAGTCACTCTTTTCCTAGCGATTCTGGAAGTTTGTTTCTGTACCTTCCTCAGGGAGATGGTCTCAATATATTGCACTCAGCAGACAGGTGACTTCTGTCAACCAGTGAATACATCGGAGGACTGCACTTCGGTGATGATGGATATGTTACTCACTCCTCCCCGGAAAGTTCCAGAATTAATCCAGCTAACTTCATGGTGAGCATCAGCATAGTCCCGTCACTGGTGTGAGGCTAAATGGTACACTGAAGGAGGGGACATAGCTCAGTGACCACCTCAATTTTGAAACAAACTGGTTTCATGCCTTACACCTAGTCCAGCTGAGACAAAAATCCCGGAAAATCCCAGGGAAGATAGTGCACTGTCCTGCTCCACCCTATTTATAGAGCTTCCCTTCTGTGGAGTCTCATGTCCATTTGTTTACCATGGGACCAAACTCTCTGCAAATGCAATGAAAAGAGTGGGGTTACCAGATCCAGCAGCTGACAATACAAACCTGAGATAAGCATCCACAGAAACTCCACTGATTTTCCAATGACAGGAACAAGTCAATTTCCCACACGCATGGTGCACACGTTCAGCGTTGAAATCTATTTCCACTCCGGAGTTTCTCCTCTCTTCCTGGCTGAGAAAGCCGTTGCATCCCCGCACAGTCCCACAGTAACAGTTTCTCTCTCCAAAGAAGCATTTGACAATGTAACATTACCTTTTTCTCTGTATTTCAGCAACTATAAGGGCAGCACCAGTATTGCCAATGGATTTGATCATCACACTCAGAGAAGAGAGGTAGAGGGAACCTAACTCGCTTTAAACAGGGACATATCTAAATGGGCGTGATATTCAGGAATATGGGAAATGGGGAAATGTGAAAATAACTTGCCATTTTGTTTTCCTTTCAGTTCATCATCAGCAATCCCTTTGCTCACTTTTCATTTCTTTTCCTCTCTTTTTCTGGCCATTTCTCTCTCCATTCTATTTAAACCGAGCTCCCACTCTCTCCCACCCAACCATCCCTGATTCCAGGATAAATAATATTATTTCCCAGTTTGCTTTCAGTTGTGAAGCAGGGTAACTGGACTCAAACCGTTATCTGCGTTTCTCCTGACAGAGGCTGCCATACCTGCTTAGATTCTCCAACACTTTCAGACGCCAGAGAGTTTTATTTTCAATCTCTAGCACCCACCGTTCCTTGGTTTATTTCACCTTTAATGTTGTTGTTTTCCGGGATGCCAGCATCATGGGCAAAGGCAGCATTTGTTGTCCATCACTAATTGTCCTTGAGCACGCGGCCACTTGTCAAGACAAAATGGAGCCAACAATTTTGTTGTGGATCTGAAGTCACACTGAGTTCAGACTGGGCAATAATGTTAAGTTTCTTCACCAAAGACTATCAGTGAAATAATAAAAATAAATCCTGATGGTTTCTGGTTTCCATGAGTGAAATTAGGTTTCATTCCAATTTTTGCCATTCGAATTAAGCTCTGACACCGTCCGTGGTAGGATTTTAAACACTGCCTTCGAAGCACAACCCTTTCCTCTGAATTACGTGTCAGTTACATTATCACTCTGATACAGAGTCCTTATTGCCTAGTCCGTATTCCCTAGCCCCTGCCAGAGAGAGATGGCGAGGAAATCAGTTTAGCTACCAACAACCAAAAGGATTTTGGAGAAAAAAAAATGGGAGTTTTAGGGACAATTTCATGTAAGGTCATATATTTCAGAATGCTGAAATGAAGACATTTCGACAGCAACATGAGCCAGTATTCCCAGGAATGATAGCTGAAGGGGATATTGGTGTCAGTACAGATGATGGAGAGTTTTGGATGAGCATTTGTTCTGCAACTTTGTAACTGGGTGTGGGGTCAGCAGAGTCTTCGTTTCATTGGGCTGCATCTAACAATAATTTGCTTCAGTGACAATTTTATTAATTGTGACAGAGGGATTGTCTGTACGAGGCTAAGCTAGTTTCTTGGTGCTATCTTATCAAACTCACCTCATTAATTATCCACTCAATCTCATAGCATTCCTCTCACTCAATGCCAGCCCGTTTCTTCAACCCATCATGGCTGGAGGGACTCAACATTGCACTGAAGCCCCTGGATACTCCGTGATCACTGGCATTTATCCCATCTTTCAAAGGTCAATGGGCACACTGTTGAACTTTCTCAGTTTGGAGCGATCCCGCGCATGGCAGATAAGGGGAATTAACATGACGATTTTACATCTCTCTCTCTCTCTCTCTCTCTATACATAGGTACTTATTTTATATACAATCACAATTATTAATTCTGGCTATTTCACTTTGTCTCACTTTATAGTATTCAGCCAAAAACTGCTTCTAAACACTTGTCCCGTTCTGAAATAAAATTTCTTATTTAGAACGTTTTATCCTCAACTGTTATCTTGAACGTTATTTGAAATGTACCACTTTCTTTGTTATGAAGTTTCTTTTTCACTTTATCTGTGACTGTTTCTGTCCATAACAATCACACAGTCTCCCACTTAGTTGGCTGGACGGCTGGTTTGTGATGCTGAGGGAGGCCAGCAGCGTGGGTTCAATTCCCCACACGGACAGAGGTTACCATGAAGAGGACGCTTTCTTAACAATGGGCAATATAGCATAGCCAATCTACTCTGAGCTGCCACCTTTGTACTCTGGGAGGAAACTGGAGCATTGGGAGGGAACCCATACAAATACGTGGAGAATGTTCAAATTCACCTGAGTTTGGAATTGAACCCAGCTCCTTGGTGATCTGAGGCAGCAGTGCTGACCACATATCCATCATACTCCTCAGTTAGTTCTATTAATTACTTGTAGCTGACTAATGAAATCTAACTGACTTGTTCTGATAATTGAACCTGACCCAGTCTTAGACCTTTATCTTCGGCTATATCACCAACCTGGTTACATTTAAAATTTGTTGTGAGAAGTGAAGGAGTGGGACTAGAAATTGAAACAGTGACATCCTCCAACCTCAGTCAGAACTGGAGTGAAAAGAAATTCACAAAGTGGGAATTCATTCCAGTGGGAATTCTCTTTCCCAGAAGTTTGGGAGGGCTGATTCTTTATATTATATTGAGGCTGACTTTTTCTGATTTTCCATAGACAGGTGAATCAGGGATAATGGTGCAATGAGATGAAAGTGCAGCTGGGAATGCAATGGGATGAGCCATGTCCTTATTGACTGGTGGAATAGTGTCAAAGGGCCGAATGGCCCAGTCATGTCCATCAGCCCTATGTTCTGATGTTCCATTGAGCCCTTTGGTCCTGCAGTTTCGGAGCAGACTGTGGCCACTCAGATGGTTTGGTGCAGTTTGGGAAATGTACTTGGAAATTCCAGGCTGGGTCAGGAAGTCACACCCCCCACCACCCATCCCTGTTTCCAGGCTTCCCCTCTTTGTAACTTCTGCTCCAGATGTGGGTCATGTTACAGACCCAGATTCGCAGTGAATAAAGCCCCCATACATCATACAAGGTCAACTCAGACAAATCATCTGCTCTCCCTGAATGCAACATTTTACATCATGAAAATAACCAGTTATTTTCCAAAAGCATAAATAAGAACGTAAGAAAGTGGAACAGGAGCAGGCTATTTGGCCCCTCAAACCTTCTCTGCCATTCAATAAGAACATGGCTGATCTACTCCACGGCTAACTCCACTTTCCTGCTAACCATTTGCATTCCTCAACACGCTCAAATGTCACAAACCAATCAACCCCATCTGTAAATACATTCAGTGACCCAGCTTCCACAAACTTCTGGGTTAGGAAATTCCAGCCATTCACTACCTTCTGAAAGAAGACATTTCTTTATGTCTCAATTTGAAATTGATATTGCTTTTTCTGCATCTCCATCCCTGAGTTCCAGACTCTGCCCTGGTGTGGAATCACAGTCTGAATGCTTACATTGTCAAGCCCCCTCTGTATCTTGTCCGTTTCATTAATGTCACCCTCATTCATTTAAACCACAATGAAGAATCACCTCAGCATTTTTGATTTATTCAATGATTCTACCCTTTCATCCCAGGAACCAGTCTAGTGAACCAAC
Source organism: Chiloscyllium punctatum (assembly GCF_047496795.1). Lineage (NCBI taxonomy): Eukaryota > Metazoa > Chordata > Chondrichthyes > Orectolobiformes > Hemiscylliidae > Chiloscyllium > Chiloscyllium punctatum. Next base: position 27,221,856 of record NC_092748.1, on the reverse strand, counting down.
ATTTCTGCATCAGCATGCTGACGTTACGTTTCATACACAGGAACAGTCCAATCCGTTGTACTGCTCCTTTTTTGGGAGTCATCTCCATTAAATAACAGCCTGTCTTTTGGTTGTCAGTGTCATCCACAAACTCGGATGTATGTTGCACTCAGCTCCCGCCATCAGACTATCAGTATAGATTGGAAGCAGCTCTTGCCATCGACTGGTATTTGTGGTACTCCAGTAGATACAGTTTTTTCATAATGATCAATGAAGTCTGAATCTCCGATTTCTATGTGTTTCCCAATTGTCATTCGATGCTAATGCATTATCCGTCATACTATGAGCTTCTGACTTGTGTAAGAATCTTTATTTTGTGATATCTTGTGGAAAATCTATGGAAAGCCTCATGTTTAAAGAGAGTTTAAAGGGAGTTGAAGGGTTACTGTGGATTATATCTGCCTTAAATGCTGTTGGATTCGAATCTTATCAGATCAAGTGGATCGCTTGGAGAGACAGATAGAAGCGATGAGGAATTTGCAACAGCAACAGGATGTGATGGATGACAGTTATAGGAAGGGGGGAAAGTCTCAGATACAGTCACATAGATGGATTATCTCCAGGAAGGGTAAGAGAGGTAGGCACTTTGTGGATATACCCATTTCAAACAGGTATGCTGTTTTGGAAAATGTAGCGGGTGATGGATTCTCAGGGGAACGGAGCACGAACAGTCAATTTTCTGGTATTGAGACTGGCTGTAATGCCATGAGGGTTATGTCGGCTTCCAAGATGTCAAATGTGTAAGGGGATTCTGTGGTCCGAGGTACAGACAGACGTTTCTGTGGCCAGCAGAAAAAAAACCAAAATGGTGTGTTATTTCCCTGGTGCCAGGATGAAGGATGTCTCAGAGAGAGTGCAGGGCCACCAAGAGGTCATTACCACATTGGAACCAACGATACAGGAAGGGAAAAGATTGAGATTCTGAAGGGAGATTACAGAGAGTTAGGCAGAAATTTAAAAAGGAGGTCCTCAAGGGTAGTAATATCTGGATTACTCCCAGTGATAAGAGCGAGAGGGGGCAGGAATAGGAGGATAGAGCAGATGAATGCATGGCTGAGGAGCTAGTGTATGGGAGAAGGATTCATATTTTTGGATCATTGGAATCTCTTTTGGGGTAGAAGTGACCTGTACGTGAAGGACTGATTGCACCGAAATTGGAAGGGGACTAATATACTAGCAGGGAAATTTGCTAGAACTGCTTGGGAGGATTTAAAGTTGTGTATGGTGGGGGGGGGGGTTTGGGACCCAGGGAGACAGTGAGGAAAGAGATCGATCTGAGACTGGTACAGTTGAGAACAGAAGCGAGTCAGAATGTCAGTGCAGGCAGGGACAAGGTAGGACTAACAAATTAAACTGCATTTATTTCAATGCAAGGGGCCTAACAGGAAAGGCAGATGAACTGAGGGCATGGTCAGGAACATGGGACTGGGATATCATAGCAATAACAGAAACATGGCTCAGGAATGGGCAGGACTGGCAGCTTAATGTTCCAGGATACAAATGATACAGGAACGATGGAAACGGAGGCAAGAGAGGAGGGGGAGTGGCATTTTTAATAAGAGATACCATTGCAGTTGTGCTGAGGGAGGATATTCCTGGAAATACATCCAGGGATGTTATTTGGGTGCAATTGAAAAAAAGAAAGGGATGACCACCTTATTGGAACTGTATTACAGATCCCCTAACAGTCAGAGGGAAATTGAGAAACAAACTTGGAAGGAGATCTCAGCTATCTGTAAGAATAATAGGGTAGCCATGGTAGGGGACTTTAACTTTCCAAACATCGAATGGGACTGCCATAGTGTTAAAGGTTTAGATAGAGAGGAATTTCTTCCGTGTGTACAAGACAATTTAATGATTCAGTATGTGGATGTAACTATGAGAGAAGGTGCAAAACTTGACCTACTCTTGGGAAATAAGGCAGGGCAGGTGACTGAGGTGTCAGTGGGGGAGCACTTCGGGGCCAGCGACCATAATTCCATTTGTTTTAAAATAGTGATGGAGAAGGGTAGACCAGATCTAAAAGTTGAAGTTCTAAATTGGAGAAAGACCAGTTTTGACGGTACTAGGCAAGAACTTTCGAAAGCTGATTGGAAGCAGATGTTCGCAGGTAAAGGGACGGCTGGAAAATTGGAAGCTTTCAGAAATGAGGTAACAAGAATCCAAAGAAAGTATATTCCTGTCAGGGTGAAAAGGAAGGCTGGTAGGTATAGAGAATGCTGGATGACTAAAGAAATTGAGGGTTTGGTAAAGAAAAAGTAAGAAGCATATGTCAGGTAGAGACAGGATAGATCGAGTGAATCCTCAGAAGAGTATAAAGGAAGTAGGAGTATACTTAAGAGGGAAATCAGGAAGGCAAAAAGGGGACATGAGATAGCTTTGGCAAATAGAATTAAGGAGAATGCAAAGGGTTTTTACAAATATATTAAGGACAAAGGGTAACTGGGGAGAGAATCGGACACAAAGATCAGTAAGGCAGCCACAGAAAATGGGGAAATGCTAAATGAATATTTTCATCAGCATTTACTGTGGAGAAGGTTATGGAAGATATAGATCGTAGGGAAATATTTTGCAAAATGTCCAGATTACAGGGGAGGAAGTGCTGGATGTCTTGAAACGGTTAAAGGTGGATAAATCCCCTGGACCTGATCAGGTATACCCGAGAACTCTGTGGGAAGCTAGAGAAGTGATTTCTGGGCCTCTTGCTGAGATATTTGTATCATCGATAGTCACAGGTGAGGTGCCAGAAGACTGGAGGTTGCCAAATGTTGTGCCACTGGTTAAGAAGGGCGGTAAAGACAAACCAGGGAACTATAGACCGGTGAGCCTGACCTCAATGGTGGGCAAGTTGTTGGAGGGAATCCTGAGGATGTATATGTATTTGGAAAGGCAAGGACTGATTGCATCTTGCAAAATGTCCAGATTACAGAGGAGGAAGTGCTGGATGTCTTTAAATGTTTAAAGGAGGATAAATCCCCAGGACCTGATCAGGTGTACCTGAGAACTCTGTGGGAAGCTGGAGAAATGATTGCTGGGCCTCTTACTGAGATATTTGTAAAAGTTATAGTCACAGGTGAGGTGCCAGAAGACTGGAGGTTGGCAAACGTGGTTCCACTCTTTAAGAAGGGCGTTAAAGAAAAGCCAGGGAACTATAGACCGGTGAGCCTGACCTCAGTGATCGGCACTTTGTTGGAGGTAAACCTGAGGGACAGGATGTCAATGTATTTGGAAAGGCAAGGACTGATTAGGGATAGTCAACATGGCTTTGTGCGTGGGAGATCATGTCTCACAAACTTGATTGAGTGTTTTGAAGAAGTAACAAGGAAAATTGATGGGGGCAGAGCAGGAGATGTGATCTATATGGACATCAGTAAGGCGATCGGCAAGGTTCAAACAAGGGCTACAAATGTTGGAACCCAGATTCTAGATTAGCGTGATGCTGGAAAAACACAGCAATTCAGGCAGCATCCGAAGTGCAGGAAAATCTACGTTTCGGACAAAAGCCCTTCATCAAGAGTAGAGGCAGAGTGCCTGCAGGGTGGAGAGAAAAATGAGAGGAGGATGGGGGTGGGGAGAAATTTAGTATTGAGTAAAATAGGTGAATGGGGGTGGGGATGGAGGTGATAGGTCAGGTAGGAGGGTGGGGTAAGGTAGCAAAGAGTACAATGTGTGAATTTGGGTGGGGATGATGGTGATAGGTCAGAGATGAGGGTGGAGTGGACAGGTGGAAAGAAAGATTGGCAGGTGGGACAAGTCATGGGGACAGTGCTGAGCTGGAAGTTTGGAGCTGGGGTAAGGGGGGAAGGGGAAATGAGGAAACTGGTGAAGTCCACATTAATGCCCTGGGGTTGAAGTGTTCCGAGGCAGAAGATTAGGCGTTCTTCCTCCAGGCATCAGGTAGTGAGAGAACGGCGGTGAAGGAGGCCCAATACCTCCTTGTCCTTGGCTGAGTGGGAGAGAGAGTTGAAATGTTGGGCTTCAGGGCAGTGTGGTGGATTAGTGGGGGTGCCCCAGAGAAGATCCCTAAAGCGCTCTGCTAGGAGGCGTCCACTCTCCTCAATGTAGAGGAGACCGCATCGGGAGCAACGGATACAATAAATAATATTAGTGGGTGTTCTTTTAAAATTTTGATGGATGTGGAAGGCTCCTTTGGGACCTTGGCTGGAGGTGAGGGAGGAGGTGTGAGCGCAGGTTTTTTCAATTCCTGAAGTGGCGGGGGAAGGTGCCAGGATGGGAGGGTGGGTTGTAGGGGGGCATGGACCTGACCAGGTAGTCACAAAGGGAATGGTCTTTGCAGAAGGCGGAAAGGGGTGGAGAGAGAAATATATCCCTGGTGGTGGGGTCTGTTTGGAGGTGGCGGAAATGTCGGCGGATGATTTGGTTTATGCAAAGGTTGGTAGGGTGGAAGGTGAGCACCAGGGGCGTTCTGTCCTTGTTACGGTTGGAGGGGTGGAGTCTGAGGGCGGAGATGCGAGATGTGGATGAGATGCGTTGGAGGGCATCTTTAACCACGTGGGAAGGGAAATTGCGGTCTCTAAAGAAGGAGGCTATCAGGTGTGTTCTGTGGTGGAACTAGCCATCATGGGAGCAGATACGGCGGAGGCGGAGGCATTGGGAATGCAGGATTGAATTTTTGCAGGAGGTATGTTGGGAAGAGGTGTAATCCAGGTAGCTGCAGGAATTGTTGGGTTTGTAAAAAATGTCAGTGTCAAGTCGGTCGTCATTAATGGAGATAGAAAGGTCCAGGAAGGGGAGGGAGGTGTCAGAGATGCTCCAGGCAAACTTAAGGGCAGGATGGAATGTATTGGTGAAGTTGACAAATTACTCAATCTCCTTGTGGGAGCACGAGGTGGCACCAATGCAGTCATCAATATAGCGGAGGAAGAAGTGGGAAGTGATGCCGGTGTAACTATGGAAGATGGACTTTTCTACGTAGCCAACAGAGGCAGGCATAGCTGTGGCCCATACGGGTGCCCATGGCTACCCCTTTGGTTTGGAGGAAGTGGGAGGATTCAAAGGAGAAATTGTTGAGGGTGAGGACCAGTTCAGCCAAACAAATGAGAGTGTCAGTGGAAGAGTGTTGTTCGGGACATGGGGAGAGGAAGAAACAGAGGGCTTGGAGGTCATGGTCATGGCGGATGGAGGTGTAGAGGGATTTGATATCCATGGTGAAGATGAGGCGTTGGGGGCCGGGGAAAGGGAAGTCTTAGAGGAAGTGGAGGGCGTGGGTGGTGTCTCGAACGTATGTGGGAGTTCCTGGACTAGGGGGGATAGGACAGTGTCGATGTCGGTAGAGATGTGTTCAGTGGGGCAGGAGCATGCTGAGACAATGGGTTGGCCCGGGCGGTCAGGCTTATGGATCATGGGAAGGAGGTAGAATCGGGCAGTGCGGGGTTCCTGGACTATGAGGTTCAAAGCTGTGGGTGAGAGATCTCCTGAGGTGATGAGGTTCTGTATGGTCTGAGAGATGACGGTTTGATGATGGGGTGGGGTCATGGTCGAGGGGATGGTAGGAAAAGGTGTCTTTGATATGGCGTCAGGCTTCAGCGGTGTAGAGGTCAGTGCGCCAGACTACCACTGCACCCACTTTGTCTGCTGTCTTAATGGTGAGGTCGGGATTGGAGCAGTGGGAGTGGAGGGCTGCGCATTGTGAGGGTGAGAGGTTGGAATGGGGAGGGGGTAGACAGGTTGAGACGATTAACATCCCAGTGGGAATGAAGAGGTCGAGGATGGGTAATAGGCTGGCACGGGGTGTCCAGGTAGAAGGAGCATGTTGGAGGTGGGTGAAGGGGTCCTCGGAAGGTGGGCAGGGGTCCTGATTATAAAAGTGAGCACGAAGGTGGCAGAAGAAATGTTTGACGACACGGCATGTATTAAATTCATTGATGCTTGGGCGGAGGGTGATACAGGTGAGTCCTTTGCCGTGGACTGATTTTTCATCCTCCGTGAGGAGCAGATCTGGAAGGATAGTGAAAACTCGGCAGGGCTGGGAGCTGGGACCCGGTGTGGGTGTGGAGATGGGAGAGGGGTCGGAGCGTATAACTGGAGTGGGTGTGATGGTGGGGGGAATGGGGATGGAGTCATGAACAGGGGTGGTATTCCTCTCAGGGTTCTAGGGGTTGGATGGTGACAAGGCTCCCCATGGGAGACTGATTATCAAGGTTAGATCTCACGGAATACAGGGAGTACTCGCCATTTGGATACAGAACTGGTGGTGGAGGGTTGTTTTTCCGATTTGAGACCTGTGACCAGTGGAGTGCCACAAGGATTGGTGCTGGGTCCTTTACTTTTCGTCATTTACATAAATGATTTGGATGCGAGCATAAGAGGTACAGTTAGTAAGTTTGCAAATGACACCAAAATTGCAGGTGTCGTGGACAGCAAAGAGGGTTTCCTCAGTTTCCAACTGAGTTCCAACTCAGTTTCATCCCCATTCCAACCTCTCACCCTCACAATGCGCAGCCCTCCACTCCCACTGCTCCAATCCCGACCTCACCATTAAGACAGCAGACAAAGTGGGTGCAGTGGTAGTCTGGCGCACTGACCTCTACACCGCTGAAGCCAGACACCATATCGAAGACACCTTTTCCTACCATCCCCTCGACCATGACCCCACCCCATCATCAAACCGTCATCTCCCAGACCATACAGAACCTCATCACCTCAGGAGATCTCTCACCCACAGCTTTGAACCTCATAGTCCAGGATCTGGACCAGATGGGCCAATGGACTGAGAAGTGGCAGATGGAGTTTAATTCAGATAAATGCGAGGTGCTGTAGTTTGGGAAAGCAAATCTTAGCAGGACTTATACACTTAATGATAACGTCCGAGGGATTGTTGCTGAACAAAGAGACATTGGAGTGCAGGATCATAGCTCCTTGAAAGTGGAGTTGCAGTTAGATAGGATAGTGAAGAAGGCGTTTGATATGCTTTCCTTTATTGGTCCTTTATTGAGTATAGGGGTTGGGAGGTCATGTTGCGGCTGTGCAGGATATTGGTTAGGTCACTCTTGGAATATTGCGTGCAATTCTGGTCTCCTTCCTATTGGGAAGATGTTGTGAGACTTGAAATGGTTCAGAAAAGATTTGTAAGGATTTTGCCAGGGTTGGAGGATTTGAACTATAGGGAAAGGCTGAATAGGCTGGGGCTGTTTTCCCTGGAGCGTCAGAGGCTGAGGGGTGACCTTATAGAGGTTTACAACATTATGCGGGGCATGGATAGGATAGGATAAATAGACAAACTCTTTTCCCTGGGGTCATGGAGTCCAGAACTAGAGGCCATAGGTTTAGGGTGAGAGGGGAAAGATATAAAAGAGACCTAAGGGGAAACTTTTTCATGCAGACGGAGGTACATGTATGGAGTGAGTTGCCAGAGGAAGTGGTGGAGGCTAGTACAATTGCAACATTTAAGAGGCATTTGGATGGGTATATGAATAGGAAGAGTTTGGAGGGATATGGGCCAGGTGCTGGCAAGTGTGACTAGATTGGATATCTGGTCGGCATGGACAGGTTGGACTGAAGGGTCTGTTTCCATGCTGTACATCTCAATGACTCTATGTCTACCAATCCCCATTTTTCAAGGCCACTTGTTACATTCTAATGAATCTCCAGAAAACCTTTGCATTATTTTACAGACAAAATATAGTTCGCCTTTAACATGACCATGCTGACTCTCTGTGAATCTTTTCTATATGCCCTGCAGTCCCTTCCATAATAATTCCAGATTCCCAGCAATAGTGGTGAGGCTAAGTGTTTCCTGCTTTCAGTCTCGCTCGTTTCTTGAAAACAGGCGCCACATTGGAGGGTCTCCAGTTTCACTGGGTCACTCCTTTAATCCAGAGAGTTATGGAATATTTCACACAGAGTCACCAGCCAATCTGTGATCACTTCTCTTAAAACCAGCTATGAATTGCTGATGACCTGTTTACCCTTGGTCTTATCTGTTTGAGAAATGTCTTGTTCCTTTTGTTAGAGACAGTTCTAGATCTTCCCTCTTATTATCATTTTCTTTATACCATTGAAATATTTACAGCACCTTCACCTGTGAGGAACGATGTAAAATGCTGGTGTAAATTACCTGTCTGTTCTCTTGCATCTGCTAGTCTTCCTCTGGCAGCGCAATCCATAAACAGATCACCCTCTGTGTAAAATAAATTCCCTCTTCCTCCCTTTTAAATTTTCCCTGTTCCACCATAGACCTATGGTTCTATGATTTAATTTTCCTATCCTGTGGAAAAGACCTTGGCTTTTCACCCTGTCCATGCCTCCCCTGATTTTGTAAATTTCTATAATGTCACCCCTCAACCTCCTACACTCCATTTGATAATAACTTCAAGAACAAACATTTAAAGGTCAGCACTGCAAATTTGAATCAATGTTAAAAGTGTAAACAATACTCAGTCCAAACTTCATACTGTTATTTGTTTTCTTCTTTACTTTACAATACTGAGGCAGCATGAAAATATTACTCGTGCCAATAAGCCATCAAGCACATGAATTCTTTTGTCTGACGGAGGTGATGATCTCTACAATGAAAAGCCATCTCTGCCCAGACCTATATACCACATGTTCAACATTCTTCCTCCTGGCCTCCATATGATCTTATGTGGTTGTGTCTTCTTTATCTTGCATTCAATAGAGAGAGCCCCTTTCCCCCATTCACATCTTAATTTAAACTCATTTTATATCATCTTCTCGCTCACCACAGTTAAAAGCCTGTTTATCTGTTGTCACACCCTCTTTTCGCTGTCACCTACCCCCCACCTCTGGCAAGGGAATAAAATGCCCAGTTTCCAAACATTTTCAGTTCTGAGTAAGTGTCAGACTGGACTTGAAACGCTAACTCTGTTTCTCTGTCTCTGTAGATGCTGCCAGACCTGCTGAGTTTCTCCAGAAATGAATAGGCACAGCACAAATTTTCAATTAAACAAATAATTATGGATACTGGAAATAAAAATGCACAAATTGTTGCAGGAAGTGGGAGCTTTGTCGAAGGGTCACTGGACCCGAAAGACGAACTCAGCTTTCTCTTCATAAGATGCAGCCAGACCTGTTTAGTTTCTTCAGCAATTTCTGATTTTGAACATTTTCCAAAGGCATGTGTCGAATCCGCTCAAATGCCCTATCAAGCACAGAGCACTGTACATTGGGAAGGGAACAAAAACGCAAAGTGCACAAGTTCATTGGCTCTGAAACGACATAAGGCTGGCATCACTGACACGACAGAGGTCTTAATCATGGTCAGGGAGAAAAACAGAGGAAAAAACATTCACTTCAAACATAGAAGATGTTATGATGGGAAAGGAAATAATTCAGATGAATATTTCAAAGTATCTGAGTAATGTAACAAATTGGAGGTGTGACATCAGCGTGAGACCCTGATCAGAGTGCAATTATGAAACTGGATGTGTTCGCACATCAGAAACCAGGTTAGGTCACTGAGTACAGGGCTGATAGGTGAACGGGTCTCAGTGTGAACTGGGGGAATGTCAGTAGAATTGATTTGCAGATATTGCAGCTCACACCGGGTCATCATGTGATGTTGTAGATCACAGCAGTGGCCGCAGCAGAATTGCATTCAATCACAATCCATAACTTTTCCCCAAGGATAATACATCAGTCTACCGTTATCATCAAGATGGTTCAGTAACGGGTTTGGGTGAACATGCCAGAATCAGAACCATGTGTATCTAAACCTGATGACAACCCATTAAAGCTACTGCAATTGACTGGTTACATTATAAACAGCAGAACTACCATCTGGTGGAGAGGGGGAAATAATCCCAAGACAAACAGATAAGATCGAAACTCTGCAGCCAAGCCACATCCCGTCATCAATGTCGATGGACTAATAAACAACTTACTGGAGGAGAGGACTACACAAATATCCCCAGCCGTGTACATCAGTGTAAAAGACAAGGATGTAGTATCTGCACCATCCTCTGCCAAAAGTGTTGATTCTATAATCCACCTCACCCTCCTCATGATGCCCACAGAATCACAGATGCCAGTCATCAACCAATTCGATTCGCTGCACGTGACATGAAGAAACAGCTGAACACAATAGATCTGACAAAGGCAATGGGCCCTGACACCATTCCTGCAATGGGACTGAAGATTGTGCTGCACAACAAGCCGTGTCCCTGGGGAAGCTGTTTCAAACCAGCTCCAACTCTGACATCTGCCTGGCCATGTGGAAAGTTCCTCAACTATATCCAGTCCCATAACAAGGGAATGACTACAGTCTGACCATTTACCATGCCCTCAGTCCTGTCGCGATAGTCACATTGGTGTGAGTTCTTTTTGACAGAGCTGTCAAGCAGCACAGAAATAATGTGCTCAGTGTGGTTTCCGATAGGTCTCCATGTGGAGGTGGTGCTGTTGTGGAAATGTCACTAGATTATTGATCCAGACCAGGATAATGCTCTGGCAGCAAGTGGAATTTAAAAACAATTAACAAAATGTAGAGACATAAAATCTGCTGCCAGTAATATTGTCCTTGAATCTAATGTCCATTGTAAACATCTGTTCTTTCCCCAATGTACTTTCAGGAAGTAAATCTCCCATGCTTCCTCGTCTGTCCTACAAGTGTCTCCTGACAAACAGGCATGTGATAAACTCTGCAATGGTCTCTGGAACGGCCAAGCAACACACTCAATTGTATCAAATTGTTCTGAGTTCTTAAAGGATAAACCCAGACAGAACACTGGCAATGAGCTTTGGAAAAGGGAACGGAAAACACAGTCCTTTCAACCAGACAGACGCTGCCTTCCTAATGTTTACGAGCTTGTGACAACAATGACAGAGCTTTCCCGTACACTGCACAGAAACATCAGGAAGGGAGCAGGGCATTAGACACTTTTAGCTTTCCTTGTTCTAGCTCATGGAGAAAAGTTCACATTTATAACCTTAGTTAATGCATTCTTCAGAAACTCATCAATTCCTGTCTTATGCCACTCAATGATTGACCGTCCAACCCATACAATCACAGAAGCACTGGCTCTGTATTGTCATAGAAACAGCATGATCTACATTAGTCCCACTTTCCGATACGAGGCCCATAACCATGTATGTTATAGCACTTCAAGGGCATGACCATGTATTTATTAACGGTTGTGAGGTTACCTATGCCATCTGCCCTCTCAGGAAGTGCATTCCTGACCCCAACAGCCTCTGGATGAAAACCAATCGCCAAATCCTCACTAAACATCAAACCCTTCACTTTAAAATGATACTCCCTTGTTCTTCACCCTTTGACTGAAAGGAACAGCTGCTGTCTATCCATCCTGTCCATGCCCCTGGTAATCTTATCCTTCTGAAGCACATCCCTCTCAGCCTTCTCTGCTTCAAAGTAAACAACCTGAGCTGATCTACTCCATCCAAGGGAACATCCTGGTGAATCTCCACTGCACCCTCTCCAGTGCAATCACATACTTCCTGTAATGTGACTCCCAGAATTGTACATAGTATTCCATTTGGCCTAACTAAAATTCCACATAGCTCTTATAATCTGTGCCTCCATGAATAAAGGTTATGTTTATGGTCGCAATGCTTTGTCAACTTCTACATTAACCCGTTTAATCACATTCAGAGATATGTGGAGAAGCATCCTCTGAGCTTCCTAGTGTGGTGCTATTCATTGAGATCCCCCCCCTCCTCCACCACCCCCCCCCCCCCCCCCCCCCCCGGTCTGGTTCCTTCTTCCAAAGTCCTCATATTTATCAGGGTTACATTCCACCGGCCATTGATTCACCCATCTGATCATTCCATCAGTATCTTCCTGTAATATAAGGCCTTCCTCCTCACTGCCAACCAACCAGCCAAACTTTGTGTCAAACGCAAACTGATTTATCACACTCACCCCAACCCCCTCCATATTCACAGCTGCATCATTTATGAATACTACAAACAGTAAGGTTAAAAATCACACAACACCAAGTTATAATCCAACAGTTTTATTCGGACGCACTAGCTTTCGCAGCGCTGCTCCTTTATCACATGATTATGCTCTTCGAAAGATGATGCCTCCAAATAAACTGTTGGACTATCATCTAGTATTCTGTAATTTTTAAACTTTGCGCAAGCCAGTCCAGCAGCGGCATCTCCGAACCACAAATAATATGGGACACAGCACTGATCCCTGTGGTACACGATTGGATACTGGGCTCCAGTCAAACAAACAGACTTCTACCAGCAGACCTTCTGTCTCCTACCACTAAGTTGATTTGGATGCAACTTGGCAAGTCACTAATGAGTCCTACCTGTTCCCTGGTTATTCTGTTCCACTTGACATACCTGTAGAATATCTGGGGATTCTCCCTAATCTTGCCCTGCCAGCAGGTTTCCATGTCCCTGTGTTCGTCAGTCCCCATCAAATGAAGAATTGCCTTCTTATTGCAGTCTGAAATGGTCCATCCTTTACCTGCCATTATTTGCCTTAAATGTAGAGTAGGCAGCCAGAGAAAAATCCTGTTTATTTCCACCTTGTCATATGTTTAGTGACTTTTCTAAATTTCACTACCATCACCTCTCATTTTTGAAACTCTAAAGAACACAGGCCGAGTTTCCACATCTGGCAATCTCGCCAGCTGAGGGATTAATCTGGAGAATGTCCATTGCACACCTTCCATGGTCAGTATATTCTTTCTCAGAGTGGGTCACCAACACTGGACTCAATACTCTATATACAGTTTCATTAGCAAGCTGTGAAACTGCTTCAACATGACCTTCCGACTATATTCTGATTCTCTTAAATGAAGGCGAACATGACTTTAACTTTCCACTTCTATATATTCCTCCAATTACCATTCACATTATTTATGAATTCACTGCATGAGTTCTTATAAAAAGCCTTCTGAAAATTGAAAAACGCCATTTCTATGTTGCAATAAACAAGTTCATATCATTCTGAAGTTTGTCAAGGATGAAGACCCTGTTAGACTCTGTCAGTGTATAAGATCCTCTCCAATGTTGCTGTTAATTTCTAAATATCCAATATAACATCCAACATAATAGATTCCATCGGTTTCCCTACAGATGTCAAGTTAATTGGTCTGCAGTTCTCCACACTATCTCTTCTTCCCTTTGCAGATGCTTGAATCCCTTCCATTCACCTACAATGCTTGGAACACATTTACTAAATTCCAGCCTCTGCAGAATGTACACAGAAATAAAACAGTCATCAACAGAACAATTAATGCGTCTATTGCTGAGTTATTTCTAATATTTTGATACGAAGTAAAACTGGCTCATCAGACTTAGCAATGCTCAATCCAGCTACAATACTACTATGCTAGCCTTCAACTTCTACCTTGTTACTGATATGAATTGAATTTATGTCTTTAGTTCCACAAGTTCCATGTAATCATTTGGTGTTTCTCAGCAATTTTCTGGATCTTCCTCCATGATGACAGATGCAAAGTAACTGGTTACTTTCTTGGCAATTTCCCTGTTCTCCACAATAACCTCTCCTCTCCCGATTACAAAATTCCACATTTGACCTTGCCTTTATTTTGTTTTCTTTGCAATACAGATTGTAAATTTATGCAGTCTTCGTGTTCTTCTTTCACATAATAATTAAAAGCCCACAGTGTGGAAAAGGCCCTTGGGCCCAATAAGTACATCCTGCCCCTCCGAAGAATAACCACCCAGACCCATTCCCATCCAATTCTACATTTTGCGACCGATGCACCTAATCTACACATCCCTGAACACTTTGGGCAAATAAGCATGGCCAATTCACCTAACCCGTAAATCTTTGGACTGTGGGAGGAAACCAGAGCACTCGGAGGAAACCCACGCAGACACGGGGAGAATATGCAAACTCCACACAAACAAATTTCTGAGAATTCTCCGGTTTCCACAATGTCTAAAATTCTTCTGAACTCACTTCCTATGATTAATATAATCTTTAATTTATTATGTTAACCTTCATTAAGTCACGTGCCCTTTCTTTGGTGATTCTACCTTAAAAAAAGACATATTTGTCAGTCATTACAGTATTTCTGTAGGTCTCATAGTCCTGACCAGGTGTATCCAAGAACACAGCAAGAGGCGAGAGAAGATATTGCAGGGGTCCTGGCTGATCTTTTTACATCATCACTGGCCATGGGGGAGGTCCCGGAAGACTAAAGGGTAGTGAACGTTGTGCCCTTGTTCAAGGAAGGCTGCAAAGAAGAACCTGTGAACTATAGACCAGTTAGCTTAACAACTGTGACATGTAATTTCCTTGAGAAGGTTCTAAGAGATAACATATGCATGCATTTGAAAAGACACTGTTTCATAAGGAGTAGTCAGCACTGCCTTGTGCATAGGATATCATGGCTCACAATTCTTTAGCATTCTTTTGAGGAAGGGACCTGGAATGTTGATGAGGGTAGGGTGGTAGACGTAGCCTATCTAGATTTCAGAAAGGCCTTTGATAAAGTTCCACATGATAGGCTGCTCTGAAAGGTTCGATGGCATGGAATCCAGGGGGATCTAGCAAATTGGATACTCAATTGGCTTGATGGTAGAAAGCAGAGGCTAATACTGGAAGGATGCTGGTTGGACTTGAGGCCTGTGACTAGTGGAGTGTCTCAGGGGTCGGGGCTGGGCCTATTACTGTTTGTTATCTATATCAATGATTTGGATGAGAATGTACAAGGCATGATTAGTAATTAGGCTGATGACAATAAAGTAGGTAATACTGTGAACAGTGAGAATGGTTATCAGAAATTGCAGCAGAACCTTTATCAGCTGGGGAAGTGGGCCAAGAAATGGCAAATGGAGGTTAATATAGATATATGTGGGATGTTGCATTTTGGAAAGTCAAATCCAGGTTGGAGTTTAGTGGTGAATGTTAGACCCTGAAGGAGTGTAAAGGAACAGAGGGACCTTGGAGTTGAGGTCCGTGGTTCTCTGAAAGTAGTTGCATGTAGACAGGGCAGTGAAAAAGGCTTTTGGCACACTGGCATTCATCAGTCAGGGCACTGAGTATAGAAGTTGGCGAGTTATATTGCAGTTGGACAGGACACTGGTGAGGCATGCACTTGGAATATTGTGTTCGGTTTTGTTCAATTTGCCATAGGAAGGATGTGATTAAACTGGAAAGAGGACAGAAGAAATGTACAAGGATGTTGCCAGTACTCGACGGTCTGAGTTGTAGAGAGAGTTTGGACCAGCCAGAACATTTTCCTTTGAGTGTAAGAAACTGAGGGGAAATCGTATAGAAAAGTATAAAATCATGAGATGCATGGATAAGGTGAATGCACTCATTCTTTCTGCCAGTTTTGGGAATCCAGGTCTAGAGGACATCAGGTTAAAGGTGAAAGAATAAAAAGGATCCTGAGCACCAACGTTTTTATGCAGAGATTGGTACACATATGGAATTAGCAGACAGCGGTTTGGTTGAGGCACGTGCATTAACAACGTTCAAAAGGCTTTTAGACAAATACGTGGATAGGAAAGATTTAGAAGAATAAGGGCAAGGTGCAGGGAAATGGAATTAGCAGGATGGACATTTTGGTCGGCATGGACCACTTTGGTCCAAGGGGCCTGTATTCATGCTGCAGGGCTCCATGATTCTATGACTCTAACAACCATGGCGTGTCTACCACTTCATGCTCAAACGTTCTATATTAACGTCTCTAGTCCTCAGAGCAAGGTTACTACTGAGTCACAACATACTCTTCAACCAACCTATTACACTCTTATGGAATTTATTTTTCATAACATTAGCAGTCACTTAGTTAAAGCAGTTTAGATGCAATTTGAGATCATGCAATAATACTGCAGCACCCACAATATTTGTATCTCTAATTTCCAGAGCATACAATGCACAGAATTTGCACGAGAGCATTGGTTTAGATACATAATACACCAATGCTTGGTTCTCTTTCCTATTTGTAAGATCCACCAAAACTGATTCTGTGGAATCTGAGGGAAAGGGTCTGTGGTATTATTAGTGATAGACTTGGACAAGACATTTGGAGAGGGTCATCTCGACGCTGACATGATCTGAAGAAATGACCAGTATCCAGGTAAATTATCAATATCCTCCCCACTCTGTAGGGTTAACTGTCACCGTACTCTCTCTGCGCCCTCACACTCACTACCTGTTATAGTACCTACCCCCTAACAAGGCTCACACTCTATCTCTATATAAGGCTCACGCACGACTACTCTAACGATTGAATTCAGCACCCTCCCACCCCACCCCCACCCTGCGCGCTCTCTCTCCCTCCACTATACTCCCAACACTAATAACCCTGCATGGATACAACACTGTGGACTGACTCCCTCCGGACACCTCACCATTCCCCCTCCCCCTCCACCTACACCAGCACTAACAGCAGGGCAACACATTCCCACCATCACTCCCTTCCCCCTTTATCCCATTCCAGGAGAAACGGACTGTAATAGGAGAGAAAGGGCCAGACCAGATTGTGGAGCACCCGATATCTGATCCCTCCTCCACCGCCACCCCCCCTCCCCCCGCCATGTGGGGAGGACACTGGTATGAGCCGGAGTGGACCGGGACATGTCGTATGGAGATTCCATGACATCCATGCCCCTCCAACTGAGTAAAAAATCAATGTTCAGTGAAGGGAAATTCGCATTTTAACCATTCTGTCTGTTCTCACAATTTTCTCCCTCCCAAAACAACAAATATCTCATTGCAGAGAGATACAGACACAAAAACATTCAGAGACATATGTAAGCATGCTAATATACTGACACTCACAGTACATACACGGAGATAGAACCGCACACAAGTTGTGGCATACGGAGACATAGACCGTCGCACACAAATAGACACAAGCACAAGTAAAACGCACAGGCTATTACACAGATAAACCGACGTCAGCACATAAATACACAAACACACAGACACGTGAACAAACACACACAAGT
This sequence comes from Chiloscyllium punctatum, assembly GCF_047496795.1. Lineage (NCBI taxonomy): Eukaryota > Metazoa > Chordata > Chondrichthyes > Orectolobiformes > Hemiscylliidae > Chiloscyllium > Chiloscyllium punctatum. Next base: position 27,204,924 of record NC_092748.1, on the reverse strand, counting down.
GCACACACGGACGCACAGAGACACAGACACTAGTGCTTATAAGACAGAGATAGATAGGTTTTTGATGAATAAGCATGTCAAGAGTTACAGAGAGTAGTCAGGTGAATGATGTTGAGAAATCTCTAAGCCACGATTTAATGGCATTCAGAGTCGATGGACCGAAAGTCCTAATTCTGCATTTTTAATGCTCGTGTGGTGTCATGCTATCAGCTATTCTCTTCCTGGGACAGGAGCAGAGAATGAGTTTAATACATATTTGATTAAACAGAGTCAGTGGTCCTATTGGACAGGTTTAGAGGGCTGAATAGTTTATGACCATGCCTAATTATTCTGTCCTTGTGTTTCAAAAGAGGTGGCGATTTCAGGTTATGTTAACACAGTTTAAAATAACAGGGCTCACACTAAGATAAGGTCACCCCTTTCACTTTAGTGTTGTATTATCTGTAGGGTCCTCATCCTCAGGGAGCAGTGAAGACTCGGTTTTTGAAGATATTCAAGGCTGAGCTCGACTGATCTTTGCTGGACAGGAGAGTCAATATTTATTGGGAACAGACAGGACACGGATGTTCAAACACAGTCGGATCAGTCATGAGCATTCTGACTGGTGGCGCCGAATGGACAACTGCTGCCCCTACCCCATGTGTTGTTCCTCAATCCACCTTCGAGGCTGTTACAGATACATGCTGCTGTCCCTACGCAATGTGTTGTTCTCGTAATCCACGCTCGATGCTGTTACAGAGATATACTGCTGCCCCTACCCAATGTGTTGTGCCCTCAATCCAACCCTCAAGGCTGTTATGTCTCATTCCCTCAAGCCACCCTTCGATGCGGTTACAGAGATATACTGCTGGTCCTACCCAATGTGTTGTTCCCTCAAGCCACCCTTCGATGCTGTTACAGGGATATACTGCTGCCATTACCCCATGTATTGTGACCTCCATCCACCCCTTGAAACTGTGACAGAGATAGTGGGCCACCTCATTCAGCCAGTCATTATCGTTACCATGAGTCTGGAGAAGACCATTCTGCCTATTTAACGAGTTACAGAGCAAAATAGAACAAATCGTTTCAGCTCATTGAGCACATTTTACTACACAGGCCGCCATGTAAACATCTGAGCTGCTACACAGGAAGCTGTTGCTAACAGAAAATAGAGAGTAGCGATAAATGCGTATTTTAACATTACAAAGCTGTAACTGGTGGAGTGCCTCAGAGATCACAATGGGATCATCAATGATCAATATCTGTATCAAAGATCTGGAGGAAGGGACTGAATTTATCAAAGCGCAATTAGCTTAAACACCAAGCTGGTCATCCAGTATGTCATCAAATGGAGGTTGTGTGTCATCAATGTGATAAGGGCAAAAGGAGGTTAGTGATCAAACCTTCAGCAGATATAGCATAATAGAGTTGTCTATTTTGGATGAAACGATAAAACAATAGTAAACAATTTAAGTGGAGAGAGATTGCAGAGCTCTGAGATACAGACGGTATTCATGATCCTGGTATATGAATCATATGTAGTTAGTCTGCACTTGCTGTAAGTGATTTGAAAGCTAAGTTGAATGATTGTGTTTCTGGCAAAGGGTACCAGGTTTAATCAGGAACGTTTTACTGCATCTGTACTGGTAAAAGTGAGGAGTGCCGATGCTGGAGACAGTGTAAGGCTGGAAAAGCACAGCCAATCAGGCAGCATCCAAGGAGCAGGAGAATTGGGAGTCACGGGTATAAGTCCTTCATCAGGAATGTGCCTGAAACATGGAGTCTCCTGTTCATTGGGTGTGCATGGCCTGTTGTGTTTTTCCAACATCACATCTTTCGAGTCTACATCTGTACAGGGCGTTGTAATACCGCATCTGGCACATTATGTGCAGTATTGATCCCTTAACCTAAAAGTAAGTTTTAGAAGCTTATCAAAAATGTTTTGACACTTTCCTGGCCTTTTGTTCTGAAACATTATCAGTTTTGGACTTAGATGAGAAATCCTTTTGAAGCATACACGATTTTGAGAAAAATCAGCTAGATGCACATTTTCTCTTCTCAGGGAGGCAAAAACTATGGAATAAATTTTAAGAATAAAATGTATTGATTTTAGCACTGATATTATGAAGACATCAAATGATTTTTAAAAATTAAACATATGCATTCCAAAATATCATCAAATTAAAAAGCAGGAATTTTCTCGTTTGCTAATGAAAGGCACTGTGTATAACAACAGCAATGATGCACTTGCCTATCGTCCATTCTGATCCATTCCAGAGAATGCTCACAACGAGCGCACATGGTCCAGTTTGGTGTTCAGTTAACATGATTGCATGCTTCAACACAGAAAGGGAGAACAATGTTCCCTGCATGAGAAGCAGCAGCCAATTGATCACTCTTGCTTCTTTTGTTCCACCTGACAACAATAAATTTCTGACTCACCTCTACATGATGAGTCATGGAGTATTCCTGATGAGAGGTTCATTGGAATCTCTCTAACGTCTGAAGCAAAGGGAATTAAGCTAAATCCAACTATTCTGGGGAGAAATCACATCACAAGTAACTTGTCAAAGCAGAATGGGAGGCACGGTGGCTCAGTGGTTAGCACTGCTGCCTCACAGCACCAGGGTCTCAGTTATGATTCCAGCCTCGGGCGCCTATTTGTGTGGAGATTGCATTTTCTCCCCGTGCCTGCGTGGGATTCCTTCGGGTGCTCTGGTTTCCTCCCACAGGTCCAAAAATGTGCAGGTCAGGTGAATTAGCCATGTTAAACTGCCCATAGCGTTTGGTGCATTAGCCAGAGGGCAATGGCACTGGGTGGGTTCATCTTCGGAGGGTCGGTGTGGACCTGTTGGGTTGAAGGGCCAGTTTCCACACTGTATGGAATCTAATCTAATAACTTCAGAGGACAGAATAACATTTGGGACAGTCTGTCATCTATCTACTTGTTATGAGTTCAACAATTATGAAACTCTGGAAAGCTTTCATTTTTCTGTTTTGTCTGAAGATGTGTGTGTGCGAGTTTCACATTTTTCTAGAAGATGAGCCAGGCTGACATTTATATCATTAGCCATATCACTAAACTTTGAAATTTGTTGTAAACAGTGGAGCAGTGTGACTGCAAAAGAAAACACTGACCCTGCAACATTGATTGGCGGACGAATGACAAATTCTAAAAGGGCTGTTCAAGTGGGAGTTCCCTTCCCCAGAAGTTTGTGGTGCCTGGATGTTTACATTTATTCAAAGTTGTGTCTGTTAAATATTTGATAGACAAGTGAATGTAGGGAAATGGTGCACGTACAGAAGAAGTACTGCTGAGACTACAATCAGATCAGCTACGATTTTCGTGCGTGGCAGAGCAAAGACAAAGTGCCTAATGGTCGACTCCTATTCCTCAGTCCGATGTTTCTAATTTCCATTCAGCCCCTCACAGCTCCTGCACAGGAGTAGATGGAGGTCAATTGCTCGATGTACCTGGTCCACAGTAATACAGGATCACCTTCTGTTCCTCACAATTGTCACATACCATTTGGCGTGGGTTGAAAAATGTTAATTCAAAACCCAGCCTGTGCTTAAAAGATGCCTCTGATCTATTTCTAGAATGTCTCCTCTCTGCAACTTGTGCTTCATTTGTTGGTCAAAAGGTGAAGATCCAGATTCACTGTGAATACAGTCCCATACCTCACCCAGAGATGACTTCTAAAATGCTTTGCTCTCTCTAACTGCAACATCCAATCATGGAATGTTCGGGGAAAATCACAACCAATAACTTTCTAATTACAGAATATGAGAACTTAAGGAACAGGATCGGATGGTAATTCGGATGGTCAGGCCTGCCGTGCCATTGTATAAGATTATGGATGATCCACTGTTGTTATCAACTCTGCTTTATTTCCCAGTTCTTCACATCCCTCAATTCTATGGCAGGTCAAAAACCCACCTACTTCCTTTGTAAATACTTTCAGTGATCTAGAGCCCCGAACTCTCTAGACCAGATAATTCCTGGCATTCACTATCCTCTGTGAGAAGGTTACACTCGCCAAACATGCACAATAACTTATTTGCATGTTCAAAAGAGGTGAACACAGCAGCTCATGTAAGAGTGACAGACTCTGATAGCAAGACTGGAGTTGACTCAAGATGGTATCAAGAAATTTAGGGCGGCACGGTGGCACAGTGGTTAGCACTGCTGCCTCACAGCGCCAGAGACCTGGGTTCAATTCCCGACTCAGGCGACTGACTGTGTGGAGTTTGCACGTTCTCCCCGTGTCTGCGTGGGTTTCCTCCGGGTGCTCCGGTTTCCTCCCACAGTCCAAAGATGTGCAGGGTCAGGTGAATTGGCCATGCTAAATTGCCCATAGTGTTAGGTAAGGGGTAAATGTAGGGGTATGGTTGGGTTGCGCTTCGGCGGGGCGGTGTGGACTTGTTGGGCCGAAGGGCCTGTTTCCACACTGTAAGTAATCTAATCTAATCTAAACGTTGACTAAATTAAATGTCATTGGAATCAGTCACAATCTCTCCACTGGGGGTCAGAGGAAGATGTTCATGGTTGGTGGACATCAATCCTTTCAGTCCCGGGACATCCCTACAGGAGATCCTCAGGGTAGCTTCCTCGACACAATCATCTTCAGCTGCATCATCAATTTCCTTCCTCATCATTACGTCAGAAATGGGGATGATCACTGAAGATCACACAATGTTCAGAACATTCCCCCCCCCCCACCCCATCTCCTGAAGCAGTCTGTGTCCATGAGCAGCAAGACCCGGACAGCATTCCAGTTTGTGCTGTCAACATTCACGTAACAGCACAACCAGACACTGCACATTTCCAGAGTTAAAAAAGGAGCTCATTCAGCATCTCAAGCTGGCTACACACGAATATGAGCTAGCATTCAGCCCATCGAAACTACTGAACGGGAAGACTCACAGTCCATTCAATACTCCTGCCTGTTACATAGGAAGAGGAGGGGTCAGGTCAGCACATCGAATTGTTAAACAGGAACAGGTCGAACCCAGACAGTCTCTCGAAACGATTAGATGGGACCAAGAAGCGGCCATTCAGCCTTGCAAAGGCTTATACAGGAACAGGAGGATGTCATTGATGCTCCAACACGACAAATCACAGGAGCAGATCATGATGTTCATCGTGGCTCCATTGTCTCTGGGACATGTGCTACTTTAACGTGGTTTGCTAGCAGTGAGGAGGGAAGCGAGATGTTTTCTGTCAAGTCTCAAGGAGACATCTTCCACTCTGAAAAGGCAGACCCATGTTCTCCGTGAGGGTCATGAGCTGGTGGGAATAGTTAACTGTTTTAGATTGAAGGTATTGTGGCTGATGTTAGGATTGTGGATAACATTACGTTCAGTGCAGGATCACACACCAAATGCACTGTATTAATATGTGGAGTTTTTAGTTCAGTGTCTGGATTTTCTGCTCTCTCATTGATATGGGGAGTGTGTGTGATTGGGGGGAATGTTCTCAGAGGTACTAAAAGTATCTAGAATTTCATAAACTTAGTCAAGAAAGAAGCCGTGGGATTTATCACCGCATCAGTGTCTGTTTAGAACATCACGTGAGATTGTCCATCCCCCGGAAGGTCCAATGCAATCCCATCTTATTCTCTCACAGTGCGACAGATTAATCTTCACTCACTCCTCATGGTACCATCATCCCAGGGATTAGTTTGGTGGAACTCCTTTGCACTCTGTCTGTGGTAAGGAGATCATTCCTTATAAAGGAGAGAAAGTCTGTGGACAATACCCCAAAAACTTCCTCAACATCACTCTCAGGGACAATCCCAATAATTACTTTCCCTCACTTTGCCGTCTCCATTTCTTTCTTATGGCGTAAAAAGCATCATTCTCTATATATTGCCACTGATCCGAAATTAACAACTTCCTTCCATCTATATGTCAGTGTCAATAAAACCAGCACCAGAGGTGCCTGTCAAGATGGACATCACTCTCGGGAACAGACTCAATGAGATGGAATACACCTAAAATAAGGAATAGTCGCCTACCTGATGGAAATGAGCAGTAGGAATATGGGAAACAGGAAGCAGAAGGGAGTTATCTTTACTTTTGTTCTTTTTCACGAGGTATATGAAGCCCTGGTCAGAAAACCATGTTATCCCTATCTTGAACTGAGTGGCTGGTTCAGCTGTTCCACTGGACAGTAAAGAGTAAACCACACTGCTGTAGGTTTACAGTTACACGGAGCCCTGACCAAGGAAGGATAACACATTGCCTTCTCTAAAGGACATGACACAAGCAGATGGGCTTCTGTTTATTACAAATAATAATGGTTTCTTTTAAATTCCATCAACTTGCTTTATGAGACATCAACAGATCATTATTCTGTGCCTCTACATGAAGAGTCAATGACTTGAGCACCATGCACTATCTTCCTGTCTGTCAGATTCTGTGGAGAGAACAAGTTAAGCATCTCAAGTACAATTGTCTTGTCATGGACATGTGGTTAGAAGGGACTTGAAACAGATGAATCCATTTTTCATAGTGGCACAAATAAAGAAGTTTATTCAGAAGTTGCACAGAGGGTGACGATTAGACCGGGACATCATAATTGTGATACTGGGCAGGATTAGTGAGTGGGGAGGATATGGAAATGTAGATCTGTGCAGGGCTAGACGGATTATGGAGTTTGAGAACAGTCTGGTTCCTCCTCGCATATCAGTGAGCAACTTATAAATGGTAATTTGCTTCATAGAGTTTATCAGGAAAGGAATTTTTGATAGGAAGTGAAGACACTGATTTCCCCTTTTCCAAAATTTACCTAACATGAGCAGAAACACAGTTCAGCCCAGGTTATTAGACAAAGAGAATGACTTAGTAGGAGCACCAACTATAGCAAGGATGGGATAGTAACCACCCTGAGTAATCCAAAGGATATCTTCAATCCGTGATGCTAATGATATCCAAGGCTGAGAAAGGTAGTAAAGACTCTCAGATAAACTCCTGTCCATTGTTGGAACATTCCAGTCAAATGTTCTCAGATTCTGATCCATTGTTGGAACATTCCAGTCTATTGTTCTCAGAAGCTGATCTCTCATTCCCCTCTCTCTGGAGCTGCTGATCCCTGTTAGTGCTGTCAGTGATGCTCCTGCTCATACTATGGGATATCACATCGAACCCACTCCTTATTTGAAGAAGAGGCTAATTCTTCAGTGACACATTTAAGATCCACAGCGACTGACATTAATCATAGTCACTGAACCAATAGCTCCAGTTAACCCCTTTCAATTCAATACAGTTATTATTAAATTTCAAAATAACATATGAAAGTTACACATTCGGAGTGGGACATGTTAGGGTGACTGAGGGAAGGAATGTTGTAGATGGTACATTGATTGTGTGTTAATATTCAATCTAAATTGGATATGGGAGTAATCACAGAGGATTGTCAGAACATGAATGAGTTTCTCTGTTTATAACTGGAAACGTACAGCCTGCAACTAGTGGTCAGTCATTACAATATAAATAAAGCATTGAGAGAATGTTTATACTCGATGATCTGACAGGAAAATGTGCCGAAGACAACATTGGGTTATAACAGACAAACGGAATGGATATGTTAACAGAGAATTGTCCCTGACAAATGCAATTCAGATTGTCAGAGAGGGCAGGTGAGGGTCATGCTGTTGATTTATTAATGTCAATCAACTGTGATGAAGTGCCACTTACTGGACTTCAATTACAATGTGGTTATGGCATTGGGGTGGAGACAGAAAATAGACAGAATTAGGGACATGGCAGCTGAGACGAGAGTGAGGGAACATAATATTGCTCAGTCATCAGTATTAGAACTTTTTTCTTTGTAAATCATGTGAAGATCAGATTCAAGTATAAATCTACAATGAGGCAAATATTACTAAAGATCGTACGACCAGAAGACATAGGAGTAGAAACGTGGCCATTCAGCCTACCCAGTCTGCTCAAACATCAATCAAAGCTGATAAATTTCTCAAACCCATTCTCCCCATAACCTTTGATCCTCTTTACAATCGAGAACCTACCTACGCAGGCTTAATGACTATACTCAATGACCTCGCTTCCACAGTCTTCTGTGGCAGTGAATTCCATAGACTCACAATGCTCTGGCTGAAGAAGTTACTCGTTATCTCTGTTCTAAAAGACTGTGGTCTATGTCTGTGCCTCGGATCCTAGTCTTTCCTACCAATGGACACAATTTCCCAAAGTCCACTCTGTCCAGGTCATTCAGTATTCCGTAAGTTTGAATTAGATTCCCCCTCATCCTTCTAAACACCATTGAGTATCTACCCAGGCCCTCAAACATTCCTCATATGTTAAACTTTTCATTCCTGTGACCATTCCAGTGAACCTCCTCTGAACACGCTCCAGGACCATTACATATCTGCTGAGATATAAGACCCAAAATTGCACACAATAATCTAAATGTGACCTGACCAGAGCTTTTTAGTACCTTGTAAGTACATCGCCGCTTTTAACTTCAATTCCTCTCCCGTGTATTGAAATCTCCCATGACTACTGTACTTTGCCTTTTCTATGGCATCTTTTCTAACTCCTGGTGTATATTGTGCCGCAGCTCCTGACTACTTTTTGGAATCCTGAACATAACGCCATCTATGTGTCTTTATTCAACCTTAGGGGATACTCAATTCTGCCCACACTGATTTTGTACCATCTGACCTTACTTTATGTCATACGGTCAGAAAGTTATACAGTCAGAGAGATGTACAGCATGGAAACAGATCCTTCAGTCCAACTCGTCCATGCCGACCAGGTTACCCAACCTAATTTAATCCCATTTGCCAGCACTTGGCCTATATCCGTCGTACCCCTCCTATTTACAAACCTATCCAGATGTCTTTTAAATATTGGAATGGGACCAGTGTCCACTACTTCCTCCCACAGTTGTTTCCATACACACACCACCTTGTGCATGAAAAAACTTGCTCCTTTGGCCCCTTTTAAATCTTTCCCTTCTCAACCTAAACCTATACTCTCTAGTTCTCCACCACCCCTGGGAAAATACTTTGTCTATTTATCCCATGCATCTCCCTTGTGATTTTCTAAACCGCTATAAGATCACCTCTCAGCCTCTCACGCTCCAGGGCAAACAGCCCCAGCCTGTTCAACTTCTCCCTGTAGCTCAAATAGTTCAATCCTTTTAAATCTTTTCTGATTACTTTCAAGTTTCACAACATTCTTCCGATAGCAAGGAGACCAGGATTCTTACAATTGATTTATTTTCATTCTTACTCTCCCCACCAACCTATCTTTTTAATGGGATGCATACCTTTGAATATTGTCAATCCTGATCCCCTTTCAGCACGTCTCTGCCAATTTCAATCTGTGCTACAAGCTCATTTACCTTATTTCTAAGGCATGCATTCAGATATAACACTCTCAGTTCTGTATAAACCGTGCCTCCTCTCAATTTCATTTGTCTGTCCAGTGTGCTTGAAGTTTGATTGTTTACACTTTCAATACACTCTGTCCTATTTGTGCCTGTGGTGGAGATTTTAATAAACTCTCCTGCGTTCTGCACTCTTACCTCCTCTTTGAATTCGATTTTCTAATTTCCCCTATAACTGAAACCCGACCAAAACCTAAACATTGTTGAAAGATCTGACCGCAGCCCTAGTTATGTGATTTGTTAGGACTCTGGTCCCAGCATTGTTCAGATGAAGACCATAACATCAGAACAGGTCCCTTCTTCCCCAGTGATACAATATGCTTATGCAACACAAAATACAGGGACAAAATGACTTGTCCATTCCAAAATATGGAAAGTACAAACATATAAGATTGTTAAAATACACTCATGACCTTGAGCTATATAAATTGAAATGTGAATTACAAAACCATGGAAGTGCTGTGCAAACTTTATCAATCATTATTTGGCCCACAGCTCAGATGTTGATTTCCCCTTTGTCAGTGTTTCCCTTCACTGAGATTCTCTGGTCCAGTCCCACACACAGTAATTCGGGCCTTATCAGTTCCTGCTGCTGTTCGCCCAGTCGAGTTAAGTTAATCCACCTTGTCCCTGGAACCAATCAATTGGTCTATTGGATTCCATTTAACTGTCAGCAACCTAGCTCTGTGATGTTATTGGAGATAAATGATCTGGGATGACAGCCAATATCAACACAGTGCTCACAGGGTATGGCACCAGACAAAGGCCTTCAGTCCAGGGGAATGTCTAAATAAAATTTCCATCTTCTGTCTATTTTCATCATGGTGTCTCCTGATCTAACCAGCTTCACTCTCTTCTCACACCGTTTCTCCCACTCAGTCAGTCGCTACACTTTCTATCCACTCTGTTGATCTCCCATCACATTCTTTCTTTCTGTTTCATTCTCTCTCTCCCTTTCTGTGTGTGTGTCTCTCTCTCTGTCTCTCTGTCTCTCTCTCTCTCTCTCTTTCTGTATCTCCAATAACTCTCTTTGCTTTCGCAGAGTGCAGTTGGAGACCTTGTGGATGTAGGATAGGCTAAATTGCCTCCGTCTGTGCCATATTAATTCTGAAGGTCTCTGACCCACAATAAAGACTTTTAGTGCCTGGAGAAACAAGCTGGTCCTGCGAAGAACACAATACACAATCATCCATTATCTCTTCCTGTTTTCTGTCATGCAGTGTCCTGTTCAAACAAAATAGATTGAAATTCGAGCAGTTGGGAGGACACTCACCAGACGATAGTGAAATCAGGATTTAATAAACAGTTCTACCATGCAAAACGTGATTTTGCCTGATAGCAGCTCCTCCTAATTAACAGCCCTTCGCTTCTGCCTGATGTGGATTTGCCTTCCACCAATTTATTAACTTCCTCAAGGTCCTGACTTATTCCATGATCGTAGCTATCTCAAACCTGAGGGCATTGTGATCACTGTTTCCAAAATGATCTTCTACTGAATGGTCAGTCACCTGGACAGACTCATTTTCTAATACGAGGTCCAGTATGGCCCCTACTGTAGTTGGACAAGCCCCATATCGCTGCAAATAGCTTTCTTGGGTGCACTTAAGAAATTCTACCCAGTCTAAACCTCTTGCTCTAAGGGATTCCCAGTCAATATTGGGGATGTTAAAGTCACTCACTATGGCAACTCTGTTTTTAATACACGTTTCCATAATCGACCGACATATTTGTTCCTCAATCTCTCGGTGGCTGTTGGAGGGACTACAGTACGATCCTAACATATGCATCCATCATATCTTGAGCTCTCTTCATGTTGCCTCAGTAGATGAGCCCTCCAATACATCCTAAGTGCAGATGTAACAACCTCCCAGATTAGTAATTCAATTCCTCCTCCTCTTTTAGCTTCCCCTCTATCTCATCTAAAACAACAAAACCCTGGAAGGTTGAGCAGCCAGTCCTGTCTCTTTCTCAACTAAGTCCCTATAATGTTTGCAACATCATACTCCCATGTAGGGTTCAGGCTCTAAATTCATCTGTTTACCCATAATAATACTTGCATTGAAATAAATACACTTCAGCCAAACACATCAGACACTGACCTGATGTTTGGTTTGAGATTCCCTGAAGTATTTTCTACTGCTATTTTCCGGTGACAGGAGATTACAAAAGACTATCAGTAAAGCAGAAAATATTGTGAACAGACAATTCCAGTTTCCTCCTTTTTTTACTTCAATCTGTACATTACATTACACATGTTCCGATTTCGATAGAGTGCTGGATAATTATTTCACATTAAACGACTGTCTCCAGCCACTCATTGCATATTTAGCAACTTTTGTTGGACCCACTGGATTGATTGCTCTCTTGTCCCTCTCTCACTAAATCTCTGTAATATTTACATTGGAGTTATATGTATTCATCCAATCTCTAAATTCTTACCTGCCAGATTCCTCACATTAATCTAATAACACTTCAGGTTGCCAGTTCCATTGTGTTCAGTGCCCTCTGCGTCTTTGTTGCTGGTTTTAGGTGCACTGGTTTTAGTCTCCAATTCCTCCTCAGTCACTGTATTGTGGACCCACTGCTCTGGTTCCCACTCCCCAGTGCCACACTAGTTAAACCCCTCCCTGAGTGACAATAGCAAACCTGCCTGCCAGGAGATTGCCGCCAGTACAGGTCCATTCCGTCCTTCTTGTGTAGGTCCTACCGACCCGTGACTCCCAATGATCCACATATTGGAGATTGCTGCCAGTTCAGGTCCATCCCGTCCTCCTTGGTATATCTTACCGAGTCGGGAATCCCCATGATCAACATATCAGAAGTGCTACCAGCTCTTTAGCCATGTATTTAACTGTTCTACCTTCCTATTCCTAATCTCACTTGCACGTGACATATTCTAGCATCTCCAAAATTCAAATATCCTTTCAGCACATCTCCAGCAAGACCTTTTCTTTAAAGTGGATAGACATGATAATAAAAAGGTAAGTGTGATCTCATTAACCAGGAAGGTGGAGCCCACTGACTCAGTCCAATGGCCAGAGGATCTGATATCTCTCACCCCCACCAAACCTGTTTGACAAGATAGACATATGGACTATTTATTTGCAGATTGACGAGGATGAACAGAAGACTACAAAATGTCAGAGCTGACGGATGTCATTCAGCCTGTTTACTCTGATTTGCTATTAAATTGGATTTTAGTTATTCTGTTCCTTTCAATGGCAGGGTCTTTACCCAGCATCCCCAGCGGGTGAGAACGTGTCTATTGTCATTGTGTGTACAGTCCTGCGAAGGGAGTATCCAGTGCCAGGCAATTGAGTGTGGGGAGTCCCAGGGGTGGCAAAGGAAAGTCTGCATGCAGTGACGATGGACTGAGGGGATGAAAGAGATGGAATGAGTATCCAGGGACACTGCACTCAGACAAGTGGCCGGGCAAGATTCCTAAACACCCAGAGTTTCCGCGAACCACGGCTGCTTTTACAAAAAGCTGTCACATTTGCAGCATTTCTCCATCAAATAAAATTTTTTAAAATGTAGATTGTAGAAATCCGAAACAAACATAGAGACATACTGTGAAGAGAGAAAAGAGCTCCTGCTCCCAATGCAGACACGGGAAGAATGTACGAAGTCCACACAGACAGTTTGCAGAGATTGGAATTGAACCCGAATCCCTATCACTGTGAGGCAGCATTGCTGTTTCACTGTGATACCCAATTATGGATAATTGCGGATAGTATAGTTAGAAGCATAGATAATATTCTCTGTGACCAGGATTGAGAGTCCTGAAGGTTGTGCTGCATACCTGGTGCTTGGGTTTGGGATATGTCATCTGGGGTGCAGAAGAAGTTGGAGTGGAAGGGGAATGAGTCAGTGGCCAGGGTTTATGTAGGTACCAACGGTTGGACAAGCAAATGACAATGAGAAGACGGATGGTAAATACTGAATTGAACTCTTATATCGGAATGCAAGCAGGAGAAGGAATAATGTAAATGAACTTGTGACGCATACACAAATTGGCAGGTATGACGTGGGGGGAATCACAGTGAGACCACTGCAAGAGGATCAGGATTCAGAGCTGAATATTCAAGGATATTCATCCCATCGAACTGATAGGCAGGTGGGCAGACAGACAGATTTGTCTCATTAGGAAGAAATGGAATTGAATCAATTAGAAGAAATTAAGTAAATCAGATGGTGTAGAATCTGTGTCGGTAGAATAGGGGAATCAAAAAGGTGAAAAAATGCAGTTGGAGTTATGTACAGGCCGCCAAACAGTAGTCAGGTGCTGGGGTGCAAGATACACCAGGAGATAGAAAGATCTGTAGGAAAGGCAAAGTTACAGAGATCACGTGGGATTTCATTATGCAGGTGGACTGGGAATGCAGTTTGATAGTGGTTTGCAGAAAAAGGAATTTGTGGAATGTCTATGACATGGCTTTTTTAGCAGCTTGTGCAAGCAGACTAGGCGAGGGGGGCTTTGGATGAAGGAAATCACAGGAGGCACTAATCATAATATGATTGAACTTACTCTGAAATTTCAGGTGGAGAAGTTAGAATCGGAGGTAATGTTATTACAGCTGAATAAATCAATTACAGAGGCATGAGAGAGGAGCTGGATAGAATTAACTGGGACACAGGCCCAGAAAGAAAGACAGTGGAACAGCAATGATAGGAGATTTCTGGAGTAATTCAGGATGCACCAGAGATTTATGCTGAGGAAAAAGAGGCATGATAGAGGGAGGATGAGGCAACCATAGCTGACTAGGGAAATCAGGGACAGCATAGAAGCAAATGAGAATGTATATAATGTAGCGAGGGTCAGTGGGAAACCAGAGGATTGGGAAGCTTACAAAGACAAAACACTTAGCAAAAAAAAAATAAGGAGGGAGATTATTAAATATGGAGGTAAGCTAGCCACTAATATAACGGAAGTCTGTAAGAGCTTCTTTCAATATATAAAGTACAAAGGAGAGGCAAAAGTGGACATTGGGTTGCTGGAAAATGATACTGGAGAGGTAGTATGGTGAACAAGAAAAGGATGAGTAACTGAAAAATTAGTTCACGGTGGAAGATACGAGTAATACCTTAACATTCAAGATAGTGAGGGGCCAGAGCTGAGTATGCTGGCCACCACCATGGAGAGCATGCTAGAAAAAACTGAATGGCCAGCAGGTGGTTAACTATCCTGGACCAGATGGACTACATCCCAGAGATATAAGGAAGATAGCTGAAGAAGGTGTGGGGGGATAGTGGTGATCTTTCAGGAATCACTAGAGTGAGGAACGATCCCAGAGCACTGGAAACCCACTAACGTGACACCCCATTGTAACACGTGAGTGAGGAAAAAGACAAAAAAATCCTCAGTTAATAGCTTAACTTCTGTCGTGGGTAAAATCCTGGAATACATTGTGAATGATGAGATTTCTGAATGCTTGGAAGTGTTTGGCAAAATTGGGCAAAATCACTTCATCAAGGAAAGATCATGCCTCACAAATCTGTTGGAATTATTTGAAGAGGAAATGAGCAGGCTTGACCAAGCACAGCCAATGGCTGTTATCCACCTGGATTTCAAGAAGGCCTTTGACAAGGTGTGACACAGGAGATGACTGAGTATGATAAGGGTCCGTGGTGTAAGAGGTAAGGTAGCGGCATAAATGGAAGCTTGTCTGTCTGGCAGAAAGCAGAGAATGGGGATAATATAGTCCTTCTCAGGATGGCAGTCGGTGAAAGTGGTGTTCTACAAGGCTCAGTGTTGGAATCGTAACTTTTTACTTGTTACGTTAACAATCTAGACGATGGAACTGAGTGTACTCTGGCTAAGTTTTCAGAAGATACATAGATAGGCAGATGGTCGTATTGAGGAAGTGGAGAGGCTGAAGAAGAAGATTAGCAGATGCATTCCAACATTGGAAAGTGTGTGGTCATGCACTTTGGCATGAAGAATAGAGGCATGGTCTATTCTTTTAAAATGGGGAGAAAATTCAGAAATCTGAAGTGGAAAGGGACTTGGGAGTTCTAGTGCAGGGTTCTCTCAAGGTAAGCTTGCAGGTTGAGGCAGTAGTCAGGAGGGCAATTGACATTTATTATTGATGACATTTAATATGAGAGGAATTGAATATAAAACAGGTTGTACACGTCTCTGGTCAGACCACATTTGGAGTATTGTATGAAAATTTGAGCCCCATATCTCAGGAAGGATGTAGTGGCCCTGGAGCTTGTGCAGAATATTTTCACGAGAATGGTCATAAGAATGAAAAGATTGTCGTATGAGGAATGTTTGTGGGCTCTGGGTTTAGAAGAATGACAGGGAATGGAATGGAAGCACAGAGTACTGAATTAACTGGACAGAGTCTATGTTGGTACGATGTTTCCATTTGAGGAGAGCTTGAGGGCAGAGACTTAGATGAAAGGGAACACCTTTTAGAACAGTGATAAGGAGAAATGTATTTAACCAGAGAATGTTGAATCTTTAAAACTTATTTCCACAGAAGGCAGTGGGGGCCAGGTCATTAAGTATATTTGAGACGGATTTAGATAGGTTCTTGATTATCCAGGGATGAAGAATTACGAAGAGAAGGCTGGAGAATGCATTTGAGAAACCTATCAGCAATGACTGAATGATGGGCAGACTCGACAGGCTAACTGGCTTAATTTCTGCTCCTGCATCTTATAGACTAATATTCTAAACCTCAAGGAGTCACCTTGCATCTCTGAGAAGATGGATTCATGTTCTTTATGAATGTCAGAAGCTGGTGGTAATACTTAACTGTTTTAGAATGAAGGTGCTGTGGCTGCTGTCAGGGTGGTGGATAATATGACATTCAGTGCAGGATCACACACCAACTACACTGTATTAATGTGGTGAGAGTTTATTCAAAACCTGGACCTCTCTGTCTCTCTCAATCACCGTAGAGAGTGGAGGTTGGGGTGGGTGGGCGTAACTTCATCAGAGGCACTTAAACTATCCAGAATCATGCATCCTGAGTGAAACAGCAGACATGGAATTTATTACCTTCTCATTGACTGTTTAGAATATAATTAGTGATTGCCCATCCCGCTCAGTGTTCAATGCAATCACCTCTTATTCTCTGAGCATACTCCAGATCAAACTTTACTCGCTCCTCATGATGCCATTATCCCAGGGATTAATCTGGTGGAACTCCTCTTCACGCTCTCTGTGGTAAGGAGATCACTCCTTATAAAGGAGAGAAAATCTGTCCACAATGCCCCAAATGCTGCCTCAACTACACTCTCAGGTTTGATCGCAATAATTCCTTTCCCACACCTAGCTGGCTCCATTTCCTTGATGTGACAAAGGAAATCATTCATTTACAATCCATTGCCACTGATGTGGAATGTAAAACATCCTTTCATTTGAAGGTCAGCATCAATAAAGCCAGCACCAGAGGTGCCTATCGAGATGGACATCACTCTCGGGGAGAGACCCAATCACAAAGAATGCACCGAGAACAGTGAATGGCCACCTACTTGAATGGAAATCAGCTGTCGGATTATGGGAAGTAGGCAAAAAAAGGGAGCTGCCTTCACTTCTGTTCTTCCCTCATGGGATGTGTGCAGCCCTGGTCAGGCCAGCATGTTATACCGACCTTGAACTGAGTGGCTGGTTCAGCTGTTCCACAGGACAGTAAATAGTAATACAAACCGCTGTAAATTTGCAGTTAAACAGAGACCTGACCAGGGAAGTATGACCCACTGCCTTCTCTAATGGGCATCAGGCAAGCCGATATCAACAGATTATTATTTTGTGCATCTAGATTACGAGCCAATGACGTGACCACCATACACCATCTTCCCATCTTTCAGATTCTGTACAGAGAACAAGTTAAACATCTCAAGTTCAATTATTTAGCAATGGACACGTGGTAAGAAGGGACTTGAAACATGTATCCAGAATTAACAAAGGCGCAAACAATGGTTTATTCAGGAGTTGCACTGAGGCTGAGGAGAAGACTGGGAGGTCTTAATGTTTGTTCTGGACAGGATTGACATGTGAGGAGGATATGGAGATGTAAACTTTGCAGGAGAAAATGAATCAAGATGGTTGAGAACAGTGTGTTTTATCCTCGCATATTGGGGAGTAATTTGTAAATAATAATTTGCTAGTTATTACTTCTAAGGAATGGAATCTTTGATTGGAACTGAAAAAGTTGGCTTGCATTTTTCCAAAATTTACATATCATCAGCATCAATTCAGTTCAATCGACAGATTGAGTGACTTACCAGGAACACCAACTATAGCAAGAATAGGATCGTAACCAGTTGAATAACCAGCAGTACATCTTCAATCCGATATGCTAATGATATGCAAGGCTGGGAAAGCCAGTACAGACCATAGGATAAACTGCTGCCCATTGTTGGACCATTCCAGTCTAATGTTCTCACAGACTGATCTCTCCACCACCTCTCTCTGGAGCTGCTGATCCTTGTTACTGGTGTGGATCATGCTTCCGCTCATACTATCGGATAAAACGCTGAAAGCATTCCCTAATTGATAGAAGAGAGAAACTCTCTAGGGATGCTTAGGATCCATGGAGACTGACATAATCACAATCGCTGAACAAATAGCTCCAGTTAACTGATTAGAACTTCAATACTGTTTTATTAAAGTTCAAAATAACTTTGAACGTTTATACATTCTTGGTGTGATATGTGAGTGTGACTGAAGGAAGAAATGTTGAAGATGGCAGATTGATTGTGTGTAATCATTCAGTCAGCATTGGATATGGAAGTAATGCCAGAGGTTTAACGGAACATAAACACGCTTCTCTGCTCATAAATAGAGAAATAAATCCTGTAACTACAGGTCAGTCATTGCAATATCTGTAAAACATTGAGAGAACATCTTTCGTCCATGATCTGATGGCAAGATGTGCCTAAGGAAACGTGGGTTACAACAAACAAGCGGCATGGATACGTTAACAGAGAATTGTACTTGACAAACACAATTCAGATTGTTATTCCAGAATCAGAGAGGGCAGGTGTGGGTCATGTTGTTGATGGTATCCATGTTAACGAACTGTGATGAAGTGTCATTTAATGGACTTCAATTACATTGTGATTATGACATTTGGGGAAAGACAGAAGATGGAGAGGACTGGGTGACATGGATGTTTAGACTGGGTGGAGGGGCAGTGATGTTCTCCAGTTACCGGTATTGGAACATTTCACTTTATAACTCACATGAGGAACAGATTCCAGGATACATTTACAATGAGGAATTAGCAGAGACAATATTAATGAAGTGCATTCATAAAATATAAAATCCAGAAACAAAATGAATTTTCTGCACATACAAATAAATGCAAAGTGCAAAGAGATAAGGTTGTTAAAATGCATATAGTATGTGCTACATAAAATAAAATGTGGATTACAAAACTAGGTAAGTGGTGTGCAAACTTTTACAATCATTATTTCACCGCAGCTGAAATGCTGATTCCCCTCTGTCAGTGATCCCCCTCACTATGATTCTCTGGCCCAGTCTCTCACATGGTCTGGCAGGGGCTGGGGAGGAGGGATCATCATTTCCTGCTGCTCTTGGCACAGTCTATTTAAAAACTCTGCTTCCTGCATGGAACCAATTTATTGCCCTAATGGGTTCTGTTTAACTGTCAGTAAATTCTGTGATATTATTGGAAATAAATACTCTGGGCTAACCACCAGCATCAGCATAGTCCTCACAGGGTATGGAGCCCAGACAAAAGGGCTTACAGTCCAGAGGAATTCCTAAATAAAGCTTCTAACTTCTGTCTGTCCATATTTATCTACCCTAATGCGGTCTCCTGATCTATCTAACTTCACCCTCACCTAACACCTCTCCCACTCAGTCAGTCACTCCCCTTTCTATTCTCTCTCAGTTTATCCCCCTTCACTTTCTTTCTCTGACCCACAATAAATACTTTGGGTGTCTTGACAGACATGCTGGTCTGGTGACACATACAGTGCACAGTTAGCCATTCTTACTTCCTGTTCTTTTCTGATGTGCAGCTGCCTTGAAATGTCTGTTCAAACGAAACAGATTGAATGAAATTCAAGCAGTTGAGAGGACGTTCATGACTGTGTACTTCAATCAGGATTCATAGATGAATGAGATTCCAGAATAACATAAGCAATGAATGAAAAACAGGGCAACACAAGAAATGGCAGTTGAATACAACATGTGGTTCCAAGTAGGTCTCATGGTATTAACAATAGATTACCTATCCAGAAATATCAGCTCCTGTTCTGTGGATCCAGGTTCGAATTCCGCCACTGCAGATAGTGGAAATTCAATTCAAAATTTTAAAATATCCCTGGAATTAAGAATCTACAAATGAGAATAAAATCATTGCCGATTTTCAGAATAATCCATCTGGATCACTAATATCCTTTAATGATGGAATCTTCCATCCTCACCTGGTCTGGCTGACATGTAACTTCAGACCCAAAGCAATGTCATTGACTCCCAATCGCCCCCTGAAATGTTCCAGTGAGTCCTTCAGTTGTACCAATCATTACAAAGTTTCTAAGAAATGAAACCGGCTGGACCACCTGGCATCAAACTGCGCTGGAAAAGTCAACATTAGAAACATCACTGTAGAACCTCCAAAGTCTGCCTTACTATCATCGAAGGGGTAGTGCCAAAATTGGGATGATTACCTTACAGACTAGTCAAGCAACAGCCCGACATAGTTATACTCATGGAATCCTACCTTACAAAAATAACCCAGCCACTACCATCACCATCCCTGGATATGTCCTGCCCCAAATGCAGGACCGATCCAGCAGAGGGGGCAGCTCAGTGAAATAGAGTCGGTAGGTAGTTGCTCTGGGAGGCCCCGAAATTTACTCCAGGCCTAATGAATTCCCATGGCTTCAGATTAAACATGGACAAAGAATTCTCTTACTGATTACCACGTAACGTCGTTCCTCACCTGAATCAGTCTTCCTCCATGTTAAACAACACTTGGAGAAGGCACTGACTGTGGCAAGGGCACAAAGTGTATCCTGGCTGGGGATATTCTGGCTGAGGAATGGTTTGGCAGCAGTACTACTGATCACGCTGGTCGGGTCCCAAAGGACATAGCTACTAGATTGGGTCTGCAGCAGGTGGTGAGGGAAATTCAAGAGGGAAAAAAATCATACATGACCTCATCCTTACCAATCTATCAACTGCAGATGTATCTGTCCATGACAGTATCGGTTAAAGTCTCATAGTCACATTCAGAATAAACTCTATTGTGTTGTGTGGCACTGTCACCATGCTAAATGGCACAGACTTCGAAGAGATCTAGCAACTCAAGACTGAGCGCCCATAAGACACTGTGGACCATCAATAGCAGCAGAACTGTACACAAGCACAAACTGTAATGTCACGGCCCAGCATGTCCCCCACTCAACCATTACCATCAAGGCAGAGGATCAACTCTGGTTCAATGGAGAGTGCAGGAGGGCATGCCAGGAGCAGAACCATGAACATACAAAGATAAAATGTTAATCTGCTGAAGCTTCCAAACAGAAATACTTGCGTGCCAAATAACATAAACAGCAAGGGACAGACAGAACTGAGCTATCCCACAACGAATGCATCAGATTTAAGCTCTGCAGTCCTCCTAGTCCGATCATGGATGGTGGTGGACGATCAAACAACTCACTGGAGTAGGTGTCTCCACAAATATCCCCATCCTCAATGATGGGAGAGCCCAGCACATCAGTGCAAAAGATAAGGCTGAAGTTTTCGCAGAAATCTTCAGTCAGAAGTTTTGAGTGGATGATCCATTTTGGCCTCCTCCCGTGGTCCCCAACATTACAGATAGCAGTCTTCAGCAAATTCGATTGACTGATGTCAAGAAACGATTTAAGGTACTAGATACTGCAAAGGCTATAACCCCTGATAACATGCCTGCAATAGTCCTGAACACTTGTACTCCAGAACTTCTCGCTTCCCTCGACAAGCTATTCCAGTACAGTTACAAACTGACAATGGATAAAAACTGTGCAAGTATGTTCTGTACATAAAACGCAGGACAAATTCACCCCGGCCAAATACCGCCTCCTCAATGTACTCTCCATCATCAGTAAAGTGATGGAAGTTGTCATCAATAGTGTTATCAAGCAGCACCTGCTCAGCAATAACCTGCTCAGTGACGCCCCTTTTGGGTTTTGCCAGAGACACTCAGCTCCTGACCTAATCACAGCCTTGGTTCAAACATAGAAAAAGGAACTGAAATCCAGCCCATGACATCAAGGCTGCATTCTTTCAAATGTGGCATCAAGGAATGCCAGCAAAAAGGGCATCACAGACCAACACTTCATTATTGGTGCCATACCTGACAGATAGGAAAACAGTCATTGTTGTTGGAGGTCAGTCATCTCAGTTCCAGAACATCTCTGCAGTAGTCCCTCAGGATAATGTGAATGTAGGTTTTCTCCATGAACTGGAATGTTCATTTATAGACGTTTCATCGCCATTCTACGTAACATCTTCAGTGGCCCTCCGGATGAAACCTAGGTCCAAACATCTTCAGTCGCTTCATCAATGACCTTCTGTCCATCATCTTATACTTCTATCATTTTACTTTGAAGGACACTATACATTTACTGTGCTGATTACTTACTGCTCCGTATGAATTCTGTCAGTGGCTCATGACTAAGGACATCCACCTCCTTTTCACCACGAGCACTTCCCATCATCTCGCCTTCTCATAAATACAAAATGAGAAGGATGGCATGTTTTGCCAAATCATTTTGTTGCCTTGCAAAACACTATGCTTAAGCACAGCCACGCCAACAGCAACACCACTATTGCCATTGGAGATGGTTGGAGATGGTTGGAGATGCAGAGGAGGTGTTGGCCTAGCTGTATTATCGCTGGAATATTAACGCAGGGACCCAGGTGATGACCCAGACCCCTGATTCGAATCCCACCACCACAAATGTTGGAATTTGCATTCAATAAAATATCAGAAATTGAGAATCAAATGAAACTATGAAACCATTGTCTTTGTCCTACCTGGCACACTGATGCACTTCAGGGAAAGAAATCTACCATCTTCACCCGGTCGGATTTACATGTGACTCCAGACCCACTGCACTGTGGTTAACACACAACTGTAGTTTGAAATGGCCAAGCCAGCTGCTCAGTTATATCACTCACTACAAATTTTCAAACAAATGAAGCCGGGTGGACCTCAGCACTGACTACTTACAGCCAACAGACTGCAGTGGGTCAGGAAGGCGGCTCACCAACACCTTCTCAAGGACAATGGGGAAAGGGGATTAAATACTGGCCCAGAATCACATTAATGAATAAAAGACGATGATGACACGCAAGGAAGAGAGACAAAGGGACATAACTCACTTCAAACCGGGACTTTGATGTACATTCTACATGGGCATGAATTTCCATAATATGGGAACAGAAGATTAGATTGGATTACTTCCAGTGTGGAAACAGGCCCTTCGGCCCAACAAGTCCCCACCGACCCGCCGAAGTGCAACCCACTCATACCCCTACATTTACCCCTTACCTAACACTAAGGGCAATTTAGCATGGCCAATTCACCTGACCTGCACATCTTTTGGACTGTGAGAGGAAACCACAGCACCTGGAGGAAACCCACGCAGACACAGGGAGAACATGCAACCTCCACACAGTCAGTCGCCTGAGGCGGGAATTGAACCCGGGTCTCTGGCGCAATGAGGCAGTAGTGCGAACCACTGTGCCACCGTGCCACCCATGACAGAAGGAAATTAAATAAGATTAGTCTGGACTTTTATTTCCATTCCAGCTGATCATCAACAATCCCTCTGTTTGTTTCTTTCTCCCTACCTCTCTCTTTCTCTATCTATTCAACTCACTCCTTCTCCCTTTCACAACAGCCATCCATGTCATCAACATCAAACACACTATTTCCCAGCTGCATTCAGTTCTGGTGGATGGTGATTGGACGCGAAATGTCACTTCTATTTTTCTCTCGACCTGAGGCTGCTAAATCTGTTCAGTTTCTCTGGCACTTACTCGTTCCTTTTGTTTCTGATCAGTAGCAGCATTCTTATTTTCACTCTACCTTTCATGGTATGTCTGCATCATTGACAGGGCAGCATTTGTGGACCTCACTCAATGCCTTTTACTGTGAGGCCATTCCTTCAGGTATTGGGTCTGACGTCAGTCTTAATGCAGATCAGGCAATAATGCGAGATTTCTTCACCAAAGGACAACAGTGACAGCGATAAACTTATTGACAAAGTGCTGGTGGGATTATATTTGCAAAATTCGCTTTTATTTCCAGTTCCTGTCATTTGAATTTAAGTTCTGTCATCATCTGTGATAGGGTTTGAAACAGTGTCCATAGTGTAGTTACCTGGACCACTGAATTACGTGGCCAGCAACATTACTACTCTGACACAGTGTCCCTGTCATGAATTTGCTTCACAGACAAGAACAAGATTTTGATGGAAACATATGTAATGGAAAGAGTGACTAGAAGAGAACAGGAACCACAAAGTCTGACTTTTACCAAGGTATAGATAATGGTTTATTTAGCACCCGCACTGACGTCAAGATGGGGTCTGGTAGTGCGTAGCTTTGGTGATGGAGAGAATACCAAGACATAAATCAATTCGGGGCAAGGAGGTACTTCGGGATTGTGAACAGTCTTGTGTTCAGATGTTTGTGAGGATGGAGGTGTGGGCGGTTCTGAAATTTGAGGGTAATGATGGATTTGCATTTGAAACTGAAGACAATAGTTTCAGTCTTTACTAAATATAGATTTTTAAAAAAGCACTGAAGTTCACCATGGTTTATGGGATTAATAAATCAATAGAGATGGGGTGACTTACCAGGAACACCAATAATAGCGAGCATGGGATAGTAACCAGCCTGAATAATCAGCAGTACACCTAATATCCGATCTGGTAATATGAACCAATACCAGGAAAGATATAAAAGACCCAAAGATAAACTCCTGTCCATTGTTGCAGCATTCCAATCTATTTTTCTTAGATTCTGAACAATTAGTGCGACATTCCAGGCTACTGTTCTCAGATTCTGATCCATTGTTGGCATATTCCAGTCTAATGCTCTCAGATTCTGATCCATTGTTGAAACATTCCAGTCTACTGTTCTCAGATTCTGGTCCATTGTTGGAACATTCCAGTCTATGGTTCTCAGATTCTGATCTCTCCTCTCCCTGTCGCTGCAACTGCTGATCCTTGTCAGTGTTGCAGGTGATGTATCTGCAGCAATAATGGGATAAAGCATTGGAAGAAGCCCCGTACAAATAGAAGAGGCTCCATCCAGTCACCATCCAGTGACATAATTAAGATCCATGGAGACAGACATCAATCACAGTCAATGAACAAACAGATCCAGATCACTCCTTTCAGAATGCGACCTTCAGTTCAAAATAACAACTGGATTGAATTAAATGTTTACATCACTGGCTAATGGTCACATCTCCCAACACCAAAAATTCTCGTGAAGTTAGTTGTGAGGGAGAATTATGGACGTTTTCTTATAGCAGGCTAGATGATTCTGCTGTGTTGTTCATTCAGGTGGTTACCTGAACGCTCCACCAGGACCATCCACAAAAAAATCACAATCTAGATGTGGTTTCCACGCTGGTCTCTCCTCGACTCGAACAGGCGCCAAGCAACAGATGCTCAGTGGATATATTTGCCCTGACCATACAAAGGAAGTGTGGATCTGTCTGTACATTCCACTCGTGACAATGCTGAATCTTCAACACGCAATATGATTGAACACTGTTTTATGTAAACTAACAAACACTTTAATACATTATATTGGCTTCAAAGCAGTAAGACTTACATTTTTGGAATTCAGTCCAAAGCCAGATGTGGCATGTTCTCACAAAGCCAGTCCTTTTCAGGGTTATGTTGTCCTTGATTTTTTTTTAAACAGGGTCTAAACGACCCAAGATTCCAATATGTCAGAATTTTGAAAGGTTCGTTGGGATCCCTTTGTTTATACCTAACAGATAATGTCTCATCCAGAAGCCTTTCAAGTCTTTAAAAAGTAGTCTCTATAATCAAGAGAACCTCTCTAGCTGGCAAGATTGGATCAGTTCGGGGGTTAGTTAAGTCAGGGTCACTGGATGCTCTCTGCCTCGTTCTGCCCTTCTGTCCTTATAACCTGTAAGCAGTTGTGTCAGTTTTACCCTTGGTGCTAAGGAGTTTTGTTTATTGGGATTGTTGCAAGTATATTGGAACAGCATCCTTAAATCGGGATAACCTGTCAGGTTCGGATATGATACGTTATTCAGGTATTCGATTTTTAGTTCCTTATGTTTCATTTGGTAATTTGGCAAATAAATGTCATTTTTTAAAAACTCAGCAGTCTGACCATCGCATTGACTCTGGGAATACCAGCTACGCTCTAACCTTCAAAAAATAGCAAATTTACGGTCCAGGCTACCTGCTTAAAATGTTTTGAGGGGTCGGGTCTGGTTCATAACAGATTAGGGGGCTTTTACAGATTTTAGACGGCGAGTGGTAGATGTTATTGTCTCTTACGTCATGTCTTGATTTGGTGAATAAACAGATCTTCAGGTAGCAATGGTTCTTGCAGGAACCAAGCTTGTTTTGGAGGTGGAGAAAGTGACCTTGGGGGTTTTCCAAAATGCACATAAGTCCAAGCCGCGAAAATTAGTAGACAAAGGGAGTTGAAGCGTCCTCTTAATGTGAGGAAAGATGAGATGATTGCAGCAGTAGCTCAGCATTCCAATTTGCTGGAAACTCCATCAGGATCTGTGGAGATGAGCAAACTTCAATTGCAAAAGAAGCAGCTTGTGTTAGAAGCAGAGATGAAGCAGTTTGAGCTATGACTAAAATCAGAAGAGAAAGAAAGATGACGAATAGGTTTAGCAGAGGAAAGAGAGAAAAAAAAGCTTCAGCAGGAGAGAAAGAAAAAGAGGGATCATTTGAGCTTCAGAGATGGACACTTAGAATGGAAAGTCAGCTTAAAAGGATGAGGATGAAGGCTGAAGGTAAGCTTACTGAGGAACAGACTGAAGATGGGCAAACGCATGGTGAGTCCAAATCCTGGTGAGAAACATGTGTCAGTATATTCACAGCTTGCCTAAATTTAATGAGTAGGAAAGTGGTTAAAGAATTTCAGTGGCCAGTGGTCATGTAGGTTTTGTTGACCCAAACAAAGCTAGTGAGGTATGCGCAACACTATCAGAGGAGGGATCTGTGGAGTATGAGGAGAGGAAAATGTACATATGAGCATGTGCCAAAAGCCTACCGACAACGTTTCAGGAATTTAAGGAAGGATCCTGGTCAAACCCACATTGAGTTTGAAAGGATCAAACAAAGTAATTTTGATAGATGGATAAGAGGTTTAAAAAGAGAGCAAACCTATGATGCTCTGAGAGAGACAATTACTTTGGAGGAGTTTGAGCGTTCACATAGCGCAAACTCATTTTGAAGATCATAGAGTTATAAAGGCAAGACTGGCAGCTGAAGTGGCTGATGATTATAAATAGTGATTATGATTATTAAACGTGTTTTGGCTTCCAGAATCAACTTCAGTCCATGATGGATAGAAATTGGGGGAAAGAGAAATCCCCACGTAGAAAAGGAGACGGAGATCTCGGTGAAGATCATGATAACTTACCACAGGGTGAAGAGGCAATACTTGAAGGAGGCAAAGAAGATAAAAAGCTCTGGTGTTTTCATTGCAACAAATTATGACACATGAAATCACTGTTTTGGTGGGTTCAGAAAAAAAACACAGACGCAGGATAAAGGGATAAGTCTGGGAGTTTTGATGGAGCAGTAACAGAAAGCATAGTGGAAGCTCGAAAGCTGCATCATTGTGTACAAGCTGATTGGAGGTTTGTTAAGGAGGAAGTGCCAGATCTGCTTAGAAAATATACCTGCAAAGGGAAATTGTATTCACATAATGCAGGAAAAGAGGATAAAATATTAAGAGACACAGGATCCTCTATGATAAGATAAGGAGATATGTACTCCTGAAGGACTATTTCCAGAAAAGGTACTGCTAAAGGGAATTCACCATGAGACAAAAGGTGCAAAAGTATGTAAAGTGAGCATAGCGTGTCCAGAAAAGTGTAGGGAAATTGTGGTAGGGGTATTGGACAAACTCTCAGCTCCAGGAATAAAATTTGTCCATGAAGAAAATATTGCTGATACAGTAGTAGGATAACTGGTTGAAAAGCCAGTGGAGATGCAGGCAACTGAATCAATGTAGGAGGCTTACCCTGGAAACTTTCCTGATTATGGGTAACAACGTCCCAATGTCACCAGTTGAAACAGAAAATACCAAAAATGTAATGGTAAGGAAGCTTAAGTGGCATGAACAGATACTTTGTTCCATTAGAAAGTTGAGACAAAACAGGAGCAAATATGTGATCATGTAAATATTTTTGCTCAGCTAAACTAATTGAGTCACAGCAGAAAGATAAAAAAATTAAAGCAGTTGTATCAAAAAGCATATACATTAGGAATTTTGAATGTATCCCCTGAGTTGGCTACACAGCATTTAAAAGTATGACAGCATGCAATAAAACAGGAAGCAGACAGAAAATCAAAAAATTGCATATTTGTTATCGGGGATAAGGTATTACTGTTACTTCCAGTTATAGGTGAACCTTGAAAAGCAAGGTTTAATAGACCTTATCAAATACAACGGATATTGAGTGAGGGTAACTCCTTGATAGGGACTCCAGAAAGAAAGAAATCTCACAGTGTATGCCATGTGAATATGCTCAAAATGTATTTTGACAGGTAAGGAAAGCCAGAGGACAAGGTGTTAATGATTACAGCACAGAAGGCAAAACCAAGTTCAGAGGATTCTGAATCGGACATTACACAAATTAAAGTGGACAATGAGGTAGTCATCTAAAATTGGGATAATTTATTGATTTACTTTCATGAGAAACATTGAAATGATCAGAAAGAGTTATTACTATCACATGGTGAGATATGCATATATTAACTTGGAAGTACTCACCTAATTGTGCATAATGTAGCTATAGGAGATGTCATTACGATTAAGCAACATCTTTACAGGCATAATCCTCTAAAGTTGGCACAGGTTCAGGTGGAGATTGAATGCATGCTCTAAGATGGCATAATCAACATGCGTTACAGTGACTGGAAATCACCCATAGTCATGGTGCCAAAGCCAAATGGTAACCAACGATTATGTGTGGACTAACGTAACGTCAATGCAGTTAAAAACATTGATGTATACCCAGTTCCATGGTTGGAAGACTGTGTTGAAAATGTGGGACAAGCAACTTACATTTAGTATGAAAAATCTGCCGGCCACATTTCAGGGACTAACCAATAAATTGCCAGATTATCCAACATGTGGTGTATATTGATGACCTTGTGATTTTTAGTGAATCATGGAAGGAACACTTACAGCATCTATTGGACTTGTTTGATCGACTTCGGAATGCATGCTTGGTGGTAAACCAAGCGAAAAGTGAATTTGCCAAAGCAAAAATCACTTTCCTTGGCCATGCTATTGGACATAGATAAACAGCACCATGCGATTTAAAAGTGACGGTGATTGGGGAATTTCCCATACTGTTGACAAAAGGAGTTGTTCCTGGGACAAAGTGGATTCTATCAAATGTCTATGCCTCATTTTCGCGGTGTGACTGCTCCACTCACTGAATTGTTAAAGAAAAGCAAGAATTTTCAGTGGACAGAAAACTGTCAGAAGGCATTTGATGGAATTTGAAATATGTGTTAACTACTGCCCACGATCAGACACACCTGAATATGCAAAACCATTCAAGGTGGATTTAAATGGGAATGTTGTGGATTTCAGTGCTGGGCTCCTGCAGGAAGACGACAAGCAGACACAAAGACTTGTTGGGTATTTCTCCAAGAAGTTGAATGCTCATTCGTAGAAATATTCAACAGTTGAGAAAGAGACTGTGAGCTTTGTGTTGGCACGACCACATTTCAGTGTTAACGTTACCAGCAACCTATCAGAGACAACCGTTTACACTGATCATAACCCAATGAAGTCTTTTTGGAGAAATTTAAGGACAGAAATGCGAGACTGTTTAGCTCGGACCTGTTGTTACAGCCATTCAATTTGAAAATTGTGCACGTGGAGGTCTTGAAAACATCAATATCAATGCATTGTTGAGACTTGAGTGACAAATGGAGGAAGTACCACACACTGAATCTGGATGTAGTTGTGCCTGTTCACATGTTTATTGTAAACAAATGTATATGCACATTTTAGAGTACAAACCACTATTTTTGGTGGTTTTGAAAACTGAAGCCATCTTTGGATATTGAAGATTTGGTTTTATATTGGGGGAGTTGTCACACAGGGGTCTCTTTACAAGGTTATGTTGTCCTTGTTTTTTTTCAGAGAGGTTCTAAACGTCCCAAGGTTCCAACATGTCTCAGTATTGAATGCTTCATTGGGGTCCTTTGTCTTTAACCTAACAGATAATGCCTCGGGCTTTCAAGCCTTTAAAAAACTGGCGCAAACAAGGGGATGTGGCCAGCTCTCCATCTGCACATGTCAGTTCAGTTTGAGAGTTAGTTGAGTCAGGTTCAGTGTTGAAACTGGACACTCTCCTCCTCCTTCAACCCTATGCCTTTGTAACCTATAAGCTTTTTTTGTGCAATTTTTACGTTTTGTGCTCAGGTTTGTTTATTAGGATTGTTACAAGTATTTTGGATCAGCATCATTAATTGGAGATAGCCTGTCAGTTTTGAATAGGATGAATTATTCAGGTGCGTTATTTTCGGTTCGTTGTGTTTCATTCCTTATTTTTGCAACTACATTCTGTTTATTTAAAAGTCGGCAGTCAGACCAACTAATTCACTCTGGGAATATCCACCATACACTTATCTTCAACAACTGGAAACATTACGGACTGGGCTACGTGCTTAAGAATGTTGTGACGGGTCGGGCCTGGTCCATAACCACATACAACAACCTTGTTTATTAAAAGTCATGAATTAATGAGTAAGGGATGGAATGAATATGATATTGGCTAAGAGACAGAAAGGGCTGTGGCCAGTGGCTGAAGAGACCTGAGGGGAGTGCAGCAATATCTCCCAGTCACTAGTATTCAGCCATCACTGTTTCTGACAAATGGAATGAAATGCAATGCAGAGCAAGATAACAGATTACCCCTGGTATATGGAATGTTGAACAACAATGTGAATGGAATAGGGCAATTTTAAATGTGAAGTACATAGTTATATTTTATATATCGACTGTTTAATCACAGGTTATACGGGTTGTTAAGATTGTTTATATCTGGACGGGATATTCAGAAATAAAAACAGACACAGATAACAAAATATATTTCGTTATAGTGAGTTACAACAGTGTAAGTGTGAGAATACAGCTCATACCGAGCTGGTACAGAGATGATGGGCTGCATGACAACCACCTTTATTGTACATATTCAGAGAAATATATTGAAAATGTTCAGAAACTGAGGAGACAAGTTTAGTCATAAAACATACAGGCAATATTACAATTAATAAACTATTCCTATTTTTTCATCAAGTGTAGCTGTCTCAAAAAGGCCTTTTAAATCAAAATCACTTTGATGAGATCCACGTATTTATTTTCAGAACTTAAAGAAGAAACAGACTCCAGTACAATATATGTGTCACTGACTCAAGTGATGGAAACAGGAATGGAGCATATTGTCCAAATATAATCGGGTTCAACATCCAGAGCAATCAAGAAAAAGCAAAATATTAGAGATAGTGGAAATCTGAAATACAAATGCAAAATGAAAGGGGAATGCAATGGATGATGCAGGATCTGGGCAGAGAAACAGAATTAACATATAGAGTCTTATATGAACCTGTTCTGAACAAGTTATGTTGGACTCAAAAAGAGTTAATTCCATTTTTCTCCGCTCCGATACTGCCAGAACCAAGGGGTTTCTCTCCAGCACATTCAATTTGTGCAATGACAGGAGACAGAGAGTATTGGTGGGTGGTTGCTTTTCCAATTGAAGACTTATGCCCAGCAGTGTCGCACAAAGGTTGGTTCTGGGTTTTCATTGTTTGTCATTTATGTAAATTATTTGCATGAGAATATCAAAGGCATGGTTCGTAAGTTTGCGGATGACAGCAAAACTCGTGGCATAGTGGACAGTGAAGAAGGTTTTCTAAGAATACAAAAGGATCTTGAGCAAATGGGTCAAGAGATTGACAAATAGCAGATAATGCCCCACACTCTTTATATTGACTAAGAGATAAAATTTAATAAAGTTGTCTATCTAAAGTAAGGTTTCCTTTGATTCTTGAACAAAAGCTCAATAACTGTAGTTGTCCATTGTTCCTTAATCTTACCAGCATTACCCTTCACTCTAACAGGGACATAATGACTCTCAACTCCTGTCGTCACACTGTTGAATTCCCCCCACTTGTCAGACATCGTTTTACCTGCTAACAGTCTACTCCAATTAAACTTGCAAAGTCCTTGTCCCATACCATTAAAATGTATGGTGCTCCAATTAAAGCAAACATTAATGAAAGGCTTGTTATTTTCCATAACTATTATGAAACTAATAGAGTTATGATTACAAAACCCAAAATATTCCCTCACGTTTCCCTCAATTTTCTGTAATACTAGCGGTATTCCGCAAGGATCTGTTTTGGGACCATTGCTGTTTGTCATTTTTATAAATGACCTGGAGGAAGGGTTAGAAGGTTGGGTGAGCAAGTTTGCGGATGATACGAAAGTCGGAGGAGTTGTAGACAGTGAGGAAGGATATGGCAGGTTACAGCGGGATATAGAGAAGCTGCAGAGCTGGGCAGAAAGGTGGCAAATGGAGTTCAATGTAGCTAAGTGTGAGGTGATTCAATTTGGTAACAGTAATAAAAAGATGGATTACTGGGCTAGTGGTAGACTACTTGGTAGTGTGGAAGAGCAGAGGGATCTTGGTGTCCATGTACACAGATCTCTGAAAGTTGCCACCCAGGTAAATAGTGCAGTGAAGAAGGCATATGGTGTACTGGCTTTTATTGGTAGAGGAATTGAGTTCCGGAGTCCTGAGGTCATGCTGCAGTTGTATAAGACTCTGGTGCGGCCGTATCTGGAATATTGTGTGCAGTTTTGGTCGCCATACTATAGGAAGGATGTGGAGGCACTGGAACGGATGCAGAGTTTGACATTGGGTGTAAACAAGAAAGTATTGCTTTAACGGTTTTATTTTTAATACTCTACCTCACCTCTTAAATTCATTCTGTATTGTTTTAATCTTTCCCTAAAATATGTCATTCTTGCCATTATCTACAATAATGTTTGCCTACTCAATCTCACCTTTAACAACATGCTTGAAATGTTTCGAAACGTTCTTAATCCTCGCACAGGGAAAGCAACAAACCATCCTAAATTAACGGTCACTGCCCCAGAATCTCCTGTTGATGCCCCTGATCGAAAAGTCCACTGAAGCAATAATTCTACTAACTCTTCTCAAACGCTGCTGAACAGAAGAATCGTTCCTATGGTCCAATAAGTGATTGCTCTTCCATTTTCCTCAGAGAGACAATCCCCTTCAGCTGTTCTAAAAGCAGGGAAGCATTTTGATAGAGGAATAGCCACCGACGACATTTGAACTGCCTTCTTATCTTTCCTGACAGTCACCCAGCGATCTAACTGATTTGCTGGATAAGATTTTTTTTCTAAATCTTCTAGCCATCTCTCTCTGTACCTTACATATGGCCTTAATAATATTATGCCTAAAAGCAGGATTGTTTTTGACAACTTATATAGATGTTACCTTTAATTACCTACAGACACCAACGTTTAAAAAATGGAAACGTATATACATATGCGTATCAAACATGTAAAACGTAAACAAAATCAACCATTTAGCTAATTAAAACAATAAAAAATATTCCTCTTCAATAAATCCCGAGAAGAAAGTAGTCTCCTCCGGAGCTGAAAACGTGTAGGACTCTCTGGAAGAAAGGTTCAACTCCTTACTTTAAACAGAGCTGATTAATTTTTCGAAGCAAAAACACATGTGCAGTGTAATAAAAGAAACCTTCTAAAATTGAAATAGACTTTTCCTTTCTTTTGTAAACTACCCTTAAAAGTTCTTTTAAAACAAAAGTTCGTTTGAAAGAAAATTGCGTTTTTTTAAATTTTTGATTGTTTTTGTATGTTAATGAAGCAAAATCGAAACAAACGATGATAAATTAATAAACTATAATAACTATATCAACTGCAAAAATGACTACATTAAATATTTAACTGCCTGCGATCCCAGGAGCAGCTGTAAGATCCATGCTGCTCTAAGAACATTATGTGAAATTGTTTTTACAATATGAAGAAAAGTGGATGCACGTTTTAATAATTTGTTCCCAATTCAAAGTGACTTTACGATATGATTTAATCTCCTGCTATCATTCTAAATGTAGAATTTAATTGAATCTTTATCCTCATCACTTGAGCTCTTTCAAACAAAATTGTGAATCTGTGTTGATCGTACAGATGGAAAGTTCCTTCACCTCTGACTATTGCAGGAATGATACAAATAACATTACCCGGGTCTACGTAAAACCCAAATGTTGCAGGGAAAGCCACCGAAACCTAATCCAATATTAATTACGTACAAGCCTTATGAACAAAACATAGAGAGTGGCATAGTATAAAAGGAGAATTCAGCTCCATGTCCAAAATAAAATTCGTGGCTCCCTCATAAAAAAACCTCAACTGCATTGCGCTGTAAATTCACAAAAATAGGAATAACAAGAGAACGGGTAGAAAATCAAGGCTAAGTAGTGAACTTCATAAATGATGATGATGAGAATGGGAGGGATGGAGTTTGGGGAGAATGATAAATAATGTTGCGGATGACATAAAGATAAGCTGGTGGTTCACAGTGAGGAGGAACTTGTGAGGGTACAGCTGTTCAGGTGGACAGATCAATCGCTGATGAAAAATGTATCATATATAAATGTGATACATTCCTGAAATATCAAGACAAGAAAGTACTCAATCTGAAGAGAGGCTTGATTGACTTGATTTTACTTTTAAGCAAAGGAGGTTGAGAGGTGCACCTGATGGAGGTGTTTAACAGCATGATGGGTATGCACAGGGTGATCAGAGAACAGCTTTTCCCCTTACTCGAAGGCTCAATAAAGAGGAGACACACTTATAAAGTGAAAGTGGTCTCACCACTAATCTGTAAACTGTACAAAACTTTCCTAATTCTAAATGTATTTGGTTTTAAAGTATTTCAACATTTATATTGTCTTCTGAAAAATGTGATATTGAGGCAGAGGTTTGTTCTGATATCCAGATTCCCCATTCCTCGTGCCTCCGTTTCGCAATCTGTTCATTGAAATTATACAATTTTTCCATTCATCTCTCCAACATGCTCAAACACAGACACAGTTTCTCAACTATGATCCAAAGACCAATATTTGCCCGTTCCCCTGACCTCTTGAAAGACTTATATCCTCTTCACATTTTCCTTTTCTAATCTTTTCAATGTTTGTATTCTTTTATAATAATTCAAAATATGTTCACAAGATATACAGTTTGACAATCTCCAACAGTGTTGATAATGTAATATCTTTACTCAATATGTAAACTATAAAGTTGCAACAATGCTAAAGTGTTTTGCAGTCCCGTCACCCAAACTTCCCAGACTGAAGTTGCAGCAAATGGTCAATGAAATCTCAAAAGAATTGCCAAGTATTTACTTCTGATCAAAATGGTAACTTGCCTCTTTATTGTAAAATGGGCATGTTAATTACGGACTATCTGTCTGACTGCAACATTTTGATGTGGTTTACTCCAGGCAATTAAACATCAGGGATAAAGTGCAGGGATAGGCCAGCTGTGTGCCAGGCCTGCTGTGGGAATCAACAAAGCCTGACTGTGGTCTTTTCTCCACATTAATGTCTTGTTCCCGACATTCAGAGCAACCTGCACCTCCCTTGACCAAAACCCTCGACTCATGTCACCCCAGCCACCAACAATGAATAAAATTCAAAGAATTGCAGATGGAGCAACACAAGAACATAGAAATTAGGAGTGGCAGAAGGAAATTCCACTTTGCACTCAGCCACATTAAACACCATCTGCCGGATATAACAATCTGCCCCAATTTCTAATCTTCATCTGTAAACTCTTTATTTCCGTATTACAACCTGTTTGCCACCTAGTTTAGTACCACCTGTGAATTTAGTTGCTACACTCTGTCTCTTCTTCCAAGTCATTTGGATTGATTGTAAACAGTTGAGGTCTGAGAACTGAAACCTGCAGCACCTTACTAGTTTTAGTTCGTCAGAGAAAGACCAGTTATCCCAATGCTCTGCGTTCTGTCAGTAAGCCGATCTTTTATCCAATTCAATATTCTACCCGTAACCCCCTGGGATCTAACCTGCTAGATCAGTCCTTTATGCAGCACCTTGTCAAATGCCTTCTGATGTTTAGATGGACAGCAGTTGCTGTATCCCAATTATCCACATTGTCGGTTACGTTCTCAAAGAACACCAGCAGGTATGTCAAGCACAACCTGCCCATCATGAAACCGTGCTGACAGTGGTGAACTGATCTTTGTTTTTCCAAATGTTCAGTTATTTCCTACGTTATGGTTGACTGAAGAAACTTCCCCACCACAGAGTTAAAACTCACTGGTCTAAAGTTTGTCATTTTTTCCTATCTCTTGTTTTGAATACGAGTGTCACATTATTAATTTTCCAATAGTTCGGCACAGTTCCAGAATCAAAAGATTTTTTGAATATCGTAACTAACACATTAGGTACCTCTGCTTTTATCTCCTTCAATATAATAGACTGCAGGCCGAGAGCCTGACCTCCCTCTAATCCCATCAATGTATTTAATACCTTTTTCCATCAGCATCCTACTTCCAGCAAGGTCCTTTGCAGTTATCATAAATTTTGGGAAGAAATTATCTTCCACTGTGAAAGCAAGAAGTGTTGGCATTACCTCTGCCACTTCTGAGTTTCCCATTACTACCCCTCCATTTTCATTCTCTAAAAGGCCAACATTTTTGTTCAGCATTCTTTTACTTTTTGCCTACTCGGAGAAGTGTTTTTTTTTAACAATTCTTATGTTTTCGACACATTTTCCTTCGTAGCCATTTTGATTTTGTTTTTGGCAAAAGTTTGCAAACAATTAAAGCATTTTTCTTTATTCCATTCATAGGAAGATGGCGTCGCTGGTTAGACAGCACTCATTGTCCTTCCCTAATTGCCCAGAGGGCAGTTAAGTGTCAAGCAAATTTGTGTGGGTTTGAAGTCACATGTAGATCAGATCAGGTAAGGATGGCGGTTTCCAGTCCTAAAGGACATTCATGAAACATATGGATATTTCAAACAATAAGCAATAGATTCACTATTATCAATAGACTCTTAATTCCAGGTTCATATTGAATTTAAATTCTACCATCTGCAATGGCGGCATTTGGACCTGAGTCCCCAGAACATTATTTGAATCAGCAGTCGGTGATAATGTCACCAAGCCATCAACTTCATGTTAGTATCGACTTCCTTGTTAAGACATGGATCACTTTTCACCTTTTTAAAATTCAACTTCCACTCAGGATTACACTTTAATTAAGGAGTTTGGACTATCTCCCAAAGTAGTTGCCACTGTTCTTCAAATGTGCCGACTTTTAATGTTTTTTGCCAAGTCCACTCAGGCCAAGCCCTTCCTCATGTCAGTAAAATTATCATTGTCCAACACTAAACCTCACATCTGTGGCTCTTTCTTCACTGTTTCAGTCTGAATGTGAAACTGCAGCATTTTGTGGTCACTCTTTCTAAGGTGATCTTGCACTACACTATGATTTATCACTCCTTCTTCATTATATTATAGCAAAGGCAGTTCTCTGGTTCCTTGAGATGTTACTTGAAGAAATAATCCCTCATACCTTCGATGAATCATTCTTTGAGGCTCCCCTTGCCAATTGATTAATCTAGTTAAACCTAGGAGACTCTAACCCCAACCACACACCCAGAGGACTCTAACCCCAATTCCTGTACAGCTGGTAGAAAGTTTAACCCTTTGTGATTTGGTTTGAACGCACATTTGTTTGTTGGTGACTGAGTGTTTGTGCTTTGTTCCCTGGAGGTTGAGATCCGAGACTGTTTTGAATCTGATTTCTATTATGGAAATTTAACATGATTTATTTTAAGGTTAAGGATTTTACAGTGATTATGAAATAAAATGTTAACTCCTGTTCTCTTACAGGTCATGACTGCCTCACTATCAGTTTCTAACTAATCTCTTTTATCCTTACATATCAGTGATTTATGGAGGGCAATTGACGTTTCAGTTCAACATTAGATTGTAATTTTAAAAATCCAATGGTAAATATCTGTATCCTTGGATTCAGCCATTATTCATGCATTAGAAGATTTTTTAAACTTGAAAAGACAAACCCTTTTAAGACACCTCCGATTATTTCACGACCTATGGTATTGTAATTGAGCAATGACTGGTTAAGACTACTTAAGAAAACTAATTTTAGGATTAAATTAAGGGAATAAAACCGGGTAATTATAGTGGATTTCAAAGTTGGGAACTGTATGCATTTTACATTTTAAGTATTAAATACTGAATAGATGAATTTATAATATATAAATATATATTATGAGCAAGGTTCCAAAATGTATAGTTAGGAACAGGCTTGAAAGTTAGACAAGCATAAATTGATGAATTGGTATTTGAAGTTATAGGGAGCAAACAACCATCTGCAACGTAACATGAGAAGCAGAAACAAAAGGCAAAAATAATGGTAGCCCACGGTTGATGAGTTAATAAAAAAGTCAAAACTAAAAGGAGAAAGAAACCGGAATGGTGGTGGGCAGCATGTTGAAAATAGAGGGAGGAGATGTTAAGGTGGACAGGGACGGGGATCGAGGTGGAAATCCCGACAGGCAGGATGTTTTTACTGTGGAAAAGCAGGTCACTTTAAGCAGGAGTGTCCGGATCTGAAAAGGGAAGAGAGGGCGATATTGTTTATGAATTTCGATGAAGAATAGGGTGTCAGGAGTTCCTGCCCCCTGGGGCCCACCAGGAACACTTGATAAATTTAAAGGTGCGACTTTATAATAAGGACGTCATTTTCCCAGTCGATACGGGGGCAGCAAGGTCATCCTTAAATTTTAAGCCCAAGGGAGGAGGAACGAAAGAGTTAATTGGATTATGGCAACAGTTTTGTGATGAGAGGCACAAAGAATCAGTTTTGCGCTCATGACAAAATACTGCCACAAAATTGGGGATTGAATTAACTGCAAATGGTGCTATGAAATCTGTCAAGGTTCTTAAAAATGAATGTGCTCAAGCAAAAAAATTACAGGAACAGAATAAGAAGTCACAAGTGACTGATAAACAGAACTGCGCAATTATAGTTTTTTAAAAAATGTTTTGGTCACTTGTTGCGTTTCCAACTTGAATTACAGATAATGATTATTTTATTTATATAATATACATAATTATTAATTAATATTTATAATAAATCAATTGTGCTAGCCTGAATCAATATGAATTAGCAGGATCCCTTCACACATTCTCAGTGACCTGTCATATTGATTCACGGTTAATTTGAAAATGACTGCATTAATTGATTGTTAATTAAAGAATGGAAAACTACATTACTGGCCGATGAGGTAACTAACGAAGCTGCCCTGAACCCATGAGAAGCAGTGATTTATTCCCTAATACCTACTGTCCCAGGTCCTTGGGAAGTTCCAATATTCGCTGAAAGAGAGGAAAAAGAATTGAAAGATTTAAGGGGTGTAAAAACAGCAGAGGGACATTGGATGTTACCAGATGGAAGGGAAATGTCAAACAAAATGATGATGCGAGAAATGATGGCTGTCTGACATCAGGCTGACACTGGTGAGTGCAAGCAATGTGTGGTTTATTCTGAAGGAAATATGGATGCAACGGGATACATACGATAGCAAAACAGATAAGTGAAGGATGCATAACACGTAAAAAAGTAAACAAGAAAGTGTTAAGGAGACAAGTCCCAGGAGGCAGAGAACCTGGGCTAAGACCATTCCAGAGCATTGAGGTAGATTATGCCAAATTACCCCCAGTGGGAAGACTGAGATATATGTTGGTAATAGTCGATCATTTATCCGGATGGGTGGAGGCATATCCTCTGGCCACTGCCAAACCCAGAAACTAAAGATTTGTTCTTAAATAAGTATATTCTGGGTTTGTCCTCCTCTTTGTCTTTCCTCAGGAAACAGGGTTTATTGGCATAGACTCCGCCCCTTGAATTCGCTGTTCATCCAATTCGACTGGGAGATACGGTCTGAATAAATTCATGGACAGAGACTAAATTGCAACCGGACTGGGAAGGGCTGTACCAGGCTCTTTTGACTACCGAAATGGTGATAAGGACGGCAGAGAAAGTCTGGATTCAATAAACTCGGATCAAAGGGCCAGTGGAATCTCCAATTGAGGAAGACATCTGGACAGCCGAATCAACGCAAGAACCTCTAAACCCAAGCTAAAGAGACTTTGAGTAACTGATTATATAGTGGCGACGCGAGCGCAGGATTGTATATTAAGTCTTTTGGTGCTTCAGCATGATTTTTTAGAATGCTGGGGAAGCTTCGAGTTATGATACTCGCTCTCTTAGTATTGGGATTTTGTCAAACATCATTTTCATATGTGTTATTAGTGGTTCCTGAGTCTGATAATCCACAAGTAATAGACGCTGATGCATGCAGCTTAGTAAATTGTGGGGATGTAGATAATCAAAGACAGTACTGCAGCTCAGAGAGACATCATAAGTCCTATGGGATGGCCTTGGGGATGGTACTTGGTATAATGGTTTTGTCACAGTACACCGGGCCCCCTTCCGACCAGCTTTCTATTGACCCGATAAAGAGTGTAGCCCAATATACCTAACGATAAAGAAAACCACATGGCACGGAGTGGGGGGGGGTGGGGGGGGGGGGGGGGGTGTGGCACCTATCAGCTACAATTAAATGAATCAATTGGGATAGAAATGACATCAAATGGGAATGACTTCTTGGCCTGTTGTTTTTGAATTAGTGTAGGAAAGGGAAAACGGTAGAACTACTGGATAATAAGATACAACCTTACACCCCTCCCGATGACCGTAAAGTAGTGAAAATTATCAAGGTAAAGGACTTGAAACAGACCATCGAAGTAGAAACTGGATACGGGGATGCAAATGTCTGGGTTGAATAGGTAAAGTATACTGTAAAAACTCTGAACAAGAGCAATTGCTATGCATGTGCCTCCAGTAGACCAGAGGCCCTTTCCGCTTGGGTGGAAGCGAGACAGAAAGGGCATGAAATGTATGATAGCCCTGCATCAGGGTAAGACTGCGTGGAATGATAGGAACTGTACCTCCCTATCTCTGATGGTCCCTCCACTGGAGTTGAAAGACTTAAAAGCCTACCCCCCACCCCCCGCCAATTCTTCAGCTACAGTCAGAAATCACACATCGTATGTGCATAGACAAGGTACAAATTGGTCTTGAGATTTGGGGAAGCTGAAATTATGTACAGAGATTAATAATTTCACCGATACAGACAAGGGAGGGAACTAGTCAGCACTAAAGGTTCACCGAGCAGATCTGTGGTGTTACTGTGGAGGCAAAATATTGAGACCCACCCTACCTCCAGATTGGAGAGGGATAAGTGCAGTTGTACAATTGGCAATTCCATTTACCCTGGCAGTTGAGAAGGAAAAGATACTAGGGTAAAAGAGAAGGAGGAAGTGAGGATTGCAGATGCTGGCGATCAGAGCTGAAAATATGTTGCTGGAAAAGCGCAGCAGGTCAGGCAGCATCCAAGGAGCAGGAGAATCGACATTTCAGGCTTAAGTCCTTCTTCACAAATGAGGGCTTATTCCCGAAACGTCAATTCTCCTGCTCCTTGGATGCTGCCTGACCTGCTGCGCTTTTCCAGCAACACATTTTCAGCTAAAAGAGAAGGAGTAAGAGATCACTCTTCTTCTTTCGATGACAGGATTTATCTCAATTCTATAGGAGTCCTGGTGGGGAGGGGGGTACCTGATTTTCAAGGCTCGCAACCAGATTGCAGCAGGCTTTGAGTCAACTCTCTTTTGGTGGGTAACAGTTAACAAAAATGTAGATTGGATAATTTACATTTTCTATTATCAACAGCGATTTATAAATTATACAAGAGATGTTGTTAAAGGAATATCAGAACAGCTTGATGCAACAAGTAGGATGGCATGGGAAAGCAGAATGGCCCTTGAGATGATTCTAGTGGAAAAAGGGTGTGTGTGTGTGTGTGTGATGTTAGGAGAAAGCTGTTGTACCTTCATTGCTAATAACACTGCACCTGATGGTTTTATTACCCGGGCCTTAAGAGGATTGATTACTTAGCAGAGGAACTGGCTGATAATTCAGGAGAAGACACATCTCTCACGGGATGGCTTGAATCATGGTTTGGAAAATGGAAGGGGGTGGTGGTTTCCATCCTTACGTCCCTGATAGTAGTAGCCATTGGCTGTTGCGCTGAATACAAGGACTCGCCCAAAGCCTGATTGAGACAGCCTTAATGAAACAGATGCCCCTAAAAGGGAATCAGGCAGAAGGTCGTTTTTCTATTAAATAATGAGGGGATGAGTGAGACCAAGATGGATGAAGTCTCATGAATGATTCTTGTGATTTTTGAGGGCAATGCTGAAAGGAAAAATTATAGAAACAACAATTGCATGTAAAAACAAAAAGGGGGAATTGTGAGGAGTAATTTTAAATGGTTAATCTGCAACGATCACAAGGCTGAATCCTGAAAGAGGAAGAGGGATGTA
Organism: Chiloscyllium punctatum; assembly: GCF_047496795.1. Classification (NCBI taxonomy): domain Eukaryota; kingdom Metazoa; phylum Chordata; class Chondrichthyes; order Orectolobiformes; family Hemiscylliidae; genus Chiloscyllium; species Chiloscyllium punctatum. Next base: position 27,162,718 of record NC_092748.1, on the reverse strand, counting down.
GGTTAAGCGAGATATGCTTGTATAAACATGCTTGTATGCTTGGAAGCATCTGTTTCCAGCTTCTGCAAAAATAAAAAAGACACAATAAAGAGGTCATAAGGCTCAGTATGGGCAAAGCATGGAAGGAATTGTTACTTTGTCGAGCAAGGAAGCAGATGGCAGTCAAGGAGGATATATAATAATAGACCACAGAGGGATGTAGTGAAACAGCCAAGCAGGACATGCATTTTTGTCACAAACAAGGCCAGATGAGGCAAGAGATAAACAGCCGTGTTTAGAGAAGTGGGCGATGTAATCAGGGGAGAAGGAATGGAATAAGTGGGGGAGGAGTAAAAAAGGAATGAATTGTATAAAAAGTTGTGAACTTGTTAAACTCGGTGTGCCTACTTATAGGCACCACTCTTGCAAGAGTATAATGAACGATACTGCTGCTTCAGATCTTGACTCGGACTGAAATTATTGAAGTCAGTGGGTTCTATTTCCCACACAACCATGGAGATCCTGCTTTTAAACTCAGGCCTCGCTTCCTAAACATTCTTTGCTGGACATTTCATTCCTCTTACGGATGTCATTCGTATCAATGTGTAACACGACAGCTGACTGTTCACCCTCCCCCTTCAGTATGCCCTGAACATGCTCGGAGACATCCCTGATCCTTGCACCAATCGCCCTTTGTATGAAGAATTCATAGAATCGTAGAATCACTGGGGTGGGAAAACAGGCCATTTCACACAGCATGTCCACGCTGACCCTCCAAAGTGTAACGCACTCTGACCCATTCCCCTACTCGATTACTCTGCATTTGCCCCTGACTAATGCACCTAACCGGCACATCGCTGAACAGTATTGGCAAGAAGTAAACAACTTAGACCCATTCTGTTACTCTATGTTGAATCTGCTTTCTCACAACAGATACTTCCAGAAATACTGAGCACTTCCAGCAACTTCGGGTTTCGTCACTGATGATATGTGCCTATTGATAAAAACATATGCAACACACACTTGAAACAAAGCTGAATTTAAACATTCAGGAGAAAACTAAATATTTGGTCATTCAATGCTCCCAGTAAATTTTAATTGAATTACTCATGTTCTGTTCGAGAACGTCATTTGTTCACTTTCCCAATCCTGAACAAAGGAGATTTTTGCATGTTTTTTAATATCAGAAAGCTCGGAAAAGTTGCACATTTACTTCTTCATATGGGAATGTGATTGCACCTCATTCTTTCATCTCAGTTCAATTACAGAGGATTATTCACAAAACACATACAATGTATTACTTTGTTGAAGAATACCAGTAACATTGTAAGTAATTGGAATCATAACTGGAAAGAAAGATTTAGACAAAGGAAGGATGAGAGAAAACGGGTATTTTTTTAAACAGAAAAGACTACTATGTCAAATTAGGTGATCAAATTTATGGATAGCTATGTAGGGCTGACAAACGATATTGTTATGAAGGTGTAGAGGTGTACATTGTTCTGAAAAAAGTTAAAATATAACATTTGACTGTGAAACAAATAGTGAGTGTGCGTTGCCATGGTACAAAAACAAATTCAAATTCGGCCAGTCAGTTTAACTATGCCCTAACACACTGAAATCCAATGGAGTTTGAAATATAATGTATTTGATGACAACAAAGTCAATGAAATAATCTAATGTTTTGGGGTGTAAAACCGGACAGTTTAAACATTTAGGGAGAGAACTGCCAAGGGCTCCACAAATATAGACTGCTAGCTGACGAGCTTTCTGAAAGCTACCTGTCCGTAAGACGTTTGCACAGCAGAACATCGAAACCAACCGAGATAAAAATCTGCAGACAAAATCTACAAAGGAGAATTGACAAAGCTGACTGGTTTTGAAATGTGATTATATTCTTTTAAAATCTTAATCATGGTGTTTTGTTTTATCGGACCAGTATTGTAGAGTGGGAAGTAAAAGATAGGTTTAACGAAATGAGTTCTAAATAGTTGTTCATTTTAATATTCTCTGTTGGACTTAAATAACAAAATTGTTAATTTTACTTTAAATAGTGACCTCTGTAAATGGATCTTTGCCTCTCGAAATTTAACAGATTCCAGCATAAGGTGAACTTTTTTCTCTGTGGCTGGTTCAGATTAGGAGAGGGGTTTCCCCTGTGTCATAACAGTTTGAGGCCTTTTGTCTACGATTTGAGCAAGTTTAAACAGATCTAGTCTGAGATTTGGGCAGAGTTAAATAGGTTTGGGGTATGAAAATGCACAGTAGATTTAATCATTTACACGTTATTGTCCGTGAGTTTTAAATAAAAAGTCGGTGAGACACTTTATTTAATTTCAGTGACTTGTGGTTGATTAAATTTAAAGTGAGATAAATGGCTCTTTAAAAATGTTAAAGAGATTCTGGGGTTTGAAGATGATTCTCACATTTGCCGAGGGTGTTTAGAAGGAAAGATAAAGGCCAAACATTTAGCATTCACAAAGAATTGAGATTTGGGTTTAACCAAGATCAAGAGTACAGCTGAAATTGTCAGGAAATTACTCAAACACTAAGGTGTGTCAAATAAACAGACAAGTGCAGGAGATTTAGAAAAACAACTTAAGTTACTTTTGAAGAAAGTTCAGTTTAAAGATAAACGAAGGGAGAGAGAAAGAGAAAGAGAAAGAGAAAGCAAGAGGGAAGAGAGGGTGAAGAATAAAAAGAGAGGAGAAGGTTCTTAGCTGAGCAAAGAGAGAGCGAACTTGAACTTGAGAAGTTTCGATTTAGTCATCAAAGTGAAGTGAACAGGATGGAGAGTAAAAGGGACATTAGTGAAATATACAACTATGTCAAAACTCTGCCACATTTTGATGAGAAAGATCTTGAAGCCTTCTTTATTTCATTTGAAAAATTAGCTAGGCAGGTAGAGTGGTGCAAAGATTTATGGGTAATGCTAGTTCAGACTAAACTGGTAGGCAGGGTTAGTGAGGTATTTGCTGCGCTGTCAGATGAGGGGTTAAGAGATTATGAAGACGTGAAACAACGCATTTTATGTGCTTATGAATTGGTACTGGAAGTATATAGATAGCAGTTCGGAAACATAAAGAAGGAACCAGGTCAGCCTTATGTTGAGTTCGAAAGAATTAAACATAGGCATTTTGATAGATGGGTGCAGGCTTTAAAGATAGATAAGACCTATGAGGCTCTAAGGGAGATTATTCTGCTGGAGGAGTTTAAAACCTCACTTCCAGGGATGGTAATAATTCACGTGGAGGAAAAGAAAGTTCAGGAATTGAGAAGAGCAGGAGAATTAGCAGATGAATACATTTCGCTGCATAAGACAAGCTTCCAGGCATAATTTCGTCCTGTGAGGGATAGAATTTGGGAGAAAGGGAGATGCTACACTATAAAAGAAAGAGTAGAACATATGAGTTTACCACAGGTTAAAGAAGCTGCCCTAGAGAGTGGAAAGGAGTGAAAGGCCTCAGGTGTTTTCACTGTAATGGAGTGGGACACAGAAAATTACAGTGCCGGTGGTTTCAGAAAATGTATTTTCACTGACATAAGGAGGGATATGTATGGTCACAGTGCTGATTGTTAAGAAAGAGACTGTGGGAAAAGATGTGGTAAAAGAAGCTAAGCCAGTTAAAGGAAACCCCAACAAGAACCGAAGAGCTGCAGGAAAGTGCACAGCCTCGGCAGAGGCTGGGTATGGAGTTAGTATCTGATCTCTATAAAGAATTTGTCTCTGTGAGTAAAGTTTACTCAGAAATAACAGGGGTAGAAAGGCAAGAAGTTATAATTTTGAGAGTTACATGAACTAACCAGTTGCTAATAGTAAGAGATGAATGAATTTGTCGTCTTTCTGATCTGTTACCCCAGAGTGTATTAATTTATGGGAAAGATGGACAGAAATTTAGCATTTCCCTGAGTAAGATCATGTTGGAGTGCCTACTCAAGACTGGGGAATTATAGTGGGAATGATTGACAGACCGTCAGATCCAGGAATCCAGTTTGTTCTTGGGAAGGATTTAGCAGGGTCCAAGTTGGGAGTGACATTGCTTGTTGTGGAGAAGTCCAAGAAAGACAAAGAAACTGAAATGCTAAATTGGAAATATCCTGGTATTTTCCCAGGCTGTGCAGTAACCATATCCCACTATTATAATTCACAGCACGAAGGACAAACCATAGACAAAGATGAAGGAGTTGAGGTTCAGTTAACGGACACCCTGTTTGCCTTAATGATGCAGGGAAAACCTGAACAGGCAATGGGTCAGACAGAGGTGTTTTGGCCTGAAAGGCTAAGGGACTTGCAACAGACAGACAAGATGATAAAAGATATATATGTGGATGTGTACTCTGAAAAGGAGGCAGAGGATATTCATGAGGGTTATTATCTGAAAGATAGATCTTAAGACAGAAATGGAGACCACATCAGGTTAGTGCAGAGGAGAAATATGCTGAGGTGCACTAGATTGTGTTGCTGGTAGCATAGAGACAGGAATTTTTACAGGTAGCATATGAACTACCTGCAGGAGGTCACCTAGGGGTACGAAAGACTCGGGCTCAGGGACAAAAACATTTTTACTGACCTGGAATGCACAAAGATGTGGGTAACGTTTGGCATACATGTCATTCATGCCAAATGGCAGGTAGGCTCTTATTTTCCTTTCAAATATTGATGGCAGTTTTCATCAGTCTTTTTGTTTCTGGTTCGTTTGCATTCTTGTTCTCATTCTAATTTACTTATCAGTTTATCAGTCTTCCTTCGTTCCGTCCAAAATTTCAATGAATCCACAATATATGACTCTTTTCTAAGGCACACTCACCAATCTAATGAAATTTTTAACTTCTTTTATTCACCATCATTGAGTCCCCTTTTGCTTTTGCGAATTATGCCTTGGAGGGATATATGTATAAAGTAGATCTTACAGTGTTTCTGTAAATAACAGACATTGCCTGTCTTTCATTAATTCATTTAACGTACTTTTCAAATTCACTAAAGCCAAATTTCTTCGCATATCTTAATGGCTTGCCATGACTCAGGTATATACCCGAAATATAAGAAAAAAAGTTTTTGTATTCAGACGTCATATAAAATTCAATATATTAAGATCACTACTCCCAAAGGCTCCTTTACAGCAAAGTCTTCGATTTGCTCTTCTGATCACACAACACCAACTCTAAAATTGCCTGATCAACAGCTCGTTGCTCAACATACTACTAAAGCAACCCAGTTCAGACACACTCAACATTAACATTCACTTGGGTAAACACTGGTTAGATGTAACTTCAAGCTGTCCATTATTACTTCAGTACCCACAAACCTGTATGTCTAAATTCCTGTTTGATGACATATTTACATTTCTATTGCAGCTTTCACTTTGATACATAACTCCCATGAACGTTGCTTCCCCTTGCTGTTCCTAAGATCCACCTCACCAGATTCTGTGGAATCTGAGTTACGTGGGCTCTGGGGAGGTTAATGGTAGATTCAGGCGACATGTTTGGTGAAGCATATCTTATTATTTAAATTATCTTACCATATCTTACCAGTTCCTCTCAAGTGTCATTGTGAGATTTCTCCAGCACTCCCGTTATGCTGGTGAAGTAGAGAAGGGCAATGATCTTTCAGCAATGCTGTGTATTTCCCCAGACAGCTGAGCCTGCTCTAACCTGGGTGGGAACCTTACAGCAGGCTGGTAGAGTGTTGCTGCTGCTGTACCAGATCTTGGTGAGATCACACCTGGAGTACTGTGCACAGGTTTAATCTCCTTCCTGAGGAAAGGATATTGGAATTAACTCAGAGGTTATTCCCTCAACTGGTTTCTGCAATGAAGGTGTTAATAATAAAATCGCTGCAGTGTGAAACCAAGCCATTTGACCTATCTGATCCTCCGAAGACCATCCCATCCAATTCCACCACCCACCACACCCAATCTTGTAACCTGGCATTTTCCATAACTAATACACATGGCCTCCATATCCCCGAACATTATGGGTAATTTAACATGGCCAATCCACCTAACATGCACATCTTGGGACTGTGGGAGAAATCTGGAGACTGAAATTGAATCTGATTCTCTGATGCTGTGAGAATGCTACCTAATGTGGTCAACACAACTTGCCTGCACAGTTCAGTCCTTGAAAAGTGACCTTTGAGCAGGGAGATTTCATAACTCCCCAACCTGTCATTGAGCAACAGGAGGAGGACATTGAGGTCTTGAGCGGCTTGGTCAGAAACAGGTGCAGGACATTCAGGCCATCAGGACTAATGTCACAACACCAGGAGGGCTTTCAGCCCGGCGTGTGTGTAAAGCCGGAACACAATGAGTCCATTTAGTCACTCATGCCTCTTATACAGCAACTGGAGCATATCTTTCACAGCCTTTTGGCTGTTACACAGGAATTGTGAAAGGGAACGTAGAGGTTATAGAAAGGGAAGGACTTCGAATAACCAGCTTCACTGGGGAATGAAAAGTAGAGAAAAAACTGTTGAGATTGAAGACAAAATGTTAAAAGGCGTTATGGAGGAATTAATAACAGGAGATTTCCAAAGCCAAATCACAATCCAGCGCAGTCGACATAGCTTTATGAAGGATAAATCATGTTTGAATGATTAGACTAACTTTCTTTAAAGAAAACGCAACAAGCAAGATGGATAATGGGGATCCTATAGATGGATTATATCTGGATTTCCAGACATGAGTGCGTAACACGCATCATAAAAGATTAATATGCAAACCAAGAACACATGGAATTAGGAACAATTTAATTGCTTGGGAGAGGATTAGCTAACCAGTAAGACATGGTATGGAGCCACTGGTTTTGGACTGGGTTGGACAAGGTCAAAAATCAAATGACTCAGGTCCAATGGGTTTATTTGTAAACACAAGGTTTCATTGCGCTGCTCCTTCATCAGGTGTAAGAGAGAGGAAGACCTTAAACACAGAAGTTATAAGGGAAAGATCAAAGGGTTGTACAACTCATGTAAATGAATTGTCCACACACCTAAGGTGGCTCTTAAATACTTAATCAGTTAGAATGGAGGTGCGAGTTTGATTGATTAATATGCAAATCGCAGAATTTATTTCAAGTCACTGCCTGGAGATACCTTCAGGTACTATCAATGTAAATGAAGAAACACTTGCGGTCAGACAATGTATTCTCAGCATGAGGCCTTGTTTGGAATCTGTCTGCGTCTTGACCTGGAGTCAGACTGGTTTGATTTACAAAGTAGGAGTAGCACGTGTGCATATGAGTGAGAGAGGGGCGTGTCTGTGTGAAGGGAAAAGAGAGACACTGTGTGTACATGAGAGAGAGTGAGGTGGAGTGTGCGTGTGAGAGCGGGAGGGAGAAAGAGAGGTTGTGTGTGCATGCGTGTGTGACAGAGTGGAGTGCATGTGTGGAACGTGAGAGAGGGGGAGTGTGAATGTGTGTGAGGGGCGGATAGGGAGAGTGTGCATCATTGCATGTAACGGTGAGAGTGAGGGTATGTGCTTGTCCAGGCTAAGATACAGACAGATACAGCTGATCCCTTTCCCCACACACACTCACTCCGTGGTTTCAGTGCTTCCCCCTCTCTGCAGCCTCTGCTCCATTTGTTGTTCATGTTACAGACCCAGATGTTGTAACTACAGTCCCCATGCTCCATCCAGAGTTGGGTCACCAAATTGTCAGATCTCCCTGAATGTCTGAGGCAGCTCACAGCACAAACACCAGCAAACCATCCCCAGCAGCTCCACTAACCTTTCAATAACTGGAGTCAGCCACAAGCCTCTCAGCTACAAGTTAGATGCCTGGTCCTTTACAATTATACTCAAGGGTCTTCCTCGTGTTACTGACCGCACGATCAACTGAGAGAGAGACAAACAGAGGTGTTCCGCGAGCAGGCACATACCAAGTTTCAAACACGTGAGTCAAAGCTCCTGGAACACCTGTCCATGGAGCACCACATGGGACATATCGGGAAGTGAACAACAGCCTGACACACACGATTTCTATGTTTCTGAGCTTCCCCATGCCAGCAATCGATACAGGAGGGAGTCAAAAGCCAAAGCCAGGGAAAGATACAGAAAAAAAGCAAATAATTAATTCACTGATAACTTGGTGAAAATGTGGATAAGGAGATGGGGGAATTGGAATAACTGGATAAGTGAGACAACAGTAGGCCCAATCTTAAGAATGCACACATTGAATGCGGACATTGCCAGATCAGCTGAAATGGTCCATTGCTTCAAAGTTTGAATCTTCTTCACAGAACCAGCCCAGACATCATAAACTGGGGTAAGGTGACTGCTAAGATGGAGAGCTGTGCAGATATTGCACGTGGACTACTCCATAAACTGGACTATTTGCATAGCATGGGGAACATTGCAAACGTTTCCAGGATATTGCAAATCTCTACCACCACCCTCGGTCTCCCACCTTTGAGCCAATTTTGTATCCAAATGGATAGTTCTCCATGTATTTCATATGAACCAACCTTGTTAAACAGATGACCATGTACAATGTTGTTCAACGTCTTACTGATGTCCATATCGACAATGTACACCTCTCTACCTCAATTCATCTTCTTAGTCACTTCTTCAAAAAAATCTCAGTCAAGTCAGTCAGGCACAATATTACTTGCACAAAGCCATGTTGACTATCCCTAATCAGTCGTTACCTTTCAAAATGCGTGAAAATCCAATGCCTTGTAATCCCCTCCAACAACGTACCCACCACTAACGTCAGGCTCACTAGCTTTTCCTTATTACCCTTCTTAAATCATTTAACTAATGGCATCATGTTAGCCAACCTCCAGTCTTCTGGCACTTTACCTGTGGCTATTGATGAGACCAAAGGGCCCATCAATCACTTCCCTAGCTTCCCACAGGGTATAGCTAACAGCTAATAAAAACCAAGACGTTTTCCTTCCTTTGCATGATTTAAGATCTCCAGCAGCTCCTCTGTAATACAGACGGTTTCCTAGATTTCAATACCTATTCCTCAAGTTCCCTCGCTTCCATATCCTCTTGCACAGTAAATACTGATGCAAAATATTCGTTCAGTACCTCCCCCATTTCCTGTGGTTTTGCACATGGGCAGCCTTGCTGATCTTTAAGGCTGTCCTATTCTCTCCATAATTACTCTTCGTCCTTGACGTATTTGTAGAATTCCTTTGGATTCTCCTTAACTTTATTTGCCAAAGCTATCACATGTCCCCTTTTTATGCTCCCAGTTTCCTTCTTAAGTATTTTCTTGTTGCCTTCAGACTCTTCTAGTGATTCACTTTAAATCATGAATTAAGAGGCTAATGATGACAATTCCAATGTCACTTACACCTTTTAAGGAAACAAACTGCCATCCTTACCTGGTCTGGCCTACATGAGACTCCAGACCCTCAGCAATGTGGTTGACTGTTAACTGCCCTCTGGGTAATAGATGCTTGCCTAGCTAGGGACGCCCTCATCCCATGAATGAATTAAGAAAGAAAATCTCAATTCCTGCTGTCTATACCGAACATATCTTTCCCTCTTATCCGTGACCAGAACCTCAATTTCTTCAATCCTGCAGCATTTCTTACACGTACCAGCCTTACCCTTCATCCTAACAGGAAAATAATGTCTCTGTTCTCCTGACATTTCATTTTCCCACTTCTCAACTGGTCCCCTTCTCTGTGAGTATCTGCCCCAATCGACTTTGGAAAATTCTTGATTAATATCACCAAAATTGAATTTTCAACAATTTAGAACTTTATGTTTGAGACCTGGTTCATCTTTTTCCATCTCTATTTTGCAACTAATAGAATTATGATGACTTGCCATAAAGTGCTCCCACACTGATACCTCAACCACCCCCTCCCCACTGCCTTATTTCCCAAAGGTAAGGTGACGTTTAGCTCCTTCCCTGTGATGGAGAGCATTGGTCAAGCTGCTGCAATGTTGTCACTGGGATTGGGGTCTGCAGAGTCTTCAACTCATTGGGTTGAACCAAACAATAATTTGTCTCAGTGACATTTTCATTGAGTGTGACAGAGGGATTGTCTGAGCTAGTTTCCTGGTGCTATCTTATCGAATTCAAATCATTAACTACCCACCCAACTCCATGGTGTCCCTCACATTCAATACCAGCCAGATTCTCCCATCCATCATGGCTGGAGGTACTCACCATCGCCCGGATGCCCCTGGATATTCCGTGATCCCTGAAAATGGTGCCAGAATTAAAAGGCCAATGGGCACATGGTTGAGCTTTCTCAGTTAGGAGCTGCCCTGCACAGTTTACCCCGAGCATGGCAGATTACACCATGGTTTGTCGACGGGGCACGGAGGGCTAGTGGATGGGCTAGTACAGAGGGGGACCATTCTCTTCCTGGGGGTTGGAGGGGGGCACACCACCAGACCCACCGAGCATGGTCTGAGCTCACCACCCAGCTCAGTGCAGTATCTGCAGTCTGAAGAAATGTTCAGCAATACAGGACAAGCATCAATAACCTTCCCCACTCCGTCAGGATAAGTGTTATCATATTCTCTCTGCTCCCTCACACTCACTCTATATCTGTTATAGCACTGACCCCCGAACAAGGCTTATGGTCCACTACTCTCACTGCTGCAAGCAGCACCTTCCTTCTCTCTCTCTTTCCCCTCCACTATATCTCCCTCATTAGTAACAATGCTTGGATACAATACTATGGACTGATTCCCTCTGGACACACTTCAACATCTCCCCCCCAACCCACAACATCATGAATCGCAGGGACCCCCACTCCCACCTTCACACCATCCCTCCATTTCTTGCATTACAAGAGAAACAGCCTGGAATAGGATGGAAAGCGACAAGCCGGGTGGTGGAGTGCCCGATATCCATCTCTCCCCACCACCTGTGTGTCTGTATTTGACTCTGTGAGTACCTATATGTATGTGCAGGTCTGACCGTGCTGAAAATGAAACAATCTCTCCCTCAGCTGGCCTCCCCACCCTACTGCAGTGACAGTGGCAGAGATTGACAACCCTCGAGTATTCAGTCCGAGAGGGAGAGAGAGTGAGAGAGCTCATAGCACGATCCAAACTGACAGCACCATCAACACACATACTAGCAGGCTCGCATACGCAAAGCTGGTAGATGGAATGTTGCAAATATACTTGGGCCTGTCAGAATGGAAATGCTCATCTCTGAGTGAACCATTTTGTCAGGAGATGGGATGAATTGATTTCTCATTCTGTGATATGAAATGCTTAAAACTTGTGCATGAAAATATTGAAAAGTCCTGAAAAAGGCCCAGTAGTGTTACTAATGACACAGGAACAACATTGCTCAGTATCGGACAAAGCTGCTCTATGCTTCCAAAGATATTATTGGAAAAATCAAACGCCCATGCAATTTGAGAGATTCACAGTGAAGGATTTGTTATCTTCTGAGCGAGCAAAAAAACTCTGCCATTGTTGCAGTGGTGTGGGGAGTCCAGCAGAGGGTAGTATTGTATGAATCTAATCACAAATCTTAGAGGCTAGCACTGCTGCCTCACAGCACCAGGCACCCGGGCTCGTGTCCACCCTCGGCCGATTGTCTGTGTGGAGTTTCACATTCTCTCCGTGTCTGCGAGGGTTTCCACCAGATTCTCCTGTTTCCACCAGCAGTCCAAAGGTGCGGATGCTAGGTGAACTAGCCATGCTAAATTCTCCATAGTGCCCAGGGATGTGTAGGTTAGAGGCATTAGTCATGAGTAAACGTAGGATTGCATTTGAACTCGTCTGGGTAGGTTACTCTTCGAAGGGTCAGCGCGGAAGTGGTGAGTCGAAGGGCCTGTTTCCACTGTAGCGATTCTATGAACTCCATGAACAACAGGGACAGACAGAGAGAGGAGGAGCGAGACTTCGATTCCAATTTCAATCTATTTACTTCAAAAACAACGCTGCACAGAGATGCAGACAGAGGTACACACAAACTGAGATACTGACACTAATACACATAACATATGCACACAGAGATACGCACACAGATATGGACGTTTACACACAAACACATGAACATAACCCCGCATAGAGGCACACACTGTCTTTAATACAGAGATATGTACGTTTTTATTAAGAAGTTATCAATGATCAGTCGGAGAAGGCAGGAGAATGGAGTTGAGAAATATTTTAGCAGCGATCAAATGTCATGGCAGACAAGATGGGCTGAATGGCCTAATTCTGTTCCAGGGTTCATTGTTCATGTGATCTTGTGGTGCCTGGAATTGTCTTTCGACTAGGTCAGTGGAGGCTGAATTTGGTAAGGATTTCATTTAGGCGAGTTAATGAGAATGTGGACAGGCTTTATGGGCTGAATGGTCGATATATGTGGTAAAAACAATGACTGCAGATGCTGGAAACCAGATTCTGGATTAGTGGTGCTGGAAGAGCACAGCAGTTCAGGCAGCATCAGGATGAAGGGCTTTTGCCTGAACCGTCGATTTCGAAGCTCCTTGGATGCTGCCTGACCTGCTGTGCTGGTCGATATATGTTCCTAATTGTCCACTCCTTATATATCAAAGGAGTGGTGATTCATTTGAGGGGAACACATTTTGAGAATAAGGACCTTTCCCACTTCTGACTGAGACAGGGATGTTCCTTTCTCTTTAGGTTTGTATGATCTGTGGTGTTTTCATGCCGAAGTAGCAAGGTTCAGTTCCATAGATCTTTGGTGAACAAGAGAATCCATGTTTATTGGGAACTGAGAGGAAGGGGACGTTTAGTCACATTCACATCAACAATGCACATTCTGAATGGTGCAGCAGGCGCGAGGGGCTGAATGGCCAGCTGCTGACCCTAACCCATATGTTGTTCTCTGAACCACTCAGTAATGCTACAGAGGTAAAGAAAGATCCCATTCAGCCAGTCAGCATCGTTATAATGAGACATGCGGAGACCATTCTGCCCTCTAAGGATTTACACAGGAATAGATTGAAGTCATTCAGCCGGCTAAGTACATTACGCAGTGTAGGATGAGGCCATCCAACCTTTCTAGCTTGCTGCCCAGCGACAGGGGAAACCTGGTAAACTATCAGGGAATAAACATTCAGGATAAATGTTTATATTCAGGTTGTAAAGTTGTAACTTGGTGGAGTGCCTCAGGGATCAGTGTGACATTAGCAACAATTTATAATCTATACCAATGACTTAGATGAGAGTACTGTTTGAATTGGAGCTCAATTAGTTCATTTACCAAGATAGTCATTTAACAGCACATGGAGACCCTGCAATGGGATGCCGACAGGGGGAGATAGTGAGCAAAACTTTGGCAGAAAACAGTATAACAAGGGCTAAGGGAAGTCAGTGCTCTGTTGAACAGACAAAATAACAGTAACCTACTTAAATGTAGAGAACATCGCAGAACGCATTGTTACGGAGAGATGTGTGTGTCTCAGTACATGAGCCATATAAACCCAGTTAGCAGATTCCGCAAGTGATTAGGGAAGTGTATTGAATGATGCTGTTTCATGCAAAGGCAATCGGGTATAATCACCAGGATGTTTTGCTGCATCTGTACATGACGATGCTGAGACTACATCGAATGTATTGTATGTAGTAATGAACCCTGAAGTTGAAAGAGAAAAAATATGCAATTGTTTTAGAATCTTTTCACAGATGCTTCACTTTCCTCCTTGTTAGAATGAAGGCCTGATAGAATCATCGTGTCATACAGCACGGAAACAGACCCTTCATCTGCACCGACCAGATATTCCAATCTGATGTAAAACAATTTGCCAACATGAGACCCATAACTCTCTAAACCTTCTTATTCATATACCCATCCATTGCCTCTTAAATGTTGTAATTGTACCAGCCTCCATCACTTTCGCTGCCAGCTCGTCCCATACACACTCTGTATGAAAAAGTTACCATGCGGGTATTTTTTTAATTTTCCCCTCTCACTTTAAATCTTTGCCCTCTGGTTTGGACTCCTCCAGCCTTGGAAAATAACCTTGGCCGATCCCACACCCATGCCCCTCATGGCCTGTACAAGGTCAGAGTACTTCAGACCTGAGAATGAGAGCTGTTCATATTGAACCATATAAGACACTGAGGAGAGTGTATTGGGGCGGAGCTGAGGGATGAGAGAATAAAACTAATGATTTAATTTTTGAAAACAACATGCTCATTTTAACACAGGTACTATGAAGACATGAATTTATTGTACAAAAATTATGCAGACACATCTAAATACACCGTCAAATTATAAATTACAAATTATTCCTAAATGGAGCAGTTAACAGAGATGGAGTCATTCAATCAAGAGAATGTTCAACCAGACCTTACCTAGAACAGGTTGGTGTTTGGGTCACATTGTTGCATGTTTCAGATCAGAGAGGGAGCAAATGCAATCCGTCGTAGAAGCAACGGCGATTTCTCCGTCTCTACTTGTACTTCTCTACAACAACATATGAGAGCTGAAAACCAATCAGACATCTTTAGCACTCTTTGAGGGTTCCTGTTGAGGATTCATTGGAACCTCTCCTCTGCCTGCAGCAAAGGGAATTCGGCCAAATCTAACTGTTCCAGGAAGAAACCCCAGTGCTAGCAGCTTCTGTGAGGCAGAATCACTTCAGAGGCAGATAAACAATTGAAACTCTCTCAATTTTACTTTTATTCTGAAATTAACTGTTATTTGGACAAAGCTCTTTCGAATTAATATTTTGGTTTGCCTTCAGATGTGCGTGAGTGTGCATGTGTCTGCGTATGCATGCTTCTGTGTCTCAGATTTATAGAAAAATAAATGTTGATATACATATTGACGATGTCCAAACTGTATATCATTTATGTATCCATCTTAATTCGACTAACTTTGCTTTGGTTTTAGGTTAGCTATTTTTACAAATTTAAGAAACCTGTCTGACTTGTTCCTAACACTGGGCCTGACTCAGTCTGAGACGAATATCATTTACCATATCACACATTTAGTTGCACTGATAATTTGTCATAACGTCTGGAGGAGTGGGACTAGAAAAAGAAGCAATGACTCGCTAACCTCGGTAGGAACAGGGATAAGGATTTCTCAAAAGGCCATTTGATTGGGAATTTCTCCTACCCACAGGTTTGTGGTACCTGTGTGTTTGCATTTATTCAAGGGTGTGTTAGTTAAATATTTGACGGGAAAGTGACTCAAGGATATTGAACTGCAGATAGGAACGTGGGCTGAGACCACACTCTGATCAGCCACAACTTTAGTGCCTGGTGGGGCAGGGACCCATTCGTGTTCCTCAGTCCTACTTCGCCCCATTCCATTCGGCCCCTCAATCGGCTACACAGGAGCAGTTGGAGACCACTTACTCCTACTACCTGGTGCACAGAAACAGAGGTGACCATTCAGCCCCTGAATACAGTCAAACATGATTTGGTGTTGATCGGAAAACATTCTTGGGAAAAAGAGTTGGTGTTATTGTGAAACAGACCCCTCCTGTCTCTTTACAGAAGTTCCCCTGTCTCCATTTATTTGTCATGTTGTTGACCCAGATTCATAGTGAATAATGACCACATACTGTACCCAGAAATTGCTCACAAAATGTTCTGGTCTCTTTGACTACAACATTCCTTCACAGGACAGCCTGGACAGCCAGGAAGATAACAACGATGAACCTTCCAATAACAGAATGCAAGAACATGAGAAGCAGGAGTGGGTCATTCAGCTCCTATGGCCTGTCTTTCCCTTCAATAGGATCATGGCTGATCTGCTCTAAGCCCCAACTCCTGGAGTGTCTGCCGTGTCAAACATCCATCCATCCCTTCTTCCAACTACCTCAATGATCTATCTCCCCCCCCCCTTCTGTGGAAGAGTGACGTCCCGACGGTAACTCCCCTCTGTGAGAAGGAAACATACCATGACCTATTGACATCAACAAAATATATAAAAACCAGGTGACTGGCCCTGACAACAAGGCAGTGTTTAACTGAGGATGGTATCAAGTAACCTGAAGAAATTTGAACATAATAGAAATGAAGCGTAACCTCTCCACAGGTTGGAGTGATTCAGCACAAAGGAGATGTTTGTCGTTCTTCGACATGTCCCACCTCAGTCTCGGGACATCTCTGTGGGAGATGCACAGCACAACCATCCTCATTTGCGCCTCGGTGTCTTCCCCCCATCAGAATCTCAGAAGTGAAGATGGTGACTGAAAATCATGTAATGTTTAGAATAATGTGTCCCCCTCAGCTCCTGAAGCAGCCTGTGTCCATGTGCAGCAAGACCCGGACAGCATTCAGGCTTGTGCTGTTGAAGTGTCAGTAACATTCATGTAACAGTCCTGCTGGACACTGTGCGTTACCAGAGTAAAGAGAGGTACTCATTCAGCACCTCAAGCTCACTTCACAGGAATGTGAGGAGGTCATTCTGCCCATCAATGTTATTGGATAAGAATAGGGATAGCCCATTCATTCTCTCCTGACTATTACACAGGAAGATAAGGAGCCCAGTCAAACACATGAGCTGTTAAACAGGAAACACAGTTTGCCCAGTCAGGTTCTTGACATCAGGAGGTGGCCATTCAGCCGCTCAAACCCATTGTACAGAAATAAGACGATGTTATCTATGATCAAACAAGACAAACCAATGAAACAGAGACTGTACGGATAGACTGCTCTATGTCGTTCCTCCTGGCTCCATTGCTAATGGTACACAATAGATACATTAATATGGTTCATTGACGGGAGGAGGGTGGACATCTCTGAGAAGGCAGACCGGTATTCCCAGTGGAGGTCGGAAGCTGTTGGGAACAATAAACATTTTAGGCATTGCAGCTGCTGACAGATTTGTGAACAATGTGACTTTCAGTGCAGGGTCACACACCAACTGCACATTGAGGCAATGAGAGTTCATTCAAAGCCTGAAGCTCTCTCCCAACCAACATAAGAGCTTCACAGGGGTACATGAACTAAAAAGAAGCACGTATCATGGGCAAAATGTAATTTCCCATGCCATCAATGTCTTTCTCTGGACGTAATGTGTGTTTGTCCATAATCTTCAAGGTTCAATGCAGTCAACTCTTATTCTCTCACGGTGCTGCAAATTACGCATCAATTTCCTTCACACTCTCTTCATGTTACCATCATCCCAGAGATTAATCTGATAAAACAGCTTTGCACTGCCTCTGTGACAAGGAGATCACCGATTTATAAAGTTCAGAAAATCTGTCCACAATAGCCCAAATACTGCCTCAACAACACTCCACAACTCCTACATATGACTCATTTTGTAATGAAGGCTGGCATTTCATTTCCTGTCCTGATTAATGGATGCCCTGCATGAATTCTGTTCGCGACGCGTGACCAAGGACATTCGGTCCTTTTTGGCAAAAGCACTTCCCAACCTCGCATCTTCTAATAAATACAACATGAAACGGAAAGTATATGTTAACTAGAAAGAACAAAGAAAATGTACAGCCCAGGAACAGGCCCTTCGGCCCTCCAAGCCTGAGCCGATCCAAATGTACTGTCTAAACCTGTCGGTCAATTCCTAAGCATCTGTATCCCTCTGCTCTCCATCTACTGCATCTGTCCATACGCATCTTAAATGAATCTACCGTGCCTGCCTTACCACCTCGGCTGGCAACGCATTCCAAACGGCCACCACCCTCTGTGTGAAGTACTTGCTGCGTGTATCCACTTTAATCTTTCCACCTCTCACCTTGAAAGTGTGACCTCTCATTATTGAATCCTTCACACTGGGAAAAAGCTTGTCTCTATCCACCCTGTCTAAACCCTTCACGATTTTGTAAACCTCAATCAGGTCCCCCCTCAATCTCCGTTTTATTAATGAAAATAAACCTACCCTACACAACCTTTCTTCATAGCTAGCACCTTCCATCCTCGCAAACCTTCTTTGAACCCTCCAAAAGGCGTCTATATCCTTTTGATAATGTGGCGACCAGAACTGTATACAGTATTCTAAGTGCAGCTGAACCAATGTCTTGTACAATTTTAACATTACTTGCCAGCTCGTATACTCAATACGCCATCCAATGAAGGCAAGCAAAACTCTATCCACCTGTGCAGCAATCTTCAGAGTACCATGGACCTGCACTCCCAGATCTCTCTGCCCAACAACTTTCCTCAAGGCTCTTCCGTTCATTGCATAATTCGCTCTAGAATTAGTCTTGCCTACATGCATTACCTCACATTTGTCTGGATTGAAAACCATCTGCCACTTGCCACCCAAATCTCCAGTCCCTCTATATCCTCCTGCATTCTCTGACAGTCCCTTATGCTTTCTGCTACTCCAACAATCTTCGTGTCATCTGCAAACTTGCTGATCATACCAACAGTGTCCTCTTCCAGATCATTTATTTATATTACAAACAACAGTTGCCCCAATACTGACCCCTGTGGATCACCACTGGTCACCTTTCACCATTTCGAGAAACTCCCTTCAAATATGCCTCTCTGTCTCCTGTTTCTCAACCAGTTTTTTATCCACCTAGCTAGAATATCCTGCACACCATATGACTTCAATTTCTCCATTAGTCTACCATGGGGAATCTTATCAAACGCCTTACTAAAGTCGATGTATATGACATGTACAGCCCTTCTTTCATCTTGCAAATTGCTCACTTCCTCAAAGAACTCAATTAAGTTGGTAAGGCATGATCTCCCCTGCACAAAACCATTTTGCCTATCACTGTAAACCCATTCTTTTCTAAATATAAGTAGATCCTATCCCTCAGTACCTTCTCCAGCAACTTTCCCACCACTGACGTCATGCACACTCGTCTTTGGTTACCCAGAATATTCCTACTACCCTTCATGTACAGGGGGACAACATAAGCTACCCTCCAATCCTCCGGCACCTCACCTGTACTTAAGGATTCCACAAAGATATGTGTCAGGACCCCAGCTATTTCCCCTCTCGCCTCCCTCAGCAACGTGGGATAAATCCCATCGGGTCCTGGGGATTTGTCCACCTTAATAACCTGTAGCCTACCCAACACATCTTCGCTACTTTTGTCAGCGTGATCAAGACTAATCAAACTTCTCTCTCTAATCTCAACATTCATCATGTTCCTCTCCTCAGTGAACACTGATGCAAAGTAATCATTCAGAATCTCACCCATTCTCTCAGGTTCGACCCACATCCTTCCTTCGTTATCCTTTCATGGACCAATCCTTTCTCTAGTTACTCTCTTGCTTCTTGTATAAGAATAAAATGCTTAGTGATTCTCCTTAATTCTGCTCACTAAAGATATTTCATGACCCCTTTTAGCCTGCTTGATTCCTCATTTAAGACTTGTCCTACTCTGCCGATATTCTTCCAGGGCCCGTTCTGTTCTTAGCTGCCTAGACCTTATGTATGCTTCTCTTTTCCTCTTGGCTAGTCGTAGAATTTCTCCTGTCATCCACGGTTCATGAATGTTGCACGTCCTATCCTTTGCCTTCAACGGGACATGCCTATCCTGCACTATCTTTAACCTACCTTTTAAAGCCTCCCACGTCTCAAATGTGGACTTCCCTTCAAATAGCTGTGTCCATTCCACATTTCTGAGCTTCTGCCGAATTTTGATTTAATTGGTCTTGGCCCAGTTTAGTACTCTTCCCTTAGGACCACTCTCTTCTTTATCCATGAGTATTCTAAAACTTACAGAATTGTGGTCACTGTTCCCAAAGAAATCCCCCACCGCAACTTTTACCACCTGTCCTTGTTCCCCAGTACCAGGCCCAATATGGCCTCTTCCCTTGTCGGACTATTGACATACTGCAGTAGAAAACTCTCCTGGGCATTTCTTACAAATTCTACCCCATCCAGACCTCTGACGCTAAGTTTATCCCAGTCAATGTTGGGAAAATTAAAATCTCCCATCACCACCACCCTATTGCCTCAACATATTTCCATAATCTGTTTACCTATTTGTTCTTCTACCACATGCTCACTGTTGGGAGGCCTGTAATACAGCCCCAACAGTGTAACTGCACCCTTCTAATTTCTCTGCTCCACCCATAATGCCTCACTACCCAAGACCTCTATAGTGTGCTCCTTTTGCACAGCCATGATATCATCCTTGACCAGCAATGCAACTCCACCCCTCTCTTTTACTTCCCTCCCTGTCCTGTCTGAAGAATCTATATCCAGGGATGTTTAATTGCCAATCTTCACGCCCTTCCTTCAACCAAGCCTCTGTGATTGCAACGACATGATACTCCCAGGCACCAATCCAAGACCTAAGTTCATCTGCCTTTCACACTATACTCCTTGCATTAAAGTAGATGCATTTTAGGCTACCAGTTTTTTTGTGCTCATCTACTCTCTGTCTACTCCCTTTATGAATGCAATCTTCATAATTCTTACAGTCTCCACATCACTGCCTATTTGCTTTCTCTTCTGGTTCCCAGTCTCCTGCCACATTAGTTTAAATATTCCCAAATGCAGTAGCAAATAACCCACTAAGGACATTGGTTCCCGTCTGGTTCAGATGTAGACCGTCCATTTTGTAATAGTCCCACCTGCCCCAGAACCTCTCCCAATGTCCAACAAATTGAGCCCCTCCCTTCTACACCATCTCTCAAGCCATGTGTTCAACCTGTCTTTTTTTAATTTGTACGCTGGCTAGCACATGGCACTGGTAGTAATCCTGAAATCACTATCTTTGAGGTCCTCCTCTTTAACTTCCCTCCTAGCTCCCTGAATTCTTCTTAGAGGACCTCATCTCAATTTCTACTTATATCGTTGGTGTCCATAAGCACCAAGACAATTGGCTGTTCACCCTCCCCTTTTAGAACGCTCTGCAGCTGATCGGTGGCATACCTGACCTGAGCACCTGTGAGGCAACATACCATCCAGAAGTCCCCTTCTGGCCACAGAACCACCTATCTACTCCCTTCACAAGAGAATTCCCTGTGACAATGGTCCTACGAGTCGTTTTACCGCCCTTATGAACAGCAGTGCCTGCCACAATGCCATGAACAATGCAACTACTGCCCTCCCCTGGTAAGTAATCTCCCCCAACAGCATGCAAAATGGTATACATGTTTTGGAGGGAGATGATGGCAGGGGACACCTGCACTGTCTTCTTACTCTTTTTCTGTCTTTGGTCACCCATTCACTGTCTCCCTCAGCAATTCTAAACTGTGTTGTGACCAGCTCACTAAATGTGTTCTCCATGGCATCCTCAGCATTACAGATGCTCCACAGTGAGTCCATCCCCAGCTCCAGAGTCGTCATGTGGTCAAACAAGAGCTGCAGCTGGACACACTTCTTCAACTGTAAGAGTCAGGAACGTCAGCCACGTTCCTAAGCTCCCACATCAAGCAAGAGGCACAGGCCACGGGTCTGAGTCAACCATTGTTGTTTTGCTAAAAGGTTGACATAGTACAGTGGAAGTTTATAGTATCCATTTACCTTACAGATATCTTACATTTCATGATTTTTACTTATCCATGGTGTGTGTGTGTGTATGTGTATGACAGAGAGAGAGGAGGGTTGACAAGAATCCTATTGTTATTTTGGTATACTCTAATTACATTCAGAGGTTCAGCCTTTTTTACATGAATGTTCATTACTTCAGTGTTTGAAACTGAGAATTAACCGGAGTTCAGAATGGTTAGGATCATATAACTTGAGCAGCTATTTAAAACAAATCTGTATCTGCTCAAATCTTCCAAGTATTGACTCACAGTCCATTACTCATGAAGGAATTAATATAAAGCTGACATGACAAAAGAAAGGTTAAAAAATAACCTCAGAGGACATTGGGGTGCTATAGAGAAATATAGGTTAAGTGAGTAGTCAAAGGCCTGACAAATAGAGCTTTACATGGATAAAAGGGAATTTGTCCATTTTGACTGGAAGAAAAACATTTTGTTTTAATAGAGGGAGATTCCATAGCTCTGAGATACAGTGGGATCAGAGTGTCACATTACCTGAATCACAAAGTGCTCGCAGTATGTAATTAGGAAAGCGAATAAATGTTTTCCTTTTATCGTGGGGGAACTTAAACACAAAAGTAGAGAGCACTGTTGAGCTTGTATCTTGAATGCTCTAATTCTTATCGGTCACCCTATTTATGGAAGGAAGTAAATACATTGGAGGCAGTTCGGAGAATGCTTACCAGAATAATACTTACAGAATGACTTGTCATACAAAGGGAATTCGATAGTCTAGGCTTTTGTCAGTTTGTGGTTAGGAGAGGAAGAGGCAAAATATTTGAAACAAGATGTTTCCTGTTACAGAAGAGACGAGAATGAAGGATTACTGTCTAAATGTCAGTGGTTGCCCATTTAAAACACATCGAGATGATTTGTTTTATCTCAAAATGTGGAAACTCTGACATGTTATTAAAGCAGATTTATGGAATATTTTAAAGGCAAACATAAATAGTTTATTGTTGAGAGAGGGATGGTGAAAGGATTTCAGGTTAAGCAGGAATGTGGATTTAAAGTTACAATTAATGAGACATATTCATGTTGAATATCTAACTCATCCCTGTTTGTATGGGATGTGGCAGGTTGATTAAACTGCCAGATTGGAGTTTCAATGTAAAGCTTCAACAAACAAGTTGATAATGCTCAAATCCTCCATCTTCAGAGCTTTTTCAATGGTTGAATTTTTCAAGTGTTTGTTTAAAATCACTTAATTTGTGCTGTAACACTAATTGCCAATGTGGAAACTGTGAAGAGATTCCATAATGAATACAGTGATCACAAAGAAAGTTTTAGTCCAATGTGTGACTTAATTAAGATTCATCTAGAACACAACAATGTGAAATAAAATTAGTGTCACTTCTCGTAAGTTCTATGGAGGGGCTTCTGTCTGAGAACATGCCTCAACAATGCAACAAACACCAGCTTATGTCAGTCACATTATCAAAGTTGATTTAATATGTCTATAATGATTGCATTTTTCTGAGAGATAAGAGATTTTGTTTGCTTAAAAAATAGTTGCATCAATAAAACACCTTCAAAAGTGGTCAGTGGAAAATTGCTTGCCCATTCAATATTCAGATCTCAATTTCGAACATTCAGAGAGCTGAACTCTGAAGAAAGAATAAATATATTGAACGATTAGGGTTCCTATATCCTCTGCTCCCCTCATTCTGCCTGTGGTGTCTTTCAGAGCCCCTATGAAAGTTTTAAAGAAAAAACCTACTGTTTTACATTGTCCCACTACCTCTGGAAGTTGATCTACTTAATAAATGCAGTTGATCAAAGAATATAATACTGAATCCATGAGCATCCAGCAATTTTATACCAGCCATCAGCCAATTGTGCATACAAGACCTAGCTTAAAACATCTTCTTTCATGACTAATTTCAGCTGTGAAGAACCGGGAAATCTAATTTCTCCAGGGACAGTTGCAGAAAATAAGTTTGCTCCAGTTTGTGTATAAATGATCCTTGATTCAGAATTCAAAGACGTGAAAGGATATTGCTGGAGAACTGTTGTTTAATTGTTCAGGGGCTGCCTCTTGAAAGCATATGACAGCAGTGCAACAAACACCTTTGTAGACCAGACCACAGCAATCACACAAAATTTGCATCTCTCATGCTTACTTGGTTCCTACAGATTGAAGTTCTTATTTAACTAGAACAACAGAATCCATCCAAATAAAACCCGAAAGAACTGTGAATGTTGTAAAACAGAAAGAAAAACAGAGTTGCTGGAAAAGCCATTGCTTTAAAAGATCCAAATATCTTTAGTGAAATGTTTCTCCTTCATCAGCCGGGTCCTGAACGCTTTACCTCCCATTGAACTCTCTGGTCTATACTGCAAGGAAAAATCCCTTCTCCATAACATTCTCTGCCTCTTCCCCTATCTGTGCTCTGCTTTCTTGCAAACTAGTTATGTAAATTTGACAAAGAAATCACTAAACCATGGAGTCATCCTTCTGCAGTGTGAACAGTTTTAAAAAAGCAGCTGAATAAGAGCTACAATACTGAATCCAGATTTTTCAGCCATTTTCAGCTGGCACACACTTGTAGGTGGAGGCAAATGCTGATTGCAGTGACTAAACTTGTCTGTTCAATTGCAAGCCTGGTAAACGTGACAGCATAAACTGTGATTGAGATGGAAAACCATGCCTTCCAAATCTAAAGCGGTCATGAAAAAGTATGTTTGATGCAATATGTGACCATGACTTTGCTTCATTCAGAGTACAAGAAAATGAAGGTAAAGTGCTGGTAGACTGACAGTTACAGTAAGATAACGTACAGACTCCTCATGAAAACAGCACACAGCCATGCAGAGAATACCATTTCCGACCATAGCAATCACATACTGCCTCTCCATTATCGACATTATTCTTCGGGTCAACAAGTTTTTTACAAAACAGACAGTTTTAGGAGAGGACATCAAGGAAGCTTGAATTCAAAATTGCTTGCAAATTTGAGTTACTTATCCCAGATCATTTTAGTCTCTTAAAATGAATATATTCAAGAAATATGTATCCCATCACACTCTCACCCTTATCATCGGCTATAATGTTCATCAAACCTATGAAAGGGGTTGAAGAATAAAATCAATATTGATTGCAGTATCCGTCTGGATTGTAAGAAGTTTAACAAAAGCAGCTGAATGCAAGCTGCAGGACTGATTCCAGAGTCTTCAGCCATTCAAGCAGCTGGCACTCAATAGTAGCTGGAGGCAAATGCTAACAAAAGGATTTAATTTATCTTGTCTGACCAGTTACAGGCATGGTAAGATTGACAATCCAAACTGCAAGGGATATGTAAAATATAATTCTCCAAGATTGTTTGCAATAACTGGAAAATATGTTTGACCTTTTGTATAATTCGTACTTCATTTAATATTATATTTTCCAACGCAAATGCTGGAGAAGAAGCAGTTCCTGTGAAGTTATGTAGATATTTCCTTCTGTATCCAGGAACCATGTAGCAGGCCCTAGTTACTCCAGTCAGCTTAACCCCCAAAAGATGTCTTACATCCAGAAGTTGGAAGATAGTGTTCTTTCTTACAGGAGACTTTTGCAGTCATCATTTTATGAATTCTGGTGAAGCCCTGCTGGTTTAACTGAGAGCTGGAGTCAAACGTGATGGTTGGCCGTGCCAAGGGTGGCCTGGTACTGACAGTAGGTAGTACAGAAGTTGCTGCCTGGTCACAAACCATTATTGAAATGGCATGATCCCAGGAGCTAACGGCAACAACAGAATGAAGACAGAGCAGTGACCTGCCCTTTGCTGCCAGTAGTGGTGGATATTGCTGAACCTGTACTCAAGAGATTTGCAGGCCACGGCCCACTGCGGGAGTTGAGGAGCTCTCCTATTCACTACACAGACAGACACGAGTGGCTCTCAGTTGGTGACTTCATTTGCCCCCCCACGGACAGGATAATATAATGGGGCAGAAGGGAGTTGTGCTTTGCTCCTGAACTCCCCTCCGCTTGGCCTGACTCATGAGAATCTTGGCAAATGCCAGTTGACATGGAAAAGGCAGCCCTGCAAGTGGAGATAGTACCGAAGGTCTTCATTGGAGATATTGGAAAATTGGTTCCCTAGTCTCCATTTGGACCTGGAGCTCTTCAATTGAGATATTTTGAGACGCTGCAACAAGTATAACGTTTTGAAGAAATGAATTGGTTGCATCGTATCTCCCTTTCTTTGCTTCCACACTCCAACCTCATTAGCTTGTCTTGCCAACAGGCAATAAGGGTTTTGAGCTAATAAATCTTGAACTAGTTTTATAAAACTAGCTGTCAATCGCTTGAAATGCTTACTCAATTTTTCAGGTTTATTATGATTTTATTGTGGATGCAGATGTACGCTTAAAAAGACTGCATAGCACTTTTCTGACTATTTGCAGATCAACTGACAGTCCAAAGTACAAGGTAGATGAAAAACTGTACACTCCAAAATCTATCATGAAAAAAATAAGTTTGAAAACAGCACGTGATTAATGTTTTGCTTCATTCAGAGTACACAAAATAGCAAGTTAATCACTTTCTCGGGACTTTTCAGGAAACATCACACGGCAGCGCAGGGAACACCACTGCAGGCAAGAGCATTTGCATTACTGTCTCTCTGTTATCTGCATTAGAAGTAGGGATTCAGAATTTTGTTTCAAAAATATTGTATCAGGAGAGAACATCGAAGACACTTCATTGTAAGTTTGCTTGCATTTTGTTATTGAAGTTTCTAAACTCCGAATATGAATACATTCAAGAACTTGCTATTCCATTTCTGTCTCTAATCATTATCACCAGCAACAAAGGTTTTGAAGAACAAATTCACCATTTATTGCTAAACATCACACAACACCAGGTTATAGTCCAAAAGGTTTCATTGGAAGCACGCTAGCATTCGCAGTGTCGCTCCTTCATCAGGTGATAGTGGAGGACTCAATCCTAACACACAGAATTTATAGCAAAAATTTACAGTGTGATGTGACTGAATCATGAACATTTATTGCAGTCACCCATCTGAAGTGTGGCCAGTTTCACTCAAATGGCTGAATGCAGGCTGCAGTCCTGAATCCCGAATCTTCAGTCTTTCAAACAGCTGGCACAAAATTGTGGGATGGAGGTAAATAACTTCATTTATCTTTTATCATCAATTGCAGGCATAGTAAGTGTAACAATCCAAACTGCAATGGAAATGAAACCTATAGTTGTCAGGAACAACTGAAGAAATTGAAGTGTCAGTTTGATCCAAAGTGCAATTTAACTGCTGAATAATATAGTATTTGGAATAAAGACTTTTGCTGGGGAACTAGCAACTCTTGTGAAGTTATGTAGGTATTTCCTTCTGCATACATGTAAGAACAATGTTAAATACGCTGTTCCAGGCCACAGTTAGCACATAGTGGAAACTGCTGGGCTCTGCCTCCCAAGTGTGTTTTTTTCCGAGAAGTTAGATTGTGATTTTTTTTTAAAACAAGTCTTTTGCAGTAATAATGTTGTGAATTGTGGTGGAGTCCTGCTGCTTGGACTGAGAGCTGGAGCCAGCGCTGCTGTGGTGGATGGCACCACCAAGGGCAGCATGCTGCTGATGTGGCCTGACCAAGAAGATATTGCTGGGTCACTATCCCAAGAATGAAATGGCCCAATCTAAAGAGCTGATGGTGAAATCGGAACAATAGCAGAGTGGCAAATCTTTCTGTGCCACCATTAATGCTTGCAATTGCTGAGCCAATACCCACTGATGAGGAAATGTCAATCCTGTATTAGAACCAGTAACCAAAGCTCTTCACTGGAGAAATTGGACAGTTAGTTGCCCTTCTATAATTGCTCTAAGCTCTTTATTTGAGACTTTTCTAGACTATGCAATACATGTAAAGTATTGAAGGAATAGGTTTGTCACATCCTTCATTTCCATGTTCCAGCCGAACTGTCAGTGGCTTGAAATCCTGACACTCATATTCAAGTTTCGAAAATGTTTTTGTTCTGAACGTAAATGTTTGCTTAAATTGACTTAATGACACTTGATGACCATTTGCAGCTCTGAAAACATCAACTGCTGAAAGTGCAAGGGAGCTGGTGATTCTGGTTCTCCAGAACTAAGAAGGTCATTGAAAAATAAGCTGAATACAATGTGTGACTGTCTACTAACAGCTAGCAGATTTGGCTGCATCTGTGGAGTGAAAACAGAGTTAATGTTTTTAGTTGAATGACTCCTGTTCAGAACTTCAGACCTCTCTGAAGAAGGGTCACTTAACTCAACGTGAACTCTGCTTTCTGTCCACAGATGCTGCAAAATATGTTGAGTTTCTCCAGCAACTTCTGTATTTCTTTCAGATTGTCAACTTCCACAGTTTGTTCTTTTACATTAAAGAAATTATTGACTGGCATATCGTTATTCTTGTAGAAATACATTTTAGGTGGAAGCTTGCAGTGAATGCTGCAGATCTGATGCTGGGACTGAAACCTGGAGGTTTTAAGGTATGCTAAGAATGGTATATTGCCAGCAGTGACCAATGAAGAGATTCTTCATTGATGAAGGGCTTTTGCCCGAAACAGCAATTTTCCTGCTCCTCAGATGCTGCCTGACCTGCTGTGCTTTTCCAGCTCCATTCTAATCTAAAATGAAGAGATTCTTGCCAGGGTTACTCGTCAGTTGACGGTGCAGCTTAGTTTCAAGAGTTGCTACTCCAGTAAGAGGGAGGACAGATCAACACATTTCTGAGCCCTACTGTTCATACTGATCATTTATGGGGCTGCAAAGGTGGGCACAATCAGGGAAATGAGGGAAGCAGACCTGAGAGTTCATGGAGAGTCAAGATGTCAAAGAGAACTGGTCTGTGTCTTAGCAATGAGAAGGTGCCAGACTCCCTACCTGCCATTTTCCAAATCCTACCACCTCCCAGTTAAAAGCCAGTGAATAATTGAGCATGCATTAACACAAAGTCTTTCAATAATCATTTCCAGCCTTTCAATGTTCAGGCCTTCAGTTGTTCACTTTAAAGCACTGGACTGTGCAATGAGGCTAAACATATTGAAAACACATTGACTACCTAACTCTCTGCTTTCCAATACTATTACATCGGCCACCTCCCCTCATCCGCATCTATTCAAAAAGAACAGACAATGGTGTCCTGCAAACCTCTGTGAAAGTTGAAGAAAAATCAACATATATTGCAGCCATAGCTTTTGAAAGTGGCCTTTTTTTAACAGAATGTAATGTGAAAAGGAATTTCTGGAGAGCAGGAATTTGTGTAAGATTTCTGGAGGAACTACCTCTTGACAACATCTCCCAGTGCTATAGCAAACCCCACCATTCCAGACCACAGCCCCTCCCAATATTTGCATTACTCATATTGATTAGAGTGGTTCCTCTTTTAAAAAAAAATGCTCTATCAGCTCAATAGAGCCTTTTGATCTTCAGGGTTTATTTTCAAATGTTTGCAAGTAATTTATAGGTGTAAGTCCTTTGTTTAATTTGTGCTTCACGATGACTTGTGGCTGGGGACATGTTGACAGACCAGATTGTCAGGAGGATGGGAATCAAAGTTTGCCAGACATGAGGAAGCAAGTTTGATTTGATTTGATTTTGATGTAGTTTCCAGCTTCATTTGGAATACAACAATGTGAAAAGGGAATGTTGGAGAAACATTGATTCCTTTGAAATGTTTTGTGCAATGCGACGAATGCCAGTTCAGACAACAGCAGCTACATTAAAGAGGCTGCTCGACTGCCTCCCATGGAATTTAATATTAATGACAGAGTTGTCTTAAACACCACCCTAAATGCTGAGATGGGAAATTGCTTGATGATCGATATTGAGGTTCTGTTTCTGGACATTGGAGCTATAGCGAAAATACTGAAGAATTGGGCTCCTCTCCTTCACTCCACCTCATCGCTTCTCTTTGTTTCTCTTTCCTGCTTATCCTCACTCCCCCACCCCTCATTCCACACTACCTCCAAAATCAAGTTTGGTGACATTTGATAAAATATGGCTACATATTTGAAGAAGTATGCCTATGGATTGGGACCAGCTCCTGGTCTCCTCACCTTGGTCTATCTCCCATACAATGTCGCCATTGAATGCTTAACACTTTTTATAATTTAAGTTGGCCAGAGGCCATGTGTATCCACAGAGTCAGGCACTTTCCCGAGTAATAGTTATTTGTTTGAATCAAGCTTATAAAGTGCTTTCATGGTGAATTCAATACAGGCAGCATCACATCCACACCGTTTCACTGATGTCATCAATGAATAGAAGCCTAAATACTGAGGTGATTACACTGCTCTGGGTCAGAGACCTGTAATTGCTCCTAGGTTTATTATGGTCAGATCTTTAAGTAAACTCCGAATGGTTGAAGGAGAGGAAAGGAAAAGGAATAACATTCTTTTTTTCAACAAAACAGATAATGCTGACTAATATGACATGAACCTTCAGTGAATTTGAATAATGCGAAATTACTATATTCAGATTCTGAATCAAACATTGAGCTACTAATTGTGCTTGTAAGAGTTAAATTAGCAATAGTATATAAAGACCTTGAGTTTCTTTTTCCAAGATAAGGAAGTTAAACTTGAATCCTTGCATTTGGGATGTTTTCCCTCTGTCCCAGTGCAGACAAGTCTTTATTTGACCTCTTTACTCCCCATCCACCAGCTCCTGCCCTCACAGCCAAAACTCCCGATGTTGATAAGAAGTGCCAGATATTAACTTTGTGATCATGCACATATTTAAAATGATTTAATTGGTACTTTATGACCAGTTACAGCTGCGAAAGTGTTGACACCTCACTTTGAATTCGCTGGAAACCTAAGTTTGTCAGAAACTAAAGGAAACAAATTGGCAAGTAAGTTTGGTCTAATGTAAGATTTAAATCTGCTATGTTAGGGATCCAATAATGTGAAAGGCAAGTGCTGGCAGTTGTTGTAAGATTATGTTAGGATTGCCTCACGAAGGCATCCCATGGCAACGTGGTGAACACCAACACAGAGGAGAGCAATCACAGAAAACAACTGCTTGGCTGGTTCAGAAATGCTTGGCTTATTTTGAGAGACCAATCATGAATCAGCATAAAACATCCAAAGTTTTTCAATGGCCAGTTGAATGTTGCTTGTCTTTCAGTATGAAGGTCTTGCATAGACCAGAAATGACTATAAACAAGGGTGACATACTAAAGAAATGGTTTTCTCTTCTTTTCACTCTGTACTGTGTCTTCCACACCCCAACCCCAGAATTCCCTCATTGTGGTGTACTGTAGAGATCCTGTGGAATTCAAAAGAACCCCATACCAACACGACCACGATGGTTCATGATGCATCTTGAAAACAAATAAAGTCCCAGCAACATTTTTTTAGATCATAGGACAGCATTGCCAATACACTCCAGGGGGGTGGGTGGTGAAGGCAGCAATAGCTAGTTACATTAGCAAGATTACAAGACTGGGATACAAGGTATACTGCTCTGTCATTACCCCCTCATTAACTTCACCATTACAAGGCTAAAATTGGGAGCATTGGAATCTTCACTGCTCACCTGGTGATTGGTTTAATTGCAACAATAGACAAGAAGCTCAATATGATCAAAGAGAAAGCAGTTTGATTGACTGGCAAAAGAACTAGCGTACCTAATTGCCACTCCCTTCACCATCACTGAGCTATGATGTTGGGCTACCTAGCACTTACACTCCACGGAATGAACTACAGCAACTCATTAGACTCAAAGATCAAAGGATCTTTCCTGTCTATAATCTCTATTTCTGAGGAGGACAACGATCAGCTAAAGGTCTGTTACACCTGATTCTGACTTTGCATGGATATCTCTGTTCTTTTCTTATCACTATGGCAAAATAATGCAAATGATTAAAATTGCAGTCATTGACTAACTTAAGGAAACTGGTTGATCATGCTTGGAGTATTGAATCTCAAGTCTGCGATTGTTTTTTTGTTAAATTGCTTTGGACTTAATTCTGGATAAGCACAGCAGTTCAGGCAGCATCCAAGCCTGAACTGCTGTGCTCTTCCAGCACCACTAATCCAGAATCTGGTTTCCAGCATCTGCAGTCATTGTTTTTACCTCATTAATTCTAGATAAGTCTCCTGATGTTAAATAACTTAATTTGTGCTCTTTGATGAATTACAGTTCTGGAAACATTGTCAGTGCAAACAGTGAGGAAAATGGGAATGCAAGTTCTCCTGGATCAAGTGAAGTAATTGCGAAGTAAGTTTATTTGCATGCATGACTAAGTTAGTCATTATATCAGAATATGACAGGTCATTAGGAAATAACTGTTGAGCTGGTAGTTTGTGCAATGTTATACAACGATCAGTGGTAACAACTCGGAGGCAATGATTTGATCAGCTCTCAAAGAGGGACTTGCCTATGTTCACTCCCAATTCCTTTTACTATGTGATACTGCAAAACCTCTTCTTAAGAAAATTGTAGATTCCTTTTGAAGACCTCAGTTGAAGCTGCCTCCATCACTACACTATTAGGCAGAACAGTCCAGTTTCCGAACTATGCTGTTTTTTTTTAAAAAAGGATTCCTTGAACCTTTTATTTTTGCTGATCATCTTCAATCAGTGTCCTTTTCTTCTCAAGCCTTTTTAAAATAGAATCCGCACAGTATGGAAATAGGCCGCTTGGCCCAACAAATCCACACCAACCCTCCACAGAGTAACCAACCCAAATTAATCCTTCTACCCTTTTACACTACTCTATCCAAATCCCTCATGATTTTGAACACGTGTAAAATGTCTTCTTCATCTTCTGTCCTCCATAAAGAGTAGCCCGAGCTTCTTCAAACTATCCACATAGTTATCCAGTTGCTCATCTCTGGTACCATATTTGTCTATCTTTTGTGCACCTTTATCAAATCCCTTCCTGAAGTGTGCTGCATAAATACTAGACATGAGGGAAAGGCAGGACTGTTTATAACTATTTGTCATAATCTCCTTATTTTGCATGCCATGGTCCTATTTATAATGTTCAGAATCCTAATGATATCTTCAATCTGCACTGCCAACTTCATAATTTGTGTACATACACACAATATGTCTAAAATGCATTAAATATTAGACTGGGATCATTTAAGAAAGCATTGATCATTGTATCAAAAGGATTTAGCTTGTGTACAAAATGAACAAGGAACAATCCAGAATAATTCTGATTTGGAGGAGGGCTGAGTTCAGTGGGGCAAGGGGGCATTTGAGCAAGGACATTTGAGCACAAATCTGGGCAATGTTCAGCTTCAGCTGTACAGTACAGTTTAGCATTTCCACAAGCAGGAAATGGTGGCAAAAACAATACTCTAATTCCCTGCATGATGTTGCAAAGGATATGGATTATTGTTAACCCCAGTGAGAACCATGCTAAATATAGACAGTTCAGAGGGGAAATAAAGAGTAAGGGAGACTGGCAGCTAACATTAAAAGGGAATCCAAAAGTCATCCTTAATCATAAACAGTGAAAGAGTATCAAAAGAATGAGTGGGGACAATTATCATAAACCCCATGTTTGAACTTCATAGGGGCAGGGGCCTGGCTGAGATATTATGGAGAGGAATTTGATGTCCAGTTCATGGTGAAAACAAAATGTAGTTGAGACTTGGATGAGATGAAGTTTGACAGAATTTTAGAAAGGCTAAAATAAAACAAAATTGCAGATGCTGGAAATCTGAAACAAAAATGAAACTGCTGGAGAATCTCAGCAGGTCTGGCAGCATCTGTGGCGGGAAAGCAGAGTTAATGTTTTTGAGTCCTGTGACCCATTGGGCTTCTCCAGCAATTTCTGCTTCAATTAGAAAGGCTGATTGTCATTGTGTGTTGGTAACTGATAACAACTGAATTAGAGACACCTGAGGATACAGAGAAAAGTAACATTGAAGCTGCAGTGGTAATATCCACAACAACCTAATCCTGTTCAAATACAGACTTGGAATCAGAGACAGGAGAATCACAAAATTTAAAATACTTTTGTTCAAAATTGTCTGAATAAATCCAGCAACTAAATTCATCTTAGTGGTGGGAAAGCTTCTAATAAACTGTAATCTCAGCCTGAAGCAACAATACGGGGAGATCATATGGACTAACTTTATATGCTGACGAAATATCTAATGTGTAACCTGTTTACCTAAATCATCTGATGAAGGCTTATAATTCTGAATCTTCAGTTTTCTTGGATATTTAAGCCGGTTTAGAAACGTAGGAAATAGGAGCAGTAGGAGGCCATGCAATCCTTCGAGCTTGCTCTGCCATTCATCACGATCAGGGATGATTGTCCAACTCAATAGCCTAATCATGCTTTCTCCCCATAACGTTCGATCCCATTTGCCCCAAGTGCTACATCAAGCTGCCTCTTTAAGCAGGGAAAAGAAAAGCCCCAGCCTATTCAGCCTCACCTTATACCTTAAACACTCCAGTTCCAGCATCATTCTTGGAAATCTTTTCTACATCCTCTCAAGTTTCACAAAATCCTTGATAGAAATGATCAGCCAGATTTGTCTGTAATAATTCTAAATGTGGCCTCACAAATGTTCTGTACAGCTGAGACATGACATCTCGACTCCTACACTTAATGTTATGACCAATGAAGGAAAGCATGCCAAACACCTTCTTCCCCACCCTGTTTCCCTGAAACTCCACTTTCAAGGAATGATGCATCTGCACCCTTTGGTTTCTTTGCTCAGCAACACTCCCCATGGCCCAGCCATTAATTGTATAAGTCCTGCCCTGGTTTACCTTATAAAAATGCAACACCTACATTTATTTAATGAAGCATGGGTTCATAAAGGCAAGTCATCTTTAACTGATTTATTGGAATTCTTTGAGGTTATAATGACAATGGGGAACTGGTGAACATGGTATATCTGGATTTCCAAAAGGCATTCAGCAAGGTGCTGCACAAAAGGCTGCTGCATAAGATAAAGATGCACAGTGTTATGGGCAATGCATTAGCATGGACAGAAGATTGGTTAACTAACAGAACACAAAAATTGGGGATAAATGGGTGTTTTTCTGGTTGACAATCAGTGGCTAGTGACGTGTCTCAGGGATCAGTGTTGAGAATGCAATTGGTTACAATTGTTGGGACTGCAATTGTTTACAATTCAGGTAGATTGCTTCGAGTTAGAGACCAAGTGTAGTGTGTTGTAGTTCACAGAAGCCACTTAAATGAGTGATAGAACAAAGTGTGCAGAAGGCTAAGTGAGTGGGCAAGGGTCTGGCAGATGGAGTACAATGTTAGTAAATGTGAGGTCATCCATTTTGGTAGGAATAATAACAAAGTGGTACTTTAAAATGGTGAAAAATTATAGAATGCTGCTGTGCAGGGGGACCTGGGTGTTCTTGTGCATGAGACACAAAAGTATGGTTTGCGAGTCCAGTAGCTAATTAGGAAGGCAAATGGAATAATGTCCTTCATTGCCAGTGGATAGAGTTTAAAATTAGGAGTTTCTGCTGCAGCTGTAGAGGGCACTGGTGTGGCCACGCCTGGAGTACTCTGTACACTCTTCATCGTCTTACATGAGATGGCACTGGGGTGGGGTTTGCTGAGGAGTTTGATTAAGTTGATTCTGGAAATGAAGGGGTTGGCTTATGAGGAGAGATTGAGCAGACTGGGATTATACTCATTGGAATTCAGAAGAATGGGGGAGGGGATTGTAAAATTATAAATGGGATAGATAAGACAGAAACAGGGAGGCTCAAAGTTTGTGAGAAGATTTGTAGCTCGGGTGCTCATTGTTGTGGTTCTGTTCGCCGAGCTGGGAATTTGTGGACGTTTCGTCCCCTGTCTAGGTGACATCCTCAGTGCTTGGGAGCCTCCTGTGAAGCGCTTCTGTGATGTTTCCTCTGGCATTTATAGTGGTTTGTATCTGCCGCTTCCAGTTGTCAGTTCCAGCTGTCCGCTGCAGTGGCCTATATTTTGGTTCAGGTCGACGTGCTTATTTATTGAATCAGTGGATGAGTGCCATGCTTTTAGGAATTCCCTGGCTGTTCTCTGTTTGGCTTGTCCTATAATAGTAGTGTTGTCCCAGTCGAACTCATGTTGCTTGTCATCTGCGTGTGTGGCTACTAAGGATAGCTGGTCAAGCCAACGTCTTCGCCCAAAGGGTTGTGAATCTCTGGAATCCCCTGCCTAGTGAAGCAGCTGAGGCTAACCTGTTGAATGTTTTAAAGGTGAAGATAGATTTGTGAACAGTAAAGGAATGAAGGGTTATAGTGAGAGGGTGGGTTAGTGGAGTCTCAGTCCATTGAAAGATGATCCATGATAGTATTGAAAGGTAGAGCTGACTCATGGAGTCAGATGGCCTACTCCTGATTGTATTTCCTATGCTCGGATGTTGTTATGTTCTAACAGGCCTCCAATTCAAAAAGTAATGGTCTCTGACTACTAAATAAAAACTGAAAGAACTGTGGATGCTGTGTATCAGAAACAAAAGCAGAAACTGCTGGAAATGCTCAGAAGGTCTGGCAGCATCTCTGGCATGAAAGGCTCACCAGTTTATGGTTCCCTGGCTTTTCCATACAACTTTCTTCAATAATGCTGCCACATTAGTCACTCTCCAGTCTTCTGGCATCTCATCTATGATTATCAATGATACAAATATCTCAGCAAAGGGTCCAGGAATCTCTTCCCTAGCTTCCCACAAAGTTCTGGGAAATACCTAATCAGGTCTCCAGGATTTATTTCCATTTTTCTACTTTAAGACCGCCAACACCTCCAACACCTCCTTTTCTGTAAAATGAACTCATTTTAAGATCACATTATTTATTTCCCAAATTTCTTAGCTTCCATGCTCCTGTCTACTGTAAATATTGATGCATTTGATTAGTGTCTCTGCCATCTCCTGTGGCTCCATGCATGGAAAGCCATGTTGATCTTTAAGAGCTGTATTCTCTCCTTAGTTATTCTTTTAACCTTAAAATAATTTTAGAATCTTTTCGGATTCTCCTTAATTCTATTTGCCAAAGGAATTTTATGTCCCCTTTTTTCCCTCATGATTTCCTGTTTAAGTATACTCCGACTGCCCTAATACCCTTCTCAGGATTCACTCAATCCCAGCTGTCTATATCTGATGAATGCCCCCTTCTTTTTCTGGACAGGAGTTGCAATTTCCCTCATCATGCCTTGTCCTTCACACAAACAGAAACATACCATCACTGAACTCCCATTGTCTCATTCTTAAAGGCCTTCCATTTGTCAGCCGTCCCTTTACCTGTGAATAACCTCCCCCAAACAACTTCTCAATGTCTAATACCATCGAAACTGGCCACCCTCTAATTTGAAATTTTTCATTTTTAAATCAATTCTATCCTTTCTCATCATTATTATTAAACCAATAGAATTATGATCACTTTCCCTGAAGCGTGCCCCTATGGACACCTCAGTCACTTGCCCTGCCTTGGTTCCCAACAGAAGGTCAAGTATTGCGAACTGTCTAGTAGGTGCATCCACATATTGAATAACAACGTTTTCTTGTACACACTTAACCAATTTTTTCACATTCCAAGATCTTAACACTACCCCAAACTCTGTTTGGAAAGTTAAAATTCCCTACCTTCATCCTTTTTTCTTACAGATAGTAGATACCTCCTTTCATATTCGCTTGTAAATTTCCCACTGACTATTAGGAGGCCCATTTTACAATCCCAGCAAGGTCATCACCTCTTTCTTATTTTTAAGTTTCATCCATATAACTTCACTGAGCAGTTTCCAAGAAATATCCTCTCTACATCCAGCTGTAATGTTCTTTCTAACCAAAAACATCACTCCATCTCCTCTCTTGCTCCTCTGTCTATACATTCTATAGCATCTATATCCTGGAACATTAAGCTGCCAGTCCTGTTCATCCCAGAGCCACATTTCTGTAATGGTAATGTTATCCTTGTCCCACATTCCCATCTATGCCCTATGTTCATCTGTCTCACGTGTCAGGCCTCTTGCATCAAAGTAAATGCAGTTTAGCAGTCTTACCTCGCTCTTGCCAAACTGTTGTCTGCCTTGACCCCTAGAATTGCTCACACATCTCACCTCAAAAATTTCTCTTTTTTCACTATCTTGAAGGTTCCCACCATCCCCCTTACTAGTTTAAAACCTTCAGCATACTGCTAGCAAATTTCCCCACAAGAATATCGGTCCCTTTCCAATTCAGGTCCCTCTTATATAGGTCACTTCTATTCCTGAAGAGATCCCAATGATTGAAAAATGGGAATCCTAACCCCTGCAGCAGCTCCTCAGCTACACATTAGATGCTCTATCTGACTGTTCCTAATCCCAATATTCCATTAGTTTTTAAACAAACCCCAACATGACATTTGCCATCCTTATTGACAGTTGAAATTAAAAGCTAATTTTTTGTGGTTTGGAGATGCGGACTCCCTTTAGGTTTCTGAATTCAACCTCGATCTTGCCTGTTAAAATGCATAACTTCACTGTTTATGTCTGTTCTCATTTATTTAATCCACATTACATTAATATGCAAAGCTCCTTGTTCACTCTTGTCCTAACTGTATCCCTCCGTAAACTTCTTTTTGTGTCATACACACCACTTGTCTCTGCTCCAATTTTTGAGTCATTCGCAAACTTGCCTACAATGTATTCACTTTCCTCATCTAAGTCATCAAAATACTTTGTAAATTTTTTTTGTCCCCAGAACAGATTTATGTGGTACTCCACAGATTGACATCCTGGAAAATAAAACTCTTAATCAAACTTTTCAGATTGGGATTTCAAAAATCCTCTCTCCATGTTAATACAGTACCTTCAAAGCCAAGGCTCCTTTCTTATTCAGTAATCTTATGCATGGGTGCTATCAAACACCTTCAGAAAATCAAAACATATTACAATCACAGTTTCCTCCATTTTCTCCAAGAATTCCGATACTTTCATCAGGCAAGATTTCCATTTTGTAAAGCCATTCTCAGTTTTCTGCTGTAACATCCTTTTTTAAAGATTCCACCATTTTTATCAATAAATGATGTTAAACTCAGTCAATCTTTTGTGTGCCTTAACTTTTTATGAGTGAAGGTGTTGGGTGAAGGATCTACAATCAGCCCTCACTTCCAACTGCTGGAGAAGCACTGTCATCTACTGTGAAAAACTCAACAAAATGTATCTATGTTCATTTACTGAGAAAGCAATTCCACAAATGTTCTAGCTCATCACCTTCTGCTGGCGGTCCCAGATTTTACGAAGCAATTTTACGATTTTACGAAAGTCGACAAGGCTAATTAGCATCAAACCAAGATCAATATTTGAGCAGAAATATCTCAATTCCTGGTCACGCATTTTTGTTCATCTCTTTTTAGGACATTAGCTTCGACAATGTGGAGACTGTATGGGTGGAGCTGTGAAATACCAAGGGACAAAAAAACATTAGTGGGAGTCATACACAGACCCCCAGGCTGCAGTGGTCATATCGGAATAGAAATTATACAGGAAATTAACCAAGCATGTGATATGGAGACATCGGTGATCATGGGTGATTTTAATCTGCATCTCGATAGGACAAATCAAATCAGACAATGTCTTAGAGGAGGAATTCCTGGAGTACATATGAGATGGTTTTCTTAACCAATATGTGGATGAACCAACTAGAGAGCAGGCCATCTTAGACTGGGTACTGTGTAATGAGAAGGGAATCATTGCCAATCGAGCTGCGTGAGACGCCTTGGGGATGAGTGACCATGACATGAATCAACTTTTTTATCAAGATGGAAAGTGAGCCAGCTGATTTGGAGACTAGGGTGCTGAATCTTAAAGGAACCTAAGGCATGAGTTGGCATTGATAGATTAGTGGAAGTTGCTTAAAGGTGTGACAGTAGATATGCATTGGCAAATATTCAAGGAAATCATGGGGGAACTGCAACAACTATTTATTCTTGTCTGGTACAAAAGCAAAATGGGCAACAGGGCCAATCCCTGGCTTACAAAGGAAATTAGATAGCATCCAATTGAAGGAAGTAGCATAGAGATTGGCCAAGAAAAATAATAGGTCTGATGTTTGAGAGCAGTTTCATATTCAGCAAAGAAGGACCAAGGGATTGATTAAGATGGGGAAAACACAGTACAAAAGGAAGTAAGCTTACAGGGAACATGAAGACTGATGCTACAAGGTTCTACAGTACGTGAAGAGAAAGAGATTGATGAAGACAGATGTAGGTCCCTACAGATAGAAATTGGGGAAATGTATAACAAAGGACAACGAAACAGCTGAGCAATTGTATACATACTTTAGTTCTGTCTTCATAAAAAAACGATGTTGTACAGGAGGATGGTGAGACTGCAGTTGGAGCATATGTTCTGTTTTGGTCACCTTGCTCGAGGAAGGATGTTATTAAACTGGAAAGAGTGCAGAAGAAATTTATATGGATGTTGCTCGCACTCAGTGGTCTGAGTTATAAGGAGAGGCTGAACAAGCTAGAACTTCTTTTCTTGGCAGTTTATAGAACTGTACAAAATTATGAGAGGCATACACTCAGTCTTTTTTGCCAGGGTTGGGGAATCGAGGATTAGAAGGCATTAGTTTAAGGTTAGAGGGGAAAAGTACAAAAGGGACCCTGAGGGGCAATTTGATTACACAGAGGCTGGCACGCGTATGCAATGAGCTGCCAGCGGAAATGGTTGATGTTGGTACGTTAACAACATTTAACAGCATTTTGACAAATACATGGATAGGAAAGGGTTAGAAGGATGTGGACCAAATGCAGGGAAATGGGGTTAGCATGGGTGGACATTTTGGTCAGTATGGACCAGTTTGGGCTAAACGACCTCTCTTTGTGCTGTACGACTCTCTGACTCGAAGATACAAATCAAGTACCAGGAATCCTGGAGAATGCAAGATTTAGTGAGAGGGAAGAACTGAGGGAGGTCAATATTAATAGGGAAATGCTGCTGGGAAATTGAGGGGATTGAACCTGATAAATCTACATTCTAGAGTACTTAAGGAAATGGTTCTAGAAATAGTGGATGCTTTGGCTGTCAGGATTCATTAGATTTTGGTACAGCCCTTGTAGATTGGAGGGCAGCTACTGCCACTCCAACACTCAGAAAGAGGGGTACAGAGAAACCAGGGAATTATAGACCAGTGAGCTTCAGATCAGTAGTGGGGAAAATTATCAAATCCTTTATCAAGTACTTTATGGCAGAGCATTGAGAAAGCCGTGGCAAGATCAAAGAGAGTCAGCATGGATTTATGGAGGGGAAATCATGCTTGTCAAATCTATTGGAATTCTGTGAAGATGTAACTATCAGAGTCGACAAAGGGGCATTGGTCAATATGGTATATTTGGGCTTTAAGAAAGTGTTTGACAATGTCCCACTTACGACATCACTGTACAATATTAAAGCGTATGGGATTGGGGTAGGTGTACTGAGGTAGATAGAAAAGAGATTGGTAGAGAGAAAACCGAGTAGGGCTTAAGGGGTCCGTTTCAAATTGGCAGCCAGTAGCTAGTGGGGTACCACAGGGACCCCAGCTATTAACAATTATTTTAATGATTTGGATGAAGGAATAAAATGTAATATCTCAAGGTTTGCAGATGATACCAAGTTGGGTAGGAGGGTGAACTGTGACGAGGATGCAGAGACCCTATGGCATGGTCTGGACAGATTGGGTGAGTGGGCAAATCAATGGCAGATGCAGTTATTTTGGATAAATGTCAGGTTATTCACTATGGAGACAAAAGCAAGGTGGTGGATTACTACCTTCTGGATTAGTGGTGCTGGAAGAGCACAGCAGTTCAGGCAGCATCCATGGAGCTTCGAAATCGACGTTTCAGGCAAAAGCCCTCATCAGGAATAAAGGCAGTGAGCCTGAAGCGTGGAGAGATAAGCTAGAGGAGGGTGGGGGTGGGGAGAAAGTAGCATAGAGTACAATGGGTGAGTGGGGGAGGGGATGAAGGTGATAGGTCAGGGAGGAGAGGGTGGAGTTGATAGGTGGAAAAGGAGATAGGCAGGTAGGACAAGTCCGGACAAGTCATGGGGACAGTTACTGAGCTGGAAGTTTGAAACTAGGATGAGGTGGGGGAAGGGGAAATGAGGAAGCTGTTGAAGTCCACATTGATGCCCTGGGGTTGAAGTGTTCCGAGGCGGAAGATGAGGCGTTCTTCCTCCAGGCGTCTGATGGTGAGGAAGCTGCGGTGAAGGAGGCCCAGGACCTCCATGTCCTCAGCAGAGTGGGAGGGGGAGTTGAAATGTTGGGCCATGGTGCGGTGTGGTTGATTGGTGCGGGTGTCCCGGAG
This sequence comes from Chiloscyllium punctatum, assembly GCF_047496795.1. Taxonomy (NCBI): domain Eukaryota; kingdom Metazoa; phylum Chordata; class Chondrichthyes; order Orectolobiformes; family Hemiscylliidae; genus Chiloscyllium; species Chiloscyllium punctatum. The sequence continues at coordinate 27,121,171 of NC_092748.1, read as the reverse complement.
ATGTTCCCTAAAGCGCTCTGCTAGGAGGTGCCCAGTCTCCCCACTGTAGAGGAGACCGCATCGGGAGCAACGGATACAATAAATTATATTAGTGGATGTGCAAGTAAAACTTTGATGGATGTGGAAGGCCCCTTTAGGGCCTTGGATAGAGGGGGCCTGACTGGCTGTAAATTGGGAGAGGAGAGTGTACTGCAGGGCGTACATGTCCTTGTGCACCAGTCGCTGAAGATAAGCATGCGAATGCAGCAGGCAGTAAAGAAGGCAAAAGCTATCTTGGCCTTCATTGTGAGATGCTTCAAGTACAGGAGCAGGGATGTGTTGTTACAGTTATACAGGGCCTTGGTGAGGCCACACCTCAAACACTGTGTGCAGTTTTGGTCTCATTTTCTGAGGAAGGGTGTTCTTGCTTGGAAATAACATACAAGGATAGATTGTCCAGCTTAGGATTGTATTTGCTGGAATTTAAACGAATGGGAGGGGATCTCATTCTAACAAGACGAGACAGGGTAGATACAAGGAGGATGCTCCTGATGGTGGGTGTGTCTAGAATCAGGGGTCACAGACTAAAGATTTGGAGTGGATCATTTAGGACAGAGATGAGGGAGACATTTCTTCACCCAAAGAGTGATGAGCCTGTGGAATTCATTACCACAGGAATTAGATGATGCCCAAACATTGAATGTATTGAAGACGCGGCTCGATATAGCATTTAAGGCAAATGGGTTCAAAGGGGAGTAAACAGGGTGAGGTTATTGAGTTGGACGATGAGCCATGATCATGATAATGGCAGAGCAGGCTCAAAGGGCTGAATGGCCTCCTCCTGCGCCTATCTTCTATGTTTAAGAGGATATTGCCCTGAGAAAACCATGGACATTATTAGTGCTTCCCCATTTACCTCAAAATAACACTCATCACTCCATCTGAAAAATAATGTGGAGACATAACCTCTCAAATTTCAATGACATAGCTTCTCCCAAGAGTCAAGATGTGATGATTGAAGTGCAGCTTTGCTCATTCTTAACACAAGATGTAATTTAGTTCTGTGATTGTTTGTGTGTGTGTCTGCAATTCTGTGTGTGTACCTGTGTGTGTTTGTGTGCGCGTGCGTTTGTGTGCATGTGTGTGTTTCTGTGTGTGTATGTGTCTGTGTCTGTATCTATGTGGTTGTATGTGTGTGTGAGTGTCTGTGTGTCTCTCTGTGTGGGGGGTGTGTTTATCTGTGTCTGTGTGTCTGTGTGTGTGTCTCTATGTGGGTGTGTGTCTGTGTCTGTGTGTGTCTGTATCTGTGTGTGTACGTGTGTATGAGTGCATGCACATTTCTGCATCTGTGGCCATGTGAAGCAAATCATATTTCCTTGAAGCTACTTTCTTTGTCAGAGGCCACCAGCATGTTCCAGTTGCTGGAAGATGCTCTAATGTATTTCAGATTGCGTGCCTCCATGCAATGTAACTTTGCTGCTTGATGAAAAGACTGATTCATAAGAGACAGCTTCTATCACCAATTTCTCACTAACAATCACAGAGTGTCATTATGAGTTATTGCCTTTAGTTTCAGCGTCTAAGGTGATGTCTGGTCACCCTGACAGCTCATGTCAAACCAATTGAAATCTTCCCATTCATTTCTCTCAGCCAATAGGGACTCTCTCCATGTATAGTCGATGTTCAAGACTGCCATAACATTCTTCAGCTTTCCTGAAGCAGACCCTTTGGTCCATCACTAGCTGCCTGGTTGTAGGAATCTCACCAGGCAGGAAGTAAGTTCACAAGTCACATGCTTCCATTCTGTCGACATGCCCAAGACACACTTGTTGGATGATTTAGGAACTCTCCATTTGAGAGGACACAGAATTCAAGAATTTGTCATGTCACTTCCAAATCTCAGCATTCCAACTGGGATACCTTCGCCCCCATCTCAATTAAACCCAACAATCCCTACAAGTCTCCATACAACAGCCTTTTCACTCCTCCCTCTGCATGTTCCAGGACCACAAAACTCCTTGCAAGTGCATCTGTACCTCTCAGATTACTTCAGACCAGACAAGACAACCGAGGGAAAAGGAAAAAGAGAGGATTGCAGCTCAGAGTCACAAAGTGTGGTGCTGGAAATGCACAGCGAGTCAGGTAGCATATCCAAGGAGTAGAAGAGTCAACTTTTTGGGCATAAGCCTTTCATGGAGTATTCTGCCCGAAACACCGACTTTTCGGTCAGAAGTAAAGACTATTGCTATGACAAAGTCTGCTGTTGGAATTGGGCAGTAAAAATCAATAACTTCGCCATCATTCTAATAGAACGCAATAATTCAACATACTTGTGGATGGATTATCTCATGTTCTAAACAAAATACAATGAACATCATTGTAAATCTAATCTTACGTGAATCATGAAAAAATTGGAAAACATTAACGGATTGATAACAAGGTCACAAAGCCATCAGTTGAAACAGGAGAAGAAATCAAAGAGTACAGATAAGCAAGTTAAAACAGAATGATCAGAGACCATATTTGATTGAATGGCTCAGACAAAACAAAAACAGATGGAGAACTAATGAAAGATGAAAAACTGAAACAATTGCATTGAAAATCATACACAGAAGAAGAATCTGAGTGCATTCCCAAATGCTACTAACTTAAACATGATGCTTTGATGAGGAAGTGGAGACCATCATATATTCAGGCAGATAGCAAAGTGGGAGAAATTCATTACCAGGGGCTTATAGAAAGGAGGTGAGGCAGGCAGCACATGAGCCACCTGTGGGGCATTGTGGGAGTGAGAAGAACTCACGCCAAAATACAAAAACATTTTTACTGGCCTAGACTGCATAAAGATGGAGTTGAAAATGGCCAGAAATGTCATACATGACATGCAACCGGAAAACCTCAGGCAGTAATAAAACCAGCACCTTTAATACCCATCCCTGCATTTGAGGAACCTTTTACAAGAGTTTTAATTGATTGAGTAGGTAAAACAAAAAGTGGGAATCAGGACTTGTTAACAATAATAGATGAGTCCATTAGATTTGCAGAGGCCATTCCATTTGTGCAATATCACTGCCAGAAGGATTGTAGAAGAGTTACCCCAATGTTTAACTTGATAAAGACTACCCACAGAGATACAATCAGATCATGGGTCAAATTTTATATCAAATTGATGCATGGAAGTTATGGGTAGCTTAGGTATAAAACAATTCAATTCGACTGCTTCCCAACAAGGATGGCAGGGAGTGTTAGAAAGGTGGCATCAAACTTCAAAGACCATTAGCAAATTTAGAGAAGACCATATTGAGGGCTTATCCAACCAACTGGATAAAGGAATTCCATTTGTACATCTTACCAAAAGGGATGTACAAAATGAATCTGCCTCATTCAGTCCATTTGAATGAGTGTTGGGGCATAGCTGAGAGGACCACTGAAAATAAATAAGGAGAAATTAGTGAGGCAGAGTTCAGCTACCACATACTTAAACTGTGTGTCAAATTTTAGGGAATGATTAAATTGAGCGGGGGAGTTGGTAAGATGGTATTTAAAAGTAGCACAGCATGTGATGAAGCAGGAAGCAGGCAAGAGATCGAAAAGTTGCAATTTTGTGCACAGAGATAAAGTGTTAGTATTACTTCCAATGAGAGGTAAACCTTTAAAAGCAAGATTTAGTGGAACTTATCAAAGTGAAAGTAAGTTGAGTGAGGTGAATTATTTAATGAGGACTGCAGATAGAAAGAAATCTCACATAGTGCCCTGTGAATGTGCTCAAAGGGTATTTTGATAATGTGACAAAGCTGTTCCTTTAACAAGGTTAGGTTGTCATTGGGTTTTTTTTCTCCTGGAGGTCATAAAAACACAGGTTCGGAAAAGTCTCAGTTTGGAAGGGTTTTAGGGCCAATTTGATAATAGCTAACAGATACTGCCTCAGGTAGAAGGTGTTCAAGTTTAAAAAAAACACTTGTATAATGAAAGGGGAGCGGCCAGTTCTCCCAGTTCAGTTTTCTCCGGTTTGGCTTTTTTTAGCAGTAGTGTGAAGAAAGGCTGCTGGACCTAAAGAAGCAGGTCCATGCTGGTAATCTCTCTCAGCCGTCTATTCTGTGATAATTATTAGATTAGATTAGATTACCTACAATGTGGAAACAGGCCCTTCAGCCCAAAAAGTCCACACCGACCCTCCGAAGAGCAACCCACCCAGACCCACTCCCCTACATTTACCCTGACCAATGCTGCTAACAGTACAGGCAATTTAGCATGGCCAATTCACCTAACCTGCACACCGTGGGAGGAAACCAGAGCACCTAGAGGAAACCCGCGCAGATATGGGCAGAATGTGCGAACTCCAGACAGTTGCCCGAGGCAGGAATTGAACCCAGGTCCCTGGCACTGTAAGGCAGCAGTGCTAACCACTGAGTCACCATGCTGCCCACACTTGTGTTTGATTTGACCTTTTGTACCAAGGGGTGTTTATAGGGATGTTGGAACAGATAAACTATTAGATTTTAAGATAGGATAATTTATTCGGTATTCTGTTTTCTGTTCCTTGTGTTTCATTCAGTAATCTTGTAAAGAAATCTTGTTTGGTTTAAAATGAGATGTTTTGACCAGCTGATTCTCTCCTTGAATATCCACCTTCTCAAAACAACTAGCAAATTTAGGGTCTGAGTGACGAAGTGAGTTCAGAGGATTCTGAATTGGACTTTCCTCAAATTAAAAAGGACAATGAGGACGTTCTCAAAATTTGGTATAAATTATTGAGTTACCTTTCCCAGTAAATCAAAATGACCTGAAAGAGTTATTACTATTGCATGGGTGAGATGTGTGCGAACAAGCTGGGAAGTACTAATTTACATGATGCAGATATAGGAAATGCTGTTCCAATTAAGCAATATCCTTATAGATTTACACCAAAGAAAGTTGGTATAGGTTCAAAGACAGCTTGAACACATGTTCCAAAACAAAGCATCAAAGAGAGTTGCAGCAACTGGAGCTCAGTCATAGCAATGGTGCCACAACCAGATGATTGTGCAGACTATTGCAAAGTGAATGCAGTTGCAGAGTCTGATTCATAGCCGATTCCATAATGAGAAGACTGTATTGAAAAGGTAGAACAAGCAACTTATATTTGGAATTTGGAATTGCTCAGAGGATAATGGCAGGTACCTTTATCCGAAGGAGTGAAGACAATTTTGGCTTTTGTAACAATGAATGGACTTCACCAACTTAAAGTCCTAGAGTCACAGAGTCATAGAGATGTACAGCATGGAAACAGACCCTTCGGTCCAACCCGTCCATGCCGACCAGATATCCCAACCCAAACTAGTCCCAGCTGCCAGCACCCGGCCCATATCCCTTCAAACCCTTCCTATTCATATACATATCCAGATGCCTTTTAAATGTTGCAATTGTACCAGCCTCCACCCCCATCCTCTGGCAGCTTATTCCATACACGTACCACCCTCTCCATGAAAATGTTGCCCCTTGGGTCTCTTTTATATGTTTTCCCTCTCACTCTAAACCTAATCCCTCTAGTTCCCCGACCCCAGTGAAAAGACTTTGCCTATTTATCCTATCTATGCCCCTCATGACTTTGTAAACCTCTATAAGGTCACCGCTCAACCGCCGACGCTCCAGGGAAAAGAGCCCCAGCCTGTTCAGCCTCTTCCCATAGCTCAAATCCTCCAACACTGGCAACACCCTTATAAATCTTTTCTGAACCCTTTCAAGTTTCACAACATCTTTCCGATAGGAAAGAGACCAGAACTGCACGCAATATTCCAACAGTGGCCTAACTATTGCCCTGTATAGCGGCAACATGACCTCCCAACTCCTATACTCAATGCTCTGACCAATAAATGCAAGCATACTCAATCCCTCTTCACTATCCTGTCTTCCTGAGACTCCACTTCCAAAGAACTATGAACCTGCACTCCAAGGTCTCTTTGATCAACAACACTCCCCAGGACCTGACCATGAAGTGGGTAAGTCCAGCCCTGATTTGTCTTTCCAAAATGGATCACCTCGCATTTATCTGAATTAAACTCTTTTACCAACCTTTGGCCTATTGGCCCATCTGGTTGTACTCTGAGGTAACCTTCTTCAATGTCCGCTATACCTAAAATTTTGGTATCATCTGCAAATTTGCTACATAATCCTTCTACATTCACATCCAAATCTTGCATATAAATGATGAAAGGCAGTGTACCCAGCACTGATCCTTGTGGCACACCACTGGTCACAGGCCTCCAGTCTGAAAATCAACTCACCCTCTGTCTTTTACCTTCAAGCCAGTTCTGCATCCAAGTGGCTAGTTCTCCCTGTATCCCATGAGATCTAATCTTGCTAACCAGTCTCCCATGAGGAACCTTGTCGAATGCCTTACTTAGGTTCATATAAATCACGTCCATCGCTCTGCCTCACTAATTCTGTTTGTTACTTATTCAAGAAACTCAATCAAGTTCATAAGACATGATTTCCTATGCACAAAGCCATTCTGACTATCCCTAATCAGTCTCTGCCTTTCCAAACACATGTAAATCCTGTCCCTCAGGATTCCCTCCAACTGCAACATGCCCACCAATGATGTCAGGCTCACTGGGCTATAGTTCCCTGGCCTGTCCTTACCAGCCTTCTTAAAGAGTGGCACCACATTAGCCAACTTGCTGTCGTCCAGCACCTTAGCTGTGACTATCGATGATACAAATATCTCAGCCAGGGGCCCAGCAATCACTTCGCTAGCTTCCCCCAGAGTTCAAGGGTACACCATATCAGGTCGTGAGGATTTACCGACCTTTATGTGTTTTAAGACATCGAGCACCTCCTCCTCTGTAATCTGGACATTTTTCAAGATGTCACTATCTATTTCCCCACATTCTATATCTTCCATGTCCTTCTCCACAGTAAACATTGATGCAAATACTCCTTTAGTATCATCCCCATATCTTGCAGTTCGACACATCGGCTGCCTTGCTGACCATTGAAGGGCCCTATTGTCTCCCTAGTTACCCCTTAATCCTTAATGTATTTGTAGAATCATTTTGGATTCTCATTTGCCAAAGCTATCTCATGCCCTCTTTTTGCCCTCCTGATTTCCCTCTTAAGTATGCTCCTACTGCCTTTATACTCTAAGGATTCACTTGATCTATTCTGTCTATACCTTACATATGCTTCCTTCTTTTTAGATTAGATTAGATTAGATTACTTACAGTGTGGAAACAGGCCCTTCGGCCCAACAAGTCCACACTGCCCCGCCGAAGCGTAACCCACCCATACCCCTACATCTATATCTATATCTACCCCTTACCTAACACTACGGGCAATTTAGCATTCACCTGACCTGCACGTCTTTGTAGTGTGGGAGGAAACCGGAGCACCCGGAGGAAACCCACGCAGACACGGGGAGAATGTGCAAACTCCACACAGTCAGTCGCCTGAGGCGGGAATTGAACCCGGGTCTCTGGCGCTGTGAAGCAGCAGTGCTAACCACTGTGCCACCGTGCCGCCCACAAACCCTCAATTTCTTGACCAAACCCTCAATTTTTCTAGTCATCCAGTATTCTTCACACCTACCAGCCTTGCCTTTCACCCCAACAGGAACACACTGTCTCATTATCACATTTTTGAAAACTTCCTCATTTTTCAGCCATTACTTTACCTGTAAAACTCCACACCCAATCACCTTTTCAAAGTTCTTACCTAATACTGCCAAAATTGTCCTTTATTCAATTTAGAATTTTAACAGTTAGATCCTGTCTATCCTTTTCCATCAGTATTTTAAAACTAATAGAATTATGGTCCTATGTTGCTAACCATGCCCTGTGTAAATCTGCCTTCCCTGTTTGGCCCCTTGCATTGAAGTAAATGCAGGATAATTTATCAGTCCTACCTTGTTCTCTGCTTTGTCCATGCTGGGCCTGACTGTATGACTTGCTCCTTTTCCCAACTGTACTAGTCTCAGATTGATGTCTTTCCTCACTATCTCCCTGGGTCTTACACACCGTGCCCCCCCCGCCCCAACCTTATTACTTTAAATCCTCCCAAGCAGCTGTAGCAATCTCCCTGCCAGTATATTAGTCCCCTTCCAATTCAGGTGCAATCCATCCTTCTTGTATATGTCACTTCTACCCAAGAATAGCTTCCAATGATCTAAAAGGTGACTCCTTCTTCCATATACTAGCTCCTCAGCTACACATTCATTTCGGACACTGCCCTCCCTCTCCTTCCTGGACTGCTCCATCTCCATTAACAGTGACTGACTCAACACTGACATCTTCTACAAACCCACTGCCCCCCACAGCTAAACAAGGACAGAACTCCACTGGTCTTCACCTTCCACCCCACCAACCTCCGGATACATTGCATCATCCTTCGCCATTTCCGCCACCTACAAATGGATCCCAGTACCAGAGATATATTTCTCTCCGTCACCCTTATCTGCTTCCCGTAAAGACCATTTCCTCCACAACTCCTTTGTCAGGTCCACACCTCACACCCCACCAACCCACCCTCCCCTCCTGGCACCTTCCTCTGCCACCACAGGAATTGCAAAACTTGTGCCCCCAACTCCCTCTCACTTCCGTCAAATGCCCCAACGCAGCATTCCACATACATCAGCACTTTTGCTGCACTTCCACACATGTCATTTACTGAATCCATTGCTCCTGATGCGGTCTCCTCTACATCAGGGATACAAGACGCCTACTTGCTCAGCGCTTCAGAGAACGTCGCCGGGATGCCCACATCAACCAATTCCCACCATCCTGTGGCTGAAAACCTCAACTCCCCCTCCCATTCCGCTGAGGACATGCAGGTTCTGGACCTTCTCTATCAGTAAACCCTAACCATCCAACGCCTGGAGAAAGAATGCCTCACATTCTGCCTTGGGACACTGTAGCACAGTCTTATGTTTGAGAAAAACACTGATCCAGTCTAATTTATTACCTAAGATTCATATTTTTAAATTCTAATCAAAGGACATATCTAAAAAAAACAAAAAAGAACCCACTCCACTCACTATTAAAAATGACAGCAATATTACACTTAAACATCATGCACTTATCTGCTCCTGTGCTGTGAGCTCTCCCACATAGGTTCCTCCAATGTCAGCTGTGACTTTCGCTGTTTGTTAATTTTTCTTCAACGCACTCCAATGTCCAGAAATACTTGAACTCAAACAGCAAAGGCAGTATCTGTGCAGATTCATGGACAGCAATGTAGGTTTTTCTCTCTCTCTCTCCCTGACCATGTGGTTGCTACCTTTGTTCTCTTCCTCCTTTCTAAAATGCCATTGTTTTGATCTTTTCTCCCAAACTTCCAAAACAATGCACCAGCTTCAAAACAGTAATTACTGCTTGGGGAATTTGAGGAACTCACTTCCAGCACCTAAACTACCTCAAAAGCCAGCAGCTCTTCCAGCCAAAACTTTTCCCATCATCCTGATAGATTTTGCTCCATCTCCATGTCAATCCTTCTCACTCACAATAAATTGGTTTTCCCTGTTTCAGTTTGGTTACTTGTCTTCTAATCCTGATGAGTGCAAGACAGAAATTTTCAATTTTGCATTTCTTTTAGCAATATTTTAGTTTTGTTCAGTTCTATAATAATAACTCACTATCGTCTTTTTAAATCCTTTCTACTTCGCTAATGGCTACATTTATCACCTTCAGTTGTGCGGAATATTTGTCCCTACTCTCCAAGAAACTGAGTCCATCTTGTACCGAACTGGTTGAAGGTCAGACAGGTCAGGGAGTCAGGCATCATTCACCCCTAGACTTACACTGATAAGGAAAGCCCAGACTTCAGGGAGGGTTTTTTCTTGTTTCCCACCAGCTATTACTTAAGATACTGAAACTTGACTGTGCTCCAGTCCATTTCTGGAGTTCTTACTCCCTGAACCTTCAACCTTCATTAGGGCCAGTGGTGAAATGTCACAGTGGGAGTGATCCCTTCAAAAAGGAACTAACTTGCATCAGAGATGCTAAAAAGGCTCAAGGTATCTAATACAAAAGCTAATTTATTTGACTTTTAACCAAAATATCAGACCTGTCTCACACGGGTTAATTAACCTGAGCAGAAACAGACTCTATGAACGTGGCTTGGGCCTGGATGTGGTTAACAGCAAAATCTCATTGGTGCAGTTCCTTATGAACATGTTGGTGTCTCAGCAGGTGGAATGATTGAGCAAACCCTTCTTACACAAAAAGCAAGTGAATGGCCTCTCCCTGGTGTGAACTCACTGATGTTTGATGTCTGATGATTGACTGAACTTGGTCCCGCAGTGAGAGCACCAGAAAGGTTTCTCATCATTGTGAACATGTTGATGGGACATCAGTTCCCTGGAACTTTTAAAGCACTTCCCACAGTCTGGACATTTAAAAGGCCTGGTCACAGTGTGAACTCACTGTCCTCCCAGTATGGCAGAAGAGTGAGCAAATCCCTCCCTAAACACAGTGAAACTAAATGGTCTCACCCCTGTGTGAACTCACCAGTGTTTCTGCACATAGGATAAGGTGCAGAATGCCTTCTCACTCAACCCAGGGGAACAGTCCAAGTTTGCTGATATATCTGCAGCTGGATGACCGAATGAACGCCTTGCCACAGTCAGAGCAGGTTCTCAGCCTCTACCCAGTGTGATCTCGCTGGTGTGTAGTGAGTTGAAATGATTGTCTGAACTCAATGCTGCAATGAAAGCACCTGAATGGTCTCTCCTCTGTGTGAACATGTCAATGGCCCATTAGTTGCCCTGAATGTCTATCGCACTTTCCACAGTCTGGACATTTAAAAAGTTATTTTGTCTGGGTGAACTCAATGGTATGCCTGCAGGGGAGAAGACTGAGTGAACCTCTTCCCACATTTGGAGCAGGTGAATGGCCTTTCCTTGATGTGAGTGCATTGATGAATTTCCAGTTGAAGTGGGGATTTGAATCCCACTTCATAGTCCCCACATTTTCTTACTTTCTCCCCAGTGAGACTGAGATTATGTCCTGACAGTTCAGACGATTGCCTGAAACTTCGTCCACACAGGACAGGTGCACAGTTTCTCCTCACTGTGATTGGTGTTTTCCATGGGCACGGTGGCACAGTGGTTAGCACTGCTGCCTCACAACGCCAGAGACCTGGTTTCAATTCCCGCCTCAGGCGACTGACTGTGTGGAGTTTGCACGTTCTCCCCGTGTCTGTGTGGGTTGCCTCCGGGTGCTCCGGTTTCCTCCCACAGTAGTCCAAAGATGTGCAGGTCAGGTGAATTGGCCATGCTAAATTGCCCATAGTGTTAGGTAAGGGGTAAATGTAGGGGTATGGGTGGGTTGCGCTTCGGCGGGTCGGTGTGGACTTGTTGGGCCGAAGGGCCTGTTTCCACACTGTAATCTAATCTAATCTAATCCTTCCAAATTCAGAATCCAACTATATTCCGATCATAAAAAAAAGATCAATCTTTCAGATTCTGTTTGCTGATCACAGACTGTCCCTTCACATACTCTGTGAAGCTAATTAAAAAGAAGGAAAGTGAGTGAGAAGACCAGAATCTGATTGAATGGTCATCACTGAGACCTGGCTGCAGGATGAGGTTCTAGGACATTCCTGAAGAGGGCGCTCGATGTCTACAGTAAAGGACACCAGTGCGCAGGCGCTGGATTGAACACGTAGAAGCATGCGTAAATTGATTGAAGGCCCTTTTGCCGCCGCCGGGGAATGGCAGGCAGCGGGTGGTCCCGGAGGAATAATGGAAAGGTTGGGGTAGTGGTGCGATCCGTCTTGATAATATCCAGTAAAGGCTCCTCGAACTGAATAAGAATTAGCGTCTTCCGCGATTTCAGCCCCGAGCATAATTCACAGAACCAGGGCCTAGGCCGTAGTGGCCATCTTGTTCGGGACGAGGCGCATGCGCCATTATCCTGGTGACGCACGAGTAGGCGGGCCTCCGCTCCCAGTGACGGAGACAGTGAAGATGGGGAAGGGGATGGGGATGTGGGACTGACCCAGGAAGGAGGGAGAGTCTGGGGAGGGTGGGGAAACAGGACAGGGACAAATAATTCACCAATACTGGCAATGGTCTGAACTTCTCTCCTGTATTGACAGTGATCACTTTTATAAACTTCTTTTACTGGGGATCAGGAGAGAGCCAGAGAAAGGAAACTCAAACCAAACCAAAAACAGTCAAAATTTGATACAACACAATTAATCAGGAACTGAATGCTATCGGTGTTTGAACGTGGAAGCAGAAGTGTTACAACCAGATGCACTGCCTAAAAAAAGCTTTGCACCATTCGCAGTAGACGGGATCTAGACGTCATCGAGTTACAGAAGTCTACAGCACAGAAAAAAGATCCTTGAGCTCTTCTGCAATATAAACCAAACACACAGAAAAACTCACCTTGCCTCGCAATCTGTTAAAGGGACAGAGGACTCCCAAATTCCACTTTTTTTAAAAAAAATCAATTTTATTCTTTAACCCTAAAAGTGAACATTAAACATTTTAAAAAGTGAACATTAAAGTGAACATTTTAATTGGGGAAAAAGAAATTATGACGCGATCAGACAGGAGTTGGGAAGTACAGACTGGGAGCAATTGTGCCATAGAAAGGGCACAGCAGACATGTGGAGACTGTTTAAGGAGCAGTTGTTGCAAGTGATGCACAAATGTGTTCCTTTGAGACAGATAGGAATGGGTAAGATTAGGAACTTTGGAGGATGAGAACAGAGGAGCTTCTCCTCAAAAGGAAGAAGGCAGCTTATGTAAGGTGGAGGAGGCAAGAATCTAGCACAGCTTTAGAGGATTACAGGCTTGCGAGAAAGGAGCTCAGTAATGGTCTGAGGAGAGTCAGGAGGGGGCACAAAAAAGGCTTGGCAGGAAGGATTAGGGAGAATCCAAAGACATTTTACTCATACGTGAGGAATACAGAATGATCAGGGAGAAGGTAGGGCCAATCAGGGATAACGTAGGGAACTTGTGCGTGGAGTCTGAGCAGATAGGGGAAGCCCGAAATGAGTTTTTTTGCTTTGGTTTTCCTTGTTGGGAATGAGAACTTTGAGGAGCTGGGATACGGGCTGGGACAGATCGGGCGGCATGGTGGCACAGTGGTTAGCACTGCTGCCTCACAGCGCCAGAGACCTGGGTTCAATTCCCGCCTCAGGCGACTGACTGTGTGGAGTTTGCACGTTCTCCCCGTGTCTGCGTGGGTTTCCTCCGGGTGCTCCGGTTTCCTCCCACACTCCAAAGATGTGCAGGTCAGGTGAATTGGCCATGCTAAATTGCTCGTAGTGTTAGGTAAGGGGTAGATGTAGATGTATGGGTATGGGTGGGTTACGCTTCGGCGGGGCGGTGTGGACTTGTTGGGCCGAAGGGCCTGTTTCCACACTGTAAGTAATCTAAAAAAAATCTAGAGGTTGATGTGCTGGAAATTTTGGCAAACATTAAGATTGATAAGTCCCCAGGACCAGACCAGATTTATCCCAGGCTACTCTGGGAAGCAAGAAAGGACGTTGCTAAGTGCTGGTGAAGATCTTTACATCCTCACTCTCCACGGGAGAGTCGTACAGGAGGATTGCTAGGAGATGAATGTTGTTCCTCTTTTCAAGAAGGGTAATAGGGAAATTCCTGGCAATTACAGACCAGTCAGTCTTATGTTTGTGGTCAGCAAGGTTTTAGAAAGAATTCTGAGGGATAGAATTTATGACTATTTGGAAAAGCATAGCGTGATTAAAGGCAGTCAGCATGGCTTTGTGAGGGGCAGGTCATCCCTTATAAATCTTATTGAGTTCTTTGAGGAAGTGACAGGACAGATCAATGAAGGTCAAGCTAGTGGATGTGGTGTATAAGGACTTCAGCAAGGCATTTGATAAGGTTCCCCATGGTAGGCTCATCCATAAAGTCAGGAGGTATGGGTTTTGGGAGATTTGGCTATTTGGATTCAGAATTGGTTAGCTGACAGAAGGCAGAGAGTGGTTGTAGATGGAAAGTTCTGCCTGGAGGTCAGTCTTGAGTGGTGTCCCACAGGGTTCTGTTCTTGGGCCTCTGCTCTTTGTAGTTTTTATAAATGACTTGGATGAGGGGTTTGAGGGATGGGTTAGTAAATTTGCAGATGGCACATAGGTTGGAGGTGCTGTTGATAGTATCGAGGGCTATTGCAGGCTGCAGCACAACATAGACAGGATGCAGAGCTGGACTGAGAAATGGCAGATGGAATTCAACCTGGATAAATGCGAAATGATGCAATTTGAAAGGTCAAACTCGAATGCTGAATATGGGATTAAAGACACGATTGTTGGCAATGTGGAGGAACAGAGGGATCTTGGTGTTCAAGTACATAGTTTCTGCAAATTTGCCACACAAGTGGTTAGGGTTGTTAAGAAAGCATATGGTGTTTTGGCTTTCATTAACAGGGGGATCAAGTTTAAGAGCCGAGAGGTTTTGCTACAGCTCTGCAAGTCCTTTGGTTGCCCGACTATAGGAAAGATACAGTGGCTTCGGAGAGGGTGCAAAGAATGTTTACCAGGACTGCCTGGACTGGAGGGCTTGCCTTATGAAGAGAGATTGACGAAGCTCAGACTTTTCTCTCTGGAGAGAAGGAGGAAGAGAGGAGACCTCATTGAGGTACACAAGGTAATGAAAGTAATAGAGTCAATAGCCAGAGACTTTTCCCCAGGGCAGGATTGACTGGCACGAGGACTCATAGTTTTAAGTTATTAGGAGAAAGGTTAAAAGGGTCATCAGAGGTAGGTTCTTTACGCAGAGAGTAGTGAATGCATGGAATGCGTTGCCAGCGGTGGTGGTAGAAGCAGAGTCATTAGGGACAATTAAGCGACTACTGGACATGCACATGGATAGCAGTGAATTGAGGGGTGCATAGGTAAAGTTATTGTATTTTACATATTTTACATTAGGACTAATCCTTGGCACAACATTGTACTGTACTGTACTGTACTTTTCTATGTTCTATGTAAACAATAACTATATACAACTCTGAACCTCCTTTCTCTTAAAGATCTGTTTTCTATGTCCAACTCTATAACATTATACTGATCCAATAAACCCGTATTAAAATTTGCAACATATTAATTTTCAAAGCCAGATAGCGGCTGCCGTCTCCAGTGTCAATCTTCCCATTTGTAGATCTCCCTGGGTCATCTTTGGAATTCTGCTGCAAGGGAAAAAAAGTACCTTTTGATCGAGAGTGTTTTGGATGGCAGTCTCTCTCTCTCTCTGTCTAGCTAATTCTCAAAATGCTGACCTTTGATACCCCAAATATATCATCTCACTGGTTCTAAGTTGTCAAAATGGTAACATTCAAATTCCATTGGGTTTTAGTATACTGGGGCATAATTTAAACTGATTGGTTGAATTCAAATGGTGGTCAAACTACTGAGGTATCTAGTTTACAACCAAATGTTACATATTTTCAATTTTCCAGTACACTCTGAGACTGCTAGTCAGTCACGCGACAGTTGCTCTCGCTGCCAAAACACCTTTCACTCTCCCTTAAAGGTACAGTTTACACCTTCAACTTCATAACAGCATCTTAAATATTTGGACAGTTTCTCCTTCTGAAACCCTTACAGACAGTGAGTTTCCGTTTCCCACCTGTGTTTGTGTGTGGGCAAGGCTTGAACCTGGAGACAAGCAACAACACCAGTACCACAAGGAAACCATGTAAACATGGGGATTGTGGAAAGGCACTCAAAAACTCATTCCTGCTGGAAATTCATCCGCACAGTCACACTGTACTCAGTGTGGGAAAGGATTCATTCAGTCAATAACTCTGCTGACACACCAGCTATTTCACACAAGGGAAAGACCATTCACCTGTTGTCCCTGTGAGAAAGGATTCACTCAGAGTGACTGGTAGATCAGGTTCATACTGGGGAGAAGCTATTCATTCCCCTGCTCCATTTGAGAGAGGGATTTACTCAACTGTCACAGCCGCTGATCCAACAGCATGTTCAAACTGCAGAAAGAATATTCGTCTGCCGTGTGTGAGAAAGGATTCATTATTACATCTAAACTTCTGACCCATCAGTGAGTTCACACTGTGTCGAGGCCATTCACCTGCCCTGTGTGAGAGAAAGGATTCACAACTTCATCCAACCTTCTGACACATCAGCAGATTCATACCTGGAGTGACCTCTTCAACCTGTGCAAGTGGATTTAGTCAGCTCACACACCAGCAAGTCCACATGTGACTGCAGAGGTTGGAATGTTCCATTATTCCTGTTGCTCATGACATCCAGCACTAAATCAGGTATGTCCTGACAGTTAGGATTTGTTTCTGCTGAGCTGAAAATGTGTTGTTGGAAAAGCGCAGCAGGTCAGGCAGCATCCAAGGAGCAGGAGAATCGACGTTTCGAGCATGAGCCCTTCTTCAGGAATGAGGAAAGTGTGTCCAGCAGGCTAAGATAAAAGGAGGGACTTGGGAGAGGGGCGTTGGAAATGCGATAGGTGGAAGGAGGTCAAGGTGAGGGTGATAGGCTGGAGTGGGGTAGGGGTGGAGAGGTCAGGAAGAAGATTGCAGGTTAGGAAGGCGGTGCTGAGTTCGAGGGATTTGACTGAGACAAGGTGGGGGGAGGGGAAATGAGGAAACTGGAGAAATCTGAGTCCAAGGAGCAGGAGAATCGACGAAGTTACTTCCTTATCACTAGAGTAGAGTTGAAGAATGTTGTCATTGTAGCTAACAGCGTTCTTCGGGATATAGTGACCCTTTAAAACCAGCTCTCTGTGATTATTCTGCCAATTTCAGAAACATTTCACAGACAATTAGTGTGCATTTAATATTGAATTTCTGTTTCAAATAGAATTTGCTCTCTGGTAAAAGAAATGAAATTTGATATCTGAAAGGTTCCCTTGGGATTAAAATTTCCAGTAAGAAAGTGTTGATGAATCTTGCTGCCAATTCTTACTGACTTGGACATTCCACACATGGCCCTACTTTCCTACCAGGAAGAATGGGAATCAAAGTTTATGTCAGACCTGAGGAGATTAGTGTCAGTGACTGTGGGGCTGGTTTATATCAGACAGGGGGAGATTGGTGTCAGTGAATAAGGGGCTGGTCTATATCAGACAGGGGGAGATTGATGTCAGTGACTGCAGGGCTGATGTATATCAGATGCGGGGAGATTATTGTCAGTGTCTGTGGGGCTGATTTCAACCAATCAGGCGGAGATTGGTGTCACTGACTGTCTGGCTAGTTTATATCAGAAAGGGAGAGATTGGTGTCAGCGATCTAGGGGCTGGTTTATATCAGACAAGAGGAGATTGGTGAAAGATTTTGTGGGAACGGTTTAAATTGGACAGGTGGAGTTTGGTATCACTGTCTGGGGGACTGGTTTATATCAGGGGAGATTGGTGTCAGTGAATGAGGAGCTCGTTTATATCAGACAGGGGGAGATTGGTGTCAGTGACTGTGGGGCTGGTTTATATCAGACAGGGGGAGATGGGTGTCTGTCTGTGGGGTTGGTTTATATCAGACAGACAGAGATTGGTGTCAGGGACTGTGGAGCTGGTTTATGTCAGACAGTCAGAGATTTGTGTCAATGACTGTGGGGCTGGTTTATATCAGACAAGGAGAGTTTGGCGTCAGTGACTGTGGGGTTGGTTTATATCAACCCTACCTGTGCTTTTCTAGCACCACTCTAATCTAGACTTTGGTTTCCAGCATCTGCAGTCCTTGTTTTTGCCTAGTTGATTTTAATCCTACTGCGAATCCTCTTGCAAGGATGCCTGCCTTGAAGAAGTTTTCCTCCTCTCTCTACAAGATCTTTCCACTCTGTAGGCTCCCTGCCTCTATTCCTGATGAAGGGTTTTTGCCCGACACGTTGATTTTACTGCTCCTCGGATGCTGCCTGACCTGTTGTGCTTTTCCAGCACCACTCTCATCTAGACTCTGGTTTCCAGCATCTGCAGTCCTTGGTTTTACCTAGTTGGTTTATATCAGACGGGGAAGATTGGTGTCAGTGTCTGTGGAGCTGGTTTATATCAGACTGGAGGAAAATGTTGTTACTGTCTGTGGGGCAGGGTGAAATCAGACATGGGGAGATTTGTGCCTGTGGGGTGGTTTATATTCGACTGGGGGTGATTGGTGTCAGTGAGTGAGGGGCTGGTTTATATCTGACAGGAGGAGTTTGGTGTCACTGACTGTGGTGAGAACGTTACAAAGCCAGAAAGGGATCACTTTCATGTTTTAATTCTCTTTCAAGGCATACTGGGCACTCAAGGGTTAAACATTCCACTGTGAAACAGACTCACTATAGTATCAGTTACAGAATAGACAGAACATCTCAGTAGGATAACTGAATCTTAGGGAAGGAATCCATTGCAGCCACACATGTGGATTCCTCTGCAGCCTCAGGCAAAGGTATTTGTCTACCCCAGCCAAGACTGATCGCCTTGGCCGCAACCCTGTTAAACTGCCTCCTGCTCCCATTATTTTGCTTCCTCTCCGTATTAGCATCCTCTCCGTGAATTCCCCATTGAAAACAGGCAAAACCCTTCAGTTTTAATCTCTTCCCATTGACACATGATTATGAAGAATACGATAATCAGTCACTGTAATCCATTCACTCATTATCACAGGACATCGACATTCACCGGGCCTTGTAAAATTATAATTGCCCATCTTAAACAATGTAATGACAATCAAACATGTGGCTTATAGACTTTTATATTATTCCCATAAAAATTACTGCCTTTGTGTGTAGGGCAGAGATTCGTGGAGAAGTGTCACCACACGTAGACAGAACCTCGCACTGCACTCTGATAATAAAGCATCTGCTGTTGTTCTGAAACTTGTGTCATCTGGATTTGTAGAACAAAATACACATTAACAGCCTCACAATTCTATGTTTGATTTTTCATTTTCAATCAGGAAGTGTCTGCTTCGCCTTCCCATATCTAACAACCCATCAGATTTCACATCTGCAGCCTCAGATCCTCTCTGCAGCCACAAATAAACACTGAGTGCTGAAGAAATTTAGCAGGTCCAGAAGCATCTGCAGAGAGTGAGAAAGAGTTCAAATCCAGGTCTGACAGTGTGTCAGAATAAAGCTCAATTGTGTGGCACTGCCACATTGACAATTGTTAGTGCCAACACCTCATCAGTGTCCTGTTTTTTCGAATCGCAGTGGTCTACAGTGCAGAACAAGTCCCTTCAGCCCATTGATTCTGTGCCAGTCAAAAGCAAACATCAAACTATGGTAACCTCATTTCTCAGCCCTCGGCCCATCACCTTGTATAAGATAAAAACAAGGACTGCAGATGCTGGAAACCAGAGTCTAGATTAAAGTGGTGCTGGAAAAGCCCAGCAAGTCAGGCAGCATCCAAGGAGCAGGAAAATTGACGTTTTGGGCAAACAGTACAGACTACAGATTCAAAAACACCAGCAACGGTTCTCCTTCAAGACCCATCACCTTGTATGTCTTGGCATTGCAAGTGCACATCTGAACACTTCTTCAATGATTTGAGAGCTTCTGTCTGCAATACCCTTCCGGCAGTGATTCAGTTTTTCACCACTCTCTGGGTGAAAGCCTTTTTCCTTCATTACACAGATCATGAGTATGGGAGTTAGGACATCATGTTGAGGTTGTACAGGCCTCTTCTAGAATACTGTGTCCAATTCTGGTCTCCCTGTTATAGGAGGGATATTGTTAAACTGTTCAGAAAATATTTAGAAGGATGTTACCAGGACTGGAGGGTTTGAGTTATATGGAAAGGAGCTTGAAGGTTGAGGGGTGACCTTACAGAGATTTATAATATAATAAGGGGCACATATAAGGTGAATGTCAGATGTCTTTTCCCTCGGGTGATAGACTTCAGGGCTTGTATATGAAGAGGAAGGGATTAGAGGGATATAGACCAAGTACTGATAAGTGGGACTAGGGTAATTTAGGATATCTGGTCAGCATGGACGAGTTGGGCCGAAGGATCTGTTTCTGTGCTGTATGTCTCTATTACTCGATGACATGGTTGAGATGTATAAAATAATGAGAGGTGTTCATAAGGTAGATAGTGAGGAAATTTTCCCCTTGCACTAGGGAGCTTATTCGCCCCTAGACTTCAGGACTAGGGGACATATTTTTAAAGGGGTAAAAACAATGACTGCAGATGCTAGAAAAACCAGATTCTGGATTTGTGGTGCTGGAAGAGCACAGCAGCATGCTCCTTGGATGCTACCTGAACTGCTGTGCT
Source organism: Chiloscyllium punctatum (assembly GCF_047496795.1). Taxonomy (NCBI): domain Eukaryota; kingdom Metazoa; phylum Chordata; class Chondrichthyes; order Orectolobiformes; family Hemiscylliidae; genus Chiloscyllium; species Chiloscyllium punctatum. The sequence continues at coordinate 27,101,022 of NC_092748.1, read as the reverse complement.
CTTCCAGCACCACTAATCAAGGACATATTTTTAACGTCAGAGGAGAAAGATTTAAAAGGGAAATGAGGATCAACTTTTTTTACACAGAGAGTGGTTTTTGTGTGGAATGAACTTCCAGGTGAATTAATGGATGTGGGTACAGTTCCAATGTTTAAAAGATATTTGGACAAACAGGAAAGAATTGGAGGGATATGGGCCAGGAGCAGGCGGTGGACTAGTTTTGTTTGGGATTATGGTTAGCATTGACTTGGGGGGAACCAAAAGGTCTGTTTCCATACTGTATGACTTTATCACTGATATTCCCCTTAAGTCTCCTGCCTCTTACCTTAAATATCTGCACCGCCTTCCAGTCTTTACAACATTTGTCTTAATTGGTTCCTCCATCAAGGGGAATATTTCCTTACTGTCTACCCAATCAACACCTCTCATTATTTTATACATCTCAATTATGTCATAGAGTCAAACAGATGTACAACACAGAAACAGATACTTCAGCCCAACTCGTCCATGCCGATCAGATATCCGAAATTAACCTAGTCCCATTTACTAGCACTTGGCCCTCTAATCCCTTCCAATTCAAATTAAAAATCACCCAACACCAGGTTATAATCCAACAGGTTTATTTGGAACCACTAGCTTTCGGAACGCTGCTCCTTTGTCAGGTGGTTGTGGAGTTTTCTTCTACCCCTCCCGATGCCCTTTATGTGTTACTAGCCTTGTACTGGCCTGCACTTCCTCTTGCATACACGCACCGCCTGTTGCATGAAAAAGTTGCCCTAAGGACCCTTGTAACTCTTTCTCCTCTCACTCTAAACCTATGCCGTCTAGTTCTGGACTCCCCCACCCCAGGGAAAAGACCTTGTCTATTTACCCGATCCATGCATCCATGATTTTATAAACCTCTAGAAGGTCACTCCTCAGCCTCCGACACTCCAGGGAAAACAGCTCCAGCCTGTTCAGCCTCTCCCTGTAGTTCAAACCCTCCAACCCTGGCCACATCCTTGTAAATCTTTTCTGAACCCTTTCAAATTTCACAACATCCTTTCTATAGGAATCAGAGCAGAATTGCGCACAATACTCCAAAGGTGGCCTAACCAATGTCCTGTACAGCCACAACATGTCGTCCAAACCTCTTTACTCAGTGCTCTGACTAATAAGGGAAAGCATATCAAATGCCTTCTTCACTATCCTATCTACCTGTGACTCCCCTCTCAATCTCTATGGTCAAAGGAAAACGACCCAATCTTTCCAGTCTCTCTTCATAATTGAAACTCTCCAGCTCAGACAACATATTTCCAAGTCTCGAGTGCTAACATATCCCTCCTTAAATGTGGATTCCAGAAATGCAGACAACAAGCTAGCTGTCCCCTAGCCAATGTTTTAGACAGTTCCGACATAACCTCCCAGCTCAAACTCTGTGCTTAACAAGGAAAGCCGAGCTTATCACCTGTTCCGGTGCTTAAGTGACTGGTGGACAGGCACATCAAGGTCCCTCTGATCTTCAGTGCTTCCCAGGGTCCTATAGTTCATCATGTATTGCCTTGCCATGTTTGTCCTCCTATGATCTAAGCCTATCTTCCTTATTATTTGCCACCACACTTGTTTTCATACCATCTGTGAACTCACTGATCAATCCTCCTACTTTCACGTGAAAATTATTTCGATAAATTCAGAAACAGCAAGGACACAATACTGGCCTCTGCAAGATCCCACTGGGCACAAGCTTCCAGTTACAGAAACACATCTCAACCCCTGTCACCCCCTGCTTCCTGCCACTCAGTCCATTGTGGATCCAGTTTGCCAAATTTACTTGGAATCCATGGGCTCTTGTCTTTGCCATCAGTGTCCCGTGCAGGACCTTATCAAAAGCCCCACTGAAGTCCAAGTAGACTACATCAAATGCATTGCTGTCATCTACACATCTGGTCACCTGTTTAATAAATTCAATCAGGTTGGTCAGACATGACCTTCCTTTCATAAAACCACACCTAATGTGCTTGTTTAACCCCTTCCTGCTCCAAGTGCAGATTTACTCTGTTCCTAGGTATTGATTCCAACATTTTCCCCACCGTCAGACTGATTGGCCTGTAGTTTCCCGGTTTCTCCCTCCTCCTTTCTTGAAGACCTTGTCACATTGGCTGTTTTTAACAGATGTCTGCAGCCAAGTGTTAGGTCTCTTATACAGCTTGGGGAAAGTGGAAAGGGACAGTGGTAGCCTCTTTACCTCTGAGCTACGAGATCCAGGTTCAAGTCCCACCTGGTCCAGAGGAATATCATACCATCACTGAGCAGGTTGGTTGAGAAACTATCTCCAAGGTGTTTTTGATCCACCTGGAATTGTTTTCTCCTCTCCTGAAAGGACTTAGTTAATCCTGAATAGACATTTCAACAATACCCCTGCATCTGAATGGTACTATCTCTTCTCAATCTAATGTTACTTGTACCTTCCATCCCAATCTCTTTTGGGAGTTTTACAGCATTCACTTTACCTCAGTTAAGTGACTTTTGCAGCTTTTAAAAACTTTCACATTTGTATCTTTGCCAGTTTTTGAAAATCAAGGACCAATCAACCTGAAACAGTAGCAGGACTTTATATTCTTGGATACACAATATAACCTTACACACACAGGCATGGTTGAGGTTTTGATGGAAAGATGATTTCTCCCAGGACTGAACCCTGATCTCGGATGATGACCTCTGCAGGGAGACAGACATCAACTGCAAATGACTTCTTGGATCTTCCTGTGCAGCACCCCTTGCATCGACAGCATTGGTCTGTTTGGGTGCCTGCTTTTCTAAAGCGTGTCCAAGCAACAAGTGATGATAGATTCATAACAGTTTTCATGAAAATCCATGTGTTTGTGTTGTTTTTCACTGAGTGTTGATCTAATCTTCTGAAATGGGGAGTGGCTTCCACACCAGCGTGCCTTGGGGACCCTGAGGAAACGATTAGGGAAGTGTATCTGTACCATTCCACCTTCTGCACCCTGTACCCAGATAGTGCTCCCTCAGTACCTCAGAAAGCACCTCCTTAGTATGTTTATCCCCAAAGCACCTTGACACAACATTCATGCCCTCAACACTTCAGAAAGCAAACCTATTGCCCCCTTGGATTGTGTTCATCCCCAAATCTCTTCTCACTGTGATGACCCACAGCCACCCCCAAGATTGGAGCCCAGGGCCCAGAACGTTTTTTGGGTCTCTGGATTGATCATAGGATCCCTACGATGTGGAAGCAGGCCATTCGGCCTTTCAGGTTCACACTGACCCTCAGCAGAGCATCCCACCCACCTTCTCTATCCCTGGATTCCTTCATTTCCTCTGGTTAATCCACCTAGCCTGTACAGTTTTGGACAGTGGGAGGGAACTGGATCACCTGGAGGCAGACACGGGGAGAATGTGCAAACTCCACACAGACAGTCGCCCAAGGCTGGAATCGAACCAGGGTGGGGTGAGGCAACACTGAGCCCCCGTGACAATCCCACCATCTCCTCCCCGTTGACAACCGTTTGAATTTTATTCTCAGGGAGTATCTAACTTGTCGAGCGTTTATTTAAGAAAGATTAGGGACAAGGGTATTGCCTCCATAAACTCAAGATGCTCGATTCCACTCTAAAAATGTTTACATCAATTTCAAAAAAGACTTTATTAATAGAAGCATCTTTATGTACAAGCATAGCCACTAAAGTTAAATTGATAAGTATCTTTGTGAAGTGCCTGTAAATCTTTATCTGTTCTCCCATGTACCCCACCCTCCAAATACATTACCTTACAAAGCCTTAAAACTGTTTGTTAACTTTCAGCAGAAGCAGCCACAGGGCATTGAACACAGACTGAATTACTCAGTGACACTTGAATCAGGTCAGATCAAATTCTCAAGCAAACAGATGGCTGGGGACATTCAGCAGATGAGGCAGCAAAGGTGAAGAGAGAGAGGAACAATTCACATTTCAAGTGGCCCTTCCTCAAAACGGTCTGTTCTGAAGGAACTTTCCCACAGAAATCACTGGATTGAAAGGTGAACTCTATGTGTCTCTTTCTCCCTCTCCCTTCAGAGATGCTGCCGGACATGCTTAGCTTCTTCAGCAATCTCTGTATTGATGTTTCAGGTCTCCAGCACGTCCATACAGATTGATTTTAGTGTTGAATTCTCAAGCTTGCTCTATTAAAGGGATAGAATTCCTCTGCTACAAAGGGGGGTCAGTTACCTCAGCTAACAGTTCGTGATACCAACATTGCTGGCTCAATCTCTGTCATGTCTGAAATTACTATGAAGGCCCCAGCTTCTCAACCACGCCCCTCACCTGAGGTGTGTGACCCACCAGTCCTCTGTCTCTAACAAGACAGCAACTCTCGGGTCCTCTTGGTCTATAATAACTTCCCAACTTTAAAAGGACACTCCAGTAAGAGAGCTTTTTACATGGTTCAGGTCAAAATCCTGGAGCTCCCTCCCTAACATCACTGTGGGACAACCAAGGACTGCAGCAGGAGAGTACAGCTCACCCCCAACTTCCAGGCAACTATTAGAGGGTGTGGTAATCACATGCAAGCCACATTTGAAAATAAGTTTTATTACAGGGTCACGCTGAATGGTCACTAAGACTGTTTCTTTACCTCTGTTGAAATAATCATAATGAAGAATCAAAGGGTGGGTTGAAAATGACGATGTTAGCATTTCATAGGTTGGTGTTTATTAGAGTTTGCATCAACAGTAGGAATGTTTGAGCACTCATTCAAGGGCATGCAGGTAGCTGCTAGAGGAAGTGATGGGCAACACTTAAAAGGCATCAGGATGAGTATGTGAATAGGAAGGGTTTAGAGGGATATCAGCCAAGTGCTAGCAAATGGAACAAAATGAGATGAGAATATCTGGTTGGTATGGACAATTTGGACAGGAGGGTCTGTTTCCATGCTGTGCATCTCTGTGACTGTGCCACTAAATAGACTATTGCAGAGAATTTCAGACAGGGCTTCGTTTGTGTGACTCTCTCATGCTTCCTCAGAATCTGCAAACCCTATGTCTCCAAATTTCCACAAGACTCTAAGAAATAGAAAAAAAGAGAGTCAGTGCTGAGGGAGTGCTGCACTGTCAGAGGGTCAGTGCTGAGGGAGTGCTACACTGTCAGAGGGTCAGTACTGAGGGAGTGCTACAGTGGGAGAGAGTCAGCATTGTGGCAGTACTGCACTGTCAGAGAGTCAGCACTGAGGGAATGCTGCACTGTCAGAGGGCCAGTACTGAGGGAGTGGTGCACTGTCAGAGGGTCAGTGCTGTGGGAGTGCTGCACTGTAGGAGGGTCAGTACTGAGGGAGTGGTGCACTGCCAGAGGGTCTGTACTGAGGGAGTGTTGCACTGTCAGAGGGTCAGTGCTGAGGGAGTGCTACACTGTCAGAGGGTCAGTACTGAGGGAGTGCTACAGTGGGAGAGAGTCAGCATTGTGGCAGTACTGCACTGTCAGAGAGTCAGCACTGAGGGAATGCTGCACTGTCAGAGGGCCAGTACTGAGGGAGTGGTGCACTGTCAGAGGGTCAGTGCTGTGGGAGTGCTGCACTGTAGGAGGGTCAGTACTGAGGGAGTGGTGCATTCTCAGCGGGTTAGTACTGAGGGAGCGGTGCACTGCCAGAGGGTCTGTACTGAGGGAGTGTTGCACTGTCAGAGGGTCAGTACTGAGGGAGTGCTACAGTGGGAGAGAGTCAGCATTGTGGCAGTACTGCACTGTCAGAGAGTCAGCACTGAGGGAATGCTGCACTGTCAGAGGGCCAGTACTGAGGGAGTGGTGCACTGTCAGAGGGTCAGTGCTGTGGGAGTGTTGCACTGTAGGAGGGTCAGTACTGAGGGAGTGGTGCATTCTCAGAGGGTTAGTACTGAGGGAGCGGTGCACTGTCAGAGGGTTAGTACTGAGCAAGTGCGGCACTGTCAGAGGGTCAGTACTGAGGGAGTGCTGCATTATCAAAGGGTCAGTACTGAGGGAGCGCGGCACTGTCAGAGGGTCAGTACTGAGGGAGTGCTGCACTGTAAAAATGTCAGTACAAAGAGAGTGCTTCAGAATCAGAGTGTCACAACAGAGGGAATGCTGTGGCATCAGAGGCTCAATTTTGAGGGAGTGCTGCAGTGTTAGAGGATCAGTGCTGAGGGAGTGCTGCACTTTCGGAGGGTCAGTGCAGAGTGATCGCTGCACTGTCAGAGGCACAGGACCAAGGGAGTGCTGCACTGCCACAGTGTCAGCATGGAGGGAGCACTGCACTGTCAGAGTGTTAGAACTGAGGGAGTATTGCACTGTCAGAGGGTCAGTACTGAGAGAGTGTTGCACTGTCATAGGGTCAGCACTGCGGGAGTGCTGTACTGTCAGAGGGTCATTACTGAGTGAGCGCAGCACTGTTAGAGACTCAGTACTGAGGGAGTGCTGCGCTGTCAGAGGGTCAGTGTGAAGGGAGTGCCGCACAGTAAGAATGTCAGTTCTAAGGGAATGCTGCTCTCTCAGAGAATCAGTACTGAGGGAGCGCGACACTGCCAAAGGGTCAGTACTGAGGGAGTGTTGCAATGTGAGAGGTTAGTACTGAGGGATTACTGCACTGTCAAAGGTTCAGTACTGAGGGAGTGCTACAGTATCAAAGGATCATTACTGAGGGAGTGCTGTACTGTCAGGGGTCAGTACTGAGGGAGCAATGAACTCTCAGAAGTTCAGTACTGAGAGAGCTCTACACTGCCAAAGGGTCAGTACTGAGTGAGTGCTGCACTGTCAGGAATGCTGGACAAAGGGAGTGGTGCACTGTCAGAGTGTCAATTCGGAGGGAGTGCTGCACTGTCAGAGGTTTAGTCCTGAGTCAGGTTCACACTGTCAGAGGGTCGGAACTGAGGGATCACCGCACTGTTGGACAGTAAGTACCGAGGGCCTGCTGCATTGCCAGAGAGGCAGTACTGAAGGAGTGCAGCATTGTCAGGGAGTCGGGACAGAGGAAGCGCTGAAATGTCAGAGGGTTAGTACTGAGAGAGTGCTGCACTGCGAGAGGGTCAGTACTGAGGGCATGCTGCACTGTCGGAGGGTCAGTACTGAGGGCCTGCTGCATTGCCAGAAGATCTGTACTGAGAGAGTGCTGCAGTGTCAGAGGGTCAGTATTGTGGGAGTGCTGTAATATCAGAGAGTCAGTACTGAGGGAGTGCTGCACTGTCACAGGTGCAGAACCGAGGGAGTGCTGCACTGTCAGTGGATCAGTATGGAGGGAGTGCAGCATTATCAAAGGGTCAGGACAGAGGAAGCGCTGCACTGTCAGAGGGTCAGTACTAAGGGAGTGTCGCACTGTCAGAGGGTCAGTGCTGAGGGAGTGTTGGACTGTCAGAGGGTCAGTTTGAGGGAGTGCTGCACTGTCAGAGGGTCAGTCTGAGGGACAACTGCGCTGTCAGAGGTTCAGTCCTCAGGGAATGCCAAACTGTCAGAGGGTCAGTACTGAGGGAGTGCTGCACTGTCAGAGGGTCAGTATTGAGGGAGTGCTGCGCTGTCAGGGGGTCAGTAATGAGGGAGCGTTGGACTGTTGGAGGGTCAGTACTGAGGGAGTGCTGCACTGTCAGAGGGTCAGTACTGAGGGAGCGCTGCGCTGTCAGGAGGTCAGTAGTGAGGGAGCGCTGCACTGTCGGAGGGTCGGTACTGAGGGAGTGCTGCACTGTCAGAGGGTCAGTGCTGCGCTGTCAGGGTGTCAGTAATGAGGGAGCGCTGCACTGTCGGAGGGTCAGTTCTGAGGGAGCGCAGCACTGTCAGAGGGTTAGTACTGAGGGTGTGCTGCGCTGTCAGAGGGTCAGTAATGAGGGATTGCCACAATGTCAAAGGGTCAATATGGGGGCAGTGCTGCACTGTGAGAAGGTCAGTACTGATGGAGTGCCGCACTGTCAGAGGGTCATTACTGAGGGAGCGCTGCACTGTCAGCGCATTAGTCTGAGGGATACCTGCATTGTAAGAGAGTCAGTACTGAGTGAGTGCCACACTATCAAATGGGCTGAATGGCCTAGTTTCTGCTCCCATGTCTTGTGGTCGAAGAGGATTATCTGGAATTGTTCAGTACATTTCTGCCTCTGCTTCCTACAGACCCTGCTCAGCAATGATTCCCACGTCCAGATTCCAGAGACTGGGTTCAAACAGATTGTCTTCAATTGGGTATTGAACCTGAAGAGGTTCCACCCACTTTTCCCAGGGTTGGAGTTTTTGTTTCGCGTGACTGACCTGCCAGCTCAAAGGGGTATTTTCATGCTGCAGGGCTGAGGTTTGTTCCTCAACTTCTGTGTGCTCATCTCGAATGAATCCCACTGCCCTGCACTCAGCAGAGTCGTGTGTTCATTATTTCTGAGCTTCCCAATGCTAATCCACACACAGATTGACACCCCACATTCCTCCAAATCGCATCGCAGGCTAATTGCCTGGGAGAGAGGAGTGCTAAGAAGGGAAATAGAAATCTGAAAGTACTTTACAGTGACATTAAGGGTGAATTGATAATGAGAGAAAGAGTAGGTTGTAGAATACAGTGAGAATTTGTGCATGGACCCAGAGGTTGTAGTGAATGGATGCATTATGTCAGTGCTCATTGGGATAGAGTTGATATGAAATCGTGGAGATGTTTTGTGATACAATTAAATGAATTTGCATTTATATCGAGAGAGATGGTTCTGAGTGGACTGGCCTTCTTAAACCCTATAAATCTCCAAAAATGGTAGAAATGTATCTCAGTTTACCAATTGAGGTGATGGAGGAAGTAGCAGGTATGCTTGCAAACATTTTCAAATCCTCTCTGGCTGTAGGAGAGGTGTCACCAGACTGACCATGTGGTACCGTTATTCAAGAAGGAGCATGGGATATATCGGGCAACTACAGGCCAGTCAGGCTAATATCAGGGGTTGGACGTCTGTTGGAAGCAATTTTGGGAGATAGAATTAATCAGCATTTAAAGAGACTGGAGTTCATGAAGAACAGTCAGAATGGTTCTGTTAGGGGGGGGGTCAGGTCTGACCAATGGGATTGCACTTTTTAGGGAGGTGACCAGGTGTGTAAATAAGGGCAATGCTTTCCTGTCTTCTGCTTGGAGGTCAGTAAGGCTTTTATCAGGATCCATATTGGAAACTGATGATGAACATAAAAACTCAAGCTCCAAGGAATTTGGCGCAGAATGCTGAGTGGCAGGAAGCAGACGGTGATGGCTTAGTTGGAAATCCCTGTCCATTCCTGTCGCACAGAAGTTGCTGTTGGGGGTCTTGCTGATGTGGCTGATAGAAAAGATTTAGATTTGAATGGTGGAGGGTTAATCAATGGGTTCATGAATGATATGAAGATTGGTTGGGTGATAAATACTGAGGAGGATAGCCTTAGCTTACAGAAGGATGTAGATGGACTTGTCAGATGGACCAATCAGTGGCAACGGGTGAGGTGCCTGAAGACTGGAGGGTGATTAATGATGTGCCATTATTGAAGTAAGGCTGCAAGGAACAGCTATTGAACTATGGAGCTGTGAGCCTGATGGCAGTAGTGGGTAAGCTGTTGGAGGACACTCTGAGAGACAATTTACATGCATTTGGAAAAGCAAGAATTGATTTGGTATGGCTTGTAGAAATGGTTTGTCCAACTTGATAGAGCTTTTGAAGGGTTGACCAAGAAGATAGATGAGAAGGTTTCACATGGGAGACTGGCTAGTAAAAGGTTAGATGACATGACATCCAGGGAGAGAGGTCAGCATGGTGCCTCAGTGATTAATACTGCTGCCTCACAGTACCAAGGACCCGGCTTTGATTCTAGCTCCTGGCGACTGTCTGTGTGGAATTTACACATTCTGTCTGTATCTGTGTGGCTTTCCTCCGGGTTGCTTTCAGTTTCCTCCCACAGTCCAAAGATGCCATGGGAAATGCAGAATTACAGGGATAGAATAGAGGATGTGAGATACACACACACACTTACTGTACAAACATGGGGGAAGGTTCGATGGAGAGATGATTTCTCCCAGGACTGATCCCTGATCTCGGATGATGACTGCTCTTGGGAGACACCACCTCTTGCATCAACAGTATTGTCTGTTTGGGTGCCTGCTTTTCTAAAGCGTCTCCAAGCAACAAGTGACAATAGATCGATAAAGGTTTTCCTCCAAACCATGTTTAAGACACATGCTGCTGTTATTTTTCCCTGACTGTTTAAAATGATCTGAATCTTCTGAAATGGACAGTGGCTTCCATTTCAAGTTATGACACCAGAGCACCTCGGGGGCCCTGAGGAAATGATCAGGGAATTGCATTTGTTTTTTTCTACCCTCTGCACTCTGTACCACCAGATAGTGCTCCCTCAGTACCACCAGATAGTGCTCCCTCAATAGCTCAGAAAGCACCGCTCTGTTGTGTTTAACCCCCAAAGCCCCTCAGACAGTACATCCACAAAACATTCAACCCTCAACACTTCAGGGCACAGCCCAGCTGCCCCCTCAGACTGCGTTCATTCACAAACCGCTTCAGATGTAAGGACCCACATCCACCGCAGTCCAAGATTGCAGCCCAGGTCCCCAGAACATTACTTGGGTCTCTGGATTAATTAAGTGTAGAAGCAAGCCATTCTGTCCATGGCTCCACACTGACTGTCTGAATAGCATCCCACCTCGACTCACATCCTCTATTCTATCCCTGTAATTCTGCATTTCCCACGGCAGCTTTGGACTGTGGGAGGAAACTGGAGCAACCTGGAGGAAAGCCACACAGATACAGACAGAATGTGTAAATTCCACACAGACAGTCGCTGGGAGCTAGAATCAAAGCCGGGTCCTTGGTACTGTGATTATTGGATTAGTGGTGCTGGAAGAGCACAGCAGTTCAGGCAGCATCCAACGAGCAGCGAAATCAATGTTTCGGGCAAAAGCCCTTCTGTGAGGCAACAGTGTTAATCACTGAGGCACCATGTTGACCTCTCTCCCTGGATGTCATGTTTGTATGTGTGCTGTGAGAATGAATGTGTGAGAGTGTGTGTCTGTGGGTGTGTTTGAGGGGGTGTGTGGCTGTGTGTGAGAGTGAAGGTGTGTGTGAGTGTGTGAGAGAGAGTATGTCTGTGTGTATGTGTGTGAGAGTGTGTCCGTGTTTATGTGTGTGAGAGAGAGAGTGTGTCTGTGTGTCTCTGTGTGTGAGAGAGTGTGTATGTGTGTGTGAGAGTGTGTATGTTTGAGAGAGTGTGTCTGAGTGTGTGAAACAGAGTCTGTGTGTGTGTGAGAGAGAGTGTGTTTGAGTGTGTGTGAGAGAGAGTGTGTGTGAGAGAGTGTCTCTGTGTGTGTGAAAGAGTGTGTCTGTGTGTGTGAGAGAGAGTGTGTGTGTATGCGTGAGAGTGTGTCTGTGTGCGAGTGTCTGTGTGTGTGAGAGAGAGTGTGTCTGTGTGTGTGGGAGAGAGTGGGTCTGTGTGTGTTTGAGAGAGTGTGTTTGTGTGTGAGAGAAAGAGTGTTCCTGTGTGTGAGAGAGAGAGTGTGTCTGTGCGTATGTATGAGAGAGAGAGTGTGTCTGTGTGAGAGAGTGTGTCTGTGTGTGAGAGAGAGTGTGTGTGTGTCTGAGAGAGAGTGTGTGTGTCTATGTCTGAGAGAGAGTGTGTGTGTCTATGTGTGAGAGAGTGTGTCTGTGTGTGAGAGCAAGAGTGTCTGTGTTTGTGTGTGCGAGAGAGAGTGTGTCTGTGTGTGTGAGAGAGAGTGTGTGTCTGTGTGTGAGAGAGTGTGTTTGTGTGTGTGTGAGAGAGAGTGTGTCTGTGTGTGTGAGAGAGAGTGTGTCTGTGTGTGTGAGAGAGAGTGTCTGTGTGTGTGAGAGAGAGAGAGAATGTCTGTGTGTGTGTGAGAGAGAGAGTCTGTGTGTGAGAGTGTCTGTGTATGTGAGAGAGAGTGTGTCTGTGTGTGTGAGAGAGTGTGTGTCTGTGTGTGTGAGAGAGTGTGTGTGTGTAAGAGAGAGAGAGCGTATGTGTCTGTGTGTTTGTGTGTATGAGAAAGAGTGTCTGTGTGTGTTTGAGAGAGTGTGTTTGTGTGTGAGAGTGTGTGTGTGTCTGAGAGAGAGTGTGTGTGAGAGAGAAAGAGTGTCTGTGTGTGAAAGAGTGTGTCTGTGTGTAAGAGAGAGAGTGTCTGTCTGTGTGAGGGAGAGAGTGTGTCTGTATTTGTGTATGAGAGAGAGTGTGTCTGTTTGTGTGAGAGAGAGACAGTGTGTCTGTGTGCATGTGAGAGAGAGCGAGTAAGAGAGAGTGCGTGTGTGTGTGAGACAGTGTCTCTGTGTGTGTGTGAGAGAGAGTGTGTCTGTGTGTGTGTGAGAGAGAGTGTCTGTCTCTGTGAGGGAGAAAGCGTGTCTGTGTGTGAGGGAGAGAGTGTGTTTGTGTATGAGCGAGCGTGTGTGTCTGTGTGTGTGAGAGAGTGTGTGTCTGTGTGTGAGAGAGAGTCTGTGTGTGTGTCTGAGAGAGAATGTGTGTGTTTGTGTGTGAGAGAGAGAGTGTGTGTGTCAGTGTGTGTGAGAGAGTGTTTCTGTGTGTGTGTCTGAGAGAGAGTGTGTGTGTGTGAGAGAGTGTGTTTGTGTGTGAGAGAGTGTCTGAGTGTGTGAGAGAGAGAGTGTCTGTGTGTGTGAGAGAATGTGTCTGTATGTGTGAGAGAGTGTGTTGTGTGTGTCTGTGTGTGTGAGAGTGTGAGAGAGAGTGACTGTGTGTGAGAGAGAGAGTCTGTGTATGTGAGAGAGAGTGTGACTGTGTGTGTGAGAGAGACAGTGTGTCTGTGTGCATGTGAGAGAGAGAGTAAGAGAGAGTGCGTGTGCGTGAGAGAATGTCTCTGTGTGTGTGTGAGAGAGAGTGTGTGTCTGTGTCTGTGTGAGAGAAAGTGTCTGTCTCTTTGAGGGAGAAAGTGTGTCTGTGTGTGAGAATGTGTGTCTGTGAGAGAGAGAGTGTCTGTGTGCATGAGAGAGTGTGTCTGTGTGTGAGAGAGTCTGTGTGTGTCTGTGTGTGAAAGGGATTGTCTGTGTGTGAGAGAGAGAGTGTGTGTGTGTGAGAGAGTGTGTGTGTGAGGGAGAGTGTATGTGTCTGTGTGTGTGAGGGAGAGTGTCTGTGTGCATGAGAGAGTGTGTCTGTGTGTGAGAGAGTGTGTGTGTGTGTCTGTGTGTGAGAGAGAGAGTCTGTGTGTGTGAGAGAGAGAGAGAGTGTGTGTGTGAGAGAGAGTGTGTCTGTGTGTGTGATAGAGAGAGTGGCTGTGTTTGTGAGAGACAGTGTTTCTGTCTGTGTGAGAGAGAATGTATCTGTGTGCAAGTGTCTGTGTGTGTGTGTGAGAGAGTGTGTCTGTGTGCGAGTGTCTGTGTGTGTGTGAGAGTGTGTGTCTGTGTGTGTGGGAGAGAGTGGGTCTGTGTGTGTTTGAGAGAGCGTGTTTGTGTGTGAGAGAAAGAGTGTGCCTGTGTGTGAGAGAAAGAGTGTGTCTGTGCGTATGTATGAGAGTGTGTGTGTGAGAGAGAGAGTGTCTGTGTGTGTGTGAGAGTGTGTGTGTGTGAGAGAGAGTGTATGTGTCTGTGTGTATGAGAGAGAGTGTGTCTTTAGGAGATAGTGTGTGTGTGTGAGAGTGTATCTGTGTGCATGTGAGAGAGTGTGTTTCTGTCTGTGTGAGGCAGAGAGTGTCACTGAGTGTGTGAGAGAGAGTGAGTCTGTGTGTGAGAGATAGAGTGTGTGTGTGTCTGTGTGCATGAGAGAGTGTGTCTGTGTGTGTGTGTGTTTGTGTGCAAGAGAGCATGTGTGTCTGTGTGTGTGTGAGAGAGAGTCTGTGTGTGTCTGAGAGAGAATGTGTGTGTGTTTGTGTATGAGAGAGTGTGTGTGTGTGAGAGAGAGAGTGTGTGTGTCTGTGTGCATGAGAGAGTGTTTCTGTGTGTGTGTCTGAGAGAGTGTGTGTCTGTGTGAGAGAGTGTCTGTGTTTGTGTGAGAGTGTGTGTGTGAGAGAGAATGTATCTGTGTGTGTGAGAGAGAGTCTGTGTATGTGAGAGTGTGTTGTGTGTGAGAGAGAGTGTCTGTGTGTGTGAGAGAGAGAGAGTAAGAGAGAGTGTGTGTGTGAGAGAGAGTGTGTCTGTGTGTGTGTGAGAGAGAGTGGCTGTGCTTGTGAGAGACAGTGTTTCTGTCTGTGTGAGAGAGAGTGTATCTGTGTGCAAGTGTCTGTGTGTGTGTGTGAGAGAGTGTGTCTGTGTGCGAGTGTCTGTGTGTGTGTGAGAGAGTGTGTCTGTGTGTGTGGGAGAGAGTGGGTCTGTGTGTGTTTGAGAGAGTGTGTTTGTGTGTGAGAGAAAGAGTGTCCCTGTGTGAAAGAAAGAGTGTGTCTGTGCGTATGTATGAGAGTGTCTGTGTGTGTGTGTGAGAGAGAGAGTGTATGTGTCTGTGTGTATGAGAGAGTGTGTCTGTGAGAGATAGTGTGTGTGTGTGTGTGTCTGTGTGCATGTGAGAGAGTGTGTTTCTGTCTGTGTGAGGGAGAGAGTGTCACTGAGTGTGTGAGAGAGAGTGAGTCTGTGTGTGAGAGAGAGTGTGTGTCTGTGTGTGAGAGAGAGTCTGTGTGTGTGTCTGAGAGAGAATGTGTGTGTGTTTGTGTGAGAGAGAGTGTGTCTGTGTGTGAGAGAGAGAGTGTGTGTGTCTGTGTGCATGAGAGAGTGTTTCTGTGTGTGTGTCTGAGAGAGTGTGTGTCTGTGTGAGAGAGTGTCTGTGTTTGTGTGAGAGTGTGTGTGTGTGAGAGAGAGTGTATGTGTCTGTGTGTATGAGAGAGTGTGTCTGTGAGAGATAGTGTGTGTGTGTGAGTGTGTCTGTGTGCATGTGAGAGAGTGTGTTTCTGTCTGTGTGAGGGAGAGAGTGTCACTGAGTGTGTGAGAGAGAGTGAGTCTGTGTGTGAGAGAGAGTGTGTGTCTGTGTGTGAGAGAGAGTCTGTGTGTGTGTCTGAGAGAGAATGTGTGTGTGTCTGTGTGCATGAGAGAGTGTGTCTGTGTGTGTGAGTGTGTTTGTGTGCGAGAGAGCATGTGTGTCTGTGTGTGTGTGAGAGAGTGTGTGTCTGTGTGTGAGAGAGAGTCTGTGAGAGTGTGTGTGTCTGTGTGCATGAGAGAGTGTTTCTGTGTGTGTGTCTGAGAGAGTGTGTGTCTGTGTGAGAGAGTGTCTGTGTTTGTGTGAGAGTGTGTGTGTGAGAGAGAATGTATCTGTGTGTGAGAGAGAGTCTGTGTGTGTGAGAGTGTGTTGTGTGTGAGAGAGAGAGTGTCTGTGTGAGAGTGTGTTGTGTGTGAGAGAGAGAGTGTGTGTGTCTGTGTGAGAGAGAATGTTTCTGTGTGTGTGTCTGAGACAGAGTGTGTGTGTGTGAGAGAGAGTGTTTGTGTGTGAGAGAGAGAGTGTCTGTGTGTGTGAGAGTGTCTGTGTGTGTGAGAGTGTCTGTGTGAGAGAGAGTGTCTGTGTGAGAGAGAGTGTCTGTGTGAGAGAGAGTGTCTGTGTGAGAGAGAGTGTCTGTGTGTGAGTGTGTTGTGTGTGTGTGTGAGAGAGAGTGTCTGTGTGTGTGAGAGTGTCTGTGTGTGTGAGAGAGAGTGCCTGTGTGTGTGAGAGAGTGTCTGTGTATGTGAGAGAGAGTGTGACTGTGTGTGTGAGAG
The DNA here is from genome assembly GCF_047496795.1 of Chiloscyllium punctatum. Classification (NCBI taxonomy): domain Eukaryota; kingdom Metazoa; phylum Chordata; class Chondrichthyes; order Orectolobiformes; family Hemiscylliidae; genus Chiloscyllium; species Chiloscyllium punctatum. The sequence goes on along the minus strand of NC_092748.1, from coordinate 27,085,427 downwards.
TGTGTGTCTGTGTGTGTGTGTTTCTGTGTGAGAGAGAGTGTCTCTGTGTGTGTGAGAGAGAGAGTGTGTCTGTGTGCATGTGAGAGAGCGCGAGTAAGAGAGAGTGCGTGTGCGTGAGAGAGAGTGTCTGTGTGTGTGTGAGAGAGAGTGTCTGTCTCTTTGAGGGAGAAAGTGTGTCTGTGTGTGAGGGAGAGAGTGTCTGTGTGCATGAGAGAGTGTGTCTGTGTGTGTGTGTTTCTATGTGTGAGAGAGAGTGTCTCTGTGTGTGTGAGAGAGAGAGTAAGAGAGTGTGTGTGTGTGAGAGAGTGTGTCTGTGTGTGAGAGAGAGAGTGGCTGTGTTTGTGTGTGAGAGAGTGTCTGTGTGTGTGAGAGAGAATGTATCTGTGTGTGTGAGAGAGAGTCTGTGTGTGTGAGAGTGTGTTGTGTGTGAGAGAGAGAGTGTCTGTGTGAGAGAGTGTGTTGTGTGTGAGAGAGAGAGTGTGTGTGTCTGTGTGAGAGAGAATGTTTCTGTGTGTGTGTCTGAGACAGAGTGTGTGTGTGTGAGAGAGAGTGTTTGTGTGTGAGAGAGAGAGTGTCTGTGTGTGTGAGAGTGTCTGTGTGAGAGAGAGTGTGTGTGTGAGAGAGAGTGTGTGTGTGAGAGAGAGTGTGTCTGTGTGTGTGATAGAGAGAGTGGCTGTGTTTGTGAGAGACAGTGTTTCTGTCTGTGTGAGAGAGAATGTATCTGTGTGCAAGTGTCTGTGTGTGTGTGTGAGAGAGTGTGTCTGTGTGCGAGTGTCTGTGTGTGTGTGAGAGTGTGTGTCTGTGTGTGTGGGAGAGAGTGGGTCTGTGTGTGTTTGAGAGAGCGTGTTTGTGTGTGAGAGAAAGAGTGTGCCTGTGTGTGAGAGAAAGAGTGTGTCTGTGCGTATGTATGAGAGTGTGTGTGTGAGAGAGAGAGTGTCTGTGTGTGTGTGAGAGTGTGTGTGTGTGAGAGAGAGTGTATGTGTCTGTGTGTATGAGAGAGAGTGTGTCTTTAGGAGATAGTGTGTGTGTGTGAGAGTGTATCTGTGTGCATGTGAGAGAGTGTGTTTCTGTCTGTGTGAGGCAGAGAGTGTCACTGAGTGTGTGAGAGAGAGTGAGTCTGTGTGTGAGAGATAGAGTGTGTGTGTGTCTGTGTGCATGAGAGAGTGTGTCTGTGTGTGTGTGTGTTTGTGTGCAAGAGAGCATGTGTGTCTGTGTGTGTGTGAGAGAGAGTCTGTGTGTGTCTGAGAGAGAATGTGTGTGTGTTTGTGTATGAGAGAGTGTGTGTGTGTGAGAGAGAGAGTGTGTGTGTCTGTGTGCATGAGAGAGTGTTTCTGTGTGTGTGTCTGAGAGAGTGTGTGTCTGTGTGAGAGAGTGTCTGTGTTTGTGTGAGAGTGTGTGTGTGAGAGAGAATGTATCTGTGTGTGTGAGAGAGAGTCTGTGTATGTGAGAGTGTGTTGTGTGTGAGAGAGAGTGTCTGTATGTGTGAGAGAGAGAGAGTAAGAGAGAGTGTGTGTGTGAGGGAGAGTGTGTCTGTGTGTGTGTGAGAGAGAGTGGCTGTGTTTGTGAGAGACAGTGTTTCTGTCTGTGTGAGAGAGAGTGTATCTGTGTGCAAGTGTCTGTGTGTGTGTGTGAGAGAGTGTGTCTGTGTGCGAGTGTCTGTGTGTGTGTGAGAGAGTGTGTCTGTGTGTGTGGGAGAGAGTGGGTCTGTGTGTGTTTGAGAGAGCGTGTTTGTGTGTGAGAGAAAGAGTGTCCCTGTGTGTGAAAGAGTGTGCCTGTGTGTGAGAGAAAGAGTGTGTCTGTGCGTATGTATGAGAGTGTCTGTGTGTGTGTGTGTGAGAGAGAGTGTATGTGTCTGTGTGTATGAGAGAGTGTGTCTGTGAGAGATAGTGTGTGTGTGTGAGTGTGTCTGTGTGCATGTGAGAGAGTGTGTTTCTGTCTGTGTGAGGGAGAGAGTGTCACTGAGTGTGTGAGAGAGAGTGAGTCTGTGTGTGAGAGAGAGTGTGTGTCTGTGTGTGAGAGAGAGTCTGTGTGTGTGTCTGAGAGAGAATGTGTGTGTGTTTGTGTGAGAGAGAGTGTGTCTGTGTGTGAGAGAGAGAGTGTGTGTGTCTGTGTGCATGAGAGAGTGTTTCTGTGTGTGTGTCTGAGAGAGTGTGTGTCTGTGTGAGAGAGTGTCTGTGTTTGTGTGAGAGTGTGTGTGTGTGAGAGAGAGTGTATGTGTCTGTGTGTATGAGAGAGTGTGTCTGTGAGAGATAGTGTGTGTGTGTGAGTGTGTCTGTGTGCATGTGAGAGAGTGTGTTTCTGTCTGTGTGAGGGAGAGAGTGTCACTGAGTGTGTGAGAGAGAGTGAGTCTGTGTGTGAGAGAGAGTGTGTGTCTGTGTGTGAGAGAGAGTCTGTGTGTGTGTCTGAGAGAGAATGTGTGTGTGTCTGTGTGCATGTGAGAGTGTGTCTGTGTGTGTGAGTGTGTTTGTGTGCGAGAGAGCATGTGTGTCTGTGTGTGTGTGAGAGAGTGTGTGTCTGTGTGTGAGAGAGAGTCTGTGAGAGTGTGTGTGTCTGTGTGCATGAGAGAGTGTTTCTGTGTGTGTGTCTGAGAGAGTGTGTGTCTGTGTGAGAGAGTGTCTGTGTTTGTGTGAGAGTGTGTGTGTGAGAGAGAATGTATCTGTGTGTGTGAGAGAGAGTCTGTGTGTGTGAGAGTGTGTTGTGTGTGAGAGAGAGAGTGTCTGTGTGAGAGAGTGTGTTGTGTGTGAGAGAGAGAGTGTGTGTGTCTGTGTGAGAGAGAATGTTTCTGTGTGTGTGTCTGAGACAGAGTGTGTGTGTGTGAGAGAGAGTGTTTGTGTGTGAGAGAGAGAGTGTCTGTGTGTGTGAGAGTGTCTGTGTGTGTGAGTGTGTCTGTGTGTGAGAGTGTCTGTGTGAGAGAGAGTGTCTGTGTGAGAGAGAGTGTCTGTGTGTGAGTGTGAGAGAGAGTGTCTGTGTGTGTGAGAGTGTCTGTGTGTGTGAGAGAGAGTGCCTGTGTGTGTGAGAGAGTGTCTGTGTATGTGAGAGAGAGTGTGACTGTGTGTGTGAGAGTGTGTGTCTGTGTGTGAGTGTGTTTCTGTGTGAGAGAGAGTGTCTCTGTGTGTGTGAGAGAGAGAGTGTGTCTGTGTGCATGTGAGAGAGCGCGAGTAAGAGAGAGTGCGTGTGCGTGAGAGAGAGTGTCTGTGTGTGTGTGAGAGAGAGTGTCTGTCTCTTTGAGGGAGAAAGTGTGTCTGTGTGTGAGGGAGAGAATGTCTGTGTGCATGAGAGAGTGTGTCTGTGTGTGTGTGTTTCTATGTGTGAGAGAGAGTGTCTCTGTGTGTGTGAGAGAGAGAGTAAGAGAGTGTGTGTGTGTGAGAGAGTGTGTCTGTGTGTGAGAGAGAGAGTGGCTGTGTTTGTGTGTGAGAGAGTGTCTGTGTGTGTGAGAGAGAATGTATCTGTGTGTGTGAGAGAGAGTCTGTGTGTGTGAGAGTGTGTTGTGTGTGAGAGAGAGAGTGTCTGTGTGAGAGAGTGTGTTGTGTGTGAGAGAGAGAGTGTGTGTGTCTGTGTGAGAGAGAATGTTTCTGTGTGTGTGTCTGAGACAGAGTGTGTGTGTGTGAGAGAGAGTGTTTGTGTGTGAGAGAGAGAGTGTCTGTGTGTGTGAGAGTGTCTGTGTGTGTGAGAGTGTCTGTGTGAGAGAGTGTCTGTGTGAGAGAGAGTGTCTGTGTGTGAGTGTGTTGTGTGTGTGTGTGAGAGAGAGTGTCTGTGTGTGTGAGAGAGAGTGCCTGTGTGTGTGAGAGAGTGTCTGTGTATGTGAGAGAGAGTGTGACTGTGTGTGTGAGAGTGTGTGTCTGTGTGTGAGTGTGTTTCTGTGTGAGAGAGAGTGTCTCTGTGTGTGTGAGAGAGAGAGTGTGTCTGTGTGCATGTGAGAGAGCGCGAGTAAGAGAGAGTGCGTGTGCGTGAGAGAGAGTGTCTCTGTGTGTGTGTGAGAGAGAGTGTCTGTCTCTTTGAGGGAGAAAGTGTGTCTGTGTGTGAGGGAGAGAGTGTCTGTGTGCATGAGAGAGTGTGTCTGTGTGTGTGTGTTTCTATGTGTGAGAGAGAGTGTCTCTGTGTGTGTGAGAGAGAGAGTAAGAGAGTGTGTGTGTGTGAGAGAGTGTGTCTGTGTGTGAGAGAGAGAGTGGCTGTGTTTGTGTGTGAGAGAGTGTCTGTGTGTGTGAGAGAGAATGTATCTGTGTGTGTGAGAGAGAGTCTGTGTGTGTGAGAGTGTGTTGTGTGTGAGAGAGAGAGTGTCTGTGTGAGAGAGTGTGTTGTGTGTGAGAGAGAGAGTGTGTGTGTCTGTGTGAGAGAGAATGTTTCTGTGTGTGTGTCTGAGACAGAGTGTGTGTGTGTGAGAGAGAGTGTTTGTGTGTGAGAGAGAGAGTGTCTGTGTGTGTGAGAGTGTCTGTGTGAGAGAGAGTGTGTGTGTGAGAGAGAGTGTGTGTGTGAGAGAGAGTGTGTCTGTGTGTGTGATAGAGAGAGTGGCTGTGTTTGTGAGAGACAGTGTTTCTGTCTGTGTGAGAGAGAATGTATCTGTGTGCAAGTGTCTGTGTGTGTGTGTGAGAGAGTGTGTCTGTGTGCGAGTGTCTGTGTGTGTGTGAGAGTGTGTGTCTGTGTGTGTGGGAGAGAGTGGGTCTGTGTGTGTTTGAGAGAGCGTGTTTGTGTGTGAGAGAAAGAGTGTGCCTGTGTGTGAGAGAAAGAGTGTGTCTGTGCGTATGTATGAGAGTGTGTGTGTGAGAGAGAGAGTGTCTGTGTGTGTGTGAGAGTGTGTGTGTGTGAGAGAGAGTGTATGTGTCTGTGTGTATGAGAGAGAGTGTGTCTTTAGGAGATAGTGTGTGTGTGTGAGAGTGTATCTGTGTGCATGTGAGAGAGTGTGTTTCTGTCTGTGTGAGGCAGAGAGTGTCACTGAGTGTGTGAGAGAGAGTGAGTCTGTGTGTGAGAGATAGAGTGTGTGTGTGTCTGTGTGCATGAGAGAGTGTGTCTGTGTGTGTGTGTGTTTGTGTGCAAGAGAGCATGTGTGTCTGTGTGTGTGTGAGAGAGAGTCTGTGTGTGTCTGAGAGAGAATGTGTGTGTGTTTGTGTATGAGAGAGTGTGTGTGTGTGAGAGAGAGAGTGTGTGTGTCTGTGTGCATGAGAGAGTGTTTCTGTGTGTGTGTCTGAGAGAGTGTGTGTCTGTGTGAGAGAGTGTCTGTGTTTGTGTGAGAGTGTGTGTGTGAGAGAGAATGTATCTGTGTGTGTGAGAGAGAGTCTGTGTATGTGAGAGTGTGTTGTGTGTGAGAGAGAGTGTCTGTATGTGTGAGAGAGAGAGAGTAAGAGAGAGTGTGTGTGTGAGGGAGAGTGTGTCTGTGTGTGTGTGAGAGAGAGTGGCTGTGTTTGTGAGAGACAGTGTTTCTGTCTGTGTGAGAGAGAGTGTATCTGTGTGCAAGTGTCTGTGTGTGTGTGTGAGAGAGTGTGTCTGTGTGCGAGTGTCTGTGTGTGTGTGAGAGAGTGTGTCTGTGTGTGTGGGAGAGAGTGGGTCTGTGTGTGTTTGAGAGAGCGTGTTTGTGTGTGAGAGAAAGAGTGTCCCTGTGTGTGAAAGAGTGTGCCTGTGTGTGAGAGAAAGAGTGTGTCTGTGCGTATGTATGAGAGTGTCTGTGTGTGTGTGTGTGAGAGAGAGTGTATGTGTCTGTGTGTATGAGAGAGTGTGTCTGTGAGAGATAGTGTGTGTGTGTGAGTGTGTCTGTGTGCATGTGAGAGAGTGTGTTTCTGTCTGTGTGAGGGAGAGAGTGTCACTGAGTGTGTGAGAGAGAGTGAGTCTGTGTGTGAGAGAGAGTGTGTGTCTGTGTGTGAGAGAGAGTCTGTGTGTGTGTCTGAGAGAGAATGTGTGTGTGTTTGTGTGAGAGAGAGTGTGTCTGTGTGTGAGAGAGAGAGTGTGTGTGTCTGTGTGCATGAGAGAGTGTTTCTGTGTGTGTGTCTGAGAGAGTGTGTGTCTGTGTGAGAGAGTGTCTGTGTTTGTGTGAGAGTGTGTGTGTGTGAGAGAGAGTGTATGTGTCTGTGTGTATGAGAGAGTGTGTCTGTGAGAGATAGTGTGTGTGTGTGAGTGTGTCTGTGTGCATGTGAGAGAGTGTGTTTCTGTCTGTGTGAGGGAGAGAGTGTCACTGAGTGTGTGAGAGAGAGTGAGTCTGTGTGTGAGAGAGAGTGTGTGTCTGTGTGTGAGAGAGAGTCTGTGTGTGTGTCTGAGAGAGAATGTGTGTGTGTCTGTGTGCATGTGAGAGTGTGTCTGTGTGTGTGAGTGTGTTTGTGTGCGAGAGAGCATGTGTGTCTGTGTGTGTGTGAGAGAGTGTGTGTCTGTGTGTGAGAGAGAGTCTGTGAGAGTGTGTGTGTCTGTGTGCATGAGAGAGTGTTTCTGTGTGTGTGTCTGAGAGAGTGTGTGTCTGTGTGAGAGAGTGTCTGTGTTTGTGTGAGAGTGTGTGTGTGAGAGAGAATGTATCTGTGTGTGTGAGAGAGAGTCTGTGTGTGTGAGAGTGTGTTGTGTGTGAGAGAGAGAGTGTCTGTGTGAGAGAGTGTGTTGTGTGTGAGAGAGAGAGTGTGTGTGTCTGTGTGAGAGAGAATGTTTCTGTGTGTGTGTCTGAGACAGAGTGTGTGTGTGTGAGAGAGAGTGTTTGTGTGTGAGAGAGAGAGTGTCTGTGTGTGTGAGAGTGTCTGTGTGTGTGAGTGTGTCTGTGTGTGAGAGTGTCTGTGTGAGAGAGAGTGTCTGTGTGAGAGAGAGTGTCTGTGTGTGAGTGTGAGAGAGAGTGTCTGTGTGTGTGAGAGTGTCTGTGTGTGTGAGAGAGAGTGCCTGTGTGTGTGAGAGAGTGTCTGTGTATGTGAGAGAGAGTGTGACTGTGTGTGTGAGAGTGTGTGTCTGTGTGTGAGTGTGTTTCTGTGTGAGAGAGAGTGTCTCTGTGTGTGTGAGAGAGAGAGTGTGTCTGTGTGCATGTGAGAGAGCGCGAGTAAGAGAGAGTGCGTGTGCGTGAGAGAGAGTGTCTGTGTGTGTGTGAGAGAGAGTGTCTGTCTCTTTGAGGGAGAAAGTGTGTCTGTGTGTGAGGGAGAGAATGTCTGTGTGCATGAGAGAGTGTGTCTGTGTGTGTGTGTTTCTATGTGTGAGAGAGAGTGTCTCTGTGTGTGTGAGAGAGAGAGTAAGAGAGTGTGTGTGTGTGAGAGAGTGTGTCTGTGTGTGAGAGAGAGAGTGGCTGTGTTTGTGTGTGAGAGAGTGTCTGTGTGTGTGAGAGAGAATGTATCTGTGTGTGTGAGAGAGAGTCTGTGTGTGTGAGAGTGTGTTGTGTGTGAGAGAGAGAGTGTCTGTGTGAGAGAGTGTGTTGTGTGTGAGAGAGAGAGTGTGTGTGTCTGTGTGAGAGAGAATGTTTCTGTGTGTGTGTCTGAGACAGAGTGTGTGTGTGTGAGAGAGAGTGTTTGTGTGTGAGAGAGAGAGTGTCTGTGTGTGTGAGAGTGTCTGTGTGTGTGAGAGTGTCTGTGTGAGAGAGTGTCTGTGTGAGAGAGAGTGTCTGTGTGTGAGTGTGTTGTGTGTGTGTGTGAGAGAGAGTGTCTGTGTGTGTGAGAGAGAGTGCCTGTGTGTGTGAGAGAGTGTCTGTGTATGTGAGAGAGAGTGTGACTGTGTGTGTGAGAGTGTGTGTCTGTGTGTGAGTGTGTTTCTGTGTGAGAGAGAGTGTCTCTGTGTGTGTGAGAGAGAGAGTGTGTCTGTGTGCATGTGAGAGAGCGCGAGTAAGAGAGAGTGCGTGTGCGTGAGAGAGAGTGTCTCTGTGTGTGTGTGAGAGAGAGTGTCTGTCTCTTTGAGGGAGAAAGTGTGTCTGTGTGTGAGGGAGAGAGTGTCTGTGTGCATGAGAGAGTGTGTCTGTGTGTGTGTGTTTCTATGTGTGAGAGAGAGTGTCTCTGTGTGTGTGAGAGAGAGAGTAAGAGAGTGTGTGTGTGTGTGAGAGAGTGTGTCTGTGTGTGAGAGAGAGAGTGGCTGTGTTTGTGTGTGAGAGAGTGTCTGTGTGCGTGAGAGAGAATGTATCTGTGTGTGTGAGAGAGAGTGTCTGTGTGTGTGAGAGTGTGTTGTGTGTGTGAGAGAGAGAGTGTCTGTGTATGTGAGAGAGAGTGTGACTGTGTGTCTGTGAGAGAGTGTATATGTCTGTGTGTATGAGAGAGAGTGTGTCTGTGTGTGTGAGAGAGAAAGTGTGTCTGTGTGCGTGTGAGAGAGAGTAAGAGAGAGTGCGTGTGCGTGAGAGAGAGTGTCTCTGTGTGTGTGTGAGAGAGAGTGTCTGTCTCTTTGAGGGAGAAAGTGTGTCTGTGTGTGAGGGAGAGAGTGTCTGTGTGCATGAGAGAGTGTGTCTGTGTGTGTGTGTTTCTATGTGTGAGAGAGAGTGTCTCTGTGTGTGTGAGAGAGAGAGTAAGAGAGTGTGTGTGTGTGTGAGAGAGTGTGTCTGTGTGTGAGAGAGAGAGTGTCTGTGTATGTGAGAGAGAGTGTGACTGTGTGTCTGTGAGAGAGTGTATATGTCTGTGTGTATGAGAGAGAGTGTGTCTGTGTGTGTGAGAGAGAAAGTGTGTCTGTGTGCGTGTGAGAGAGAGTAAGAGAGAGTGCGTGTGCGTGAGAGAGAGTGTCTCTGTGTGTGTGTGAGAGAGAATGTGTCTGTGTGTGTGAGAGAGTGTCTGTCTCTGTGAGGGAGAAAGTGTGTCTGTGTGTGAGGGAGAGAGTGTCTGTGTCCATGAGAGAGTGTGTCTGTGTGTGTGAGTCTGTGTGTGTGTGTGAGAGAGAGTGTGTATGCATCTGTGTGTATGAGAGAGAGTGTGTCTGTACATGTGAGAGAGACAGTGTGTCTGTGTGCATGTGAGAGAGAGAGAGAGAGTAAGAGAGAGTGCGTATGTGTGAGAGAGAGAGAGAGTGTGTGTGTGTGAGAGAGTGTGTCTGTGTGTGAGAGAGAGAGTGGCTGTGTTTGTGTGTGAGAGAGAGTGTCTGTGTGTGTGAGAGAGAATGTATCTGTGTGTGTGAGAGAGAGTGTCTGTGTGTGTGAGAGTGTGTTGTGTGTGTGAGAGAGAGAGAGTGTCTGTGTATGTGAGAGAGTGTGCATGTGTGATAGACAGTGTATGTGTCTGTGTATATGAGAGAGAGTATGTCTGTGTGCGTGAGAGAGAAATAGTGTGTCTCTGTGCGTATGAGAGAGGGAAAGTAATAGAGAGTGCGTATGTGTGAGAGAGAGTGTGTCTGTGTGAGAGAGTATTTCTGTCTGTGTGAGGGAGAGAGTGTCACTGTGTGTGAGAGAGAGTGAGTCTGTGTGTGTGTAAAAGTGTGTGTGTGAGAGAGAGTGTGTGTGTGTGAGAGGGAGTGTGTGTCTGTGTGTGTGTTTCTGTGTGTGTGTGAGAGAGTGTGTGTGTGTGAGAGAGAGTCTGTGTTTGTGTGTGAGAGAATGTGTGTGTGAGAGAGAGTAAGAGAGAGTGCGTGTGCGTGAGAGAGAGTGTCTCTGTGTGTGTGTGAGAGAGAATGTGTCTGTGTGTGTGAGAGAGAGAGTGTCTGTCTCTGTGAGGGAGAAAGTGTGTCTGTGTCCATGAGAGAGTGTGTTTGTGTGTGTGAGAGAGAGAGTGTGTATGCATCTGTGTGTATGAGAGAGAGTGTGTCTGTACATGTGAGAGAGACAGTGTGTCTGTGTGCATGTGAGAGAGAGAAAGAGAGAGTGCGTATGTGTGAGAGAGAGTGTGTCTGTGTGTGTGTGTGTGAGAGTTTGTGTCTGTGTGTGAAAGGGATTGTCTGTGTGTGAGAGAGAGAGTGTCTGTGTGTGTGAGAGAGTGTGCATGTGTGATAGACAGTGTATGTGTCTGTGTGTATGAGAGACAGTATGTCTGTGTGTGTGAGAGAGAAATAGTGTGTCTCTGTGCGTATGAGAGAGGGAGAGTAAGAGAGAGTGCGTATGTGTGAGAGAGAGTGTGTCTGTGTGAGAGAGTGTGTTTCTGTCTGTGTGAGGGAGAGAGAGTGAGTCTGTGTGTGTGTAAAAGTGTGTGTGTGAGAGAGAGAGTGTGTTTGTGTGTGAGAGGGAGTGTGTTTCTGTGTGTGTGTGAGAGAGTGTGTGTGTGTGAGAGAGTCTGTGTTTGTGTGTGAGAGAATGTGTGTGAGAGAGAGTGTCTGTGTGTGAGAGAGTGTCTGTGTGCATGAGAGTGTGTCTGTGTGTGTGAGAGAGTGTGTCTGTTTGTGTGTGTGTCTGTGTTTGTGTGTGTGTGTGAGAGAGAGAGTGTGTGTGTGAGAGAGTCTGTGTTTGTGTGTGTGAGAGAGTGTGTGTCTGTGTGCGTGAGAGAGTGTGTCTGTGTGTGTGAGAGTATGCCTGTGTTTGTGTGTGTGTGTGTGAGTGTTTCTGTGTGTGTGTGTGAGTGTCTGTATTTGTGTGTGTGTGAGAGAGTGTGTCTGTGTGTGTGCGTGAGAGAGTGTGTGTGTGCGTGAGAGAGTGTGTCTGTGTGTTTGAGAGAGATATTTTACTTGTGTGAGAAAGAAAGTGTGTCTGTGTGTGTGAGTGTCTGTGTTTTTGTGTGTGAGAGAGTGTCTGTGTGTGTGTGTCTGTGTGTGTGAGAGAGTGTGTGTGAGTGTGTTTGTATGTGTGAGAGTGTGTCTGTGTATGTGTGCAAAAGAGTGTGCATGTGTAAGAGTGTGTCTGTGTGTGTGAGAAAGAGAGTGTCTGTGTTTTTGTGTGTGTGTTTCTGTGTGTGTGAGAGAGAGTGTGTCTGTGTTTCTGTCTGTGTGTGTGTGTAAACTAGCCAGTCTTATTGTGTGCCCAGCTGCTGTTTCAGGTGAATTGGTCCTTGTGTCTCCAAAGACACAAAAGCTGCAAGAGTGACTTTACTGGGGGAAAGAGAGTGCTGTTCATTCCAGTGGGGATTCATCCAGTAAACCTTCCCCACACACTAACATCCCTCTGGCAATGCAGTGACTAGTCCTGCACACAGTTCTCCAGTTACAAACCAACGTAATGTCTTACGAGAGCATGACTCATTAGAGTCTGGTGGTGTTTTAATCAGAGGGTCAGCATGGCCCAGCTGAGGGGAGAGGTTGGGAAGGAGAGTCCTTCAGAGTAACTCTAGCTGGTGTGGTAAGCTAACTGCCCAGCCAACTGAGCTAACCGACCTCACTCCAGGGGCATGCCCTGTATAACTCAATCATAGCTGCCTGCACCACAATTGGAGCCAGTTGCAAGGCCATTCTGGCCCCACCCTAACCCAGAAGGGAGAGCATGGGAAGCTGATGAAGGAAACAAGCACCTCCCACATGGCCTTCTGAAATGGAGCTGGAGGACAGAGCAGATCTGGCCTGTTGTTTGCTTCCCCAGGACTGACCTGCGCCACCTTACAGTGAGAGGCTCTGGGGAACCTCGAGGAGATTTCACTTCTCAATGAGAGGCTGCAACTCCAATCCAAATCAGGCTGGTTCCCTCCGAGACTCACGGAGGAGTGCAGACTCTTCAGATCAGGCCCTTGTGGAATTATAACCTCCAGGGTGTGGGCCAAGAGCTGGGAGACAGCATTAAGAATATAAGACCATCTGAAATAGGAATAGGCGGAGACCATCCAGCCCCTCGAGACTGCTCTGGTATTCAATAGGATCATGGATGATTTAGCATTTGACTTGGGAGCTGAAACCAGGACAGTACAAAGACAGAGAGAATCAAATTATTTTGCCATGAGGAATCATCAGACAGGAGCTGGAACCAGAGAGCGCGAACACACACACACACACAGACTGTGGGATTCAGGCTGTCTATGGTAACTTTACCACAAGGGGGCGAGCTCTAGACTGAGGAGGGACAAAGACGCAAAATGCTAGAGAGGGGGCAGCTGCACAGTCTGATCCCACCGATCTCACTACTTCCCTCTCGCACTACAGCTCTCATGTCTATTTCTGTGTTCCCAGCTGTCTCTCCCACATCTTTCCTTCAATTCCTATCTCTCAACATCCTTCACATCTCTGCCCTGTTAACATTTCCCTGTAGATTCCCTTCCTACAACACTCTGCCCCTTTGTCACCCCACCAAGTTTTTCAGGAATGCTTAATCATTCAATCATTCACAAAACAACACCTTGCTCATCTCTCTCTGTGGGGAGAAAGTGAGGACTGCAGATGCTGGAGATCAGAGCTGAAAATGTGTTGCTGGAAAAGCTCAGCAGGTCAGGCAGCATCCAAGGAACAGGAGAATCGATGTTTCGGGCATAAGCCCTTCTTCAGGAATCCTTATTGCTTATATATGCATATCTGGCTTAACCTACATCCTCACAGCACCTTATCTATTTGTCTGTAACATCTACCATTGATTGCAGGCACGTTTCATTCCTGTATGCACATTTTAGCTAATACAAAAACAATTATATATTTCCTTCGCATAGTTTTCATTCTTGTTGACTCAGCTCTTGGATGAAACGATTATACACTGGTGTGAGTGCGTTTACCTTGCATAAGTAATTATGATTGCAGAAGTAACACTACTTTACCTATATCCCACAATTTCCCCCTTTTTCTTTAATTACCATTTGTTATCTTCTGCATTTTTCTTTTAAGCATCGCCCCCAAAATTCGCAAGCATCATTCCGGAGATTTCATCCATCTTGGTCTCACTCATCCCCATATTATTTAATAAATAAAGTTTCTCTGCCTAATTCCCTTTTAGGGGCATCTGTTTCATGAAGGCTGTCTCAATCAGTGTTTGGGTGAGTCCTCATATACAGGGTATGATACAACAGCCAATGGCTACCAATACCCCGGCTACTACTATCAGGGAAGTAAGGATGGAAACCACCACCCCCTTCCATTTTCCAAACTATGATTCAAGCCATCCTGTGAGAGCTGTGACTACTCTTGAATTCTCAGCCAGTTCCTCTGCTAAGATCGTCAATCCCCTTAAGGCCCGAGTAATTGAATAATCAGGCGCAGTGTTATTAGGAATAAAGGTAATTTATCCAATCTACATTTTTATTAATTGTTACCAACAAAAGAGAACTGACTCAAAGCCTGCTGCAATCCGGATACGAGCCTTGAACTCATCAGGTACCACCCCACCCACCCCGGGACTCCGACAGAATCGAGATAAATCCTGTCATCGGAAGAAGTGTCTAACAATGATCTCTTGCTCCTTCCCTTTTTCCCGACTATCTTTTCCTTCTCAGATGCCAGGGTAAATGGAATTGCCAATTGTACAATTGCACATATCCGTCTCCAATTTGGAAGTAGGGTGGGTCTCAATATTTACCTGAAAATGTGTTGTTGGAAAAGCGCAGCAGGTCAGGCAGCATCCAAGGAACAGGAGAATCGACGTTTCAGGCATCAGCCCTCCAGAAGAAGGGCTGATGCCCGAAACGTCGATTCTCCTGTTCCTTGGATGCTGCCTGACCTGCTGCGCTTTTCCAGCAACACATTTTCAGCTCTGATTTCCAGCATCTGCAGTCCTCACTTTCTCCTCAATACTTACCTCCACAGTACCACCGTAGATCCACTCGGGAAACATTCAGTGCTGAGTAGTTCCCTTCCTTGTACATTTCGGTGACATTCTTAATCTCTATACATAATTTCAGTTCCCCAAGTCTCTGGACCGATTTGTACCTGGTCTACGCACACACAACGTGTGATTTCCAACTGCAGCTGAAAACGTAGGGGGGGCTTTTGAATCTTTCTTCTCTAAGGGAGGGAACATCAGAGATAGGGAGGTACAGTTCCTATCATTCCATGCAGTCTCATCCTGGTACAGGGCTATCATACATTTCATGCCCTTCCTGTCTCGCTTCCGCCCGAGCGGGAAGGGAACCACCTGGGCCACTGGCCTATCGGAGACACATGCACCGGCAATTGCTCTTGTTCAGAATTTTTTCCAGCATAGTTTACCCATTCAACCCAGGCATTTGCATCCCCATATCCAGTTTCTATTTCAATGGTCTGTTTCAAGTCCTTTACCTCTATAATTTTTACTACTTTAGGGTCATTGGAAGGGGTGAAAGGTTGTATCTTATTATCCACTAGTTCTGCCCATTTTCCCTGTCCTACGCTAATTCGAAAACAACAGCCCGAGAAATCCTTCCCGTTTGCTTTCATTTCTATCCCAAATGTTTCATCTAATTGTATATCATAGGTGTCCCTCACTCCCAAAGTTGCTTTGTGCCATGTGGTTTTCTCTATTATTAGATATATTGGGTTACACTCTTTATCGGGACAATCAAGAGCTGATCGGAAGGGGGCCTGGTGTACTGTGACAAGACCATTATACCAAGTACCATCCCCAAAGGATTTAAAATGTATCTCTGAGCTGCTGTACTGTCTCTGATTATCTATATCCCCACAATTTACTAAGCTACATGCATCAGGTCTATTACTTGTGGATTATCAGACTCAGGAGCCGTTAATAACACATATGAAAATAATCTTTGACAAACTCCCAATATTAAGAGAGCTTGTATCGTAACCCTAAACATCCCCAGCATTCTAAAAATTGTGTTGAGGCACCAAAAGACTTAATATACAATCCCACAGAAATAATCCCGCCCTCGCGTCGCCACTGTATAATCAGTTACTCAAAGTCTCTAGCCTGAGTTTCAGCAGTTCTTGCATTGATTCGGCTGTCCAGACTTCTTCCTCAACTGGAGATTCCACTGGCCCTTTGATCCGAGTGTAGTGAGTCCATTCCTTTCCCAGCCATTCCCTTTGTAGTGAGTCCATTCCTTTCCCCGCCGTTCTTATCACTGTTTCAGTGGTCAAAAGAGCCTGGTACGGCCTTTCCCAGTCCGGCTGCAATTTAGTCTCTGTCCATGATTTTACTAAGACCCAATCTCCCGGCCGGATGGGATGAACAACGAATTCAAGGGGCGGAGCCTGTGCCAATAAACCCTGTTTCCTGAGGAAAGACAAAGAGGAGGACAAGCCCAGAATATACATCTTTAAGAACAAGTCTTTAGTTTCGGGAATTGGCAATTCTCCATTCGTTCCCAGATAAGGTAATCCAAATAAGATTTCATAGGGGGATAGTCCCAAATCTTTCCTTGGGGCTGTTCATACCCGCAAGAGAGCTATAGGTAAACATTTGGTCCAACGGAGTCTGGTTTCTATTATCAATTTAGAGAGCTGTCGTTTGAGTGTTTGGTTCATTCCCTCAACCCTTCCTGATGATGGTGGGTGCCATGGAGTATGGAACTCCCAGGAAATTCTCAACCTTTCATTACCCCCTGTAACATTTTAGAGGTAAAATGAGTTCCTTGGTCGGAATCTATACGGTTCACTAGCCCATATCAGGGAATTATGTGCTCTAATATTGTTGTAGACACCCCACACACAGTGGTGGTAGCTCGGGGGTATGCCTCAACCCAACCAGATAGATGATCTACTATGACCAGCATATATTTTAGTCTTCCTACTCTGGGTAGTTCAGTATAATCTACTGGAAGGGAGTCAATCCTGGGTCTCTTCCTCCCGGGGTCTGTTTTCTCGAGACTTTCTTATTTACCTCTCTGTATATTACACATCCCTCACATATTTGTTTAGCAGTTGTATATATTCCTTTACATCCATGTTCCCTAAGAACTAAATCACACATTGCTTGTACTCCCCAATGGCTGCCTTGATGTAGGACAGTCATAATTTCTCGCATCATCATTTTGTTTAACATTTCCCTTCCATCTGGTAACAATCCAATGTCCCTCTGTTGTCTTTGCAGCCCCTAAATCTTTCAATTCTTTTTTCTCTCTTTCAGTAAACATAGGAGCTTCCCAAGGATCTGGGACAGTAGGTATTAGGGAATGAATCAGCACTCCTTGTGGGTCCAGGCCTGCTTCCTTAGCCACTTCATTGGCTAATCTATTCCCCCTAACTTCTGGTTCATTTCCTTTCTGATGACCATTTACGTGCACTATCGCTATTTCTCGGGGGAGTAATAGGGACTCCAAGACCCGTTTAATCAACTCCTCATGTGCTAATTCCTTCCTCCGGCTATTGATCAGTCCTCTTTCCTGCCATACCTTTCCGAAAGTGTGCACAACACCAAATGCATATTTAGAGTCACTGTATACTGTTCCCTCTTTATTTTCTAATGCCCTAAGGGCTCTTTCCAATGCATAGAGTTCACAGGTCTGAGCTGACCACCCATTTGGCAACTTTCCTGCCTCTACCACACTACCTTTCATCCCATCTACGACTGCATACCCATTATGTCTTTTCCCTTCAGTCACCCGGGATGATCCATCTATATAAAGTCGGGCTCCTGCATGAAGTGGAACATCTCTCAGGTCCATGCGGACCTTAGTTTGGTATTCTATAATGTCAAGGCAGTTGTGCTCTGGATTCTGAGGAAATTCTCCTTCCCCTTTCCAAAGAAAGGCAGCTGGATTTAAACAATTGTCAGTGACCAACACTAGGTCATCCTTTTCTATTAATATTGCCTCATATTTCAGAATTCGTGAGTCTGTCAACCATCACCCAGCTTTTTCGTTTAGGATTGTTTTGACTTGGTGTGGGGTGCTTACTATTAGGGCTCCCCCAAATGTAAGCTTTCTGCTTTCCTCCACCAACAGTGCAGTGGCAGCCAGGGCCTGCACACACTCAGGTCTCCCCCGGGTTACTGGATCCAATAGCTTCGAAAGATATGCTACTGGCTGTTTCATTCCTCCCCACCTCTGGGTTAATACTCCCAAAGCTGCTCCCTTATCTACGGTAGCAAAGAGGTGGAAAGGTTTATCTAGAGAAGGTAAGGCTAACATGGGGGCATGGATCAGATCTCTTTTGAGTTCCTCAACTAGTTGTTTTTCCTCATCATCCCAACTTAGACACTTTGGTTCCCCCTAGTAACTATAGGCCAGTGAGTCTCACTTCTGTTGTGGGCAAAGTCTTAGAGAGAATTGTAAGGGATAGGATTTATGCACATCTGGATAAGAATGATGTGATCAAGGATAGTCAGCATGGTTTTGTGAAGGGCAGGTCGTGCCTCACAAACCTTATTGAATTCTTTGAGAAGGTGACTAAGGAGGTAGATGAGGGGAAAGCGGTAGATGTGGTATATATGGATTTTAGTAAGGCGTTTGATAAGGTCCCCCATGGTAGGCTACTGCAGAAAATACAGAGATATGGCATTGAGGGTGAGTTGGAGGTTTGGATTAGGAATTGGCTGGCTGGAAGAAGACAGAGGGTAGTAGTTGATGGCAAAGGTTCATCTTGGAGTGCCGTCACTAGCGGTGTTCCGCAAGGATCTGTTTTGGGACCATTGCTGTTTGTCATTTTTATAAATGACCTGGAGGAAGGGTTAGAAGGTTGGGTGAGCAAGTTTGCGGATGATACGAAAGTCGGAGGAGTTGTAGACAGTGAGGAAGGATATGGCAGGTTACAGCGGGATATAGAGAACATAGAACATAGAACAATACAGCGCAGTACAGGCCCTTCGGCCCTCGATGTTGCGCCGATCAAAGCCCACCTAACCTACACTAACCCACTATCCTCCATATACCTATCCAATGCCCGCTTAAATACCCATAAAGAGGGAGAGTCCACTACTGCTACTGGCAGGGCATTCCATGATCTTACGACTCGCTGAGTGAAGAACCTACCCCTAACATCAGTCCTATATCTACCCCCCCTTAATTTAAAGCTATGCCCCCTTGTAATAGCTGACTCCATACGCGGAAAAAGGTTCTCACTGTCAACCCTATCTAACCCCCTAATCATCTTGTACACCTCTATCAAATCACCCCTAAACCTTCTTTTCTCCAAAGAAAACAACCCCAAGTGCCTCAGCCTTTCCTCATAGGATCTTCCTACCATACCAGGCAACATCCTGGTAAACCTCCTCTGCACCCGTTCCAGTGCCTCCACATCCTTCCTATAGTATGGCGACCAAAACTGCACACAATATTCCAGAAGCGGCCGCACCAGAGTCTTATACAACTGCAGCATGACCTCAGGACTCCGGAACTCAATTCCTCTACCAATAAAAGCCAGTACGCCATATGCCTTCTTCACTGCACTATTTACCTGGGAAATAGCTGCAGAGCTGGGCAGAAAGGTGGCAAATGGAGTTCAATGTAGCTAAGTGTGAGGTGATTCACTTTGGTAAGAGTAATAAAAAGATGGATTACTGGGCTAATGGTAGACTACTTGGTAGTGTGGAAGAGCAGAGGGATCTTGGTGTCCATGTACACAGATCTCTGAAAGTTGCCACCCAGGTAAATAGTGCAGTGAAGAAGGCATATGGCGTACTGGCTTTTATTGGTAGAGGAATTGAGTTCCGGAGTCCTGAGGTCATGCTGCAGTTGTATAAGACTCTGGTGCGGCCGCATCTGGAATATTGTGTGCAGTTTTGGTCGCCATACTATAGGAAGGATGTGGAGGCACTGGAACGGGTGCAGAGGAAGTTTACCAGGATGTTGCCTGGTATGGTAGGAAGATCCTATGAGGAAAGGCTGAGGCACTTGGGGTTGTTTTCATTGGAGAAAAGAAGGTTTAGGGGTGACTTGATAGAGGTGTACAAGATGATTAGGGGGTTAGATAGGGTTGACAGTGAGAACCTTTTTCCACGTATGGAGTCAGCTATTACAAGGGGGCATAGCTTTAAATTAAGGGGGGGTAGATATAGGACTGATGTTAGGGGTAGGTTCTTCACTCAGTGAGTCGTAAGTTCATGGAATGCCCTGCCAGTAGCAGTAGTGGACTCTCCCTCTTTATGGGTATTTAAGCGGGCATTGGATAGGTATATGGAGGATAGTGGGTTAGTGTAGGTTAGGTGGGCTTTGATCGGCGCAACATCGAGGGCCGAAGGGCCTGTACTGCGCTGTATTCTTCTATGTTCTATGTTCTAATAGTTTGAGATATTATTTCTTAGTCTTTTGAACATAAGAATCAATCCACAATCTGCAATATCCTGTTAAACCCAAAGATTTATGTAACTCCCATTTAGTCCTGGGCAGCGGCATCCCCACTATTCCCTCTAACTGTTCCAGGCTTATCTTTCGCTTTCCCTCACTAACTAAATGTCCAAAGTATTTCACTTCTTGCTCCACATATTCTAGTTTGTTTTTAGATACTCACAGTCCCTGCTGACCCAGGAAGTTCAATAATTTGTTAGTAGCTTCTACTACTCTTTCTCTTCTTTTTCCTGTTACTAAGAGGTTGTCTACATACTGCAACAGGGTAGTTCCCTTGGGGCTGCTAAATTTCTCCAATATTTGTTTTAACATCTGTCCAAATAAATTCGGGGATTGTGTAAACCCCTGGGGGAGCGCGGTCCACTGGTATTGCTGTTTCCGTCCTGTCTTGGGATCTTCCCATTCAAAGGCAAACAAATTCCTACTTTCCTCCGCCAAGGGACAAGCCCAAAAGGCATCCTTTAAATCTATCACACTAAACCATTTGTGGTCATGAGGGATCTTACTTAATAACGTATAGGGATTTGGCACCACTGGGTGCCTGATCTGTACTATTCGATTCAATGTTCTCAATTCCTGCACCAATCGATAAGTTCCATCAGATTTCCGCACT
The DNA here is from genome assembly GCF_047496795.1 of Chiloscyllium punctatum. NCBI lineage: Eukaryota > Metazoa > Chordata > Chondrichthyes > Orectolobiformes > Hemiscylliidae > Chiloscyllium > Chiloscyllium punctatum. The sequence continues at coordinate 27,065,915 of NC_092748.1, read as the reverse complement.
GGTAGAATTGGGGTATTATACGGAGACATACATGGCTCCAACAGTCCATCTCTAATCAGACCCTCAACTACTGGCTGCAGTCCTCGTTTACCTTCTATGGAAATGGGATATTGTCGCTCACAGACAACGTCCCCTTTCCTTTTTAAACTTATTTCTAGGGGACGGATCTGTATTTTTCCACGATTCCCTTCTCTAGCCCATATAATAGGGCTGACCTCTCTCTCCACATCCTCTGTCAACATTGCCATTTGTACAATTAATTCTTTTTCCTGAATTCCAATCTCCAGTCCTAAGAGGATAATTAAATCTCTCCCTAGTAAGTTACTTCCTATATCAGGGATATACAACAGTTCCCCTGTGACTGTATCCTTCAGACCTTCTATCATCATAGGTTCAAATACTGGAACAGTAAATCCTTCCCCTTTCACCCCGGAAACAATAATTGACCGTGTTGACATTCCTACTTCCTTTGGTTTAAAATTCAGCGACGACCGTGCTACCCCCGTATCTACTAGGAAAACTACCTCTTCCCTACAGGGTCCCACCTTCAAGTTTATCAAGAGATCCTGGTGGCTCCCTGGGGGCAGGAACCCCTGACACCCCTATTCTTCATCAAAATTCAGAAGCGGAATTGTCCTTTTTTCCCCTTTGTAAATCAGGACACTCCCGCTTAAAATGCCCTATCTTTCCGCAATAATAGCATCCTGCCTGTGGAGACTTCCATCTCTGTCCCTGTCGCCCGAACCCTCTATCAAGTGCTCCCCCTTCTCCTCTCCCTCTCCCTATTCCTCTCTGTCCTACATGCTGCCACTTGCCACTCCGGTTGCTCACTATTGGTTCCATTCTTTTCTTAACTACCTCATCAACCGTAGCTACCATCATTTTTGCCTTCTGTTTTTGTCTCTCATCCTCTCTCTTTACAAACACTTTCTGTGTCTCCCTTAACAATTTATCTAATGGTGTTTCGCTCCACCCTTCTATCTTCTGTATCTTTCTCTGTATGTCTGGCCATGCCTTTGTCACAAAATGTACTTACAAAGACGCTGTGCCACAGGGTCCTTAGGGTTCATTCCAGAGTATTTCCGCACTGAGTATCTTAATCTTTGCAAGAAAGCTGAGGGACTCTCATCTTTCTTCTGTCTAATTTCAAAGGCTTTAGTCAAATTCTGCGACTTTGGAACTGCCTCTCTTATTCCTTTTAGAATCAGGTCTTTCAATTCCCTCATTTCTTCTTTATGCTCCGGGTTTTGATTTTCCCACTGGGGGTCTCTGAGGGGAAACTTTGTCTCTCTCTGTCCAGCATCCCCCTCCCCAATGGAATGTTCCCTGTCCCATATTTTAATGGCTGCGTCTCGTATAAGTCCCCTTTCTTCCCCAGTAAATAGTATATTCTAAATAGACATGAACTCAGTCCACGTATACAGACTGGGCCCCAAAAATTGATCAATTGGTTCAGACAACCCTACCAGATCCTCAACCATGACTTTCATCTCCTTTTTAAATGTTCTGACCTCCCCACTGGTGAGGGGGGCACTTACAAACCCAATCCCTATTGGTACCTCCCGAAGGGGATAACTCTTTATGTTCTTCCCCTTTTTTTGTTTTTGTTTTTCCCCCTTAGGCTTTGGTTTAGATACTCCGGAGGCCTCCTCTATGTCTACTTTATCTTCCCTTTCCTTTGTTGAGGATTGAGGGTCGGGAACAACACCATCCCCATCCACTGCCCCTTCGTCCTCCTCTTGTGGGTCATCCATTCCCTGTCCCTGTCTGTCTGTCTGTCTCTCCTCTTCCCCCATTTTCACCTAATCTGATTTTATTGTATGGGGTGGGGGGGGGGAGGGGGCAAGCAGCCAAGAGGATCCCAGGGACTGGGTGGGGCAGAGGGGGAATCCTTTGTCTTTACTACCATCATTCCCAAACTGCCCTTCCAACAGGACGCATAGTCCACCTCTTCTTGGTTAAAAGGTTGTTTTTTTATTCACATACAAATCTAAATACTGACATACCCAATCCTCGTCCAAACCATACTTTGGCCAGAAGACAGCCGGAAGAAGGATTGTTTTTTTGATCCAAACTAAACAACAATATTTAATCATTTTCTTTTTATCTTTTTCCCTTGTACAAGTGTTACTTGTCCATTCCCGCAACATCCTCCCCAATGGACCTTTAGGAGGAATGTTACCAGGGACTTTTTCTTCCTTTACTCTGTGACAGTTACTCTGCCTACCCCCCATTTCTCGGGGCCCTCGCCAGTCCCTCAGCGATTAAATACGCCTTTTCCCGGCCACCAAGGCAATATGTAAACGTCAGTTTTCTTACCTTGGTCTGTGCACAGAGTTGCCTGGCCCCTTTTTGCCATATTTTGTACTGATCTCCTTTCACTGTCTGATTCAGATGTCTCTCTTGTGGGATTCGTACCAGTCGCCCAAGGGAGCGGACCAAACCAGGGCACGAGACCGCTCCTCAATTGGGAATGGGACACATCTTCCTCGTGTCCAGGGCCAGTCACTCCCCCCGGCGATGGAAGAATATCCCGGATGGCCCCCAATTGTGAGAAACGAAGCTCACTCACTTCAATAATTTCAGTCCGAGACAAGATCTGAAGCAATCAGTATGTTTATTATATGCTTGCAAGCGTGGTGCTTGAAATAAACATGCAGAGTTTAGCAAGTATATATCTTTTTTGGATTCACTACTCCAAACCCGGTGCCCATTACTATTGTTTATCTCTTATCCGGCCGTGTGCATAACAAAGTACAAGTTTTACTTGGCCATTTCACCACATCCTGCTGTGGCCCATTGTTAGGTATATCCTCCTTCACTACTATCTATGTCCCCCACCTGTGACATTTCCTCCCTTTCCCCAACCATATTGATCCTTATGACCTTTTAATTGGGTTTTGCAGAAGTGGGAAACAGATGCTTATAACTATTGCTTATATATGCATATCTGGCTTAACCTACATCCTCACAGCACCTTATCTATTTGTCTGTAACATCTACCATTATTTGCAGGCATGTTTCATTCCTGTATGCACATTTTAGCTAATACAAAAACAATTATATACTTCCTTCACAAAGTTTACATTCTTGTTGACTCAGCTCTTGGTTGAAACAATTATTCACTGGTGTGAGTGTGTTTACCTTGCATAGGTAATTATGATTGCAGAAATAATTATTATTATGTAACACTACTTTACCTATATCCCACAGGGGGGGTGACAAAAAGAGAGAGACATGGACAGAGTGGGGATGGACAAAGTGAGGGGAGAGAGAGAGAGAGATGGGCAGTGAGAGACAGGGAGACGGAGAGAGTGAGAGAAGGACAGAGTGAGAGAGACAGGGAGAGGAAGAAGCTGAAAAATGTGTTGCTGGAAAAGCGCAGCAGGTCAGGCAGCATCAAAGCAGAATCGACGTTTCGGGCATAAACCGTTCTTCAGGAAAGAGGAGGGTGTGCCAAGCAGGCTAAGATAAAAGGTAGGGAGGAGGGACTTGGGGGAGGGGCATTGGGAATGTGATAGTTGGAAGGAGGTTAAGGTGAGGGTGATAGGCCGGAGAGGGGGTGGGGGCGGAGAGGTCGGGAAGAAGATTGCAGGTCAAGAAGGTGGTGCTGAGTCTGAGGGTTGGGAATGAGAAAAGGTGGAGGGAGGGGAAATGAGGAAGCTGGAGAAATCATCATTCATCCCTTTGGTTGGAGGGTTCCTAGGTGGAAGATGAGGCGCTCTTCCTCCAGGTGTCGTGTTGCCATGGTCCGGCGATGGAGGAGTCCAAGGACCTGCATGTCCTTGGTGGAGTGGGAGGGGGAGTTAAAGTGTTCAGCCACGGGGCGGTTGGGTTGGTTGGTGCGGGTGTTCCAGAGGTGTTCTCTGAAACGTTCCGCAAGTAGGCGGCCTGTCTCCCCAATGTATACAAGGCCACATTGGGTGCAGCGGATGGAATAAATGATGTGTGTGGAGGTGCAGATTAATTTGTGACAGATATGGAAAGATCCCTTGGGGCCTTGGAGGGAAGTAAGGGGGGAGGTGTGGGCGCAAGTTTTGCATTTCTTGCAGTTGCAGGGGAAGGTGCTGGGAGTGGAGGTTGGGTTGGTGGGGGGTGTGGACCTGACGAGGGAGTCGGGAAGGGAGTGGTCTTTCCGGAACACTAATAGGGGAGGGGAGGGAAATATATTCTTGGTAGTGGGGTTTGTTTGGAGGTGGCGGAAATGATGAAGGATGATACGATGTATCTGGAGGTTGGTGGGGTGGTAGATGAGGACCAGTGGGGTTCTGTCCTGGTGGCAATTGGAGGGGCGGGGTTCAAGGGCGGAGGATCGGGAAGTGGAGGAGATGCGGTGGAGAGCATTGTCAACCATGTCTGAGGGGAAATTGCAGTCTTTGAAGAAGGAAGCCATCTGGGTTGTTCGGTATTGGAATTGGGACCAGACGTGGTGGAGGCGAAGGAATTGGGAATGTAGGATGGTGTTTTTACAGGGGGCAGGGTGGGAGGAGGTGTAATCTAGGTAGCTGTGGGAGTCAGTCTGTTTATAGTAAATGTCCATGTTGAGTCGGTCGTCCGAGGTAGAAATGGAGAGGTCGAGGACGGGGAGGGAGGAGTCTGAGACGTCCAGGTAAATTTGAGGTCGGGGTGGAAGTGTTGGTAAAGTGGATGAACTGTTCAACCTCCTCATGGGAACATGAGGTAGCGCCGATACAGTCATCGATGTAGCGGAGGTAAGGGTGGGGGGTGGTGCCAGTGTAGCTGCGGAAGATGGACTGTTCCACATATCTGACGAAGAGGCAGGCATAGCTGGGGCCCATGCGGGTGCCCATGGCTACTCCTTTGGTTTGGAGGAAGTGGGAGGATTGGAATGAGAAGTTGTTCAGAGTGAGGACCAGTTCAGTCAGTCAAAGGAGGGAGTCAGTGGAAGGGTACTGGTTGGTTCGGTGGGAAAGGAAGAAGCGGAGGGCTTTGAAGCCTTCGTGATGGGGGATGGAGGTGTATAGGGACTGGATGTCTATGGTGAAGATAAGGCGTTGGGGGCCGGGGAAGCGAAAATCATGGAGGAGGTGGAGGGCATGGGTGGTGTCCCGAACGTAGGTGGAGAGTTCTTGGACTAAGGGGGACAGGACCGTGTCAAGGTGTGCAGAGATGAGTTCAGTGGGGCAGGAGCACGCTGAGACAATGAGTCGGCCAGGACATTCAGGTTTGTGGATTTTGGGCAGGAGGTAGAAACGGGCGGTGCGGGGTTGTGGGACTATGAGGTTGGAGGCGGTGGATGGGAGATCCCCTGAGGTGATGAGGTTATGAATGGTCTGGGAGATGATGGTTTGTTGGTGGGAGGTGTGGTCATGGTCAAGGGGGCAGTAGGAGGAGGTGTCCACAAGCTGGCGTTTAGCCTCAGCAATGTAAAGATCGGTGCGCCAAACTACCACTGCGCCTCCCTTGTCTGCCAGTTTGATAGTGAGGTTGGGGTTGGAGCAGAGGGAGTGGAGGGCTGCACGTTGTGAGGGTGAGAGGTTGGAGTGGGTGAGAGGAGCGGACAGGTTGAGGCGGTCAATGTCGTGGCAGCAGTTGGCTATGAAGAGATCGAGGAGAAAGTGAGCACTGCAGATGCTACAGTATCAGCTGAAAATGTGTTGCTGGAAAAGCGTCGATCCTCCTGTTCCTTGGATGCTGCCTGACCTGCTGCACTTTTCCAGCAACACATTTTCAGCTATGAAGAGATCGAGGGCAGGTAAGAGGCTAGCACGGGGTGTCCAGGTGGATGGGGTGTGTTGCAGGCAGGAGAAGGGGTCATCAGAGGGTGGGCAAGATTTCTGATTGAAGAAGTAGGCGCGGAGGCGAAGGCGGCGGAAGAATTGTTCGATATCCCGCTGTGTGTTGAACTCGTTAATCGGGGAGCGTAGGGGGATGAAGGTGAGGCCTCTGCTGAGAACTGATCTTTCATCCTCAGAGAGGGGGAGGTTTGGAGGGATGGTGAAAATACGGCAGGACTGGGAGCTAGGACCTGGGACCTGGTGTGGGAACTGGAGCTGGTAGTGGGGGTGGGGATAGGTGTGGGGTTAGGCGTGGGGACAGAGATCGGTGTGGAGGCGGAGATCGGCGTGGGGGCGGGGTTAGGCGTGGGAGCGGGGTTAGGCGTGGGAGCGGAGATCGGTCGCGGGGCGGGGATTGGCACGGGGACGGAGACGCATTCAGCATGGTCATTGTGCAGGTGAGTGATGTCACTGGCGGTGGAAGTAGATGCGGCGATGGCAACTCCAGGGTCGCAGGTGGCTGCGGCGAATGCAGAAATGGTGTTGTTCCCAGTGGTTGTGGACCCCGCGGAGGCCACGAATCTGTCGGCGATGGTCTTCCTGGCGATCGTGCAGGTGGTTGTCTGGGCGGCAATCATGGTTGGTGGGGGAGGAGGTGACGTCATGGTTCGCGGCAGCAGTTGCTGCTGTGGCCGCGTGGTTAATGGCGCCCGAGCGGTTCCGGAGGCCGATGGAAGATTCTGGAATGGTTGAGGAATCCGGAGTGTGGGGTAAGTACATGAAAGTTTTTGGTACTTACTGTCTTTAATTTCCGATATGGCTAGGAAGAACTGTTTGCTTAGTGTATGGATTCTTCTGTGGATGAAGAAGAGTAGAGGTCCTTTGCAGGGAGAGGAAGGACACATATGAAGGGAGAAGGACAGTGTGTGTGCCTAGGGAATGGTTGCAGAGTGGGATCTTGCTGTGCATGACCACAGTCAGTCAAAAGGTGTGTTAGTCTCTGCACTATGTCCTCCAGCCCAGGGGCTGTGAGTCTGCATGGGAAGGAGGAGAGTGGGAGACAAGGAGGGAGTGGGACAGCCAGAGACAGGGGGAGTGTTTGATGGGGTTTTGGGGTTGGTGGAGAAAGGAGGGGCTGTTGTCAGAGAGAGATGGAGGGAGGGATAGCATGAGATGCAAAATCTGAGACAGGAGGGAGGTTTCCACAGAAAGGATAGTCAGTGAGGCCATTCAGGGGCCAATCCTGAGGATACTGAACAGGACCAGGATGGATGGGCAAATGGATGATGGGCAGAAAGGACTCCATCTGTGAGACAAACCTGTAATTCTGGCACTGGGATCTTGCTGTGCATTAAAACAGTCACAGGCCAGTCAGTCAACCCAGACTCATTTACCTGTGTGAGAAAGTGAGGACTGCAGATGCTGGAGAGTCAGAGTCGCAAAGTGTGGAGCTGGGGAAGCACAACAGGTCAGGAAGGAGAGTCGATGGTTCAGACCTGACCTGCTGTGCTTTTCCAGTACCACACTTTTCCACTCATTTCCCTCTGCCCCAGGGGGTGGGGCTCACAGCAATGTTGGGGGCAGCAAAATATTTGAGCGGGGCACATTTGCTGAGGTAATTACTTGGGAGGGAAGATATTTTGGGAAGGGCATAAATTTGGGAGGAGAGTGAAAATGAGGGGCATAGTATTTTTGAGGGGGTTCAAAATTGGGTGAGATCTTTCAGATCTGAAATAGCGAAAAACAGAAAGGGAGGGTGAGAAAAAGAGAGAGAGAGAGATTGAGAGAGTGGGGATGGAAAAGGGAGATGGGAGAAAGATGGGCAGAGAGAGACAGGGAGAGGGGGAGAGGGAGAGAGTGAGAGAAAGATAGAGTGAGAGAGAGAGACAGACAGACAGAAGGACATAGAGAGAGAGGAGGGAGAGAAGGGGGAAGTTAGACTGAGACAAACAGGAGTTGAAACATGGACAGACTGAAGGGGCGACACTCGTGATTCCAGTTGGTTCCAACTCCCTCTCTCGATGGTTTTTCACATTCCCTCTCTCCCGTGCTCCTGGGTTTTGCTTCAGCCTGTGTCTCTCTCTCACTCTCTCTGGTTCTGTCTCTGGGTCTGCGAAACTGCCTTCTCTCGTCCTCTCTCTCTCTGGATGGTCAGATGGTCTCTGTCTCTTGCCATGCTGGTTTTCTCAGAAGGCCTCCAGAGATTCAAGAAATCAGTCTTCAGATGACCCCTGTTTTTGTTCATTTCTGGATGGTTTTCTGGAACTTTCTATAGTTCTGGCCATTAAGGAGAATCAGTTAATAGTTTTAAGCATTGCCAATCATTTGGATGGCTTGTTGCTGTTAAGTTTCTTTGTGTAGCAGGACCCGGTGCCTTCCTGTCTGGGCCCTCCTTTGTTTGGGGATAAGTTGTTGGGGATAGTCTGTCCAGAATAACTGTTGCCTTTTACATTATGGTGTGTTTGCATTGTGTTTGATGTGAGGGTTTTGTGATTTGGGAGATTTACTTGGCCAATAAGCCTTCCCTGTCTATCTGTGTTTTAGCAGGAGGTTGTGACATTTCCCACAACCCATCCACTTGAATGGAAAGAAGCTTGTGCAATAAATTACAAACCTAATTTTAAAAGCTGGTTATGCTTGTTGTCAGAGTAGCCAGCTGTCTGTGCAAAAGCCATTGTGTACATGGTCAAACCGATGGTCTTATGGCTGAAAACTGATATCATAAAATCTTGACAGAACAGAATCAGGCTGTTCGGCCCATTTAGTCCACAATGACCCTTTGAAGAGAATCCAACTCAGACCCACTCCCCCAATGATATCCCTGAAACCCTGCATTTCCTATAGGTATTCCAGCTAGCCCAAATATCCCTTGACACAATGGGCAATTTAATATGGCCAATCTGTCGTAATGGCAACTATGGGCAGGCAATCAATATTGGCCCAGCCAGGAACACTCAAACACTGCAAATGAATGAAACTAAGGTGATCACCCCGGGAGTTCCATCTATCTTCCAGCCCCTGGGGGTGTGTCCAGGCATTATTCACCATGATCGTAACCATCTGTTGCAGCCTGCAACCCTAACCACCAGCATCCCGAGATATATCAAGGTGAGTGCGGTTAGGACCATAGCTTGATGTGAGAGGAGCCGAATTCATGGATTACAGGCTATGGGAATGTCATAGTATGACCTGTTCCTTCACATTTACGTAAATATGGTCCTTGCCAATGTTCCCTCTATCACCACAGTAACTGGGAGGAAATCATGGTAACCCATCCAAATACTTTTTTTATACAACTCCAATAATTTGGACTTCATCATAACTCTGTCACTTGGGATAACTGGAATCCATCACACCAAGCCCAGGTGTCCCACTGAGAGTGTCCTTGCAGCTGAGCTGCTGTCACTGACAGTGAGAGATGTTGGTGTGTGACTTCTCCTGGAACAAATATTTACGCTGTTTGTCACTAACCTGGAATGGGATTTTCTCTTGGCTGACCTGCCTGAGCTCCTCCCTCAGCTGTTCCATCATCCCGTTACCGTAGATACTGCACAGGTTGCGGTTTTACTGCTCACCGTCATCTCTGATTGGACCCTGGATGATCTGGTTAATCATGTTGGCGTGACCCTCCAGTTTGGTCACTAAGTGATGGTTAGCCTGATTCTCCACTAGTTGTTCCATGGTCTCCTCTGGGTTTTCTGTCTTTCTCAGGCTCGTTAGAGAGTTGTTGGGTCAGGATCCTGAGTTTATTCTGCAAATTAGACAAGTCAGCGTACTGTCGAGTAAAACTCCTGCCCTGTATACCGTGGCTAGATCATTAAGGAGTTCTCTTTTCTTTCATCTGTTAATTACTGTTCTGGGTTTTCCCTCCTATTTCCCTGTCCCTCATCCCATTATCCTGTGGGTCAGTTGGGAACATAATCATTTTAGTGGAGAAGGACACCACTCTTGTTACTGTATCCCTGATCATTCATTATGATTTGTGTCAGTTGTGGTAAACAAGGTATTCCCTGTGAGTTTAATGACTAGTCCATTGCAAGAACCTGGTATGTGTGGACAAGCTGTGGGAGGAGCCTTCACTCCTGGTCTCAGCCCATTCTTAATTTTGTTCCTGAGGAATTCTCCCTGGTGGGCTTCCTGAGATATCACTGTCTGAACTCTGCTCCTTGTCCGGGCTGTGTGCTCGGCATCTCACTACCATACACCCGTTCTCAGGGAAACCGCACCAATCGCCTGTGATCCCTGAGCCTCTGTAACACAATGTGGAAATCCCTAAAGTCTATTTCCTATTCAGCGATTAATTAGCAGAGGGCCCAAGCCTCATTACAGGGGGCATCTGAGGAGTCGAATCCCAGGTGTCCCTCCTTCTTTCTGAGACATGGGAGACAAAGGGTCGGGCCCAGTTTCCCATCGCTAAGAGAGGTGCAGGTCATATCCCCAAAAATCCAGACAAATTGGACCCAGAGTATCCTGATGAAACTGATAGGGTGGTGGTGGGCAATCCCCTTGTTGTTGTTCTGCAGTTATGTAGCGTCTCTATAGGGTCTGTCTTAACCTGCCCTCGAGTCATCTCATCTTGGACTTCCCCCCGTAGCTGCTGGCCATTAGGGAGGGCTGAATGGCCTGGTGGACGAAGGTACATGGTGATTAATTTGTTTGATCATCAGTGTCCAGTCCGGGTATGACAGACTATCAGTCAATCTCATTCAAAAATGTATCTGGGACTGAGACGGGATCAAAGTGAGTCACCTTTTTTGGTGCTACCCACTAGCTGGGTGGCTGGAATGGCTGTTGTGTACGGAGTGAGACCATCAGCTGCTGACATTCATGGAATCTGGTTTGGGCTGTGGGTCAGGGCTGGGGGCAAAGGGTGCAGTGCCCTGAGAGAAAGGCAGTGGGAGGGGGGGGGGGTTTCCATCTTTGAGCAGGTGTGGATGTGTCAGCGTGGGGCCTGTCATTATCTCCCTGGGGAGGCAGAACCCCAAAGGCACACATTACCAATTCTGGGAGGAGCCCTGGTTCCCTAGGGATTGTATTTGCTCCTGGCACCTCCTGCTAGGGCCTGATGTGTGTTGCTCCGTGTTGCAGGCATACAGGACACATGCAGCTGCTTGTCGCTCATACACTGTCCTTCCAGATTATCAATGTAACCTAAGGCTGCCTCCTCATCCCCAGAGACCCTCCTTTCACTGGATTGGGCTCTTCCCAATTGTAACTGGAGTAGTCCCATGTGGGTGAGATTTTCCTGCAACATTCTGTCCTGCTCATTGTGTCGGAGACCTAGCTCTGTCACAGCCTGTAGGTTTCCCTGGGGTGACCGGATCCCAGCTGCCTTATCCCAGTTTATCGGCAGTGGAGTGAGCTTTCCAGCATCCTTCCCCAGTTCTCTATGGGCTTCTCACCACAGCTGCTGTGCCAGGAATCCTTCACCGCAAGGCCAGGCTGGCTTCCTGCCAAATTCTGCAGGACTGTTTCACATTTGTACCAGCTGGTGTTCCTATTGCTTTGGCTGCTTCGGTATTATGGGACACCTGGGTATATTCATTGAGTCATAGAGTTCTACAGCATGGAGACAAGCTCTTTGACCCAAACTGGTCCATCCACCCTAACCCCATTTCCCTGCACTTGGCCCATATCCTTCCAATACGTTCCTCTCCATGTATTTGTCCAAGTGCCTTTTAAATATTATTAAATGTATCCTCCTCGACCACTTCCACTGGAAGTTCATTCCGTATGTGTAAACCCTCTTGGTAAAAGCATTGGCCCTCAGGTTCCCTTTTAATCTTTCCGCTTTCACCTTAAACTGATGCCCTTTTGTCCTCGATTCCTCAAGCCTTGATTAAACACTGAGTGAAATCACCCTATCCATGCCTCCCATGATCTTATACACCTCTATAAGGATCCCCCTCAGTCTCCAACACGCTAAAGAAAATGTCCTAGCTTATCCAACCACTCTTTATAACTGTCTAGCTGAGGTCTGGCAACATCCTTGTAAATTTCTTCTGCACTCTTTCCAGTTTAATAACATCCTTCCGACAGCAAGGTGGGCAAAACTGAATCCTGTACAACTACAACAGAACTTCCCAACTTCGATGTTCCATGCCCTGCCTGATGAAGGCCAGTGTGCCAAAAGCCTTCTTCACTGCCCTGTCTCCCTGAGTTCAGAGAACTGTGCTCCTGGAATCCAAGGTCCCTCTGTTCCACTACACTCCTTCAGACCCGACCATTCATCATGAAGCCCCTGTATTGATTTGACTTTCCAAAATGCAAGATCTCGGCCTTGTCTATATTAAACTCCATTTGTCATTTCTCAGCCCAATTCCCCAGCTGATCAAGGCCCTGTTGCAATTGCTGAGAACCTTCCTCACTTATTTTAGTGTAATCTGAAAACTTTCTTATCATGCCTTAAACATCCTCATCCAAATCATTGATATAGATAACAAACAGTAATGGGCCTAGCACTGACCAGCTCAGTGGCACAATGGCTCAGTGGTTAGCACTGCTGCCTTACAGCACCATGGAACTGGGTTCAATTCTAACCTCACAGGATGGTCTGCGTGGGTTAGATCCTGTTAGGATTAGATTTCCTACAGTATGGAAACAGGCCATTTGGCCCAACAAGTCCACACCAACCTGCCGAAGAGTAACCCACCCAGAGCCATTCTCCCTATCCAATATTTACCCTTGATGAATGCAATACTATGGGCAATTTAGCGCGGCCAATTCATCTGACCTGTGCATTTTTGGATTGTGGGAGGAAACCGGAGCACCCAGAGGAAACCCACGCAGACACAGGGAGAATGTGCAAACGTCACACAGACAGTCACCCGACGCTGAGGTCGAACCTCCCTGGCGCTGTGAGGCAGCTGTGCCAACCACTGAGCCGTCATGCCACCCCCACTGAGTTTGTACGTTCTCCCCATGTCTGCGTGGATTTCCTCTGGGTACTCCGGTTTCCTCCCACAATCCAAAGATGTGCAGGTTAGGTAAATTGGCCTTGCTCAATTGCCCATAGTGTTAATGGAATGTGTAAGTAAGTTGCATTAGTCAGGGTAAATGTAGAGTAATAGGCTACGGGAATTGGTTTGGGTGGAATAATCTTCAGAGGGCCAGTGGGCCAGTTGGGCCGAAGGGCCCCCCCACCCCATCCAGACTCCTTCACAACCCTCATCTGATCTGAACCCAACTCAACATCTTCCTCAGAGCCCACACTGACCCTGACCTTCTCTCCCTCACACCCCACCGGCTACACAATATTGTGCTTGTTGGAGTCGAAACGAGCCTCCCTTGCCCCCCCTCCTCAGGAGCTCACCCTGACATCCTACTGACTAGATCCTGGTATCCCCCTGACCATACACCAGGGGGGGTGGGGCACAACCCGACGGCAGTCAACGATACCACCCACCTCCCTTAACCCAGCCATTTCCCCGGGGGTGACGGCTCGAACGAAATGAGCTTGAAGCTGATTGCCGTTTCCCTCGCAACCACACTCAGCTCTGACGACATCTCTCACCACACTCCAGAACTTTCCGTTGAACCGTTTAAACTTCCCGCTCTTGGCCAGAGCATGCGCAATAGGGGGTTGCCTGGGAGGGAACATGCGCACTAAATGCTTTCCCCCACCTGACGTTCCTTGCCCTGAGACCCGGCAGTGGCAGCGGTTGTGAGCGGCGCTGCTTTAGGATTAAGTTGGTCAGTTATAAGTATAACTCTGGTAATAAGGGAGGTAATGGATTTAAAGAGTGGAGATCCCCGGGATTTGCTCGTTATCATCCGAGTGTGTTAAAGGAAATTCCCTCATTAAAATCATGCGCAGAAGTATTCTCGATCGGAAAATAACACCACTCCGAGGAAAACCTGGGACACACTGACCAGTTAACCTTCGTGTTGGAATTTATAATCAGGGATGTGGTAACTGAATATCTTGAAGATTTTTAAGTTAATCAATGAGCGTCATGACATGTAGGTCATGCCTGACAAACTTCTGAATTGTTTGACGAGGTGAGTGAGGTAGGACATGGCAATGTCAACAGAGGCAGTGAAGTCCCACATAATAGACTAAGGCAGAAACCTATGAAATTGAAGGCAAATTACTGACATGGATGGATAATGGATAGGAACTCAAATTTGGCAGGATGTGATCAGTGGTGTCCTGTAGGGATCTGTGTTAGGCCTTCAGTTATTCACATTATTTATTGATTAATCGGACAATGACACAATGGCCATATATCCAAATTTGCTGATAACACAATGTTAGGTATTCAAGGTTTGTGTAAAGATTTGTAGCTCAGGTGCCTGTTGCCATGGTTGTGAGTAGGTTCGCTGAGCTGGGAAGTTGATTTGCAGACATTTTTGTTTCCTATCTAGGTGACAGCTTGAATGCATACTAGATGGCACTTATAGACATGTACATCAGTGTTTCTCAACCTTTCCGTATTCAACGCCCCTTCTTATCCTTGAAATCATGCAATGCCTCCCAAAAGTAAAGCTTGAATTCCGCGTATAGTAATTTGTATGGCAGTTTCTTTCGACATCAAAAGGGTGCATAATTTATCCTCAATATTTGAGGCCATTTCATCGATGCACCTTCTCACGGAAGGTGCAAGAGAAATATGCTTGATTGTCAGTGATGGTTCCTGATGTAGCACGGTTGATAATATTTCGGCAATAGCTGGAAGCACCAATGATTCACCCACGGAATGAGGTTTACCACATTTTGCAATTAGCTTCGCTATGTTGTATGATGCCACAAGGCCATCCACATTTGTGGCTCCCATCTTTGAAAAAGCAATGGAAATCATTGGTTGCTGATTGAATTTATTCTTAATGTTTAAAAATATGCCAAATCTTTGTCCTTTTTGTCACTGTGTTTCTTTTCCAAATGTTTAATAAGACAGGAAGGCCTCCTGGCCTTGTTGGAAAAACTTTGTTCACAGAGCAAGCACAGTGGTAATTGCTTATTAGATAGAGACTGAATAAAGCCATATCGCAAATAATCCATGCTATACTGCCTGCTATACTCCATGCTATACTCCACTTCTTCTTACTCAATGAGGCCATTTTTACACTGTCACTCGAATACCCTAATGGAATCATGGGTATTACCTTATCACAATAATTTTAAGATGCTCAGACAAGTGGAAAAATTTGATTGGCTAATTAGCTGTAATGTGCATTCATTCTGCCATCCGAGCAGAATGCCATCCTAGAAGCGACACGAGTTAGGTGATATTGATCTCAGTAGTAGAATCAGTGCCAACTGCGAACGAGTTCAAATAGTTTGCTATTCACGGAAAAGACTATCAATAATAGTGTTTGAAAAATACCCATTTGATGGTGCCTTTTCTATTTCTCCCCAGACATTTTCATCTTTTCTTCAGAGCTACTTTCTTGTCTGTCAATTCGTTGTGGTATGACTCCTGAATGCAAGCTATTGTGTAATTGTAGTGTGTTCTTCAGTACATGGCTATAGACCACAGAACATAGAACAGTACAGCACAGTACAGGCCCTTTGGCCCTTGATATTGTGACGATCTTTTTTCCTACTCTAAGATCAGACTAACCCTATGTACCCTTCATCTTCCATGTGCCTATCCAGGCATTGCTTAAGTGTCCCTAACACAACTCTGCATTCCACATACTCACCACTCTCTGTGGAAAGAAGCTATCTCTGACACCTCCCTTAAACCTTCCTCCATTCACCTCAAAATTATGCTCCCTTGTGATATCCATTTCCACTCTGGGAATCCGCTTTATCTATGCCTCTCATCATCTTGTACAGCTCTATCAAGTCACCTCTCATTCTGCAATGAGAAAAGTGCTAGCTCCCTCAAACTCACTTCATAAGACATGCCTCCCAGTCCAGGCAGCATTCTGGTAAATCTCCTCTGAGCCCTCTCTTAAGCTTTCAAATCCTATAATGAGGTGACCAGAACTGAACACAATATCCCAAGTGTGGTAAGTAGGGCTTTATAGAGTTGCAGCATAACTTTGCAGCTCTTAAACTCAACCCCCCCCTCCCCCCCCCCCCCCCCCCAGCTAATGGAAGCCAATATACCATACGCCTTCTTGACAATCATATCAACTCAGGTGGCAATTTTGAGGAATCTTTGGACATGGGCCCCAAGATCCCTGTGTTCCTTCACACTGCTAAGAATCCTGCCTTTAATCATATATTCTGCATTCAAATTCGACCTTCACTTCACACTTTTCCAGGTTGAACTCCATCTGTCAATTTTTGAACCAGTTCTGCATTCTGTCAATGTCCCATTGCAACCAACAACAGTCCTCCACACTATCTAAAACTCCACTGACCTTCATGTCATCAGCAAACTTACTAACCCACCCTTCCACTTCCTCATCCAACTCATTTATAAAAATCACAAAGAACAGAGGTCCCAGAACTGTGGAACACCATTGGTCACCAAGCTCCAGACTGAATACTTCCCATGTATCACCACCCTCTGTCTTCAATGGGCCAGCTAATTCTGAATCCAGACAGCCAGATTCCCCTGTATCCCATGCTTCCTTACTTTATGATTGAGCCTACCATGTACACCACATCCACTGCTCTACCTTCATCAATTTGTTTTGTCACATCCTCACGGTGGCTCAGTGGTTATCACTGCTGCCTCACAGCACCAGGGTCCCAGGTTCGATTCCAGCCTCGGGTGACTGTCAGTGTGGAGTTTGCACATTCTCCCTGTGTCTCCGTGGGTTTCCCTGGGTGCTCCAGTTTCCTCCCACAGTCCGAAGATGTGCAGGTCAGGTGAATTGGCCACGCTAAATTGCCCGTAGATGCATTCGTCAGAGGGAAATGGGACAGGGTGGGTTACTCCCCGGAGGGTCGGTGTGGACTTTTTAGACTGAAGGACATGTTTCCACACTGTATGGAATCTAATCTAATTCAATAAGGTTTGTGAAGCATAACCTTCCCTTCACAAAGCCATGCTGACTATCTCTTATTAAACTATGGTTTTCCAAGTAATCCAATAAGCTTCAATCTGCAATTTGAAAGGGAGAGGGTACAATTGGAAGTGACAATATTTCAGTTGAATAAAGGGAACTACAGAGCTATGAGGGACGAGCTGGCCAAAGTTCAATGGTACAATACCTTAGCAGGGATGACAGTGGAGGAACAATGGCAGATATTTCTGGGTATAATGCAGAAGATGAAGGATCAGTTCATTCCAAAAAGGAAGAAAGATCCTATGAGGAGGCAGAGTGGCCGTGGCTGATGAGGGAAGTTAAAAAACATATAAAGTTTAAAAAGAAAAAGTATAACATAGCAAAGATAAGTGGGAAAACGGAGGACTGGGAAGCTTTTAAAGAACAACAGAGGATTACTAAGAAGGAAATACGCAGAGAAAAAATGAGGTACGAAGGTAAACTGGCCAAAAATATAAAGGAGGATTGTAAAAGCTTTTTTGGGTATGTGAAAGGGGAAAAAAAGATTTAGACTAAAATTGGGCCCTTGAAGACAGAAACAGGGGAATATATTACGGGGAACAAAGAAATGGCAGAAGAGTTGAATTGGTACTTCAGATCTGTGTTCACTGGGGATCACAAGCAATCTCCCAGAAGTAACAGTGGCTGAAGGACCTGAACTAAAGGGAATTTATATTTGCCAGGAAATGGTGTTGGAGAGACTGTTAGGTCTGAAGGTTGATAAGTCCCTGGGGCCTGATGGTCTACATCCCAGGGTACTGAAGGCGGTAGCTCTAGAAATCATGGATACGTTGGTGATTATTTTCCAGAGTTCGATAGATTCAGGATCAGTTCCTGCGGATTAAAGGGTGGCTAATGTTGTACCACTTTTTAAGAAAGGAGCGGGAGAGAAAGCAGGAAATTATAGACCAGTTAGTCTGACCTCAGTGTTGGGAAAACTGCTGGAGTCAATTATAAAGAATGAAATTACAACACATCTGGATAGCAGTAACAGGATAGGTCAGAGTCAGCATGGATTTATGAAGGGGAAATCATGCTTGACTAATCTTCTGGGATTTTTTGAGGATGTAACTCTGAAGATGGAAAAGGGAGATCCAGTGGATGTAGTGTACCTGGACTTTCAGAAAGCCTTTGATAAAGTCCCACATAGGAGGTTAGTGAGCAAAATTACGGTGCATGGTATTGGGGGCAAAGTACTGACTTGGATTGAAAATTGGTTGGCTGACAGGAAACAAACAGTAGTGATAAACGGCTCCCTTTCGGAATAGCAGGCGGTGACCAGTGGGGTACCGCAGGGATCAGTGCTGGGACCGCAGCTTTTTACAATATATATAAATGATATAGAAGATGGTATTAATAGTAACATTAGCAAATTTACTGATGATACAAAGCTGGGTGGCAGGGTGAAATGTGACCTGGACAGGTTAGGTGAGTGGACAGATGCATGGCAGATACAGTTTAGTGTGGATAAATGTATGGTTATCCACTTTGTGGCAAGAAAAAGAAGGCTGTTTACTACCTAAATGGAGTCAAGTTAGGTAAAGGGGCAGTACAAAGAGATCTGGGTGTTCTTGTACACCAGTCAATGAAGGCAAGCATGCAGGTACAGCAGATAGTGAAGAAAGCTAATAGCATGCTGGCCTTCATAACAAGAGGGATTGAGTATAGAAGCAAAGAGGTTCTTCTGCAGCTGTACAGGGCCCTAGTGAGACTGCACCTGGAATATTGTGTGCAGTTCTGGTCTCCAAATATGAGGAAAGACATTCTGGCTATTGAGGGAGTGTAGCGTAGGTTCAAGAGGTCAATTCCTGGAATGGTGGGACTATCTTATGTTGAAAGATTGGAGCGACTTGGCTTGTATACCCTTGAGTTTAGAAGACTGAGAGTGGATCTGATTGAGATGTATAAGATTATTAAAGGATTGGACACTCTGGAGGCAGGAAACATGGAGCCGTTTATCACTACTGTTTGTTTCCTGTCAGCCAACCAATTTTCAATCCAAGTCAGTACTTTGCCCCCAATACCATGCACCGTAATTTTGCTCACTAACCTCCTATGTGGGACTTTATCAAAGGCTTTCTGAAAGTCCAGGTACACTACATCCACTGGATCTCCCTTTTCCATCTTCAGAGTTACATCCTCAAAAAATCCCAGAAGATTAGTCAAGCATGATTTCCCCAGCAGTTTTCCCAACACTGAGGTCAGACTAACTGGTCTATAATTTCCTGCTTTCTCTCCCGCTCCTTTCTTAAAAAGTGGTACAACATTAGCCACCCTCTAATCCGCAGGAACTGATCCTGATGGGTGAGTCCCAAACCAGCGGACACAGCTTATAAATAAGGTGTAGGCCATTTAGGACAGAGATGAGGAGAAACTTCTTCACCTAGAGAGTGGTGGGTGTGTGGAATGCTCTGCCCCAGAAGGCAGTGGAGGCCCAGTCTCTGGATTCGTTTAAGAAAGAGTTGGATAGAGCTCTCAAGGATAGTGGAATCAAGGGTTATGGAGATAAGGCAGGAACAGGATAATGATTGAGGATGATCAGCCATGATCATAATGAATAGTTGTGCAGGCTCAAAGGGCAGAATGGCCTACTCCTGCACCTATTGTCTATTGTCCTGTCTCTCAGAATCATTTCCAATACTTTACCCATCACAGACATAAAACTGACAGGTCTGCAGTTTCTAAGATTATCCGTATTCCCTTTCTTGAACAAGGGAATAACACTTATTACCCTCCAAATATCTGGCACTACTCCAGTGGACAGTGATGATGCAAAGACCATCACCAAAGGTGCAGCAATCTCTTCTCTCGCTTCCTGTAGTAACCATGTATATAACCAATCTGGCCCAAGGGATTTTCAAAATTTTCAGCACATCCTTGCTAATATCAACCTGTTCAAGCATATCAGTCTGTTGCACACTGACCTTAGAACTGACAAGGTCCCTCTCAGTAGTGAAGCAAAGTATTCATCAAGGACCTCTCCTACCTCCTCTGACTCCAGGCGCAAGTTCCCTCTACGATCGCTGATCGGCCCTACACTCACACTGGCCATCATTTTGTTCCTCACATAAATGCAGAACGCCTTAGAGTTTTCCTTAACCCTACCTTCTCAAACTTTTTCGTGCCCCCTTCTAGTTCTCTTAAGTCCATTCTTCAGTTCCTTCCTGGTTACTTTGTTACCCTCTGGAGCCCTGTCTGAACCTTGCCTTCTGAGGACTGCAGATGCTGGAGATCAGCGTAGAGAGTGTGTTGCTGGAAAAGCATAGCAGGTCAGGCAGCATCAGAGGAGCAGGATAATCAACGTTTCGGGCATAAGGCCTCCATCAGGAATGAGGCTTGTGGGTCAGGGCTGAGAGATAAATTCACCTGAACTATCTTGGCAACCTTCTTCCCCTTCTTGGACCTTTCACCACAAACATATACCACAAGCCCATCGTTCCACAGCTGCCTAGAGTACATCTCGTCCCACTCTACCTCCTCTAAAAATCCCATCCTTTATTCCCAATTTGTCTGCCTCCGCTACATCGGAAAGTCCCAGATGGTCTCCTTCCACAATTGCAACTTCCCTTCCCTCGTGGTTAAGAATGCCCTCCAGCACATCTCCTCCACTTCATGCACCACAGCCCTTGAACCCCACCCTTCCCAATGCAACAAGGACAGAACCCCCCCCCCCCCCCGGGTCCTCACCTTCCACCCGACCAACCTCCACAAACAGCGCATCATCCTCTGACACTTCCGCCACCTCCAAACAGACCCCACCACCAGAGATATATTTCCCTCCCCACTCCTGTCAGCATTCTGGAAAAACCATTCCCTCCACAACTCCCTTGTCAGGTCCACATCCCCCACCAGCCCACACCCCACTCTTGGCACCTTTCCCGGTCACCGCAGCAAGTGCAAAACTTGTACCTACACCACTCCCC
Organism: Chiloscyllium punctatum; assembly: GCF_047496795.1. Classification (NCBI taxonomy): domain Eukaryota; kingdom Metazoa; phylum Chordata; class Chondrichthyes; order Orectolobiformes; family Hemiscylliidae; genus Chiloscyllium; species Chiloscyllium punctatum. The sequence continues at coordinate 27,045,307 of NC_092748.1, read as the reverse complement.
TCACTTCCATCCAAGGCTCCAAGGAATCCTTCCACCTCCCTCAGAAATTCATCTATACCTCTATCAATATCATCTACTGCATCCATTGCACCTGTTGCGGTGTCCTGTACATAGGGGAGACAGAACGTCTTCTTGCAGACCGTTTCAGAGAACATCTCTGGGACAACCACACCCATTAACACCACCGTCGCATGGCTGAACACTTAAACTCCAATTCAGCACCACCCTCCAGACCTTGTCCCTCACCTTCATCCACCTATCGCTTTCCCAGCTACCTTCCCCCCAACCCGATCTCCCTTTCATTTATCTGTCAGCCCCAATCCACAAACCTCATTCCTGATGAAGGACTTATGACCAAAACGTCGATTCTCCTGCTCCTCGGATGCTGTCTGACCTGCTGTGCTTTTCCATTCACCACACTCTCGACTCCTGAACTTTAAGTAAGCTTCCTTCTTCCTCCTGACTTAGATGTTCCACATTCCTTGTCACCCAAGATTCTTTCAACCTTCCATCCCTTCCTTATATCTGTGGGCAAACCTGTCCAGCGCTATCAGCAGGTGCTTCCTAAACAACCTCCACATGTCTGTTGTGCATTTCCCTGACAAAATCTGTTCCCAATTCAGGCACCCAGTTCATGCCTAACAGCATTGTAATCCTCCTCACCCAATTAAATACTTTCCAATACCATCTGTCTCATCCCTCCACATGAGTATAGTAAAGGGCAGGGAGTTGTGATCACAATCACTGAAATGCTGTCCCACCAAAAGATCTGGCACCTGGCATGGTTTGTTGCTGACCACCAAATCCAATATGGCCTCCCCTCTAGTCGGCCGATCTACATATTGAGTCAGAACCTCTTCCTGGACACACCTGACAAATACTGCTCCATCCAATTTATGTGAACTAAGGAGGTTCCAATCAATATGTTTTTTTAATTCAAAAATATACTTTATTCATAAAATATTTTGATGATCTGTATAATTGATGGTGCCATACATATGTATACATTCCATTTCTTTACATACAGAGATTGGAATTAATCATTCATATATTCAGGTCTGTACATTTACCATCCATAAATTTAGCTGAGGCGTCAGCGGAGCCCTCTTACTGCATGGGCACCCTGTTCTTCTTTGGCAGGCAGACGTTACATGGTGGACTTTCCCCACTGCGTCTTGGCGGCAGCTGCCCCAAGCTTCAGTGCATCCCTCAACATGTAGTCCTGGACCTTAGAATGTGCCAGTCCACAACACTCAGTCGGGGTCAGCTCCTTCAGCTGGAAGATCAACAGGTTTCGGACAGACCAAAGAGCGTCTTTAATTGAGTTGATTATCCTTCAGGCACAGTTGATGTTCATCTTGGTGTGCGTCCCAGGGAACAGACCGTAGAGCATGGAGTCCCGCGTCACGGAGCTGCTCGGGGCGAACCTCAACAAACACCACTGCATTCTTCACCAGACTCCGATTGCGTAGGCACATTCCTGAAGGAGGTGTGTAACAGTCTCATCCCCTCCACAGCTGCTTCGAAGACAGCGTGCAGTGCGGCAGAATCCGGGCGTGCATAAAGGATCTCACAGGCAGAGCCCTTCTCACCACTAGCCAAGCCATGTCTTGATGCTTGTTGGAAAGTTCTGGCGATGAGGCATTCTGCCAAATGACTTTGACAGTCTGCCCAGGGAACCGCTCGACAGGATCCACCCTCTCCTTTTCCTGAAGAGTGTCAAGGACACTACGTGCTGATCATTTCCTGATGGACTTGTGTTCAAAGGTGTTTTTCTTCATAATTTTCTCCACGAAGGACAGGTGATATGGAACAGTCCAACTTCTTGGAGCATTCCGTGGCAGCGAGGCCAGGCCCACCCTTCGCAACACTGGGGACAGGTAGAGCCTCAGAACCTCACACTTGATGTTTGCATACCAGGGATCCACGCACAGCTTGATTCAGCCACACACAAAGGTGGCCATCAAGGTGAGGGTGGCGTTTGGTGTGTTTTTTTCCCCCGTTGCCCAGGTCTTTATACATCGAGTCCCTTCAGACCTGGTCCATCTTTGATCTCCATATAAAATGGAAGATGGCCCAGGTGACTGCGACAGCACAGGTTCAGGGAATAGGCCAGACCTGTGCCACATATAACAACACTGACAGTGCGTCACACCTGATGACCAGGTTTTTACCTGCAATGGAGAGCTTCCAACTGCCCAAAATCTGCCTCACTGTGCTGATACGCTCGTCCCAAGACTTGGCACATGCCCCAGCCCCTCTCATCGAAATACCCAGCACCTTCAGGTGGTCAGTCCTGACGGTGAAGGGGATCGAGGATTGGTTGGCCCAGTTCCTGAAGAGCATGACCTCACTCTTGCTTCAATTTACCTTGGCCCCCGAGGCCCGGTCGACCTGGTCACATATGCACTTAAGTCCAAGCAGAAAATGGTGAGGTCATCCACGTACAGGGAGGCCTTAACTTGTCGGCCCCCTCTGCCAGGAATAGTCATCCCTCTCACGCTTGCATCCTTCCTGATGGACTCGGCAAATGGCTATGTGCAATACACAAACCAGGCAGGAGAGAGAGGGCAACCCTGCCTGACTCCAGCTCTGACTGGGAAGCTATCTGATTCCCACACATTGATTGAGATTGCACTGACATATTAATGTAGAGCAGTCTGATGCAATTGCAGATTTCCTCCCCAAAGCCAATTTTGAAGAGAACATCTCTTATATGCATATGTGAAATCCTGTCAAAGGCTTTCTCCTTGTCCAGGCTGATGAGGCAGGTGTCCAACCCCCATGTCCTGCACGTAGGTGATCATATCCCTGAAGAGTGCGAGCCTCTCAGCGATCTTCCTACCCAGTACAGCACAGGTTTGGTCAGGGTTGATCACCGATCCCAGAGCAGACCTGACCCAGTTGGCAATGACCTTTGACAAGATTTTGTAATCCACATTCAACAGTGAGATTGGTCTCCAATTTCAGATTTCGTCCTTCTCCCCCTTCCGCTTGTAAATGAGGGTGATGATGTCTTTCCTCATGGATTCACTCATGGTACCTGCCAGAAGCATACTGACATACGCTTGCAGCAGGTCCTGGCCAAACAAGTCCCACAGAGCAGAACAGAGCTTGACTGGTAAGCCATTGCTTCTGGGAGTTTTATTCTTTTCGAAGGACTCGAGGGCCTTGGCCAGCTTGACCAGAGATAGCGGCTGGTCTAGCCTCTCCCGTGTTCTGTTGTCTAAGACCCCCGTGATAGAGGACAGGAATGACTGGGAGGCTACGCTGTGGGTCGGCTTTGAGTCATATGGGCTGGTGCAGAAGGATTTGCTGATCCTCATGATGTCAGTCTTAGATGACGTTACCAAGCCATCTCTTCCTTCAGGCTGTTGAGCATGGAGCTGTCTTTGTGCACCTTCTGGAAGAAGAAACGTGAGCACGTCTCGTCCTGCTCCACAGAGCAAATCCTGGACCAGAAGATTATCTTGGAGGCCTCCGAGGCAAAGAGCGAGACTTGCTGGCCCTTCACCTCCTGGACATCCTCCCTCACATTGACCCCCATCATCTACAGCAGGAGCAGGTTCTGCATATTTTCCTGGAGTTGGGACAGTTTTCCCCACCATTCTCTCGCCTCCTGGACACTTTTGAGGATGAAGAACTTCTTGATGTTCCCTTTTACTGTTTCCCACCAGTCTGCTGGAGACTCAAAGAGGAGCTTCACGGTTCTCCAACCTGTGTAATCCCTCTTGAGCTCCTCAATGTTTCACGGGGTCACCGGCTTGGTGTTCAGCTTCCACGTTCCCTTACCAGCCCGCTGGTCATCCTGTAAATGACAGTCGGCCAGCAGGAGGCAGTGGTCAGAGAAGAACACCGGCTTGACGTTGGTGGATCTGACCAAGAATGGGACACAAACAGGTAATCTATCCTTGAGCGGATAGACCCGTCTGCCCGTGAACAGGTTCCGATCAATATTAGGGAAGTTAAAGTCATCCATGATAGCAACCCTGTTACTTCAGCACCTTTCCAAAATCTGCCTCCCAATATAGTTCTCCATCTTTTTAGTCATATTGTAAAATAGTTTGAGGCATATTTCCATCCTATATTCAAATGTACAATTCTTGTTCCTTGATATAACTACTCTTGCCTATTTATAATAGCAATGCAAAGATGAATGCATACAGTTGAACCATAAAGTGTAAAGAGAAAACAGAGAATGCTTGAAACTTGGAGGACGTCAATCAGCACCTGAAAGAGGATTCAGTCAATAGCTTTGTAACTCACTTTAAAATAGAGTCACGTCACATTTCAAAATCTCAAAGGTTATTTCCATTTTTTTTTAATTTTTGCTTCTAATTTCTGTGGCTTGGCTTACTCTTCCCCAAAATAAAACACAGTACCACAGGCACTGGAGAGCTGAAACAAAAACAATATGCTGGAGAAACTCAGCAGGTTTGGCAGTATCTTGGAGAGAGATTACGTTTTGAGTACAGTGACCTTTCAGAACTTTGTCAGTTCTTCCCTTGTCAGGTAAGATTGGCTCAGAGTGAATCAGCAGTATCATATCCCCTTTGCTTTCTCAATGTGGTCAGTGTAAAATGGTTTGATGATTGAGGACCCCAGTTCCACACACACAAGTGTTGTTGCCTTTGATTCAGTCAATGTGTGACTCCTTTTAAAAAAAAAAATTCAGTTGCGACCCACATGGCAAAAAGCAGCACTTCATAGCCATAGTTAATTACTCAGAAGAAGATGGTGGTAATTCACCTTCTTGAACTGCTGTAGTCCATGTTATGACAATATTCTGAAAATGCTCTTAACTAGGGAGTTCCAGGATTTGGATCTGCAATAATTAACTTTGCATCACATGATACTTAATCTAGCTCTATCCCTAATCTTTCTTTTCCCCTGGGAACACAGTCTTTTATAAAATGTTTTAGACTTCACAAATCTTTCCTAACGAAGATCTGACGTCTTCCCCTGGGAGAAATCATTCCTATAGATGGATTTCCTTATGTTTGCACAAACTGTTTTGTGTTTTCTCTCTCAGATTGCTCGAAGAGTAATGGAAAAGGTAAATTAATTGATAAGTTCCCTCCTTATCCAATGTGAGTAAAGTAAGTTTTTTTAAGTCAGCACACTATTCAATTGTCATGTACAAAAACTAAAGCCTGGATAGCAGCATTCAGGGTCAAATTGCAATAAATTGGAATTTGAGGGTCATTGTAATGATTGACAGGTTACTCAGCTAATTCGATGTGTGGTTGATTACAAGAAATCCTGTATCATTTCTAATTGTACATTGTAAAAGAAAGTTATGCAAAGATGCATAAAATATTCAAGGTGTAGATCTTTACCCTTCCATCTTCAGAATTCCTCATGCAACTGTTCATGTATTAAAGTGTTTAGTAATTGATGTCAGGTATAGACAGGAGAGATCCAGTGAATCCTTAGAATCTGAGTATAAAGGCAGTAGCAGTATAATGAAGAGGGAAATCAGGAGTGCAAAAAGGAGACATGAGATAGCTTTGGCAAATAGGATTAAGGAGAATCCAAAGGGTTTTTATAAATACATTAAAGACAAAGGAGTAACTAGGGAGAGAATAGAGGCCCTCAAAGATCAGCAAGGCAGCTTATGTGTGGAGCCGCAGGAGATGGGGGAGATATTACATGAGTATATTGCATCAGTGTTTACTGTGGAGAAAAACATGGAATATATAGAATGTGGAGAAATAGTTGATGACATCTTGAAAAATGTCCATATTACAGAGGAGGATGTGCTGGATGTCCTGAAACACAAAAATGGATAAATTCCTTAGGACCTGATCAGGTGTAACCTAGAACTCTGTGGGAAGCTAGAGAAGTGATTGCTGAGCCCCTTGCTGTGATATTTGTGTCATCAATAGTCACAGGTGAGGTGCTGGAAGACTGGAGGTTGGATAACGGTAAGAAAGGTGGTAAGGAAAAGCTGGCAACAATAGACCGGTGAGCCTGACAATGGTGGTGAGCAAGCTGTTGGAGGGAATCCTGAGGGACAGGACTTACATGTATTTGGAAAGGCAAGGATTGATTAGGGATAGTCAGCATGGCTTTGTGCATGGGATATCATGTTTAACAAACTTGAGTTTGTTGAAGAAGTAACAGAATTGATAAGTGGCTGTGATCTATATGGACTTCAGTAGGTTTTCAACAAGGTTCCCCATGGGAGACTGATTAGCAAGGTTAGATCTCATGGAATACAGAGAGAACTAGTTATTTGGATACAGAACTGGCTCAAATGTAGAAGACAGAGGGTGGTGTTGGAGGATTGCTTTTCACACTGGAGGCCTGTGACAAGTGGTGTGCCACAAGATTGGTGCATTCATATAAATGATTTGGATGTGAACATAGGGCTGTTCATATGGTTAGTACGTTTGCAGATCAACCTTTTGCAGATGACACCAAAATTAGAGGGGTAGTGGACAGTGAAGAAGGTTACCTCAGATTACAATGGGCTCTTGATCAGATGGGCCAGTAGGCTGAGGAGTGCCAGATGGAGCTTAATTTCAACAAATGTGAGGTGCTGTATTTTGGAAAAGCAAATCTTGGCAAGACTTATACACTTAATGGTAAGGTCCTCGGGAATTTTGCTGAACAAATTTTTCTTGGAGTGCAGGTTCATAGTTCCTTGAAACTAGAGTCGCAGGTAGGCAGGATAGTGAAGAAGATGTTTGGTATGCTTTCCTTTATGGGTGAGAGCTTGAGTACAGGAGTTGGGAGGTCATATTGCGGCTGTGTGGGGTGTTGATTAGGTCACATTTTGAATATTGCATGCAATTCTGGTCTCCTTTCTATTGGAAGGATGTTGTGAAACTTGGAAGGGTTCAGAAAAGATTCACAAGGATGTTGTCACAGTTGGAGGCTTTCAGATATAGGGAGAAGCTAAATAGCATGGGGCTGTTTTCCCTGAGGTATCGGAGGCTAAGAGGTGACCTTATAGAGGCTTATAAAATCATGAGTGGCATGGCTACGATGAATAGAGAAAATCATTTCATCATTGTCAATAGTGCCAGAAGACCGGAGGATAGCAAATGTACCCTTGTTCAAGAAGGGGAGTAGAGACAACCCGGGTAATTATAGACCGGTAAGCCTTACTTTGCTTGTGGGTAAAGCGTTGGAAAAGTTTTAAGAGATAGGACTTATAATCATCTTGAGAGGACTAAGTTGATGAGGGATAGCCAACACCGTTTTGTGAAATGTAGGTTGTGCCTCACAAACCTTATTGAGTTCTTTGAGATGGTGACCAAACAGGTGGATGAGGGTAAAGTAGTTGATCTGGTGTATATGGATTTCAGTAAGGCATTTGATAAGGTTCCCCATGGTAGGCTATTGCAGAAAATACAGAAGCATGGGATTGAGAGTGATTTAGCGGTTTGGATCAGAAATTGGCTAGCTGAAAGAAGACAGAGGATGGTGGTTGATGGGCAGTGTTCATCCTGAAGTTTAGTTACAAGTGGTGTTCTCTTTTGGGGCCACTGCTCGTTGCCATTTTTATAAACAACCTAGATGAGGGTGTAGAAGGATTGGTTAGTAAATTTGTGGATGACACTAAGGTCAGTAGAGTTGTGGATAGTGCTGAAGGATGTTGCAGGTTACAGAGGGAAATAGATAAGCTGCAGAGATGGGCTGAGAGGTGGCAAAAGGCGTTTAATGTGGAAAAGTATGAGGTGATTCACTTTGGAAGAAGCAACAGGAAGAAAGAGTACTGGGCGAATGATAAGATTCTTGGTAGTGTACATGAGCAGAGAGATTAAAAATGTGTTGCTGGAAAAGCGCAGCAGGTCAGGCAGCATTTTTCAGCTCTGATCTCCAGCATTTGCAGTCTTCACTTTCTCCATGAGCAGAGAGATCTCAGTATTCATGTACATAGACTACTGAAGGTTGCCACCCAGGGTGATGGGGCTGTTAAGAAGGCATACAGTGTGTTAGCTTTTATTGGTAGAAGGATTGAGTTTCGTATCCACAAAGTCATGTTGCAGCTGTACAAAGCTGTACAAGTTCTGGTCACCGCATTACAGGAAGGATATGGAAATTTTGGGAAATAATGCAGCGGAGATTTACCAGGAAGTCGCCTGGTATGGAGGGAAGGTCCTATGAGGAAAGGCTGATGGAGAAGACTGTTTTCGTTCGAGGGAAGAAGGTTGAGAAGTGATTTAAATGCTGTTCCTTAAACCAGCTCCACATTTCAATTGTCCTCATCCCCAGCATTTTGTTACCATATTCTATGCATCCTAAGTATTGCCTAATCGCATTATAATTGCCCTTCCAACATCTCTAACTCTTGCCCTGTGGCATGTACCTATCCCTTTCTATCACTAAACTAAATGTAACAGACTATGGTCACTCTCTCCAAAGTGTTCACTTACCACTAATTCAAATACCTGGGCTGATTCATTACCAAGTACCAGATTCAGTGTGGCCTCCACATCTTGTCGGCCCTTCGATTACTGTATCAGGAAACCCTCCTGCGCATGTTGGACAAAAACTGATCCATCTGATATATTAGAGTTATATATATTTCCGGTCAATCTTGGGAAGTTATAGTTCACCATAGTGACCACTCTGTTCCTTTCACTCCTACCCAGAACCGCTTTGCCAATCCACTCCTTCACACACCTGGCACTTTGTGGAGGTCTACAAAAAAATCTCCTAGCAGTGTGAGCTCTCCTCTCGTCTTTCTAGCCACAGCCCATATCACCTCAGTAGATGAGTCCTTGTCAAGAATTGTTTTACCCATCCTTATACTGTTCTTGACTAACAAAGCTACACCTCCCCCTGTTTTACCACCTTCCCTGATCTTAATGAAAGATCTAAACCCTGGAACCTGCAACGTCCATTCCTGACCCTGCACTATCCATGTCTTCGAAATGGCCACAATATCTGCCTTTCATTTCAGGCCCCTTGCATTGAAATTAGTGCACTTCATTTCACCAGATTTTCCTCTTTGCTTGCTTTTTTCTTGCCTGCCTAGTCTACTGACATTGCTCTATTTAACTTGTGTACCAGCCTCAACCTTCTTTCTGGCCTTAGGACTGTTCAGTATCCCACATCCCCGCCAGACTAGTTTGAATCCTCTCAAGCAGGTCTACCAATTCTCCCCACCAGGATATGGGACCCCTTCCGGCATCCAGTTCAAACGTCTTGCATACCCTGTCTATCTGTACTGAAATCTTCAAGGATCTATGAACTTGTCCACCAAAGACCCTGTGTTCCTCAGTACACATCAATTGTGTACGCCAATTGTGTATTAGACTTCCCAAAGTGAATTATCTGCCATTATTCTGCTCAGTTTATCATCTGATCGATATCAGATTGAAGCCTGAGACCATGGACAACACCCTCTCCTTTCAAGCCTATGAATGATACCTTCTGCTTTCATATCTAAGTTATTAATGTACATAATAAACAGCAATGGTCCCCACTGACGAAAGGCTTTCAATCACAAAAGCAACCCATCCACCAATCTTCTAACTTGCCTTGGATCGCATGGGCTCTTCCTGCCTTCCATGCGGGGCTTGTCAAAGGCCTTAATGAAGTCCATGTAACTATTATCATCTGCACTGCCCTCATCAATACTTTATGAGACCGTTTCAAAAAACGCAACTGAAATCATCAGACAGGGTTTTCTTCTACCAAATCCATGCTGACTATCCCTAACTGGTTCTTGCCTTTCCAAATGTTGATTCATCCTGTCCCTCAGAATTATTTCCAATAATCTCCCTCCCCCTGCTGTCAGACTATCTGCTCTGTAATTACCTGGCCGATCCCTGCTGCCTTTCTTGAGCAAAGGAACCAAATTGGCTATCCTCCAGTCATTCAGCACTTCAACTGTGGCCAGCCAAGTTCTAAGTGTAGCAGTATCTATGGAAAGAGAAATAAAGTTAATGTTTCAGGTCATTGAACTTTCAGCAAAACCCAACTGTTTAAGGCCATCAGCCTGAAATATTCACGTATTTCTCTGCACAAATTCTGCAAGACCTGTTGAAGATTTCAGGCATTTTCTGTCCTCACTTCAGTTATGACTGGGGGTGGACATTGAAATATGAACAGGAGGTAAAAGGACTCCATGAATTGACTCATCTTTGATGATGGAAGAGCTCAGAACACCAATATAAAAGACAAGCCTGATACATTTGTGACCATCAAACTCCAGTTAGAAGTCCTGTCGAAAATCTATCCTCAGATGTCAGTATTCAGCCATTAGATTCACCAATGATTCCAAGAAACTGGCAAGCAAAGGCCATACCCCAGCAAAATTTCAGCTGCAGTACTGAAAACCTGTGCTCTATAATTAGCTGTATCTCCAATCCGTATATTCAAAGCACTGACATATCCAAAGTGAAATGTATATCCTGTCCACAAAGTGGAAGACAAATTTAATCTAACCAAACACTGACTCATCTTTCAACTCCCAATCATCACCAAAGTAATGAAAGATAGTGCTGACAATGTTCCAAAGATGTGCAGGTCAGGTGAATTGGCCATGCTAAATTGCCCGTAGTGTTAGGTAAGGGGTAGATATAGATGTAGTGGTATGGGTGGGTTACGCTTCGGCGGGGCGGTGTGGACTTGTTGGGCCGAAGGGCCTGTTTCCACACTGTAAGTAATCTAATCTAATCTAATCTAAATATATCCACCAGGGCTGCAGTAATCTCCTCCCTTACCTTTTATAGCAGCCTGGGATACATTTCATTGGGCACTGGGGATTTCTCCACCTTTATGCGTGTGAAAACATTGATCTTGCCATGTTATGAAACCTCATCATCCCATTTGAAATCCTTGGCTACCATGCCTTTCACCTGTGTGAATACAGATGAGAACTATTCATTTCAGGCCTCACCTACGTCCTCTGGCTCCATGCACAGTTTGTCCTTTTGGTTTCTAACAGGCCCCAATATTTAGCTGGGAATCCTCTTATAATAAGTATACCTGATGGCTTTTCCTTTATAGTATTTGACAAGGGTGTTTCATGACCATTGTTTGCGCCTCATTTTTAAGGATGCCCTTTATGTTTTTGAAGGACTTTGCCTGTTTTTATTGCATTATATTTTTTTCATCAAACTCACAATATCGCTTGATCAGCATTCACTGGAGTTACTGCCTTTTCCATTCCCTCTTTGTAGTACGCGCTTGCCCTGAATTCTCACTGTATCACTTTGAAATACTGATGAGAGGGAAGGTGGTGATCAAGGAAGCAGTAGGAGGTGGCTGCAAGTTGACAACTGGCTGCAGCAGTGTAGAGGTCAATGCGCCACACTATTACTACACCTCCATGTCTGCGGGTTTCATGGCAAGTTTGGGGTTGGAGCGGAGGGAGTGGACGTCTGCTTGTTGTGAGGGTGAGAGGTTGGAGTGGGAGAAGCAATTGGACAGGTTGAGGTAGTTGATGTCATGGCAGCAATTTGAAATGAAGAGGTCAAGGGCAGGTAACAGGCCAGCACATGGTGTCCAGGTGGATGGGGTATGTTGGAAGCAGGAGAAGTGGTCCTTGGTGGATGGGTGGGTGTCTTGCTTAAAAAGGTAGGCACGGAGGTGGAGGCGGTGGAAGAAACATTCAAGGTTGCACCATGTGTCAACCCTTTAATCTGGAACCATAGAGGGATAAAGGTGAGGCCATTACTGAGGACTAAACGTTCACCCTTAGTGAAGGAGAGTTATGGGGGAATGGTGAAGACAACTGCAGGGATGGGAGCACAGCCTGATGGTGTCTTTGGGATGGTGTCTGAGATTATGTAACGAGCAAGAGCTCTAGGAGTTGATGCAGTTTATGCAGTGTCAAGCATTTAGAACAGTTTACAGAGGGAGGTAGGTTTCTCAGGCAGGAACATCTTACAGACGAGAATGGTGTGGCCTCAGAAAGTTAAAGATAGGGAGTGTTTTCAGGTCTGGAAGAGGTTACACTGATCAGGATGGTTGAAGTGACTGAAACAGTTATCATGGAGAAGGTTACAAAGATAGGAAGGATGTAGGGACTGAAGGTGAATTCACCCGCAGGAATGGTTGCATTAGTAGAATGATGTTCAGGAATTGCAATTGCAGTAGGGTTTACATAGATAGGAAAGGCTGTGTTTACTGCAGAAGGTGACACTGATACAAACAGTATTATGGAGTGTTTAGTGGGCTATCATAGCTCGTAGAAAATGTTTTATAGGGAGTAGAGTAGATTACAGACATGGGGAGGCCTGTCAGATTAAAAATAGCTGATGCAGATAGTCAGTGCTGTAAGGCTGGAGGAGGTTATAATAATGAGTTGCCAAGACTTAATTACTTTATTGATATCAAGGATGTCTCAGCACGTAACTGATAAAAGGGAAGTTTAGTCAATCCAGATGAGTTCACAAAGATATAAATGTTTCTAGGAGTTGCAGAACGTAACAATGATGAGGAGTGTTGTAACAAATGGCAATAGTTATAGGGAGGATTCTCAGACCAGTAAAATATGACAGTTATGGAGTCATAGTCATAGAAATGTACAGCATGCAAACAGACCCTTCAGTCCAACCCGTCCATGCCTAACAGATATCCCAACCCAATCTAGTCCCACCTGTCAACACCCAATCCATATCTCTCCAAACCCTTCCTATTCATATACCCATCCAAATGCCTTTTAACTGTTGCAATTGTAGTGGCATCCACCACTTCCTCTGATACCTCATTCCATACACGTACCACCCTCTGCATGAAAATGTTGCCCCTTAGGTCTCTTTTATATCTTTCCCCTCTCACTCTAAACCAGTGCCCTCCAGTTCTGCATTTCCCAACCCCAAGTAAAAGACCTTGTCTGATTATCCTATCCATGCCCCTCATAATTTTGTAAACCTCTATAATATCACCCCTCAACCTCTGACACTCCAGGAAAAACAACCCCAACCTGTTCAGCCTCTCCCTGTAGCTCAAATCCTCCAACCCTGGAAACATCCTTGTAAATCTTTTCTGAACCCTTTCAAGTTTCACAACATCCTTCTGATAGGAAGGAAACCAGAACTACACGCAATATGCTAACAGTGGCCGAACCAATATCCTATAGAGCTACAACATGACCTCCCAACTCCTGTACTCAGTATTCTGACCAATAAAAGAAAGCATACCAAACGCCTTCTTCACTATCCTATCTACCTGCAACTGCACTTTCAAGGAGCTATGAACTTGCACTTCAAGGTCTCTTAGTTCAGCAACACTCCCTAGGACCTTATCATTAAGTGTTTAAGTCCTGCCAAGATTTGCTTTCCCAAAATGTAGCACCTCACATTTATCTGAATTAAACTCCATCTGCCACCTTTCAGTCCACTGGCCCATTTGATCAAGATACCAAGATATTTTCAGTACAGGATAAGTGGAGATTCAAAGATTTTATACTCTAGAATCAGTAAAATAAAATTACAGTAAAAATTATAAGTGGCATTATTTCTGAAGCATCGTCTCATGTGCTTTTTTCACTGGAAAAAAAAATTGGGGACATTTAAGAGACTACTGGACATGCATATGGTCACAGAAATTTGAGGGTGCATACATGAGGATCAATGGTCAGCACAACATCGTGGGCTGAAGGGCCTGTTCTGTGCTGTACTGTTCTATGTTCTATGTTCTATACCATTGTTATCTGAGGTAACCTCCTTCGCTGTCCACTACACCTCCAATTTTGGTGTCATCAGCAAACTTACTATACCTCTTACGCTCTAATCCAAATTATGTATATAAATGATGAAAAGTCATATCGATCTTTCTAAAGACTCAGAATAGAATCCCTAGTGTGGATTGAGGCCCTTTGGCCGAACAAGCTCACACTGACCATCCAAAGAGTAACCCAACCAGACCCACTCCCCTTCACTATTATCCTATATTTACCCTTGACTAATGCATCTAACAAACACATCCCTGAACACTATGGGCAATTCTGTTTGGCCATTTCACCTAACCTGCATATCTTTGGATTGTGGGAGGAAACCGGAGCACCCGGAGGAAACCCAGGCAGACACAGGGAGAATGTGCAAACTTCACATAGATAGTCGCCAGAGACTGGAATTGATCCCAGGTGTTTGGAGTTGTGAGGCAGCCGTGCTAAACACTGAGCCACCGTCCACCTGGAGAAGCTTATATAGGCAAGGAGTGTTTTGGAGGCTGTGCAGATTACAGAGATAAGGAGAGAATTGGGGATGAGCCAAGGTTAAAGAGACAGGGATGGTTGACAGGACTGAGTGAAGATCTGAATAGAATCTCCACAATGTGGAAATAGGAAATTCGGCCCACCACAAAATCACTTTGAAGAGAATTCCACCCCGTTCTATTCCCATACCTATCCATTTAACCCTGCATTTCTCTGTTTAACCCATCTACACATTCCTGAAATCTATGGTCAATTCATGATGGCCAATGTACCAAACATGCACATTTATGGATTGTGGGAAGGAAACAGAGCAGTGACTGAAAGCAGTGGTGGTCAGAGGTAAGAAACCTTGTCATAACCGAAGGAAATCACAGAGATGGTGAAGACTGTTGAGAGTAGGCGAGTTTACAGGTCTAGCAAGGGACTGCAGAATGTTACACAAAGGGTGGGTTGGAAGGAAAGGCTGTAGGAACTGGAAGCATTTGTACAGATAGAGAGGGGGGTATGGATGGGAGAAGGTTTGAGGGAGTGAGGTGGAGCGCTGTCAGGACTGGGAGTAGATTACAGTAATACTATGTGCTGGAGAGACTGGAGGAACATATACGGATGGGAAGGTTGGTAAGGGTTGGATGTTATAGACAGAGTGGGCTGTAGGTACTGGACAGGATGACGGACATAAGTATGTTTATAGATTTTTGGGGATAGTAGCCATAACTCCAAGTTTCAATGTCATTATGGATAAGAATAGTGCAGAAATGAATGTCCAAATTTAGGGAACCCCCATATTATTAGATGATCATCATCATTACACATTATCACTATCATGAGACAGGATCTGACAAACAGACAATGGGAGTAACTACTTGCATTTGGTCCACAGGCTCCAACCTCATTGTCTGTGAACCCCGCACTGTCCAATTCTACCTACTTCTTAAGATTCACAAACCTGCCTGCCCCGGCTGACCCATTGTCTCAGCCTGCGCCTGTCCCACTAAACTCATCTCTTCCTACTTCGACACTGTCGTGTCCCCCTTAGTACAGGAACTCCCCACCTACGTTCATCACCTCCTCCAAGATTTTCATTTCCCTGGCCCCCAACGTCTCATCTTCACCTTGGACATCCAGTCCCTTTACATGTCAATCTGCCACGACCAAGGTCTCCAAGGTCTCTGTTTCATCCTGTCACGCCATCCCATCCATTACCCTTCAACTGGCACCCTTATCCGCCTGGCTGACCTGATCTTCACCCTCAAAAAGAGTCTTCACCCTCCAGTCCTCCCACTTCCTCCACACAAAACCATGGGCACCTGCATGGGGACCCAGCTATGCCTGCCTGTCAGATATGTGGAACAGTCCATCTTCCGCAGTTACACCAGCACCACCCCCCCCCCCCACTCCACCTGTTCCTCCACTACATCCGTGATTGTATCGGCGCCACCTCATACTCACATGAGGAGTTTGAGCAGTTCATCAACTTTACCAACACCATTCACCGTGACTTCAAATTCATCTGGACCATCTCGGAAACCTCCCTCCCCTTTCTGGACCTCTCCATCACTGTCTCTGGCGACCGACTAACCACAGACATATATTTCAAGCCTGCTTCTGGATTAGTGGTGCTGGAAGAGCGCAGCAGTTCAGGCAGCATCCAAGGAGCAGCAAAATCGACATTTCAGGCAAAAGCCCTTCATCCTTTATTAGCACCACTAATCCAGAATCTGGTTTCCAGCATCTGCAGTCATTGTTTTTACCTCATATATTACAAGCCCACCAACTCCCACAGCTACCCAGACTACACCTACTCCCACCCTACCTCTTTTAAAAACACCATCCCTTATTCCTAGATCCTCCACCTCCACCACATCTATTCACAGGATGACCAATTCCACCTCAGAAAGTCCCAGATGACCTCCTTCTTCCATGATCACAACTTCCTTCCCAGGTGATTGATGCCCTCCAGTGCATCTCCTCCACTTCACTGAACCCCATCCCTCCCAATGCAACAAGGACAGAATCCCCCCCCCCCCCCCCCCAGTTCCTTCCACCCCACCAATCTCCACAACAATGTATCATCCTCCACCACTTCCACCACCTCCAAACAGACTCCACCACCAGAGATATATTCCCCTCCCCGACCCTATCAGCATTCTGAAAAACCATTCCCTCTGTGACTCCTTTGTCAGATCTACAACCCCGACTAGCTCACACCCCAGTCCTGGCACCGTTCACTGCCACGGCAGGAAATGCAAAACCTGCGCCCATACCACTCCCTTCACCTCCATCCAATGCCCCAAGGGATCCTTTGTCATCCCTCAGAAATTCACCTGTACCTCTACCAGCATTATCTACTACATCCGTTGCACCCGGTGTGGTCTCCTCTATATCGGGGAGACAGGATACCTTCGTGCGGATCGTTTCTGAGAACATGTTTCTGAGAACATCGTTTCTGAGACACCCACACCTACTATACCCACCACCAATGGCTGAATACTTCAACTTCAACTCCCTCTCCGTCAAGGACATGCAGGTCCTGGGCCTCCTCCACTGCCAAACTATTACCACCCGACGCCTGGAGGAGGAAGGCCTCATATTCCTACAACCACACAATAGAAATGTAGATTTCAACAGCTTCCTCACTTCCCCTCCCCCACATTATCCCAGTCCCAAGCCTCCAATTCGGCACTGCCCTCCGGACCCTTCCATCACTGCCCTCTCTGACATATCACCTTCTCCCTCACCTTCATTCAACTATCTCTTTCCCAGCTACCTCCCCCCCTCCCTTTTATCTCTCAGCACCGACCCACAAGCCTCATTCCTGATGAAGGCCTCATGCCCAAAACATCAATTTTCCTGCTACTTGAATGCTGCCTGACCTGCTGTGCTTTTCCAGAACCACACTCTCGAGTCTGTACAGACCCTACAGTCCTTCCTATTTGTGTTATCCTCTGATGATCCTGCAACATTCCCAATCTGTAGAACCCAATCCAATGCCTGTGACGCTGCTGATCCAGTTCCTACAAGACTCACGATCTTTGTAACATCCTCCCTTCGCTATCACCCACCCTGTCAGTGTAAGTTCCTCCAGTCTCTCCATCCATCTATTCATTTCCATCACCTCCACCCCGATCTGTGTAAACATGACCGTCCCTACTGCAGAAATTTCCTCCAGTTTGTGCAATGCTCCCTTATCTGTGACTGTATCTCCGATGAAATTTGCTGTCTCTGTCTCCGGAACAATCTGTCAGATTCCACATCCTCCACATAAGACCATAAGACATAGGAGTGGAAGTAAGGCCATTCGGCCCATCGAGTCCACTCCTCCATTCAATCATGGCTGATGCGCATTTCAGCTCCACTTGCCAGCGTTCTCCCCGTAGCCCTTAATTCCTCTAGACAACAAGAACCTATCAATCTCGGCCTTGAAGACATTTAGCGTCCCGGCTTCCACTGCACTCCGTGGCAATGAATTCCACAGGCCCACCACTCTCTGGCTGAAGAAATGTCTCCGCATTTCCGTTCTGAAATGACCCCCTCTAATTCTAAGGCTGTGTCCACGGGTCCTAGTCTCCTCGCCTAACAGAAACAATTTTCTAGCATCCACCTTTTCAAAGCCATGTATTATTTTGTACGTCTCTATTAGATCGCCCCTTAATCTTCTAAACTCCAACGAATACAATCCCAGTATCCTCAGCTGTTCCTCATATGCTAGACCTGTCATTCCAGGGATCATCCGTGTGAATCTCCGCTGGACACGTTCCAGTGCCAGTATGTCCTTCCTGAGGTGTGGGGACCAAAACTGGACACAGTACTCCAAATGGGGCCTAACCAGAGCTTTATAAAGTCTTAGTAGTACATCTCTGCTTTTATATTCCAACCCTCTTGAGATAAGAGACAACATTGCATTCGCTTTCTTAATCACACACTCAACCTGCATGTTTACCTTTAGAGAATCCTCGACTAGCACTCCCAGATCCCTTTGTGCTTTGGCTTTATTAAGTTTCTCACCATTTAGAAAGTAGTCCATTCCTATATTCTTTTTGCCAAAGTGCAAGACCTCGCACTTGCTCACGTTAAATTCCATCAGCCATTTCCTGGACCACTCTCCCAACCTGTCTAGATCCTTCTGTAGCCTCCCCACTTCCTCAGTACTACCTGCCTGTCTATCTAACTTTGTATCATCGGCAAACTTCGCTAGAATGCCCCCGGTTCCCTCATCCAAATCATTAATATATAATGCGAACAGCTGTGGCCCCAGCACCGAACCCTGCGGGACACCGCTCGTCACCGGCTGCCATTCTGAAAAAGAACCTTTTATCCCAACTCTCTGCCTTCTGTTAGATAGCCAATCCTCAATCCATCCCAGCAGCTCACCTCGAACACCATGGGCCCTCACCTTGCTCAGCAGTCTCCCGTGTGGCACCTTATCAAAGGCCTTTTGAAAGTCCAGATAGACCACATCCACTGGGTTCCCCTGGTCTAACCTACTTGTTACCTCTTCAAAAAATTCCAACAGGTTTGTCAGGCATGACCTCCCTTTACTAAATCCATGTTGACTTGTTCTAATCAGACTCTGCTCTTCCAAGAATTTAGAAACCTCATCCTTAATGATGGATTCTAGAATTTTACCAACAACCGAGGTTAAGCTGATTGGCCTATAATTTTCCATCTTTTGCCTTGATCCTTTCTTGAACAAGGGGGTTACTACAGCCATCTTCCAATCATCCGGGACCTTTCCTGACTCCAGTGACTCTTGAAAGATCTCAACCAATGCCTCTGCTATTTCCTCAGCCACCTCTCTCAGAACTCTAGGGTGTATCCCATCGGGGCCAGGAGATTTATCAATTTTAAGACTTTTTAACTTTTCTAGCACTATCTCTTTCGTAATGGCAACCATACTCAACTCAGCCCCGTGACACCCTTTAATTTTTGGGATATTACTCATGTCTTCCACTGTGAAAACTGACGCAAAGTACTTGTTAAGTTCTCCTGCTATTTCCTTATCTCCCATCACTAGGCTCCCTGCATCAGTTTGAAGTGGCCCAATGTCTACTTTTGCCTGTCGTTTGTTTCTTATGTACTGAAAGAAACTTTTACTATTATTTCTAATATTACTGGCTAGCCTACCTTCATATTTGATCCTCTCATTTCTTATTACACTCTTTGTTATCTTCTGTTTGCTTTTGTATCCTTCCCAATCTTCTGATTTCCCACTGTTCTTAGCCACTTTATAGGATCTCTCTTTTTCTTTAATACATTTCCTGACTTCCTTTGTCAGCCAAGGTTGTCTAATCCCTCCCCGGTTAATCTTTCTTTTCTTGGGAATGAACCTCTGTACAGTGTCCTCAATTATACCTACAAACTCCTGCCATTTTTGCTCGAGTGTCTTCCCGGTTAGCCTCTGCTTCCAGTCTATTTTAGTCAGTTCCTCTCTCATGCCCTCATAATTACCTTTATTCAACTGTAATACCATTACATCAGATTTTGTCTTCTCCCTTTCAAACTCCAGACTGAACTCTACCATATTATGGTCGCTACTTCCTAAGGGTTCCCTTACTTTAAGATCTTTTATAGAGTCTGGTTCATTGCAAAGCACTAGGTCCAGAATAGCCTGCTCTCTTGTGGGCTCCATGACAAGCTGTTCCAAAAAGCCATCCTGTAAACATTCCATGAATTCCCTTTCTTTAGATCCACTAGCAACATTATTTACCCAGTCCACCTGCATATTGAAGTCACCCATGATCAATGTAACCTTGCCTTTCTGACATGCCTTCTCTATTTCCCGGTACATGTTGCGTCCCTGGTCCTGACCACTGTTAGGAGGTCTGTACACAACTCCAATTATGGTTTTTTTGCCTTTGTGGTTCCTCAATTCCACCCACACAGACTCCACATCATCCGACGCTATGTCATTCAATACCATAGATTTAATTTTGTTCTTAACTAACAAGGCAACCCCACCCCCTCTGCCCACCTCTCTGTCTTTTCGATAAGTTGAAAAACCATGGAGGTTTAACTGCCAGTCCTGACCCCCCTGTAACCAAGTCTCTGTGATGCCTACTACATCATAATCATTCACTATTATCTGTGCCATTAATTCATCGGCTTTGTTATGAATGCTACGAGCATTCAGGTAAAGTGCCTTAATGCTAACTTCCTTATTAGAGATGTTGTAAGTCATATGTCCTAAGTTATCCTTGCTTTTTTCTGCATTCTCAGTCTGCCTCAATTTTAAATCCGCCTGGAAACATGCTATCCTGCTGCTTATTTACCTCCATACTCCCTGTCGCTTTCACATCTAAATAACCCCCAGAACATTAGCCTTCCTATGTCTCTAAAAGTCTTCAGTCACAACTACCCTCCATATGTCTTCCAATCTATGCAACCATCTTAATGTCTGTAATCTGCTCAGTTCTCTAAAACGCTGCCTGTCTGTGGAAACTGGCCCTATTCAACAAACATCCTTAACCTTGTAAACTGCTCCGTCCTCCCAACCTTTCCATGTCCATGAACTCCTGTAGGCCCTACAGCTGTCCACCACCTCTGTAACCTCCTGTGGCTGTGTGGTCCTTCCTTCCCGTGAAACCACCTCCAGTACCCACAACCCTCACAGACTAGATTGTCTGCTCCAGATCAGACCATTTCCTTCTCCATAACTTCCTCCATTCCCAACAACTCTTCCCATTTGTGTAACCTTGTTCATACCCCATACTCTGCAGCTTTCTGAATCTTCTTCCTGCTATTGCAACACTTCCATGTTTATATAAAATGCTCCAGCGCTAAAACTTTCCACAACTCTGTGACATTCTCCAGTCCCTGCAACACTGCCAAACTGTCAACCTTCACATGTCCCTACAATCCTGTCTCTCTTGCAACCTCCTTCATCACCATGAACCCTCACAATTACTGAAGCCTCCTTTTACCACTGAAACCCTCCTAATGTCTGCAAAACCTTCCACTCCTCAACCCTCCAAATCTCTGTAATCTCTTCCACCATCCTCCAGTGTTCTTCTGGGGAACGTTGCAGAGGAAGGAAGAGTTGTAAGAGTCATGTTACGGAGGTAGGAGGAGCTGCAGAACCTTGAGGATGGTACAAACATAGGAAGAGACTTGGATCCTGCAGGAGGTAGAGATAGCGGGACTCATAGAACCTGTAGGATGGGACCGAGAATGGATTATTAATCCTGAAGGATGTTACAATTCGAATCACAGATTTTTCTGACCAGACCATGGGTTTCCACAGCAAAATAGTTTGTAGATGTAAATGCACAAATCTGAGATTTACTGAGCTGATCCAACAGCTCCTTAACTCTGTAACATCCTCCAATCCCGAACACCTCCCTATCTCTGTCACCTCAACTCTACGAAGGTTGTTGAGGAAGGTTTGTCTACTGAGTCCGTATGGGTGGAAGTTAGGAACAGCAAGGGAACACCACCGCACTGGGGGTTTTCTACAAACCACCTAATAGCAGTAGAGAGATTGAAGAAGTCATAGGCGGGCAGAGTCTGAAAAATGCAGATATAGCAGGGTTGTTGTTATGGGTGATTTCAACTTTCCCAATATCGACTGGAACCTCCTAAATGCAGATGGTTTCGATGGAGTCATTTTTGTCAGGTGTGTTCAGGAGGGTTTCCTTACTCAGTATGTGGACGGACCGACGAGGGGAGAGGCCATTTTAGATCTGGTGCTTGGCAATGAGCCAGGACAGGTGTCAGATCTCACAGTGGGAGAACACTTTGGTGACATGCCTCACATTTACCATCGCCTTGCAGAGGGAAAGGAGCAGTTACCAAGGGAAGATATTTAATTGGGGAAAAGGAAATTATGATGCTATCAGACTGGAGTTGGGAAGTACAGACTGGGAGCAATTATTCCACAGAAAGGGCGCAGCAGACATGTGGAGACTATTTAAGTAGCAGTTGTTGCAAGTGTGTACGAATTTGTTCCTCTGAGACGGGTAAGATTAAGGAATCTTGGATGACGAGAACAGAGGAGCGTGTCTTCAAAAGGAAGAAGGCAGCTTACGAAAGATGGAGGAAGCAAGAATCTAGCACAGCTTTAAAGGAATTACAGGCTTGTTAGAAAGGAGCTCAGAAATAGACTGAGGAGAGCCAGGAGGAAGCACAAAAAAGGCTTGGAGAACCCAAAGGCATTTAACTCATATGCGAGTAATAAGGGAATGAATAAGGGAATAAGGGAATAATAAGGTAGGGCTGATCAGGGATAGCGGAGGGAACTTGTGTGTGGGGTCTGAGCAGATAGGGGAAGCCCTAAATGAGATTTTTGCTTCACTTTTCACTCAGGGAAGGGACCTTGTTATGAATGAAAACTTTGAGGAGCTGAGACGCTTGACCCGATCAAGGTTGATGAAGTTGATGTGCTGGAAAGTTTGGAAAACATTAAGATGAATAAGTCCCCAGAGTCAGTCCAGATTTATCCTAGGCTACTCTGGGAAGCGAGTAAGAAGGTTGCTAAGCCGCTGGCGAGTATCTTTGCCTCCTCACTCTCCACTGGAGTCTTATCGGAGGATTGGAAGGAGGCGAATGTTGTTCCTCTTTTCAAGAAGGGTAATAGGGGAATCCCTGGAAATTACAGACCAGTCAGTCTTATGTTTGTGATTAGCAAAGTTTTGGAAAGAATTCTGAGGGACTATTTGGCAAAGGTGTGGTTAAAGGCAGTCAGCATGGCTTTGTGAGGGGCCTCACAAATCTTATGGTGTTATTTGAGGAGCTGACAAGTCAGGTTGACGAAAGTCAAGCAGTGGATGTAGTGTATGTGGACCTCAGCAAGGCTTTTGATAAGGTTCCCCATGGTAGGCTCATTCATAAAGTCAGAAAGTATGGGAAACAGGGAGATTTGGATATCTGGATTTAGAATTGGTTGGCTGACAGAGGGCAGAGAGTGGTTGTAGATGGAAAGTATTCAGCCTGAAGGTCAGTGTTAAATCGGGTCCCGCAGGGCTCTGTTGTTGGGCCTCTGATTATGTAGTTTTTATAAATGACTTGGATGAGGGGGTTCAGAGGTGGGTTAGTAAATTTGCAGATGATACAAAGGTTGGCAGTGCCCTTGATTGTATAGAGGGCTACTGCAGGTTGCAGCGCGACATAGACAGGATGCAGAGCAGGGCTAAGAAGTGGCAGATGGAGTTCAACCTGGATAAATGCGAAGTGATGCATTTTGGAAGGTCGAACTCAAATGCTGGATATAGGATTAAAGACAGGATTCTTGGCAGTGTTGGAGGAACAGAGGGATCTTGGTGTTCAAGTACATAGATCCCTCAAAGTTGCCACCCAAGTGGATAGGGTTGTTCAGAAAGCATATGGTGTTTTGGCTTTGATTAACTGAGGGATAGAGTTTAAGAGCCACGAGGTTTTGCTGCATCTCTACACGTCCCTGGTGAGACCACACTTGGAATACTTGGTCGCCCTACTATAGGAAAGATCCAGTGGCTTCGGAGAGGGTGCAAAGAAGGTTTACCAGGATGCTGCCTGGACTGGAGGGCTTGCCTTATGAAGAAAGGTTGAATAAGCTCAGACTTTTCTCTCTGGAGAGAAGGAGGAAGAATGGAGACCTGATCGAGGTATACAAGGTAAGAGGAATATAGTCAATAGTCAGAGACTTTTCCCCAGGGCAGGATTGACTGGTACGAGGGGTCATAGTTTTAAGGTATTAGAAGAAAGGTATAGAGGAAATGTCAGAGGTAGGTTCTTTACGTAGAGAGTTGTGAATGCATGGAATGCGTTGCCAGCGGTGGTGGTGGAAGCAGAGTCATTAGGGAAAATTAAGCGACTGCTGGACATGCACATGGATAGCAGTGAGTTGAGGGGTATGTAGGGTAGGTTATTGTATTTTACATTAGGATTAAGAATGACAGCATTAAGTGAAGTGATCAGATATGATAAATCTGTCATTATGGAGATGTGGCTGCAGAATGACCATGGCTGGGGAGTGAATATTGAAGTGTTGTCGGGATTTAGGCAGGATGGGCAAAAAGCCAAACTCCAGTAATGTTGTGAGGAAAGGGTGAGGTTAATGCATTAGTGAGACAGCCACATGGATCTGAAGATCAACTTTTGGAGTCTATTTGGGTGGAGCTGAGAAGCAGCATGAGGAAGGAACCGTTAGTAGGACTTTGGGTAAATGCAGCACCGTGATGATATTGTATAGGAAATTGAATATACCTGTAGTAAGGGCAGTACAATAACTGTGTGTGACAGTAATCTTCATCCCGACCAGATAAATAATGAGTATCAGTGCTGTAATTAATGGAATCCTGGATTATGTACGAGATAGTTTACTGTAATAGCATGTCAATGAGCCATCAAGAAAATGGGCTATTCTCGATTACATATTGTGTAAAGATAAATGTCCAGTAATCTCAACGGAAAGGACATTTGTGTGCTTAGAACCATAATATTATGCAGTCTTTTATTGAATTTGAAACTGATTAAATGAAGACCATACATTTGGCCCATTGGCTATGTTCTGTCTTTCTGTGAGACCATGGCTGATCCGATAATCCTCACTCCTCCTTTCCTGCCTTTTCCATATTACCCTCATTCCCCTGATTGATTAAAACCTGACCATCTCAGTTTTAAGTATACTTAATGACCCAGTTTCAACATCCCTTCAGTAAGGAATTACAGAAGAATGAGTTTTCTTCATACTTGGAATTGCAACATCAGCATGCTTTAATCAAGGGGAGATCATACCTGACAAATCTTTTAGAATTCTTTGCAAAGTAAATGAGCAGGTAAGACCAAGGAGAGCTAATGGATGCTATCTGTCTGGACTTCCAGAAGGCCTTTGATAGGGTGCCACACAGGATTCTGCTGAGAAAGATATGGGCACATGGTGTTAGTGGCCAGGTACTAGCATGGATAGCAGACTGGCTGTCTGGCAGAAGGCAGAGTATGGGGATAAAAGGGTCCTTTTTAAGGATGGAAGTTGGTGACGAGGTGGAAGTTAATGGTCTGCAAGGGTCAGTGTTGGGACCACAACGTTTCAATTTCTGCATTAATGATCTGGGTGAAGGAACTAAGGGCAATCTGGATAGGTTTGCAGATGATACAAAGATAGGTGGAGGGTCAGGTAGCATTGAGGAGGTAGGAAGGCTGCAGAAGGATTTAGACAGGTTAGGAGAGTGAGCAAATTCGTGGCACATGGAATACAGTGTGGAAAACTGTGAAGTCATGCAGTTTGGTAGGAAGAATTGAGGCAAGAACTGTTTTATAAATGGGAAGATAATTCAGAAATCTTAGGTAAACTTGCAAGTTGAGTCGGTAATTAGGAAGGCAAATAAAATGTTGTTATTCATTTTGAGATGATGAGAATATTTAGGCAGGGATATAATTTTGAGACTTTATAAAGGCATTTGAGAGTTCTGGGTTTGTACTCAATGGAGTTTAGATGGAGCAGGTGGTAAATAATTGAATCTTACAAAATACTGATCAGCCTGGACAGAATAGATTTTGGGAAGATGATTCCATTGGCAGGAGAGACTAAGTCCCAAGGACACACCCTCAGAGTAAAGTGAAGATTCTTTAGAAATGAGATCAAGAAAAACCTCTTTAGGTGAATCTGTTGAATACATTGTCACAGAAGCCTGTGGAGGTCAGCTCATTGAGTATGTTCAAAACAGATCGACAGGTTCTTGATTGTCAAGGGGATCAAACATTACAGGGAGGAAGTCGGAGAATGGGATTGAAAAACTTATCAGACATAGTTGAATAGCAGAGTAGTCCTGATGGGCCAAATGGCCTAACTTCTGCCCTTTTGTCTCATTGAATTCTGCAGTTTACTATCCACAGAGTCAATAAATTCCTCTCATCTCTCTTGAATGAATGAGCCATTGCTGGGATATTATGCCCCCTGGCTACAGATTCTCACACAATGGAAACAAAATGAATTGGAACAATATTTATTGCAGAAAAGAAAATTGGTAGAGTTGTGCATAGTGAGGAAACTGTCAAATTATGTCACAGGATATACATCAGCTGGAAGTTGGGTGGAGAGATGATAAACTGAGTTTCATGTGGACTGTTGTGAGATTATGCATTTTGGGAGGTCAAATGCAAGAAGAAGGTGAGGAGACTGAGGAATATTGACATGCAGAGGGATCTTGGTTCATGTCCATAGCTCCCTGAAAATGGCAACACAACTGGGAAAGAAAGCAAATGGCATGCTTGCCTTCATCGGTCGTAGCATTGAGTATAGAAGTTTGCATGTCATGTTGTAACTGTTTGAGACTTTGGTTTGGTTACACTTGGACTACTGTGTGTAGCTCCCATCGTGATAGGAAGGATGTAGTTGATTTGAAGAGAGTGCAGAAGGGGTTTATCAGTATGTTGCCTGTGCTAGGAGCACTTGTGCCAGGAGCGTATGATCTATATGGAAAGACTGAACAAACATGGATTGTTTTGCCAGAATATTGGAGGCTGAGAGATGACTGGGTGCACATTTATAACATTAGGCAAGGCAGAGATCATGTGGACATCGGAATCTCTCTCTTTTCCAGTGTAGAAGAGTCAAATGCAAAGATGCATCGGATTGAGGTGAGACAGGGAAAGTCTATATGAGGTATGCGATGCAAGGATTTTTTTATATAGAGGGTGGAAGGTGACTTGGAAGGTGTTGAAATCAAAAATGTAAGCAAAAATTTGAAGTGGCATTTCGACAGAAACATGAGCAGGCAGAAAATAGAGGGATATGGATCAGGTGCAAGCAGATGGGATTAGTTTAGAATAGCATCATGGTCAGCACAACTATGGTGGACCGAAAGGCCTATTGTTGTGTTGGACTGTTCTACTTTCTAACTTCCCAGCATCTACCATGGCAAAGCCCCTCAGAATCTTGAGTGTTTCATTCAATTTCTCTCTCATTCTTTGGAACACCAGTGGGTTCAAGCTCAACCGACTCAACCTTTCCTCAACACCATCTCCTTAGGATAGTCCTTGATTCTCAAAATCAGGTGAGTGAGCTTCTCTACCTTACCTCTAATCTTTCGGGCACTCGCACCATTCACAATATTCTAGGTGTTGTCTGACTCATACCTTGCGTAGTTTTAGCAATTCATCCCTATTTTTAGGCTCCATTCCCTTCGTAATAAGCAGTTGATTTGCCTTCTCTATTACCTACTGTACTTGTAAGCTACCTTTTTCAGGTTGTTACACAAAGATTCCCAAAACTCAGTCAGTCTGAAACCAAACTGCGTTTGCCTGACAGTACCTTGGGAATGTGCCGAAATATATTATAAAGGATAGAGTCCTACAGCACCAAGACAGGCCCTTTGGCCCAAATTGGTCCATGCCGACCAAAACGTCCATCCATGGAATCCCATTTCCCTGCATTTGGCCCATGTCCTTCTAATTCTTTCCTATCCATGTATTTGTCCAAATGCCTTTTAAATGGTGTTAATATATCTATCTCAACCACTTCTGTTTCCAGCTCATTCCGTATGCGTACCACCCTCTATATAAAAATGTTGCCCCTCGGTTTTCCTTTTATTCTTTCCCCTCAAACCAAGAAGGCATGAGCTTAAGGTTATCGATTCCCCAATCCTGGGGAAAAAAGACTGAGTGCATTCACCCTGTTCATTCCTCTCATGATCTTATACACTTCTACAAGAACCCTCTCAGTCTCCTTCACCCGAATAAAAATTGTTTTAGCTGTCTGACCTATCCCAGCAACTCAGGCCATTGAGTCCAGGCTACATCCTTGTACATTACTTCTGCACACTTTCCAGTTTAATAACACCCTTCCCTTAGCAAGGTAACCAAAACTGAACATAATACTCGAAGTGCAGCCTCACCAACATTCAGTACAACTGCAGCATAACTTGCAATCTTCTACACTCAGTGCCCTGACTGATGAAGGCTAATGTTCCAAAGTTGAAAATCACACAACAGGTTATAGTCCAATGGGTTTATTTGGAAGCGGAGCACTGCTCCTTCATCTGGTGGTTGTGGAGAATAAGATTGCAAGACACAGATTTTACAACAAAAGTTTACAGTGTGATGTAACTGAAATTATATATTGAAAAAGACCTAGATTATTTAAGTCTCTCATCTTTTTAGAATTGCCACAGAGATTTCAGTTCTTCCGTATGTAAATCACAAAACGTTTTTTGAAAAGTTACATTCTCAAGTGAACTTTAACAATTGGTGTCATGTCGGCCCAGATAATGTATTGAAGGTATGTGAGCTTCCCTATGTGAGGCTGTCTGGGCCACAATGGTCAGACTGATTCTAATCTAAAAAACAGATTTACAGAATCTTACATGAATTCTTGCAGTTTTTGAACAAAGTAAAATATAATTCTGCAAGGACAAATTCACCCCACAAACTTATATGTGCATGTGGGTGTGTATGTGGGTGGGTGGGATTTTGAGTGTCTGTGAGAGAGATTATATGTCTGAGTGTGAGTGTAAAGGGGAAATAAGTCTGTGAAAGGGTATGTATGGGAGTGTATGTGTGACCGTATGAAAGATGGTCTGTAAAAGTGTGTGTGTATATAGTGTAATGGAGTCACCTGTAGTGTGACATGAACCTAATATCCCCATTGAGGCCATCCCCATGGGTACAGAACTTAGCTATCAGCCTCTGCTCGGCCACTTTTAAGCCTATCTAGCTGTGACACTACTTTCAGAGAACCGTTTGTCTGAACTCCAAATCCTTCTGTTCCACTGCTGTCCTTCAGGCCCTACCATGAAACTCTTACCTTAATTTGACTTTCCAAAATGCAAGACCTCACACTTATCTATATTAAACTCCATTTGCCATTTCTCCACCCAGTTTCCCCAGCTGAACAAGGCCCTGTTGCAATTGCTGAGAACCTTCCTCACTGTCCACGATACTGCTTACTTTAGTGTAATCTGCAAAGTTACTAATCATACCTTGCACATTCTCATCCAAGTCATTGATACAGACAACAAACAGTAATGGGCCCAGCACCAACCCCTGAGACATTCGACTAGTCACAGGCCTCCAGTCCAACAAGTATCCTTCTACTATTACATTCTACTTTATAGGGCCCTGAAATTTCTTCTCTTGCCTCTTGAAGTGTTCTTGGACATATCTGGTTGGTACCAGGAGACTTATCCACCTTCATATATTCTAATACATCCAACACCTATACTGTAATATGGACTGTCCCCAAGATATCACTACTAACTTCCCCGAGTTTCCAAGTCTTCAAGTCTTTCTCCACGGTAAACACAGGAGAAATACTCATTGAGGTTGCCCATCTCCTGTGGTTTGACACATACATGCATACTTTGGTCCTTGAGGGGTCATATTCTCTCTCTCGTTCTTTTTCCTTTAATATACTTAAAGAGCATCTCTGGATTCATTCCAATCTTCTCAGCCAAGGCTATCTCATGCCCCCTCTTCGCCCTCCTGATTTCCTCTTCAGTATCTATTGCATTCCCTATATCTCTCCAGGACTTCCCTTGATCCCAACTGCCTGTATCTGAGCCAAGTCTCCTCCATTTTCTGATCAAAGCCTCAATATCTCTTGTCATTCAGGGTTCCCTATTCCTGCGAAACCTGTCCTTAACCCTCACAAGAGCGTATAGACCTTGAACTCTAGCGATCTCATTGCAAAGACTTCCCACTTGCCAGATGTCCCTTTTGCCTGCAAACAGATTACTCCAATCAACCTCTTCAAACTCCTGTCTAATTCCATCAAAATTTGCCTTTGATCAGAAGACCATAAGGAGAAAGGGTGGACTGCAGATGCTGGATAACAGAGTCGAATAGTGTGGTGCTGGAAAAGCACAGCTGGTCAGGCAGCATTTCGAGGAACAAGGGAATTGACCTTTCGAGCATAAGCACATTCCTCATGAAGGGCTTATGCCCGAAACTACAATTCTCCAGCTCCACGGATGCTGCTTGACCTGCTGTGCTTTTCCATTGCCGCACTTTTCGAGCATAAGACAGAGAAACAGAACTTGGGCCATTCAGCTCATCGAGTCTGCTCTGCCCATTCAGTCATAGCTGATCTGTTTCTCAACCACATTCTCCTACTTTTTCCCCGTAACCTTTGATCCCCTTGTAAGAAACAAACTCAATAAAATTATACGAGACCACCAAAGCTGGAAACAAGACAATTTATTTTACGATCTTTCAAGAAAGGACCCCAATTGCAGAAAGCAATTGAAATGAAGAGAATTCAAAGTACTACACAGTTATACCTTTGAGCTGAGTGAGGTCACCTCTCTCGACTCCTAATTACCCAATCTGTCTTACTAGGCAATACAACTGCCCATCTTCGCTCCACCCTTGTTACTTCCCCTTCCCCATGTTGGCAATTTTCCCTTCTGTTAATGCTGACATGACCATAATTATTTTGTCGACAGTTCGTTAAGATACATTTTGTATCAATACTAGGTACATTCCATTCTCTGTACATTTCATCAATTTTGTATCATAATTTTGTATCATTTTGTACAGCTCAGACATTTTGGTTATCTCAGTTTTTTGCTGAAGACTTAATTATAAAAGAGTTAACTTGCTTATATTAATTATACTCCAGAATTAGTATTTAATTAACCATGATTATTCACTAAAAGTAAAGATACACTTCCCTAAGTACCTGCAGAGTTAATAGTTTTCCTGCTGGACCCCTTTTCTGCATACTTTTTCTATATCTTCAAAAACAACACTTTTCCCCATTTCTAACACCAGCATCTGTCATCCTCACTTTTACAGCCTGACCTGCTGTGCTTTTCCAGCACCACTCTGATCTAAACTCTGACTTCCAGCATTTGCAGTCCTCACTTTTGCGGACTGACCTGCTGTGCTTTTCCAGTATCTCTTTGATCTAAACTCTGGTTTCCAGCATCTGCAGTCCTCATCTTTTCTACCTGACCTGCTGTGCCTTTCCAGCCCCACTCTGATCTAAATTCGGATTTCCAGCATCAGCAGTTCTTGTTATTGCCACCTGATCTGCTGTGCTTTTCCAGCACCACTGGTTTCCAGCATTGCCGTCCTCACTTTAGTGACCTGACCTGCTGTGCTTTTCCAGCACCACTCTGATTCATTTTCTGGTTACCAATATCTGCCGTCCTCACGTTTGTGGCCTAACCTGCTATGCTATTGCAGCACCTCTCTGATCTAAATTCTGATTACCAGCATCTGCAGTCAACACGTTTGCGGCCTGACCTGCTATGCTTTTCCAGTACCTCTCTGACCTAAACTCTGGTTTCCAGCATCTGCAGTCCTCACCTTTTCTGCCTGACCTGCTGTGCATTTCCAGCACCACTCTGATCTAAATTCTGATTTCCAGCATCTGCAGTCATCACGTTTGCTGCCTGACCTGCTGTGCACTTGGATCAAACTCTAGTTTCCAGCATCTGCAGTCCGGTAGGTAAAAACAATGACTGCAGATGCTGGAAAGCAATGTCTAGATTCGAGTGGTGCTGGAAAAGCACAGCAGGTCAGGCAGCATCCGAGGAGCAGGAAAATCGACATCAGGAATACAGGCAGAGAGCCTGAAGGGTGTAGAGATAAGTGCGAGGAGGGTTGGGGTGGGGAGAAAGTAACATAGAGTACAATAGGTGAGTGGGGGAGGGGATGAAGGTGATAGGTTAGGGGGGAGGGTGGAGTGGATTGGTGGAAAAGAAGATAGGCAGGTAGGACAAGTCATGGGGACAGTGCTGAACTGGAAGCTTGGAACTGGGGTGAGGTGAGGGAAGGGGAAATGAGGAAACTATTGAAGTCCATATTGATGTCCTGGGGTTGAAGTGTTCGGAAGATGAGGCGTTCTTCCTCCAGGCGTCTGATAGTGAGGGAGCGGCGGTGAAGGAGGACCAGGACCTCCATGTCCTTGGCAGAGTGGGAGGGGGAGTTGAAATGTTGGGCCACAGGGCGGTGTGGTTGATTGGTGCAGGTGTCCCAGAGATGTTCCCTAAAGCGCTCTGCTAGGAAGCGCCCAGTCTCCCCAATGTAGAGGAGACCGCATCGGGAGCAACAGATACAATAAATGATATTGGCGGATGTGCAGGTAAAAGTTTGAGGAATGTGGAAGGCTCCTTTAGGGCCTTGGATGGAGGTGAGGGAGGAAGTATGGGCGCAGGTTTTGCAAATCTTGCGGTGACTGGGGAAGGTGCCAGGATGGGAGGGGGGTGGTAGGGGGGCATGGACCTAACCAGGTAGTCACGGAGGGAACAGTCTTTGCGGAAGGCGGCAAGGGGTGGGGAGGGAAATATATCCCTGGTGGTGGGGTCTATTTGGAGGTGGCAGAAATGTCGGTGGATGACTTGATTTATGCGAAGGTTGGCAGGGTGGAAGGTGAGCACCAGGGGCGTTCTGTCCTTGTTACGGTTGGAGGGGTGGGGTCTTAGGGCGGAGGTGCGGGATGTGGACGAGATGCTTTGGAGGGCATCTTTAACCATGTGGGAAGGGAAATTGTGGTCTCTGAAGAAGGAGGCCATCTGGTGTGTTCTGTGGTGGAACTGGTCTAGTGGTGGAGAGGGATAAGTATGCACTGCAGGGCAAGAGTTATTGCTAGGGGCAGGGAAATTATGATGCAGTGAGTCATGATATGTGGAGTATTGTGTGCAGTTTTGGTCGCCATACTATAGGAAGGATATGAAGACACTGGAATGGGTGCAGAGGAGGTTTACCAGGATGTTGCCTGGTATGGTAGGAAGATCGTATGAGGAAAGGCTGAGGCACTTGGGGCTGTTTTCATTGCAGAAAAGAAGGTTTAGGGGTGACTTGATCGAGGTGTACAAGATGATTAGGGGACTGAAGGGGGGTGATAAACTGCCCCGTGTTTATCGTGGAGCAAGGCCCACATTGGGAGAACCAGCAGTTTCCATTTTAAGCCAGCAGTATCCATTTTAAAGCAAACAGTATTCATTTTAAGACAGCAGCTGCCAGCCCGACCACGTGATCGGGGGGGGGGGGGGGGGGCCCAAAGACAGATCCGAATACACACCAGACCAGACACTTAGTCATGACTCCAGACAATGGTCATGACTCACAGATCAAAACCCACCTTATAATCTCATCAAGGTTCCAACTGACACACACCCATAACCTGATCATGCAAACAGTCCTACACAAAAGGCAAACACCAAACAAATAGGATGAACCTAACAGACACTTTGGAAGTAACACTTTGGAGAGACAAGCAGATAGCACCCGGACCCATTTACATAAAGATAAACAGCACCCCTTTTGTGTATGCTGCCGACTCTCCGAGGATGGCAGGAAGCTTGACATTCACACATGCTCCAGCCATGATTGCCACCATTCACACTCATTCATACCCAATCTCCTACATCCTGACTCATGAAGTATATAACTTGTAACATCGCGCGGGAAACGGGAGAGCGATCGAGATTCGGACCTCAGTTGGTCTCCGCCGGCGTTAAACACTTCAATAAAATTACCGATTGTCGAACCGCACTCTGGGCTCGGACTGAGATCATTTCATCCGCGCTTACAATTGGGGGCTCGTCCGGGATGATGACGGCTGCTGGATCTCTGCGAAGGCTCTGGGTGAGTATCTTTACTCTTTTACCTCTCCTGTAAAAGTTCCCCAGAGCCCCGCAAGGGACTCCGCTACCGGCCGTTATCTGAACCTGTGAACAGAGTGGGTCCGGCAGTCAGGTAACGATAGAGTGCTCTGTAAAAGTGTGTGTGTGTGCGTGTGTGAGTGATCCTCTGCGGGTGGGGGATTGGGATTGCGAAGCATTGGTAAAGGTGTGCATGAGACCGTTTTGATTTTCGTTTACTGTCATTTATTGTTGACGTGTTCTAGTGAATAATGGACTGAATTTCCCTGGACCGATGACTTTAGGTACGAGACCCCGACCGATTGACCCCTTGTGTAAAACACCGACAAACAAAGCCTTCCTGGATAACCTTTGCGGAGGGAGTTTAGGGGATCCCATTGTACGTTGAGCCCAGTTTTTATTTTGGCGCAATTCCTTGAGTCCGCGGTAGGGTCTGGAAGGCCTACGCGTGCGACAAGACGGGAAGTCCTCCAAACCAGCCCGATGAGCGGAGCCTCTGGGCCAAGCTTTTGCCCATTGCCTCCGCAGTCCTGGGTGGTGACCTCTGTGGGATTAGCGCGGAGAGGTCTGAGTTCATGCCCCTCCCCCCGCACACGGGCCCCTGGTTCACGCCCGGTGCCGGCGGGTACACACGGCCGCTGAACTTCAGATGGTGAGAGAAAGACTCACGGGTTATTTTAGGTTGCGCGCCCTGGTACAGGCCCGCGCCTCGCCCTTTTTATTTCATTTTTGTTTTTTTAGTGGTCTGCGCTCACGCCATTCCCCCCCCCCCTTGCACACGGGCCCCTGGTTCACGCCCGGTGTTCGCGGGGCACGCACATTTGTTGGGCGTTAGGCGGTGACAGTGAGACTCACAGTAACCTGGGGTCACGCGATCGGGTATAGACACGCGCCCCGTTTGTACCTAACCCACACCTGCCTTCGTCGACCCGGGGGCTAGGGTCTGATTTCAGGGAGTGGGCTCCCCAACTGGGAGGTGAATAAGTTAGCGCCAGTTAAATCTCTTGTGCTCCCACGCTGGTAGTTTTGTTATTTCTAAGTCCTCTTTCCATTAAGCCCGCTGCGCCCCCCCCCCCCCCCACCCCCCAACATGGGGGCCAGAAGGCTTCCTTACTGTTTCATAGCCGACGAGAATAAGAAGGTCATCAAGGCTATGCTCCGATCAGGCTGGCGGCCCGCCGATCCACTAGATGCCCAGCGGGAGTGGTGGGTTCATCAGAAAAGGGATAGTTACGAGAAAGCCTGCGTCCTTGTGCTTCAGGCACATGTTAGGCTCGCTAGCAAGGTCCAACTATATGTGCAAGATAAGCAGAAACAGGCCTCAGAACACCTCGAAGCCCAGGCGCTTGCCAACCGTACGATCCTACCGACATTATCTGAGCCTCTAAGCGCCCCGCCGTCCTCCACCTGGGACTGGGAGGGGCTCGTGGACAACACAGGCCCCCGGGAATCACACGCGAGCCTAGCTCGCGCCGCCCCGGTTAAAGTTGAATATACCCCCGGAGGTGGGGAGAAAGGGAGACCAGCATCCCAAACCCATAACCCACGCCTTAAAATGACATACGTCTCCTTAACCCCAGGTGATACCATGAAACTCTTGGACAGGCTCCCCACCCTTAAGCCCCGCCACAATAACGCTGAATTTTGGCAGCGGCTTAGGGAGATGCAGATCTGTCACAACCTCCACAATAGGGACGTGGCTGGTCTGGTCCGGACCAAACACCCGGAGAACCTGTGGTCCAAGCTCCGACCCGCGCACCAGAATGGGTCCTGGTGCGCCGACCTCAGCGACAGCCGTCGCGAACAGGAGGCCGCCCTTGCGGACTTTAAGGCCGATGTCAGCGAGGCTCTCGGCCACACGCCGGTCGACTGGAACGCCATTGTGGCCGTCACCCAGAAACCCGGCGAGGGTGCTCAGGAATATGGGGCCCGTAAGTTCGAGGCCTTCCAGGCGCATAGCGGGATCCCCGATGCTGACAGGCAGAATCCCGCATTTATCCAGCTATATAAGGACGGGTTAGGCCCCACACACCAGGCTGTCCTCCGGACAGGCCTGGTACCCTACGTCTCTTTCACGGAGCTCAAGAATTGGGCCATGTCCCTCGATAACCAAGCCCCGGCCACCGTTGCGGCACTGTCGACACCCGAGCCGCTCGTTTGCTACCGCTGCAGACAGACGGGTCACTACAAGTTTAACTGCCCGCTCTCCTTCCGACACCCCGGAGACCCCGACTTGGGAGGGGGCAGCCCCGGCCAGGGCAGGGACAGCCCGGGTCAGCACCGGGGCCGTTCCCCACCGCGGCATGCCCACCGTCGGCGCCCCTCACACCCCAGCGAACAAGGAACCCCCAAGCAGGGAACCAATGGCGACTCACGGCCGCAAAAACCCCACGAACCCCGCAGCCCTAGCCTGAAGCCATCCCCCCCCCGACTGAGATCAGCTCAGTCGCGGACAGCTGCTCGAGCTCCTACAGCTACTCGCCCGGCGTAAGGACTGAGTAGCGTCGGCCCCCGCCGAGGGAGTTGACCCCCGTTTCTGGGTTTCTGCATCGCTTGGGGGCAGCCGATGCAACATTTTGATAGATACGGGGGCGTCAGTCTCCCTCACCGACCTCAACCTCCCTTCCACCCATCACTCCATTTCCATCGCGGGGGTGGGAGAAAGCTCGGTTGTGGCCCGCCGTAGCGAGGCCACCCTCCTGGAGATCATTGACATTCTACTCCCCGTCCACTTCTGGGTTTGCCCGAACTCGGAAGGGACGATCCTGGGCATTGACCTGCTGGGCGAACTGGGAGCGGTGGTGGACGCGTTCCACCGGTGCCTCCTATGGACATCCCACAAATCTCATAAAAGCGCCCTTGAGGGTAGATGGGTCCCCACTAGATCGGTCGCTGCACTTGCGCCCTGCGTCCCTATCACCCGGGACTGGACCGGAGATGGCACCTTCGGAACAGTCTGCCAGCTGGTCCCGGAGGTCTGGGCCACGAGCAAGCAGGACTGCGGCCTTGTCCGTTCCCCTCCCGAGTGGATACTCGGCCCTGTACACCCCCCGCACCGACAGTACCCGATCAAACCCGAGGCGCTGCGCACCACAGAGATCATTGTGGCCGAACTCACCGGCCACGGTGTCTTGCAACCCGCGGTGTCCACTACCAACTCCCCCATATGGCCAGTCCGTAAGCCGGATGGGAGCTATTGGCTCACCATCGATTATACGGCACTCAACCGGGTCACACCTAAAGAGCACCCCATTGTTGCCAGCCCGTCCACCATCTTTAACGGCCTAGAGCCTTCCCACCGGATCTTTATGGTCCTGGACGTGGCAAATGGTCCATCCCACTGCACCGTGACTCTCAGGACAAGTTTGCCTTCACACAGGCAATACACATGGACCCGGCTGCCACAAGGCTTTCACAACAGCCCCAACATTTTCCACAGGGTCATGAGTCGGACCCTCGAGGAATGCGACCTATCCCCCTACTCTAGCACCCTCTTACAGTACGTGGATGACCTCCTGATCACGTTCACGGACACACGCTCCCACCTGGGAGCCCTGACCACCGTCCTGCGCACCCTCGCCCGGGCAGGTTTTAAAATCAGCCCCACAAGGGCCCTAATCTGCCCTGCCTCCCGATCGTAAGTCGACCATCGCCGACATGCCACGGCCAGACACGGTCAGGGGTATCCGCCGCGTTATGGGTCTTTTCAACGACTGCCGCGCCTTCATAGCGCATTTCGCCACCATCGCTGAGCCCATCCAGCGCCTGGTAAAGGGGGGTAGGCCCAGGGCAGAGAGGGTGGAGTGGGGCCCCGAGCAAGACGATGCCTACTCCAAGCTAAAAGCCCACCTACTTAGTGCCCCGGCCCTGCGCCTTCCCGACCTCTCTAAGCCCTTTCACGTCTTTTATAGCCTGGAGGGGGGGGGGGTTCTATAGGGCCGTGGTCACCCAACTCTCCGGGGACCACATGAAGCCCGTAGGGTACTACTCTACTAAGGAGTCCCCAGTCGTGAGGGGGATGCACCGCTGTGTGGCCGCACTTGACTGCGCCGCGTGGGTGGTCCGTGTGTGCGAGCCAGTCACCATGTCCGGTCAGATCATCCTGCACACCGGACACTCTATAGTGGAGCTCCTGAATACGGCCGTCTCTGACGCCCGTAGGGTAACCTGGGAGGCAGTCCTCCTCCCCCAGCACCAATCCATTAGAATAGTTAGGGACACGGGAACGAACCCCGCGGACGGGATTATAACTGTAGGGGAACCCCACCACTGCCAGGCCGTCATGGATTCGGCTGAGGAGGACTACGTTGCCGATAGTCCTATCTCGGACCCCGACCTGGTCCTATATGTTGACGGCTCACGCCGGTTGGTTGAGGGATCCTACCGGACGGGTTGGGCAGTGGTCTATGAAACCGGGGCCAACCGAGAACAGGGGACATTAGACGGCGATACCACAGCCCAAGTCGCGGAGCTGGTCGCCCTCACGGCAGCGCTCCGCATGGGGGCGGGCAAGCGGGTGAATATTTTCACCAATAGCCAGTACGCTTTTGGGGTAGTCCATGACTACATGACAGCATGGAGCCGCCGGGGTTTCGTCACGGCCGGCGGCAGCCAAATAAAACACGAGAACACCGTCCGTGACTTAGTGGCGGCAGCGCGCCTTCCCCTGCTCGTGGCCGTTGTAAAAATCAAGGCGCACCAGCAGGCCACCACCACCGAACAGATAGGGAACCATTGGGCCGGCCAGGCTGCCAAAGCCGCCGCAGGCGCCCCTCAACCCCCCGTACGCGCTGCACCTGTGAAAGTCCGGGACTTTAACGTCCTGGATGTCCAGAATGGCGCTCAGCCCAAAGAAAGGGAGGACTGGAGGGCAATGGGCACAAACCCCGACCCCGATGGGGTGTGGCGCCGCGATGGTCAGGTAGTGGCCCCCGCGGCCATCAGGACAACCCTGATACGACTAGATCACGAGCCCGACCACGCAGGCCGGGAGGGGACCCTCGCGAGGCTGCAGACCGACTGGTGGTGGCCCGGACTTGGCCGCGACGTGGCCAAGCACTGCCGCCGGTGCATCATCTGCGCCCAACATAACCCAGGGAGGCCCTTGCGCATTCCTATGGCCCACCAACCACTGCCCAAGGGTCCCTGGGAGAACCTCCAGGTCGACTTCACAGGAACCTTACCCGCCAGCCGCGGCAAGAAGTACTGCCTGGTCATAGTCGACCACTTCAAGCGCTGGGTAGAGGCTTTTCCAAAACGGGACTGCACATCAGCCACTGTGGCCAGAATCCTGGCATTCGACATCTTTCTGCGATGGGGGGTCCCCCTCCAGATTGACTCAGACCAGGGAACACATTTCACGGGATGCGCGATGAAACTGGCCTGCTGCCTCCTGGGTATCAGGCAGCGCTTCCATGTCCCCTTCCACCCCTAGAGTTCGGGCATGGTCGAACGCATGAACCGGACCCTCAAGGTGGACATCCTGCCCTACATTCTGATGCGCCTCAGAGCCACCCCGGGCCGTTCCACTGGCCTCACTCCCTTCGAACTCATGACGGGCAGGGCCATGCGACTACCCGAGACCGTCATCGAAGGGGATGAGGACATGGCACCACTTAGGGATAGGATGGCCCATTACATCAGACAGCTAGACGCGCAGTTGCGGGCCCTCAGACAGACCGCCCGCGATCAACAGGACATCAGGGACCAAACAAAACAGCAGCAACAACTGCCTCCCCAACCCCTCCCGGGCGTTGGGGACAAAGTCTTGGTCCGGGCCGCCCCCAACCAGCCCGGTTTCGCCCCTCGGTGGCTGGGGCCGCACGAGATCATCCTTACCAGCGACACCTGCACCTGCATCGATATGAAGGGGAAGGGCAGGTGGAATCATTGGTCCCAACTTAAACCTTTCCCCCAGGGCCCGAATGGACGGACGACAAAGACTTCGTCTGTGGTCCCCGTCCCTAACCACACGGGGCCAATGTGTGGAGTGCTGGAACATCGGCCCAGCCACCTGACTGGCAGCCACCACTGACTTATTCCCCCCGCTCACCCGCACTCCCCCGACACGCCTGACGAGATTTTAATGTTTTCTCCCCTTACAGCAACAGTGGTGGACCGGTCTGGGGAAGGGGGGTGGGGGAGGGAGCCGCAGAGCACATGTACGTTTACTGATCATACACCCTGACGAGGGTGTCTCTCTCTCTCTCTCTCCCTTTCTCTTTTCTTTCACAGATCATGTCCCACCGGTACACCGTCCTCCACATCCTCCTCTTTGCCATAGGACTTGTACTCTCTTCCTCCGGATCTTCAGACAACTTCTACCGCCATGGCGTTGCCTTCAACTCATCCAGTGCCATCTGCATTCCTGCGAGGGATAAGCTTGACGAGGTCCTCGACATTTTTTAACGCCTGGCTGGAGGTCCTCCCAGACATACAGACAATCTGCCTACTCTGCATGTCGGAGCGCAACCCACGACCAACCTGCCTACGACGTGCAGAGGCTATGGACCTGGGGGGGGTGCATGTTCGGAACAATGTGCGTTATGCCAGACGACCTCACTTCGGCCCCGGCCTTCAACGCATTCGCGATGCGGGACCTGTCGATTTGCGGTTACTATGAACCGACCAATGCCGCCGTGATTTTTCTGTATTTGTGTTTCTCGCCCCCCCCCCCCCGCCCCCCCCCAAGCACACCACCAACAACCACGACTCCCGAGATACTACAGTGCCCCTCTCTGAGGCCGGGGCCTGCGGGGGGACTGGTATTATGGGAGGAGGGGGATGTCCTTTATGATAACGTCCGACACGAGGTCTTGCCCGTGCTGGTCAATATATCGGGCATCCGGGAACCGGAATATTGCACAGCACAGGTACGCAGCCTATACACCATGATGGGAACAGAGGTGATAGAGAGGGCTATAGATGCCATGGGGGCAACCCACTATCGAACCGACATACACAACACACAACAACACAGACGGGACATTATCAGTGACGCCCTCACAGGACTCAACACAGGAACATCTGTGGTAAACTCCCTAGATATCCAGGGCCTTAACGAGAAAGTCGAATAGCTAAAAGGGGTGATGAGAGACCTGTTAGCGAAATCCCTCACACACCAGGCAGAACAGGCATTTCTGGGGGAAGAGGGAGCACACCTTCAGCTCGACAATATTGCAGTCCTGGAGACACATGCCCACACCATCAACCGCCTTATTAATCGGGAAAGGGAGAATACGGCTCACATTCAGGAGGGGCAGCTGTGCCATGTGTATGGCCTGTGGATGGTAGCCCAGATCCGACACAACCTGGATCAGATACAAAGGGGGGAGGTGCCCAACAGGATCGATAACACCAAACTGGCCTCACTCGCAGGACGGTCCGGGTCGCTTATTAGCCGGACCCTGAAGGGAATGACCCGGGTGTACCACGGTCAGTGAGGCAACGGGAGTCAGGATGGTCCTCCTGCTCCCAGTGGTCAACCCGGGGTCTGGGCCATTTCCCCTGTTCCAAATCGAAAACATTGGAGTAATACGGGAAAATGCCTCCTTCAAATATATTTTGGCACACGACACAGCCATCTCCCGAGATGGCGCTGTGTACGGGGTGCCGCTTGCAGGCTGCAAATGGCGAGGGGCAATCACAATCTGCCCCCACCCCTTACGACGGAGTGAAACAGTGGAATGCGGGTTCAACCGTACACAGGGCTGCACCCTTGAGATCGAATCCACGGGCCCCCACTTCACTAGGGCGGGGTATGGTGGTAGGGGACAATATTGTGTCTCTACCCTTGAAACGTCCTTCTGGTTCAATGGACTGCAATGCCCGATTCCCCAGCACGAGTTCTGCTCTCCCCCTAGGCGCCCAGTGACGATTGGACAAGTCCATATCTTGGAGGTCCGACGTCGGGACCCCGAGTCTATACAGGCCGCCGACAAATTCAGACACACCCTCAGGGAGTACCAGGAGCCCGAACAAGCCCCCATCCCACATTTGGCCGAGGTCCTGCGGGAACTTAGGACCCGGGTGGGACACTCAGTAAAACTATATCATCAATTACAGGCCCATATCAAAGACCTAGAGGAGGATGCAGAGACAGCTCTGCAGACCCAGGGCTGAGCCCAGAGGGTTTGGAACTGGGGCCTGAATGTCAACATACACCCCTAGCCATCGTGGGGGTACAGTTACTGCTAGCTCTGGCCTGGCTCCTGGTGGCATGTCACTCATGCCGCCAATATAAGAAACGAAGGGCCAGAAAGACCATGCTCCACGCCATGGACTCCTGGCGAGCAATCAGACACCACGAGCTCATGGGGCTCGAACTAATGTAACCATCTCCCGGGACTATCCGAAGGCCCCATGACTGCAGCATGACGGCCGGCGGAATGTACCGGGCAGGGTAACAGCTTTTAAGATGTCGGCTTCGGGGCTGTGGACGTGGCCAACCCCTTGCCGAAAGGGGGGACTGAAGGGGGGTGATAAACCGCCCCGTGTTTATCGTGGAGCAAGGCCCACATTGGGAGAACCAGCAGTTTCCATTTTAAGCCAGCAGTATCCATTTTAAAGCAAACAGTATTCATTTTAAGACAGCAGCTGCCAGCCCGACCACGTGATCGGGAGTGGGGGGGGGGGGGGGGGGGGGCAAAGACAGATCCGAATACACACCAGACCAGACACTAGTCATGACTCCAGACAATGGTCATGACTCACAGATCGAAATCCACCTTATAATCTCATAAAGGTTCCAACTGACACACACCCATAACCTGATCATGCAAACAGTCCTACACAAAAGGCAAACACCAAACAAACAGGATGAACCTAACAGACACTTTGGAAGTAACAAAGGGGGGGGGGGGTGCTAGCCTCCAGCCCTCACGGAGAGACAAGCAGATAGCACCCGGACCCATTTACATAAAGATAAACAGCACACCTTTTGTGTATGCTGCCGACTCTCCGAGGATGGCAGGAAGCTTGACATTCACACATGCTCCAGCCATGATTGCCACCATTCACACTCATTCATACCCAATCTCCTACATCCTGACTCATGAAGTATATA
Organism: Chiloscyllium punctatum; assembly: GCF_047496795.1. NCBI lineage: Eukaryota > Metazoa > Chordata > Chondrichthyes > Orectolobiformes > Hemiscylliidae > Chiloscyllium > Chiloscyllium punctatum. The sequence goes on along the minus strand of NC_092748.1, from coordinate 27,002,595 downwards.
ACTTGTAACATCGCACGGGAAACGGGAGAGCGGTCGAGATTCGGACCTCGGTTGGTCTCCGCCAGCGTTAAACACTTCAATAAAATTACCGATTGTCGAACCGCACTCTGGGCTCAGACTGAGATCATTTCATCCGCACTAACAGGTTTAGATAGGGTTGACCATGAGAACCGTTTACCACGTATGGAGTCAGCTATTACGAGGGGGCATAGCTTTAAATTAAGGGGTGGTAGGTATAGGACAGATGTTAGGGGTAGATTCTTTACTCAGCGAGTCGTGAGTTCATGGAATGCCCTGTCAGTAACAGTGGTGGACTCTCCCTCTTTATGGGCATTTAAACGGGCATTGGATAGGCATATGGAGGATAGTGGGCTAGTGTAGGTTAGGTGGGCTTGGATCGGCACAACATCGAGGGCCAAAGGGCCTGTACTGCGCTGTATTCTTCTATGTTCTATGTTCTATGGTCCTCCTGGGAGCAGATATGGTGGAGGCGGAGGAATTGGGAATAGGGGATGACATTTTTGCAGTCGGGAGAGGTATAATCCAGGTAGCTGTGGGAATCGGTGGGTTTGTAAAAAATGTTAGTGTCAAGTTGGTCATCATTAATGGAGATGGAGAGGTCCAAAAGGGGAGGGAGGTGTCAGAGATGGTCCAGGTAAATTTAAGGTCAGGGTGGAATGCGGTGGTGACATTGATGAATTGCTCAACCTCCTCGCGGGAGCACAAGGTGGTGCCAATGCAGTTACCAACATAGCGGAGGAAGGGGTAGGGAGTGGTGCCGGCGTAATTACGGAAGATGGACTGTTCTACCTAGCCAACAAAAAGACAGGCATAGCTGGGGCCCAGACGTGTGCCCATGGCTACCCCTTTGGTCTGGAGGAAGTGGGAGGATTCGAAGGAGAAATTGTTAAGGGTGAGGACCAGTTTGGCCAGACGAATGAGAGTGTCGGTGAAAGGGTACTTTTGGGGACGTCGGGAGAGGAAGAAATGGAGGGCTTGGAGGCCCTGGTCATGATGATGGAGGTGTAAAGGGATTGGATATCCATGGTGAAGATGAAGCGTTGGGGGCCGGGGAAACGGAAGTCTTGGAGGAGGTGGAGGGTGTGGGTGGTGTGACAAACGTATGTGGGGAGTTCCTGGACTGGGGGGGATAGGACAGTGTCGAGGTAGGTAGGGGCGTTCGATGGGGCAGGAGCATGCTGAGACAATGGGGCGGCCAGGGTGGTCAGGCTTGTGGATCTTGGAAGGAGGTAGAACCAGGCAGTGCGGGGTTCCCGGACGATGAGGTTGGAAGCTGTGGGTGGGAGATCTCCTGAGGTGATGAGGTTCAATATGGTCTGGGAGATGATGGTTTGGTGATGGGGGGTGGGGTCATGGTCGAGGGGCGGTAGGAAGAGGTGTCCTCGAGTTGGCGTTTGGCTTCAGCGGTGTAGAGGTCAGTGCGCCAGACTACCACTGCGTCCCTTTATCTGCTGGCTTGATGGTGAGGTCAGAATTGGAGCAGAGGGATTGGAGGGCTGCGCGTTGTGAGGGTGAGAGGTTGGAGTGGGAAAGGGGGATAGACAGGTTGAGGTGGTTAATGTCCTTTGTGGCCTGACCTGCTATGCTTTTCCAACACATCTCTGATCTAAACTCTGGTTTCCAGCATCTGCCGTCCTCATGTTTGTGCCCTGATCTGCTGTGCTTTTCCAGCACCACTCTGACCTATACTCTGGGTTTCCAGCATCTGCCATCCTCACTTTTGCGGACTGACCTGCTGTGCTTTTCCAGCACCACTCTGATCTAAACTCTGGTTTCCAGCATCTGCTGTCCTCATGTTTGTGCCCTGAGCTGCTGTGCTTTTCCAGCACCACTCTGATCTAAACTCTGGTTTCCAGCATCTGCCGTCCTCATGTTTGTGCCCTGATCTGCTGTGCTTTTCCAGCACCACTCTGACCTATACTCTGGTTTCCAGCATCTGCCATCCTCACTTTTGCGGACTGACCTGCTGTGCTTTTCCAGCACCACTCTGATCTAAACTCTGGTTTCCAGCATCTGCCGTCCTCATGTTTGTGCCCTGATCTGCTGTGCTTTTCCAGCACCACTCTGACCTATACTCTGGTTTCCAGCATCTGCCATCCTCACTTTTGCGGACTGACCTGCTGTGCTTTTCCAGCACCACTCTGATCTAAACTCTGGTTTCCAGCATCTGCTGTCCTCACATTTGCAACCTGACCTGATGTGCTTTTCCAACCCCTCTCTGATCTAAAGTCTGGTTTCCAGAATCTGCCATCCTCACTAGAGTTCGATCCAAGTGGCGTGCTGGGAAAGCACATCAGGTCAGGCCACAAAAGTGATGACTACAGATACTGGATGCCAGAGATTTAATCAATGTGGTGCTGGAAAAGCACCGCCAGTCAGGCGGCAAAGGTGAGGACTGCAGATGCCGGGAGCCGGAGTTTAGATCAGTGTGGGGCTGGAAAAGCACAGCAGTTTAAATCATAGAGGTATTGGAAAAGCACATCAGGTCAGGTCGCAAATGTGAGGACTGTAGATGCTGGAAGCCAGAGTTTACATCAGAGTTGTGCGGGAAAAGCACAGCAGGTCAGGCCGCAATAGTGAGGACTAAAGATGCTGGAAACCAGAGTTTAGTTCATTTGTTGTGCTGGAAAAGCAAAGCAGGTCAGACCACAATAGTGAGGACAGCAGATGCTGGATGCCACTGTTTAGATCAGAGTGGTGCTGGAAAAGCACAGCAGATCAGGCAGAAAAGGTGAGGCCTGCAGATGCTGGAAACCAGAGTTTAGATTAAAAAAAGCGCAGCAGGTCAGTCCGCAAACGTGAGGACTGAAGATGCAGGAAACAGTTTAAATCAGAATGGTCGTGGAAAAGCACAGCAGGTCAGGCTGCAAAAGCGAGGACTATAGATGCTGGAAACCAGAGTTTAGATCAGAGTGATGCTGGAAAAGCGCAGCAGGTCAGGCCACAAAAGTGAGAACGGCAGATGCTGGAAACCAGAAATTGAATCAGAGTGGTGTTGGAAAAGCACAGCAGGTCAGGCCGAACAGTGAGTAAGGCAGATGCTGGAAACTAGTTTAGGTCAGAGTGGTGCTGAGAAAACACAGCAATTCAGGCCGCAAAAATGAGGACTGCAGATGCTGGGAACCTGAAATTGAATCAGAGTGGTGCTGGAAAAGCACAGCAGGTCAGGCCGCAAAAGTGAGGATGGCAGATGCTGGAAACCAGAGTTTAGATCAGAGTGGTGCTTTTAGCGGCCTGACCTGCTGTACTTTTCCAGCACCACTCTGATCTAAACTCTGGTTTCCTGCATCTTCATCATTGATTCAATGAATCAAACCATTTTCCTTGCTTAAATGCAACAATACTAACTCCCATCTAGAGTGAAGCAAACTGAATTCGTTCATTCAATGAAAGAGGGTGCACTTGTCAATGCAATGAGTAGAGCTACTCTCATTCATTCAATCATTCAATCTTAACGCTTTCATTCAATGAAACAAACTGCATTCATTGAATCATTGAATCAAACTGCAATCATTAATTCAATGAATCAAACCGTCCACAAGCTTTCAATGGAACAAACCTATCACCCTTATATAGTGAACCAAACTGCATACATTCAGTCAATGAAACATACTGCACTTGTCAATCCGAAGATTAGTGCTACTCTCGTTCATTCAATGGGTCAAGCTTACTTCTTTCATTCAATGAAACAAACTGTACTCAGTGAATCATTGAATCAAATTGCAGTCATTGATTCAATGATATAAAGCATATTCCTTGTTTCTATGCAACAAACCTAACTCCCATATATAGTGAACCAAACTGTATCCGTAATTCAAGAAAAGAGGCTGCACTTGTCAATTCGAAGAGTAGTGCGACTCTCATTCATTTAACAGGGCAAGCTTAACGCTTTCATTCAAGGAAACACACTGCATTCATTGAATCAAACTGCAATCATGAATTCAATAAATCAAACCACATTCCTTGTTTCAATGCAACAAACCTATCTCCCCTATATAGTGAACCAAACTGCATACGTTCATTCAATGAAACATGCTGCACTTGTCAATCCGAAGATTAGTGCTACTCTCATTCATTCAATGGGTCAAGCTTACTTCTTTCATTCAATGAAACAATTTGCATTCAGTGAATCATTGAATCAAACTGCATTCATTGATTCAATGATTTAAAGCATATTCCTTGTTTCTATGCAACATACCTAACTCCATATATACTGAACCAAACAGCATCCGTAATTCAAGGGAAGAGGCTGCACTTGTCAATTCGAGGAGTAGTGCGACTCTCATTCATTTAATAGGACGAGCTTAACGCTTTCATTCAATGAAACACACGGCATTCATTGAATCATTGAATCAAACTGCAATCATGAATTCAATGAATCAAACCATATTCCTTGTTTCAATGGAACAAACCTATCTCCCCTACAAAGTGAATCAAACTGCATACGTTCATTCAATGAAACAGGCTGCAATTGTCAATTCAATGAGTAAATCTACTCTCATTCATTCAATGGGTCAAGCTTAATGCTTTCAGTCAATGAAACAAACTGCATTCATTGAATCATTGAATCAAACTGCATTCATTGATTCAATGAATCAAACCATATTCCTTGTTTAAATGCAACAAAACAAACTCCCTTCTGGAGTGAAGAAAACTGCATTCGTTCATTCAATGAAAGAGGATGCACTTGACAATCCGAAGAGTAGTGCGACTCTCATTCATTCAATTAACGCTTTCAATCAATGAAACGAACTGCATTCATTGAATCATTGAATCAAACTGCAATCATTAATTCGATGAATCAAACCATATTCCTTGTTTCAAGGGAAGAAACCTATCTCCCCTACAATGTGAAACAAACTTCATACGTTCATTCAATGAAAGAGGATGCACTTGTCAATTCGAAGAGTAGTACAACTCTCATTCATTCATTAGGACAAGCTTAACGCTTTCATTCAATGAAACAAACTGCAATCATTGAATCTTTGAACCAAACTGCATTCATTGGTTCAATGAATCAAACCATATTTCTTGTTTAAATGCAACAAAACTAACTCCCTTCTTGAGTGAAGCAAACAGCATTCGTTCATTCAATGAAAGAGGGTGCACTTGTCAATTCGAAGAGTAGTGCGACTCTCATTCATTCAATAGTTCAATCTTAACGCTTTCATTTAATAAAACAAACTGCATTCATTGAATCATTGAATCAAACTGCAATCATTAATTCAATGAATAAAACCATATTCCTTCTTTCAATGGAACAAACCTATCTCCCCGATATAGTGAACCAAACTGCATACGTTCGTTCAGTGAAACATGCTGCACTTGTCAATTCGAAGAGTAGTGTTACTCACATTCATTCAATGGCACACGCTAAACGCTTTCATTCAAAGAAACGAACTGCGTTCATTGAATCATTGAATCAAACTAAAATCATTATTCAATGAATGAAACCGTCTTCCTTGTTTCAAATGGAACAAACCTAACTCAATTATTTAGTGAATCCTACAGCAATCGTTCATTCAATGAAACAGATTGCATATGATAATAAAGGTTCTCTCATTTCATTCAAAGCCACAAGCTTAACGTATTGATTCATCATACAAACTGCATACGTTCATTCAATGAAGCAGGCTGCATCCATTGATTGAATGCATCAAACCATATTCCTTCTTTCTATGCAATGAAACTAACTCCCTTCTCGAGTGAAGCAAACTGCATTCGTTCCTTCAATGAAAGAGGGTGCACTTGTCATTTCGAAGAGTAGTGCGACTCTCATTCATTCAATAGGACAAGCTTAACGCTTTCATTCAATGAAACAAATTGCATTCATTGAATCATTGAATCAAACTGCAATCATTTATTCAATGAATCAAACCGTATTCCTTGTTTCAATGGAACAAACCGACCCTTATATAGTAAAACAAACTGCATACGTTCATTCAATGAAACAGGCTGCACTTGTCAATTCAATGAGTAGAGCTACTCTCATTCATTCAATGTGTCAAGCTTAAAGCTTTCATTCAAAGAAACAAACTGCATTCATTTATTCAATGAATCAAACCATAGTCCTTGTTTCAATGCAACAAACCTAACTCCCTTCAAGAGTGAAGCAAACTGAATTCGTTCATTCACTGAAAGAGGGTGTACTTGTCAATTCGAAGATTAGTGCGATTCAATAGGAAAAGCTTAACACTTTCAATCAATGAAAAAACTGCATTCATTGAATCATTGAATCAAACTGCAATCATTAATTCAATGAATCAAACCATATTCCTTCTTTCAATGGAACAAACCTATCTCCTCTATTTCGTGAACGAAACTGCATACGTTCATTCAACGAAACAGGCTGCACTTATCAATTTAATGAGTAGAGCTACTCTCATTCATTCAATAGGACGATCTTAACGCTTTCATTTAATAAAACAAAATGCATTCATTGAATCATTGAATCAAACTGCAATCATTGATTCAATGAATCAAACCGTATTCCTGTTGAAATGCAAAAAACTAAATCCCTTCTAGAGTGAACCAAACTGCACACGTTCATTCAATGAATTAGGCTGCACTTGTCAATTTAATGAGTGGAGCTACTCTCATTCATTCAAAGTGACAAGCTTAAACCTTTCATTCAATTAAACATTGAATCAGTGAATCAAACAACAATCATTGATTCAATGAATCAAACCGTATTCCTTGTTTCAATGGAACCAACCTATCTCCCCAATATAGTGAACCAAACTGCATACTTTCATTCAACTGCAATCATTAATTCAATGAATTGTCCATTCGTAGAGTAGTGCGACTCTCATTCATTCATTACGACAGGCTTAACGCTTTCATTCAATGAAACAAAATGCATTCATTGAATCATTGAATCAAAGTGCAATCATTAATTCAATGATTCAAACCATATTCCTTCTTTCAATGGAAAAAACCTATCTCCCCGAAACAGTGAACCAAACTGCATGCGTTCGTTCAGTGAAACATGCAGCACCTGTCAATTCGAAGAGTAGTGTTACTCTCATTCATTCAATGGGACAAGCTAAACGCTTTCATTCAAAGAAACAAACTGCATTCATTGAATCATTGAATCAAACTACCATCATTAATTCAATGAATGAAACCGTCTTCCTTGTTTCAATGGAACAAACCTAACTCACGTATTTAGTGTATCCTACAACACTCGTACATTCAACGAAACAGATTGCACATGATAATTTAATGAATAGAGGTACTCTCATTCGTTCAAAGCCACAAGCTTAACGGATTGATTCAAACAAACAAACTGCACACATTTTCTCCATGAAACAAACTGCACATATGAATTCAATGAGTACATTTTCTCTCATTCGTCCAATGTGTCAAGCTCACTGTTTTAATTTCATGAAAGAAACTGAATTAATTGAATCATTGAATGAATCTACAATCATTGATGCAATGAATCAAACCGTCCACCTTGTTTCAATGGAACAAAACTATCTCCCGTATATAGTGAACCAAACTGCATACGTTCATTCAATGAAACAGGCTGCAGTTGTCAATTCAATGAGTAGAGCTACTCTCATTCATTCAATGGGTCAAGCTTAATTCTTTCATTTAATTAAACAAACTGCGTTCATTGAATCATTGAATCAAACTGCATACATTGATTCAATGAATCAAACCATATTCCTTGTTTCTATGCAACGAAACAAACTCCCTTCTAGAGTGAAGCAAACCGCATTCGTTCATTCAATGAAAGAGGGTGCACTTGTCAATTCGAAGTGTAGTGCGACTCTCATTCATTCAATAGGACAAGCTTAACGCTTTCATTCAATGAAACAAACTGCATTCATTGAATCATTGAATCAAACTGCAATCATTAATTCGGTGAATCAAACCATATTCCTTCTTTCAATGGAACAAACCTATCTCCTCTATTTCGTGAACGAAACTGCATACGTTCATTCAACGAAACAGGCTGCACTTGTCAATTTAATGAGTAGAGCTACTCTCATTCATTCAATAGGACGATCTTAACGCTTTCATTTAATAAAACAAACTGCATTCATTGAATCATTGAATCAAACTGCAATCATTGATTCAATGAATCAAACCGTCTTCCTTGTTTCAATGGAACAAACCTAACTCACGTATTTAGTGTATCCTACAACACTCGTACATTCAACGAAACAGATTGCACATGATAATTTAATGAATAGAGGTAGTCTCATTCGTTCAAAGCCACAAGCTGAACGGATTGATTCAAACAAACAAACTGCACATATTTTCTCCATGAAACAAACTGCACATATGAATTCAATGAGTACATTTTCTCTCATTCGTCCAATGTGTCAAGCTCACTGTTTTAATTTCATGAAAGAAACTGAATTAATTGAATCATTGAATGAATCTACAATCATTGATGCAATGAATCAAACCGTCCACCTTGTTTCAATGGAACAAACCTATCTCCCCTATATAGTGAACCAAACTGCATACGTTCATTCAATGAAACAGGCTGCAGTTGTCAATTCAATGAGAAAAGCTACTCTCATTCATTCAATGGGTCAAGCTTAATTCTTTCATTTAATTAAACAAACTGTGTTCATTGAATCAAGCTGCATTCATTGATTCAATGAATCAAACCATATTCCTTGTTTCTATGCAACGAAACTAACTCCCTTCTAGAGTGAAGCAAACCGCATTCGTTCATTCAATGAAAGAGGGTGCACTTGTCAATTCGAAGAGTAGTGTTACTCTCATTCATTCAATGGGACAACTAAACGCTTTCATTCAAAGAAACAACTGCATTCATTGAATCATTGAATCAAACTACAATCATTGATTCAATGAATGAAACCGTCTTCCTTGTTTCAAACGGAACAAACCTAACTCAATTATTTAGTGAATCCTACAGCATTCGTTCATTCAATGAAACAGATTGCATATGATAATTTAATGAATAAAGGTTCTCCCATTCATTCAAAGCCACAAGCTTAACGTATTGATTCAATCATACAAACTGCATACGTTCATTCAATGAAACAGGCTGCATCCATTGATTCAATGAATCAAACCGTCCACCTTGTTTCAATGGAACAAAACTATCTCCCGTATATAGTGAACCAAACTGCTTACGTTCATTCAATGAAACAGGCTGCAGTTGTCAATTCAATGAGTAGAGCTACTCTCATTCATTCAATGGGTCAAGCTTAATTCTTTCATTTAATTAAACAAACTGCGTTCATTGAATCATTGAATCAAACTGCATACATTGATTCAATGAATCAAACCATATTCCTTGTTTCTATGCAACGAAACAAACTCCCTTCTAGAGTGAAGCAAACTGCATTCGTTCATTCAATGAAAGAGAGTGCACTGTCAATTCGAAGTGTAGTGCGACTCTCATTCATTCAATAGGACAAGCTTAACGCTTTCATTCAATGAAAAAAACTGCATTCATTGAATCATTGAATCAAACTGCAATCATTAATTCAATGAATCAAACCATATTCCTTCTTTCAATGGAACAAACCTATCTCCCCTATATAGTGAACCAAACTGCATACGTTCGTTCAGTGAAACATGCTGCACTTGTCAATTCGAAGAGTAGTGTTACTCACATTCATTCAATTGCACACGCTAAACCCTTTCATTCAAAGAAACGAACTGCATTCATTGAATCATTGAATCAAACTAAAATCATTATTCAATGAATGAAACCGTCTTCCTTGTTTCAAATGGAACAAACCTAACTCAATTATTTAGTGAATCCTACAGCAATCGTTTATTCAATAAAACAGATTGCATATGATAATTTAATGAATAAATGTTCTCTCATTCATTCAAAGCCACAAGCTTAACGTATTGATTCAATCATACAAACTGCATACGTTCATTCAATGAAACAGGCTGCATCCATTGATTGAATGAATCAAACCATATTCCTTCTTTCTATGCAATGAAACTAACTCCCTTCTCGAGTGAAGCAAACTGCATTCGTTCCTTCAATGAACGAGGGTGCTCTTGTCATTTCGAAGAGTAGTGCGACTCTCATTCATTCAATAGGACAAGCTTACCGCTTTCATTCAATGAAACAAATTGCATTCATTGAATCATTGAATCAAACTGCAATCATTTATTCAATGAATCAAATCGTATTCCTTGTTTCAATGGAACAAACCTATCTCCCCTATTTCGTGAAACAAACTGCATACGTTCATTCAATGAATTAGGCTGCACTTGTCAATTCAATGAGTCGAGCTACTCTCATTCATTCAAAAGGACAATCTTACCGCTTTCATTTAATAAAACAAACTGCATTCATTGAATCATTGAATCAAACTGCAACCATTAATTCAATGAATCAAACCATATTCCTTCTTTCAATTGAACAAACCTATCTCCTCTATTTCGTGAACGAAACTGCATACGTTCATTCAACGAAACAGGCTGCACTTGTCAATTTAATGAGTAGAGCTACTCTCATTCATTCAACAGGACGATCTTAACGCTTTCATTTAATAAAACAAACTGCATTCATTGAATCATTGAATCAAACTGCAATCATTAATTCAATGAATCAAACCATATTCCTTCTTTCAATGGAACAAACCTATCTCTCCTATATAGTGAACCAAACTTCATACGTTCGTTCAGTGAAACATGCTGCACTTGTCAATTCGAAGAGTAGTGTTACTCTCATTCATTCAATGGGACAAGCTAAACGCTTTCATTCAATGAAACAAACTGCATTCATTAAGTCATTCAATCAAACTGCAATCATTAATTCAATGAATGAAACCATATTCCTTCTTTCAATGGAACAAACCTATCTCCCCTATATAGTGAACCAAATTGCACACGTTCGTTCAGTGAAACATGCTGCACTTGTCAATTCGAAGAGTGGAGTTACTCTCATTCATTCAATGGGACAAGCTAAACGCTTTCATTCAAAGAAACAAACTGCATTCATTGAATCATTGAATCAAACTACAATCATTGATTCAATGAATGAAACCGTCTTCCCTGTTTCAATGGAACAAACCGACCATTATATAGTAAAACAAACTGCATACGTTCATTCAATGAAACAGGCTGCACTTGTCAATTCAATGAGTCGAGCTACTCTCATTCATTCAATGTGTCAAGCTTAACGCTTTCATTCAAAGAAACAAACTGCATTCATTTATTCAATGAATCAAACCATAGTCCTTGTTTCAATGCAACAAACCTAACTCCCTTCAAGAGTGAAGCAAACTGAATTCGTTCATTCACTGAAAGAGGGTGTACTTGTCAATTCGAAGATTAGTGCGACTCATTCATTCAATAGGACAAGCTTAACACTTTCAATCAATGAAAAAAACTGCATTCATTGAATCATTGAATCAAACTGCAATAATTAATTCAATGAATCAAACCATATTCCTTCTTTCAATGGAACAAACCTATCTCCTCTATTTCGTGAACGAAACTGCATACGTTCATTCAACGAAACAGGCTGCACTTGTCAATTTAATGAGTAGAGCTACTCTCATTCATTCAATAGGACGATCTTAACGCTTTCATTTAATAAAACAAACTGCATTCATTGAATCATTGAATCAAACTGCAATCATTGATTCAATGAATCAAACCGTATTCCTGTTGAAATGCAAAAAAACTAAATCCCTTCTAGAGTGAACCAAACTGCACACGTTCATTCAATGAATTAGGCTGCACTTGTCAATTTAATGAGTGGAGCTACTCTCATTCATTCAATGTGACAAGCTTAAACCTTTCATTCAATTAAACAAATTGCATTCATTGAATCAGTGAATCAAACAACAATCATTGATTCAATGATTCAAACCGTATTCCTTGTTTCAATGGAACCAACCTATCTCCCCAATATAGTGAACCAAACTGCATACTTTCATTCAACTGCAATCATTAATTCAATGAATTGTCCATTCGTAGAGTAGTGCGACTCTCATTCATTCATTACGACAGGCTTAACGCTTTCATTCAATGAAACAAAATGCATTCATTGAATCATTGAATCAAAGTGCAATCATTAATTCAATGATTCAAACCATATTCCTTCTTTCAATGGAAAAAACCTATCTCCCCGAAACAGTGAACCAAACTGCATGCGTTCGTTCAGTGAAACATGCAGCACCTGTCAATTCGAAGAGTAGTGTTACTCTCATTCATTCAATGGGACAAGCTAAACGCTTTCATTCAAAGAAACAAACTGCATTCATTGAATCATTGAATCAAACTACCATCATTAATTCAATGAATGAAACCGTCTTCCTTGTTTCAATGGAACAAACCTAACTCACGTATTTAGTGTATCCTACAACACTCGTACATTCAACGAAACAGATTGCACATGATAATTTAATGAATAGAGGTACTCTCATTCGTTCAAAGCCACAAGCTTAACGGATTGATTCAAACAAACAAACTGCACACATTTTCTCCATGAAACAAACTGCACATATGAATTCAATGAGTACATTTTCTCTCATTCGTCCAATGTGTCAAGCTCACTGTTTTAATTTCATGAAAGAAACTGAATTAATTGAATCATTGAATGAATCTACAATCATTGATGCAATGAATCAAACCGTCCACCTTGTTTCAATGGAACAAACCTATCTCCCGTATATAGTGAACCAAACTGCATACGTTCATTCAATGAAACAGGCTGCAGTTGTCAATTCAATGCGTAGAGCTACTCTCATTCATTCAATGGGTCAAGCTTAATTCTTTCATTTAATTAAACAAACTGCGTTCATTGAATCATTGAATCAAACTGCATTCATTGATTCAATGAATCAAACCATATTCCTTGTTTCTATGCAACGAAACTAACTCCCTTCTAGAGTGAAGCAAACCGCATTCGCTCATTCAATGAAAGAGGGTGCACTTGTCAATTCGAAGAGTAGTGTTACTCTCATTCATTCAATGGGACAACTAAACGCTTTCATTCAAAGAAACAACTGCATTCATTGAATCATTGAATCAAAGTACAATCATTGATTCAATGAATGAAACCGTCTTCCTTGTTTCAATGGAACAAACCTAACTCAATTATTTAGTGAATCCTACAGCATTCGTTCATTCAATGAAACAGATTGCATATGATAATTTAATGAATAAAGGTTCTCTCATTCATTCAAAGCCACAAGCTTAACGTATTGATTCAATCATACAAACTGCATACGTTCATTCAATGAAACAGGCTGCATCCATTGATTCAATGAATCAAACCGTCCTCCTTGTTTCAATGGAACAAAACTATCTCCCGTATATAGTGAACCAAACTGCATACGTTCATTCAATGAAACAGGCTGCAGTTGTCAATTCAATGAGTAGAGCTACTCTCATTCATTCAATGGGTCAAGCTTAATTCTTTCATTTAATTAAACAAACTGCGTTCATTGAATCATTGAATCAAACTGCATTCATTGATTCAATGAATCAAACCATATTCCTTGTTTCTATGCAACGAAACTAACTCCCTTCTAGAGTGAAGCAAACTGCATTCGTTCATTCAATGAAAGAAGGTGCACTTGTCAATTCGAAGAGTAGTGCGACTCTCATTCATTCAGTAGGACAAGCTTAACGCTTTCATTCAATGAAAAAAACTGCATTCATTGAATCATTGAATCAAACTGCAATCATTAATTCAATGAATCAAACCATATTCCTTCTTTCAATGGAACAAACCTATCTCCCCTATATAGTGAACCAAACTGCATACGTTCATTCAGTGAAACATGCTGAACTTGTCAATTCGAAGAGTAGTGTTAGTCACATTCATTCAATGGCACACGCTAAATGCTTTCATTCAAAGAAACGAACTGCATTCATTGAATCATTGAATCAAACTAAAATCATTATTCAATGAATGAAACCGACTTCCTTGTTTCAAATGGAACAAACCTAACTCAATTATTTAGTGAATCCTCCAGCAATCGTTCATTCAATGAAACAGATTGCATATGATAATTTAATGAATAAATGTTCTCTCATTCATTCAAAGCCACAAGCTTAACGTATTGATTCAATCATGCAAACTGCATACGTTCATTCAATGAAACAGGCTGCATCCATTGATTCAATGAATCAAACAAAATTCCTTGTTTCTATGCAATGAAACTAACTCCCTTCGAGAGTGAAGCAAACTGCATTCGTTCATTCAATGAAAGAGGGTGCACTTGTCAATTCGAAGAGTAGTGCGACTCTCATTCATTCAATAGGACAAGCTTAACGCTTTCATTCAATGAAACAAACTGCATTCATTGAATCATTGAATCAAACTGCAATCATAAATTCGGTGAATCAAACCATATTCCTTCTTTCAATGGAACAAACCTATCTCCTCTATTTCGTGAACGAAACTGCATACGTTCATTCAACGAAACAGGCTGCACTTGTCAATTTAATGAGTAGAGCTACTCTCATTCATTCAATAGGACGATCTTAACGCTTTCATTTAATAAAACAAACTGCATTCATTGAATCATTGAATCAAACTGCAATCATTGATTCAATGAATCAAACCGTCTTCCTTGTTTCAATGGAACAAACCTAACTCACGTATTTAGTGTATCCTACAACACTCGTACATTCAACGAAACAGATTGCACATGATAATTTAATGAATAGAGGTACTCTCATTCGTTCAAAGCCACAAGCTGAACGGATTGATTCAAACAAACAAACTGCACATATTTTCTCCATGAAACAAACTGCACATATGAATTCAATGAGTACATTTTCTCTCATTCGTCCAATGTGTCAAGCTCACTGTTTTAATTTCATGAAAGAAACTGAATTAATTGAATCATTGAATGAATCTACAATCATTGATGCAATGAATCAAACCGTCCACCTTGTTTCAATGGAACAAACCTATCTCCCCTATATAGTGAACCAAACTGCATACGTTCATTCAATGAAACAGGCTGCAGTTGTCAATTCAATGAGAAAAGCTACTCTAATTCATTCAATGGGTCAAGCTTAATTCTTTCATTTAATTAAACAAACTGTGTTCATTGAATCAAACTGCATTCATTGATTCAATGAATCAAACCATATTCCTTGTTTCTATGCAACGAAACTAACTCCCTTCTAGAGTGAAGCAAACCGCATTCGCTCATTCAATGAAAGAGGGTGCACTTGTCAATTCGAAGAGTAGTGTTACTCTCATTCATTCAATGGGACAACTAAACGCTTTCATTCAAAGAAACAACTG
Source organism: Chiloscyllium punctatum (assembly GCF_047496795.1). NCBI lineage: Eukaryota > Metazoa > Chordata > Chondrichthyes > Orectolobiformes > Hemiscylliidae > Chiloscyllium > Chiloscyllium punctatum. The sequence continues at coordinate 26,987,339 of NC_092748.1, read as the reverse complement.
CATTCATTGAATCATTGAATCAAAGTACAATCATTGATTCAATGAATGAAACCGTCTTCCTTGTTTCAATGGAACAAACCTAACTCAATTATTTAGTGAATCCTACAGCATTCGTTCATTCAATGAAACAGATTGCATATGATAATTTAATGAATAAAGGTTCTCTCATTCATTCAAAGCCACAAGCTTAACGTATTGATTCAATCATACAAACTGCATACGTTCATTCAATGAAACAGGCTGCATCCATTGATTCAATGAATCAAACCGTCCTCCTTGTTTCAATGGAACAAAACTATCTCCCGTATATAGTGAACCAAACTGCATACGTTCATTCAATGAAACAGGCTGCAGTTGTCAATTCAATGAGTAGAGCTACTCTCATTCATTCAATGGGTCAAGCTTAATTCTTTCATTTAATTAAACAAACTGCGTTCATTGAATCATTGAATCAAACTGCATTCATTGATTCAATGAATCAAACCATATTCCTTGTTTCTATGCAACGAAACTAACTCCCTTCTAGAGTGAAGCAAACTGCATTCGTTCATTCAATGAAAGAAGGTGCACTTGTCAATTCGAAGAGTAGTGCGACTCTCATTCATTCAGTAGGACAAGCTTAACGCTTTCATTCAATGAAAAAAACTGCATTCATTGAATCATTGAATCAAACTGCAATCATTAATTCAATGAATCAAACCATATTCCTTCTTTCAATGGAACAAACCTATCTCCCCTATATAGTGAACCAAACTGCATACGTTCATTCAGTGAAACATGCTGAACTTGTCAATTCGAAGAGTAGTGTTAGTCACATTCATTCAATGGCACACGCTAAATGCTTTCATTCAAAGAAACGAACTGCATTCATTGAATCATTGAATCAAACTAAAATCATTATTCAATGAATGAAACCGACTTCCTTGTTTCAAATGGAACAAACCTAACTCAATTATTTAGTGAATCCTCCAGCAATCGTTCATTCAATGAAACAGATTGCATATGATAATTTAATGAATAAATGTTCTCTCATTCATTCAAAGCCACAAGCTTAACGTATTGATTCAATCATGCAAACTGCATACGTTCATTCAATGAAACAGGCTGCATCCATTGATTCAATGAATCAAACAAAATTCCTTGTTTCTATGCAATGAAACTAACTCCCTTCGAGAGTGAAGCAAACTGCATTCGTTCATTCAATGAAAGAGGGTGCACTTGTCAATTCGAAGAGTAGTGCGACTCTCATTCATTCAATAGGACAAGCTTAACGCTTTCATTCAATGAAACAAACTGCATTCATTGAATCATTGAATCAAACTGCAATCATAAATTCGGTGAATCAAACCATATTCCTTCTTTCAATGGAACAAACCTATCTCCTCTATTTCGTGAACGAAACTGCATACGTTCATTCAACGAAACAGGCTGCACTTGTCAATTTAATGAGTAGAGCTACTCTCATTCATTCAATAGGACGATCTTAACGCTTTCATTTAATAAAACAAACTGCATTCATTGAATCATTGAATCAAACTGCAATCATTGATTCAATGAATCAAACCGTCTTCCTTGTTTCAATGGAACAAACCTAACTCACGTATTTAGTGTATCCTACAACACTCGTACATTCAACGAAACAGATTGCACATGATAATTTAATGAATAGAGGTACTCTCATTCGTTCAAAGCCACAAGCTGAACGGATTGATTCAAACAAACAAACTGCACATATTTTCTCCATGAAACAAACTGCACATATGAATTCAATGAGTACATTTTCTCTCATTCGTCCAATGTGTCAAGCTCACTGTTTTAATTTCATGAAAGAAACTGAATTAATTGAATCATTGAATGAATCTACAATCATTGATGCAATGAATCAAACCGTCCACCTTGTTTCAATGGAACAAACCTATCTCCCCTATATAGTGAACCAAACTGCATACGTTCATTCAATGAAACAGGCTGCAGTTGTCAATTCAATGAGAAAAGCTACTCTAATTCATTCAATGGGTCAAGCTTAATTCTTTCATTTAATTAAACAAACTGTGTTCATTGAATCAAACTGCATTCATTGATTCAATGAATCAAACCATATTCCTTGTTTCTATGCAACGAAACTAACTCCCTTCTAGAGTGAAGCAAACCGCATTCGCTCATTCAATGAAAGAGGGTGCACTTGTCAATTCGAAGAGTAGTGTTACTCTCATTCATTCAATGGGACAACTAAACGCTTTCATTCAAAGAAACAACTGCATTCATTGAATCATTGAATCAAAGTACAATCATTGATTCAATGAATGAAACCGTCTTCCTTGTTTCAATGGAACAAACCTAACTCAATTATTTAGTGAATCCTACAGCATTCGTTCATTCAATGAAACAGATTGCATATGATAATTTAATGAATAAAGGTTCTCTCATTCATTCAAAGCCACAAGCTTAACGTATTGATTCAATCATACAAACTGCATACGTTCATTCAATGAAACAGGCTGCATCCATTGATTCAATGAATCAAACCGTCCTCCTTGTTTCAATGGAACAAAACTATCTCCCGTATATAGTGAACCAAACTGCATACGTTCATTCAATGAAACAGGCTGCAGTTGTCAATTCAATGAGTAGAGCTACTCTCATTCATTCAATGGGTCAAGCTTAATTCTTTCATTTAATTAAACAAACTGCGTTCATTGAATCATTGAATCAAACTGCATTCATTGATTCAATGAATCAAACCATATTCCTTGTTTCTATGCAACGAAACTAACTCCCTTCTAGAGTGAAGCAAACTGCATTCGTTCATTCAATGAAAGAAGGTGCACTTGTCAATTCGAAGAGTAGTGCGACTCTCATTCATTCAGTAGGACAAGCTTAACGCTTTCATTCAATGAAAAAAACTGCATTCATTGAATCATTGAATCAAACTGCAATCATTAATTCAATGAATCAAACCATATTCCTTCTTTCAATGGAACAAACCTATCTCCCCTATATAGTGAACCAAACTGCATACGTTCATTCAGTGAAACATGCTGAACTTGTCAATTCGAAGAGTAGTGTTAGTCACATTCATTCAATGGCACACGCTAAATGCTTTCATTCAAAGAAACGAACTGCATTCATTGAATCATTGAATCAAACTAAAATCATTATTCAATGAATGAAACCGACTTCCTTGTTTCAAATGGAACAAACCTAACTCAATTATTTAGTGAATCCTCCAGCAATCGTTCATTCAATGAAACAGATTGCATATGATAATTTAATGAATAAATGTTCTCTCATTCATTCAAAGCCACAAGCTTAACGTATTGATTCAATCATGCAAACTGCATACGTTCATTCAATGAAACAGGCTGCATCCATTGATTCAATGAATCAAACAAAATTCCTTGTTTCTATGCAATGAAACTAACTCCCTTCGAGAGTGAAGCAAACTGCATTCGTTCATTCAATGAAAGAGGGTGCACTTGTCAATTCGAAGAGTAGTGCGACTCTCATTCATTCAATAGGACAAGCTTAACGCTTTCATTCAATGAAACAAACTGCATTCATTGAATCATTGAATCAAACTGCAATCATAAATTCGGTGAATCAAACCATATTCCTTCTTTCAATGGAACAAACCTATCTCCTCTATTTCGTGAACGAAACTGCATACGTTCATTCAACGAAACAGGCTGCACTTGTCAATTTAATGAGTAGAGCTACTCTCATTCATTCAATAGGACGATCTTAACGCTTTCATTTAATAAAACAAACTGCATTCATTGAATCATTGAATCAAACTGCAATCATTGATTCAATGAATCAAACCGTCTTCCTTGTTTCAATGGAACAAACCTAACTCACGTATTTAGTGTATCCTACAACACTCGTACATTCAACGAAACAGATTGCACATGATAATTTAATGAATAGAGGTACTCTCATTCGTTCAAAGCCACAAGCTGAACGGATTGATTCAAACAAACAAACTGCACATATTTTCTCCATGAAACAAACTGCACATATGAATTCAATGAGTACATTTTCTCTCATTCGTCCAATGTGTCAAGCTCACTGTTTTAATTTCATGAAAGAAACTGAATTAATTGAATCATTGAATGAATCTACAATCATTGATGCAATGAATCAAACCGTCCACCTTGTTTCAATGGAACAAACCTATCTCCCCTATATAGTGAACCAAACTGCATACGTTCATTCAATGAAACAGGCTGCAGTTGTCAATTCAATGAGAAAAGCTACTCTAATTCATTCAATGGGTCAAGCTTAATTCTTTCATTTAATTAAACAAACTGTGTTCATTGAATCAAACTGCATTCATTGATTCAATGAATCAAACCATATTCCTTGTTTCTATGCAACGAAACTAACTCCCTTCTAGAGTGAAGCAAACCGCATTCGTTCATTCAATGAAAGAGGGTGCACTTGTCAATTCGAAGAGTAGTGTTACTCTCATTCATTCAATGGGACAACTAAACGCTTTCATTCAAAGAAACAACTGCATTCATTGAATCATTGAATCAAACTACAATCATTGATTCAATGAATGAAACCGTCTTCCTTGTTTCAAACGGAACAAACCTAACTCAATTATTTAGTGAATCCTACAGCATTCGTTCATTCAATGAAACAGATTGCATATGATAATTTAATGAATAAAGGTTCTCCCATTCATTCAAAGCCACAAGCTTAACGTATTGATTCAATCATACAAACTGCATACGTTCATTCAATGAAACAGGCTGCATCCATTGATTCAATGAATCAAACCGTCCACCTTGTTTCAATGGAACAAAACTATCTCCCGTATATAGTGAACCAAACTGCATACGTTCATTCAATGAAACAGGCTGCAGTTGTCAATTCAATGAGTAGAGCTACTCTCATTCATTCAATGGGTCAAGCTTAATTCTTTCATTTAATTAAACAAACTGCGTTCATTGAATCATTGAATCAAACTGCATACATTGATTCAATGAATCAAACCATATTCCTTGTTTCTATGCAACGAAACAAACTCCCTTCTAGAGTGAAGCAAACTGCATTCGTTCATTCAATGAAAGAGAGTGCACTTGTCAATTCGAAGTGTAGTGCGACTCTCATTCATTCAATAGGACAAGCTTAACGCTTTCATTCAATGAAACAAACTGCATTCATTGAATCATTGAATCAAACTGCAATCATTAATTCGGTGAATCAAACCATATTCCTTCTTTCAATGGAACAAACCTATCTCCTCTATTTCGTGAACGAAACTGCATACGTTCATTCAACGAAACAGGCTGCACTTGTCAATTTAATGAGTAGAGCTACTCTCATTCATTCAATAGGACGATCTTAACGCTTTCATTTAATAAAACAAACTGCATTCATTGAATCATTGAATCAAACTGCAATCATTGATTCAATGAATCAAACCGTCTTCCTTGTTTCAATGGAACAAACCTAACTCACGTATTTAGTGTATCCTACAACACTCGTACATTCAACGAAACAGATTGCACATGATAATTTAATGAATAGAGGTACTCTCATTCGTTCAAAGCCACAAGCTGAACGGATTGATTCAAACAAACAAACTGCACATATTTTCTCCATGAAACAAACTGCACATATGAATTCAATGAGTACATTTTCTCTCATTCGTCCAATGTGTCAAGCTCACTGTTTTAATTTCATGAAAGAAACTGAATTAATTGAATCATTGAATGAATCTACAATCATTGATTCAATGAATCAAACCGTCCACCTTGTTTCAATGGAACAAACCTATCTCCCCTATATAGTGAACCAAACTGCATACGTTCATTCAATGAAACAGGCTGCAGTTGTCAATTCAATGAGAAAAGCTACTCTCATTCATTCAATGGGTCAAGCTTAATTCTTTCATTTAATTAAACAAACTGTGTTCATTGAATCAAGCTGCATTCATTGATTCAATGAATCAAACCATATTCCTTGTTTCTATGCAACGAAACTAACTCCCTTCTAGAGTGAAGCAAACCGCATTCGTTCATTCAATGAAAGAGGGTGCACTTGTCAATTCGAAGAGTAGTGTTACTCTCATTCATTCAATGGGACAACTAAACGCTTTCATTCAAAGAAACAACTGCATTCATTGAATCAAACTACAATCATTGATTCAATGAATGAAACCGTCTTCCTTGTTTCAAACGGAACAAACCTAACTCAATTATTTAGTGAATCCTACAGCATTCGTTCATTCAATGAAACAGATTGCATATGATAATTTAATGAATAAAGGTTCTCCCATTCATTCAAAGCCACAAGCTTAACGTATTGATTCAATCATACAAACTGCATACGTTCATTCAATGAAACAGGCTGCATCCATTGATTCAATGAATCAAACCGTCCACCTTGTTTCAATGGAACAAAACTATCTCCCGTATATAGTGAACCAAACTGCATACGTTCATTCAATGAAACAGGCTGCAGTTGTCAATTCAATGAGTAGAGCTACTCTCATTCATTCAATGGGTCAAGCTTAATTCTTTCATTTAATTAAACAAACTGCGTTCATTGAATCATTGAATCAAACTGCATACATTGATTCAATGAATCAAACCATATTCCTTGTTTCTATGCAACGAAACAAACTCCCTTCTAGAGTGAAGCAAACTGCATTCGTTCATTCAATGAAAGAGAGTGCACTGTCAATTCGAAGTGTAGTGCGACTCTCATTCATTCAATAGGACAAGCTTAACGCTTTCATTCAATGAAAAAAACTGCATTCATTGAATCATTGAATCAAACTGCAATCATTAATTCAATGAATCAAACCATATTCCTTCTTTCAATGGAACAAACCTATCTCCCCTATATAGTGAACCAAACTGCATACGTTCGTTCAGTGAAACATGCTGCACTTGTCAATTCGAAGAGTAGTGTTACTCACATTCATTCAATTGCACACGCTAAACCCTTTCATTCAAAGAAACGAACTGCATTCATTGAATCATTGAATCAAACTAAAATCATTATTCAATGAATGAAACCGTCTTCCTTGTTTCAAATGGAACAAATCTAACTCAATTATTTAGTGAATCCTACAGCAATCGTTTATTCAATGAAACAGATTGCATATGATAATTTAATGAATAAATGTTCTCTCATTCATTCAAAGCCACAAGCTTAACGTATTGATTCAATCATACAAACTGCATACGTTCATTCAATGAAACAGGCTGCATCCATTGATTGAATGAATCAAACCATATTCCTTCTTTCTATGCAATGAAACTAACTCCCTTCTCGAGTGAAGCAAACTGCATTCGTTCCTTCAATGAACGAGGGTGCACTTGTCATTTCGAAGAGTAATGCGACTCTCATTCATTCAATAGGACAAGCTTACCGCTTTCATTCAATGAAACAAATTGCATTCATTGAATCATTGAATCAAACTGCAATCATTTATTCAATGAATCAAATCGTATTCCTTGTTTCAATGGAACAAACCTATCTCCCCTATTTCGTGAAACAAACTGCATACGTTCATTCAATGAATTAGGCTGCACTTGTCAATTCAATGAGTCGAGCTACTCTCATTCATTCAAAAGGACAATCTTACCGCTTTCATTTAATAAAACAAACTGCATTCATTGAATCATTGAATCAAACTGCAACCATTAATTCAATGAATCAAACCATATTCCTTCTTTCAATTGAACAAACCTATCTCCTCTATTTCGTGAACGAAACTGCATACGTTCATTCAACGAAACAGGCTGCACTTGTCAATTTAATGAGTAGAGCTACTCTCATTCATTCAACAGGACGATCTTAACGCTTTCATTTAATAAAACAAACTGCATTCATTGAATCATTGAATCAAACTGCAATCATTAATTCAATGAATCAAACCATATTCCTTCTTTCAATGGAACAAACCTATCTCCCCTATATAGTGAACCAAACTTCATACGTTCGTTCAGTGAAACATGCTGCACTTGTCAATTCGAAGAGTAGTGTTACTCTCATTCATTCAATGGGACAAGCTAAACGCTTTCATTCAATGAAACAAACTGCATTCATTAAGTCATTCAATCAAACTGCAATCATTAATTCAATGAATGAAACCATATTCCTTCTTTCAATTGAACAAACCTATCTCCCCTATATAGTGAACCAAATTGCACACGTTCGTTCAGTGAAACATGCTGCACTTGTCAATTCGAAGAGTGGAGTTACTCTCATTCATTCAATGGGACAAGCTAAACGCTTTCATTCAAAGAAACAAACTGCATTCATTGAATCATTGAATCAAACTACAATCATTGATTCAATGAATGAAACCGTCTTCCCTGTTTCAATGGAACAAACCGACCCTTATATAGTAAAACAAACTGCATACGTTCATTCAATGAAACAGGCTGCACTTGTCAATTCAATGAGTCGAGCTACTCTCATTCATTCAATGTGTCAAGCTTAACGCTTTCATTCAAAGAAACAAACTGCATTCATTTATTCAATGAATCAAACCATAGTCCTTGTTTCAATGCAACAAACCTAACTCCCTTCAAGAGTGAAGCAAACTGAATTCGTTCATTCACTGAAAGAGGGTGTACTTGTCAATTCGAAGATTAGTGCGACTCTCATTCATTCAATAGGACAAGCTTAACACTTTCAATCAATGAAAAAAACTGCATTCATTGAATCATTGAATCAAACTGCAATAATTAATTCAATGAATCAAACCATATTCCTTCTTTCAATGGAACAAACCTATCTCCTCTATTTCGTGACCGAAACTGCATACGTTCATTCAACGAAACAGGCTGCACTTGTCAATTTAATGAGTAGAGCTACTCTCATTCATTCAATAGGACGATCTTAACGCTTTCATTTAATAAAACAAACTGCATTCATTGAATCATTGAATCAAACTGCAATCATTGATTCAATGAATTAAACCGTATTCCTGTTGAAATGCAAAAAAACTAAATCCCTTCTAGAGTGAACCAAACTGCACACGTTCATTCAATGAATTAGGCTGCACTTGTCAATTTAATGAGTGGAGCTACTCTCATTCATTCAATGTGACAAGCTTAAACCTTTCATTCAATTAAACAAATTGCATTCATTGAATCAGTGAATCAAACAACAATCATTGATTCAATGATTCAAACCGTATTCCTTGTTTCAATGGAACCAACCTATCTCCCCAATATAGTGAACCAAACTGCATACTTTCATTCAACTGCAATCATTAATTCAATGAATTGTCCATTCGTAGAGTAGTGCGACTCTCATTCATTCATTACGACAGGCCTAACGCTTTCATTCAATGAAACAAAATGCATTCATTGAATCATTGAATCAAAGTGCAATCATTAATTCAATGATTCAAACCATATTCCTTCTTTCAATGGAAAAAACCTATCTCCCCGAAACAGTGAACCAAACTGCATGCGTTCGTTCAGTGAAACATGCAGCACCTGTCAATTCGAAGAGTAGTGTTACTCTCATTCATTCAATGGGACAAGCTAAACGCTTTCATTCAAAGAAACAAACTGCATTCATTGAATCATTGAATCAAACTACCATCATTAATTCAATGAATGAAACCGTCTTCCTTGTTTCAATGGAACAAACCTAACTCACGTATTTAGTGTATCCTACAACACTCGTACATTCAACGAAACAGATTGCACATGATAATTTAATGAATAGAGGTACTCTCATTCGTTCAAAGCCACAAGCTTAACGGATTGATTCAAACAAACAAACTGCACACATTTTCTCCATGAAACAAACTGCACATATGAATTCAATGAGTACATTTTCTCTCATTCGTCCAATGTGTCAAGCTCACTGTTTTAATTTCATGAAAGAAACTGAATTAATTGAATCATTGAATGAATCTACAATCATTGATGCAATGAATCAAACCGTCCACCTTGTTTCAATGGAACAAACCTATCTCCCCTATATAGTGAACCAAACTGCATACGTTCATTCAATGAAACAGGCTGCAGTTGTCAATTCAATGAGTAGAGCTACTCTCATTCATTCAATGGGTCAAGCTTAATTCTTTCATTTAATTAAACAAACTGCGTTCATTGAATCATTGAATCAAACTGCATTCATTGATTCAATGAATCAAACCATATTCCTTGTTTCTATGCAACGAAACTAACTCCCTTCTAGAGTGAAGCAAACCGCATTCGCTCATTCAATGAAAGAGGGTGCACTTGTCAATTCGAAGAGTAGTGTTACTCTCATTCATTCAATGGGACAACTAAACGCTTTCATTCAAAGAAACAACTGCATTCATTGAATCATTGAATCAAAGTACAATCATTGATTCAATGAATGAAACCGTCTTCCTTGTTTCAATGGAACAAACCTAACTCAATTATTTACTGAATCCTACAGCATTCGTTCATTCAATGAAACAGATTGCATATGATAATTTAATGAATAAAGGTTCTCTCATTCATTCAAAGCCACAAGCTTAACGTATTGATTCTATCATACAAACTGCATACGTTCATTCAATGAAACAGGCTGCATCCATTGATTCAATGAATCAAACCGTCCTCCTTGTTTCAATGGAACAAAACTATCTCCCGTATATAGTGAACCAAACTGCATACGTTCATTCAATGAAACAGGCTGCAGTTGTCAATTCAATGAGTAGAGCTACTCTCATTCATTCAATGGGTCAAGCTTAATTCTTTCATTTAATTAAACAAATTGCGTTCATTGAATCATTGAATCAAACTGCATTCATTGATTCAATGAATCAAACCATATTCCTTGTTTCTATGCAACGAAACTAACTCCCTTCTAGAGTGAAGCAAACTGCATTCGTTCATTCAATGAAAGAGGGTGCACTTGTCAATTCGAAGAGTAGTGCGACTCTCATTCATTCAGTAGGACAAGCTTAACGCTTTCATTCAATGAAAAAAACTGCATTCATTGAATCATTGAATCAAACTGCAATCATTAATTCAATGAATCAAACCATATTCCTTCTTTCAATGGAACAAACCTATCTCCCCTATATAGTGAACCAAACTGCATACGTTCATTCAGTGAAACATGCTGCACTTGTCAATTCGAAGAGTAGTGTTACTCACATTCATTCAATGGCACACGCTAAATGCTTTCATTCAAAGAAACGAACTGCATTCATTGAATCATTGAATCAAACTAAAATCATTATTCAATGAATGAAACCGACTTCCTTGTTTCAAATGGAACAAACCTAACTCAATTATTTAGTGAATCCTCCAGCAATCGTTCATTCAATGAAACAGATTGCATATGATAATTTAATGAATAAATGTTCTCTCATTCATTCAAAGTCACAAGCTTAACGTATTGATTCAATCATGCAAACTGCATACGTTCATTCAATGAAACAGGCTGCATCCATTGATTGAATGAATCAAACCATATTCCTTCTTTCTATGCAATGAAACTAACTCCCTTCTCGAGTGAAGCAAACAGCATTCGTTCATTCAATGAAAGAGGGTGCACTTGTCAATTCGAAGAGTAGTGCGACTCTCATTCATTCAATAGTTCAATCTTAACGCTTTCATTTAATAATACAAACTGCATTCATTGAATCATTGAATCAAACTGCAATCATTAAATCAATGAATCAAACCGTATTCCTTCTTTCAATGGAACAAACCTATCTCCTCTATTTCGTGAACGAAACTGCATACGTTCATTCAACGAAACAGGCTGCACTTGTCAATTTAATGAGTAGAGCTACTCTCATTCATTCAACAGGACGATCTTAACGCTTTCATTTAATAAAACAAACTGCATTCATTGAATCATTGAATCAAACTGCAATCATTGATTCAATGAATCAAACCATATTCCTTCTTTCAATGGAACAAACCTATCTCCCCTATATAGTGAACCAAACTGCATACGTTCGTTCAGTGAAACATGCTGCACTTGTCAATTCGAAGAGTATTGTTACTCTCATTCATTCAATGGGACGAGCTTAACGCTTTCATTCAAAGAAACAAACTGCATTCATTGAATCATTGATTCAAACTACAATCATTGATTCAATGAATGAAACCGTCTTCCTTGTTTCAAGTGGAACAAACCTCACTCAATTATTTAGTGTATCCTACAGCATTCGTTCATTCAATGAAACAAATTGCACATGATAATTTAATGAATAAAGGTTCTCTCATTCATTCAAATCCACAAGCTTAACGTATTGATTCAATCATACAAATTGCATACGTTCATTCAATGAAACATGTTGCATCCATTGATTCAATGAATCAAACAAAATTCCTTGTTTCTATGCAACGAAACTAACTCCCTGCTAGAGTGAAGCAAACTGCATTCGTTCATTCAATGAAAGAGGGTGCACTTGTCAATTCGAAGAGTAGTGCGACTCTCATTCATTCAATAGGACAAGCTTAACGCTTTCATTCAATGAAAGAAACTGCATTCATTGAATCATTGAATCAAACTGCATTCATTAATTCAATGAATCAAACCATATGCCTTGTTTCAATGGAACAAACCTATCTCCCCTATTTCGTGAAAAAAATGCATACGTTCATTAAATGAATTAGGCTGCACTTGTCAATTCAATGAGTAGAGCTACTCTCATTCATTCAATTGGACAAGCTTAACGCTTTCATTCAATGAAACAAACTGCAATCATTGATTCAATGAATCAAACCATATTTCATGTTTAAATGCAACAAAAGTAACTCCCTTCTTGAGTGAAGCAAACACCATTCGTTCATTCAATGAATTAGGCTGCACTTGTCAATTCAATGAGTAGAGCTACTCTCATTCATTCAATAGTTCAATCTTAACGCTTTCATTTAATAAAACAAACTGCATTCATTGAATCAAACTGCAATCATTAATTCAATGAATCAAACCATATTCCTTCTTTCAATGGAACAAACCTATCTCCCCTATTTCGTGAAAAAAAATGCATACGTTCATTAAATGAATTAGGCTGCACTTGTCAATTCAATGAGTAGAGCTACTCTCTTTCATTCAATAGCACAATCTTACCGCTTTCATTTAATCAAACAAACTGCAATCATTGAATCATTGAATCAAACTGCATTCATTGATTCAATGAATCAAACCATATTCCTTGTTTCTATGCAACGAAACTAACTCCCTTCGAGAGTGAAGCAAACTGCATTCGTTCATTCAATGAAAGAGGGTGCACTTGTCAATTCGAAGAGTAGTGCGACTCTCATTCATTCAATAGGACAAACTTAACGCTTTCATTCAATGAAACAAACTGCATTTAATGAATCATTGAATCAAACTGCATTCATTGATTCAATGAATCAAACCATATTCCTTGTTTCTATGCAACGAAACTAACTCCCTTCGAGAGTGAAGCAAACTGCATTCGTTCATTCTATAAAAGAGGGTGCACTTGTCAATTCGAAGAGGATTGCGAATCTCATTCATTCAATAGGACAAGCTTAACGCTTTCATTCAAAGAAACAAACTGCATTCATTGAATCATTGAATCAAAATGCAATCATTAATTCAATGAATCAAACCATATTCCTTCTTTCAATGGAACAAACCTCTCTCCCCTATATTGTGAAACAAACTCCATACGTTCCTTCAATAAAAGAGGGTGCACTTGTCAATTCGAAGAGTAGTACGACTCTCATTCATTCATTAGGACAAGCTTAACGCTTTCATTCAATGAAAAAAACTGCATTCATTGAATCATTGAATCAAACTGCAATCATTAATTCGATGAATCAAACCATATTCCTTCTTTCAATGGAACAAACCTATCTCCCCTATGTTGTGAAACAAACTGCATACGTTCATTCAATGAAACAGGCTGCACTTGTTAATTCAATGAGTAGAGCGACTCTCATTCATTCATTCGGACAAGCTTAACGCTTTCATTCAATGAAACAAACTGCAATCATTGAATCATTGAACCAAACTGCATTCATTGATTCAATGAATCAAACCATATTTCTTGTTTAAATGCAACAAAACTAACTCCCTTCTTGAGTGAAGCAAACAGCATTCGTTCATTCAATGCATTAAGCTGCACTTGTCAATTCAATGAGTAGAGCTACTCTCATTGATTCAATAGTTCAACCTTAACGCTTTCATTTAATAAAACAAACTGCATTCATTGAATCATTGAATCAAACTGCAATCATTAATTCAATGAATCAAACCATATTCCTTCTTTCAATGGAACAAACCTATCTCCCCTATATAGTGAACCAAACTGCATACGTTCGTTCAGTGAAACATGCTGCACTTGTCAATTCGAAGAGTATTGTTACTCTCATTCATTCAATGGGACAAGCTTAACGCTTTCATTCAAAGAAACAAACTGCATTCATTGAATCATTGATTCAAACTACAATCATTGATTCAATGAATGAAACCGTCTTCCTTCTTTCAAGTGGAACAAACCTCACTCAATTATTTAGTGTATCCTACAGCATTCGTTCATTCAATGAAACAAATTGCACATGATAATTTAATGAATAAAGGTTCTCTCATTCATTCAAATCCACAAGCTTAACGTATTGATTCAATCATACAAATTGCATACGTTCATTCAATGAAACAGGCTGCATCCATTGATTCAATGAATCAAACAAAATTCCTTGTTTCTATGCAACGAAACTAACTCCCTGCTAGAGTGAAGCAAACTGCATTCGTTCATTCGATGAAAGAGGGTGCACTTGTCAATTCGAAGAGAAGTGCGACTCTCATTCATTCAATAGGACAAGCTTAACGCTTTCATTCAATGAAACAAACTGCATTCATTGAATCATGAATCGAACTGCAATCATTAATTCAACGAATCCAACCATATTCCTTGTTTCAATGGAACAAACCTATCTCCCCTATTTCGTGAAACAAACTGCATACATTCATTCAATGAATTAGGCTGCACTTGTCAATTCAATGAGTAGAGCTACTCTCATTCATTCAATAGGACAATCTTACCGCTTTCATTTAATAAAACAAACTGCATTCATTGAATCATTGAATCAAACTGCAATCATTAATTCAATGAATCAAACCATATTCCTTCTTTCAATGGAACAAACCTATCTCCCCTATATAGAGAACCAAATTGCACACGTTCGTTCATTGAAACATGCTGCATTTGTCTATTCGAAGAGTAGAGTTACTCTCATTCATTTAATGGGACAAGCTAAACGCTTTCATTCAAAGAAACAAACTGCATTCATTGAATCATTGAATCAAACTACAATCATTGATTCAATGAATGAAACCGTCTTCCTTGTTTCAATGGAACAAACCGACACTTATATAGTGAACCAAACTGCATACGTTCATTCAATGAAACAGCCTGCACTTGTCAATTCAATGAGTAGAGCGACTCTCATTCATTCAATGCGTCAAGCTTAACGCTTTCATTCAAAGAAACAAACTGCATTCATTTATTCAATGATTCAAGCCATAGTCCTTGTTTCAATGCAACAAACCTCACTCCCTTCAAGAGTGAAGCAAACTGAATTCGATCATTCACTGAAAGAGGGTGTACTTGTCAATTCGAAGATTAGTGCGACTCTCATTCATTCAATAGGACAAGCTTAACGCTTTCATTCAATGAAAGAAACTGCATTCATTGAATCATTGAATCAAACTGCAATCATTAATTCAATGAATCAAACCATATTCCTTCTTTCAATGGAACAAACCTATCTCCCCTATTTCGTGAAAAAAAATGCATACGTTCATGAAATGAATTAGGCTGCACTTGTCAATTCAATGAGTAGAGCTACTCTCTTTCATTCAATAGCACAATCTTACCGCTTTCATTCAATCAAACAAACTGCAATCATTGAATCATTGAATCAAACTGCATTCATTGATTCAATGAATCAAACCATATTCCTTGTTTCTATGCAACGAAACGAACTCCCTTCGAGAGTGAAGCAAACTGCATTCGTTCATTCAATGAAAGAGGGTGCACTTGTCAATTCGAAGAGTAGTGCGACTCTCATTCATTCAATAGGACAAACTTAACGCTTTCATTCAATGAAACAAACTGCATTCATTGAATCATTGAATCAAACTGCATTCATTGATTCAATGAATCAAACCATATTCCTTGTTTCTATGCAACGAAACTAACTCCCTTCTAGAGTGAAGCAAACTGCATTCGTTCATTCTATAAAAGAGGGTGCACTTGTCAATTCGAAGAGGATTGCGACTCTCATTCATTCAATAGGACAAGCTTAACGCTTTCATTCAAAGAAACAAACTGCATTCATTGAATCATTGAATCAAAATGCAATCATTAATTCAATGAATCAAACCATATTCCTTCTTTCAATGGAACAAACCTCTCTCCCCTATATTGTGAAACAAACTGCATACGTTCCTTCAATAAAAGAGGGTGCACTTGTCAATTCGAAGAGTAGTACGACTCTCATTCATTCATTAGGACAAGCTTAACGCTTTCATTCAATGAAAAAAACTGCATTCATTGAATCATTGAATCAAACTGCAATCATTAATTCGATGAATCAAACCATATTCCTTCTTTCAATGGAACAAACCTATCTCCCCTATGTTGTGAAACAAACTGCATACGTTCATTCAATGAAACAGGCTGCACTTGTTAATTCAATGAGTAGAGCGACTCTCATTCATTCATTAGGACAATCTTAACGCTTTCATTCAATGAAACAAACTGCAATCATTGAATCATTGAACCAAACTGCATTCATTGATTCAATGAATCAAACCATATTTCTTGTTTAAATGCAACAAAACTAACTCCCTTCTTGAGTGAAGCAAACAGCATTCGTTCATTCAATGCATTAAGCTGCACTTGTCAATTCAATGAGTAGAGCTACTCTCATTGATTCAATAGTTCAACCTTAACGCTTTCATTTAATAAAACAAACTGCATTCATTGAATCATTGAATCAAACTGCAATCATTAATTCAATGAATCAAACCATATTCCTTCTTTCAATGGAACAAACCTATCTCCCCTATATAGTGAACCAAACTGCATACGTTCGTTCAGTGAAACATGCTGCACTTGTCAATTCGAAGAGTATTGTTACTCTCATTCATTCAATGGGACAAGCTTAACGCTTTCATTCAAAGAAACAAACTGCATTCATTGAATCATTGATTCAAACTACAATAATTGATTCAATGAATGAAACCGTCTTCCTTGTTTCAAGTGGAACAAACCTCACTCAATTATTTAGTGTATCCTACAGCATTCGTTCATTCAATGAAACAAATTGCACATGATAATTTAATGAATAAAGGTTCTCTCATTCATTCAAATCCACAAGCTTAACGTATTGATTCAATCATACAAATTGCATACGTTAGTCAATGAAACAGGCTGCATCCATTGATTCAATGAATCAAACAAAATTCCTCTTTTCTATGCAACGAAACTAACTCCCTGCTAGAGTGAAGCAAACTGCATTCGTTCATTCAATGAAAGAGGGTGCACTTGTCAATTCGAAGAGAAGTGCGACTCTCATTCATTCAATAGGACAAGCTTAACGCTTTCATTCAATGAAACAAACTGCATTCATTGAATCATTGAATCAAACTGCAATCATTAATTCAACGAATCCAACCATATTCCTTGTTTCAATGGAACAAACCTATCTCCCCTATTTCGTGAAACAAACTGCATACATTCATTCAATGAATTAGGCTGCACTTGTCAATTCAATGAGTAGAGCTACTCTCATTCATTCAATAGGACAATCTTACCGCTTTCATTTAATAAAACAAACTGCATTCATTGAATCATTGAATCAAACTGCAATCATTAATTCAATGAATCAAACCATATTCCTTCTTTCAATGGAACAAACCTATCTCCCCTATGTTGTGAAACAAACTGCATACATTCATTCAATGAATTAGGCTGCACTTGTCAATTCAATGACTAGAGCTACTCTCATTCATTCAATAGGACAATCTTACCGCTTTCATTTAATAAAACAAACTGCATTCATTGAATCATTGAATCAAACTGCAATCATTAATTCAATGAATGAAACCATATTCCTTCTTTCAATTGAACAAACCTATCTCCCCTATATAGTGAATCAAATTGCACACGTTCGTTCATTGAAACATGCTGCATTTGTCTATTCGAAGAGTAAAGTTACTCTCATTCATTTAATGGGACAAGCTAAATGCTTTCATTCAAAGAAACAAACTGCATTCATTGAATCATTGAATCAAACTACAATCATTGATTCAATGAATGAAACCGTCTTCCTTGTTTCAATGGAACAAACCGACCCTTATATAGCGAACCAAACTGCATACGTTCATTCAATGAAAAAGCCTGCACTTCTCAATTCAATGAGTAGAGCGACTCTCATTCATTCAATGCGTCAAGCTTAACGCTTTCATTCAAAGAAACAAACTGCATTCATTTATTCAATGATTCAAGCCATAGTCCTTGTTTCAATGCAACAAACCTCACTCCCTTCAAGAGTGAAGCAAACTGAATTCGATCATTCACTGAAAGAGGGTGTACTTGTCAATTCGAAGATTAGTGCGACTCTCATTCATTCAATAGGACAAGCTTAACGCTTTCATTCAATGAAAGAAACTGCATTCATTGAATCATTGAATCAAACTGCAATCATTAATTCAATGAATCAAACCATATTCCTTCTTTCAATGGAACAAACCTATCTCCCCTATTTCGTGAAAACAAATGCATACGTTCATTAAATGAATTAGGCTGCACTTGTCAATTCAATGAGTAGAGCTACTCTCTTTCATTCAATAGCACAATCTTACCGCTTTCATTTAATCAAACAAACTGCAATCATTGAATCATTGAATCAAACTGCATTCATTGATTCAATGAATCAAACCATATTCCTTGTTTCTATGCAACGAAACTAACTGCCTTCGAGAGTGAAGCAAACTGCATTCGTTCATTCAATGAAAGAGGGTGCACTTGTCAATTCGAAGAGTAGTGCGACTCTCATTCATTCAATAGGACAAACTTAACGCTTTCATTCAATGAAACAAACTGCATTCATTGAATCATTGAATCAAACTGCATTCATTGATTCAATGAATCAAACCATATTCCTTGTTTCTATGCAACGAAACTAACTCCCTTCTAGAGTGAAGCAAACTGCATTCGTTCATTCTATAAAAGAGGGTGCACTTGTCAATTCGAAGAGGATTGCGACTCTCATTCATTCAATAGGACAAGCTTAACGCTTTCATTCAAAGAAACAAACTGTATTCATTGAATCATTGAATCAAAATGCAATCATTAATTCAATGAATCAAACCATATTCCTTCTTTCAATGGAACAAACCTCTCTCCCCTATATTGTGAAACAAACTGCATACGTTCCTTCAATAAAAGAGGGTGCACTTGTCAATTCGAAGAGGATTGCGACTCTCATTCATTCAATAGGACAAGCTTAACGCTTTCATTCAAAGAAACGAACTGCATTCATTGAATCATTGAATCAAACTGCAATCATTAATTCGATGAATCAAACCATATTTCTTGTTTAAATGCAACAAAACTAACTCCCTTCTTGAGTGAAGCAAACTGCATTCGTTCATTCAATGAATTAAGCTGCACTTGTCAATTCAATGAGTAGAGCTACTCTCATTCATTCAATAGTTCAACCTTAACGCTTTCATTTAATAAAACAAACTGCATTCATTGAATCATTGAATCAAACTGCAATCATTAATTCAATGAATCAAACCATATTCCTTCTTTCAATGGAACAAACCTATCTCCCCTATATAGTGAACCAAACTGCATACGTTCGTTCAGTGAAACATGCTGCACTTGTCAGTTCGAAGAGTATTGTTACTCTCATTCATTCAATGGGACAAGCTTAACGCTTTCATTCAAAGAAACAAACTGCATTCATTGAATCATTGATTCAAACTGCAATCATTGATTCAATGAATGAAACCGTCTTCCTTCTTTCAAGTGGAACAAACCTCACTCAATTATTTAGTGTAACCTACAGCATTCGTTCATTCAATGAAACAAATTGCACATGATAATTTAATGAATAAAGGTTCTCTCATTCATTCAAATCCACAAGCTTAACGTATTGATTCAATCATACAAATTGCATACGTTCATTCAATGAAACAGGCTGCATCCATTTATTCAATGAATCAAACAAAATTCCTTGTTTCTATGCAACGAAACTAACTCCCTGCTAGAGTGAAGCAAACTGCATTCGTTCATTCAATGAAAGAGGGTGCACTTGTCAATTCGAAGAGAAGTGCGACTCTCATTCATTCAATAGGACAAGCTTAACGCTTACATTCAATGAAACAAACTGCATTCATTGAATCATTGAATCAAACTGCAATCATTAATTCAACGAATCAAACCATATTCCTTGTTTCAATGGAACAAACCTATCTCCCCTATTTCGTGAAACAAACTGCATACATTCATTCAATGAATTAGGCTGCACTTGTCAATTCAATGAGTAGAGCTACTCTCATTCATTCAATAGGACAATCTTACCGCTTTCATTTAATAAAACAAACTGCATTCATTGAATCATTGAATCAAACTGCAATCATTAATTCAATGAATCAAGCCATATTCCTTCTTTCAATGGAACAAACCTATCTCCCCTATATAGTGAACCAAATTGCACACGTTCGTTCATTGAAACATGCTGCATTTGTCTATTCGAAGAGTAGAGTTACTCTCATTCATTTAATGGGATAAGCTAAACGCTTTCATTCAAAGAAACAAACTGCATTCATTGAATCATTAAATCAAACTACAATCATTGATTCAATGAATGAAACCGTCTTCCTTGTTTCAACGGAACAAACCGACACTTATATAGTGAACCAAACTGCATACGTTCATTCAATGAAAAAGCCTGCACTTGTCAATTCAATGAGTAGAGCGACTCTCATTCATTCAATGCGTCAAGCTTAACGCTTTCATTCAAAGAAACAAACTGCATTCATTTATTCAATGATTCAAGCCATAGTCCTTGTTTCAATGCAACAAACCTCACTCCCTTCAAGAGTGAAGCAAACTGAATTCGATCATTCATTGAAAGAGGGTGTACTTGTCAATTCGAAGATTAGTGCGACTCTCATTCATTCAATAGGACAAGCTTAACGCTTTCATTCAATGAAAGAAACTGCATTCGTTGAATCATTGAATCAAACTGCAATCATTAATTCAATGAATCAACCCATATTCCTTCTTTCAATGGAACAAACCTATCTCCCCTATGTTGTGAAACAAACTGCATACGTTCATTCAATGAAACAGGCTGCACTTGTTAATTCAATGAGTAGAGCGACTCTCATTCATTCATTAGGACAAGCTTAACGCTTTCATTCAATGAAACAAACTGCAATCATTGAATCATTGAACCAAACTGCATTCATTGATTCAATGAATCAAACCATATTTCTTGTTTAAATGCAACAAAACTAACTCCCTTCTTGAGTGAAGCAAACAGCATTCGTTCATTCAATGAATTAGGCTGCACATGTCAATTCAATGAGTAGAGCTACTCTCATTCATTCAATAGTTCAACCTTAACGCTTTCATTTAATAAAACAAACTGCATTCATTGAATCATTGAATCAAACTGCAATCATTAATTCAATGAATCAAACCATATTCCTTCTTTCAATGGAACAAACCTATCTCCCCTATATAGTGAACCAAACTGCATACGTTCGTTCAGTGAAACATGCTGCACTTGTCAGTTCGAAGAGTATTGTTACTCTCATTCATTCAATGGGACAAGCTTAACGCTTTCATTCAAAGAAACAAACTGCATTCATTGAATCATTGAATCAAACTGAAATCATTTTTTCATTGATTTAAACCATATTCCTTGTTTCAATGGAACACACCAATCTCCCCTATATTGTGAACCAAACTGCATACGTTCATTCAACGAAACAGGCTGCACTTGTCAATTCATGAATACAGCTACTCTCATTCATTCAACAGGACAAGCTTAACGCTTTCATTCAATGAAGCAAACTGCATTCATTGAATCATTGAATCAAACCAAATTTCTTGTTTCAATGCAACAAAACTAACTCCCTTCTTGAGTGAAGCAAACTGCATTCGTTCATTCAAAGAAAGAGGGTGCACTTGTCAATTCGAAGACTAGTGCGACTCTCATTCATTCAATAGGACAAGCTTAACGCTTTCATTCAATGAAACAAACTGCAATCATTAAATCATTGAACCAAACTGCATTCATTGATTCAATGAATCAAACCATATTTCTTGTTTAAATGCAACAAAACTAACTCCCTTCTTGAGTGAAGCAAACAGCATTCGTTCATTCAATGAATTAGGCTGCACTTGTCAATTCAATGAGTAGAGCTACTCTCATTCATTCAATAGTTCAATCTTAACGCTTTCATTTAATAAAACAAACTGCATTCATTGAATCATTGAATCAAACTGCAATCATTAATTCAATGAATCAAACCATATTCCTTCTTTCAATGGAACAAACCTATCTCCCCTATATAGTGAACCAAACTGCATACGTTCGTTCAGTGAAATATGCTGCACTTGTCAATTCGAAGAGTATTTTTACTCTCATTCATTCAATGGGACAAGCTTAACGCTTTCATTCAAAGAAACAAACTGCATTCATTGAATCATTGATTCAAACTACAATCATTGATTCAATGAATGAAACCGTCTTCCTTCTTTCAAGTGGAACAAACCTCACTCAATTATTTAGTGAATCCTACAGCATTCGTTCATTCAATGAAACAGATTGCACATGATAACTTAATGAATAAAGGTTCTCTCATTCATTCAAATCTCCAAGCTTAACGTATTGATTCAATCAGACAAACTGCATACGTTCATTCAATGAAACAGGCTGCATCTATTGATTCAATGAATCAAACAAAATTCCTTCTTTCTATGCAACGAAACTAACTCCCTTCTAGAGTGAAGCAAACTGCATTCGTTCATTCAATGAAAGAGGGTGCACTTGTCAATTCGAAGAGTATTGTTACTCTCATTCATTCAATGGGACAAGCATAACGCTTTCATTCAAAGAAACAAACTGCATTCATTGAATCATTGATTCAAACTACAATCATTGATTCAATGAATGAAGCCGTCTTCCTTGTTTCAAGTGGAACAAACCTCACTCAATTATTTAGTGAATCCTACAGCATTCGTTCATTCAATGAAACGGATTGCACATGATAACTTAATGATAACTCAAATCCACAAGCTTAACGTATTGATTCAATCATACAAACTGCATACGTTCATTCAATGAAACAGGCTGCATCCATTGATTCAATGAATCAAACAAAATTCCTTGTTTCTATGCAACGAAACTAACTCCCTTCTAGACTGAAGCAAACTGCATTCGTTCATTCAATGAAAGAGGGTGCACTTGTCAATTCGAAGAGTAGTGCGACTCTCATTCATTCAATAGGACAAGCTTAACGCTTTCATTCAATGAAACAAACTGCATTCATTGAATCATTGAATCAAACTGCAATCATTAATTCGATGAATCAAACCATATTCCTTCTTTCAATGGAACAAACCTGTCTCCCCTATATCGTGAAACAAACTGCATACGTTCATTCAATGAATTAGGCTGCACTTGTCAATTCAATGAGTAGTGCGACTCTCATTCATTCAATAGGACAAGCTTAACGCTTTCATTCAATGAAACAAACTGCATTCATTGAATCATTGAATCAAACCCTCATTCATTGATTCAATGAATCAAACCATATTCCTTGTTTCTATGCAACGAAACTAACTCCCTTCTAGAGTGAAGCAAACAGCATTCGTCCATTCTATAAAAGAGGGTGCACTTGTCAATTCGAAGAGGATTGCGACTCTCATTCATTCAATAGGACAAGCTTAACGCTTTCATTCAATGAAACAAACTGCATTCATTGAATCATTGAATCAAACTGCAATCATTAATTCAATGAATCAAACCATATTCCTTGTTTCAATGGCACAAACCAATCTCCCCTATATTGTGAAACAAACTGCATACATTCCGTCAATAAAAGAGGGTGCACTTGTCAATTCGAAGAGTAGTACGACTCTCATTCATTCATTAGGACAAGCTTAACGCTTTCATTCAATGAAAAAAACTGCATTCATTGAATCATTGAATCAAACTGCAATCATTAATTCGATGAATCAAACCATATTTCTTCTTACAATGGAACAAACCTATCTCCCCTATGTTGTGAAACAAACTGCATACGTTCATTCAATGAAACAGGCTGCACTTGTTAATTCAATGAGTAGAGCGACTCTCATTCATTCATTAGGACAAGCTTAACGCTATCATTCAATGAAACAAATTGCATTTCTTGAATCATTGAATCAAACTGCATTCATTGATTCAATGAATTAAGGCATATTCCTTGTTTCAATGGACCAAACCAATCTCCCTTGCATAGTGAACCAAACTGCAGACGTTCATTTAGCGAATTAGGCTGCACTTGTCAATTCAATGAGTAGAGCTACTCTCATTCATTCAATGGGACAGTCTTAACGCGTTCGTTTAATAAAACAAACTGCATTCATTGAATCATTGAATCAAACTGCATTCATTGATTCAATGAATTAAGGCATATTCCTTGTTTCAATGGACCAAACCAATCTCCCTTGCATAGTGAACCAAACTGCAGACGTTCATTTCGCGAATTAGGCTGCACTTGTCAATTCAATGAGTAGAGCTACTCTCATTCATTCAATGGGACAGTCTTAACGCTTTCGTTTAATAAAACAAACTGCATTCATTGCATCATTGAATCAAACTGCAATCATTAATTCAATGAATCAAACCATATTCCTTCTTTCAATGGAACAAACCTATCTCCCCTATATCGTGAACCAAACTGCATACGTTCGTTCATGAAACATGCTGCACTGGTCAATTCGAAGAGTAGTGTTACTCTCATTCATTCAATGTATCAAGCTAAACGCTTTCATTCAAAGAAACAAAGTGTATTCATTGAATCATTGAATCAAACTGAAATCATTTTTTCATTGATTTAAACCATATTCCTTGTTTCAATGGAACACACCAATCTCCCCTATATTGTGAACCAAACTGCATACGTTCATTCAACGAAACAGGCTGCACCTGTCAATTCATGAATACAGCTACTCTCATTCATTCAACAGGACAAGCTTAACGCTTTCATTCAATGAAGCAAACTGCATTCATTGAATCATTGAATCAAACTGCATTCATTGATTCAATGAATCAAACCAAATTTCTTGTTTCAATGCAACAAAACTAACTCCCTTCTTGAGTGAAGCAAACTGCATTCGTTCATTCAAAGAAAGAGGGTGCACTTGTCAATTCGAAGACCAGTGCGACTCTCATTCATTCAATAGGACAAGCTTAACGCTTTCATTCAATGAAACAAACTGCAATCATTAAATCATTGAACCAAACTGCATTCATTGATTCAATGAATCAAACCATATTCCTTGTTTCAATGGAACAAACCTATCTCCCCTATTTCGTGAAACAAACTGCATACATTCATTCAATGAATTAGGCTGCACTTGTCAATTCAATGAGTAGAGCTACTCTCATTCATTCAATAGGACAATCTTACCGCTTTCATTTAATAAAACAAACTGCATTCATTGAATCATTGAATCAAACTGCAATCATTAATTCAATGAATCAAACCATATTCCTTCTTTCAATGGAACAAACCTATCTCCCCTATATAGTGAACCAAACTGCATACGTTCGTTCAGTGAAATATGCTGCACTTGTCAATTCGAAGAGTATTTTTACTCTCATTCATTCAATGGGACAAGCTTAACGCTTTCATTCAAAGAAACAAACTGCATTCATTGAATCATTGATTCAAACTGCAATCATTGATTCAATGAATGAAACCGTCTTCCTTCTTTCAAGTGGAACAAACCTCACTCAATTATTTAGTATATCCTACAGCATTCGTTCATTCAATGAAACGGATTGCACATGATAACTTAATGATAACTCAAATCCACAAGCTTAACGTATTGATTCAATCATACAAACTGCATACGTTCATTCAATGAAACAGGCTGCATCCATTGATTCAATGAATCAAACAAAATTCCTTGTTTCTATGCAACGAAACTAACTCCCTTCAAGAGTGAAGCAAACTGCATTCGTTCATTCAATGAAAGAGGGTGCACTTGTCAATTCGAAGAGAAGTGCGACTCTCATTCATTCAATAGGACAAGCTTAACGCTTTCATTCAATGAAACAAACTGCAATCATTGAATCATTGAATCAAACTGCAATCATTAATTCAATGAATCAAACCATATTCCTTCTTTCAATGGAACAAACCTATCTCCCCTATTTCGTGAAAAAAAATGCATACGTTCATTCAATGAATTAGGCTGCACTTGTCAATTCAATGAGTAGAGCTACTCTCATTCATTCAATAGGACAATCTTACCGCTTTCATTTAATAGAACATACAGCAATCATTGAATCATTGAATCAAACTGCATTCATTGATTCAACGAATCAAACCATATTTCTTCTTTCAATGGAACAAACCTATCTCCCCTGTGTTGTGAAACAAACTGCATACGTTCATTCAATGAAACAGGCTGGACTTGTTAATTCAATGAGTAGAGCGACTCTCATTCATTCATTAGGACAGGCTTAACGCTTTCATTCAATGAAACAAACTGCAATCATTGAATCATTGAATCAAACTGCATTCATTGATTCAATGAATCAAACCATATTCCTTGTTTCTATGCAACGAAACTAACTCCCTTCTTGAGTGAAGCAAACTGCATTCGTTCATTCTATACAAGCGGGTGCACTTGTCAATTCGAAGAGGATTGCGACTCTCATTCATTCAATAGGACAAGCTTAACGCTTTCATTCAATGAAATAAACTGCATTCATTGAATCATTGAATCAAACTGCAATCATTAATTCGATGAATCAAACCATATTCCTTCTTACAATGGAACAAACCTATCTCCTCTATGTTGTGGAACAAACTGCATACGTTCATTCAATGAAACAGGCTGGACTTGTTAATTCAATGAGTAGAGCGACTCTCATTCATTCATTAGGACAGGCTTAACGCTTTCATTCAATGAAACAAACTGCAATCATTGAATCATTGAATCAAACTGCATTCATTGATTCAATGAATCAAACCATATTCCTTGTTTCTATGCAACGAAACTAACTCCCTTCTTGAGTGAAGCAAACTGCATTCGTTCATTCAATGAAAGAGGGTGCACTTGTCAATTCGAAGAGTCGTACGACTCTCATTCATTCATTCGGACAAGCTTAACGCTTTTATTCAATGAAACAAACTGCAATCATTGAATCTTTGTACCAAACTGCATTTAATGATTCAGTGAATCAAACCATATTTCTTGTTTAAATGCAACAAAACTAACTTCCTTCTTGAGTGAAGGAAACAGCATTCGTTCATTCAATGAATTAGGCTGCACTTCTCAATTCAATGAGTAGAGCTACTCTCATTCATTCAATAGTTCAATCTTAACGCTTTCATTTAATAAAACAAACTGCATTCATTGAATCATTGAATCAAACTGCAATCATTAATTCAATGAATCAAACCATATTCCTTCTTTCAATGGAACAAACCTATCTCCTCTATTTCGTGAACGAAACTGCATACGTTCATTCAACGAAACAGGCTGCACTTGTCAATTTAATGAGTAGAGCTACTCTCATTCATTCAATAGGACGATCTTAACGCTTTAATTTAATAAACCAAACTGCATTCATTGAATCATTGAATCAAACTGCAATCATTGATTCAATGAATCAAACCGTATTCCTGTTGAAATGCAAAAAAACTAAATCCCTTCTAGAGTGAACCAAACTGCACACGTTCATTCAATGAATTAGGCTGCACTTGTCAATTTAATGAGTGGAGCTACTCTCATTCATTCAATGTGACAAGCTTAAACCTTTCATTCAATTAAACAAACTGCATTCATTGAATCAGTGAATCAAACAACAATCATTGATTCAATGAATCAAACCGTATTCCTTGTTTCAATGGAACAAACCTATCTCCCCAATATAGTGAAACAAACTGCATACTTTCATTCAACTGCAATCATTAATTCAATGAATTGTCCATTCGTAGAGTAGTACGACTCTCATTCATTCATTAGGACAGGCTTAATGCTTTCATTCAATGAAACAAAATGCATTCATTGAATCATTGAATCAAAGTGCAATCATTAATTCAATGATTCAAACCATATTCCTTCTTTCAATGGAAAAAACCTATCTCCCCTATGCAGTGAACCAAACTGCATGCGTTCGTTCAGTGAAAAATGCAGCACCTGTCAATTCGAAGAGTAGTGTTACTCTCATTCATTCAATGGGACAAGCTAAACGCTTTCATTCAAAGAAACAAACTGCATTCATTGAATCATTGAATCAAACTACCATCATTAATTCAATGAATGAAACCGTCTTCCTTGTTTCAATGGAACAAACCTAACTCACGTATTTAGTGTATCCTACAACAAACGTACATTCAACGAAACAGATTGCACATGATAACTTAATGAATAGAGGTACTCTCATTCGTTCAAAGCCACAAGCTGAACGGATTGATTCAAACAAACAAACTGCACACATTTTCTCCATGAAACAAACTGCACATATGAATTCAATGAGTACATTTTCTCTCATTCGTCCAATGTGTCAAGCTCACTGTTTTCATTTCATGAAAGAAACTGAATTAATTGAATCATTGAATGAATCTACAATCATTGATGCAATGAATCAAACCGTCCACCTTGTTTCAATGGAACAAACCTATCTCCCGTATATAGTGAATCAAACTGCATACGTTCATTCAATGAAACAGGCTGCAGTTGTCAATTCAATGAGTAGAGCTACTCTCATTCATTCAATGGGTCAAGCTTAATTCTTTCATTTAATTAAACAAACTGCGTTCATTGAATCATTGAATCAAACTGCATTCATTGATTCAATGAATCAAACCATATTCCTTGTTTCTATGCAACGAAACTAACTCCCTTCTAGAGTGAAGCAAACCGCATTCGTTCATTCAATGAAAGAGGGTGCACTGGTCAATTCGAAGAGTAGTGTTACTCTCATTCATTCAATGTATCAAGCTAAACGCTTTCATTCAAAGAAACAAACTGTATTCATTGAATCATTGAATCAAATTGAAATCATTTTTTCATTGATTTAAACCATATTCCTTGTTTCAATGGAACACACCTATATCCCCTACATTGTGAACCAAACTGCTTACGTTCATTCAACGAAACAGGCTGCACTTGTCAATTCATGAATACAGCTACTCTCATTCATTCAACAGGACAAGCTTAACGCTTTCATTCAATGAAGCAAACTGCATTCATTGAATCAATGAATCAAACTGCATTCATTGATTCAATGAATCAAACCAAATTTCTTGTTTCAATGTAACAAAACTAACTCCCTTCTTGAGTGAAGCAAACTGCATTCGTTCATTCAATGAAAGAGGGTGCACTTGTCAATTCGAAGAGTAGTGCGACTCTCATTCATTCAATAGGACAAGCTTAACGCTTTCATTCAATGAAACAAACTGCAATCATTAAATCATTGAACAAAACTGCAGTCATTGATTCAATGAATCAAACCATATTTCTTGTTTAAATGCAACAAAACTAACTCCCTTCATGAGTGAAGCAAACAGCATTCGTTCATTCAATGAATTAGGCTGCACTTGTCAATTCAATGAGTAGAGCTACTCTTATTCATTCAATAGTTCAATCTTAACGCTTTCATTCAATGAAACAAACTGCATCCATTGATTCAATGAATCAAACAAAATTCCTTGTTTCTATGCAACGAAACTAACTCCCTTCTAGAGTGAAGCAAACTGCATTCGTTCATTCAATGAAAGAGGGTGCACTTGTCAATTCGAAGAGTAGTGCGACTCTCATTCATTCAATAGGACAAGCTTAACGCTTTCATTCAATGAAACAAACTGCATTCATTGAATCATTGAATCAAACTGCAATCATTAATTCAATGAATCAAACCATATGCCTTGTTTCAATGGAACAAACCTATCTCCCTTATTTCGTGAAAAAAATTGCATACGTTCATTAAATGAATTAGGCTGCACTTGTCAATTCAATGAGTAGAGCTACTCTCATTCATTAAACAGGACAAGCTTAACGCTTTCATTTAATGAAACAAACTGCAATCATTAAATCATTGAACCAAACTGCATTCATTGATTCAATGAATCAAACCATATATCATGTTTAAATGCAACAAAACTAACTCCCTTCTTGAGTGAAGCAAACAGCGTTCGTTCATTCAATGAATTAGGCTGCACTTGTCAATTCAATGAGTAGAGCTACTCTCATTCATTCAATAGGACAATCTTACCGCTTTCATTTAATAAAACAAACTGCATTCATTGAATCATTGAATCAAACTGCAATCATTAATTCAATGAATCAAACCATATTCCTTCTTTCAATGGAACAAACCTATCTCCTCTATTTCGTGAACCAAACTGCATACGTTCATTCAACGAAACAGGCTGCACTTGTCAATTTAATGAGTAGAGCTACTCTCATTCATTCAATAGGACGATCTTAATGCTTTCATTTAATAAAGCAAACTGCATTCATTGAATCATTGAATCAAACTGCAATCATTGATTCAATGAATCAAACCGTATTCCTGTTGAAATGCAAAAAAACTAAATCCCTTCTAGAGTAAACCAAACTGCACACGTTCATTCAATGAATTAGGCTGCACTTGTCAATTTAATGAGTGGAGCTACTCTCATTCATTCAATGTGACAAGCTTAAACCTTTCATTCAATTAAACAAACTGCATTCATTGAATCAGTGAATCAAACAACAATCATTGATTCAATGAATCAAACCGTATTCCTTGTTTCAATGGAACAAACCTATCTCCCCAATATAGTGAACCAAACTGCATACTTTCATTCAACTGCAATCATTAATTCAATGAATTGTCCATTCGTAGAGTAGTGCAACTCTCATTCATTCATTAGGACAGGCTTAACGCTTTCATTCAATGAAACAAACTGCATTCATTGAATCATTGAATCAAAGTGCAATCAATAATTCAATGAATCAAACCATATTCCTTCTTTCAATGGAAAAAACCTATCTCCCCTATACAGTGAACCAAACTGCATGCGTTCGTTCAGTGAAACATGCAGCACCTGTCAATTCGAAGAGTAGTGTTACTAAACGCTTTCATTCAAAGAAACAAACTGCATTCATTGAATCATTGAATCAAACTACCATCATTAATTCAATGAATGAAACCGTCTTCCTTGTTTCAATGGAACAAACCTAACTCACGTATTTAGTGTATCCTACAACACTCGTACATTCAACGAAACAGATTGCACATGATAATTTAATGAATAGAGGTACTCTCATTCGTTCAAAGCCACAAGCTTAACGGATTGATTCAAACAAACAAACTACACACATTTTCTCCATGAAACAAACTGCACATTTGAATTCAATGAGTACATTTTCTCTCACTCGTCCAATGTGTCAAGCTCACTGTTTTAATTTCATGAAAGAAACTGAATTAATTGAATCATTGAATGAATCTACAATCATTGATGCAATGAATTAAACCGTCCACCTTGTTTCAATGGAATAAACCTGTCTCCCATATATAGTGAACCAAACTGCATACGTTCATTCAATGAAACAGGCTGCAGTTGTCAATTCAATGAGTAGAGCTACTCTCATTCATTCAATCGGTCAAGCTTAATTCTTTCATTTAATGAAACAAACTGCGTTCATTGAATCATTGAATCAAACTGCATTCATTGATTCAATGAATCAAACCATATTCCTTGTTTCTATGCAACGAAACTAACTCCCTTCTAGAGTGAAGCAAACCGCATTCGTTCATTCAATGAAAGAGGGTGCACTTGTCAATTCGAACAGTAGTGCGACTCTCATTCATTCAATAGGACAAGCTTAACGCATTCATTCAATGAAATAAACTGCATTCATTGAATCATTGAATCAAACTGCAATCATTAATTCGATGAATCAAACCATATTCCTTCTTACAATGGAACAAACCTATCTCCTCTATGTTGTGGAACAAACTGCATACGTTCATTCAATGAAACAGGCTGCACTTGTCAATTCTCAAGTCAAGTCAAGTCAATTGTCAATTGTCAATTTTCTCTTCTTACCTCTTCTTTTCTCTTTTCTCTTGTTTTCTCTTCTTTTCTCTTTTCTCTTCATTTCTCTTTTTTCTCTTTTTTCATTGCTCTTCTTTTCTCTTTTCTGTTTTCTTTTTTCTATTCTTTTGTCTTTTTTCTCTTTTCTCTTCTATTCTCTTGTTTTCTCTTTTCTATTTTCTGTTTTCTCTTCATTTGCCTTCTTTTCTCTTTTCTCTTGTTTTCTCTTGTTTTCTGTTTTCTCTTTTCTATTCTTTTGTCTTCTTTTCACTTCTGCTCTCTTGTTTCTATTTTCTATTTTCTCTTTTCTCTTCATTTCTCTTCTTTTCTCTTTTCTCTTGTTTTCACTTGTTTTCTGTTTTCTCTTTTCTATTCTTTTGTCTTCTTTTCTCTTTTCTCTTTACTCTTCTTTTCTTTTCTCCTGTTTTCACTTCTTTTCTCATTTCTCTTCTTTTCTCTTCATTTCTCTTCTGTTCTCTTCTCTTCATTTCTCTTCTTTTCTCTTCATTTCTCTTCTTTTCTCTTCATTTCTCGTCTTTTCTCTTTTCTCTTCTTCTCTCTTCTTTACCCCTTTCTCTTTTCTCTTCTTTTCTCTTCTTTTCTCTTTTCTCTTTACTCTTCTTTTCTCTTCATTTCTCTTCTTTTCTCTTTTCTTCATTTCTCGTCTTTTCTCTTTTCTCTTCTTCTCTCTTCTTTACCCCTTTCTATTTTCTCTTCTTTTCTCTTCTTTTCTCTTTTCTCTTTACTCTTCTTTTCTTTTCTCCTGTTTTCACTTCTTTTCTATTTTTCTCTTCTTTTCTCTTCTTTTCTCTTCTCTTCATTTCTCGTCTTTTCTCTTTTCTCATCTTCTCTCTTCTTTACCACTTTCTCTTTTCTCTTCTTTTCTCTTCTTTTCTCTTTTCTCTTTACTCTTCTTTTCTTTTCTCCTGTTTTCACTTCTTTTCTCTTTTCTCTTCTTTTCTCTTCATTTCTCTTTTCTATTTTCTGTTTTCTCTTCATTTGCCTCCTTTTCTCTTTTC
This sequence comes from Chiloscyllium punctatum, assembly GCF_047496795.1. Lineage (NCBI taxonomy): Eukaryota > Metazoa > Chordata > Chondrichthyes > Orectolobiformes > Hemiscylliidae > Chiloscyllium > Chiloscyllium punctatum. The sequence continues at coordinate 26,954,022 of NC_092748.1, read as the reverse complement.
TCTTGTTTTCTCTTGTTTTCTGTTTTCTCTTTTCTATTCTTTTGTCTTCTTTTCACTTCTGCTCTCTTGTTTCTTTTTTCTATTTTCTCTTTTCTCTTCATTTCTCTTCTTTTCTCTTCTCTTCATTTCTCGTCTATTCTGTTTTCTCTTCTCTCTTCTTTACCCCTTACTCTTTTCTCTTCTTTTCTCTTCTTTTCTCTTTTCTCTTTACTCTTCTTTTCTTTTCTCCTGTTTTCACTTCTTTTCTCATTTCTCTTCTTTTCTCTTCATTTCTCTTCTGTTCTCTTCTCTTCATTTCTCTTCTTTTCTCTTCATTTCTCTTCTTTTCTCTTCATTTCTCGTCTTTTCTCTTTTCTCTTCTTCTCTCTTCTTTACCCCTTTCTCTTTTCTCTTCTTTTCTCTTCTTTTCTCTTTTCTCTTTACTCTTCTTTTCTTTTCTCCTGTTTTCACTTCTTTTCTATTTTTCTCTTCTTTTCTCTTCATTTCTCTTCTTTTCTCTTTTCTTCATTTCTCGTCTTTTCTCTTTTCTCTTCTTCTCTCTTCTTTACCCCTTTCTATTTTCTCTTCTTTTCTCTTCTTTTCTCTTTTCTCTTTACTCTTCTTTTCTTTTCTCCTGTTTTCACTTCTTTTCTATTTTTCTCTTCTTTTCTCTTCTTTTCTCTTCTCTTCATTTCTCGTCTTTTCTCTTTTCTCATCTTCTCTCTTCTTTACCACTTTCTCTTTTCTCTTCTTTTCTCTTCTTTTCTCTTTTCTCTTTACTCTTCTTTTCTTTTCTCCTGTTTTCACTTCTTTTCTCTTTTCTCTTCTTTTCTCTTCATTTCTCTTTTCTATTTTCTGTTTTCTCTTCATTTGCCTCCTTTTCTCTTTTCTCTTGTTTTCTCTTGTTTTCTGTTTTCTCTTTTCTATTCTTTTGTCTTCTTTTCACTTCTGCTCTCTTGTTTCTTTTTTCTATTTTCTCTTTTCTCTTCATTTCTCTTCTTTTCTCTTCTCTTCATTTCTCGTCTATTCTGTTTTCTCTTCTCTCTTCTTTACCCCTTTCTCTTTTCTCTTCTTTTCTCTTCTTTTCTCTTTTCTCTTTACTCTTCTTTTCTTTTCTCCTGTTTTCACTTCTTTTCTCTTTTCTCTTTTCTCTTCTTTTCTCTTCATTTCTCTTCTTTTCTCTTCTCTTCATTTCTCTTCTTTTCTCTTTTCTCTTCTTTTCTCTTCTTTACCCCTTTCTCTTTCCTCTTCTTTTCTCTTCTTACCTCTTCTTTTCTCTTTTCTCTTGTTTTCTCTTCTTTTCTCTTTTCTCTTCATTTCTCTTTTTTCTCTTTTTTCATTTCTCTTCTTTTCTCTTTTCTGTTTTCTTTTTTCTATTCTTTTGTCTTTTTTCTCTTTTCTCTTCTATTCTCTTGTTTTCTCTTTTCTATTTTCTGTTTTCTCTTCATTTCCCTTCTTTTCTCTTGTTTTCTCTTGTTTACTGTTTTCTCTTTTCTATTCTTTTGTCTTCTTTTCTCTTCTGTTCTCTTGTTTCTATTTTCTATTTTCTCTTTTCTCTTCATTTCTCTTCTTTTCTCATTTCTCTTCTTTACCCCTTTCTCTTTTCTCTTCTTTTCTCTTCTTACCCCTTCTTTTCTCTTTTCTCTTGTTTTCTCTTCTTTACCCCTTTCTCTTTCCTCTTCTTTTCTCTTCTTACCTCTTCTTTTCGCTTTTCTCTTGTTTTCTCTTCTTTTCTCTTTTCTCTTCATTTCTCTTCTTTTCTCTTCTTTTCTCATTTCGCTTTACTCTTCTTTTCTTTTCTCTTGTTTTCACCTCTTTTCTGTTTTCTCTTCTTTTCTCTTCGTTTCTCTTCTTTTCTCTTCTCTTCATTTCTCGTCTTTTCTCTTTTCTCTTCTTCTCTCTTCTTTACCCCTTTCTCTTTTCTCTTCTTTTCTCTTCTTACCCCTTCTTTTCTCTTTTCTCTTGTTTTCTCTTCTTTTCTCTTCTGTTCTCTTGTTTCTATTTTCTATTTTCTCTTTTCTCTTCATTTCTCTTCTTTTCTCTTTTCTCTTCATTTCTCTTTCTCGCTTTTTTCATTTCTCTTCTTTTCTCTTTTCTGTTTTCTCTTTTCTATTCTTTTGTCTTTTTTCTCTTTTCTCTTCTATTCTCTTCTTTACTCTTGTTTTCTCTTTTCTATTCATTTGTCTTCTTTTCTCTTTACTCTTCTTTTCTCGTTTCTCTTTTGACTTCATTTCTCTTCTTTTCTCTTTTCTGTTTTCGTTTTTCTATTCTTTTGTCTTTTTTCTCTTTTCTCTTCTATTCTCTTGTTTTCTCTTTTCTATTTTCTGTTTTCTCTTCATTTCCCTTCTTTTCTCTTTTCTCTTGTTTTCTCTTGTTTACTGTTTTCTCTTTTCTATTCTTTTGTCTTCTTTTCTCTTCTGTTCTCTTGTTTCTATTTTCTATTTTCTCTTTTCTCTTCATTTCTCTTCTTTTCTCATTTCTCTTCTTTACCCCTTTCTCTTTTCTCTTCTTTTCTCTTCTTACCCCTTCTTTTCTCTTTTCTCTTGTTTTCTCTTCTTTACCCCTTTCTCTTTCCTCTTCTTTTCTCTTCTTACCTCTTCTTTTCTCTTGTTTTCTCTTCTTTTCTCTTTTCTCTTCATTTCTCTTCTTTTCTCTTCTTTTCTCAGTTCGCTTTACTCTTCTTTTCTTTTCTCTTGTTTTCACCTCTTTTCTCTTTTCTGTTCTTTTCTCTTCATTTCTCTTCTTTTCTCTTCTCTTCATTTCTCGTCTTTTCTCTTTTCTCTTCTTCTCTCTTCTTTACCCCTTTCTCTTTTCTCTTCTTTTCTCTTCTTACCCCTTCTTTTCTCTTTTCTCTTGTTTTCTCTTCTTTTCTCTTCTGTTGTCTTGTTTCTATTTTCTATTTTCTCTTTTCTCTTCATTTCTCTTCTTTTCTCTTTTCTCTTCATTTCTCTTTCTCTCTTTTTTCATTTCTCTTCTTTTCTCTTTTCTGTTTTCGCTTTTCTATTCTTTTGTCTTTTTTCTCTGTTCTCTTCTATTCTCTTCTTTACTCTTGTTTTCTCTTTTCTATTTTCTGTTTTCTCTTCATTTCTGTTCTTTTCTCTTTTCTCTTGTTTCCTCTTCTTTTTTGTTTTCTCTTTTCTATTCATTTGTCTTCTTTTCTCTTTACTATTCTTTTCTCGTTTCTCTTTTCTATTTTCTCTTTTGACTTCATTTCTCTTCTTTTCTCTTTTCTGTTTTCTTTTTTCTATTCTTTTGTCTTTTTTCTCTTTTCTCTTCTATTCTCTTGTTTTCTCTTCTTTTCTCTTCTCTTCATTTCTCGTCTTTTCTCTTTTCTCATCTTCTCTCTTCTTTACCCCTTTCTCTTTTCTCTTCTTTTCTCTTCTATTCTCTTTTCTCTTTACTCTTCTTTTCTTTTCTCCTGTTTTCACTTCTTTTCTCTTATCTCTTCTTTTCTCTTTTTTCATTTCTCTTCTTTTCTCTTCATTTCTCTTCTTTTCTCGTTTCTCTTCTTCTCTCTTCTTTACCACTTTCTCTTTTCTCTTCTTTTCTCTTCTTACCCCTTCATTTCTCTTTTCTCTTGTTTTCTCTTGTTTTCTGTTTAGTCTTTTCTATTCTTTTGTCTTCTTTTCACTTCTGCTCTCTTGTTTCTATTTTCTATTTTCTCTTTTCTCTTCATTTCTCTTCTGTTCTCATTTCTCTTTACTCTTCTTTTCTTTTCTCCTGTTTTCACTTCTTTTCTCATTTCTCTTCTTTTCTCTTCATTTCTCTTCTTTTCTCTTTTCTCTTCTTCTCTCTTCTTTACCCCTTTCTCTTTTCTCTTCTTCTCTCTTCTTTACCCCTTTCTCTTCCCTCTTCTTTTCTCGTCTTACCTCTTCTTTTCTCTTTTCTCTTGTTTTCTCTTCTTTTCTCTTTTCTCTTGTTTTCTCTTCTTTTCTCTTTTCTCTTCATTTCTCTTTTTTCTCTTTTTTCATTTCTCTTCTTTTCTCTTTTCTGTTTTCTTTTTTCTATTCTTTTGTCTTTTTTCTCTTTTCTCTTCTATTGTCTTGTTTTCTCTTTTCTATTTTCTGTTTTCTCTTCATTTGCCTTCTTTTCTCTTTTCTCTTGTTTTCTCTTGTTTTCTGTTTTCTCTTTTCTATTCTTTTGTCTTCTTTTCACTTCTGCTCTCTTGTTTCTATTTTCTATTTTCTCTTTTCTCTTCATTTCTCTTCTTTTCTCTTTTCTCTTGTTTTCACTTGTTTTCTGTTTTCTCTTTTCTATTCTTTTGTCTTCTTTTCTCTTTTCTCTTTACTCTTCTTTTCTTTTCTCCTGTTTTCACTTCTTTTCTCATTTCTCTTCTTTTCTCTTCATTTCTCTTCTGTTCTCTTCTCTTCATTTCTCTTCTTTTCTCTTCATTTCTCTTCTTTTCTCTTCATTTCTCGTCTTTTCTCTTTTCTCTTCTTCTCTCTTCTTTACCCCTTTCTCTTTTCTCTTCTTTTCTCTTCTTTTCTCTTTTCTCTTTACTCTTCTTTTCTCTTCATTTCTCTTCTTTTCTCTTTTCTTCATTTCTCGTCTTTTCTCTTTTCTCTTCTTCTCTCTTCTTTACCCCTTTCTCTTTTCTCTTCTTTTCTCTTCTTTTCTCTTTTCTCTTTACTCTTCTTTTCTTTTCTCCTGTTTTCACTTCTTTTCTCATTTCTCTTCTTTTCTCTTCATTTCTCTTCTGTTCTCTTCTCTTCATTTCTCTTCTTTTCTCTTCATTTCTCTTCTTTTCTCTTCATTTCTCGTCTTTTCTCTTTTCTCTTCTTCTCTCTTCTTTACCCCTTTCTCTTTTCTCTTCTTTTCTCTTCTTTTCTCTTTTCTCTTTACTCTTCTTTTCTTTTCTCCTGTTTTCACTTCTTTTCTATTTTTCTCTTCTTTTCTCTTCATTTCTCTTCTTTTCTCTTTTCTTCATTTCTCGTCTTTTCTCTTTTCTCTTCTTCTCTCTTCTTTACCCCTTTCTATTTTCTCTTCTTTTCTCTTCTTTTCTCTTTTCTCTTTACTCTTCTTTTCTTTTCTCCTGTTTTCACTTCTTTTCTATTTTTCTCTTCTTTTCTCTTCTTTTCTCTTCTCTTCATTTCTCGTCTTTTCTCTTTTCTCATCTTCTCTCTTCTTTACCACTTTCTCTTTTCTCTTCTTTTCTCTTCTTTTCTCTTTTCTCTTTACTCTTCTTTTCTTTTCTCCTGTTTTCACTTCTTTTCTCTTTTCTCTTCTTTTCTCTTCATTTCTCTTTTCTATTTTCTGTTTTCTCTTCATTTGCCTCCTTTTCTCTTTTCTCTTGTTTTCTCTTGTTTTCTGTTTTCTCTTTTCTATTCTTTTGTCTTCTTTTCACTTCTGCTCTCTTGTTTCTTTTTTCTATTTTCTCTTTTCTCTTCATTTCTCTTCTTTTCTCTTCTCTTCATTTCTCGTCTATTCTGTTTTCTCTTCTCTCTTCTTTACCCCTTTCTCTTTTCTCTTCTTTTCTCTTCTTTTCTCTTTTCTCTTTACTCTTCTTTTCTTTTCTCCTGTTTTCACTTCTTTTCTCTTTTCTCTTTTCTCTTCTTTTCTCTTCATTTCTCTTCTTTTCTCTTCTCTTCATTTCTCTTCTTTTCTCTTTTCTCTTCTTTTCTCTTCTTTACCCCTTTCTCTTTCCTCTTCTTTTCTCTTCTTACCTCTTCTTTTCTCTTTTCTCTTGTTTTCTCTTCTTTTCTCTTTTCTCTTCATTTCTCTTTTTTCTCTTTTTTCATTTCTCTTCTTTTCTCTTTTCTGTTTTCTTTTTTCTATTCTTTTGTCTTTTTTCTCTTTTCTCTTCTATTCTCTTGTTTTCTCTTTTCTATTTTCTGTTTTCTCTTCATTTCCCTTCTTTTCTCTTGTTTTCTCTTGTTTACTGTTTTCTCTTTTCTATTCTTTTGTCTTCTTTTCTCTTCTGTTCTCTTGTTTCTATTTTCTATTTTCTCTTTTCTCTTCATTTCTCTTCTTTTCTCATTTCTCTTCTTTACCCCTTTCTCTTTTCTCTTCTTTTCTCTTCTTACCCCTTCTTTTCTCTTTTCTCTTGTTTTCTCTTCTTTACCCCTTTCTCTTTCCTCTTCTTTTCTCTTCTTACCTCTTCTTTTCACTTTTCTCTTGTTTTCTCTTCTTTTCTCTTTTCTCTTCATTTCTCTTCTTTTCTCTTCTTTTCTCATTTCGCTTTACTCTTCTTTTCTTTTCTCTTGTTTTCACCTCTTTTCTGTTTTCTCTTCTTTTCTCTTCGTTTCTCTTCTTTTCTCTTCTCTTCATTTCTCGTCTTTTCTCTTTTCTCTTCTTCTCTCTTCTTTACCCCTTTCTCTTTTCTCTTCTTTTCTCTTCTTACCCCTTCTTTTCTCTTTTCTCTTGTTTTCTCTTCTTTTCTCTTCTGTTCTCTTGTTTCTATTTTCTATTTTCTCTTTTCTCTTCATTTCTCTTCTTTTCTCTTTTCTCTTCATTTCTCTTTCTCGCTTTTTTCATTTCTCTTCTTTTCTCTTTTCTGTTTTCTCTTTTCTATTCTTTTGTCTTTTTTCTCTTTTCTCTTCTATTCTCTTCTTTACTCTTGTTTTCTCTTTTCTATTCATTTGTCTTCTTTTCTCTTTACTCTTCTTTTCTCGTTTCTCTTTTCTATTTTCTCTTTTGACTTCATTTCTCTTCTTTTCTCTTTTCTGTTTTCGTTTTTCTATTCTTTTGTCTTTTTTCTCTTTTCTCTTCTATTCTCTTGTTTTCTCTTTTCTATTTTCTGTTTTCTCTTCATTTCCCTTCTTTTCTCTTTTCTCTTGTTTTCTCTTGTTTACTGTTTTCTCTTTTCTATTCTTTTGTCTTCTTTTCTCTTCTGTTCTCTTGTTTCTATTTTCTATTTTCTCTTTTCTCTTCATTTCTCTTCTTTTCTCATTTCTCTTCTTTACCCCTTTCTCTTTTCTCTTCTTTTCTCTTCTTACCCCTTCTTTTCTCTTTTCTCTTGTTTTCTCTTCTTTACCCCTTTCTCTTTCCTCTTCTTTTCTCTTCTTACCTCTTCTTTTCTCTTGTTTTCTCTTCTTTTCTCTTTTCTCTTCATTTCTCTTCTTTTCTCTTCTTTTCTCAGTTCGCTTTACTCTTCTTTTCTTTTCTCTTGTTTTCACCTCTTTTCTCTTTTCTCTTCTTTTCTCTTCGTTTCTCTTCTTTTCTCTTCTCTTCATTTCTCGTCTTTTCTCTTTTCTCTTCTTCTCTCTTCTTTACCCCTTTCTCTTTTCTCTTCTTTTCTCTTCTTACCCCTTCTTTTCTCTTTTCTCTTGTTTTCTCTTCTTTTCTCTTCTGTTGTCTTGTTTCTATTTTCTATTTTCTCTTTTCTCTTCATTTCTCTTCTTTTCTCTTTTCTCTTCATTTCTCTTTCTCTCTTTTTTCATTTCTCTTCTTTTCTCTTTTCTGTTTTCGCTTTTCTATTCTTTTGTCTTTTTTCTCTGTTCTCTTCTATTCTCTTCTTTACTCTTGTTTTCTCTTTTCTATTTTCTGTTTTCTCTTCATTTCTGTTCTTTTCTCTTTTCTCTTGTTTCCTCTTCTTTTTTGTTTTCTCTTTTCTATTCATTTGTCTTCTTTTCTCTTTACTCTTCTTTTCTCGTTTCTCTTTTCTATTTCTCTTTTGACTTCATTTCTCTTCTTTTCTCTTTTCTGTTTTCTTTTTTCTATTCTTTTGTCTTTTTTCTCTTTTCTCTTCTATTCTCTTGTTTTCTCTTCTTTTCTCTTCTCTTCATTTCTCGTCTTTTCTCTTTTCTCATCTTCTCTCTTCTTTACCCCTTTCTCTTTTCTCTTCTTTTCTCTTCTATTCTCTTTTCTCTTTACTCTTCTTTTCTTTTCTCCTGTTTTCACTTCTTTTCTATTTTTCTCTTCTTTTCTCTTCATTTCTCTTCTTTTCTCTTTTCTGTTTTCTTTTTTCTATTCTTTTGTCTTTTTTCTCTTTTCTCTTCTATTCTCTTGTTTTCTCTTCTTTTCTCTTCTCTTCATTTCTCGTCTTTTCTTTTTTCTCTTCTTTTCTCTTCTTTACCCCTTTCTTTTTTCTCTTTTCTCTTGTTTTCTCTTCTTTTCTCTTTTCTCTTTTTTCATTTCTCTTCTTTTCTCTTTTCTGTTTTCTTTTTTCTATTCTTTTGTCTTTTTTCTCTTTTCTCTTCTATTCTCTTGTTTTCTCTTTTCTATTTTCTGTTTTCTCTTCATTTGCCTTCGTTTCTCTTTTCTCTTGTTTTCTCTTGTTTTCTGTTTTCTCTTTTCTATTCTTTTGTCTTCTTTTCACTTCTGTTCTCTTGTTTCTATTTTCTCTTTTCTCTTTTCTCTTCATTTCTCTTCTTTTCTCTTCTTTTCTCATTTCGCTTTACTCTACTTTTCTTTTCGCCTGTTTTCACTAATTTTCTCTTTTCCCTTCTTTTCTCTTCATTTCTCAGTTCGCTTTACACTTCTTTTCTTTTCTCTTGTTTTCACCTCTTTTCTCTTTTCTGTTCTTTTCTCTTGTTTTCTCTTCTTTTCTCTTCTGTTGTCTTGTTTCTATTTTCTATTTTCTCTTTTCTCTTCATTTCTCTTCTTTTCTCTTTTCTCTTTACTCTTCTTTTCTTTTCTCCTGTTTTCACCTCTTTTCTCTTTTCTGTTCTTTTCTCTTCATTTCTCTTCTTTTCTCTTCTCTTCATTTCTCGTCTTTTCTCTTTTCTCTTCTTCTCTCTTCTTTACCCCTTTCTCTTTTCTCTTCTTTTCTCTTCTTACCCCTTCTTTTCTCTTTTCTCTTGTTTTCTCTTCTTTTCTCTTCTGTTCTCTTGTTTCTATTTTCTATTTTCTCTTTTCTCTTCATTTCTCTTCTTTTCTCTTTTCTCTTCATTTCTCTTTCTCTCTTTTTTCATTTCTCTTCTTTTCTCTTTTCTGTTTTCGCTTTTCTATTCTTTTGTCTTTTTTCTCTTTTCTCTTCTATTCTCTTCTTTACTCTTGTTTTCTCTTTTCTATTTTCTGTTTTCTCTTCATTTCTGTTCTTTTCTCTTTTCTCTTGTTTCCTCTTCTTTTTTGTTTTCTCTTTTCTATTCATTTGTCTTCTTTTCTCTTTACTCTTCTTTTCTCGTTTCTCTTTTCTATTTTCTCTTTTGACTTCATTTCTCTTCTTTTCTCTTTTCTGTTTTCTTTTTTCTATTCTTTTGTCTTTTTTCTCTTTTCTCTTCTATTCTCTTGTTTTCTCTTCTTTTCTCTTCTCTTCATTTCTCGTCTTTTCTCTTTTCTCTTCTTCTCTCTTCTTTACCCCTTTCTCTTTTCTCTTCTTTTCTCTTCTATTCTCTTTTCTCTTTACTCTTCTTTTCTTTTCTCCTGTTTTCACTTCTTTTCTATTTTTCTCTTCTTTTCTCTTCATTTCTCTTCTTTTCTCTTTTCTGTTTTCTTTTTTCTATTCTTTTGTCTTTTTTCTCTTTTCTCTTCTATTCTCTTGTTTTCCCTTCTTTTCTCTTCTCTTCATTTCTCGTCTTTTCTTTTTTCTCTTCTTTTCTCTTCTTTACCCCTTTCTTTTTTCTCTTTTCTCTTGTTTTCTCTTCTTTTCTCTTTTCTCTTTTTTCATTTCTCTTCTTTTCTCTTTTCTGTTTTCTTTTTTCTATTCTTTTGTCTTTTTTCTCTTTTCTCTTCTATTCTCTTGTTTTCTCTTTTCTATTTTCTGTTTTCTCTTCATTTGCCTTCTTTTCTCTTTTCTCTTGTTTTCTCTTGTTTTCTGTTTTCTCTTTTCTATTCTTTTGTCTTCTTTTCACTTCTGTTCTCTTGTTTCTATTTTCTCTTTTCTCTTTTCTCTTCATTTCTCTTCTTTTCTCATTTCGCTTTACTCTACTTTTCTTTTCGCCTGTTTTCACTAATTTTCTCTTTTCTCTTCTTTTCTCTTCATTTCTCTTCTTTTCTCTTCATTTCTCGTCTTTTCTCTTTTCTCTTCTTCTCTCTTCTTTACCACTTTCTCTTTTCTCTTCTTTTCTCTTCTTTTCTCTTTTCTCTTTACTCTTCTTTTCTTTTCTCCTGTTTTCACTTCTTTTCTCTTATCTCTTCTTTTCTCTTTTTTCATTTCTCTTCTTTTCTCTTTTCTCTTCTTTTCTCTTCATTTCTCTTCTTTTCTCGTTTCTCTTCTTCTCTCTTCTTTACCCCTTTCTCTTTTCTCTTCTTTTCTCTTCTTACCCCTTCATTTCTCTTTTCTCTTGTTTTCTCTTGTTTTCTGTTTTCTCTTTTCTATTCTTTTGTCTTCTTTTCACTTCTGCTCTCTTGTTTCTATTTTCTATTTTCTCTTTTCTCTTCATTTCTCTTCTTTTCTCATTTCTCTTTACTCTTCTTTTCTTTTCTCCTGTTTTCACTTCTTTTCTCATTTCTCTTCTTTTCTCTTCATTTCTCTTTTTCTCTTCTCTTCATTTCTCTTCTTTTCTCTTTTCTCTTCTTCTCTCTTCTTTACCCCTTTCTCTTTTCCCTTCTTTTCTCTTCTTTACTTTTCTCCTGTTTTCACTTCTTTTCTATTTTTCTCTTCTTTTCTCTTCATTTCTCTTCTTTTCTCTTTTCTTCATTTCTCGTCTTTTCTCTTTTCTCTTCTTCTCTCTTCTTTACCCCTTTCTCTTTACTCTTCTTTTCTTTTCTCCTGTTTTCACTTCTTTTCTCATTTCTCTTCTTTTCTCTTCATTTCTCTTTTTCTCTTCTCTTCATTTCTCTTCTTTTCTCTTTTCTCTTCTTCTCTCTTCTTTACCCCTTTCTCTTTTCCCTTCTTTTCTCTTCTTTACTTTTCTCCTGTTTTCACTTCTTTTCTATTTTTCTCTTCTTTTCTCTTCATTTCTCTTCTTTTCTTTTCTCCTGTTTTCACTTCTTTTCTCTTTTCTCTTCTTTTCTCTTCTTTTCTCTTCTCTTCATTTCTCGTCTTTTCTCTTTTCTCTTCTTCTCTCTTCTTTACCACTTTCTCTTTTCTCTTCTTTTCTCTTCTTTTCTCTTTTCTCTTTACTCTTCTTTTCTTTTCTCCTGTTTTCACTTCTTTTCTCTTTTCTCTTCTTTTCTCTTCTTTTCTCTTCTCTTCATTTCTCGTCTTTTCTCTTTTCTCTTCTTCTCTCTTCTTTACCACTTTCTCTTTTCTCTTCTTTTCTCTTCTTTTCTCTTTTCTCTTTACTCTTCTTTTCTTTTCTCCTGTTTTCACTTTTTTCTCTTTTCTCTTTTATCTTCTTTTCTCTTCATTTCTCTTCTTTTCTCTTCTCTTCATTTCTCTTCTTTTCTCTTTTCTCTTCTTTTCTCTTCTTTACCCCTTTCTCTTTCCTCTTCTTTTCTCTTCTTACCTCTTCTTTTCTCTTTTTTCTTGTTTTCTCTTCTTTTCTCTTTTCTCTTCATTTCTCTTTTTTCTCTTTTTTCATTTCTCTTCTTTTCTCTTTTCTGTTTTCTTTTTTCTATTCTTTTGTCTTTTTTCTCTTTTCTCTTCTATTCTCTTGTTTTCTCTTTTCTATTTTCTGTTTTCTCTTCATTTCCCTTCTTTTCTCTTGTTTTCTCTTGTTTACTGTTTTCTCTTTTCTATTCTTTTGTCTTCTTTTCTCTTCTGTTCTCTTGTTTCTATTTTCTATTTTCTCTTTTCTCTTCACTTCTCTTCTTTTCTCATTTCTCTTCTTTACCCCTTTCTCTTTTCTCTTCTTTTCTCTTCTTACCCCTTCTTTTCTCTTTTCTCTTGTTTTCTCTTCTTTACCCCTTTCTCTTTCCTCTTCTTTTCTCTTCTTACCTCTTCTTTTCGCTTTTCTCTTGTTTTCTCTTCTTTTCTCTTTTCTCTTCATTTCTCTTCTTTTCTCTTCTTTTCTCAGTTCGCTTTACTCTTCTTTTCTTTTCTCTTGTTTTCACCTCTTTTCTCTTTTCTCTTCTTTTCTCTTCGTTTCTCTTCTTTTCTCTTCTCTTCATTTCTCGTCTTTTCTCTTTTCTCTTCTTCTCTCTTCTTTACCCCTTTCTCTTTTCTCTTCTTTTCTCTTCTTACCCCTTCTTTTCTCTTTTCTCTTGTTTTCTCTTCTTTTCTCTTCTGTTCTCTTGTTTCTATTTTCTCTTTTCTCTTTTCTCTTCATTTCTCTTCTTTTCTCTTTTCTCTTCATTTCTCTTTCTCTCTTTTTTCATTTCTCTTCTTTTCTCTTTTCTGTTTTCTCTTTTCTATTCTTTTGTCTTTTTTCTCTTTTCTCTTCTCTTCTCTTCTTTCCTCTTGTTTTCTCTTTTCTATTTTCTGTTTTCTCTTCATTTCTGTTCTTTTCTCTTTTCTCTTGTTTCCTCTTCTTTTCTGTTTTCTCTTTTCTATTCATTTGTCTTCTTTTCTCTTTACTCTTCTTTTCTCGTTTCTCTTTTCTATTTTCTCTTTTGACTTCATTTCTCTTCTTTTCTCTTTTCTGTTTTCGTTTTTCTATTCTTTTGTCTTTTTTCTCTTTTCTCTTCTATTCTCTTGTTTTCTCTTTTCTATTTTCTGTTTTCTCTTCATTTCCCTTCTTTTCTCTTTTCCCTTGTTTTCTCTTGTTTACTGTTTTCTCTTTTCTATTCTTTTGTCTTCTTTTCTCTTCTGTTCTCTTGTTTCTATTTTCTATTTTCTCTTTTCTCTTCATTTCTCTTCTTTTCTCATTTCTCTTCTTTACCCCTTTCTCTTTTCTCTTCTTTTCTCTTCTTACCCCTTCTTTTCTCTTTTCTCTTGTTTTCTCTTCTTTACCCCTTTCTCTTTCCTCTTCTTTTCTCTTCTTACCTCTTCTTTTCTCTTTTCTCTTGTTTTCTCTTCTTTTCTCTTTTCTCTTCATTTCTCTTCTTTTCTCTTCTTTTCTCAGTTCGCTTTACTCTTCTTTTCTTTTCTCATGTTTTCACCTCTTTTCTCTTTTCTGTTCTTTTCTCTTCATTTCTCTTCTTTTCTCTTCTCTTCATTTCTCGTCTTTTCTCTTTTCTCTTCTTCTCTCTTCTTTACCCCTTTCTCTTTTCTCTTCTTTTCTCTTCTTACCCCTTCTTTTCTCTTTTCTCTTGTTTTCTCTTCTTTACTCTTCTATTCTCTTGTTTTCTCTTTTCTATTTTCTGTTTTCTCTTCATTTGCCTTCTTTTCTCTTTTCTCTTGTTTTCTCTTGTTTTCTGTTTTCTCTTTTCTATTCTTTTGTCTTCTTTTCACTTCTGTTCTCTTGTTTCTATTTTCTCTTTTCTCTTTTCTCTTCATTTCTCTTCTTTTCTCATTTCGCTTTACTCTTCTTTTCTTTTCGCCTGTTTTCACTAATTTTCTCTTTTCTCTTCTTTTCTCTTCATTTCTCTTCTTTTCTCTTTTCTCTTCTTTTCTCTTCATTTCTCTTCTTTTCTCGTTTCTCTTCTTCTCTCTTCTTTACCCCTTTCTCTTTTCTCTTCTTTTCTCTTCTTACCCCTTCATTTCTCTTTTCTCTTGTTTTCTCTTGTTTTCTGTTTTCTCTTTTCTATTCTTTTGTCTTCTTTTCACTTCTGCTCTCTTGTTTCTATTTTCTATTTTCTCTTTTCTCTTCATTTCTCTTCTTTTCTCATTTCTCTTTACTCTTCTTTTCTTTTCTCCTGTTTTCACTTCTTTTCTCATTTCTCTTCTTTTCTCTTCATTTCTCTTCTTTTCTCTTCTCTTCATTTCTCTTCTTTTCTCTTTTCTCTTCTTCTCTCTTCTTTACCCCTTTCTCTTTTCCCTTCTTTTCTCTTCTTTACTTTTCTCCTGTTTTCACTTCTTTTCTATTTTTCTCTTCTTTTCTCTTCATTTCTCTTCTTTTCTCTTTTCTTCATTTCTCGTCTTTTCTCTTTTCTCTTCTTCTCTCTTCTTTACCCCTTTCTCTTTTCTCTTCTTTTCTCTTCTTTTCTCTTTTCTCTTTACTCTTCTTTTCTTTTCTCCTGTTTTCACTTCTTTTCTCTTTTCTCTTCTTTTCTCTTCTTTTCTCTTCTCTTCATTTCTCGTCTTTTCTCTTTTCTCTTCTTCTCTCTTCTTTACCACTTTCTCTTTTCTCTTCTTTTCTCTTCTTTTCTCTTTTCTCTTTACTCTTCTTTTCTTTTCTCCTGTTTTCACTTCTTTTCTCTTTTCTCTTCTTTTCTCTTCTTTTCTCTTCTCTTCATTTCTCGTCTTTTCTCTTTTCTCTTCTTCTCTCTTCTTTACCACTTTCTCTTTTCTCTTCTTTTCTCTTCTTTTCTCTTTTCTCTTTACTCTTCTTTTCTTTTCTCCTGTTTTCACTTTTTTCTCTTTTCTCTTTTATCTTCTTTTCTCTTCATTTCTCTTCTTTTCTCTTCTCTTCATTTCTCTTCTTTTCTCTTTTCTCTTCTTTTCTCTTCTTTACCCCTTTCTCTTTCCTCTTCTTTTCTCTTCTTACCTCTTCTTTTCTCTTTTTTCTTGTTTTCTCTTCTTTTCTCTTTTCTCTTCATTTCTCTTTTTTCTCTTTTTTCATTTCTCTTCTTTTCTCTTTTCTGTTTTCTTTTCTCTATTCTTTTGTCTTTTTTCTCTTTTCTCTTCTATTCTCTTGTTTTCTCTTTTCTATTTTCTGTTTTCTGTTCATTTCTCTTCTTTTCTCTTTTCTCTTGTTTTCTCTTCTTTTCTGTTTTCTCTTCGTTTCTCTTCATTTCTCTTCTTTTCTCTTCGCTTCATTTCTCTTCTTTTCTCTTTTCTCTTCTTTTCTCTTCTTTACCCCTTTCTCTTTCTTCTTCTTTTCTCTTCTTACCTCTTCTTTTCTCTCTTCTCTTGTTTTCTCTTCTTTTCTCTTTTCTCTTCATTTCTCTTTTTTCTCTTTTTTCATTTCTCTTCTTTTCTCTTTTCTGTTTTCTTTTTTCTATTCTTTTGTCTTTTTTCTCTTTTCTCTTCTATTCTCTTGTTTTCTCTTTTCTATTTTCTGTTTTCTCTTCATTTGCCTTCTTTTCTCTTTTCTCTTGTTTTCTCTTGTTTTCTGTTTTCTCTTTTCTATTCTTTTGTCTTCTTTTCTCTTCTGTTCTCTTGTTTCTATTTTCTATTTTCTCTTTTCTCTTCATTTCTCTTCTTTTCTCATTTCTCTTCTTTTCTCTTTTCTGTTTTCTTTTTTCTATTCTTTTGTCTTTTTTCTCTTTTCTCTTCTATTCTCTTGTTTTCTCTTTTCTATTTTCTGTTTTCTCTTCATTTCCCTTCTTTTCTCTTGTTTTCTCTTGTTTACTGTTTTCTCTTTTCTATTCTTTTGTCTTCTTTTCTCTTCTGTTCTCTTGTTTCTATTTTCTATTTTCTCTTTTCTCTTCTTCTCTCTTCTTTACCACTTTCTCTTTTCTCTTCTTTTCTCTTCTTTTCTCTTTTCTCTTTACTCTTCTTTTCTTTTCTCCTGTTTTCACTTCTTTTCTCTTTTCTCTTCTTTTCTCTTCATTTCTCTTTTCTATTTTCTGTTTTCTCTTCATTTGCCTCCTTTTCTCTTTTCTCTTGTTTTCTCTTGTTTTCTGTTTTCTCTTTTCTATTCTTTTGTCTTCTTTTCACTTCTGCTCTCTTGTTTCTTTTTTCTATTTTCTCTTTTCTCTTCATTTCTCTTCTTTTCTCTTCTCTTCATTTCTCGTCTATTCTGTTTTCTCTTCTCTCTTCTGTACCCCTTTCTCTTTTCTCTTCTTTTCTCTTCTTTTCTCTTTTCTCTTTACTCTTCTTTTCTTTTCTCCTGTTTTCACTTCTTTTCTCTTTTCTCTTTTCTCTTCTTTTCTCTTCATTTCTCTTCTTTTCTCTTCTCTTCATTTCTCTTCTTTTCTCTTTTCTCTTCTTTTCTCTTCTTTACCCCTTTCTCTTTCCTCTTCTTTTCTCTTCTTACCTCTTCTTTTCTCTTTTCTCTTGTTTTCTCTTCTTTTCTCTTTTCTCTTCATTTCTCTTTTTTCTCTTTTTTCATTTCTCTTCTTTTCTCTTTTCTGTTTTCTTTTTTCTATTCTTTTGTCTTTTTTCTCTTTTCTCTTCTATTCTCTTGTTTTCTCTTTTCTATTTTCTGTTTTCTCTTCATTTCCCTTCTTTTCTCTTGTTTTCTCTTGTTTACTGTTTTCTCTTTTCTATTCTTTTGTCTTCTTTTCTCTTCTGTTCTCTTGTTTCTATTTTCTATTTTCTCTTTTCTCTTCACTTCTCTTCTTTTCTCATTTCTCTTCTTTACCCCTTTCTCTTTTCTCTTCTTTTCTCTTCTTACCCCTTCTTTTCTCTTTTCTCTTGTTTTCTCTTCTTTACCCCTTTCTCTTTCCTCTTCTTTTCTCTTCTTACCTCTTCTTTTCGCTTTTCTCTTGTTTTCTCTTCTTTTCTCTTTTCTCTTCATTTCTCTTCTTTTCTCTTCTTTTCTCAGTTCGCTTTACTCTTCTTTTCTTTTCTCTTGTTTTCACCTCTTTTCTCTTTTCTCTTCTTTTCTCTTCGTTTCTCTTCTTTTCTCTTCTCTTCATTTCTCGTCTTTTCTCTTTTCTCTTCTTCTCTCTTCTTTACCCCTTTCTCTTTTCTCTTCTTTTCTCTTCTTACCCCTTCTTTTCTCTTTTCTCTTGTTTTCTCTTCTTTTCTCTTCTGTTCTCTTGTTTCTATTTTCTCTTTTCTCTTTTCTCTTCATTTCTCTTCTTTTCTCTTTTCTCTTCATTTCTCTTTCTCTCTTTTTTCATTTCTCTTCTTTTCTCTTTTCTGTTTTCTCTTTTCTATTCTTTTGTCTTTTTTCTCTTTTCTCTTCTCTTCTCTTCTTTACTCTTGTTTTCTCTTTTCTATTTTCTGTTTTCTCTTCATTTCTGTTCTTTTCTCTTTTCTCTTGTTTCCTCTTCTTTTCTGTTTTCTCTTTTCTATTCATTTGTCTTCTTTTCTCTTTACTCTTCTTTTCTCGTTTCTCTTTTCTATTTTCTCTTTTGACTTCATTTCTCTTCTTTTCTCTTTTCTGTTTTCGTTTTTCTATTCTTTTGTCTTTTTTCTCTTTTCTCTTCTATTCTCTTGTTTTCTCTTTTCTATTTTCTGTTTTCTCTTCATTTCCCTTCTTTTCTCTTTTCTCTTGTTTTCTCTTGTTTACTGTTTTCTCTTTTCTATTCTTTTGTCTTCTTTTCTCTTCTGTTCTCTTGTTTCTATTTTCTATTTTCTCTTTTCTCTTCATTTCTCTTCTTTTCTCATTTCTCTTCTTTACCCCTTTCTCTTTTCTCTTCTTTTCTCTTCTTACCCCTTCTTTTCTCTTTTCTCTTGTTTTCTCTTCTTTACCCCTTTCTCTTTCCTCTTCTTTTCTCTTCTTACCTCTTCTTTTCTCTTTTCTCTTGTTTTCTCTTCTTTTCTCTTTTCTCTTCATTTCTCTTCTTTTCTCTTCTTTTCTCAGTTCGCTTTACTCTTCTTTTCTTTTCTCATGTTTTCACCTCTTTTCTCTTTTCTGTTCTTTTCTCTTCATTTCTCTTCTTTTCTCTTCTCTTCATTTCTCGTCTTTTCTCTTTTCTCTTCTTCTCTCTTCTTTACCCCTTTCTCTTTTCTCTTCTTTTCTCTTCTTACCCCTTCTTTTCTCTTTTCTCTTGTTTTCTCTTCTTTTCTCTTCTATTCTCTTGTTTTCTCTTTTCTATTTTCTGTTTTCTCTTCATTTGCCTTCTTTTCTCTTTTCTCTTGTTTTCTCTTGTTTTCTGTTTTCTCTTTTCTATTCTTTTGTCTTCTTTTCACTTCTGTTCTCTTGTTTCTATTTTCTCCTTTCTCTTTTCTCTTCATTTCTCTTCTTTTCTCTTCTTTTCTCATTTCGCTTTACTCTACTTTTCTTTTCGCCTGTTTTCACTAATTTTCTCTTTTCTCTTCTTTTCTCTTCATTTCTCTTCTTTTCTCTTCATTTCTCGTCTTTTCTCTTTTCTCTTCTTCTCTCTTCTTTACCACTTTCTCTTTTCTCTTCTTTTCTCTTCTTTTCTCTTTTCTCTTTACTCTTCTTTTCTTTTCTCCTGTTTTCACTTCTTTTCTCTTATCTCTTCTTTTCTCTTTTTTCATTTCTCTTCTTTTCTCTTTTCTCTTCTTTTCTCTTCATTTCTCTTCTTTTCTCGTTTCTCTTCTTCTCTCTTCTTTACCCCTTTCTCTTTTCTCTTCTTTTCTCTTCTTACCCCTTCATTTCTCTTTTCTCTTGTTTTCTCTTGTTTTCTGTTTTCTCTTTTCTATTCTTTTGTCTTCTTTTCACTTCTGCTCTCTTGTTTCTATTTTCTATTTTCTCTTTTCTCTTCATTTCTCTTCTTTTCTCATTTCTCTTCTTTACCCCTTTCTCTTTTCTCTTCTTTTCTCTTCTTACCCCTTCTTTTCTCTTTTCTCTTGTTTTCTCTTCTTTACCCCTTTCTCTTTCCTCTTCTTTTCTCTTCTTACCTCTTCTTTTCTCTTTTCTCTTGTTTTCTCTTCTTTTCTCTTTTCTCTTCATTTCTCTTCTTTTCTCTTCTTTTCTCATTTCGCTTTACTCTACTTTTCTTTTCGCCTGTTTTCACTAATTTTCTCTTTTCCCTTCTTTTCTCTTCATTTCTCAGTTCGCTTTACACTTCTTTTCTTTTCTCTTGTTTTCACCTCTTTTCTCTTTTCTGTTCTTTTCTCTTGTTTTCTCTTCTTTTCTCTTCTGTTGTCTTGTTTCTATTTTCTATTTTCTCTTTTCTCTTCATTTCTCTTCTTTTCTCTTTTCTCTTCATTTCTCTTTCTCTCTTTTTTCATTTCTCTTCTTTTCTCTTTTCTGTTTTCGCTTTTCTATTCTTTTGTCTTTTTTCTCTGTTCTCTTCTATTCTCTTCTTTACTCTTGTTTTCTCTTTTCTATTTTCTGTTTTCTCTTCATTTCTGTTCTTTTCTCTTTTCTCTTGTTTCCTCTTCTTTTTTGTTTTCTCTTTTCTATTCATTTGTCTTCTTTTCTCTTTACTCTTCTTTTCTCGTTTCTCTTTTCTATTTTCTCTTTTGACTTCATTTCTCTTCTTTTCTCTTTTCTGTTTTCTTTTTTCTATTCTTTTGTCTTTTTTCTCTTTTCTCTTCTATTCTCTTGTTTTCTCTTCTTTTCTCTTCTCTTCATTTCTCGTCTTTTCTCTTTTCTCTTCTTCTCTCTTCTTTACCCCTTTGTCTTTTCTCTTGTTTTCTCTTCTTTTCTCTTTTCTCTTTACTCTTCTTTTCTTTTCTCCTGTTTTCACCTCTTTTCTCTTTTCTGTTCTTTTCTCTTCATTTCTCTTCTTTTCTCTTCTCTTCATTTCTCGTCTTTTCTCTTTTCTCTTCTTCTCTCTTCTTTACCCCTTTCTCTTTTCTCTTCTTTTCTCTTCTTACCCCTTCTTTTCTCTTTTCTCTTGTTTTCTCTTCTTTTCTCTTCTGTTCTCTTGTTTCTATTTTCTATTTTCTCTTTTCTCTTCATTTCTCTTCTTTTCTCTTTTCTCTTCATTTCTCTTTCTCTCTTTTTTCATTTCTCTTCTTTTCTCTTTTCTGTTTTCGCTTTTCTATTCTTTTGTCTTTTTTCTCTTTTCTCTTCTATTCTCTTCTTTACTCTTGTTTTCTCTTTTCTATTTTCTGTTTTCTCTTCATTTCTGTTCTTTTCTCTTTTCTCTTGTTTCCTCTTCTTTTTTGTTTTCTCTTTTCTATTCATTTGTCTTCTTTTCTCTTTACTCTTCTTTTCTCGTTTCTCTTTTCTATTTTCTCTTTTGACTTCATTTCTCTTCTTTTCTCTTTTCTGTTTTCTTTTTTCTATTCTTTTGTCTTTTTTCTCTTTTCTCTTCTATTCTCTTGTTTTCTCTTCTTTTCTCTTCTCTTCATTTCTCGTCTTTTCTCTTTTCTCTTCTTCTCTCTTCTTTACCCCGTTCTCTTTTCTCTTCTTTTCTCTTCTATTCTCTTTTCTCTTTACTCTTCTTTTCTTTTCTCCTGTTTTCACTTCTTTTCTATTTTTCTCTTCTTTTCTCTTCATTTCTCTTCTTTTCTCTTTTCTGTTTTCTTTTTTCTATTCTTTTGTCTTTTTTCTCTTTTCTCTTCTATTCTCTTGTTTTCCCTTCTTTTCTCTTCTCTTCATTTCTCGTCTTTTCTTTTTTCTCTTCTTTTCTCTTCTTTACCCCTTTCTTTTTTCTCTTTTCTCTTGTTTTCTCTTCTTTTCTCTTTTCTCTTTTTTCATTTCTCTTCTTTTCTCTTTTCTGTTTTCTTTTTTCTATTCTTTTGTCTTTTTTCTCTTTTCTCTTCTATTCTCTTGTTTTCTCTTTTCTATTTTCTGTTTTCTCTTCATTTGCCTTCTTTTCTCTTTTCTCTTGTTTTCTCTTCTTTTCTGTTTTCTCTTTTCTATTCTTTTGTCTTCTTTTCACTTCTGTTCTCTTGTTTCTATTTTCTCTTTTCTCTTTTCTCTTCATTTCTCTTCTTTTCTCTTCTTTTCTCATTTCGCTTTACTCTACTTTTCTTTTCGCCTGTTTTCACTAATTTTCTCTTTTCTCTTCTTTTCTCTTCATTTCTCTTCTTTTCTCTTCATTTCTCGTCTTTTCTCTTTTCTCTTCTTCTCTCTTCTTTACCACTTTCTCTTTTCTCTTCTTTTCTCTTCTTTTCTCTTTTCTCTTTACTCTTCTTTTCTTTTCTCCTGTTTTCACTTCTTTTCTCTTATCTCTTCTTTTCTCTTTTTTCATTTCTCTTCTTTTCTCTTTTCTCTTCTTTTCTCTTCATTTCTCTTCTTTTCTCGTTTCTCTTCTTCTCTCTTCTTTACCCCTTTCTCTTTTCTCTTCTTTTCTCTTCTTACCCCTTCATTTCTCTTTTCTCTTGTTTTCTCTTGTTTTCTGTTTTCTCTTTTCTATTCTTTTGTCTTCTTTTCACTTCTGCTCTCTTGTTTCTATTTTCTGTTTTCTCTTTTCTCTTCATTTCTCTTCTTTTCTCATTTCTCTTTACTCTTCTTTTCTTTTCTCCTGTTTTCACTTCTTTTCTCATTTCTCTTCTTTTCTCTTCATTTCTCTTTTTCTCTTCTCTTCATTTCTCTTCTTTTCTCTTTTCTCTTCTTCTCTCTTCTTTACCCCTTTCTCTTTTCCCTTCTTTTCTCTTCTTTACTTTTCTCCTGTTTTCACTTCTTTTCTATTTTTCTCTTCTTTTCTCTTCATTTCTCTTCTTTTCTCTTTTCTTCATTTCTCGTCTTTTCTCTTTTCTCTTCTTCTCTCTTCTTTACCCCTTTCTCTTTTCTCTTCTTTTCTCTTTTCTCTTTACTCTTCTTTTCTTTTCTCCTGTTTTCACTTCTTTTCTCTTTTCTCTTCTTTTCTCTTCTTTTCTCTTCTCTTCATTTCTCGTCTTTTCTCTTTTCTCTTCTTCTCTCTTCTTTACCACTTTCTCTTTTCTCTTCTTTTCTCTTCTTTTCTCTTTTCTCTTTACTCTTCTTTTCTTTTCTCCTGTTTTCACTTCTTTTCTCTTTTCTCTTCTTTTCTCTTCTCTTCATTTCTCGTCTTTTCTCTTTTCTCTTCTTCTCTCTTCTTTACCACTTTCTCTTTTCTCTTCTTTTCTCTTCTTTTCTCTTTTCTCTTTACTCTTCTTTTCTTTTCTCCTGTTTTCACTTTTTTCTCTTTTCTCTTTTATCTTCTTTTCTCTTCATTTCTCTTCTTTTCTCTTCTCTTCATTTCTCTTCTTTTCTCTTTTCTCTTCTTTTCTCTTCTTTACCCCTTTCTCTTTCCTCTTCTTTTCTCTTCTTACCTCTTCTTTTCTCTTTTTTCTTGTTTTCTCTTCTTTTCTCTTTTCTCTTCATTTCTCTTTTTTCTCTTTTTTCATTTCTCTTCTTTTCTCTTTTCTGTTTTCTTTTCTCTATTCTTTTGTCTTTTTTCTCTTTTCTCTTCTATTCTCTTGTTTTCTCTTTTCTATTTTCTGTTTTCTGTTCATTTCTCTTCTTTTCTCTTTTCTCTTGTTTTCTCTTCTTTTCTGTTTTCTCTTCGTTTCTCTTCATTTCTCTTCTTTTCTCTTCGCTTCATTTCTCTTCTTTTCTCTTTTCTCTTCTTTTCTCTTCTTTACCCCTTTCTCTTTCCTCTTCTTTTCTCTTCTTACCTCTTCTTTTCTCTCTTCTCTTGTTTTCTCTTCTTTTCTCTTTTCTCTTCATTTCTCTTTTTTCTCTTTTTTCATTTCTCTTCTTTTCTCTTTTCTGTTTTCTTTTTTCTATTCTTTTGTCTTTTTTCTCTTTTCTCTTCTATTCTCTTGTTTTCTCTTTTCTATTTTCTGTTTTCTCTTCATTTGCCTTCTTTTCTCTTTTCTCTTGTTTTCTCTTGTTTTCTGTTTTCTCTTTTCTATTCTTTTGTCTTCTTTTCTCTTCTGTTCTCTTGTTTCTATTTTCTATTTTCTCTTTTCTCTTCATTTCTCTTCTTTTCTCATTTCTCTTCTTTTCTCTTTTCTGTTTTCTTTTTTCTATTCTTTTGTCTTTTTTCTCTTTTCTCTTCTATTCTCTTGTTTTCTCTTTTCTATTTTCTGTTTTCTCTTCATTTCCATTCTTTTCTCTTGTTTTCTCTTGTTTACTGTTTTCTCTTTTCTATTCTTTTGTCTTCTTTTCTCTTCTGTTCTATTGTTTCTATTTTCTATTTTCTCTTTTCTCTTCTTCTCTCTTCTTTACCACTTTCTCTTTTCTCTTCTTTTCTCTTCTTTTCTCTTTTCTCTTTACTCTTCTTTTCTTTTCTCCTGTTTTCACTTCTTTTCTCTTTTCTCTTCTTTTCTCTTCATTTCTCTTTTCTATTTTCTGTTTTCTCTTCATTTGCCTCCTTTTCTCTTTTCTCTTGTTTTCTCTTGTTTTCTGTTTTCTCTTTTCTATTCTTTTGTCTTCTTTTCACTTCTGCTCTCTTGTTTCTTTTTTCTATTTTCTCTTTTCTCTTCATTTCTCTTCTTTTCTCTTCTCTTCATTTCTCGTCTATTCTGTTTTCTCTTCTCTCTTCTGTACCCCTTTCTCTTTTCTCTTCTTTTCTCTTCTTTTCTCTTTTCTCTTTACTCTTCTTTTCTTTTCTCCTGTTTTCACTTTTTTCTCTTTTCTCTTTTATCTTCTTTTCTCTTCATTTCTCTTCTTTTCTCTTCTCTTCATTTCTCTTCTTTTCTCTTTTCTCTTCTTTTCTCTTCTTTACCCCTTTCTCTTTCCTCTTCTTTTCTCTTCTTACCTCTTCTTTTCTCTTTTTTCTTGTTTTCTCTTCTTTTCTCTTTTCTCTTCATTTCTCTTTTTTCTCTTTTTTCATTTCTCTTCTTTTCTCTTTTCTGTTTTCTTTTCTCTATTCTTTTGTCTTTTTTCTCTTTTCTCTTCTATTCTCTTGTTTTCTCTTTTCTATTTTCTGTTTTCTGTTCATTTCTCTTCTTTTCTCTTTTCTCTTGTTTTCTCTTCTTTTCTGTTTTCTCTTCGTTTCTCTTCATTTCTCTTCTTTTCTCTTCGCTTCATTTCTCTTCTTTTCTCTTTTCTCTTCTTTTCTCTTCTTTACCCCTTTCTCTTTCCTCTTCTTTTCTCTTCTTACCTCTTCTTTTCTCTCTTCTCTTGTTTTCTCTTCTTTTCTCTTTTCTCTTCATTTCTCTTTTTTCTCTTTTTTCATTTCTCTTCTTTTCTCTTTTCTGTTTTCTTTTTTCTATTCTTTTGTCTTTTTTCTCTTTTCTCTTCTATTCTCTTGTTTTCTCTTTTCTATTTTCTGTTTTCTCTTCATTTGCCTTCTTTTCTCTTTTCTCTTGTTTTCTCTTGTTTTCTGTTTTCTCTTTTCTATTCTTTTGTCTTCTTTTCTCTTCTGTTCTCTTGTTTCTATTTTCTATTTTCTCTTTTCTCTTCATTTCTCTTCTTTTCTCATTTCTCTTCTTTTCTCTTTTCTGTTTTCTTTTTTCTATTCTTTTGTCTTTTTTCTCTTTTCTCTTCTATTCTCTTGTTTTCTCTTTTCTATTTTCTGTTTTCTCTTCATTTCCATTCTTTTCTCTTGTTTTCTCTTGTTTACTGTTTTCTCTTTTCTATTCTTTTGTCTTCTTTTCTCTTCTGTTCTATTGTTTCTATTTTCTATTTTCTCTTTTCTCTTCTTCTCTCTTCTTTACCACTTTCTCTTTTCTCTTCTTTTCTCTTCTTTTCTCTTTTCTCTTTACTCTTCTTTTCTTTTCTCCTGTTTTCACTTCTTTTCTCTTTTCTCTTCTTTTCTCTTCATTTCTCTTTTCTATTTTCTGTTTTCTCTTCATTTGCCTCCTTTTCTCTTTTCTCTTGTTTTCTCTTGTTTTCTGTTTTCTCTTTTCTATTCTTTTGTCTTCTTTTCACTTCTGCTCTCTTGTTTCTTTTTTCTATTTTCTCTTTTCTCTTCATTTCTCTTCTTTTCTCTTCTCTTCATTTCTCGTCTATTCTGTTTTCTCTTCTCTCTTCTGTACCCCTTTCTCTTTTCTCTTCTTTTCTCTTCTTTTCTCTTTTCTCTTTACTCTTCTTTTCTTTTCTCCTGTTTTCACTTCTTTTCTCTTTTCTCTTTTCTCTTCTTTTCTCTTCATTTCTCTTCTTTTCTCTTCTCTTCATTTCTCTTCTTTTCTCTTTTCTCTTCTTTTCTCTTCTTTACCCCTTTCTCTTTCCTCTTCTTTTCTCTTCTTACCTCTTCTTTTCTCTTTTCTCTTGTTTTCTCTTCTTTTCTCTTTTCTCTTCATTTCTCTTTTTTCTCTTTTTTCATTTCTCTTCTTTTCTCTTTTCTGTTTTCTTTTTTCTATTCTTTTGTCTTTTTTCTCTTTTCTCTTCTATTCTCTTGTTTTCTCTTTTCTATTTTCTGTTTTCTCTTCATTTCCCTTCTTTTCTCTTGTTTTCTCTTGTTTACTGTTTTCTCTTTTCTATTCTTTTGTCTTCTTTTCTCTTCTGTTCTCTTGTTTCTATTTTCTATTTTCTCTTTTCTCTTCACTTCTCTTCTTTTCTCATTTCTCTTCTTTACCCCTTTCTCTTTTCTCTTCTTTTCTCTTCTTACCCCTTCTTTTCTCTTTTCTCTTGTTTTCTCTTCTTTACCCCTTTCTCTTTCCTCTTCTTTTCTCTTCTTACCTCTTCTTTTCGCTTTTCTCTTGTTTTCTCTTCTTTTCTCTTTTCTCTTCATTTCTCTTCTTTTCTCTTCTTTTCTCAGTTCGCTTTACTCTTCTTTTCTTTTCTCTTGTTTTCACCTCTTTTCTCTTTTCTCTTCTTTTCTCTTCGTTTCTCTTCTTTTCTCTTCTCTTCATTTCTCGTCTTTTCTCTTTTCTCTTCTTCTCTCTTCTTTACCCCTTTCTCTTTTCTCTTCTTTTCTCTTCTTACCCCTTCTTTTCTCTTTTCTCTTGTTTTCTCTTCTTTTCTCTTCTGTTCTCTTGTTTCTATTTTCTCTTTTCTCTTTTCTCTTCATTTCTCTTCTTTTCTCTTTTCTCTTCATTTCTCTTTCTCTCTTTTTTCATTTCTCTTCTTTTCTCTTTTCTGTTTTCTCTTTTCTATTCTTTTGTCTTTTTTCTCTTTTCTCTTCTATTCTCTTCTTTACTCTTGTTTTCTCTTTTCTATTTTCTGTTTTCTCTTCATTTCTGTTCTTTTCTCTTTTCTCTTGTTTCCTCTTCTTTTCTGTTTTCTCTTTTCTATTCATTTGTCTTCTTTTCTCTTTACTCTTCTTTTCTCGTTTCTCTTTTCTATTTTCTCTTTTGACTTCATTTCTCTTCTTTTCTCTTTTCTGTTTTCGTTTTTCTATTCTTTTGTCTTTTTTCTCTTTTCTCTTCTATTCTCTTGTTTTCTCTTTTCTATTTTCTGTTTTCTCTTCATTTCCCTTCTTTTCTCTTTTCTCTTGTTTTCTCTTGTTTACTGTTTTCTCTTTTCTATTCTTTTGTCTTCTTTTCTCTTCTGTTCTCTTGTTTCTATTTTCTATTTTCTCTTTTCTCTTCATTTCTCTTCTTTTCTCATTTCTCTTCTTTACCCCTTTCTCTTTTCTCTTCTTTTCTCTTCTTACCCCTTCTTTTCTCTTTTCTCTTGTTTTCTCTTCTTTACCCCTTTCTCTTTCCTCTTCTTTTCTCTTCTTACCTCTTCTTTTCTCTTTTCTCTTGTTTTCTCTTCTTTTCTCTTTTCTCTTCATTTCTCTTCTTTTCTCTTCTTTTCTCAGTTCGCTTTACTCTTCTTTTCTTTTCTCATGTTTTCACCTCTTTTCTCTTTTCTGTTCTTTTCTCTTCATTTCTCTTCTTTTCTCTTCTCTTCATTTCTCGTCTTTTCTCTTTTCTCTTCTTCTCTCTTCTTTACCCCTTTCTCTTTTCTCTTCTTTTCTCTTCTTACCCCTTCTTTTCTCTTTTCTCTTGTTTTCTCTTCTTTACTCTTCTATTCTCTTGTTTTCTCTTTTCTATTTTCTGTTTTCTCTTCATTTGCCTTCTTTTCTCTTTTCTCTTGTTTTCTCTTGTTTTCTGTTTTCTCTTTTCTATTCTTTTGTCTTCTTTTCACTTCTGTTCTCTTGTTTCTATTTTCTCTTTTCTCTTTTCTCTTCATTTCTCTTCTTTTCTCATTTCGCTTTACTCTTCTTTTCTTTTCGCCTGTTTTCACTAATTTTCTCTTTTCTCTTCTTTTCTCTTCATTTCTCTTCTTTTCTCTTTTCTCTTCTTTTCTCTTCATTTCTCTTCTTTTCTCGTTTCTCTTCTTCTCTCTTCTTTACCCCTTTCTCTTTTCTCTTCTTTTCTCTTCTTACCCCTTCATTTCTCTTTTCTCTTGTTTTCTCTTGTTTTCTGTTTTCTCTTTTCTATTCTTTTGTCTTCTTTTCACTTCTGCTCTCTTGTTTCTATTTTCTATTTTCTCTTTTCTCTTCATTTCTCTTCTTTTCTCATTTCTCTTTACTCTTCTTTTCTTTTCTCCTGTTTTCACTTCTTTTCTCATTTCTCTTCTTTTCTCTTCATTTCTCTTCTTTTCTCTTCTCTTCATTTCTCTTCTTTTCTCTTTTCTCTTCTTCTCTCTTCTTTACCCCTTTCTCTTTTCCCTTCTTTTCTCTTCTTTTCTTTTCTCCTGTTTTCACTTCTTTTCTCATTTCTCTTCTTTTCTCTTCATTTCTCTTTTTCTCTTCTCTTCATTTCTCTTCTTTTCTCTTTTCTCTTCTTCTCTCTTCTTTACCCCTTTCTCTTTTCCCTTCTTTTCTCTTCTTTACTCTTGTTTTCTCTTTTCTATTTTCTGTTTTCTCTTCATTTCTGTTCTTTTCTCTTTTCTCTTGTTTCCTCTTCTTTTTTGTTTTCTCTTTTCTATTCATTTGTCTTCTTTTCTCTTTACTCTTCTTTTCTCGTTTCTCTTTTCTATTTTCTCTTTTGACTTCATTTCTCTTCTTTTCTCTTTTCTGTTTTCTTTTTTCTATTCTTTTGTCTTTTTTCTCTTTTCTCTTCTATTCTCTTGTTTTCTCTTCTTTTCTCTTCTCTTCATTTCTCGTCTTTTCTCTTTTCTCTTCTTCTCTCTTCTTTACCCCTTTCTCTTTTCTCTTCTTTTCTCTTCTATTCTCTTTTCTCTTTACTCTTCTTTTCTTTTCTCCTGTTTTCACTTCTTTTCTATTTTTCTCTTCTTTTCTCTTCATTTCTCTTCTTTTCTCTTTTCTGTTTTCTTTTTTCTATTCTTTTGTCTTTTTTCTCTTTTCTCTTCTATTCTCTTGTTTTCCCTTCTTTTCTCTTCTCTTCATTTCTCTTCTTTTCTCTTTTCTCTTGTTTTCTCTTCTTTTCTGTTTTCTCTTCGTTTCTCTTCATTTCTCTTCTTTTCTCTTCGCTTCATTTCTCTTCTTTTCTCTTTTCTCTTCTTTTCTCTTCTTTACCCCTTTCTCTTTCCTCTTCTTTTCTCTTCTTACCTCTTCTTTTCTCTCTTCTCTTGTTTTCTCTTCTTTTCTCTTTTCTCTTCATTTCTCTTTTTTCTCTTTTTTCATTTCTCTTCTTTTCTCTTTTCTGTTTTCTTTTTTCTATTCTTTTGTCTTTTTTCTCTTTTCTCTTCTATTCTCTTGTTTTCTCTTTTCTATTTTCTGTTTTCTCTTCATTTGCCTTCTTTTCTCTTTTCTCTTGTTTTCTCTTGTTTTCTGTTTTCTCTTTTCTATTCTTTTGTCTTCTTTTCTCTTCTGTTCTCTTGTTTCTATTTTCTATTTTCTCTTTTCTCTTCATTTCTCTTCTTTTCTCATTTCTCTTCTTTTCTCTTTTCTGTTTTCTTTTTTCTATTCTTTTGTCTTTTTTCTCTTTTCTCTTCTATTCTCTTGTTTTCTCTTTTCTATTTTCTGTTTTCTCTTCATTTCCCTTCTTTTCTCTTGTTTTCTCTTGTTTACTGTTTTCTCTTTTCTATTCTTTTGTCTTCTTTTCTCTTCTGTTCTCTTGTTTCTATTTTCTATTTTCTCTTTTCTCTTCTTCTCTCTTCTTTACCACTTTCTCTTTTCTCTTCTTTTCTCTTCTTTTCTCTTTTCTCTTTACTCTTCTTTTCTTTTCTCCTGTTTTCACTTCTTTTCTCTTTTCTCTTCTTTTCTCTTCATTTCTCTTTTCTATTTTCTGTTTTCTCTTCATTTGCCTCCTTTTCTCTTTTCTCTTGTTTTCTCTTGTTTTCTGTTTTCTCTTTTCTATTCTTTTGTCTTCTTTTCACTTCTGCTCTCTTGTTTCTTTTTTCTATTTTCTCTTTTCTCTTCATTTCTCTTCTTTTCTCTTCTCTTCATTTCTCGTCTATTCTGTTTTCTCTTCTCTCTTCTGTACCCCTTTCTCTTTTCTCTTCTTTTCTCTTCTTTTCTCTTTTCTCTTTACTCTTCTTTTCTTTTCTCCTGTTTTCACTTCTTTTCTCTTTTCTCTTTTCTCTTCTTTTCTCTTCATTTCTCTTCTTTTCTCTTCTCTTCATTTCTCTTCTTTTCTCTTTTCTCTTCTTTTCTCTTCTTTACCCCTTTCTCTTTCCTCTTCTTTTCTCTTCTTACCTCTTCTTTTCTCTTTTCTCTTGTTTTCTCTTCTTTTCTCTTTTCTCTTCATTTCTCTTTTTTCTCTTTTTTCATTTCTCTTCTTTTCTCTTTTCTGTTTTCTTTTTTCTATTCTTTTGTCTTTTTTCTCTTTTCTCTTCTATTCTCTTGTTTTCTCTTTTCTATTTTCTGTTTTCTCTTCATTTCCCTTCTTTTCTCTTGTTTTCTCTTGTTTACTGTTTTCTCTTTTCTATTCTTTTGTCTTCTTTTCTCTTCTGTTCTCTTGTTTCTATTTTCTATTTTCTCTTTTCTCTTCACTTCTCTTCTTTTCTCATTTCTCTTCTTTACCCCTTTCTCTTTTCTCTTCTTTTCTCTTCTTACCCCTTCTTTTCTCTTTTCTCTTGTTTTCTCTTCTTTACCCCTTTCTCTTTCCTCTTCTTTTCTCTTCTTACCTCTTCTTTTCGCTTTTCTCTTGTTTTCTCTTCTTTTCTCTTTTCTCTTCATTTCTCTTCTTTTCTCTTCTTTTCTCAGTTCGCTTTACTCTTCTTTTCTTTTCTCTTGTTTTCACCTCTTTTCTCTTTTCTCTTCTTTTCTCTTCGTTTCTCTTCTTTTCTCTTCTCTTCATTTCTCGTCTTTTCTCTTTTCTCTTCTTCTCTCTTCTTTACCCCTTTCTCTTTTCTCTTCTTTTCTCTTCTTACCCCTTCTTTTCTCTTTTCTCTTGTTTTCTCTTCTTTTCTCTTCTGTTCTCTTGTTTCTATTTTCTCTTTTCTCTTTTCTCTTCATTTCTCTTCTTTTCTCTTTTCTCTTCATTTCTCTTTCTCTCTTTTTTCATTTCTCTTCTTTTCTCTTTTCTGTTTTCTCTTTTCTATTCTTTTGTCTTTTTTCTCTTTTCTCTTCTATTCTCTTCTTTACTCTTGTTTTCTCTTTTCTATTTTCTGTTTTCTCTTCATTTCTGTTCTTTTCTCTTTTCTCTTGTTTCCTCTTCTTTTCTGTTTTCTCTTTTCTATTCATTTGTCTTCTTTTCTCTTTACTCTTCTTTTCTCGTTTCTCTTTTCTATTTTCTCTTTTGACTTCATTTCTCTTCTTTTCTCTTTTCTGTTTTCGTTTTTCTATTCTTTTGTCTTTTTTCTCTTTTCTCTTCTATTCTCTTGTTTTCTCTTTTCTATTTTCTGTTTTCTCTTCATTTCCCTTCTTTTCTCTTTTCTCTTGTTTTCTCTTGTTTACTGTTTTCTCTTTTCTATTCTTTTGTCTTCTTTTCTCTTCTGTTCTCTTGTTTCTATTTTCTATTTTCTCTTTTCTCTTCATTTCTCTTCTTTTCTCATTTCTCTTCTTTACCCCTTTCTCTTTTCTCTTCTTTTCTCTTCTTACCCCTTCTTTTCTCTTTTCTCTTGTTTTCTCTTCTTTACCCCTTTCTCTTTCCTCTTCTTTTCTCTTCTTACCTCTTCTTTTCTCTTTTCTCTTGTTTTCTCTTCTTTTCTCTTTTCTCTTCATTTCTCTTCTTTTCTCTTCTTTTCTCAGTTCGCTTTACTCTTCTTTTCTTTTCTCATGTTTTCACCTCTTTTCTCTTTTCTGTTCTTTTCTCTTCATTTCTCTTCTTTTCTCTTCTCTTCATTTCTCGTCTTTTCTCTTTTCTCTTCTTCTCTCTTCTTTACCCCTTTCTCTTTTCTCTTCTTTTCTCTTCTTACCCCTTCTTTTCTCTTTTCTCTTGTTTTCTCTTCTTTTCTCTTCTATTCTCTTGTTTTCTCTTTTCTATTTTCTGTTTTCTCTTCATTTGCCTTCTTTTCCCTTTTCTCTTGTTTTCTCTTGTTTTCTGTTTTCTCTTTTCTATTCTTTTGTCTTCTTTTCACTTCTGTTCTCTTGTTTCTATTTTCTCCTTTCTCTTTTCTCTTCATTTCTCTTCTTTTCTCTTCTTTTCTCATTTCGCTTTACTCTACTTTTCTTTTCGCCTGTTTTCACTAATTTTCTCTTTTCTCTTCTTTTCTCTTCATTTCTCTTCTTTTCTCTTCATTTCTCGTCTTTTCTCTTTTCTCTTCTTCTCTCTTCTTTACCACTTTCTCTTTTCTCTTCTTTTCTCTTCTTTTCTCTTTTCTCTTTACTCTTCTTTTCTTTTCTCCTGTTTTCACTTCTTTTCTCTTATCTCTTCTTTTCTCTTTTTTCATTTCTCTTCTTTTCTCTTTTCTCTTCTTTTCTCTTCATTTCTCTTCTTTTCTCGTTTCTCTTCTTCTCTCTTCTTTACCCCTTTCTCTTTTCTCTTCTTTTCTCTTCTTACCCCTTCATTTCTCTTTTCTCTTGTTTTCTCTTGTTTTCTGTTTTCTCTTTTCTATTCTTTTGTCTTCTTTTCACTTCTGCTCTCTTGTTTCTATTTTCTATTTTCTCTTTTCTCTTCATTTCTCTTCTTTTCTCATTTCTCTTCTTTACCCCTTTCTCTTTTCTCTTCTTTTCTCTTCTTACCCCTTCTTTTCTCTTTTCTCTTGTTTTCTCTTCTTTACCCCTTTCTCTTTCCTCTTCTTTTCTCTTCTTACCTCTTCTTTTCTCTTTTCTCTTGTTTTCTCTTCTTTTCTCTTTTCTCTTCATTTCTCTTCTTTTCTCTTCTTTTCTCATTTCGCTTTACTCTACTTTTCTTTTCGCCTGTTTTCACTAATTTTCTCTTTTCCCTTCTTTTCTCTTCATTTCTCAGTTCGCTTTACACTTCTTTTCTTTTCTCTTGTTTTCACCTCTTTTCTCTTTTCTGTTCTTTTCTCTTGTTTTCTCTTCTTTTCTCTTCTGTTGTCTTGTTTCTATTTTCTATTTTCTCTTTTCTCTTCATTTCTCTTCTTTTCTCTTTTCTCTTCATTTCTCTTTCTCTCTTTTTTCATTTCTCTTCTTTTCTCTTTTCTGTTTTCGCTTTTCTATTCTTTTGTCTTTTTTCTCTGTTCTCTTCTATTCTCTTCTTTACTCTTGTTTTCTCTTTTCTATTTTCTGTTTTCTCTTCATTTCTGTTCTTTTCTCTTTTCTCTTGTTTCCTCTTCTTTTTTGTTTTCTCTTTTCTATTCATTTGTCTTCTTTTCTCTTTACTCTTCTTTTCTCGTTTCTCTTTTCTATTTTCTCTTTTGACTTCATTTCTCTTCTTTTCTCTTTTCTGTTTTCTTTTTTCTATTCTTTTGTCTTTTTTCTCTTTTCTCTTCTATTCTCTTGTTTTCTCTTCTTTTCTCTTCTCTTCATTTCTCGTCTTTTCTCTTTTCTCTTCTTCTCTCTTCTTTACCCCTTTGTCTTTTCTCTTGTTTTCTCTTCTTTTCTCTTTTCTCTTTACTCTTCTTTTCTTTTCTCCTGTTTTCACCTCTTTTCTCTTTTCTGTTCTTTTCTCTTCATTTCTCTTCTTTTCTCTTCTCTTCATTTCTCGTCTTTTCTCTTTTCTCTTCTTCTCTCTTCTTTACCCCTTTCTCTTTTCTCTTCTTTTCTCTTCTTACCCCTTCTTTTCTCTTTTCTCTTGTTTTCTCTTCTTTTCTCTTCTGTTCTCTTGTTTCTATTTTCTATTTTCTCTTTTCTCTTCATTTCTCTTCTTTTCTCTTTTCTCTTCATTTCTCTTTCTCTCTTTTTTCATTTCTCTTCTTTTCTCTTTTCTGTTTTCGCTTTTCTATTCTTTTGTCTTTTTTCTCTTTTCTCTTCTATTCTCTTCTTTACTCTTGTTTTCTCTTTTCTATTTTCTGTTTTCTCTTCATTTCTGTTCTTTTCTCTTTTCTCTTGTTTCCTCTTCTTTTTTGTTTTCTCTTTTCTATTCATTTGTCTTCTTTTCTCTTTACTCTTCTTTTCTCGTTTCTCTTTTCTATTTTCTCTTTTGACTTCATTTCTCTTCTTTTCTCTTTTCTGTTTTCTTTTTTCTATTCTTTTGTCTTTTTTCTCTTTTCTCTTCTATTCTCTTGTTTTCTCTTCTTTTCTCTTCTCTTCATTTCTCGTCTTTTCTCTTTTCTCTTCTTCTCTCTTCTTTACCCCTTTCTCTTTTCTCTTCTTTTCTCTTCTATTCTCTTTTCTCTTTACTCTTCTTTTCTTTTCTCCTGTTTTCACTTCTTTTCTATTTTTCTCTTCTTTTCTCTTCATTTCTCTTCTTTTCTCTTTTCTGTTTTCTTTTTTCTATTCTTTTGTCTTTTTTCTCTTTTCTCTTCTATTCTCTTGTTTTCCCTTCTTTTCTCTTCTCTTCATTTCTCGTCTTTTCTTTTTTCTCTTCTTTTCTCTTCTTTACCCCTTTCTTTTTTCTCTTTTCTCTTGTTTTCTCTTCTTTTCTCTTTTCTCTTTTTTCATTTCTCTTCTTTTCTCTTTTCTGTTTTCTTTTTTCTATTCTTTTGTCTTTTTTCTCTTTTCTCTTCTATTCTCTTGTTTTCTCTTTTCTATTTTCTGTTTTCTCTTCATTTGCCTTCTTTTCTCTTTTCTCTTGTTTTCTCTTGTTTTCTGTTTTCTCTTTTCTATTCTTTTGTCTTCTTTTCACTTCTGTTCTCTTGTTTCTATTTTCTCTTTTCTCTTTTCTCTTCATTTCTCTTCTTTTCTCTTCTTTTCTCATTTCGCTTTACTCTACTTTTCTTTTCGCCTGTTTTCACTAATTTTCTCTTTTCTCTTCTTTTCTCTTCATTTCTCTTCTTTTCTCTTCATTTCTCGTCTTTTCTCTTTTCTCTTCTTCTCTCTTCTTTACCACTTTCTCTTTTCTCTTCTTTTCTCTTCTTTTCTCTTTTCTCTTTACTCTTCTTTTCTTTTCTCCTGTTTTCACTTCTTTTCTCTTATCTCTTCTTTTCTCTTTTTTCATTTCTCTTCTTTTCTCTTTTCTCTTCTTTTCTCTTCATTTCTCTTCTTTTCTCGTTTCTCTTCTTCTCTCTTCTTTACCCCTTTCTCTTTTCTCTTCTTTTCTCTTCTTACCCCTTCATTTCTCTTTTCTCTTGTTTTCTCTTGTTTTCTGTTTTCTCTTTTCTATTCTTTTGTCTTCTTTTCACTTCTGCTCTCTTGTTTCTATTTTCTATTTTCTCTTTTCTCTTCATTTCTCTTCTTTTCTCATTTCTCTTTACTCTTCTTTTCTTTTCTCCTGTTTTCACTTCTTTTCTCATTTCTCTTCTTTTCTCTTCATTTCTCTTTTTCTCTTCTCTTCATTTCTCTTCTTTTCTCTTTTCTCTTCTTCTCTCTTCTTTACCCCTTTCTCTTTTCCCTTCTTTTCTCTTCTTTACTCTTGTTTTCTCTTTTCTATTTTCTGTTTTCTCTTCATTTCTGTTCTTTTCTCTTTTCTCTTGTTTCCTCTTCTTTTTTGTTTTCTCTTTTCTATTCATTTGTCTTCTTTTCTCTTTACTCTTCTTTTCTCGTTTCTCTTTTCTATTTTCTCTTTTGACTTCATTTCTCTTCTTTTCTCTTTTCTGTTTTCTTTTTTCTATTCTTTTGTCTTTTTTCTCTTTTCTCTTCTATTCTCTTGTTTTCTCTTCTTTTCTCTTCTCTTCATTTCTCGTCTTTTCTCTTTTCTCTTCTTCTCTCTTCTTTACCCCTTTCTCTTTTCTCTTCTTTTCTCTTCTATTCTCTTTTCTCTTTACTCTTCTTTTCTTTTCTCCTGTTTTCACTTCTTTTCTATTTTTCTCTTCTTTTCTCTTCATTTCTCTTCTTTTCTCTTTTCTGTTTTCTTTTTTCTATTCTTTTGTCTTTTTTCTCTTTTCTCTTCTATTCTCTTGTTTTCCCTTCTTTTCTCTTCTCTTCATTTCTCTTCTTTTCTCTTTTCTCTTGTTTTCTCTTCTTTTCTGTTTTCTCTTCGTTTCTCTTCATTTCTCTTCTTTTCTCTTCGCTTCATTTCTCTTCTTTTCTCTTTTCTCTTCTTTTCTCTTCTTTACCCCTTTCTCTTTCCTCTTCTTTTCTCTTCTTACCTCTTCTTTTCTCTCTTCTCTTGTTTTCTCTTCTTTTCTCTTTTCTCTTCATTTCTCTTTTTTCTCTTTTTTCATTTCTCTTCTTTTCTCTTTTCTGTTTTCTTTTTTCTATTCTTTTGTCTTTTTTCTCTTTTCTCTTCTATTCTCTTGTTTTCTCTTTTCTATTTTCTGTTTTCTCTTCATTTGCCTTCTTTTCTCTTTTCTCTTGTTTTCTCTTGTTTTCTGTTTTCTCTTTTCTATTCTTTTGTCTTCTTTTCTCTTCTGTTCTCTTGTTTCTATTTTCTATTTTCTCTTTTCTCTTCATTTCTCTTCTTTTCTCATTTCTCTTCTTTTCTCTTTTCTGTTTTCTTTTTTCTATTCTTTTGTCTTTTTTCTCTTTTCTCTTCTATTCTCTTGTTTTCTCTTTTCTATTTTCTGTTTTCTCTTCATTTCCCTTCTTTTCTCTTGTTTTCTCTTGTTTACTGTTTTCTCTTTTCTATTCTTTTGTCTTCTTTTCTCTTCTGTTCTCTTGTTTCTATTTTCTATTTTCTCTTTTCTCTTCTTCTCTCTTCTTTACCACTTTCTCTTTTCTCTTCTTTTCTCTTCTTTTCTCTTTTCTCTTTACTCTTCTTTTCTTTTCTCCTGTTTTCACTTCTTTTCTCTTTTCTCTTCTTTTCTCTTCATTTCTCTTTTCTATTTTCTGTTTTCTCTTCATTTGCCTCCTTTTCTCTTTTCTCTTGTTTTCTCTTGTTTTCTGTTTTCTCTTTTCTATTCTTTTGTCTTCTTTTCACTTCTGCTCTCTTGTTTCTTTTTTCTATTTTCTCTTTTCTCTTCATTTCTCTTCTTTTCTCTTCTCTTCATTTCTCGTCTATTCTGTTTTCTCTTCTCTCTTCTGTACCCCTTTCTCTTTTCTCTTCTTTTCTCTTCTTTTCTCTTTTCTCTTTACTCTTCTTTTCTTTTCTCCTGTTTTCACTTCTTTTCTCTTTTCTCTTTTCTCTTCTTTTCTCTTCATTTCTCTTCTTTTCTCTTCTCTTCATTTCTCTTCTTTTCTCTTTTCTCTTCTTTTCTCTTCTTTACCCCTTTCTCTTTCCTCTTCTTTTCTCTTCTTACCTCTTCTTTTCTCTTTTCTCTTGTTTTCTCTTCTTTTCTCTTTTCTCTTCATTTCTCTTTTTTCTCTTTTTTCATTTCTCTTCTTTTCTCTTTTCTGTTTTCTTTTTTCTATTCTTTTGTCTTTTTTCTCTTTTCTCTTCTATTCTCTTGTTTTCTCTTTTCTATTTTCTGTTTTCTCTTCATTTCCCTTCTTTTCTCTTGTTTTCTCTTGTTTACTGTTTTCTCTTTTCTATTCTTTTGTCTTCTTTTCTCTTCTGTTCTCTTGTTTCTATTTTCTATTTTCTCTTTTCTCTTCACTTCTCTTCTTTTCTCATTTCTCTTCTTTACCCCTTTCTCTTTTTTCTTCTTTTCTCTTCTTACCCCTTCTTTTCTCTTTTCTCTTGTTTTCTCTTCTTTACCCCTTTCTCTTTCCTCTTCTTTTCTCTTCTTACCTCTTCTTTTCGCTTTTCTCTTGTTTTCTCTTCTTTTCTCTTTTCTCTTCATTTCTCTTCTTTTCTCTTCTTTTCTCAGTTCGCTTTACTCTTCTTTTCTTTTCTCTTGTTTTCACCTCTTTTCTCTTTTCTCTTCTTTTCTCTTCGTTTCTCTTCTTTTCTCTTCTCTTCATTTCTCGTCTTTTCTCTTTTCTCTTCTTCTCTCTTCTTTACCCCTTTCTCTTTTCTCTTCTTTTCTCTTCTTACCCCTTCTTTTCTCTTTTCTCTTGTTTTCTCTTCTTTTCTCTTCTGTTCTCTTGTTTCTATTTTCTCTTTTCTCTTTTCTCTTCATTTCTCTTCTTTTCTCTTTTCTCTTCATTTCTCTTTCTCTCTTTTTTCATTTCTCTTCTTTTCTCTTTTCTGTTTTCTCTTTTCTATTCTTTTGTCTTTTTTCTCTTTTCTCTTCTATTCTCTTCTTTACTCTTGTTTTCTCTTTTCTATTTTCTGTTTTCTCTTCATTTCTGTTCTTTTCTCTTTTCTCTTGTTTCCTCTTCTTTTCTGTTTTCTCTTTTCTATTCATTTGTCTTCTTTTCTCTTTACTCTTCTTTTCTCGTTTCTCTTTTCTATTTTCTCTTTTGACTTCATTTCTCTTCTTTTCTCTTTTCTGTTTTCGTTTTTCTATTCTTTTGTCTTTTTTCTCTTTTCTCTTCTATTCTCTTGTTTTCTCTTTTCTATTTTCTGTTTTCTCTTCATTTCCCTTCTTTTCTCTTTTCTCTTGTTTTCTCTTGTTTACTGTTTTCTCTTTTCTATTCTTTTGTCTTCTTTTCTCTTCTGTTCTCTTGTTTCTATTTTCTATTTTCTCTTTTCTCTTCATTTCTCTTCTTTTCTCATTTCTCTTCTTTACCCCTTTCTCTTTTCTCTTCTTTTCTCTTCTTACCCCTTCTTTTCTCTTTTCTCTTGTTTTCTCTTCTTTACCCCTTTCTCTTTCCTCTTCTTTTCTCTTCTTACCTCTTCTTTTCTCTTTTCTCTTGTTTTCTCTTCTTTTCTCTTTTCTCTTCATTTCTCTTCTTTTCTCTTCTTTTCTCAGTTCGCTTTACTCTTCTTTTCTTTTCTCATGTTTTCACCTCTTTTCTCTTTTCTGTTCTTTTCTCTTCATTTCTCTTCTTTTCTCTTCTCTTCATTTCTCGTCTTTTCTCTTTTCTCTTCTTCTCTCTTCTTTACCCCTTTCTCTTTTCTCTTCTTTTCTCTTCTTACCCCTTCTTTTCTCTTTTCTCTTGTTTTCTCTTCTTTTCTCTTCTATTCTCTTGTTTTCTCTTTTCTATTTTCTGTTTTCTCTTCATTTGCCTTCTTTTCCCTTTTCTCTTGTTTTCTCTTGTTTTCTGTTTTCTCTTTTCTATTCTTTTGTCTTCTTTTCACTTCTGTTCTCTTGTTTCTATTTTCTCCTTTCTCTTTTCTCTTCATTTCTCTTCTTTTCTCTTCTTTTCTCATTTCGCTTTACTCTACTTTTCTTTTCGCCTGTTTTCACTAATTTTCTCTTTTCTCTTCTTTTCTCTTCATTTCTCTTCTTTTCTCTTCATTTCTCGTCTTTTCTCTTTTCTCTTCTTCTCTCTTCTTTACCACTTTCTCTTTTCTCTTCTTTTCTCTTCTTTTCTCTTTTCTCTTTACTCTTCTTTTCTTTTCTCCTGTTTTCACTTCTTTTCTCTTATCTCTTCTTTTCTCTTTTTTCATTTCTCTTCTTTTCTCTTTTCTCTTCTTTTCTCTTCATTTCTCTTCTTTTCTCGTTTCTCTTCTTCTCTCTTCTTTACCCCTTTCTCTTTTCTCTTCTTTTCTCTTCTTACCCCTTCATTTCTCTTTTCTCTTGTTTTCTCTTGTTTTCTGTTTTCTCTTTTCTATTCTTTTGTCTTCTTTTCACTTCTGCTCTCTTGTTTCTATTTTCTATTTTCTCTTTTCTCTTCATTTCTCTTCTTTTCTCATTTCTCTTCTTTACCCCTTTCTCTTTTCTCTTCTTTTCTCTTCTTACCCCTTCTTTTCTCTTTTCTCTTGTTTTCTCTTCTTTACCCCTTTCTCTTTCCTCTTCTTTTCTCTTCTTACCTCTTCTTTTCTCTTTTCTCTTGTTTTCTCTTCTTTTCTCTTTTCTCTTCATTTCTCTTCTTTTCTCTTCTTTTCTCATTTCGCTTTACTCTACTTTTCTTTTCGCCTGTTTTCACTAATTTTCTCTTTTCCCTTCTTTTCTCTTCATTTCTCAGTTCGCTTTACACTTCTTTTCTTTTCTCTTGTTTTCACCTCTTTTCTCTTTTCTGTTCTTTTCTCTTGTTTTCTCTTCTTTTCTCTTCTGTTGTCTTGTTTCTATTTTCTATTTTCTCTTTTCTCTTCATTTCTCTTCTTTTCTCTTTTCTCTTCATTTCTCTTTCTCTCTTTTTTCATTTCTCTTCTTTTCTCTTTTCTGTTTTCGCTTTTCTATTCTTTTGTCTTTTTTCTCTGTTCTCTTCTATTCTCTTCTTTACTCTTGTTTTCTCTTTTCTATTTTCTGTTTTCTCTTCATTTCTGTTCTTTTCTCTTTTCTCTTGTTTCCTCTTCTTTTTTGTTTTCTCTTTTCTATTCATTTGTCTTCTTTTCTCTTTACTCTTCTTTTCTCGTTTCTCTTTTCTATTTTCTCTTTTGACTTCATTTCTCTTCTTTTCTCTTTTCTGTTTTCTTTTTTCTATTCTTTTGTCTTTTTTCTCTTTTCTCTTCTATTCTCTTGTTTTCTCTTCTTTTCTCTTCTCTTCATTTCTCGTCTTTTCTCTTTTCTCTTCTTCTCTCTTCTTTACCCCTTTGTCTTTTCTCTTGTTTTCTCTTCTTTTCTCTTTTCTCTTTACTCTTCTTTTCTTTTCTCCTGTTTTCACCTCTTTTCTCTTTTCTGTTCTTTTCTCTTCATTTCTCTTCTTTTCTCTTCTCTTCATTTCTCGTCTTTTCTCTTTTCTCTTCTTCTCTCTTCTTTACCCCTTTCTCTTTTCTCTTCTTTTCTCTTCTTACCCCTTCTTTTCTCTTTTCTCTTGTTTTCTCTTCTTTTCTCTTCTGTTCTCTTGTTTCTATTTTCTATTTTCTCTTTTCTCTTCATTTCTCTTCTTTTCTCTTTTCTCTTCATTTCTCTTTCTCTCTTTTTTCATTTCTCTTCTTTTCTCTTTTCTGTTTTCGCTTTTCTATTCTTTTGTCTTTTTTCTCTTTTCTCTTCTATTCTCTTCTTTACTCTTGTTTTCTCTTTTCTATTTTCTGTTTTCTCTTCATTTCTGTTCTTTTCTCTTTTCTCTTGTTTCCTCTTCTTTTTTGTTTTCTCTTTTCTATTCATTTGTCTTCTTTTCTCTTTACTCTTCTTTTCTCGTTTCTCTTTTCTATTTTCTCTTTTGACTTCATTTCTCTTCTTTTCTCTTTTCTGTTTTCTTTTTTCTATTCTTTTGTCTTTTTTCTCTTTTCTCTTCTATTCTCTTGTTTTCTCTTCTTTTCTCTTCTCTTCATTTCTCGTCTTTTCTCTTTTCTCTTCTTCTCTCTTCTTTACCCCTTTGTCTTTTCTCTTGTTTTCTCTTCTTTTCTCTTTTCTCTTTACTCTTCTTTTCTTTTCTCCTGTTTTCACCTCTTTTCTCTTTTCTGTTCTTTTCTCTTCATTTCTCTTCTTTTCTCTTCTCTTCATTTCTCGTCTTTTCTCTTTTCTCTTCTTCTCTCTTCTTTACCCCTTTCTCTTTTCTCTTCTTTTCTCTTCTTACCCCTTCTTTTCTCTTTTCTCTTGTTTTCTCTTCTTTTCTCTTCTGTTCTCTTGTTTCTATTTTCTATTTTCTCTTTTCTCTTCATTTCTCTTCTTTTCTCTTTTCTCTTCATTTCTCTTTCTCTCTTTTTTCATTTCTCTTCTTTTCTCTTTTCTGTTTTCGCTTTTCTATTCTTTTGTCTTTTTTCTCTTTTCTCTTCTATTCTCTTCTTTACTCTTGTTTTCTCTTTTCTATTTTCTGTTTTCTCTTCATTTCTGTTCTTTTCTCTTTTCTCTTGTTTCCTCTTCTTTTTTGTTTTCTCTTTTCTATTCATTTGTCTTCTTTTCTCTTTACTCTTCTTTTCTCGTTTCTCTTTTCTATTTTCTCTTTTGACTTCATTTCTCTTCTTTTCTCTTTTCTGTTTTCTTTTTTCTATTCTTTTGTCTTTTTTCTCTTTTCTCTTCTATTCTCTTGTTTTCTCTTCTTTTCTCTTCTCTTCATTTCTCGTCTTTTCTCTTTTCTCTTCTTCTCTCTTCTTTACCCCTTTCTCTTTTCTCTTCTTTTCTCTTCTATTCTCTTTTCTCTTTACTCTTCTTTTCTTTTCTCCTGTTTTCACTTCTTTTCTATTTTTCTCTTCTTTTCTCTTCATTTCTCTTCTTTTCTCTTTTCTGTTTTCTTTTTTCTATTCTTTTGTCTTTTTTCTCTTTTCTCTTCTATTCTCTTGTTTTCCCTTCTTTTCTCTTCTCTTCATTTCTCTTCTTTTCTCTTTTCTCTTGTTTTCTCTTCTTTTCTGTTTTCTCTTCGTTTCTCTTCATTTCTCTTCTTTTCTCTTCGCTTCATTTCTCTTCTTTTCTCTTTTCTCTTCTTTTCTCTTCTTTACCCCTTTCTCTTTCCTCTTCTTTTCTCTTCTTACCTCTTCTTTTCTCTCTTCTCTTGTTTTCTCTTCTTTTCTCTTTTCTCTTCATTTCTCTTTTTTCTCTTTTTTCATTTCTCTTCTTTTCTCTTTTCTGTTTTCTTTTTTCTATTCTTTTGTCTTTTTTCTCTTTTCTCTTCTATTCTCTTGTTTTCTCTTTTCTATTTTCTGTTTTCTCTTCATTTGCCTTCTTTTCTCTTTTCTCTTGTTTTCTCTTGTTTTCTGTTTTCTCTTTTCTATTCTTTTGTCTTCTTTTCTCTTCTGTTCTCTTGTTTCTATTTTCTATTTTCTCTTTTCTCTTCATTTCTCTTCTTTTCTCATTTCTCTTCTTTTCTCTTTTCTGTTTTCTTTTTTCTATTCTTTTGTCTTTTTTCTCTTTTCTCTTCTATTCTCTTGTTTTCTCTTTTCTATTTTCTGTTTTCTCTTCATTTCCCTTCTTTTCTCTTGTTTTCTCTTGTTTACTGTTTTCTCTTTTCTATTCTTTTGTCTTCTTTTCTCTTCTGTTCTCTTGTTTCTATTTTCTATTTTCTCTTTTCTCTTCTTCTCTCTTCTTTACCACTTTCTCTTTTCTCTTCTTTTCTCTTCTTTTCTCTTTTCTCTTTACTCTTCTTTTCTTTTCTCCTGTTTTCACTTCTTTTCTCTTTTCTCTTCTTTTCTCTTCATTTCTCTTTTCTATTTTCTGTTTTCTCTTCATTTGCCTCCTTTTCTCTTTTCTCTTGTTTTCTCTTGTTTTCTGTTTTCTCTTTTCTATTCTTTTGTCTTCTTTTCACTTCTGCTCTCTTGTTTCTTTTTTCTATTTTCTCTTTTCTCTTCATTTCTCTTCTTTTCTCTTCTCTTCATTTCTCGTCTATTCTGTTTTCTCTTCTCTCTTCTGTACCCCTTTCTCTTTTCTCTTCTTTTCTCTTCTTTTCTCTTTTCTCTTTACTCTTCTTTTCTTTTCTCCTGTTTTCACTTCTTTTCTCTTTTCTCTTTTCTCTTCTTTTCTCTTCATTTCTCTTCTTTTCTCTTCTCTTCATTTCTCTTCTTTTCTCTTTTCTCTTCTTTTCTCTTCTTTACCCCTTTCTCTTTCCTCTTCTTTTCTCTTCTTACCTCTTCTTTTCTCTTTTCTCTTGTTTTCTCTTCTTTTCTCTTTTCTCTTCATTTCTCTTTTTTCTCTTTTTTCATTTCTCTTCTTTTCTCTTTTCTGTTTTCTTTTTTCTATTCTTTTGTCTTTTTTCTCTTTTCTCTTCTATTCTCTTGTTTTCTCTTTTCTATTTTCTGTTTTCTCTTCATTTCC
This sequence comes from Chiloscyllium punctatum, assembly GCF_047496795.1. NCBI lineage: Eukaryota > Metazoa > Chordata > Chondrichthyes > Orectolobiformes > Hemiscylliidae > Chiloscyllium > Chiloscyllium punctatum. The sequence continues at coordinate 26,912,128 of NC_092748.1, read as the reverse complement.
CTTCTTTTCTCTTGTTTTCTCTTGTTTACTGTTTTCTCTTTTCTATTCTTTTGTCTTCTTTTCTCTTCTGTTCTCTTGTTTCTATTTTCTATTTTCTCTTTTCTCTTCACTTCTCTTCTTTTCTCATTTCTCTTCTTTACCCCTTTCTCTTTTCTCTTCTTTTCTCTTCTTACCCCTTCTTTTCTCTTTTCTCTTGTTTTCTCTTCTTTACCCCTTTCTCTTTCCTCTTCTTTTCTCTTCTTACCTCTTCTTTTCGCTTTTCTCTTGTTTTCTCTTCTTTTCTCTTTTCTCTTCATTTCTCTTCTTTTCTCTTCTTTTCTCAGTTCGCTTTACTCTTCTTTTCTTTTCTCTTGTTTTCACCTCTTTTCTCTTTTCTCTTCTTTTCTCTTCGTTTCTCTTCTTTTCTCTTCTCTTCATTTCTCGTCTTTTCTCTTTTCTCTTCTTCTCTCTTCTTTACCCCTTTCTCTTTTCTCTTCTTTTCTCTTCTTACCCCTTCTTTTCTCTTTTCTCTTGTTTTCTCTTCTTTTCTCTTCTGTTCTCTTGTTTCTATTTTCTCTTTTCTCTTTTCTCTTCATTTCTCTTCTTTTCTCTTTTCTCTTCATTTCTCTTTCTCTCTTTTTTCATTTCTCTTCTTTTCTCTTTTCTGTTTTCTCTTTTCTATTCTTTTGTCTTTTTTCTCTTTTCTCTTCTATTCTCTTCTTTACTCTTGTTTTCTCTTTTCTATTTTCTGTTTTCTCTTCATTTCTGTTCTTTTCTCTTTTCTCTTGTTTCCTCTTCTTTTCTGTTTTCTCTTTTCTATTCATTTGTCTTCTTTTCTCTTTACTCTTCTTTTCTCGTTTCTCTTTTCTATTTTCTCTTTTGACTTCATTTCTCTTCTTTTCTCTTTTCTGTTTTCGTTTTTCTATTCTTTTGTCTTTTTTCTCTTTTCTCTTCTATTCTCTTGTTTTCTCTTTTCTATTTTCTGTTTTCTCTTCATTTCCCTTCTTTTCTCTTTTCTCTTGTTTTCTCTTGTTTACTGTTTTCTCTTTTCTATTCTTTTGTCTTCTTTTCTCTTCTGTTCTCTTGTTTCTATTTTCTATTTTCTCTTTTCTCTTCATTTCTCTTCTTTTCTCATTTCTCTTCTTTACCCCTTTCTCTTTTCTCTTCTTTTCTCTTCTTACCCCTTCTTTTCTCTTTTCTCTTGTTTTCTCTTCTTTACCCCTTTCTCTTTCCTCTTCTTTTCTCTTCTTACCTCTTCTTTTCTCTTTTCTCTTGTTTTCTCTTCTTTTCTCTTTTCTCTTCATTTCTCTTCTTTTCTCTTCTTTTCTCAGTTCGCTTTACTCTTCTTTTCTTTTCTCATGTTTTCACCTCTTTTCTCTTTTCTGTTCTTTTCTCTTCATTTCTCTTCTTTTCTCTTCTCTTCATTTCTCGTCTTTTCTCTTTTCTCTTCTTCTCTCTTCTTTACCCCTTTCTCTTTTCTCTTCTTTTCTCTTCTTACCCCTTCTTTTTTTTCTTTTCTCTTGTTTTCTCTTCTTTTCTCTTCTATTCTCTTGTTTTCTCTTTTCTATTTTCTGTTTTCTCTTCATTTGCCTTCTTTTCCCTTTTCTCTTGTTTTCTCTTGTTTTCTGTTTTCTCTTTTCTATTCTTTTGTCTTCTTTTCACTTCTGTTCTCTTGTTTCTATTTTCTCCTTTCTCTTTTCTCTTCATTTCTCTTCTTTTCTCTTCTTTTCTCATTTCGCTTTACTCTACTTTTCTTTTCGCCTGTTTTCACTAATTTTCTCTTTTCTCTTCTTTTCTCTTCATTTCTCTTCTTTTCTCTTCATTTCTCGTCTTTTCTCTTTTCTCTTCTTCTCTCTTCTTTACCACTTTCTCTTTTCTCTTCTTTTCTCTTCTTTTCTCTTTTCTCTTTACTCTTCTTTTCTTTTCTCCTGTTTTCACTTCTTTTCTCTTATCTCTTCTTTTCTCTTTTTTCATTTCTCTTCTTTTCTCTTTTCTCTTCTTTTCTCTTCATTTCTCTTCTTTTCTCGTTTCTCTTCTTCTCTCTTCTTTACCCCTTTCTCTTTTCTCTTCTTTTCTCTTCTTACCCCTTCATTTCTCTTTTCTCTTGTTTTCTCTTGTTTTCTGTTTTCTCTTTTCTATTCTTTTGTCTTCTTTTCACTTCTGCTCTCTTGTTTCTATTTTCTATTTTCTCTTTTCTCTTCATTTCTCTTCTTTTCTCATTTCTCTTCTTTACCCCTTTCTCTTTTCTCTTCTTTTCTCTTCTTACCCCTTCTTTTCTCTTTTCTCTTGTTTTCTCTTCTTTACCCCTTTCTCTTTCCTCTTCTTTTCTCTTCTTACCTCTTCTTTTCTCTTTTCTCTTGTTTTCTCTTCTTTTCTCTTTTCTCTTCATTTCTCTTCTTTTCTCTTCTTTTCTCATTTCGCTTTACTCTACTTTTCTTTTCGCCTGTTTTCACTAATTTTCTCTTTTCCCTTCTTTTCTCTTCATTTCTCAGTTCGCTTTACACTTCTTTTCTTTTCTCTTGTTTTCACCTCTTTTCTCTTTTCTGTTCTTTTCTCTTGTTTTCTCTTCTTTTCTCTTCTGTTGTCTTGTTTCTATTTTCTATTTTCTCTTTTCTCTTCATTTCTCTTCTTTTCTCTTTTCTCTTCATTTCTCTTTCTCTCTTTTTTCATTTCTCTTCTTTTCTCTTTTCTGTTTTCGCTTTTCTATTCTTTTGTCTTTTTTCTCTGTTCTCTTCTATTCTCTTCTTTACTCTTGTTTTCTCTTTTCTATTTTCTGTTTTCTCTTCATTTCTGTTCTTTTCTCTTTTCTCTTGTTTCCTCTTCTTTTTTGTTTTCTCTTTTCTATTCATTTGTCTTCTTTTCTCTTTACTCTTCTTTTCTCGTTTCTCTTTTCTATTTTCTCTTTTGACTTCATTTCTCTTCTTTTCTCTTTTCTGTTTTCTTTTTTCTATTCTTTTGTCTTTTTTCTCTTTTCTCTTCTATTCTCTTGTTTTCTCTTCTTTTCTCTTCTCTTCATTTCTCGTCTTTTCTCTTTTCTCTTCTTCTCTCTTCTTTACCCCTTTGTCTTTTCTCTTGTTTTCTCTTCTTTTCTCTTTTCTCTTTACTCTTCTTTTCTTTTCTCCTGTTTTCACCTCTTTTCTCTTTTCTGTTCTTTTCTCTTCATTTCTCTTCTTTTCTCTTCTCTTCATTTCTCGTCTTTTCTCTTTTCTCTTCTTCTCTCTTCTTTACCCCTTTCTCTTTTCTCTTCTTTTCTCTTCTTACCCCTTCTTTTCTCTTTTCTCTTGTTTTCTCTTCTTTTCTCTTCTGTTCTCTTGTTTCTATTTTCTATTTTCTCTTTTCTCTTCATTTCTCTTCTTTTCTCTTTTCTCTTCATTTCTCTTTCTCTCTTTTTTCATTTCTCTTCTTTTCTCTTTTCTGTTTTCGCTTTTCTATTCTTTTGTCTTTTTTCTCTTTTCTCTTCTATTCTCTTCTTTACTCTTGTTTTCTCTTTTCTATTTTCTGTTTTCTCTTCATTTCTGTTCTTTTCTCTTTTCTCTTGTTTCCTCTTCTTTTTTGTTTTCTCTTTTCTATTCATTTGTCTTCTTTTCTCTTTACTCTTCTTTTCTCGTTTCTCTTTTCTATTTTCTCTTTTGACTTCATTTCTCTTCTTTTCTCTTTTCTGTTTTCTTTTTTCTATTCTTTTGTCTTTTTTCTCTTTTCTCTTCTATTCTCTTGTTTTCTCTTCTTTTCTCTTCTCTTCATTTCTCGTCTTTTCTCTTTTCTCTTCTTCTCTCTTCTTTACCCCTTTCTCTTTTCTCTTCTTTTCTCTTCTATTCTCTTTTCTCTTTACTCTTCTTTTCTTTTCTCCTGTTTTCACTTCTTTTCTATTTTTCTCTTCTTTTCTCTTCATTTCTCTTCTTTTCTCTTTTCTGTTTTCTTTTTTCTATTCTTTTGTCTTTTTTCTCTTTTCTCTTCTATTCTCTTGTTTTCCCTTCTTTTCTCTTCTCTTCATTTCTCGTCTTTTCTTTTTTCTCTTCTTTTCTCTTCTTTACCCCTTTCTTTTTTCTCTTTTCTCTTGTTTTCTCTTCTTTTCTCTTTTCTCTTTTTTCATTTCTCTTCTTTTCTCTTTTCTGTTTTCTTTTTTCTATTCTTTTGTCTTTTTTCTCTTTTCTCTTCTATTCTCTTGTTTTCTCTTTTCTATTTTCTGTTTTCTCTTCATTTGCCTTCTTTTCTCTTTTCTCTTGTTTTCTCTTGTTTTCTGTTTTCTCTTTTCTATTCTTTTGTCTTCTTTTCACTTCTGTTCTCTTGTTTCTATTTTCTCTTTTCTCTTTTCTCTTCATTTCTCTTCTTTTCTCTTCTTTTCTCATTTCGCTTTACTCTACTTTTCTTTTCGCCTGTTTTCACTAATTTTCTCTTTTCTCTTCTTTTCTCTTCATTTCTCTTCTTTTCTCTTCATTTCTCGTCTTTTCTCTTTTCTCTTCTTCTCTCTTCTTTACCACTTTCTCTTTTCTCTTCTTTTCTCTTCTTTTCTCTTTTCTCTTTACTCTTCTTTTCTTTTCTCCTGTTTTCACTTCTTTTCTCTTATCTCTTCTTTTCTCTTTTTTCATTTCTCTTCTTTTCTCTTTTCTCTTCTTTTCTCTTCATTTCTCTTCTTTTCTCGTTTCTCTTCTTCTCTCTTCTTTACCCCTTTCTCTTTTCTCTTCTTTTCTCTTCTTACCCCTTCATTTCTCTTTTCTCTTGTTTTCTCTTGTTTTCTGTTTTCTCTTTTCTATTCTTTTGTCTTCTTTTCACTTCTGCTCTCTTGTTTCTATTTTCTATTTTCTCTTTTCTCTTCATTTCTCTTCTTTTCTCATTTCTCTTTACTCTTCTTTTCTTTTCTCCTGTTTTCACTTCTTTTCTCATTTCTCTTCTTTTCTCTTCATTTCTCTTTTTCTCTTCTCTTCATTTCTCTTCTTTTCTCTTTTCTCTTCTTCTCTCTTCTTTACCCCTTTCTCTTTTCCCTTCTTTTCTCTTCTTTACTCTTGTTTTCTCTTTTCTATTTTCTGTTTTCTCTTCATTTCTGTTCTTTTCTCTTTTCTCTTGTTTCCTCTTCTTTTTTGTTTTCTCTTTTCTATTCATTTGTCTTCTTTTCTCTTTACTCTTCTTTTCTCGTTTCTCTTTTCTATTTTCTCTTTTGACTTCATTTCTCTTCTTTTCTCTTTTCTGTTTTCTTTTTTCTATTCTTTTGTCTTTTTTCTCTTTTCTCTTCTATTCTCTTGTTTTCTCTTCTTTTCTCTTCTCTTCATTTCTCGTCTTTTCTCTTTTCTCTTCTTCTCTCTTCTTTACCCCTTTCTCTTTTCTCTTCTTTTCTCTTCTATTCTCTTTTCTCTTTACTCTTCTTTTCTTTTCTCCTGTTTTCACTTCTTTTCTATTTTTCTCTTCTTTTCTCTTCATTTCTCTTCTTTTCTCTTTTCTGTTTTCTTTTTTCTATTCTTTTGTCTTTTTTCTCTTTTCTCTTCTATTCTCTTGTTTTCCCTTCTTTTCTCTTCTCTTCATTTCTCGTCTTTTCTTTTTTCTCTTCTTTTCTCTTCTTTACCCCTTTCTTTTTTCTCTTTTCTCTTGTTTTCTCTTCTTTTCTCTTTTCTCTTTTTTCATTTCTCTTCTTTTCTCTTTTCTGTTTTCTTTTTTCTATTCTTTTGTCTTTTTTCTCTTTTCTCTTCTATTCTCTTGTTTTCTCTTTTCTATTTTCTGTTTTCTCTTCATTTGCCTTCTTTTCTCTTTTCTCTTGTTTTCTCTTGTTTTCTGTTTTCTCTTTTCTATTCTTTTGTCTTCTTTTCACTTCTGTTCTCTTGTTTCTATTTTCTCTTTTCTCTTTTCTCTTCATTTCTCTTCTTTTCTCATTTCGCTTTACTCTTCTTTTCTTTTCGCCTGTTTTCACTAATTTTCTCTTTTCTCTTCTTTTCTCTTCATTTCTCTTCTTTTCTCTTTTCTCTTCTTTTCTCTTCATTTCTCTTCTTTTCTCGTTTCTCTTCTTCTCTCTTCTTTACCCCTTTCTCTTTTCTCTTCTTTTCTCTTCTTACCCCTTCATTTCTCTTTTCTCTTGTTTTCTCTTGTTTTCTGTTTTCTCTTTTCTATTCTTTTGTCTTCTTTTCACTTCTGCTCTCTTGTTTCTATTTTCTATTTTCTCTTTTCTCTTCATTTCTCTTCTTTTCTCATTTCTCTTTACTCTTCTTTTCTTTTCTCCTGTTTTCACTTCTTTTCACATTTCTCTTCTTTTCTCTTCATTTCTCTTCTTTTCTCTTCTCTTCATTTCTCTTCTTTTCTCTTTTCTCTTCTTCTCTCTTCTTTACCCCTTTCTCTTTTCCCTTCTTTTCTCTTCTTTACTTTTCTCCTGTTTTCACTTCTTTTCTATTTTTCTCTTCTTTTCTCTTTTCTTCATTTCTCGTCTTTTCTCTTTTCTCTTCTTCTCTCTTCTTTACCCCTTTCTCTTTTCTCTTGTTTTCTCTTCTTTTCTCTTTTCTCTTTACTCTTCTTTTCTTTTCTCCTGTTTTCACTTCTTTTCTCTTTTCTCTTCTTTTCTCTTCTTTTCTCTTCTCTTCATTTCTCGTCTTTTCTCTTTTCTCTTCTTCTCTCTTCTTTACCACTTTCTCTTTTCTCTTCTTTTCTCTTCTTTTCTCTTTTCTCTTTACTCTTCTTTTCTTTTCTCCTGTTTTCACTTCTTTTCTCTTTTCTCTTCTTTTCTCTTCTTTTCTCTTCTCTTCATTTCTCGTCTTTTCTCTTTTCTCTTCTTCTCTCTTCTTTACCACTTTCTCTTTTCTCTTCTTTTCTCTTCTTTTCTCTTTACTCTTCTTTTCTTTTCTCCTGTTTTCACTTCTTTTCTCTTTTCTCTTCTTTTCTCTTCTTTTCTCTTCTCTTCATTTCTCTTCTTTTCTCTTTTCTCTTCTTTTCTCTTCTTTACCCCTTTCTCTTTCCTCTTCTTTTCTCTTCTTACCTCTTCTTTTCTCTTTTTTCTTGTTTTCTCTTCTTTTCTCTTTTCTCTTCATTTCTCTTTTTTCTCTTTTTTCATTTCTCTTCTTTTCTCTTTTCTGTTTTCTTTTCTCTATTCTTTTGTCTTTTTTCTCTTTTCTCTTCTATTCTCTTGTTTTCTCTTTTCTATTTTCTGTTTTCTGTTCATTTCTCTTCTTTTCTCTTTTCTCTTGTTTTCTCTTCTTTTCTGTTTTCTCTTCGTTTCTCTTCATTTCTCTTCTTTTCTCTTCGCTTCATTTCTCTTCTTTTCTCTTTTCTCTTCTTTTCTCTTCTTTTCTGTTTTCTCTTCGTTTCTCTTCATTTCTCTTCTTTTCTCTTCGCTTCATTTCTCTTCTTTTCTCTTTTCTCTTCTTTTCTCTTCTTTACCCCTTTCTCTTTCCTCTTCTTTTCTCTTCTTACCTCTTCTTTTCTCTCTTCTCTTGTTTTCTCTTCTTTTCTCTTTTCTCTTCATTTCTCTTTTTTCTCTTTTTTCATTTCTCTTCTTTTCTCTTTTCTGTTTTCTTTTTTCTATTCTTTTGTCTTTTTTCTCTTTTCTCTTCTATTCTCTTGTTTTCTCTTTTCTATTTTCTGTTTTCTCTTCATTTGCCTTCTTTTCTCTTTTCTCTTGTTTTCTCTTGTTTTCTGTTTTCTCTTTTCTATTCTTTTGTCTTCTTTTCTCTTCTGTTCTCTTGTTTCTATTTTCTATTTTCTCTTTTCTCTTCATTTCTCTTCTTTTCTCATTTCTCTTCTTTTCTCTTTTCTGTTTTCTTTTTTCTATTCTTTTGTCTTTTTTCTCTTTTCTCTTCTATTCTCTTGTTTTCTCTTTTCTATTTTCTGTTTTCTCTTCATTTCCCTTCTTTTCTCTTGTTTTCTCTTGTTTACTGTTTTCTCTTTTCTATTCTTTTGTCTTCTTTTCTCTTCTGTTCTCTTGTTTCTATTTTCTATTTTCTCTTTTCTCTTCTTCTCTCTTCTTTACCACTTTCTCTTTTCTCTTCTTTTCTCTTCTTTTCTCTTTTCTCTTTACTCTTCTTTTCTTTTCTCCTGTTTTCACTTCTTTTCTCTTTTCTCTTCTTTTCTCTTCATTTCTCTTTTCTATTTTCTGTTTTCTCTTCATTTGCCTCCTTTTCTCTTTTCTCTTGTTTTCTCTTGTTTTCTGTTTTCTCTTTTCTATTCTTTTGTCTTCTTTTCACTTCTGCTCTCTTGTTTCTTTTTTCTATTTTCTCTTTTCTCTTCATTTCTCTTCTTTTCTCTTCTCTTCATTTCTCGTCTATTCTGTTTTCTCTTCTCTCTTCTGTACCCCTTTCTCTTTTCTCTTCTTTTCTCTTCTTTTCTCTTTTCTCTTTACTCTTCTTTTCTTTTCTCCTGTTTTCACTTCTTTTCTCTTTTCTCTTTTCTCTTCTTTTCTCTTCATTTCTCTTCTTTTCTCTTCTCTTCATTTCTCTTCTTTTCTCTTTTCTCTTCTTTTCTCTTCTTTACCCCTTTCTCTTTCCTCTTCTTTTCTCTTCTTACCTCTTCTTTTCTCTTTTCTCTTGTTTTCTCTTCTTTTCTCTTTTCTCTTCATTTCTCTTTTTTCTCTTTTTTCATTTCTCTTCTTTTCTCTTTTCTGTTTTCTTTTTTCTATTCTTTTGTCTTTTTTCTCTTTTCTCTTCTATTCTCTTGTTTTCTCTTTTCTATTTTCTGTTTTCTCTTCATTTCCCTTCTTTTCTCTTGTTTTCTCTTGTTTTCTGTTTTCTCTTTTCTATTCTTTTGTCTTCTTTTCTCTTCTGTTCTCTTGTTTCTATTTTCTATTTTCTCTTTTCTCTTCACTTCTCTTCTTTTCTCATTTCTCTTCTTTACCCCTTTCTCTTTTCTCTTCTTTTCTCTTCTTACCCCTTCTTTTCTCTTTTCTCTTGTTTTCTCTTCTTTACCCCTTTCTCTTTCCTCTTCTTTTCTCTTCTTACCTCTTCTTTTCTCTTTTCTCTTGTTTTCTCTTCTTTTCTCTTTTCTCTTCATTTCTCTTCTTTTCTCTTCTTTTCTCAGTTCGCTTTACTCTTCTTTTCTTTTCTCTTGTTTTCACCTCTTTTCTCTTTTCTCTTCTTTTCTCTTCGTTTCTCTTCTTTTCTCTTCTCTTCATTTCTCGTCTTTTCTCTTTTCTCTTCTTCTCTCTTCTTTACCCCTTTCTCTTTTCTCTTCTTTTCTCTTCTTACCCCTTCTTTTCTCTTTTCTCTTGTTTTCTCTTCTTTTCTCTTCTGTTCTCTTGTTTCTATTTTCTCTTTTCTCTTTTCTCTTCATTTCTCTTCTTTTCTCTTTTCTCTTCATTTCTCTTTCTCTCTTTTTTCATTTCTCTTCTTTTCTCTTTTCTGTTTTCTCTTTTCTATTCTTTTGTCTTTTTTCTCTTTTCTCTTCTATTCTCTTCTTTACTCTTGTTTTCTCTTTTCTATTTTCTGTTTTCTCTTCATTTCTGTTCTTTTCTCTTTTCTCTTGTTTCCTCTTCTTTTTTGTTTTCTCTTTTCTATTCATTTGTCTTCTTTTCTCTTTACTCTTCTTTTCTCGTTTCTCTTTTCTATTTTCTCTTTTGACTTCATTTCTCTTCTTTTCTCTTTTCTGTTTTCTTTTTTCTATTCTTTTGTCTTTTTTCTCTTTTCTCTTCTATTCTCTTGTTTTCTCTTCTTTTCTCTTCTCTTCATTTCTCGTCTTTTCTCTTTTCTCTTCTTCTCTCTTCTTTACCCCTTTGTCTTTTCTCTTGTTTTCTCTTCTTTTCTCTTTTCTCTTTACTCTTCTTTTCTTTTCTCCTGTTTTCACCTCTTTTCTCTTTTCTGTTCTTTTCTCTTCATTTCTCTTCTTTTCTCTTCTCTTCATTTCTCGTCTTTTCTCTTTTCTCTTCTTCTCTCTTCTTTACCCCTTTCTCTTTTCTCTTCTTTTCTCTTCTTACCCCTTCTTTTCTCTTTTCTCTTGTTTTCTCTTCTTTTCTCTTCTGTTCTCTTGTTTCTATTTTCTATTTTCTCTTTTCTCTTCATTTCTCTTCTTTTCTCTTTTCTCTTCATTTCTCTTTCTCTCTTTTTTCATTTCTCTTCTTTTCTCTTTTCTGTTTTCGCTTTTCTATTCTTTTGTCTTTTTTCTCTTTTCTCTTCTATTCTCTTCTTTACTCTTGTTTTCTCTTTTCTATTTTCTGTTTTCTCTTCATTTCTGTTCTTTTCTCTTTTCTCTTGTTTCCTCTTCTTTTTTGTTTTCTCTTTTCTATTCATTTGTCTTCTTTTCTCTTTACTCTTCTTTTCTCGTTTCTCTTTTCTATTTTCTCTTTTGACTTCATTTCTCTTCTTTTCTCTTTTCTGTTTTCTTTTTTCTATTCTTTTGTCTTTTTTCTCTTTTCTCTTCTATTCTCTTGTTTTCTCTTCTTTTCTCTTCTCTTCATTTCTCGTCTTTTCTCTTTTCTCTTCTTCTCTCTTCTTTACCCCTTTCTCTTTTCTCTTCTTTTCTCTTCTATTCTCTTTTCTCTTTACTCTTCTTTTCTTTTCTCCTGTTTTCACTTCTTTTCTATTTTTCTCTTCTTTTCTCTTCATTTCTCTTCTTTTCTCTTTTCTGTTTTCTTTTTTCTATTCTTTTGTCTTTTTTCTCTTTTCTCTTCTATTCTCTTGTTTTCCCTTCTTTTCTCTTCTCTTCATTTCTCGTCTTTTCTTTTTTCTCTTCTTTTCTCTTCTTTACCCCTTTCTTTTTTCTCTTTTCTCTTGTTTTCTCTTCTTTTCTCTTTTCTCTTTTTTCATTTCTCTTCTTTTCTCTTTTCTGTTTTCTTTTTTCTATTCTTTTGTCTTTTTTCTCTTTTCTCTTCTATTCTCTTGTTTTCTCTTTTCTATTTTCTGTTTTCTCTTCATTTGCCTTCTTTTCTCTTTTCTCTTGTTTTCTCTTGTTTTCTGTTTTCTCTTTTCTATTCTTTTGTCTTCTTTTCACTTCTGTTCTCTTGTTTCTATTTTCTCTTTTCTCTTTTCTCTTCATTTCTCTTCTTTTCTCTTCTTTTCTCATTTCGCTTTACTCTACTTTTCTTTTCGCCTGTTTTCACTAATTTTCTCTTTTCTCTTCTTTTCTCTTCATTTCTCTTCTTTTCTCTTCATTTCTCGTCTTTTCTCTTTTCTCTTCTTCTCTCTTCTTTACCACTTTCTCTTTTCTCTTCTTTTCTCTTCTTTTCTCTTTTCTCTTTACTCTTCTTTTCTTTTCTCCTGTTTTCACTTCTTTTCTCTTATCTCTTCTTTTCTCTTTTTTCATTTCTCTTCTTTTCTCTTTTCTCTTCTTTTCTCTTCATTTCTCTTCTTTTCTCGTTTCTCTTCTTCTCTCTTCTTTACCCCTTTCTCTTTTCTCTTCTTTTCTCTTCTTACCCCTTCATTTCTCTTTTCTCTTGTTTTCTCTTGTTTTCTGTTTTCTCTTTTCTATTCTTTTGTCTTCTTTTCACTTCTGCTCTCTTGTTTCTATTTTCTATTTTCTCTTTTCTCTTCATTTCTCTTCTTTTCTCATTTCTCTTTACTCTTCTTTTCTTTTCTCCTGTTTTCACTTCTTTTCTCATTTCTCTTCTTTTCTCTTCATTTCTCTTTTTCTCTTCTCTTCATTTCTCTTCTTTTCTCTTTTCTCTTCTTCTCTCTTCTTTACCCCTTTCTCTTTTCCCTTCTTTTCTCTTCTTTACTCTTGTTTTCTCTTTTCTATTTTCTGTTTTCTCTTCATTTCTGTTCTTTTCTCTTTTCTCTTGTTTCCTCTTCTTTTTTGTTTTCTCTTTTCTATTCATTTGTCTTCTTTTCTCTTTACTCTTCTTTTCTCGTTTCTCTTTTCTATTTTCTCTTTTGACTTCATTTCTCTTCTTTTCTCTTTTCTGTTTTCTTTTTTCTATTCTTTTGTCTTTTTTCTCTTTTCTCTTCTATTCTCTTGTTTTCTCTTCTTTTCTCTTCTCTTCATTTCTCGTCTTTTCTCTTTTCTCTTCTTCTCTCTTCTTTACCCCTTTCTCTTTTCTCTTCTTTTCTCTTCTATTCTCTTTTCTCTTTACTCTTCTTTTCTTTTCTCCTGTTTTCACTTCTTTTCTATTTTTCTCTTCTTTTCTCTTCATTTCTCTTCTTTTCTCTTTTCTGTTTTCTTTTTTCTATTCTTTTGTCTTTTTTCTCTTTTCTCTTCTATTCTCTTGTTTTCCCTTCTTTTCTCTTCTCTTCATTTCTCGTCTTTTCTTTTTTCTCTTCTTTTCTCTTCTTTACCCCTTTCTTTTTTCTCTTTTCTCTTGTTTTCTCTTCTTTTCTCTTTTCTCTTTTTTCATTTCTCTTCTTTTCTCTTTTCTGTTTTCTTTTTTCTATTCTTTTGTCTTTTTTCTCTTTTCTCTTCTATTCTCTTGTTTTCTCTTTTCTATTTTCTGTTTTCTCTTCATTTGCCTTCTTTTCTCTTTTCTCTTGTTTTCTCTTGTTTTCTGTTTTCTCTTTTCTATTCTTTTGTCTTCTTTTCACTTCTGTTCTCTTGTTTCTATTTTCTCTTTTCTCTTTTCTCTTCATTTCTCTTCTTTTCTCATTTCGCTTTACTCTTCTTTTCTTTTCGCCTGTTTTCACTAATTTTCTCTTTTCTCTTCTTTTCTCTTCATTTCTCTTCTTTTCTCTTTTCTCTTCTTTTCTCTTCATTTCTCTTCTTTTCTCGTTTCTCTTCTTCTCTCTTCTTTACCCCTTTCTCTTTTCTCTTCTTTTCTCTTCTTACCCCTTCATTTCTCTTTTCTCTTGTTTTCTCTTGTTTTCTGTTTTCTCTTTTCTATTCTTTTGTCTTCTTTTCACTTCTGCTCTCTTGTTTCTATTTTCTATTTTCTCTTTTCTCTTCATTTCTCTTCTTTTCTCATTTCTCTTTACTCTTCTTTTCTTTTCTCCTGTTTTCACTTCTTTTCACATTTCTCTTCTTTTCTCTTCATTTCTCTTCTTTTCTCTTCTCTTCATTTCTCTTCTTTTCTCTTTTCTCTTCTTCTCTCTTCTTTACCCCTTTCTCTTTTCCCTTCTTTTCTCTTCTTTACTTTTCTCCTGTTTTCACTTCTTTTCTATTTTTCTCTTCTTTTCTCTTTTCTTCATTTCTCGTCTTTTCTCTTTTCTCTTCTTCTCTCTTCTTTACCCCTTTCTCTTTTCTCTTGTTTTCTCTTCTTTTCTCTTTTCTCTTTACTCTTCTTTTCTTTTCTCCTGTTTTCACTTCTTTTCTCTTTTCTCTTCTTTTCTCTTCTTTTCTCTTCTCTTCATTTCTCGTCTTTTCTCTTTTCTCTTCTTCTCTCTTCTTTACCACTTTCTCTTTTCTCTTCTTTTCTCTTATTTTCTCTTTTCTCTTTACTCTTCTTTTCTTTTCTCCTGTTTTCACTTCTTTTCTCTTTTCTCTTCTTTTCTCTTCTTTTCTCTTCTCTTCATTTCTCGTCTTTTCTCTTTTCTCTTCTTCTCTCTTCTTTACCACTTTCTCTTTTCTCTTCTTTTCTCTTCTTTTCTCTTTTCTCTTTACTCTTCTTTTCTTTTCTCCTGTTTTCACTTCTTTTCTCTTTTCTCTTCTTTTCTCTTCTTTTCTCTTCTCTTCATTTCTCTTCTTTTCTCTTTTCTCTTCTTTTCTCTTCTTTACCCCTTTCTCTTTCCTCTTCTTTTCTCTTCTTACCTCTTCTTTTCTCTTTTTTCTTGTTTTCTCTTCTTTTCTCTTTTCTCTTCATTTCTCTTTTTTCTCTTTTTTCATTTCTCTTCTTTTCTCTTTTCTGTTTTCTTTTCTCTATTCTTTTGTCTTTTTTCTCTTTTCTCTTCTATTCTCTTGTTTTCTCTTTTCTATTTTCTGTTTTCTGTTCATTTCTCTTCTTTTCTCTTTTCTCTTGTTTTCTCTTCTTTTCTGTTTTCTCTTCGTTTCTCTTCATTTCTCTTCTTTTCTCTTCGCTTCATTTCTCTTCTTTTCTCTTTTCTCTTCTTTTCTCTTCTTTTCTGTTTTCTCTTCGTTTCTCTTCATTTCTCTTCTTTTCTCTTCGCTTCATTTCTCTTCTTTTCTCTTTTCTCTTCTTTTCTCTTCTTTACCCCTTTCTCTTTCCTCTTCTTTTCTCTTCTTACCTCTTCTTTTCTCTCTTCTCTTGTTTTCTCTTCTTTTCTCTTTTCTCTTCATTTCTCTTTTTTCTCTTTTTTCATTTCTCTTCTTTTCTCTTTTCTGTTTTCTTTTTTCTATTCTTTTGTCTTTTTTCTCTTTTCTCTTCTATTCTCTTGTTTTCTCTTTTCTATTTTCTGTTTTCTCTTCATTTGCCTTCTTTTCTCTTTTCTCTTGTTTTCTCTTGTTTTCTGTTTTCTCTTTTCTATTCTTTTGTCTTCTTTTCTCTTCTGTTCTCTTGTTTCTATTTTCTATTTTCTCTTTTCTCTTCATTTCTCTTCTTTTCTCATTTCTCTTCTTTTCTCTTTTCTGTTTTCTTTTTTCTATTCTTTTGTCTTTTTTCTCTTTTCTCTTCTATTCTCTTGTTTTCTCTTTTCTATTTTCTGTTTTCTCTTCATTTCCCTTCTTTTCTCTTGTTTTCTCTTGTTTACTGTTTTCTCTTTTCTATTCTTTTGTCTTCTTTTCTCTTCTGTTCTCTTGTTTCTATTTTCTATTTTCTCTTTTCTCTTCTTCTCTCTTCTTTACCACTTTCTCTTTTCTCTTCTTTTCTCTTCTTTTCTCTTTTCTCTTTACTCTTCTTTTCTTTTCTCCTGTTTTCACTTCTTTTCTCTTTTCTCTTCTTTTCTCTTCATTTCTCTTTTCTATTTTCTGTTTTCTCTTCATTTGCCTCCTTTTCTCTTTTCTCTTGTTTTCTCTTGTTTTCTGTTTTCTCTTTTCTATTCTTTTGTCTTCTTTTCACTTCTGCTCTCTTGTTTCTTTTTTCTATTTTCTCTTTTCTCTTCATTTCTCTTCTTTTCTCTTCTCTTCATTTCTCGTCTATTCTGTTTTCTCTTCTCTCTTCTGTACCCCTTTCTCTTTTCTCTTCTTTTCTCTTTTCTCTTTACTCTTCTTTTCTTTTCTCCTGTTTTCACTTCTTTTCTCTTTTCTCTTTTCTCTTCTTTTCTCTTCATTTCTCTTCTTTTCTCTTCTCTTCATTTCTCTTCTTTTCTCTTTTCTCTTCTTTTCTCTTCTTTACCCCTTTCTCTTTCCTCTTCTTTTCTCTTCTTACCTCTTCTTTTCTCTTTTCTCTTGTTTTCTCTTCTTTTCTCTTTTCTCTTCATTTCTCTTTTTTCTCTTTTTTCATTTCTCTTCTTTTCTCTTTTCTGTTTTCTTTTTTCTATTCTTTTGTCTTTTTTCTCTTTTCTCTTCTATTCTCTTGTTTTCTCTTTTCTATTTTCTGTTTTCTCTTCATTTCCCTTCTTTTCTCTTGTTTTCTCTTGTTTACTGTTTTCTCTTTTCTATTCTTTTGTCTTCTTTTCTCTTCTGTTCTCTTGTTTCTATTTTCTATTTTCTCTTTTCTCTTCTTCTCTCTTCTTTACCACTTTCTCTTTTCTCTTCTTTTCTCTTCTTTTCTCTTTTCTCTTTACTCTTCTTTTCTTTTCTCCTGTTTTCACTTCTTTTCTCTTTTCTCTTCTTTTCTCTTCATTTCTCTTTTCTATTTTCTGTTTTCTCTTCATTTGCCTCCTTTTCTCTTTTCTCTTGTTTTCTCTTGTTTTCTGTTTTCTCTTTTCTATTCTTTTGTCTTCTTTTCACTTCTGCTCTCTTGTTTCTTTTTTCTATTTTCTCTTTTCTCTTCATTTCTCTTCTTTTCTCTTCTCTTCATTTCTCGTCTATTCTGTTTTCTCTTCTCTCTTCTGTACCCCTTTCTCTTTTCTCTTCTTTTCTCTTCTTTTCTCTTTTCTCTTTACTCTTCTTTTCTTTTCTCCTGTTTTCACTTCTTTTCTCTTTTCTCTTTTCTCTTCTTTTCTCTTCATTTCTCTTCTTTTCTCTTCTCTTCATTTCTCTTCTTTTCTCTTTTCTCTTCTTTTCTCTTCTTTACCCCTTTCTCTTTCCTCTTCTTTTCTCTTCTTACCTCTTCTTTTCTCTTTTCTCTTGTTTTCTCTTCTTTTCTCTTTTCTCTTCATTTCTCTTTTTTCTCTTTTTTCATTTCTCTTCTTTTCTCTTTTCTGTTTTCTTTTTTCTATTCTTTTGTCTTTTTTCTCTTTTCTCTTCTATTCTCTTGTTTTCTCTTTTCTATTTTCTGTTTTCTCTTCATTTCCCTTCTTTTCTCTTGTTTTCTCTTGTTTACTGTTTTCTCTTTTCTATTCTTTTGTCTTCTTTTCTCTTCTGTTCTCTTGTTTCTATTTTCTATTTTCTCTTTTCTCTTCACTTCTCTTCTTTTCTCATTTCTCTTCTTTACCCCTTTCTCTTTTCTCTTCTTTTCTCTTCTTACCCCTTCTTTTCTCTTTTCTCTTGTTTTCTCTTCTTTACCCCTTTCTCTTTCCTCTTCTTTTCTCTTCTTACCTCTTCTTTTCGCTTTTCTCTTGTTTTCTCTTCTTTTCTCTTTTCTCTTCATTTCTCTTCTTTTCTCTTCTTTTCTCAGTTCGCTTTACTCTTCTTTTCTTTTCTCTTGTTTTCACCTCTTTTCTCTTTTCTCTTCTTTTCTCTTCGTTTCTCTTCTTTTCTCTTCTCTTCATTTCTCGTCTTTTCTCTTTTCTCTTCTTCTCTCTTCTTTACCCCTTTCTCTTTTCTCTTCTTTTCTCTTCTTACCCCTTCTTTTCTCTTTTCTCTTGTTTTCTCTTCTTTTCTCTTCTGTTCTCTTGTTTCTATTTTCTCTTTTCTCTTTTCTCTTCATTTCTCTTCTTTTCTCTTTTCTCTTCATTTCTCTTTCTCTCTTTTTTCATTTCTCTTCTTTTCTCTTTTCTGTTTTCTCTTTTCTATTCTTTTGTCTTTTTTCTCTTTTCTCTTCTATTCTCTTCTTTACTCTTGTTTTCTCTTTTCTATTTTCTGTTTTCTCTTCATTTCTGTTCTTTTCTCTTTTCTCTTGTTTCCTCTTCTTTTCTGTTTTCTCTTTTCTATTCATTTGTCTTCTTTTCTCTTTACTCTTCTTTTCTCGTTTCTCTTTTCTATTTTCTCTTTTGACTTCATTTCTCTTCTTTTCTCTTTTCTGTTTTCGTTTTTCTATTCTTTTGTCTTTTTTCTCTTTTCTCTTCTATTCTCTTGTTTTCTCTTTTCTATTTTCTGTTTTCTCTTCATTTCCCTTCTTTTCTCTTTTCTCTTGTTTTCTCTTGTTTACTGTTTTCTCTTTTCTATTCTTTTGTCTTCTTTTCTCTTCTGTTCTCTTGTTTCTATTTTCTATTTTCTCTTTTCTCTTCATTTCTCTTCTTTTCTCATTTCTCTTCTTTACCCCTTTCTCTTTTCTCTTCTTTTCTCTTCTTACCCCTTCTTTTCTCTTTTCTCTTGTTTTCTCTTCTTTACCCCTTTCTCTTTCCTCTTCTTTTCTCTTCTTACCTCTTCTTTTCTCTTTTCTCTTGTTTTCTCTTCTTTTCTCTTTTCTCTTCATTTCTCTTCTTTTCTCTTCTTTTCTCAGTTCGCTTTACTCTTCTTTTCTTTTCTCATGTTTTCACCTCTTTTCTCTTTTCTGTTCTTTTCTCTTCATTTCTCTTCTTTTCTCTTCTCTTCATTTCTCGTCTTTTCTCTTTTCTCTTCTTCTCTCTTCTTTACCCCTTTCTCTTTTCTCTTCTTTTCTCTTCTTACCCCTTCTTTTCTCTTTTCTCTTGTTTTCTCTTCTTTTCTCTTCTATTCTCTTGTTTTCTCTTTTCTATTTTCTGTTTTCTCTTCATTTGCCTTCTTTTCTCTTTTCTCTTGTTTTCTCTTGTTTTCTGTTTTCTCTTTTCTATTCTTTTGTCTTCTTTTCACTTCTGTTCTCTTGTTTCTATTTTCTCCTTTCTCTTTTCTCTTCATTTCTCTTCTTTTCTCTTCTTTTCTCATTTCGCTTTACTCTACTTTTCTTTTCGCCTGTTTTCACTAATTTTCTCTTTTCTCTTCTTTTCTCTTCATTTCTCTTCTTTTCTCTTCATTTCTCGTCTTTTCTCTTTTCTCTTCTTCTCTCTTCTTTACCACTTTCTCTTTTCTCTTCTTTTCTCTTCTTTTCTCTTTTCTCTTTACTCTTCTTTTCTTTTCTCCTGTTTTCCCTTCTTTTCTCTTATCTCTTCTTTTCTCTTTTTTCATTTCTCTTCTTTTCTCTTTTCTCTTCTTTTCTCTTCATTTCTCTTCTTTTCTCGTTTCTCTTCTTCTCTCTTCTTTACCCCTTTCTCTTTTCTCTTCTTTTCTCTTCTTACCCCTTCATTTCTCTTTTCTCTTGTTTTCTCTTGTTTTCTGTTTTCTCTTTTCTATTCTTTTGTCTTCTTTTCACTTCTGCTCTCTTGTTTCTATTTTCTATTTTCTCTTTTCTCTTCATTTCTCTTCTTTTCTCATTTCTCTTCTTTACCCCTTTCTCTTTTCTCTTCTTTTCTCTTCTTACCCCTTCTTTTCTCTTTTCTCTTGTTTTCTCTTCTTTACCCCTTTCTCTTTCCTCTTCTTTTCTCTTCTTACCTCTTCTTTTCTCTTTTCTCTTGTTTTCTCTTCTTTTCTCTTTTCTCTTCATTTCTCTTCTTTTCTCTTCTTTTCTCATTTCGCTTTACTCTACTTTTCTTTTCGCCTGTTTTCACTAATTTTCTCTTTTCCCTTCTTTTCTCTTCATTTCTCAGTTCGCTTTACACTTCTTTTCTTTTCTCTTGTTTTCACCTCTTTTCTCTTTTCTGTTCTTTTCTCTTGTTTTCTCTTCTTTTCTCTTCTGTTGTCTTGTTTCTATTTTCTATTTTCTCTTTTCTCTTCATTTCTCTTCTTTTCTCTTTTCTCTTCATTTCTCTTTCTCTCTTTTTTCATTTCTCTTCTTTTCTCTTTTCTGTTTTCGCTTTTCTATTCTTTTGTCTTTTTTCTCTGTTCTCTTCTATTCTCTTCTTTACTCTTGTTTTCTCTTTTCTATTTTCTGTTTTCTCTTCATTTCTGTTCTTTTCTCTTTTCTCTTGTTTCCTCTTCTTTTTTGTTTTCTCTTTTCTAT
Organism: Chiloscyllium punctatum; assembly: GCF_047496795.1. Taxonomy (NCBI): domain Eukaryota; kingdom Metazoa; phylum Chordata; class Chondrichthyes; order Orectolobiformes; family Hemiscylliidae; genus Chiloscyllium; species Chiloscyllium punctatum. Next base: position 26,893,215 of record NC_092748.1, on the reverse strand, counting down.
TCATTTGTCTTCTTTTCTCTTTACTCTTCTTTTCTCGTTTCTCTTTTCTATTTTCTCTTTTGACTTCATTTCTCTTCTTTTCTCTTTTCTGTTTTCTTTTTTCTATTCTTTTGTCTTTTTTCTCTTTTCTCTTCTATTCTCTTGTTTTCTCTTCTTTTCTCTTCTCTTCATTTCTCTTCTTTTCTCTTTTCTCTTCTTCTCTCTTCTTTACCCCTTTCTCTTTTCCCTTCTTTTCTCTTCTTTACTTTTCTCCTGTTTTCACTTCTTTTCTATTTTTCTCTTCTTTTCTCTTCATTTCTCTTCTTTTCTCTTTTCTTCATTTCTCGTCTTTTCTCTTTTCTCTTCTTCTCTCTTCTTTACCCCTTTCTCTTTTCTCTGTTTTCTCTTCTTTTCTCTTTTCTCTTTACTCTTCTTTTCTTTTCTCCTGTTTTCACTTCTTTTCTCTTTTCTCTTCTTTTCTCTTCTTTTCTCTTCTCTTCATTTCTCGTCTTTTCTCTTTTCTCTTCTTCTCTCTTCTTTACCACTTTCTCTTTTCTCTTCTTTTCTCTTCTTTTCTCTTTTCTCTTTACTCTTCTTTTCTTTTCTCCTGTTTTCACTTCTTTTCTCTTTTCTCTTCTTTTCTCTTCTTTTCTCTTCTCTTCATTTCTCGTCTTTTCTCTTTTCTCTTCTTCTCTCTTCTTTACCACTTTCTCTTTTCTCTTCTTTTCTCTTCTTTTCTCTTTTCTCTTTACTCTTCTTTTCTTTTCTCCTGTTTTCACTTTTTTCTCTTTTCTCTTTTATCTTCTTTTCTCTTCATTTCTCTTCTTTTCTCTTCTCTTCATTTCTCTTCTTTTCTCTTTTCTCTTCTTTTCTCTTCTTTACCCCTTTCTCTTTCCTCTTCTTTTCTCTTCTTACCTCTTCTTTTCTCTTTTCTCTTGTTTTCTCTTCTTTTCTCTTTTCTCTTCATTTCTCTTTTTTCTCTTTTTTCATTTCTCTTCTTTTCTCTTTTCTGTTTTCTTTTCTCTATTCTTTTGTCTTTTTTCTCTTTTCTCTTCTATTCTCTTGTTTTCTCTTTTCTATTTTCTGTTTTCTGTTCATTTCTCTTCTTTTCTCTTTTCTCTTGTTTTCTCTTCTTTTCTGTTTTCTCTTCGTTTCTCTTCATTTCTCTTCTTTTCTCTTCGCTTCATTTCTCTTCTTTTCTCTTTTCTCTTCTTTTCTCTTCTTTACCCCTTTCTCTTTCCTCTTCTTTTCTCTTCTTACCTCTTCTTTTCTCTCTTCTCTTGTTTTCTCTTCTTTTCTCTTTTCTCTTCATTTCTCTTTTTTCTCTTTTTTCATTTCTCTTCTTTTCTCTTTTCTGTTTTCTTTTTTCTATTCTTTTGTCTTTTTTCTCTTTTCTCTTCTATTCTCTTGTTTTCTCTTTTCTATTTTCTGTTTTCTCTTCATTTGCCTTCTTTTCTCTTTTCTCTTGTTTTCTCTTGTTTTCTGTTTTCTCTTTTCTATTCTTTTGTCTTCTTTTCTCTTCTGTTCTCTTGTTTCTATTTTCTATTTTCTCTTTTCTCTTCATTTCTCTTCTTTTCTCATTTCTCTTCTTTTCTCTTTTCTGTTTTCTTTTTTCTATTCTTTTGTCTTTTTTCTCTTTTCTCTTCTATTCTCTTGTTTTCTCTTTTCTATTTTCTGTTTTCTCTTCATTTCCCTTCTTTTCTCTTGTTTTCTCTTGTTTACTGTTTTCTCTTTTCTATTCTTTTGTCTTCTTTTCTCTTCTGTTCTCTTGTTTCTATTTTCTATTTTCTCTTTTCTCTTCTTCTCTCTTCTTTACCACTTTCTCTTTTCTCTTCTTTTCTCTTCTTTTCTCTTTTCTCTTTACTCTTCTTTTCTTTTCTCCTGTTTTCACTTCTTTTCTCTTTTCTCTTCTTTTCTCTTCATTTCTCTTTTCTATTTTCTGTTTTCTCTTCATTTGCCTCCTTTTCTCTTTTCTCTTGTTTTCTCTTGTTTTCTGTTTTCTCTTTTCTATTCTTTTGTCTTCTTTTCACTTCTGCTCTCTTGTTTCTTTTTTCTATTTTCTCTTTTCTCTTCATTTCTCTTCTTTTCTCTTCTCTTCATTTCTCGTCTATTCTGTTTTCTCTTCTCTCTTCTGTACCCCTTTCTCTTTTCTCTTCTTTTCTCTTCTTTTCTCTTTTCTCTTTACTCTTCTTTTCTTTTCTCCTGTTTTCACTTCTTTTCTCTTTTCTCTTTTCTCTTCTTTTCTCTTCATTTCTCTTCTTTTCTCTTCTCTTCATTTCTCTTCTTTTCTCTTTTCTCTTCTTTTCTCTTCTTTACCCCTTTCTCTTTCCTCTTCTTTTCTCTTCTTACCTCTTCTTTTCTCTTTTCTCTTGTTTTCTCTTCTTTTCTCTTTTCTCTTCATTTCTCTTTTTTCTCTTTTTTCATTTCTCTTCTTTTCTCTTTTCTGTTTTCTTTTTTCTATTCTTTTGTCTTTTTTCTCTTTTCTCTTCTATTCTCTTGTTTTCTCTTTTCTATTTTCTGTTTTCTCTTCATTTCCCTTCTTTTCTCTTGTTTTCTCTTGTTTACTGTTTTCTCTTTTCTATTCTTTTGTCTTCTTTTCTCTTCTGTTCTCTTGTTTCTATTTTCTATTTTCTCTTTTCTCTTCACTTCTCTTCTTTTCTCATTTCTCTTCTTTACCCCTTTCTCTTTTCTCTTCTTTTCTCTTCTTACCCCTTCTTTTCTCTTTTCTCTTGTTTTCTCTTCTTTACCCCTTTCTCTTTCCTCTTCTTTTCTCTTCTTACCTCTTCTTTTCGCTTTTCTCTTGTTTTCTCTTCTTTTCTCTTTTCTCTTCATTTCTCTTCTTTTCTCTTCTTTTCTCAGTTCGCTTTACTCTTCTTTTCTTTTCTCTTGTTTTCACCTCTTTTCTCTTTTCTCTTCTTTTCTCTTCGTTTCTCTTCTTTTCTCTTCTCTTCATTTCTCGTCTTTTCTCTTTTCTCTTCTTCTCTCTTCTTTACCCCTTTCTCTTTTCTCTTCTTTTCTCTTCTTACCCCTTCTTTTCTCTTTTCTCTTGTTTTCTCTTCTTTTCTCTTCTGTTCTCTTGTTTCTATTTTCTCTTTTCTCTTTTCTCTTCATTTCTCTTCTTTTCTCTTTTCTCTTCATTTCTCTTTCTCTCTTTTTTCATTTCTCTTCTTTTCTCTTTTCTGTTTTCTCTTTTCTATTCTTTTGTCTTTTTTCTCTTTTCTCTTCTATTCTCTTCTTTACTCTTGTTTTCTCTTTTCTATTTTCTGTTTTCTCTTCATTTCTGTTCTTTTCTCTTTTCTCTTGTTTCCTCTTCTTTTCTGTTTTCTCTTTTCTATTCATTTGTCTTCTTTTCTCTTTACTCTTCTTTTCTCGTTTCTCTTTTCTATTTTCTCTTTTGACTTCATTTCTCTTCTTTTCTCTTTTCTGTTTTCGTTTTTCTATTCTTTTGTCTTTTTTCTCTTTTCTCTTCTATTCTCTTGTTTTCTCTTTTCTATTTTCTGTTTTCTCTTCATTTCCCTTCTTTTCTCTTTTCTCTTGTTTTCTCTTGTTTACTGTTTTCTCTTTTCTATTCTTTTGTCTTCTTTTCTCTTCTGTTCTCTTGTTTCTATTTTCTATTTTCTCTTTTCTCTTCATTTCTCTTCTTTTCTCATTTCTCTTCTTTACCCCTTTCTCTTTTCTCTTCTTTTCTCTTCTTACCCCTTCTTTTCTCTTTTCTCTTGTTTTCTCTTCTTTACCCCTTTCTCTTTCCTCTTCTTTTCTCTTCTTACCTCTTCTTTTCTCTTTTCTCTTGTTTTCTCTTCTTTTCTCTTTTCTCTTCATTTCTCTTCTTTTCTCTTCTTTTCTCAGTTCGCTTTACTCTTCTTTTCTTTTCTCATGTTTTCACCTCTTTTCTCTTTTCTGTTCTTTTCTCTTCATTTCTCTTCTTTTCTCTTCTCTTCATTTCTCGTCTTTTCTCTTTTCTCTTCTTCTCTCTTCTTTACCCCTTTCTCTTTTCTCTTCTTTTCTCTTCTTACCCCTTCTTTTCTCTTTTCTCTTGTTTTCTCTTCTTTTCTCTTCTATTCTCTTGTTTTCTCTTTTCTATTTTCTGTTTTCTCTTCATTTGCCTTCTTTTCTCTTTTCTCTTGTTTTCTCTTGTTTTCTGTTTTCTCTTTTCTATTCTTTTGTCTTCTTTTCACTTCTGTTCTCTTGTTTCTATTTTCTCCTTTCTCTTTTCTCTTCATTTCTCTTCTTTTCTCTTCTTTTCTCATTTCGCTTTACTCTACTTTTCTTTTCGCCTGTTTTCACTAATTTTCTCTTTTCTCTTCTTTTCTCTTCATTTCTCTTCTTTTCTCTTCATTTCTCGTCTTTTCTCTTCTCTTCATTTCTCGTCTTTTCTCTTTTCTCTTCTTCTCTCTTCTTTACCCCTTTCTCTTTTCTCTTCTTTTCTCTTCTTACCCCTTCTTTTCTCTTTTCTCTTGTTTTCTCTTCTTTTCTCTTCTCTCTTCATTTCTCTTCTTTTCTCTTCTTTTCTCAGTTCGCTTTACTCTTCTTTTCTTTTCTCTTGTTTTCACCTCTTTTCTCTTTTCTCTTCTTTTCTCTTCGTTTCTCTTCTTTTCTCTTCTCTTCATTTCTCGTCTTTTCTCTTTTCTCTTCTTCTCTCTTCTTTACCCCTTTCTCTTTTCTCTTCTTTTCTCTTCTTACCCCTTCTTTTCTCTTTTCTCTTGTTTTCTCTTCTTTTCTCTTTTCTCTTCATTTCTCTTCTTTTCTCTTCTTTTCTCAGTTCGCTTTACTCTTCTTTTCTTTTCTCTTGTTTTCACCTCTTTTCTCTTTTCTCTTCTTTTCTCTTCGTTTCTCTTCTTTTCTCTTCTCTTCATTTCTCGTCTTTTCTCTTTTCTCTTCTTCTCTCTTCTTTACCCCTTTCTCTTTTCTCTTCTTTTCTCTTCTTACCCCTTCTTTTCTCTTTTCTCTTGTTTTCTCTTCTTTTCTCTTCTGTTCTCTTGTTTCTATTTTCTCTTTTCTCTTTTCTCTTCATTTCTCTTCTTTTCTCTTTTCTCTTCATTTCTCTTTCTCTCTTTTTTCATTTCTCTTCTTTTCTCTTTTCTGTTTTCTCTTTTCTATTCTTTTGTCTTTTTTCTCTTTTCTCTTCTATTCTCTTCTTTACTCTTGTTTTCTCTTTTCTATTTTCTGTTTTCTCTTCATTTCTGTTCTTTTCTCTTTTCTCTTGTTTCCTCTTCTTTTCTGTTTTCTCTTTTCTATTCATTTGTCTTCTTTTCTCTTTACTCTTCTTTTCTCGTTTCTCTTTTCTATTTTCTCTTTTGACTTCATTTCTCTTCTTTTCTCTTTTCTGTTTTCGTTTTTCTATTCTTTTGTCTTTTTTCTCTTTTCTCTTCTATTCTCTTGTTTTCTCTTTTCTATTTTCTGTTTTCTCTTCATTTCCCTTCTTTTCTCTTTTCTCTTGTTTTCTCTTGTTTACTGTTTTCTCTTTTCTATTCTTTTGTCTTCTTTTCTCTTCTGTTCTCTTGTTTCTATTTTCTATTTTCTCTTTTCTCTTCATTTCTCTTCTTTTCTCATTTCTCTTCTTTACCCCTTTCTCTTTTCTCTTCTTTTCTCTTCTTACCCCTTCTTTTCTCTTTTCTCTTGTTTTCTCTTCTTTACCCCTTTCTCTTTCCTCTTCTTTTCTCTTCTTACCTCTTCTTTTCTCTTTTCTCTTGTTTTCTCTTCTTTTCTCTTTTCTCTTCATTTCTCTTCTTTTCTCTTCTTTTCTCAGTTCGCTTTACTCTTCTTTTCTTTTCTCATGTTTTCACCTCTTTTCTCTTTTCTGTTCTTTTCTCTTCATTTCTCTTCTTTTCTCTTCTCTTCATTTCTCGTCTTTTCTCTTTTCTCTTCTTCTCTCTTCTTTACCCCTTTCTCTTTTCTCTTCTTTTCTCTTCTTACCCCTTCTTTTCTCTTTTCTCTTGTTTTCTCTTCTTTTCTCTTCTATTCTCTTGTTTTCTCTTTTCTATTTTCTGTTTTCTCTTCATTTGCCTTCTTTTCTCTTTTCTCTTGTTTTCTCTTGTTTTCTGTTTTCTCTTTTCTATTCTTTTGTCTTCTTTTCACTTCTGTTCTCTTGTTTCTATTTTCTCCTTTCTCTTTTCTCTTCATTTCTCTTCTTTTCTCCTCTTTTCTCATTTCGCTTTACTCTACTTTTCTTTTCGCCTGTTTTCACTAATTTTCTCTTTTCTCTTCTTTTCTCTTCATTTCTCTTCTTTTCTCTTCATTTCTCGTCTTTTCTCTTTTCTCTTCTTCTCTCTTCTTTACCACTTTCTCTTTTCTCTTCTTTTCTCTTCTTTTCTCTTTTCTCTTTACTCTTCTTTTCTTTTCTCCTGTTTTCCCTTCTTTTCTCTTATCTCTTCTTTTCTCTTTTTTCATTTCTCTTCTTTTCTCTTTTCTCTTCTTTTCTCTTCATTTCTCTTCTTTTCTCGTTTCTCTTCTTCTCTCTTCTTTACCCCTTTCTCTTTTCTCTTCTTTTCTCTTCTTACCCCTTCATTTCTCTTTTCTCTTGTTTTCTCTTGTTTTCTGTTTTCTCTTTTCTATTCTTTTGTCTTCTTTTCACTTCTGCTCTCTTGTTTCTATTTTCTATTTTCTCTTTTCTCTTCATTTCTCTTCTTTTCTCATTTCTCTTCTTTACCCCTTTCTCTTTTCTCTTCTTTTCTCTTCTTACCCCTTCTTTTCTCTTTTCTCTTGTTTTCTCTTCTTTACCCCTTTCTCTTTCCTCTTCTTTTCTCTTCTTACCTCTTCTTTTCTCTTTTCTCTTGTTTTCTCTTCTTTTCTCTTTTCTCTTCATTTCTCTTCTTTTCTCTTCTTTTCTCATTTCGCTTTACTCTACTTTTCTTTTCGCCTGTTTTCACTAATTTTCTCTTTTCCCTTCTTTTCTCTTCATTTCTCAGTTCGCTTTACACTTCTTTTCTTTTCTCTTGTTTTCACCTCTTTTCTCTTTTCTGTTCTTTTCTCTTGTTTTCTCTTCTTTTCTCTTCTGTTGTCTTGTTTCTATTTTCTATTTTCTCTTTTCTCTTCATTTCTCTTCTTTTCTCTTTTCTCTTCATTTCTCTTTCTCTCTTTTTTCATTTCTCTTCTTTTCTCTTTTCTGTTTTCGCTTTTCTATTCTTTTGTCTTTTTTCTCTGTTCTCTTCTATTCTCTTCTTTACTCTTGTTTTCTCTTTTCTATTTTCTGTTTTCTCTTCATTTCTGTTCTTTTCTCTTTTCTCTTGTTTCCTCTTCTTTTTTGTTTTCTCTTTTCTATTCATTTGTCTTCTTTTCTCTTTACTCTTCTTTTCTCGTTTCTCTTTTCTATTTTCTCTTTTGACTTCATTTCTCTTCTTTTCTCTTTTCTGTTTTCTTTTTTCTATTCTTTTGTCTTTTTTCTCTTTTCTCTTCTATTCTCTTGTTTTCTCTTCTTTTCTCTTCTCTTCATTTCTCTTCTTTTCTCTTTTCTCTTCTTCTCTCTTCTTTACCCCTTTCTCTTTTCCCTTCTTTTCTCTTCTTTACTTTTCTCCTGTTTTCACTTCTTTTCTATTTTTCTCTTCTTTTCTCTTCATTTCTCTTCTTTTCTCTTTTCTTCATTTCTCGTCTTTTCTCTTTTCTCTTCTTCTCTCTTCTTTACCCCTTTCTCTTTTCTCTGTTTTCTCTTCTTTTCTCTTTTCTCTTTACTCTTCTTTTCTTTTCTCCTGTTTTCACTTCTTTTCTCTTTTCTCTTCTTTTCTCTTCTTTTCTCTTCTCTTCATTTCTCGTCTTTTCTCTTTTCTCTTCTTCTCTCTTCTTTACCACTTTCTCTTTTCTCTTCTTTTCTCTTCTTTTCTCTTTTCTCTTTACTCTTCTTTTCTTTTCTCCTGTTTTCACTTCTTTTCTCTTTTCTCTTCTTTTCTCTTCTTTTCTCTTCTCTTCATTTCTCGTCTTTTCTCTTTTCTCTTCTTCTCTCTTCTTTACCACTTTCTCTTTTCTCTTCTTTTCTCTTCTTTTCTCTTTTCTCTTTACTCTTCTTTTCTTTTCTCCTGTTTTCACTTTTTTCTCTTTTCTCTTTTATCTTCTTTTCTCTTCATTTCTCTTCTTTTCTCTTCTCTTCATTTCTCTTCTTTTCTCTTTTCTCTTCTTTTCTCTTCTTTACCCCTTTCTCTTTCCTCTTCTTTTCTCTTCTTACCTCTTCTTTTCTCTTTTCTCTTGTTTTCTCTTCTTTTCTCTTTTCTCTTCATTTCTCTTTTTTCTCTTTTTTCATTTCTCTTCTTTTCTCTTTTCTGTTTTCTTTTCTCTATTCTTTTGTCTTTTTTCTCTTTTCTCTTCTATTCTCTTGTTTTCTCTTTTCTATTTTCTGTTTTCTGTTCATTTCTCTTCTTTTCTCTTTTCTCTTGTTTTCTCTTCTTTTCTGTTTTCTCTTCGTTTCTCTTCATTTCTCTTCTTTTCTCTTCGCTTCATTTCTCTTCTTTTCTCTTTTCTCTTCTTTTCTCTTCTTTACCCCTTTCTCTTTCCTCTTCTTTTCTCTTCTTACCTCTTCTTTTCTCTCTTCTCTTGTTTTCTCTTCTTTTCTCTTTTCTCTTCATTTCTCTTTTTTCTCTTTTTTCATTTCTCTTCTTTTCTCTTTTCTGTTTTCTTTTTTCTATTCTTTTGTCTTTTTTCTCTTTTCTCTTCTATTCTCTTGTTTTCTCTTTTCTATTTTCTGTTTTCTCTTCATTTGCCTTCTTTTCTCTTTTCTCTTGTTTTCTCTTGTTTTCTGTTTTCTCTTTTCTATTCTTTTGTCTTCTTTTCTCTTCTGTTCTCTTGTTTCTATTTTCTATTTTCTCTTTTCTCTTCATTTCTCTTCTTTTCTCATTTCTCTTCTTTTCTCTTTTCTGTTTTCTTTTTTCTATTCTTTTGTCTTTTTTCTCTTTTCTCTTCTATTCTCTTGTTTTCTCTTTTCTATTTTCTGTTTTCTCTTCATTTCCCTTCTTTTCTCTTGTTTTCTCTTGTTTACTGTTTTCTCTTTTCTATTCTTTTGTCTTCTTTTCTCTTCTGTTCTCTTGTTTCTATTTTCTATTTTCTCTTTTCTCTTCTTCTCTCTTCTTTACCACTTTCTCTTTTCTCTTCTTTTCTCTTCTTTTCTCTTTTCTCTTTACTCTTCTTTTCTTTTCTCCTGTTTTCACTTCTTTTCTCTTTTCTCTTCTTTTCTCTTCATTTCTCTTTTCTATTTTCTGTTTTCTCTTCATTTGCCTCCTTTTCTCTTTTCTCTTGTTTTCTCTTGTTTTCTGTTTTCTCTTTTCTATTCTTTTGTCTTCTTTTCACTTCTGCTCTCTTGTTTCTTTTTTCTATTTTCTCTTTTCTCTTCATTTCTCTTCTTTTCTCTTCTCTTCATTTCTCGTCTATTCTGTTTTCTCTTCTCTCTTCTGTACCCCTTTCTCTTTTCTCTTCTTTTCTCTTCTTTTCTCTTTTCTCTTTACTCTTCTTTTCTTTTCTCCTGTTTTCACTTCTTTTCTCTTTTCTCTTTTCTCTTCTTTTCTCTTCATTTCTCTTCTTTTCTCTTCTCTTCATTTCTCTTCTTTTCTCTTTTCTCTTCTTTTCTCTTCTTTACCCCTTTCTCTTTCCTCTTCTTTTCTCTTCTTACCTCTTCTTTTCTCTTTTCTCTTGTTTTCTCTTCTTTTCTCTTTTCTCTTCATTTCTCTTTTTTCTCTTTTTTCATTTCTCTTCTTTTCTCTTTTCTGTTTTCTTTTTTCTATTCTTTTGTCTTTTTTCTCTTTTCTCTTCTATTCTCTTGTTTTCTCTTTTCTATTTTCTGTTTTCTCTTCATTTCCCTTCTTTTCTCTTGTTTTCTCTTGTTTACTGTTTTCTCTTTTCTATTCTTTTGTCTTCTTTTCTCTTCTGTTCTCTTGTTTCTATTTTCTATTTTCTCTTTTCTCTTCACTTCTCTTCTTTTCTCATTTCTCTTCTTTACCCCTTTCTCTTTTCTCTTCTTTTCTCTTCTTACCCCTTCTTTTCTCTTTTCTCTTGTTTTCTCTTCTTTACCCCTTTCTCTTTCCTCTTCTTTTCTCTTCTTACCTCTTCTTTTCGCTTTTCTCTTGTTTTCTCTTCTTTTCTCTTTTCTCTTCATTTCTCTTCTTTTCTCTTCTTTTCTCAGTTCGCTTTACTCTTCTTTTCTTTTCTCTTGTTTTCACCTCTTTTCTCTTTTCTCTTCTTTTCTCTTCGTTTCTCTTCTTTTCTCTTCTCTTCATTTCTCGTCTTTTCTCTTTTCTCTTCTTCTCTCTTCTTTACCCCTTTCTCTTTTCTCTTCTTTTCTCTTCTTACCCCTTCTTTTCTCTTTTCTCTTGTTTTCTCTTCTTTTCTCTTCTGTTCTCTTGTTTCTATTTTCTCTTTTCTCTTTTCTCTTCATTTCTCTTCTTTTCTCTTTTCTCTTCATTTCTCTTTCTCTCTTTTTTCATTTCTCTTCTTTTCTCTTTTCTGTTTTCTCTTTTCTATTCTTTTGTCTTTTTTCTCTTTTCTCTTCTATTCTCTTCTTTACTCTTGTTTTCTCTTTTCTATTTTCTGTTTTCTCTTCATTTCTGTTCTTTTCTCTTTTCTCTTGTTTCCTCTTCTTTTCTGTTTTCTCTTTTCTATTCATTTGTCTTCTTTTCTCTTTACTCTTCTTTTCTCGTTTCTCTTTTCTATTTTCTCTTTTGACTTCATTTCTCTTCTTTTCTCTTTTCTGTTTTCGTTTTTCTATTCTTTTGTCTTTTTTCTCTTTTCTCTTCTATTCTCTTGTTTTCTCTTTTCTATTTTCTGTTTTCTCTTCATTTCCCTTCTTTTCTCTTTTCTCTTGTTTTCTCTTGTTTACTGTTTTCTCTTTTCTATTCTTTTGTCTTCTTTTCTCTTCTGTTCTCTTGTTTCTATTTTCTATTTTCTCTTTTCTCTTCATTTCTCTTCTTTTCTCATTTCTCTTCTTTACCCCTTTCTCTTTTCTCTTCTTTTCTCTTCTTACCCCTTCTTTTCTCTTTTCTCTTGTTTTCTCTTCTTTACCCCTTTCTCTTTCCTCTTCTTTTCTCTTCTTACCTCTTCTTTTCTCTTTTCTCTTGTTTTCTCTTCTTTTCTCTTTTCTCTTCATTTCTCTTCTTTTCTCTTCTTTTCTCAGTTCGCTTTACTCTTCTTTTCTTTTCTCATGTTTTCACCTCTTTTCTCTTTTCTGTTCTTTTCTCTTCATTTCTCTTCTTTTCTCTTCTCTTCATTTCTCGTCTTTTCTCTTTTCTCTTCTTCTCTCTTCTTTACCCCTTTCTCTTTTCTCTTCTTTTCTCTTCTTACCCCTTCTTTTCTCTTTTCTCTTGTTTTCTCTTCTTTTCTCTTCTATTCTCTTGTTTTCTCTTTTCTATTTTCTGTTTTCTCTTCATTTGCCTTCTTTTCTCTTTTCTCTTGTTTTCTCTTGTTTTCTGTTTTCTCTTTTCTATTCTTTTGTCTTCTTTTCACTTCTGTTCTCTTGTTTCTATTTTCTCCTTTCTCTTTTCTCTTCATTTCTCTTCTTTTCTCTTCTTTTCTCATTTCGCTTTACTCTACTTTTCTTTTCGCCTGTTTTCACTAATTTTCTCTTTTCTCTTCTTTTCTCTTCATTTCTCTTCTTTTCTCTTCATTTCTCGTCTTTTCTCTTTTCTCTTCTTCTCTCTTCTTTACCACTTTCTCTTTTCTCTTCTTTTCTCTTCTTTTCTCTTTTCTCTTTACTCTTCTTTTCTTTTCTCCTGTTTTCCCTTCTTTTCTCTTATCTCTTCTTTTCTCTTTTTTCATTTCTCTTCTTTTCTCTTTTCTCTTCTTTTCTCTTCATTTCTCTTCTTTTCTCGTTTCTCTTCTTCTCTCTTCTTTACCCCTTTCTCTTTTCTCTTCTTTTCTCTTCTTACCCCTTCATTTCTCTTTTCTCTTGTTTTCTCTTGTTTTCTGTTTTCTCTTTTCTATTCTTTTGTCTTCTTTTCACTTCTGCTCTCTTGTTTCTATTTTCTATTTTCTCTTTTCTCTTCATTTCTCTTCTTTTCTCATTTCTCTTCTTTACCCCTTTCTCTTTTCTCTTCTTTTCTCTTCTTACCCCTTCTTTTCTCTTTTCTCTTGTTTTCTCTTCTTTACCCCTTTCTCTTTCCTCTTCTTTTCTCTTCTTACCTCTTCTTTTCTCTTTTCTCTTGTTTTCTCTTCTTTTCTCTTTTCTCTTCATTTCTCTTCTTTTCTCTTCTTTTCTCATTTCGCTTTACTCTACTTTTCTTTTCGCCTGTTTTCACTAATTTTCTCTTTTCCCTTCTTTTCTCTTCATTTCTCAGTTCGCTTTACACTTCTTTTCTTTTCTCTTGTTTTCACCTCTTTTCTCTTTTCTGTTCTTTTCTCTTGTTTTCTCTTCTTTTCTCTTCTGTTGTCTTGTTTCTATTTTCTATTTTCTCTTTTCTCTTCATTTCTCTTCTTTTCTCTTTTCTCTTCATTTCTCTTTCTCTCTTTTTTCATTTCTCTTCTTTTCTCTTTTCTGTTTTCGCTTTTCTATTCTTTTGTCTTTTTTCTCTGTTCTCTTCTATTCTCTTCTTTACTCTTGTTTTCTCTTTTCTATTTTCTGTTTTCTCTTCATTTCTGTTCTTTTCTCTTTTCTCTTGTTTCCTCTTCTTTTTTGTTTTCTCTTTTCTATTCATTTGTCTTCTTTTCTCTTTACTCTTCTTTTCTCGTTTCTCTTTTCTATTTTCTCTTTTGACTTCATTTCTCTTCTTTTCTCTTTTCTGTTTTCTTTTTTCTATTCTTTTGTCTTTTTTCTCTTTTCTCTTCTATTCTCTTGTTTTCTCTTCTTTTCTCTTCTCTTCATTTCTCTTCTTTTCTCTTTTCTCTTCTTCTCTCTTCTTTACCCCTTTCTCTTTTCCCTTCTTTTCTCTTCTTTACTTTTCTCCTGTTTTCACTTCTTTTCTATTTTTCTCTTCTTTTCTCTTCATTTCTCTTCTTTTCTCTTTTCTTCATTTCTCGTCTTTTCTCTTTTCTCTTCTTCTCTCTTCTTTACCCCTTTCTCTTTTCTCTGTTTTCTCTTCTTTTCTCTTTTCTCTTTACTCTTCTTTTCTTTTCTCCTGTTTTCACTTCTTTTCTCTTTTCTCTTCTTTTCTCTTCTTTTCTCTTCTCTTCATTTCTCGTCTTTTCTCTTTTCTCTTCTTCTCTCTTCTTTACCACTTTCTCTTTTCTCTTCTTTTCTCTTCTTTTCTCTTTTCTCTTTACTCTTCTTTTCTTTTCTCCTGTTTTCACTTCTTTTCTCTTTTCTCTTCTTTTCTCTTCTTTTCTCTTCTCTTCATTTCTCGTCTTTTCTCTTTTCTCTTCTTCTCTCTTCTTTACCACTTTCTCTTTTCTCTTCTTTTCTCTTCTTTTCTCTTTTCTCTTTACTCTTCTTTTCTTTTCTCCTGTTTTCACTTTTTTCTCTTTTCTCTTTTATCTTCTTTTCTCTTCATTCTCTTCTTTTCTCTTCTCTTCATTTCTCTTCTTTTCTCTTTTCTCTTCTTTTCTCTTCTTTACCCCTTTCTCTTTCCTCTTCTTTTCTCTTCTTACCTCTTCTTTTCTCTTTTTTCTTGTTTTCTCTTCTTTTCTCTTTTCTCTTCATTTCTCTTTTTTCTCTTTTTTCATTTCTCTTCTTTTCTCTTTTCTGTTTTCTTTTTTCTATTCTTTTGTCTTTTTTCTCTTTTCTCTTCTATTCTCTTGTTTTCTCTTTTCTATTTTCTGTTTTCTGTTCATTTCTCTTCTTTTCTCTTTTCTCTTGTTTTCTCTTCTTTTCTGTTTTCTCTTCGTTTCTCTTCATTTCTCTTCTTTTCTCTTCGCTTCATTTCTCTTCTTTTCTCTTTTCTCTTCTTTTCTCTTCTTTACCCCTTTCTCTTTCCTCTTCTTTTCTCTTCTTACCTCTTCTTTTCTCTCTTCTCTTGTTTTCTCTTCTTTTCTCTTTTCTCTTCATTTCTCTTTTTTCTCTTTTTTCATTTCTCTTCTTTTCTCTTTTCTGTTTTCTTTTTTCTATTCTTTTGTCTTTTTTCTCTTTTCTCTTCTATTCTCTTGTTTTCTCTTTTCTATTTTCTGTTTTCTCTTCATTTGCCTTCTTTTCTCTTTTCTCTTGTTTTCTCTTGTTTTCTGTTTTCTCTTTTCTATTCTTTTGTCTTCTTTTCTCTTCTGTTCTCTTGTTTCTATTTTCTATTTTCTCTTTTCTCTTCATTTCTCTTCTTTTCTCATTTCTCTTCTTTTCTCTTTTCTGTTTTCTTTTTTCTATTCTTTTGTCTTTTTTCTCTTTTATCTTCTATTCTCTTGTTTTCTCTTTTCTATTTTCTGTTTTCTCTTCATTTCCCTTCTTTTCTCTTGTTTTCTCTTGTTTACTGTTTTCTCTTTTCTATTCTTTTGTCTTCTTTTCTCTTCTGTTCTCTTGTTTCTATTTTCTATTTTCTCTTTTCTCTTCTTCTCTCTTCTTTACCACTTTCTCTTTTCTCTTCTTTTCTCTTCTTTTCTCTTTTCTCTTTACTCTTCTTTTCTTTTCTCCTGTTTTCACTTCTTTTCTCTTTTCTCTTCTTTTCTCTTCATTTCTCTTTTCTATTTTCTGTTTTCTCTTCATTTGCCTCCTTTTCTCTTTTCTCTTGTTTTCTCTTGTTTTCTGTTTTCTCTTTTCTATTCTTTTGTCTTCTTTTCACTTCTGCTCTCTTGTTTCTTTTTTCTATTTTCTCTTTTCTCTTCATTTCTCTTCTTTTCTCTTCTCTTCATTTCTCGTCTATTCTGTTTTCTCTTCTCTCTTCTGTACCCCTTTCTCTTTTCTCTTCTTTTCTCTTCTTTTCTCTTTTCTCTTTACTCTTCTTTTCTTTTCTCCTGTTTTCACTTCTTTTCTCTTTTCTCTTTTCTCTTCTTTTCTCTTCATTTCTCTTCTTTTCTCTTCTCTTCATTTCTCTTCTTTTCTCTTTTCTCTTCTTTTCTCTTCTTTACCCCTTTCTCTTTCCTCTTCTTTTCTCTTCTTACCTCTTCTTTTCTCTTTTCTCTTGTTTTCTCTTCTTTTCTCTTTTCTCTTCATTTCTCTTTTTTCTCTTTTTTCATTTCTCTTCTTTTCTCTTTTCTGTTTTCTTTTTTCTATTCTTTTGTCTTTTTTCTCTTTTCTCTTCTGTTCTCTTGTTTTCTCTTTTCTATTTTCTGTTTTCTCTTCATTTCCCTTCTTTTCTCTTGTTTTCTCTTGTTTACTGTTTTCTCTTTTCTATTCTTTTGTCTTCTTTTCTCTTCTGTTCTCTTGTTTCTATTTTCTATTTTCTCTTTTCTCTTCACTTCTCTTCTTTTCTCATTTCTCTTCTTTACCCCTTTCTCTTTTCTCTTCTTTTCTCTTCTTACCCCTTCTTTTCTCTTTTCTCTTGTTTTCTCTTCTTTACCCCTTTCTCTTTCCTCTTCTTTTCTCTTCTTACCTCTTCTTTTCGCTTTTCTCTTGTTTTCTCTTCTTTTCTCTTTTCTCTTCATTTCTCTTCTTTTCTCTTCTTTTCTCAGTTCGCTTTACTCTTCTTTTCTTTTCTCTTGTTTTCACCTCTTTTCTCTTTTCTCTTCTTTTCTCTTCGTTTCTCTTCTTTTCTCTTCTCTTCATTTCTCGTCTTTTCTCTTTTCTCTTCTTCTCTCTTCTTTACCCCTTTCTCTTTTCTCTTCTTTTCTCTTCTTACCCCTTCTTTTCTCTTTTCTCTTGTTTTCTCTTCTTTTCTCTTCTGTTCTCTTGTTTCTATTTTCTCTTTTCTCTTTTCTCTTCATTTCTCTTCTTTTCTCTTTTCTCTTCATTTCTCTTTCTCTCTTTTTTCATTTCTCTTCTTTTCTCTTTTCTGTTTTCTCTTTTCTATTCTTTTGTCTTTTTTCTCTTTTCTCTTCTATTCTCTTCTTTACTCTTGTTTTCTCTTTTCTATTTTCTGTTTTCTCTTCATTTCTGTTCTTTTCTCTTTTCTCTTGTTTCCTCTTCTTTTCTGTTTTCTCTTTTCTATTCATTTGTCTTCTTTTCTCTTTACTCTTCTTTTCTCGTTTCTCTTTTCTATTTTCTCTTTTGACTTCATTTCTCTTCTTTTCTCTTTTCTGTTTTCGTTTTTCTATTCTTTTGTCTTTTTTCTCTTTTCTCTTCTATTCTCTTGTTTTCTCTTTTCTATTTTCTGTTTTCTCTTCATTTCCCTTCTTTTCTCTTTTCTCTTGTTTTCTCTTGTTTACTGTTTTCTCTTTTCTATTCTTTTGTCTTCTTTTCTCTTCTGTTCTCTTGTTTCTATTTTCTATTTTCTCTTTTCTCTTCATTTCTCTTCTTTTCTCATTTCTCTTCTTTACCCCTTTCTCTTTTCTCTTCTTTTCTCTTCTTACCCCTTCTTTTCTCTTTTCTCTTGTTTTCTCTTCTTTACCCCTTTCTCTTTCCTCTTCTTTTCTCTTCTTACCTCTTCTTTTCTCTTTTCTCTTGTTTTCTCTTCTTTTCTCTTTTCTCTTCATTTCTCTTCTTTTCTCTTCTTTTCTCAGTTCGCTTTACTCTTCTTTTCTTTTCTCATGTTTTCACCTCTTTTCTCTTTTCTGTTCTTTTCTCTTCATTTCTCTTCTTTTCTCTTCTCTTCATTTCTCGTCTTTTCTCTTTTCTCTTCTTCTCTCTTCTTTACCCCTTTCTCTTTTCTCTTCTTTTCTCTTCTTACCCCTTCTTTTCTCTTTTCTCTTGTTTTCTCTTCTTTTCTCTTCTATTCTCTTGTTTTCTCTTTTCTATTTTCTGTTTTCTCTTCATTTGCCTTCTTTTCTCTTTTCTCTTGTTTTCTCTTGTTTTCTGTTTTCTCTTTTCTATTCTTTTGTCTTCTTTTCACTTCTGTTCTCTTGTTTCTATTTTCTCCTTTCTCTTTTCTCTTCATTTCTCTTCTTTTCTCTTCTTTTCTCATTTCGCTTTACTCTACTTTTCTTTTCGCCTGTTTTCACTAATTTTCTCTTTTCTCTTCTTTTCTCTTCATTTCTCTTCTTTTCTCTTCATTTCTCGTCTTTTCTCTTTTCTCTTCTTCTCTCTTCTTTACCACTTTCTCTTTTCTCTTCTTTTCTCTTCTTTTCTCTTTTCTCTTTACTCTTCTTTTCTTTTCTCCTGTTTTCACTTCTTTTCTCTTATCTCTTCTTTTCTCTTTTTTCATTTCTCTTCTTTTCTCTTTTCTCTTCTTTTCTCTTCATTTCTCTTCTTTTCTCGTTTCTCTTCTTCTCTCTTCTTTACCCCTTTCTCTTTTCTCTTCTTTTCTCTTCTTACCCCTTCATTTCTCTTTTCTCTTGTTTTCTCTTGTTTTCTGTTTTCTCTTTTCTATTCTTTTGTCTTCTTTTCACTTCTGCTCTCTTGTTTCTATTTTCTATTTTCTCTTTTCTCTTCATTTCTCTTCTTTTCTCATTTCTCTTCTTTACCCCTTTCTCTTTTCTCTTCTTTTCTCTTCTTACCCCTTCTTTTCTCTTTTCTCTTGTTTTCTCTTCTTTACCCCTTTCTCTTTCCTCTTCTTTTCTCTTCTTACCTCTTCTTTTCTCTTTTCTCTTGTTTTCTCTTCTTTTCTCTTTTCTCTTCATTTCTCTTCTTTTCTCTTCTTTTCTCATTTCGCTTTACTCTACTTTTCTTTTCGCCTGTTTTCACTAATTTTCTCTTTTCCCTTCTTTTCTCTTCATTTCTCAGTTCGCTTTACACTTCTTTTCTTTTCTCTTGTTTTCACCTCTTTTCTCTTTTCTGTTCTTTTCTCTTGTTTTCTCTTCTTTTCTCTTCTGTTGTCTTGTTTCTATTTTCTATTTTCTCTTTTCTCTTCATTTCTCTTCTTTTCTCTTTTCTCTTCATTTCT
The DNA here is from genome assembly GCF_047496795.1 of Chiloscyllium punctatum. Lineage (NCBI taxonomy): Eukaryota > Metazoa > Chordata > Chondrichthyes > Orectolobiformes > Hemiscylliidae > Chiloscyllium > Chiloscyllium punctatum. The sequence continues at coordinate 26,875,498 of NC_092748.1, read as the reverse complement.
CTTTCTCTCTTTTTTCATTTCTCTTCTTTTCTCTTTTCTGTTTTCGCTTTTCTATTCTTTTGTCTTTTTTCTCTGTTCTCTTCTATTCTCTTCTTTACTCTTGTTTTCTCTTTTCTATTTTCTGTTTTCTCTTCATTTCTGTTCTTTTCTCTTTTCTCTTGTTTCCTCTTCTTTTTTGTTTTCTCTTTTCTATTCATTTGTCTTCTTTTCTCTTTACTCTTCTTTTCTCGTTTCTCTTTTCTATTTTCTCTTTTGACTTCATTTCTCTTCTTTTCTCTTTTCTGTTTTCTTTTTTCTATTCTTTTGTCTTTTTTCTCTTTTCTCTTCTATTCTCTTGTTTTCTCTTCTTTTCTCTTCTCTTCATTTCTCGTCTTTTCTCTTTTCTCTTCTTCTCTCTTCTTTACCCCTTTGTCTTTTCTCTTGTTTTCTCTTCTTTTCTCTTTTCTCTTTACTCTTCTTTTCTTTTCTCCTGTTTTCACCTCTTTTCTCTTTTCTGTTCTTTTCTCTTCATTTCTCTTCTTTTCTCTTCTCTTCATTTCTCGTCTTTTCTCTTTTCTCTTCTTCTCTCTTCTTTACCCCTTTCTCTTTTCTCTTCTTTTCTCTTCTTACCCCTTCTTTTCTCTTTTCTCTTGTTTTCTCTTCTTTTCTCTTCTGTTCTCTTGTTTCTATTTTCTATTTTCTCTTTTCTCTTCATTTCTCTTCTTTTCTCTTTTCTCTTCATTTCTCTTTCTCTCTTTTTTCATTTCTCTTCTTTTCTCTTTTCTGTTTTCGCTTTTCTATTCTTTTGTCTTTTTTCTCTTTTCTCTTCTATTCTCTTCTTTACTCTTGTTTTCTCTTTTCTATTTTCTGTTTTCTCTTCATTTCTGTTCTTTTCTCTTTTCTCTTGTTTCCTCTTCTTTTTTGTTTTCTCTTTTCTATTCATTTGTCTTCTTTTCTCTTTACTCTTCTTTTCTCGTTTCTCTTTTCTATTTTCTCTTTTGACTTCATTTCTCTTCTTTTCTCTTTTCTGTTTTCTTTTTTCTATTCTTTTGTCTTTTTTCTCTTTTCTCTTCTATTCTCTTGTTTTCTCTTCTTTTCTCTTCTCTTCATTTCTCGTCTTTTCTCTTTTCTCTTCTTCTCTCTTCTTTACCCCTTTCTCTTTTCTCTTCTTTTCTCTTCTATTCTCTTTTCTCTTTACTCTTCTTTTCTTTTTTCCTGTTTTCACTTCTTTTCTATTTTTCTCTTCTTTTCTCTTCATTTCTCTTCTTTTCTCTTTTCTGTTTTCTTTTTTCTATTCTTTTGTCTTTTTTCTCTTTTCTCTTCTATTCTCTTGTTTTCCCTTCTTTTCTCTTCTCTTCATTTCTCGTCTTTTCTTTTTTCTCTTCTTTTCTCTTCTTTACCCCTTTCTTTTTTCTCTTTTCTCTTGTTTTCTCTTCTTTTCTCTTTTCTCTTTTTTCATTTCTCTTCTTTTCTCTTTTCTGTTTTCTTTTTTCTATTCTTTTGTCTTTTTTCTCTTTTCTCTTCTATTCTCTTGTTTTCTCTTTTCTATTTTCTGTTTTCTCTTCATTTGCCTTCTTTTCTCTTTTCTCTTGTTTTCTCTTGTTTTCTGTTTTCACTTTTCTATTCTTTTGTCTTCTTTTCACTTCTGTTCTCTTGTTTCTATTTTCTCTTTTCTCTTTTCTCTTCATTTCTCTTCTTTTCTCTTCTTTTCTCATTTCGCTTTACTCTACTTTTCTTTTCGCCTGTTTTCACTAATTTTCTCTTTTCTCTTCTTTTCTCTTCATTTCTCTTCTTTTCTCTTCATTTCTCGTCTTTTCTCTTTTCTCTTCTTCTCTCTTCTTTACCACTTTCTCTTTTCTCTTCTTTTCTCTTCTTTTCTCTTTTCTCTTTACTCTTCTTTTCTTTTCTCCTGTTTTCACTTCTTTTCTCTTATCTCTTCTTTTCTCTTTTTTCATTTCTCTTCTTTTCTCTTTTCTCTTCTTTTCTCTTCATTTCTCTTCTTTTCTCGTTTCTCTTCTTCTCTCTTCTTTACCCCTTTCTCTTTTCTCTTCTTTTCTCTTCTTACCCCTTCATTTCTCTTTTCTCTTGTTTTCTCTTGTTTTCTGTTTTCTCTTTTCTATTCTTTTGTCTTCTTTTCACTTCTGCTCTCTTGTTTCTATTTTCTATTTTCTCTTTTCTCTTCATTTCTCTTCTTTTCTCATTTCTCTTTACTCTTCTTTTCTTTTCTCCTGTTTTCACTTCTTTTCTCATTTCTCTTCTTTTCTCTTCATTTCTCTTTTTCTCTTCTCTTCATTTCTCTTCTTTTCTCTTTTCTCTTCTTCTCTCTTCTTTACCCCTTTCTCTTTTCCCTTCTTTTCCCTTCTTTACTTTTCTCCTGTTTTCACTTCTTTTCTATTTTTCTCTTCTTTTCTCTTCATTTCTCTTCTTTTCTCTTTTCTTCATTTCTCGTCTTTTCTCTTTTCTCTTCTTCTCTCTTCTTTACCCCTTTCTCTTTTCTCTTCTTTTCTCTTCTTTTCTCTTTTCTCTTTACTCTTCTTTTCTTTTCTCCTGTTTTCACTTCTTTTCTCTTTTCTCTTCTTTTCTCTTCTTTTCTCTTCTCTTCATTTCTCGTCTTTTCTCTTTTCTCTTCTTCTCTCTTCTTTACCACTTTCTCTTTTCTCTTCTTTTCTCTTCTTTTCTCTTTTCTCTTTACTCTTCTTTTCTTTTCTCCTGTTTTCACTTCTTTTCTCTTTTCTCTTCTTTTCTCTTCTTTTCTCTTCTCTTCATTTCTCGTCTTTTCTCTTTTCTCTTCTTCTCTCTTCTTTACCACTTTCTCTTTTCTCTTCTTTTCTCTTCTTTTCTCTTTTCTCTTTACTCTTCTTTTCTTTTCTCCTGTTTTCACTTTTTTCTCTTTTCTCTTTTATCTTCTTTTCTCTTCATTTCTCTTCTTTTCTCTTCTCTTCATTTCTCTTCTTTTCTCTTTTCTCTTCTTTTCTCTTCTTTACCCCTTTCTCTTTCCTCTTCTTTTCTCTTCTTACCTCTTTTCTCTTTTTTCTTGTTTTCTCTTCTTTTCTCTTTTCTCTTCATTTCTCCTTTTTCTCTTTTTTCATTTCTCTTCTTTTCTCTTTTCTGTTTTCTTTTTTCTATTCTTTTGTCTTTTTTCTCTTTTATCTTCTATTCTCTTGTTTTCTCTTTTCTATTTTCTGTTTTCTGTTCATTTCTCTTCTTTTCTCTTTTCTCTTGTTTTCTCTTCTTTTCTGTTTTCTCTTCGTTTCTCTTCATTTCTCTTCTTTTCTCTTCGCTTCATTTCTCTTCTTTTCTCTTTTCTCTTCTTTTCTCTTCTTTACCCCTTTCTCTTTCCTCTTCTTTTCTCTTCTTACCTCTTCTTTTCTCTCTTCTCTTGTTTTCTCTTCTTTTCTCTTTTCTCTTCATTTCTCTTTTTTCTCTTTTTTCATTTCTCTTCTTTTCTCTTTTCTGTTTTCTTTTTTCTATTCTTTTGTCTTTTTTCTCTTTTCTCTTCTATTCTCTTGTTTTCTCTTTTCTATTTTCTGTTTTCTCTTCATTTGCCTTCTTTTCTCTTTTCTCTTGTTTTCTCTTGTTTTCTGTTTTCTCTTTTCTATTCTTTTGTCTTCTTTTCTCTTCTGTTCTCTTGTTTCTATTTTCTATTTTCTCTTTTCTCTTCATTTCTCTTCTTTTCTCATTTCTCTTCTTTTCTCTTTTCTGTTTTCTTTTTTCTATTCTTTTGTCTTTTTTCTCTTTTCTCTTCTATTCTCTTGTTTTCTCTTTTCTATTTTCTGTTTTCTCTTCATTTCCATTCTTTTCTCTTGTTTTCTCTTGTTTACTGTTTTCTCTTTTCTATTCTTTTGTCTTCTTTTCTCTTCTGTTCTATTGTTTCTATTTTCTATTTTCTCTTTTCTCTTCTTCTCTCTTCTTTACCACTTTCTCTTTTCTCTTCTTTTCTCTTCTTTTCTCTTTTCTCTTTACTCTTCTTTTCTTTTCTCCTGTTTTCACTTCTTTTCTCTTTTCTCTTCTTTTCTCTTCATTTCTCTTTTCTATTTTCTGTTTTCTCTTCATTTGCCTCCTTTTCTCTTTTCTCTTGTTTTCTCTTGTTTTCTGTTTTCTCTTTTCTATTCTTTTGTCTTCTTTTCACTTCTGCTCTCTTGTTTCTTTTTTCTATTTTCTCTTTTCTCTTCATTTCTCTTCTTTTCTCTTCTCTTCATTTCTCGTCTATTCTGTTTTCTCTTCTCTCTTCTGTACCCCTTTCTCTTTTCTCTTCTTTTCTCTTCTTTTCTCTTTTCTCTTTACTCTTCTTTTCTTTTCTCCTGTTTTCACTTCTTTTCTCTTTTCTCTTTTCTCTTCTTTTCTCTTCATTTCTCTTCTTTTCTCTTCTCTTCATTTCTCTTCTTTTCTCTTTTCTCTTCTTTTCTCTTCTTTACCCCTTTCTCTTTCCTCTTCTTTTCTCTTCTTACCTCTTCTTTTCTCTTTTCTCTTGTTTTCTCTTCTTTTCTCTTTTCTCTTCATTTCTCTTTTTTCTCTTTTTTCATTTCTCTTCTTTTCTCTTTTCTGTTTTCTTTTTTCTATTCTTTTGTCTTTTTTCTCTTTTCTCTTCTATTCTCTTGTTTTCTCTTTTCTATTTTCTGTTTTCTCTTCATTTCCCTTCTTTTCTCTTGTTTTCTCTTGTTTACTGTTTTCTCTTTTCTATTCTTTTGTCTTCTTTTCTCTTCTGTTCTCTTGTTTCTATTTTCTATTTTCTCTTTTCTCTTCACTTCTCTTCTTTTCTCATTTCTCTTCTTTACTCCTTTCTCTTTTCTCTTCTTTTCTCTTCTTACCCCTTCTTTTCTCTTTTCTCTTGTTTTCTCTTCTTTACCCCTTTCTCTTTCCTCTTCTTTTCTCTTCTTACCTCTTCTTTTCGCTTTTCTCTTGTTTTCTCTTCTTTTCTCTTTTCTCTTCATTTCTCTTCTTTTCTCTTCTTTTCTCAGTTCGCTTTACTCTTCTTTTCTTTTCTCTTGTTTTCACCTCTTTTCTCTTTTCTCTTCTTTTCTCTTCGTTTCTCTTCTTTTCTCTTCTCTTCATTTCTCGTCTTTTCTCTTTTCTCTTCTTCTCTCTTCTTTACCCCTTTCTCTTTTCTCTTCTTTTCTCTTCTTACCCCTTCTTTTCTCTTTTCTCTTGTTTTCTCTTCTTTTCTCTTCTGTTCTCTTGTTTCTATTTTCTCTTTTCTCTTTTCTCTTCATTTCTCTTCTTTTCTCTTTTCTCTTCATTTCTCTTTCTCTCTTTTTTCATTTCTCTTCTTTTCTCTTTTCTGTTTTCTCTTTTCTATTCTTTTGTCTTTTTTCTCTTTTCTCTTCTATTCTCTTCTTTACTCTTGTTTTCTCTTTTCTATTTTCTGTTTTCTCTTCATTTCTGTTCTTTTCTCTTTTCTCTTGTTTCCTCTTCTTTTCTGTTTTCTCTTTTCTATTCATTTGTCTTCTTTTCTCTTTACTCTTCTTTTCTCGTTTCTCTTTTCTATTTTCTCTTTTGACTTCATTTCTCTTCTTTTCTCTTTTCTGTTTTCGTTTTTCTATTCTTTTGTCTTTTTTCTCTTTTCTCTTCTATTCTCTTGTTTTCTCTTTTCTATTTTCTGTTTTCTCTTCATTTCCCTTCTTTTCTCTTTTCTCTTGTTTTCTCTTGTTTACTGTTTTCTCTTTTCTATTCTTTTGTCTTCTTTTCTCTTCTGTTCTCTTGTTTCTATTTTCTATTTTCTCTTTTCTCTTCATTTCTCTTCTTTTCTCATTTCTCTTCTTTACCCCTTTCTCTTTTCTCTTCTTTTCTCTTCTTACCCCTTCTTTTCTCTTTTCTCTTGTTTTCTCTTCTTTACCCCTTTCTCTTTCCTCTTCTTTTCTCTTCTTACCTCTTCTTTTCTCTTTTCTCTTGTTTTCTCTTCTTTTCTCTTTTCTCTTCATTTCTCTTCTTTTCTCTTCTTTTCTCAGTTCGCTTTACTCTTCTTTTCTTTTCTCATGTTTTCACCTCTTTTCTCTTTTCTGTTCTTTTCTCTTCATTTCTCTTCTTTTCTCTTCTCTTCATTTCTCGTCTTTTCTCTTTTCTCTTCTTCTCTCTTCTTTACCCCTTTCTCTTTTCTCTTCTTTTCTCTTCTTACCCCTTCTTTTCTCTTTTCTCTTGTTTTCTCTTCTTTTCTCTTCTATTCTCTTGTTTTCTCTTTTCTATTTTCTGTTTTCTCTTCATTTGCCTTCTTTTCTCTTTTCTCTTGTTTTCTCTTGTTTTCTGTTTTCTCTTTTCTATTCTTTTGTCTTCTTTTCACTTCTGTTCTCTTGTTTCTATTTTCTCTTTTCTCTTTTCTCTTCATTTCTCTTCTTTTCTCATTTCGCTTTACTCTACTTTTCTTTTCGCCTGTTTTCACTAATTTTCTCTTTTCTCTTCTTTTCTCTTCATTTCTCTTCTTTTCTCTTTTCTCTTCTTTTCTCTTCATTTCTCTTCTTTTCTCGTTTCTCTTCTTCTCTCTTCTTTACCCCTTTCTCTTTTCTCTTCTTTTCTCTTCTTACCCCTTCATTTCTCTTTTCTCTTGTTTTCTCTTGTTTTCTGTTTTCTCTTTTCTATTCTTTTGTCTTCTTTTCACTTCTGCTCTCTTGTTTCTATTTTCTATTTTCTCTTTTCTCTTCATTTCTCTTCTTTTCTCATTTCTCTTTACTCTTCTTTTCTTTTCTCCTGTTTTCACTTCTTTTCTCATTTCTCTTCTTTTCTCTTCATTTCTCTTCTTTTCTCTTCTCTTCATTTCTCTTCTTTTCTCTTTTCTCTTCTTCTCTCTTCTTTACCCCTTTCTCTTTTCCCTTCTTTTCTCTTCTTTACTTTTCTCCTGTTTTCACTTCTTTTCTCATTTCTCTTCTTTTCTCTTCATTTCTCTTCTTTTCTCTTCTCTTCATTTCTCTTCTTTTCTCTTTTCTCTTCTTCTCTCTTCTTTACCCCTTTCTCTTTTCTCTTCTTTTCTCTTCTATTCTCTTTTCTCTTTACTCTTCTTTTCTTTTCTCCTGTTTTCACTTCTTTTCTCTTTTCTCTTCTTTTCTCTTCTTTTCTCTTCTCTTCATTTCTCGTCTTTTCTCTTTTCTCTTCTTCTCTCTTCTTTACCACTTTCTCTTTTCTCTTCTTTTCTCTTCTTTTCTCTTTTCTCTTTACTCTTCTTTTCTTTTCTCCTGTTTTCACTTCTTTTCTCTTTTCTCTTCTTTTCTCTTCTTTTCTCTTCTCTTCATTTCTCGTCTTTTCTCTTTTCTCTTCTTCTCTCTTCTTTACCACTTTCTCTTTTCTCTTCTTTTCTCTTCTTTTCTCTTTTCTCTTTACTCTTCTTTTCTTTTCTCCTGTTTTCACTTTTTTCTCTTTTCTCTTTTATCTTCTTTTCTCTTCATTTCTCTTCTTTTCTCTTCTCTTCATTTCTCTTCTTTTCTCTTTTCTCTTCTTTTCTCTTCTTTACCCCTTTCTCTTTCCTCTTCTTTTCTCTTCTTACCTCTTCTTTTCTCTTTTTTCTTGTTTTCTCTTCTTTTCTCTTTTCTCTTCATTTCTCCTTTTTCTCTTTTTTCATTTCTCTTCTTTTCTCTTTTCTGTTTTCTTTTTTCTATTCTTTTGTCTTTTTTCTCTTTTATCTTCTATTCTCTTGTTTTCTCTTTTCTATTTTCTGTTTTCTGTTCATTTCTCTTCTTTTCTCTTTTCTCTTGTTTTCTCTTCTTTTCTGTTTTCTCTTCGTTTCTCTTCATTTCTCTTCTTTTCTCTTCGCTTCATTTCTCTTCTTTTCTCTTTTCTCTTCTTTTCTCTTCTTTACCCCTTTCTCTTTCCTCTTCTTTTCTCTTCTTACCTCTTCTTTTCTCTCTTCTCTTGTTTTCTCTTCTTTTCTCTTTTCTCTTCATTTCTCTTTTTTCTCTTTTTTCATTTCTCTTCTTTTCTCTTTTCTGTTTTCTTTTTTCTATTCTTTTGTCTTTTTTCTCTTTTCTCTTCTATTCTCTTGTTTTCTCTTTTCTATTTTCTGTTTTCTCTTCATTTGCCTTCTTTTCTCTTTTCTCTTGTTTTCTCTTGTTTTCTGTTTTCTCTTTTCTATTCTTTTGTCTTCTTTTCTCTTCTGTTCTCTTGTTTCTATTTTCTATTTTCTCTTTTCTCTTCATTTCTCTTCTTTTCTCATTTCTCTTCTTTTCTCTTTTCTGTTTTCTTTTTTCTATTCTTTTGTCTTTTTTCTCTTTTCTCTTCTATTCTCTTGTTTTCTCTTTTCTATTTTCTGTTTTCTCTTCATTTCCATTCTTTTCTCTTGTTTTCTCTTGTTTACTGTTTTCTCTTTTCTATTCTTTTGTCTTCTTTTCTCTTCTGTTCTATTGTTTCTATTTTCTATTTTCTCTTTTCTCTTCTTCTCTCTTCTTTACCACTTTCTCTTTTCTCTTCTTTTCTCTTCTTTTCTCTTTTCTCTTTACTCTTCTTTTCTTTTCTCCTGTTTTCACTTCTTTTCTCTTTTCTCTTCTTTTCTCTTCATTTCTCTTTTCTATTTTCTGTTTTCTCTTCATTTGCCTCCTTTTCTCTTTTCTCTTGTTTTCTCTTGTTTTCTGTTTTCTCTTTTCTATTCTTTTGTCTTCTTTTCACTTCTGCTCTCTTGTTTCTTTTTTCTATTTTCTCTTTTCTCTTCATTTCTCTTCTTTTCTCTTCTCTTCATTTCTCGTCTATTCTGTTTTCTCTTCTCTCTTCTGTACCCCTTTCTCTTTTCTCTTCTTTTCTCTTCTTTTCTCTTTTCTCTTTACTCTTCTTTTCTTTTCTCCTGTTTTCACTTCTTTTCTCTTTTCTCTTTTCTCTTCTTTTCTCTTCATTTCTCTTCTTTTCTCTTCTCTTCATTTCTCTTCTTTTCTCTTTTCTCTTCTTTTCTCTTCTTTACCCCTTTCTCTTTCCTCTTCTTTTCTCTTCTTACCTCTTCTTTTCTCTTTTCTCTTGTTTTCTCTTCTTTTCTCTTTTCTCTTCATTTCTCTTTTTTCTCTTTTTTCATTTCTCTTCTTTTCTCTTTTCTGTTTTCTTTTTTCTATTCTTTTGTCTTTTTTCTCTTTTCTCTTCTATTCTCTTGTTTTCTCTTTTCTATTTTCTGTTTTCTCTTCATTTCCCTTCTTTTCTCTTGTTTTCTCTTGTTTACTGTTTTCTCTTTTCTATTCTTTTGTCTTCTTTTCTCTTCTGTTCTCTTGTTTCTATTTTCTATTTTCTCTTTTCTCTTCACTTCTCTTCTTTTCTCATTTCTCTTCTTTACTCCTTTCTCTTTTCTCTTCTTTTCTCTTCTTACCCCTTCTTTTCTCTTTTCTCTTGTTTTCTCTTCTTTACCCCTTTCTCTTTCCTCTTCTTTTCTCTTCTTACCTCTTCTTTTCGCTTTTCTCTTGTTTTCTCTTCTTTTCTCTTTTCTCTTCATTTCTCTTCTTTTCTCTTCTTTTCTCAGTTCGCTTTACTCTTCTTTTCTTTTCTCTTGTTTTCACCTCTTTTCTCTTTTCTCTTCTTTTCTCTTCGTTTCTCTTCTTTTCTCTTCTCTTCATTTCTCGTCTTTTCTCTTTTCTCTTCTTCTCTCTTCTTTACCCCTTTCTCTTTTCTCTTCTTTTCTCTTCTTACCCCTTCTTTTCTCTTTTCTCTTGTTTTCTCTTCTTTTCTCTTCTGTTCTCTTGTTTCTATTTTCTCTTTTCTCTTTTCTCTTCATTTCTCTTCTTTTCTCTTTTCTCTTCATTTCTCTTTCTCTCTTTTTTCATTTCTCTTCTTTTCTCTTTTCTGTTTTCTCTTTTCTATTCTTTTGTCTTTTTTCTCTTTTCTCTTCTATTCTCTTCTTTACTCTTGTTTTCTCTTTTCTATTTTCTGTTTTCTCTTCATTTCTGTTCTTTTCTCTTTTCTCTTGTTTCCTCTTCTTTTCTGTTTTCTCTTTTCTATTCATTTGTCTTCTTTTCTCTTTACTCTTCTTTTCTCGTTTCTCTTTTCTATTTTCTCTTTTGACTTCATTTCTCTTCTTTTCTCTTTTCTGTTTTCGTTTTTCTATTCTTTTGTCTTTTTTCTCTTTTCTCTTCTATTCTCTTGTTTTCTCTTTTCTATTTTCTGTTTTCTCTTCATTTCCCTTCTTTTCTCTTTTCTCTTGTTTTCTCTTGTTTACTGTTTTCTCTTTTCTATTCTTTTGTCTTCTTTTCTCTTCTGTTCTCTTGTTTCTATTTTCTATTTTCTCTTTTCTCTTCATTTCTCTTCTTTTCTCATTTCTCTTCTTTACCCCTTTCTCTTTTCTCTTCTTTTCTCTTCTTACCCCTTCTTTTCTCTTTTCTCTTGTTTTCTCTTCTTTACCCCTTTCTCTTTCCTCTTCTTTTCTCTTCTTACCTCTTCTTTTCTCTTTTCTCTTGTTTTCTCTTCTTTTCTCTTTTCTCTTCATTTCTCTTCTTTTCTCTTCTTTTCTCAGTTCGCTTTACTCTTCTTTTCTTTTCTCATGTTTTCACCTCTTTTCTCTTTTCTGTTCTTTTCTCTTCATTTCTCTTCTTTTCTCTTCTCTTCATTTCTCGTCTTTTCTCTTTTCTCTTCTTCTCTCTTCTTTACCCCTTTCTCTTTTCTCTTCTTTTCTCTTCTTACCCCTTCTTTTCTCTTTTCTCTTGTTTTCTCTTCTTTTCTCTTCTATTCTCTTGTTTTCTCTTTTCTATTTTCTGTTTTCTCTTCATTTGCCTTCTTTTCTCTTTTCTCTTGTTTTCTCTTGTTTTCTGTTTTCTCTTTTCTATTCTTTTGTCTTCTTTTCACTTCTGTTCTCTTGTTTCTATTTTCTCTTTTCTCTTTTCTCTTCATTTCTCTTCTTTTCTCATTTCGCTTTACTCTTCTTTTCTTTTCGCCTGTTTTCACTAATTTTCTCTTTTCTCTTCTTTTCTCTTCATTTCTCTTCTTTTCTCTTTTCTCTTCTTTTCTCTTCATTTCTCTTCTTTTCTCGTTTCTCTTCTTCTCTCTTCTTTACCCCTTTCTCTTTTCTCTTCTTTTCTCTTCTTACCCCTTCATTTCTCTTTTCTCTTGTTTTCTCTTGTTTTCTGTTTTCTCTTTTCTATTCTTTTGTCTTCTTTTCACTTCTGCTCTCTTGTTTCTATTTTCTATTTTCTCTTTTCTCTTCATTTCTCTTCTTTTCTCATTTCTCTTTACTCTTCTTTTCTTTTCTCCTGTTTTCACTTCTTTTCTCATTTCTCTTCTTTTCTCTTCATTTCTCTTCTTTTCTCTTCTCTTCATTTCTCTTCTTTTCTCTTTTCTCTTCTTCTCTCTTCTTTACCCCTTTCTCTTTTCCCTTCTTTTCTCTTCTTTACTTTTCTCCTGTTTTCACTTCTTTTCTATTTTTCTCTTCTTTTCTCTTCATTTCTCTTCTTTTCTCTTTTCTTCATTTCTCGTCTTTTCTCTTTTCTCTTCTTCTCTCTTCTTTACCCCTTTCTCTTTTCTCTTGTTTTCTCTTCTTTTCTCTTTTCTCTTTACTCTTCTTTTCTTTTCTCCTGTTTTCACTTCTTTTCTCTTTTCTCTTCTTTTCTCTTCTTTTCTCTTCTCTTCATTTCTCGTCTTTTCTCTTTTCTCTTCTTCTCTCTTCTTTACCACTTTCTCTTTTCTCTTCTTTTCTCTTCTTTTCTCTTTTCTCTTTACTCTTCTTTTCTTTTCTCCTGTTTTCACTTCTTTTCTCTTTTCTCTTCTTTTCTCTTCTTTTCTCTTCTCTTCATTTCTCGTCTTTTCTCTTTTCTCTTCTTCTCTCTTCTTTACCACTTTCTCTTTTCTCTTCTTTTCTCTTCTTTTCTCTTTTCTCTTTACTCTTCTTTTCTTTTCTCCTGTTTTCACTTTTTTCTCTTTTCTCTTTTATCTTCTTTTCTCTTCATTTCTCTTCTTTTCTCTTCTCTTCATTTCTCTTCTTTTCTCTTTTCTCTTCTTTTCTCTTCTTTACCCCTTTCTCTTTCCTCTTCTTTTCTCTTCTTACCTCTTCTTTTCTCTTTTTTCTTGTTTTCTCTTCTTTTCTCTTTTCTCTTCATTTCTCTTTTTTCTCTTTTTTCATTTCTCTTCTTTTCTCTTTTCTGTTTTCTTTTTTCTATTCTTTTGTCTTTTTTCTCTTTTCTCTTCTATTCTCTTGTTTTCTCTTTTCTATTTTCTGTTTTCTGTTCATTTCTCTTCTTTTCTCTTTTCTCTTGTTTTCTCTTCTTTTCTGTTTTCTCTTCGTTTCTCTTCATTTCTCTTCTTTTCTCTTCGCTTCATTTCTCTTCTTTTCTCTTTTCTCTTCTTTTCTCTTCTTTACCCCTTTCTCTTTCCTCTTCTTTTCTCTTCTTACCTCTTCTTTTCTCTCTTCTCTTGTTTTCTCTTCTTTTCTCTTTTCTCTTCATTTCTCTTTTTTCTCTTTTTTCATTTCTCTTCTTTTCTCTTTTCTGTTTTCTTTTTTCTATTCTTTTGTCTTTTTTCTCTTTTCTCTTCTATTCTCTTGTTTTCTCTTTTCTATTTTCTGTTTTCTCTTCATTTGCCTTCTTTTCTCTTTTCTCTTGTTTTCTCTTGTTTTCTGTTTTCTCTTTTCTATTCTTTTGTCTTCTTTTCTCTTCTGTTCTCTTGTTTCTATTTTCTATTTTCTCTTTTCTCTTCATTTCTCTTCTTTTCTCATTTCTCTTCTTTTCTCTTTTCTGTTTTCTTTTTTCTATTCTTTTGTCTTTTTTCTCTTTTCTCTTCTATTCTCTTGTTTTCTCTTTTCTATTTTCTGTTTTCTCTTCATTTCCCTTCTTTTCTCTTGTTTTCTCTTGTTTACTGTTTTCTCTTTTCTATTCTTTTGTCTTCTTTTCTCTTCTGTTCTCTTGTTTCTATTTTCTATTTTCTCTTTTCTCTTCTTCTCTCTTCTTTACCACTTTCTCTTTTCTCTTCTTTTCTCTTCTTTTCTCTTTTCTCTTTACTCTTCTTTTCTTTTCTCCTGTTTTCACTTCTTTTCTCTTTTCTCTTCTTTTCTCTTCATTTCTCTTTTCTATTTTCTGTTTTCTCTTCATTTGCCTCCTTTTCTCTTTTCTCTTGTTTTCTCTTGTTTTCTGTTTTCTCTTTTCTATTCTTTTGTCTTCTTTTCACTTCTGCTCTCTTGTTTCTTTTTTCTATTTTCTCTTTTCTCTTCATTTCTCTTCTTTTCTCTTCTCTTCATTTCTCGTCTATTCTGTTTTCTCTTCTCTCTTCTGTACCCCTTTCTCTTTTCTCTTCTTTTCTCTTCTTTTCTCTTTTCTCTTTACTCTTCTTTTCTTTTCTCCTGTTTTCACTTCTTTTCTCTTTTCTCTTTTCTCTTCTTTTCTCTTCATTTCTCTTCTTTTCTCTTCTCTTCATTTCTCTTCTTTTCTCTTTTCTCTTCTTTTCTCTTCTTTACCCCTTTCTCTTTCCTCTTCTTTTCTCTTCTTACCTCTTCTTTTCTCTTTTCTCTTGTTTTCTCTTCTTTTCTCTTTTCTCTTCATTTCTCTTTTTTCTCTTTTTTCATTTCTCTTCTTTTCTCTTTTCTGTTTTCTTTTTTCTATTCTTTTGTCTTTTTTCTCTTTTCTCTTCTATTCTCTTGTTTTCTCTTTTCTATTTTCTGTTTTCTCTTCATTTCCCTTCTTTTCTCTTGTTTTCTCTTGTTTACTGTTTTCTCTTTTCTATTCTTTTGTCTTCTTTTCTCTTCTGTTCTCTTGTTTCTATTTTCTATTTTCTCTTTTCTCTTCACTTCTCTTCTTTTCTCATTTCTCTTCTTTACCCCTTTCTCTTTTCTCTTCTTTTCTCTTCTTACCCCTTCTTTTCTCTTTTCTCTTGTTTTCTCTTCTTTACCCCTTTCTCTTTCCTCTTCTTTTCTCTTCTTACCTCTTCTTTTCGCTTTTCTCTTGTTTTCTCTTCTTTTCTCTTTTCTCTTCATTTCTCTTCTTTTCTCTTCTTTTCTCAGTTCGCTTTACTCTTCTTTTCTTTTCTCTTGTTTTCACCTCTTTTCTCTTTTCTCTTCTTTTCTCTTCGTTTCTCTTCTTTTCTCTTCTCTTCATTTCTCGTCTTTTCTCTTTTCTCTTCTTCTCTCTTCTTTACCCCTTTCTCTTTTCTCTTCTTTTCTCTTCTTACCCCTTCTTTTCTCTTTTCTCTTGTTTTCTCTTCTTTTCTCTTCTGTTCTCTTGTTTCTATTTTCTCTTTTCTCTTTTCTCTTCATTTCTCTTCTTTTCTCTTTTCTCTTCATTTCTCTTTCTCTCTTTTTTCATTTCTCTTCTTTTCTCTTTTCTGTTTTCTCTTTTCTATTCTTTTGTCTTTTTTCTCTTTTCTCTTCTATTCTCTTCTTTACTCTTGTTTTCTCTTTTCTATTTTCTGTTTTCTCTTCATTTCTGTTCTTTTCTCTTTTCTCTTGTTTCCTCTTCTTTTCTGTTTTCTCTTTTCTATTCATTTGTCTTCTTTTCTCTTTACTCTTCTTTTCTCGTTTCTCTTTTCTATTTTCTCTTTTGACTTCATTTCTCTTCTTTTCTCTTTTCTGTTTTCGTTTTTCTATTCTTTTGTCTTTTTTCTCTTTTCTCTTCTATTCTCTTGTTTTCTCTTTTCTATTTTCTGTTTTCTCTTCATTTCCCTTCTTTTCTCTTTTCTCTTGTTTTCTCTTGTTTACTGTTTTCTCTTTTCTATTCTTTTGTCTTCTTTTCTCTTCTGTTCTCTTGTTTCTATTTTCTATTTTCTCTTTTCTCTTCATTTCTCTTCTTTTCTCATTTCTCTTCTTTACCCCTTTCTCTTTTCTCTTCTTTTCTCTTCTTACCCCTTCTTTTCTCTTTTCTCTTGTTTTCTCTTCTTTACCCCTTTCTCTTTCCTCTTCTTTTCTCTTCTTACCTCTTCTTTTCTCTTTTCTCTTGTTTTCTCTTCTTTTCTCTTTTCTCTTCATTTCTCTTCTTTTCTCTTCTTTTCTCAGTTCGCTTTACTCTTCTTTTCTTTTCTCATGTTTTCACCTCTTTTCTCTTTTCTGTTCTTTTCTCTTCATTTCTCTTCTTTTCTCTTCTCTTCATTTCTCGTCTTTTCTCTTTTCTCTTCTTCTCTCTTCTTTACCCCTTTCTCTTTTCTCTTCTTTTCTCTTCTTACCCCTTCTTTTCTCTTTTCTCTTGTTTTCTCTTCTTTTCTCTTCTATTCTCTTGTTTTCTCTTTTCTATTTTCTGTTTTCTCTTCATTTGCCTTCTTTTCTCTTTTCTCTTGTTTTCTCTTGTTTTCTGTTTTCTCTTTTCTATTCTTTTGTCTTCTTTTCACTTCTGTTCTCTTGTTTCTATTTTCTCCTTTCTCTTTTCTCTTCATTTCTCTTCTTTTCTCTTCTTTTCTCATTTCGCTTTACTCTACTTTTCTTTTCGCCTGTTTTCACTAATTTTCTCTTTTCTCTTCTTTTCTCTTCATTTCTCTTCTTTTCTCTTCATTTCTCGTCTTTTCTCTTTTCTCTTCTTCTCTCTTCTTTACCACTTTCTCTTTTCTCTTCTTTTCTCTTCTTTTCTCTTTTCTCTTTACTCTTCTTTTCTTTTCTCCTGTTTTCACTTCTTTTCTCTTATCTCTTCTTTTCTCTTTTTTCATTTCTCTTCTTTTCTCTTTTCTCTTCTTTTCTCTTCATTTCTCTTCTTTTCTCGTTTCTCTTCTTCTCTCTTCTTTACCCCTTTCTCTTTTCTCTTCTTTTCTCTTCTTACCCCTTCATTTCTCTTTTCTCTTGTTTTCTCTTGTTTTCTGTTTTCTCTTTTCTATTCTTTTGTCTTCTTTTCACTTCTGCTCTCTTGTTTCTATTTTCTATTTTCTCTTTTCTCTTCATTTCTCTTCTTTTCTCATTTCTCTTTACTCTTCTTTTCTTTTCTCCTGTTTTCACTTCTTTTCTCATTTCTCTTCTTTTCTCTTCATTTCTCTTCTTTTCTCTTCTCTTCATTTCTCTTCTTTTCTCTTTTCTCTTCTTCTCTCTTCTTTACCCCTTTCTCTTGTCTCTTCTTTTCTCTTCTTTACTTTTCTCCTGTTTTCACTTCTTTTCTATTTTTCTCTTCTTTTCTCTTCATTTCTCTTCTTTTCTCTTTTCTTCATTTCTCGTCTTTTCTCTTTTCTCTTCTTCTCTCTTCTTTACCCCTTTCTCTTTTCTCTTCTTTTCTCTTCTTTTCTCTTTTCTCTTTACTCTTCTTTTCTTTTCTCCTGTTTTCACTTCTTTTCTCTTTTCTCTTCTTTTCTCTTCTTTTCTCTTCTCTTCATTTCTCGTCTTTTCTCTTTTCTCTTCTTCTCTCTTCTTTACCACTTTCTCTTTTCTCTTCTTTTCTCTTCTTTTCTCTTTTCTCTTTACTCTTCTTTTCTTTTCTCCTGTTTTCACTTCTTTTCTCTTTTCTCTTCTTTTCTCTTCTTTTCTCTTCTCTTCATTTCTCGTCTTTTCTCTTTTCTCTTCTTCTCTCTTCTTTACCACTTTCTCTTTTCTCTTCTTTTCTCTTCTTTTCTCTTTTCTCTTTACTCTTCTTTTCTTTTCTCCTGTTTTCACTTTTTTCTCTTTTCTCTTTTATCTTCTTTTCTCTTCATTTCTCTTCTTTTCTCTTCTCTTCATTTCTCTTCTTTTCTCTTTTCTCTTCTTTTCTCTTCTTTACCCCTTTCTCTTTCCTCTTCTTTTCTCTTCTTACCTCTTCTTTTCTCTTTTTTCTTGTTTTCTCTTCTTTTCTCTTTTCTCTTCATTTCTCTTTTTTCTCTTTTTTCATTTCTCTTCTTTTCTCTTTTCTGTTTTCTTTTTTCTATTCTTTTGTCTTTTTTCTCTTTTATCTTCTATTCTCTTGTTTTCTCTTTTCTATTTTCTGTTTTCTGTTCATTTCTCTTCTTTTCTCTTTTCTCTTGTTTTCTCTTCTTTTCTGTTTTCTCTTCGTTTCTCTTCATTTCTCTTCTTTTCTCTTCGCTTCATTTCTCTTCTTTTCTCTTTTCTCTTCTTTTCTCTTCTTTACCCCTTTCTCTTTCCTCTTCTTTTCTCTTCTTACCTCTTCTTTTCTCTTTTTTCTTGTTTTCTCTTCTTTTCTCTTTTCTCTTCATTTCTCTTTTTTCTCTTTTTTCATTTCTCTTCTTTTCTCTTTTCTGTTTTCTTTTTTCTATTCTTTTGTCTTTTTTCTCTTTTATCTTCTATTCTCTTGTTTTCTCTTTTCTATTTTCTGTTTTCTGTTCATTTCTCTTCTTTTCTCTTTTCTCTTGTTTTCTCTTCTTTTCTGTTTTCTCTTCGTTTCTCTTCATTTCTCTTCTTTTCTCTTCGCTTCATTTCTCTTCTTTTCTCTTTTCTCTTCTTTTCTCTTCTTTACCCCTTTCTCTTTCCTCTTCTTTTCTCTTCTTACCTCTTCTTTTCTCTCTTCTCTTGTTTTCTCTTCTTTTCTCTTTTCTCTTCATTTCTCTTTTTTCTCTTTTTTCATTTCTCTTCTTTTCTCTTTTCTGTTTTCTTTTTTCTATTCTTTTGTCTTTTTTCTCTTTTCTCTTCTATTCTCTTGTTTTCTCTTTTCTATTTTCTGTTTTCTCTTCATTTCCCTTCTTTTCTCTTGTTTTCTCTTGTTTACTGTTTTCTCTTTTCTCTTCTTTTGTCTTCTTTTCTCTTCTGTTCTCTTGTTTCTATTTTCTATTTTCTCTTTTCTCTTCTTCTCTCTTCTTTACCACTTTCTCTTTTCTCTTCTTTTCTCTTCTTTTCTCTTTTCTCTTTACTCTTCTTTTCTTTTCTCCTGTTTTCACTTCTTTTCTCTTTTCTCTTCTTTTCTCTTCATTTCTCTTTTCTATTTTCTGTTTTCTCTTCATTTGCCTCCTTTTCTCTTTTCTCTTGTTTTCTCTTGTTTTCTGTTTTCTCTTTTCTATTCTTTTGTCTTCTTTTCACTTCTGCTCTCTTGTTTCTTTTTTCTATTTTCTCTTTTCTCTTCATTTCTCTTCTTTTCTCTTCTCTTCATTTCTCGTCTATTCTGTTTTCTCTTCTCTCTTCTGTACCCCTTTCTCTTTTCTCTTCTTTTCTCTTTTCTCTTTACTCTTCTTTTCTTTTCTCCTGTTTTCACTTCTTTTCTCTTTTCTCTTTTCTCTTCTTTTCTCTTCATTTCTCTTCTTTTCTCTTCTCTTCATTTCTCTTCTTTTCTCTTTTCTCTTCTTTTCTCTTCTTTACCCCTTTCTCTTTCCTCTTCTTTTCTCTTCTTACCTCTTCTTTTCTCTTTTCTCTTGTTTTCTCTTCTTTTCTCTTTTCTCTTCATTTCTCTTTTTTCTCTTTTTTCATTTCTCTTCTTTTCTCTTTTCTGTTTTCTTTTTTCTATTCTTTTGTCTTTTTTCTCTTTTCTCTTCTATTCTCTTGTTTTCTCTTTTCTATTTTCTGTTTTCTCTTCATTTCCCTTCTTTTCTCTTGTTTTCTCTTGTTTACTGTTTTCTCTTTTCTATTCTTTTGTCTTCTTTTCTCTTCTGTTCTCTTGTTTCTATTTTCTATTTTCTCTTTTCTCTTCACTTCTCTTCTTTTCTCATTTCTCTTCTTTACCCCTTTCTCTTTTCTCTTCTTTTCTCTTTTCTCTTTACTCTTCTTTTCTTTTCTCCTGTTTTCACTTCTTTTCTCTTTTCTCTTTTCTCTTCTTTTCTCTTCATTTCTCTTCTTTTCTCTTCTCTTCATTTCTCTTCTTTTCTCTTTTCTCTTCTTTTCTCTTC
Organism: Chiloscyllium punctatum; assembly: GCF_047496795.1. Classification (NCBI taxonomy): domain Eukaryota; kingdom Metazoa; phylum Chordata; class Chondrichthyes; order Orectolobiformes; family Hemiscylliidae; genus Chiloscyllium; species Chiloscyllium punctatum. The sequence continues at coordinate 26,856,946 of NC_092748.1, read as the reverse complement.
TTTACCCCTTTCTCTTTCCTCTTCTTTTCTCTTCTTACCTCTTCTTTTCTCTTTTCTCTTGTTTTCTCTTCTTTTCTCTTTTCTCTTCATTTCTCTTTTTTCTCTTTTTTCATTTCTCTTCTTTTCTCTTTTCTGTTTTCTTTTTTCTATTCTTTTGTCTTTTTTCTCTTTTCTCTTCTATTCTCTTGTTTTCTCTTTTCTATTTTCTGTTTTCTCTTCATTTCCCTTCTTTTCTCTTGTTTTCTCTTGTTTACTGTTTTCTCTTTTCTCTTGTTTTCTCTTCTTTTCTCTTCTGTTCTCTTGTTTCTATTTTCTCTTTTCTCTTTTCTCTTCACTTCTCTTCTTTTCTCTTTTCTCTTCATTTCTCTTTCTCTCTTTTTTCATTTCTCTTCTTTTCTCTTTTCTGTTTTCTCTTTTCTATTCTTTTGTCTTTTTTCTCTTTTCTCTTCTATTCTCTTCTTTACTCTTGTTTTCTCTTTTCTATTTTCTGTTTTCTCTTCATTTCTGTTCTTTTCTCTTTTCTCTTGTTTCCTCTTCTTTTCTGTTTTCTCTTTTCTATTCATTTGTCTTCTTTTCTCTTTACTCTTCTTTTCTCGTTTCTCTTTTCTATTTTCTCTTTTGACTTCATTTCTCTTCTTTTCTCTTTTCTGTTTTCGTTTTTCTATTCTTTTGTCTTTTTTCTCTTTTCTCTTCTATTCTCTTGTTTTCTCTTTTCTATTTTCTGTTTTCTCTTCATTTCCCTTCTTTTCTCTTTTCTCTTGTTTTCTCTTGTTTACTGTTTTCTCTTTTCTATTCTTTTGTCTTCTTTTCTCTTCTGTTCTCTTGTTTCTATTTTCTATTTTCTCTTTTCTCTTCATTTCTCTTCTTTTCTCATTTCTCTTCTTTACCCCTTTCTCTTTTCTCTTCTTTTCTCTTCTTACCCCTTCTTTTCTCTTTTCTCTTGTTTTCTCTTCTTTACCCCTTTCTCTTTCCTCTTCTTTTCTCTTCTTACCTCTTCTTTTCTCTTTTCTCTTGTTTTCTCTTCTTTTCTCTTTTCTCTTCATTTCTCTTCTTTTCTCTTCTTTTCTCAGTTCGCTTTACTCTTCTTTTCTCATGTTTTCACCTCTTTTCTCTTTTCTGTTCTTTTCTCTTCATTTCTCTTCTTTTCTCTTCTCTTCATTTCTCGTCTTTTCTCTTTTCTCTTCTTCTCTCTTCTTTACCCCTTTCTCTTTTCTCTTCTTTTCTCTTCTTACCCCTTCTTTTCTCTTTTCTCTTGTTTTCTCTTCTTTTCTCTTCTGTTCTCTTGTTTCTATTTTCTCTTTTCTCTTTTCTCTTCATTTCTCTTCTTTTCTCTTTTCTCTTCATTTCTCTTTCTCTCTTTTTTCATTTCTCTTCTTTTCTCTTTTCTGTTTTCTCTTTTCTATTCTTTTGTCTTTTTTCTCTTTTCTCTTCTATTCTCTTCTTTACTCTTGTTTTCTCTTTTCTATTTTCTGTTTTCTCTTCATTTCTGTTCTTTTCTCTTTTCTCTTGTTTCCTCTTCTTTTCTGTTTTCTCTTTTCTATTCATTTGTCTTCTTTTCTCTTTACTCTTCTTTTCTCGTTTCTCTTTTCTATTTTCTCTTTTGACTTCATTTCTCTTCTTTTCTCTTTTCTGTTTTCGTTTTTCTATTCTTTTGTCTTTTTTCTCTTTTCTCTTCTATTCTCTTGTTTTCTCTTTTCTATTTTCTGTTTTCTCTTCATTTCCCTTCTTTTCTCTTTTCTCTTGTTTTCTCTTGTTTACTGTTTTCTCTTTTCTATTCTTTTGTCTTCTTTTCTCTTCTGTTCTCTTGTTTCTATTTTCTATTTTCTCTTTTCTCTTCATTTCTCTTCTTTTCTCATTTCTCTTCTTTACCCCTTTCTCTTTTCTCTTCTTTTCTCTTCTTACCCCTTCTTTTCTCTTTTCTCTTGTTTTCTCTTCTTTACCCCTTTCTCTTTCCTCTTCTTTTCTCTTCTTACCTCTTCTTTTCTCTTTTCTCTTGTTTTCTCTTCTTTTCTCTTTTCTCTTCATTTCTCTTCTTTTCTCTTCTTTTCTCAGTTCGCTTTACTCTTCTTTTCTTTTCTCATGTTTTCACCTCTTTTCTCTTTTCTGTTCTTTTCTCTTCATTTCTCTTCTTTTCTCTTCTCTTCATTTCTCGTCTTTTCTCTTTTCTCTTCTTCTCTCTTCTTTACCCCTTTCTCTTTTCTCTTCTTTTCTCTTCTTACCCCTTCTTTTCTCTTTTCTCTTGTTTTCTCTTCTTTTCTCTTCTATTCTCTTGTTTTCTCTTTTCTATTTTCTGTTTTCTCTTCATTTGCCTTCTTTTCTCTTTTCTCTTGTTTTCTCTTGTTTTCTGTTTTCTCTTTTCTATTCTTTTGTCTTCTTTTCACTTCTGTTCTCTTGTTTCTATTTTCTCCTTTCTCTTTTCTCTTCATTTCTCTTCTTTTCTCTTCTTTTCTCATTTCGCTTTACTCTACTTTTCTTTTCGCCTGTTTTCACTAATTTTCTCTTTTCTCTTCTTTTCTCTTCATTTCTCTTCTTTTCTCTTCATTTCTCGTCTTTTCTCTTTTCTCTTCTTCTCTCTTCTTTACCACTTTCTCTTTTCTCTTCTTTTCTCTTCTTTTCTCTTTTCTCTTTACTCTTCTTTTCTTTTCTCCTGTTTTCACTTCTTTTCTCTTATCTCTTCTTTTCTCTTTTTTCATTTCTCTTCTTTTCTCTTTTCTCTTCTTTTCTCTTCATTTCTCTTCTTTTCTCGTTTCTCTTCTTCTCTCTTCTTTACCCCTTTCTCTTTTCTCTTCTTTTCTCTTCTTACCCCTTTATTTCTCTTTTCTCTTGTTTTCTCTTGTTTTCTGTTTTCTCTTTTCTATTCTTTTGTCTTCTTTTCACTTCTGCTCTCTTGTTTCTATTTTCTATTTTCTCTTTTCTCTTCATTTCTCTTCTTTTCTCATTTCTCTTTACTCTTCTTTTCTTTTCTCCTGTTTTCACTTCTTTTCTCATTTCTCTTCTTTTCTCTTCATTTCTCTTCTTTTCTCTTCTCTTCATTTCTCTTCTTTTCTCTTTTCTCTTCTTCTCTCTTCTTTACCCCTTTCTCTTGTCTCTTCTTTTCTCTTCTTTACTTTTCTCCTGTTTTCACTTCTTTTCTATTTTTCTCTTCTTTTCTCTTCATTTCTCTTCTTTTCTCTTTTCTTCATTTCTCGTCTTTTCTCTTTTCTCTTCTTCTCTCTTCTTTACCCCTTTCTCTTTTCTCTTCTTTTCTCTTCTTTTCTCTTTTCTCTTTACTCTTCTTTTCTTTTCTCCTGTTTTCACTTCTTTTCTCTTTTCTCTTCTTTTCTCTTCTTTTCTCTTCTCTTCATTTCTCGTCTTTTCTCTTTTCTCTTCTTCTCTCTTCTTTACCACTTTCTCTTTTCTCTTCTTTTCTCTTCTTTTCTCTTTTCTCTTTACTCTTCTTTTCTCTTCTTTTCTCTTTTCTCTTTACTCTTCTTTTCTTTTCTCCTGTTTTCACTTCTTTTCTCTTTTCTCTTCTTTTCTCTTCTTTTCTCTTCTCTTCATTTCTCGTCTTTTCTCTTTTCTCTTCTTCTCTCTTCTTTACCACTTTCTCTTTTCTCTTCTTTTCTCTTCTTTTCTCTTTTCTCTTTACTCTTCTTTTATTTTCTCCTGTTTTCACTTTTTTCTCTTTTCTCTTTTATCTTCTTTTCTCTTCATTTCTCTTCTTTTCTCTTCTCTTCATTTCTCTTCTTTTCTCTTTTCTCTTCTTTTCTCTTCTTTACCCCTTTCTCTTTCCTCTTCTTTTCTCTTCTTACCTCTTCTTTTCTCTTTTTTCTTGTTTTCTCTTCTTTTCTCTTTTCTCTTCATTTCTCTTTTTTCTCTTTTTTCATTTCTCTTCTTTTCTCTTTTCTGTTTTCTTTTTTCTATTCTTTTGTCTTTTTTCTCTTTTATCTTCTATTCTCTTGTTTTCTCTTTTCTATTTTCTGTTTTCTGTTCATTTCTCTTCTTTTCTCTTTTCTCTTGTTTTCTCTTCTTTTCTGTTTTCTCTTCGTTTCTCTTCATTTCTCTTCTTTTCTCTTCGCTTCATTTCTCTTCTTTTCTCTTTTCTCTTCTTTTCTCTTCTTTACCCCTTTCTCTTTCCTCTTCTTTTCTCTTCTTACCTCTTCTTTTCTCTCTTCTCTTGTTTTCTCTTCTTTTCTCTTTTCTCTTCATTTCTCTTTTTTCTCTTTTTTCATTTCTCTTCTTTTCTCTTTTCTGTTTTCTTTTTTCTATTCTTTTGTCTTTTTTCTCTTTTCTCTTCTATTCTCTTGTTTTCTCTTTTCTATTTTCTGTTTTCTCTTCATTTCCCTTCTTTTCTCTTGTTTTCTCTTGTTTACTGTTTTCTCTTTTCTCTTCTTTTGTCTTCTTTTCTCTTCTGTTCTCTTGTTTCTATTTTCTATTTTCTCTTTTCTCTTCTTCTCTCTTCTTTACCACTTTCTCTTTTCTCTTCTTTTCTCTTCTTTTCTCTTTTCTCTTTACTCTTCTTTTCTTTTCTCCTGTTTTCACTTCTTTTCTCTTTTCTCTTCTTTTCTCTTCATTTCTCTTTTCTATTTTCTGTTTTCTCTTCATTTGCCTCCTTTTCTCTTTTCTCTTGTTTTCTCTTGTTTTCTGTTTTCTCTTTTCTATTCTTTTGTCTTCTTTTCACTTCTGCTCTCTTGTTTCTTTTTTCTATTTTCTCTTTTCTCTTCATTTCTCTTCTTTTCTCTTCTCTTCATTTCTCGTCTATTCTGTTTTCTCTTCTCTCTTCTGTACCCCTTTCTCTTTTCTCTTCTTTTCTCTTCTTTTCTCTTTTCTCTTTACTCTTCTTTTCTTTTCTCCTGTTTTCACTTCTTTTCTCTTTTCTCTTTTCTCTTCATTTCTCTTCTTTTCTCTTCTCTTCATTTCTCTTCTTTTCTCTTTTCTCTTCTTTTCTCTTCTTTACCCCTTTCTCTTTCCTCTTCTTTTCTCTTCTTACCTCTTCTTTTCTCTTTTTTCTTGTTTTCTCTTCTTTTCTCTTTTCTCTTCATTTCTCTTTTTTCTCTTTTTTCATTTCTCTTCTTTTCTCTTTTCTGTTTTCTTTTTTCTATTCTTTTGTCTTTTTTCTCTTTTATCTTCTATTCTCTTGTTTTCTCTTTTCTATTTTCTGTTTTCTGTTCATTTCTCTTCTTTTCTCTTTTCTCTTGTTTTCTCTTCTTTTCTGTTTTCTCTTCGTTTCTCTTCATTTCTCTTCTTTTCTCTTCGCTTCATTTCTCTTCTTTTCTCTTTTCTCTTCTTTTCTCTTCTTTACCACTTTCTCTTTCCTCTTCTTTTCTCTTCTTACCTCTTCTTTTCTCTCTTCTCTTGTTTTCTCTTCTTTTCTCTTTTCTCTTCATTTCTCTTTTTTCTCTTTTTTCATTTCTCTTCTTTTCTCTTTTCTGTTTTCTTTTTTCTATTCTTTTGTCTTTTTTCTCTTTTCTCTTCTATTCTCTTGTTTTCTCTTTTCTATTTTCTGTTTTCTCTTCATTTCCCTTCTTTTCTCTTGTTTTCTCTTGTTTACTGTTTTCTCTTTTCTCTTCTTTTGTCTTCTTTTCTCTTCTGTTCTCTTGTTTCTATTTTCTATTTTCTCTTTTCTCTTCTTCTCTCTTCTTTACCACTTTCTCTTTTCTCTTCTTTTCTCTTCTTTTCTCTTTTCTCTTTACTCTTCTTTTCTTTTCTCCTGTTTTCACTTCTTTTCTCTTTTCTCTTCTTTTCTCTTCATTTCTCTTTTCTATTTTCTGTTTTCTCTTCATTTGCCTCCTTTTCTCTTTTCTCTTGTTTTCTCTTGTTTTCTGTTTTCTCTTTTCTATTCTTTTGTCTTCTTTTCACTTCTGCTCTCTTGTTTCTTTTTTCTATTTTCTCTTTTCTCTTCATTTCTCTTCTTTTCTCTTCTCTTCATTTCTCGTCTATTCTGTTTTCTCTTCTCTCTTCTGTACCCCTTTCTCTTTTCTCTTCTTTTCTCTTCTTTTCTCTTTTCTCTTTACTCTTCTTTTCTTTTCTCCTGTTTTCACTTCTTTTCTCTTTTCTCTTTTCTCTTCTTTTCTCTTCATTTCTCTTCTTTTCTCTTCTCTTCATTTCTCTTCTTTTCTCTTTTCTCTTCTTTTCTCTTCTTTACCCCTTTCTCTTTCCTCTTCTTTTCTCTTCTTACCTCTTCTTTTCTCTTTTCTCTTGTTTTCTCTTCTTTTCTCTTTTCTCTTCATTTCTCTTTTTTCTCTTTTTTCATTTCTCTTCTTTTCTCTTTTCTGTTTTCTTTTTTCTATTCTTTTGTCTTTTTTCTCTTTTCTCTTCTATTCTCTTGTTTTCTCTTTTCTATTTTCTGTTTTCTCTTCATTTCCCTTCTTTTCTCTTGTTTTCTCTTGTTTACTGTTTTCTCTTTTCTATTCTTTTGTCTTCTTTTCTCTTCTGTTCTCTTGTTTCTATTTTCTATTTTCTCTTTTCTCTTCACTTCTCTTCTTTTCTCATTTCTCTTCTTTACCCCTTTCTCTTTTCTCTTCTTTTCTCTTTTCTCTTTACTCTTCTTTTCTTTTCTCCTGTTTTCACTTCTTTTCTCTTTTCTCTTTTCTCTTCTTTTCTCTTCATTTCTCTTCTTTTCTCTTCTCTTCATTTCTCTTCTTTTCTCTTTTCTCTTCTTTTCTCTTCTTTACCCCTTTCTCTTTCCTCTTCTTTTCTCTTCTTACCTCTTCTTTTCTCTTTTCTCTTGTTTTCTCTTCTTTTCTCTTTTCTCTTCATTTCTCTTTTTTCTCTTTTTTCATTTCTCTTCTTTTCTCTTTTCTGTTTTCTTTTTTCTATTCTTTTGTCTTTTTTCTCTTTTCTCTTCTATTCTCTTGTTTTCTCTTTTCTATTTTCTGTTTTCTCTTCATTTCCCTTCTTTTCTCTTGTTTTCTCTTGTTTACTGTTTTCTCTTTTCTATTCTTTTGTCTTCTTTTCTCTTCTGTTCTCTTGTTTCTATTTTCTATTTTCTCTTTTCTCTTCACTTCTCTTCTTTTCTCATTTCTCTTCTTTACCCCTTTCTCTTTTCTCTTCTTTTCTCTTCTTACCCCTTCTTTTCTCTTTTCTCTTGTTTTCTCTTCTTTACCCCTTTCTCTTTCCTCTTCTTTTCTCTTCTTACCTCTTCTTTTCGCTTTTCTCTTGTTTTCTCTTCTTTTCTCTTTTCTCTTCATTTCTCTTCTTTTCTCTTCTTTTCTCAGTTCGCTTTACTCTTCTTTTCTTTTCTCTTGTTTTCACCTCTTTTCTCTTTTCTCTTCTTTTCTCTTCGTTTCTCTTCTTTTCTCTTCTCTTCATTTCTCGTCTTTTCTCTTTTCTCTTCTTCTCTCTTCTTTACCCCTTTCTCTTTTCTCTTCTTTTCTCTTCTTACCCCTTCTTTTCTCTTTTCTCTTGTTTTCTCTTCTTTTCTCTTCTGTTCTCTTGTTTCTATTTTCTCTTTTCTCTATTCTCTTCATTTCTCTTCTTTTCTCTTTTCTCTTCATTTCTCTTTCTCTCTTTTTTCATTTCTCTTCTTTTCTCTTTTCTGTTTTCTCTTTTCTATTCTTTTGTCTTTTTTCTCTTTTCTCTTCTATTCTCTTCTTTACTCTTGTTTTCTCTTTTCTATTTTCTGTTTTCTCTTCATTTCTGTTCTTTTCTCTTTTCTCTTGTTTCCTCTTCTTTTCTGTTTTCTCTTTTCTATTCATTTGTCTTCTTTTCTCTTTACTCTTCTTTTCTCGTTTCTCTTTTCTATTTTCTCTTTTGACTTCATTTCTCTTCTTTTCTCTTTTCTGTTTTCGTTTTTCTATTCTTTTGTCTTTTTTCTCTTTTCTCTTCTATTCTCTTGTTTTCTCTTTTCTATTTTCTGTTTTCTCTTCATTTCCCTTCTTTTCTCTTTTCTCTTGTTTTCTCTTGTTTACTGTTTTCTCTTTTCTATTCTTTTGTCTTCTTTTCTCTTCTGTTCTCTTGTTTCTATTTTCTATTTTCTCTTTTCTCTTCATTTCTCTTCTTTTCTCATTTCTCTTCTTTACCCCTTTCTCTTTTCTCTTCTTTTCTCTTCTTACCCCTTCTTTTCTCTTTTCTCTTGTTTTCTCTTCTTTACCCCTTTCTCTTTCCTCTTCTTTTCTCTTCTTACCTCTTCTTTTCTCTTTTCTCTTGTTTTCTCTTCTTTTCTCTTTTCTCTTCATTTCTCTTCTTTTCTCTTCTTTTCTCAGTTCGCTTTACTCTTCTTTTCTTTTCTCATGTTTTCACCTCTTTTCTCTTTTCTGTTCTTTTCTCTTCATTTCTCTTCTTTTCTCTTCTCTTCATTTCTCGTCTTTTCTCTTTTCTCTTCTTCTCTCTTCTTTACCCCTTTCTCTTTTCTCTTCTTTTCTCTTCTTACCCCTTCTTTTCTCTTTTCTCTTGTTTTCTCTTCTTTTCTCTTCTATTCTCTTGTTTTCTCTTTTCTATTTTCTGTTTTCTCTTCATTTGCCTTCTTTTCTCTTTTCTCTTGTTTTCTCTTGTTTTCTGTTTTCTCTTTTCTATTCTTTTGTCTTCTTTTCACTTCTGTTCTCTTGTTTCTATTTTCTCCTTTCTCTTTTCTCTTCATTTCTCTTCTTTTCTCTTCTTTTCTCATTTCGCTTTACTCTACTTTTCTTTTCGCCTGTTTTCACTAATTTTCTCTTTTCTCTTCTTTTCTCTTCATTTCTCTTCTTTTCTCTTCATTTCTCGTCTTTTCTCTTTTCTCTTCTCCTCTCTTCTTTACCACTTTCTCTTTTCTCTTCTTTTCTCTTCTTTTCTCTTTTCTCTTTACTCTTCTTTTCTTTTCTCCTGTTTTCACTTCTTTTCTCTTATCTCTTCTTTTCTCTTTTTTCATTTCTCTTCTTTTCTCTTTTCTCTTCTTTTCTCTTCATTTCTCTTCTTTTCTCGTTTCTCTTCTTCTCTCTTCTTTACCCCTTTCTCTTTTCTCTTCTTTTCTCTTCTTACCCCTTCATTTCTCTTTTCTCTTGTTTTCTCTTGTTTTCTGTTTTCTCTTTTCTATTCTTTTGTCTTCTTTTCACTTCTGCTCTCTTGTTTCTATTTTCTATTTTCTCTTTTCTCTTCATTTCTCTTCTTTTCTCATTTCTCTTTACTCTTCTTTTCTTTTCTCCTGTTTTCACTTCTTTTCTCATTTCTCTTCTTTTCTCTTCATTTCTCTTCTTTTCTCTTCTCTTCATTTCTCTTCTTTTCTCTTTTCTCTTCTTCTCTCTTCTTTACCCCTTTCTCTTGTCTCTTCTTTTCTCTTCTTTACTTTTCTCCTGTTTTCACTTCTTTTCTATTTTTCTCTTCTTTTCTCTTCATTTCTCTTCTTTTCTCTTTTCTTCATTTCTCGTCTTTTCTCTTTTCACTTCTTCTCTCTTCTTTACCCCTTTCTCTTTTCTCTTCTTTTCTCTTCTTTTCTCTTTTCTCTTTACTCTTCTTTTCTTTTCTCCTGTTTTCACTTCTTTTCTCTTTTCTCTTCTTTTCTCTTCTTTTCTCTTCTCTTCATTTCTCGTCTTTTCTCTTTTCTCTTCTTCTCTCTTCTTTACCACTTTCTCTTTTCTCTTCTTTTCTCTTCTTTTCTCTTTTCTCTTTACTCTTCTTTTCTTTTCTCCTGTTTTCACTTTTTTCTCTTTTCTCTTTTATCTTCTTTTCTCTTCATTTCTCTTCTTTTCTCTTCTCTTCATTTCTCTTCTTTTCTCTTTTCTCTTCTTTTCTCTTCTTTACCCCTTTCTCTTTCCTCTTCTTTTCTCTTCTTACCTCTTCTTTTCTCTTTTTTCTTGTTTTCTCTTCTTTTCTCTTTTCTCTTCATTTCTCTTTTTTCTCTTTTTTCATTTCTCTTCTTTTCTCTTTTCTGTTTTCTTTTTTCTATTCTTTTGTCTTTTTTCTCTTTTATCTTCTATTCTCTTGTTTTCTCTTTTCTATTTTCTGTTTTCTGTTCATTTCTCTTCTTTTCTCTTTTCTCTTGTTTTCTCTTCTTTTCTGTTTTCTCTTCGTTTCTCTTCATTTCTCTTCTTTTCTCTTCGCTTCATTTCTCTTCTTTTCTCTTTTCTCTTCTTTTCTCTTCTTTACCCCTTTCTCTTTCCTCTTCTTTTCTCTTCTTACCTCTTCTTTTCTCTCTTCTCTTGTTTTCTCTTCTTTTCTCTTTTCTCTTCATTTCTCTTTTTTCTCTTTTTTCATTTCTCTTCTTTTCTCTTTTCTGTTTTCTTTTTTCTATTCTTTTGTCTTTTTTCTCTTTTCTCTTCTATTCTCTTGTTTTCTCTTTTCTATTTTCTGTTTTCTCTTCATTTCCCTTCTTTTCTCTTGTTTTCTCTTGTTTACTGTTTTCTCTTTTCTATTCTTTTGTCTTCTTTTCTCTTCTGTTCTCTTGTTTCTATTTTCTATTTTCTCTTTTCTCTTCACTTCTCTTCTTTTCTCATTTCTCTTCTTTACCCCTTTCTCTTTTCTCTTCTTTTCTCTTTTCTCTTTACTCTTCTTTTCTTTTCTCCTGTTTTCACTTCTTTTCTCTTTTCTCTTTTCTCTTCTTTTCTCTTCATTTCTCTTCTTTTCTCTTCTCTTCATTTCTCTTCTTTTCTCTTTTCTCTTCTTTTCTCTTCTTTACCCCTTTCTCTTTCCTCTTCTTTTCTCTTCTTACCTCTTCTTTTCTCTTTTCTCTTGTTTTCTCTTCTTTTCTCTTTTCTCTTCATTTCTCTTTTTTCTCTTTTTTCATTTCTCTTCTTTTCTCTTTTCTGTTTTCTTTTTTCTATTCTTTTGTCTTTTTTCTCTTTTCTCTTCTATTCTCTTGTTTTCTCTTTTCTATTTTCTGTTTTCTCTTCATTTCCCTTCTTTTCTCTTGTTTTCTCTTGTTTACTGTTTTCTCTTTTCTATTCTTTTGTCTTCTTTTCTCTTCTGTTCTCTTGTTTCTATTTTCTATTTTCTCTTTTCTCTTCACTTCTCTTCTTTTCTCATTTCTCTTCTTTACCCCTTTCTCTTTTCTCTTCTTTTCTCTTCTTACCCCTTCTTTTCTCTTTTCTCTTGTTTTCTCTTCTTTACCCCTTTCTCTTTCCTCTTCTTTTCTCTTCTTACCTCTTCTTTTCGCTTTTCTCTTGTTTTCTCTTCTTTTCTCTTTTCTCTTCATTTCTCTTCTTTTCTCTTCTTTTCTCAGTTCGCTTTACTCTTCTTTTCTTTTCGCTTGTTTTCACCTCTTTTCTCTTTTCTCTTCTTTTCTCTTCGTTTCTCTTCTTTTCTCTTCTCTTCATTTCTCGTCTTTTCTCTTTTCTCTTCTTCTCTCTTCTTTACCCCTTTCTCTTTTCTCTTCTTTTCTCTTCTTACCCCTTCTTTTCTCTTTTCTCTTGTTTTCTCTTCTTTTCTCTTCTGTTCTCTTGTTTCTATTTTCTCTTTTCTCTTTTCTCTTCATTTCTCTTCTTTTCTCTTTTCTCTTCATTTCTCTTTCTCTCTTTTTTCATTTCTCTTCTTTTCTCTTTTCTGTTTTCTCTTTTCTATTCTTTTGTCTTTTTTCTCTTTTCTCTTCTATTCTCTTCTTTACTCTTGTTTTCTCTTTTCTATTTTCTGTTTTCTCTTCATTTCTGTTCTTTTCTCTTTTCTCTTGTTTCCTCTTCTTTTCTGTTTTCTCTTTTCTATTCATTTGTCTTCTTTTCTCTTTACTCTTCTTTTCTCGTTTCTCTTTTCTATTTTCTCTTTTGACTTCATTTCTCTTCTTTTCTCTTTTCTGTTTTCGTTTTTCTATTCTTTTGTCTTTTTTCTCTTTTCTCTTCTATTCTCTTGTTTTCTCTTTTCTATTTTCTGTTTTCTCTTCATTTCCCTTCTTTTCTCTTTTCTCTTGTTTTCTCTTGTTTACTGTTTTCTCTTTTCTATTCTTTTGTCTTCTTTTCTCTTCTGTTCTCTTGTTTCTATTTTCTATTTTCTCTTTTCTCTTCATTTCTCTTCTTTTCTCATTTCTCTTCTTTACCCCTTTCTCTTTTCTCTTCTTTTCTCTTCTTACCCCTTCTTTTCTCTTTTCTCTTGTTTTCTCTTCTTTACCCCTTTCTCTTTCCTCTTCTTTTCTCTTCTTACCTCTTCTTTTCTCTTTTCTCTTGTTTTCTCTTCTTTTCTCTTTTCTCTTCATTTCTCTTCTTTTCTCTTCTTTTCTCAGTTCGCTTTACTCTTCTTTTCTTTTCTCATGTTTTCACCTCTTTTCTCTTTTCTGTTCTTTTCTCTTCATTTCTCTTCTTTTCTCTTCTCTTCATTTCTCGTCTTTTCTCTTTTCTCTTCTTCTCTCTTCTTTACCCCTTTCTCTTTTCTCTTCTTTTCTCTTCTTACCCCTTCTTTTCTCTTTTCTCTTGTTTTCTCTTCTTTTCTCTTCTATTCTCTTGTTTTCTCTTTTCTATTTTCTGTTTTCTCTTCATTTGCCTTCTTTTCTCTTTTCTCTTGTTTTCTCTTGTTTTCTGTTTTCTCTTTTCTATTCTTTTGTCTTCTTTTCACTTCTGTTCTCTTGTTTCTATTTTCTCCTTTCTCTTTTCTCTTCATTTCTCTTCTTTTCTCTTCTTTTCTCATTTCGCTTTACTCTACTTTTCTTTTCGCCTGTTTTCACTAATTTTCTCTTTTCTCTTCTTTTCTCTTCATTTCTCTTCTTTTCTCTTCATTTCTCGTCTTTTCTCTTTTCTCTTCTTCTCTCTTCTTTACCACTTTCTCTTTTCTCTTCTTTTCTCTTCTTTTCTCTTTTCTCTTTACTCTTCTTTTCTTTTCTCCTGTTTTCACTTCTTTTCTCTTATCTCTTCTTTTCTCTTTTTTCATTTCTCTTCTTTTCTCTTTTCTCTTCTTTTCTCTTCATTTCTCTTCTTTTCTCGTTTCTCTTCTTCTCTCTTCTTTACCCCTTTCTCTTTTCTCTTCTTTTCTCTTCTTACCCCTTCATTTCTCTTTTCTCTTGTTTTCTCTTGTTTTCTGTTTTCTCTTTTCTATTCTTTTGTCTTCTTTTCACTTCTGCTCTCTTGTTTCTATTTTCTATTTTCTCTTTTCTCTTCATTTCTCTTCTTTTCTCATTTCTCTTTACTCTTCTTTTCTTTTCTCCTGTTTTCACTTCTTTTCTCATTTCTCTTCTTTTCTCTTCATTTCTCTTCTTTTCTCTTCTCTTCATTTCTCTTCTTTTCTCTTTTCTCTTCTTCTCTCTTCTTTACCCCTTTCTCTTGTCTCTTCTTTTCTCTTCTTTACTTTTCTCCTGTTTTCACTTCTTTTCTATTTTTCTCTTCTTTTCTCTTCATTTCTCTTCTTTTCTCTTTTCTTCATTTCTCGTCTTTTCTCTTTTCTCTTCTTCTCTCTTCTTTACCCCTTTCTCTTTTCTCTTCTTTTCTCTTCTTTTCTCTTTTCTCTTTACTCTTCTTTTCTTTTCTCCTGTTTTCACTTCTTTTCTCTTTTCTCTTCTTTTCTCTTCTTTTCTCTTCTCTTCATTTCTCGTCTTTTCTCTTTTCTCTTCTTCTCTCTTCTTTACCACTTTCTCTTTTCTCTTCTTTTCTCTTCTTTTCTCTTTTCTCTTTACTCTTCTTTTCTTTTCTCCTGTTTTCACTTCTTTTCTCTTTTCTCTTCTTTTCTCTTCTTTTCTCTTCTCTTCATTTCTCGTCTTTTCTCTTTTCTCTTCTTCTCTCTTCTTTACCACTTTCTCTTTTCTCTTCTTTTCTCTTCTTTTCTCTTTTCTCTTTACTCTTCTTTTCTTTTCTCCTGTTTTCACTTTTTTCTCTTTTCTCTTTTATCTTCTTTTCTCTTCATTTCTCTTCTTTTCTCTTCTCTTCATTTCTCTTCTTTTCTCTTTTCTCTTCTTTTCTCTTCTTTACCCCTTTCTCTTTCCTCTTCTTTTCTCTTCTTACCTCTTCTTTTCTCTTTTTTCTTGTTTTCTCTTCTTTTCTCTTTTCTCTTCATTTCTCTTTTTTCTCTTTTTTCATTTCTCTTCTTTTCTCTTTTCTGTTTTCTTTTTTCTATTCTTTTGTCTTTTTTCTCTTTTATCTTCTATTCTCTTGTTTTCTCTTTTCTATTTTCTGTTTTCTGTTCATTTCTCTTCTTTTCTCTTTTCTCTTGTTTTCTCTTCTTTTCTGTTTTCTCTTCGTTTCTCTTCATTTCTCTTCTTTTCTCTTCGCTTCATTTCTCTTCTTTTCTCTTTTCTCTTCTTTTCTCTTCTTTACCCCTTTCTCTTTCCTCTTCTTTTCTCTTCTTACCTCTTCTTTTCTCTCTTCTCTTGTTTTCTCTTCTTTTCTCTTTTCTCTTCATTTCTCTTTTTTCTCTTTTTTCATTTCTCTTCTTTTCTCTTTTCTGTTTTCTTTTTTCTATTCTTTTGTCTTTTTTCTCTTTTCTCTTCTATTCTCTTGTTTTCTCTTTTCTATTTTCTGTTTTCTCTTCATTTCCCTTCTTTTCTCTTGTTTTCTCTTGTTTACTGTTTTCTCTTTTCTCTTCTTTTGTCTTCTTTTCTCTTCTGTTCTCTTGTTTCTATTTTCTATTTTCTCTTTTCTCTTCTTCTCTCTTCTTTACCACTTTCTCTTTTCTCTTCTTTTCTCTTCTTTTCTCTTTTCTCTTTACTCTTCTTTTCTTTTCTCCTGTTTTCACTTCTTTTCTCTTTTCTCTTCTTTTCTCTTCATTTCTCTTTTCTATTTTCTGTTTTCTCTTCATTTGCCTCCTTTTCTCTTTTCTCTTGTTTTCTCTTGTTTTCTGTTTTCTCTTTTCTATTCTTTTGTCTTCTTTTCACTTCTGCTCTCTTGTTTCTTTTTTCTATTTTCTCTTTTCTCTTCATTTCTCTTCTTTTCTCTTCTCTTCATTTCTCGTCTATTCTGTTTTCTCTTCTCTCTTCTGTACCCCTTTCTCTTTTCTCTTCTTTTCTCTTCTTTTCTCTTTTCTCTTTACTCTTCTTTTCTTTTCTCCTGTTTTCACTTCTTTTCTCTTTTCTCTTTTCTCTTCTTTTCTCTTCATTTCTCTTCTTTTCTCTTCTCTTCATTTCTCTTCTTTTCTCTTTTCTCTTCTTTTCTCTTCTTTACCCCTTTCTCTTTCCTCTTCTTTTCTCTTCTTACCTCTTCTTTTCTCTTTTCTCTTGTTTTCTCTTCTTTTCTCTTTTCTCTTCATTTCTCTTTTTTCTCTTTTTTCATTTCTCTTCTTTTCTCTTTTCTGTTTTCTTTTTTCTATTCTTTTGTCTTTTTTCTCTTTTCTCTTCTATTCTCTTGTTTTCTCTTTTCTATTTTCTGTTTTCTCTTCATTTCCCTTCTTTTCTCTTGTTTTCTCTTGTTTACTGTTTTCTCTTTTCTATTCTTTTGTCTTCTTTTCTCTTCTGTTCTCTTGTTTCTATTTTCTATTTTCTCTTTTCTCTTCACTTCTCTTCTTTTCTCATTTCTCTTCTTTACCCCTTTCTCTTTTCTCTTCTTTTCTCTTCTTACCCCTTCTTTTCTCTTTTCTCTTGTTTTCTCTTCTTTACCCCTTTCTCTTTCCTCTTCTTTTCTCTTCTTACCTCTTCTTTTCGCTTTTCTCTTGTTTTCTCTTCTTTTCTCTTTTCTCTTCATTTCTCTTCTTTTCTCTTCTTTTCTCAGTTCGCTTTACTCTTCTTTTCTTTTCGCTTGTTTTCACCTCTTTTCTCTTTTCTCTTCTTTTCTCTTCGTTTCTCTTCTTTTCTCTTCTCTTCATTTCTCGTCTTTTCTCTTTTCTCTTCTTCTCTCTTCTTTACCCCTTTCTCTTTTCTCTTCTTTTCTCTTCTTACCCCTTCTTTTCTCTTTTCTCTTGTTTTCTCTTCTTTTCTCTTCTGTTCTCTTGTTTCTATTTTCTCTTTTCTCTTTTCTCTTCATTTCTCTTCTTTTCTCTTTTCTCTTCATTTCTCTTTCTCTCTTTTTTCATTTCTCTTCTTTTCTCTTTTCTGTTTTCTCTTTTCTATTCTTTTGTCTTTTTTCTCTTTTCTCTTCTATTCTCTTCTTTACTCTTGTTTTCTCTTTTCTATTTTCTGTTTTCTCTTCATTTCTGTTCTTTTCTCTTTTCTCTTGTTTCCTCTTCTTTTCTGTTTTCTCTTTTCTATTCATTTGTCTTCTTTTCTCTTTACTCTTCTTTTCTCGTTTCTCTTTTCTATTTTCTCTTTTGACTTCATTTCTCTTCTTTTCTCTTTTCTGTTTTCGTTTTTCTATTCTTTTGTCTTTTTTCTCTTTTCTCTTCTATTCTCTTGTTTTCTCTTTTCTATTTTCTGTTTTCTCTTCATTTCCCTTCTTTTCTCTTTTCTCTTGTTTTCTCTTGTTTACTGTTTTCTCTTTTCTATTCTTTTGTCTTCTTTTCTCTTCTGTTCTCTTGTTTCTATTTTCTATTTTCTCTTTTCTCTTCATTTCTCTTCTTTTCTCATTTCTCTTCTTTACCCCTTTCTCTTTTCTCTTCTTTTCTCTTCTTACCCCTTCTTTTCTCTTTTCTCTTGTTTTCTCTTCTTTACCCCTTTCTCTTTCCTCTTCTTTTCTCTTCTTACCTCTTCTTTTCTCTTTTCTCTTGTTTTCTCTTCTTTTCTCTTTTCTCTTCATTTCTCTTCTTTTCTCTTCTTTTCTCAGTTCGCTTTACTCTTCTTTTCTTTTCTCATGTTTTCACCTCTTTTCTCTTTTCTGTTCTTTTCTCTTCATTTCTCTTCTTTTCTCTTCTCTTCATTTCTCGTCTTTTCTCTTTTCTCTTCTTCTCTCTTCTTTACCCCTTTCTCTTTTCTCTTCTTTTCTCTTCTTACCCCTTCTTTTCTCTTTTCTCTTGTTTTCTCTTCTTTTCTCTTCTATTCTCTTGTTTTCTCTTTTCTATTTTCTGTTTTCTCTTCATTTGCCTTCTTTTCTCTTTTCTCTTGTTTTCTCTTGTTTTCTGTTTTCTCTTTTCTATTCTTTTGTCTTCTTTTCACTTCTGTTCTCTTGTTTCTATTTTCTCCTTTCTCTTTTCTCTTCATTTCTCTTCTTTTCTCTTCTTTTCTCATTTCGCTTTACTCTACTTTTCTTTTCGCCTGTTTTCACTAATTTTCTCTTTTCTCTTCTTTTCTCTTCATTTCTCTTCTTTTCTCTTCATTTCTCGTCTTTTCTCTTTTCTCTTCTTCTCTCTTCTTTACCACTTTCTCTTTTCTCTTCTTTTCTCTTCTTTTCTCTTTTCTCTTTACTCTTCTTTTCTTTTCTCCTGTTTTCACTTCTTTTCTCTTATCTCTTCTTTTCTCTTTTTTCATTTCTCTTCTTTTCTCTTTTCTCTTCTTTTCTCTTCATTTCTCTTCTTTTCTCGTTTCTCTTCTTCTCTCTTCTTTACCCCTTTCTCTTTTCTCTTCTTTTCTCTTCTTACCCCTTCATTTCTCTTTTCTCTTGTTTTCTCTTGTTTTCTGTTTTCTCTTTTCTATTCTTTTGTCTTCTTTTCACTTCTGCTCTCTTGTTTCTATTTTCTATTTTCTCTTTTCTCTTCATTTCTCTTCTTTTCTCATTTCTCTTTACTCTTCTTTTCTTTTCTCCTGTTTTCACTTCTTTTCTCATTTCTCTTCTTTTCTCTTCATTTCTCTTCTTTTCTCTTCTCTTCATTTCTCTTCTTTTCTCTTTTCTCTTCTTCTCTCTTCTTTACCCCTTTCTCTTGTCTCTTCTTTTCTCTTCTTTACTTTTCTCCTGTTTTCACTTCTTTTCTATTTTTCTCTTCTTTTCTCTTCATTTCTCTTCTTTTCTCTTTTCTTCATTTCTCGTCTTTTCTCTTTTCTCTTCTTCTCTCTTCTTTACCCCTTTCTCTTTTCTCTTCTTTTCTCTTCTTTTCTCTTTTCTCTTTACTCTTCTTTTCTTTTCTCCTGTTTTCACTTCTTTTCTCTTTTCTCTTCTTTTCTCTTCTTTTCTCTTCTCTTCATTTCTCGTCTTTTCTCTTTTCTCTTCTTCTCTCTTCTTTACCACTTTCTCTTTTCTCTTCTTTTCTCTTCTTTTCTCTTTTCTCTTTACTCTTCTTTTCTTTTCTCCTGTTTTCACTTCTTTTCTCTTTTCTCTTCTTTTCTCTTCTTTTCTCTTCTCTTCATTTCTCGTCTTTTCTCTTTTCTCTTCTTCTCTCTTCTTTACCACTTTCTCTTTTCTCTTCTTTTCTCTTCTTTTCTCTTTTCTCTTTACTCTTCTTTTCTTTTCTCCTGTTTTCACTTTTTTCTCTTTTCTCTTTTATCTTCTTTTCTCTTCATTTCTCTTCTTTTCTCTTCTCTTCATTTCTCTTCTTTTCTCTTTTCTCTTCTTTTCTCTTCTTTACCCCTTTCTCTTTCCTCTTCTTTTCTCTTCTTACCTCTTCTTTTCTCTTTTTTCTTGTTTTCTCTTCTTTTCTCTTTTCTCTTCATTTCTCTTTTTTCTCTTTTTTCATTTCTCTTCTTTTCTCTTTTCTGTTTTCTTTTTTCTATTCTTTTGTCTTTTTTCTCTTTTATCTTCTATTCTCTTGTTTTCTCTTTTCTATTTTCTGTTTTCTGTTCATTTCTCTTCTTTTCTCTTTTCTCTTGTTTTCTCTTCTTTTCTGTTTTCTCTTCGTTTCTCTTCATTTCTCTTCTTTTCTCTTCGCTTCATTTCTCTTCTTTTCTCTTTTCTCTTCTTTTCTCTTCTTTACCCCTTTCTCTTTCCTCTTCTTTTCTCTTCTTACCTCTTCTTTTCTCTCTTCTCTTGTTTTCTCTTCTTTTCTCTTTTCTCTTCATTTCTCTTTTTTCTCTTTTTTCATTTCTCTTCTTTTCTCTTTTCTGTTTTCTTTTTTCTATTCTTTTGTCTTTTTTCTCTTTTCTCTTCTATTCTCTTGTTTTCTCTTTTCTATTTTCTGTTTTCTCTTCATTTCCCTTCTTTTCTCTTGTTTTCTCTTGTTTACTGTTTTCTCTTTTCTCTTTTTTTGTCTTCTTTTCTCTTCTGTTCTCTTGTTTCTATTTTCTATTTTCTCTTTTCTCTTCTTCTCTCTTCTTTACCACTTTCTCTTTTCTCTTCTTTTCTCTTCTTTTCTCTTTTCTCTTTACTCTTCTTTTCTTTTCTCCTGTTTTCACTTCTTTTCTCTTTTCTCTTCTTTTCTCTTCATTTCTCTTTTCTATTTTCTGTTTTCTCTTCATTTGCCTCCTTTTCTCTTTTCTCTTGTTTTCTCTTGTTTTCTGTTTTCTCTTTTCTATTCTTTTGTCTTCTTTTCACTTCTGCTCTCTTGTTTCTTTTTTCTATTTTCTCTTTTCTCTTCATTTCTCTTCTTTTCTCTTCTCTTCATTTCTCGTCTATTCTGTTTTCTCTTCTCTCTTCTGTACCCCTTTCTCTTTTCTCTTCTTTTCTCTTCTTTTCTCTTTTCTCTTTACTCTTCTTTTCTTTTCTCCTGTTTTCACTTCTTTTCTCTTTTCTCTTTTCTCTTCTTTTCTCTTCATTTCTCTTCTTTTCTCTTCTCTTCATTTCTCTTCTTTTCTCTTTTCTCTTCTTTTCTCTTCTTTACCCCTTTCTCTTTCCTCTTCTTTTCTCTTCTTACCTCTTCTTTTCTCTTTTCTCTTGTTTTCTCTTCTTTTCTCTTTTCTCTTCATTTCTCTTTTTTCTCTTTTTTCATTTCTCTTCTTTTCTCTTTTCTGTTTTCTTTTTTCTATTCTTTTGTCTTTTTTCTCTTTTCTCTTCTATTCTCTTGTTTTCTCTTTTCTATTTTCTGTTTTCTCTTCATTTCCCTTCTTTTCTCTTGTTTTCTCTTGTTTACTGTTTTCTCTTTTCTATTCTTTTGTCTTCTTTTCTCTTCTGTTCTCTTGTTTCTATTTTCTATTTTCTCTTTTCTCTTCACTTCTCTTCTTTTCTCATTTCTCTTCTTTACCCCTTTCTCTTTTCTCTTCTTTTCTCTTCTTACCCCTTCTTTTCTCTTTTCTCTTGTTTTCTCTTCTTTACCCCTTTCTCTTTCCTCTTCTTTTCTCTTCTTACCTCTTCTTTTCGCTTTTCTCTTGTTTTCTCTTCTTTTCTCTTTTCTCTTCATTTCTCTTCTTTTCTCTTCTTTTCTCAGTTCGCTTTACTCTTCTTTTCTTTTCTCTTGTTTTCACCTCTTTTCTCTTTTCTCTTCTTTTCTCTTCGTTTCTCTTCTTTTCTCTTCTCTTCATTTCTCGTCTTTTCTCTTTTCTCTTCTTCTCTCTTCTTTACCCCTTTCTCTTTTCTCTTCTTTTCTCTTCTTACCCCTTCTTTTCTCTTTTCTCTTGTTTTCTCTTCTTTTCTCTTCTGTTCTCTTGTTTCTATTTTCTCTTTTCTCTTTTCTCTTCATTTCTCTTCTTTTCTCTTTTCTCTTCATTTCTCTTCTTTTCTCTTTTCTCTTCATTTCTCTTTCTCTCTTTTTTCATTTCTCTTCTTTTCTCTTTTCTGTTTTCTCTTTTCTATTCTTTTGTCTTTTTCTCTTTTCTCTTCTATTCTCTTCTTTACTCTTGTTTTCTCTTTTCTATTTTCTGTTTTCTCTTCATTTCTGTTCTTTTCTCTTTTCTCTTGTTTCCTCTTCTTTTCTGTTTTCTCTTTTCTATTCATTTGTCTTCTTTTCTCTTTACTCTTCTTTTCTCGTTTCTCTTTTCTATTTTCTCTTTTGACTTCATTTCTCTTCTTTTCTCTTTTCTGTTTTCGTTTTTCTATTCTTTTGTCTTTTTTCTCTTTTCTCTTCTATTCTCTTGTTTTCTCTTTTCTATTTTCTGTTTTCTCTTCATTTCCCTTCTTTTCTCTTTTCTCTTGTTTTCTCTTGTTTACTGTTTTCTCTTTTCTATTCTTTTGTCTTCTTTTCTCTTCTGTTCTCTTGTTTCTATTTTCTATTTTCTCTTTTCTCTTCATTTCTCTTCTTTTCTCATTTCTCTGCTTTACCCCTTTCTCTTTTCTCTTCTTTTCTCTTCTTTTCTCTTTTCTCTTTACTCTTCTTTTCTTTTCTCCTGTTTTCACTTCTTTTCTCTTTTCTCTTCTTTTCTCTTCTTTTCTCTTCTCTTCATTTCTCGTCTTTTCTCTTTTCTCTTCTTCTCTCTTCTTTACCACTTTCTCTTTTCTCTTCTTTTCTCTTCTTTTCTCTTTTCTCTTTACTCTTCTTTTCTTTTCTCCTGTTTTCACTTCTTTTCTCTTTTCTCTTCTTTTCTCTTCTTTTCTCTTCTCTTCATTTCTCGTCTTTTCTCTTTTCTCTTCTTCTCTCTTCTTTACCACTTTCTCTTTTCTCTTCTTTTCTCTTCTTTTCTCTTTTCTCTTTACTCTTCTTTTCTTTTCTCCTGTTTTCACTTTTTTCTCTTTTCTCTTTTATCTTCTTTTCTCTTCATTTCTCTTCTTTTCTCTTCTCTTCATTTCTCTTCTTTTCTCTTTTCTCTTCTTTTCTCTTCTTTACCCCTTTCTCTTTCCTCTTCTTTTCTCTTCTTACCTCTTCTTTTCTCTTTTTTCTTGTTTTCTCTTCTTTTCTCTTTTCTCTTCATTTCTCTTTTTTCTCTTTTTTCATTTCTCTTCTTTTCTCTTTTCTGTTTTCTTTTTTCTATTCTTTTGTCTTTTTTCTCTTTTATCTTCTATTCTCTTGTTTTCTCTTTTCTATTTTCTGTTTTCTGTTCATTTCTCTTCTTTTCTCTTTTCTCTTGTTTTCTCTTCTTTTCTGTTTTCTCTTCGTTTCTCTTCATTTCTCTTCTTTTCTCTTCGCTTCATTTCTCTTCTTTTCTCTTTTCTCTTCTTTTCTCTTCTTTACCCCTTTCTCTTTCCTCTTCTTTTCTCTTCTTACCTCTTCTTTTCTCTCTTCTCTTGTTTTCTCTTCTTTTCTCTTTTCTCTTCATTTCTCTTTTTTCTCTTTTTTCATTTCTCTTCTTTTCTCTTTTCTGTTTTCTTTTTTCTATTCTTTTGTCTTTTTTCTCTTTTCTCTTCTATTCTCTTGTTTTCTCTTTTCTATTTTCTGTTTTCTCTTCATTTCCCTTCTTTTCTCTTGTTTTCTCTTGTTTACTGTTTTCTCTTTTCTCTTCTTTTGTCTTCTTTTCTCTTCTGTTCTCTTGTTTCTATTTTCTATTTTCTCTTTTCTCTTCTTCTCTCTTCTTTACCACTTTCTCTTTTCTCTTCTTTTCTCTTCTTTTCTCTTTTCTCTTTACTCTTCTTTTCTTTTCTCCTGTTTTCACTTCTTTTCTCTTTTCTCTTCTTTTCTCTTCATTTCTCTTTTCTATTTTCTGTTTTCTCTTCATTTGCCTCCTTTTCTCTTTTCTCTTGTTTTCTCTTGTTTTCTGTTTTCTCTTTTCTATTCTTTTGTCTTCTTTTCACTTCTGCTCTCTTGTTTCTTTTTTCTATTTTCTCTTTTCTCTTCATTTCTCTTCTTTTCTCTTCTCTTCATTTCTCGTCTATTCTGTTTTCTCTTCTCTCTTCTGTACCCCTTTCTCTTTTCTCTTCTTTTCTCTTCTTTTCTCTTTTCTCTTTACTCTTCTTTTCTTTTCTCCTGTTTTCACTTCTTTTCTCTTTTCTCTTTTCTCTTCTTTTCTCTTCATTTCTCTTCTTTTCTCTTCTCTTCATTTCTCTTCTTTTCTCTTTTCTCTTCTTTTCTCTTCTTTACCCCTTTCTCTTTCCTCTTCTTTTCTCTTCTTACCTCTTCTTTTCTCTTTTCTCTTGTTTTCTCTTCTTTTCTCTTTTCTCTTCATTTCTCTTTTTTCTCTTTTTTCATTTCTCTTCTTTTCTCTTTTCTGTTTTCTTTTTTCTATTCTTTTGTCTTTTTTCTCTTTTCTCTTCTATTCTCTTGTTTTCTCTTTTCTATTTTCTGTTTTCTCTTCATTTCCCTTCTTTTCTCTTGTTTTCTCTTGTTTACTGTTTTCTCTTTTCTATTCTTTTGTCTTCTTTTCTCTTCTGTTCTCTTGTTTCTATTTTCTATTTTCTCTTTTCTCTTCACTTCTCTTCTTTTCTCATTTCTCTTCTTTACCCCTTTCTCTTTTCTCTTCTTTTCTCTTCTTACCCCTTCTTTTCTCTTTTCTCTTGTTTTCTCTTCTTTACCCCTTTCTCTTTCCTCTTCTTTTCTCTTCTTACCTCTTCTTTTCGCTTTTCTCTTGTTTTCTCTTCTTTTCTCTTTTCTCTTCATTTCTCTTCTTTTCTCTTCTTTTCTCAGTTCGCTTTACTCTTCTTTTCTTTTCGCTTGTTTTCACCTCTTTTCTCTTTTCTCTTCTTTTCTCTTCGTTTCTCTTCTTTTCTCTTCTCTTCATTTCTCGTCTTTTCTCTTTTCTCTTCTTCTCTCTTCTTTACCCCTTTCTCTTTTCTCTTCTTTTCTCTTCTTACCCCTTCTTTTCTCTTTTCTCTTGTTTTCTCTTCTTTTCTCTTCTGTTCTCTTGTTTCTATTTTCTCTTTTCTCTTTTCTCTTCATTTCTCTTCTTTTCTCTTTTCTCTTCATTTCTCTTTCTCTCTTTTTTCATTTCTCTTCTTTTCTCTTTTCTGTTTTCTCTTTTCTATTCTTTTGTCTTTTTTCTCTTTTCTCTTCTATTCTCTTCTTTACTCTTGTTTTCTCTTTTCTATTTTCTGTTTTCTCTTCATTTCTGTTCTTTTCTCTTTTCTCTTGTTTCCTCTTCTTTTCTGTTTTCTCTTTTCTATTCATTTGTCTTCTTTTCTCTTTACTCTTCTTTTCTCGTTTCTCTTTTCTATTTTCTCTTTTGACTTCATTTCTCTTCTTTTCTCTTTTCTGTTTTCGTTTTTCTATTCTTTTGTCTTTTTTCTCTTTTCTCTTCTATTCTCTTGTTTTCTCTTTTCTATTTTCTGTTTTCTCTTCATTTCCCTTCTTTTCTCTTTTCTCTTGTTTTCTCTTGTTTACTGTTTTCTCTTTTCTATTCTTTTGTCTTCTTTTCTCTTCTGTTCTCTTGTTTCTATTTTCTATTTTCTCTTTTCTCTTCATTTCTCTTCTTTTCTCATTTCTCTTCTTTACCCCTTTCTCTTTTCTCTTCTTTTCTCTTCTTACCCCTTCTTTTCTCTTTTCTCTTGTTTTCTCTTCTTTACCCCTTTCTCTTTCCTCTTCTTTTCTCTTCTTACCTCTTCTTTTCTCTTTTCTCTTGTTTTCTCTTCTTTTCTCTTTTCTCTTCATTTCTCTTCTTTTCTCTTCTTTTCTCAGTTCGCTTTACTCTTCTTTTCTTTTCTCATGTTTTCACCTCTTTTCTCTTTTCTGTTCTTTTCTCTTCATTTCTCTTCTTTTCTCTTCTCTTCATTTCTCGTCTTTTCTCTTTTCTCTTCTTCTCTCTTCTTTACCCCTTTCTCTTTTCTCTTCTTTTCTCTTCTTACCCCTTCTTTTCTCTTTTCTCTTGTTTTCTCTTCTTTTCTCTTCTATTCTCTTGTTTTCTCTTTTCTATTTTCTGTTTTCTCTTCATTTGCCTTCTTTTCTCTTTTCTCTTGTTTTCTCTTGTTTTCTGTTTTCTCTTTTCTATTCTTTTGTCTTCTTTTCACTTCTGTTCTCTTGTTTCTATTTTCTCCTTTCTCTTTTCTCTTCATTTCTCTTCTTTTCTCTTCTTTTCTCATTTCGCTTTACTCTACTTTTCTTTTCGCCTGTTTTCACTAATTTTCTCTTTTCTCTTCTTTTCTCTTCATTTCTCTTCTTTTCTCTTCATTTCTCGTCTTTTCTCTTTTCTCTTCTTCTCTCTTCTTTACCACTTTCTCTTTTCTCTTCTTTTCTCTTCTTTTCTCTTTTCTCTTTACTCTTCTTTTCTTTTCTCCTGTTTTCACTTCTTTTCTCTTATCTCTTCTTTTCTCTTTTTTCATTTCTCTTCTTTTCTCTTTTCTCTTCTTTTCTCTTCATTTCTCTTCTTTTCTCGTTTCTCTTCTTCTCTCTTCTTTACCCCTTTCTCTTTTCTCTTCTTTTCTCTTCTTACCCCTTCATTTCTCTTTTCTCTTGTTTTCTCTTGTTTTCTGTTTTCTCTTTTCTATTCTTTTGTCTTCTTTTCACTTCTGCTCTCTTGTTTCTATTTTCTATTTTCTCTTTTCTCTTCATTTCTCTTCTTTTCTCATTTCTCTTTACTCTTCTTTTCTTTTCTCCTGTTTTCACTTCTTTTCTCATTTCTCTTCTTTTCTCTTCATTTCTCTTCTTTTCTCTTCTCTTCATTTCTCTTCTTTTCTCTTTTCTCTTCTTCTCTCTTCTTTACCCCTTTCTCTTGTCTCTTCTTTTCTCTTCTTTACTTTTCTCCTGTTTTCACTTCTTTTCTATTTTTCTCTTCTTTTCTCTTCATTTCTCTTCTTTTCTCTTTTCTTCATTTCTCGTCTTTTCTCTTTTCTCTTCTTCTCTCTTCTTTACCCCTTTCTCTTTTCTCTTCTTTTCTCTTCTTTTCTCTTTTCTCTTTACTCTTCTTTTCTTTTCTCCTGTTTTCACTTCTTTTCTCTTTTCTCTTCTTTTCTCTTCTTTTCTCTTCTCTTCATTTCTCGTCTTTTCTCTTTTCTCTTCTTCTCTCTTCTTTACCACTTTCTCTTTTCTCTTCTTTTCTCTTCTTTTCTCTTTTCTCTTTACTCTTCTTTTCTTTTCTCCTGTTTTCACTTCTTTTCTCTTTTCTCTTCTTTTCTCTTCTTTTCTCTTCTCTTCATTTCTCGTCTTTTCTCTTTTCTCTTCTTCTCTCTTCTTTACCACTTTCTCTTTTCTCTTCTTTTCTCTTCTTTTCTCTTTTCTCTTTACTCTTCTTTTCTTTTCTCCTGTTTTCACTTTTTTCTCTTTTCTCTTTTATCTTCTTTTCTCTTCATTTCTCTTCTTTTCTCTTCTCTTCATTTCTCTTCTTTTCTCTTTTCTCTTCTTTTCTCTTCTTTACCCCTTTCTCTTTCCTCTTCTTTTCTCTTCTTACCTCTTCTTTTCTCTTTTTTCTTGTTTTCTCTTCTTTTCTCTTTTCTCTTCATTTCTCTTTTTTCTCTTTTTTCATTTCTCTTCTTTTCTCTTTTCTGTTTTCTTTTTTCTATTCTTTTGTCTTTTTTCTCTTTTATCTTCTATTCTCTTGTTTTCTCTTTTCTATTTTCTGTTTTCTGTTCATTTCTCTTCTTTTCTCTTTTCTCTTGTTTTCTCTTCTTTTCTGTTTTCTCTTCGTTTCTCTTCATTTCTCTTCTTTTCTCTTCGCTTCATTTCTCTTCTTTTCTCTTTTCTCTTCTTTTCTCTTCTTTACCCCTTTCTCTTTCCTCTTCTTTTCTCTTCTTACCTCTTCTTTTCTCTCTTCTCTTGTTTTCTCTTCTTTTCTCTTTTCTCTTCATTTCTCTTTTTTCTCTTTTTTCATTTCTCTTCTTTTCTCTTTTCTGTTTTCTTTTTTCTATTCTTTTGTCTTTTTTCTCTTTTCTCTTCTATTCTCTTGTTTTCTCTTTTCTATTTTCTGTTTTCTCTTCATTTCCCTTCTTTTCTCTTGTTTTCTCTTGTTTACTGTTTTCTCTTTTCTCTTTTTTTGTCTTCTTTTCTCTTCTGTTCTCTTGTTTCTATTTTCTATTTTCTCTTTTCTCTTCTTCTCTCTTCTTTACCACTTTCTCTTTTCTCTTCTTTTCTCTTCTTTTCTCTTTTCTCTTTACTCTTCTTTTCTTTTCTCCTGTTTTCACTTCTTTTCTCTTTTCTCTTCTTTTCTCTTCATTTCTCTTTTCTATTTTCTGTTTTCTCTTCATTTGCCTCCTTTTCTCTTTTCTCTTGTTTTCTCTTGTTTTCTGTTTTCTCTTTTCTATTCTTTTGTCTTCTTTTCACTTCTGCTCTCTTGTTTCTTTTTTCTATTTTCTCTTTTCTCTTCATTTCTCTTCTTTTCTCTTCTCTTCATTTCTCGTCTATTCTGTTTTCTCTTCTCTCTTCTGTACCCCTTTCTCTTTTCTCTTCTTTTCTCTTCTTTTCTCTTTTCTCTTTACTCTTCTTTTCTTTTCTCCTGTTTTCACTTCTTTTCTCTTTTCTCTTTTCTCTTCTTTTCTCTTCATTTCTCTTCTTTTCTCTTCTCTTCATTTCTCTTCTTTTCTCTTTTCTCTTCTTTTCTCTTCTTTACCCCTTTCTCTTTCCTCTTCTTTTCTCTTCTTACCTCTTCTTTTCTCTTTTCTCTTGTTTTCTCTTCTTTTCTCTTTTCTCTTCATTTCTCTTTTTTCTCTTTTTTCATTTCTCTTCTTTTCTCTTTTCTGTTTTCTTTTTTCTATTCTTTTGTCTTTTTTCTCTTTTCTCTTCTATTCTCTTGTTTTCTCTTTTCTATTTTCTGTTTTCTCTTCATTTCCCTTCTTTTCTCTTGTTTTCTCTTGTTTACTGTTTTCTCTTTTCTATTCTTTTGTCTTCTTTTCTCTTCTGTTCTCTTGTTTCTATTTTCTATTTTCTCTTTTCTCTTCACTTCTCTTCTTTTCTCATTTCTCTTCTTTACCCCTTTCTCTTTTCTCTTCTTTTCTCTTCTTACCCCTTCTTTTCTCTTTTCTCTTGTTTTCTCTTCTTTACCCCTTTCTCTTTCCTCTTCTTTTCTCTTCTTACCTCTTCTTTTCGCTTTTCTCTTGTTTTCTCTTCTTTTCTCTTTTCTCTTCATTTCTCTTCTTTTCTCTTCTTTTCTCAGTTCGCTTTACTCTTCTTTTCTTTTCTCTTGTTTTCACCTCTTTTCTCTTTTCTCTTCTTTTCTCTTCGTTTCTCTTCTTTTCTCTTCTCTTCATTTCTCGTCTTTTCTCTTTTCTCTTCTTCTCTCTTCTTTACCCCTTTCTCTTTTCTCTTCTTTTCTCTTCTTACCCCTTCTTTTCTCTTTTCTCTTGTTTTCTCTTCTTTTCTCTTCTGTTCTCTTGTTTCTATTTTCTCTTTTCTCTTTTCTCTTCATTTCTCTTCTTTTCTCTTTTCTCTTCATTTCTCTTCTTTTCTCTTTTCTCTTCATTTCTCTTTCTCTCTTTTTTCATTTCTCTTCTTTTCTCTTTTCTGTTTTCTCTTTTCTATTCTTTTGTCTTTTTCTCTTTTCTCTTCTATTCTCTTCTTTACTCTTGTTTTCTCTTTTCTATTTTCTGTTTTCTCTTCATTTCTGTTCTTTTCTCTTTTCTCTTGTTTCCTCTTCTTTTCTGTTTTCTCTTTTCTATTCATTTGTCTTCTTTTCTCTTTACTCTTCTTTTCTCGTTTCTCTTTTCTATTTTCTCTTTTGACTTCATTTCTCTTCTTTTCTCTTTTCTGTTTTCGTTTTTCTATTCTTTTGTCTTTTTTCTCTTTTCTCTTCTATTCTCTTGTTTTCTCTTTTCTATTTTCTGTTTTCTCTTCATTTCCCTTCTTTTCTCTTTTCTCTTGTTTTCTCTTGTTTACTGTTTTCTCTTTTCTATTCTTTTGTCTTCTTTTCTCTTCTGTTCTCTTGTTTCTATTTTCTATTTTCTCTTTTCTCTTCATTTCTCTTCTTTTCTCATTTCTCTGCTTTACCCCTTTCTCTTTTCTCTTCTTTTCTCTTCTTTTCTCTTTTCTCTTTACTCTTCTTTTCTTTTCTCCTGTTTTCACTTCTTTTCTCTTTTCTCTTCTTTTCTCTTCTTTTCTCTTCTCTTCATTTCTCGTCTTTTCTCTTTTCTCTTCTTCTCTCTTCTTTACCACTTTCTCTTTTCTCTTCTTTTCTCTTCTTTTCTCTTTTCTCTTTACTCTTCTTTTCTTTTCTCCTGTTTTCACTTCTTTTCTCTTTTCTCTTCTTTTCTCTTCTTTTCTCTTCTCTTCATTTCTCGTCTTTTCTCTTTTCTCTTCTTCTCTCTTCTTTACCACTTTCTCTTTTCTCTTCTTTTCTCTTCTTTTCTCTTTTCTCTTTACTCTTCTTTTCTTTTCTCCTGTTTTCACTTTTTTCTCTTTTCTCTTTTATCTTCTTTTCTCTTCATTTCTCTTCTTTTCTCTTCTCTTCATTTCTCTTCTTTTCTCTTTTCTCTTCTTTTCTCTTCTTTACCCCTTTCTCTTTCCTCTTCTTTTCTCTTCTTACCTCTTCTTTTCTCTTTTTTCTTGTTTTCTCTTCTTTTCTCTTTTCTCTTCATTTCTCTTTTTTCTCTTTTTTCATTTCTCTTCTTTTCTCTTTTCTGTTTTCTTTTTTCTATTCTTTTGTCTTTTTTCTCTTTTATCTTCTATTCTCTTGTTTTCTCTTTTCTATTTTCTGTTTTCTGTTCATTTCTCTTCTTTTCTCTTTTCTCTTGTTTTCTCTTCTTTTCTGTTTTCTCTTCGTTTCTCTTCATTTCTCTTCTTTTCTCTTCGCTTCATTTCTCTTCTTTTCTCTTTTCTCTTCTTTTCTCTTCTTTACCCCTTTCTCTTTCCTCTTCTTTTCTCTTCTTACCTCTTCTTTTCTCTCTTCTCTTGTTTTCTCTTCTTTTCTCTTTTCTCTTCATTTCTCTTTTTTCTCTTTTTTCATTTCTCTTCTTTTCTCTTTTCTGTTTTCTTTTTTCTATTCTTTTGTCTTTTTTCTCTTTTCTCTTCTATTCTCTTGTTTTCTCTTTTCTATTTTCTGTTTTCTCTTCATTTCCCTTCTTTTCTCTTGTTTTCTCTTGTTTACTGTTTTCTCTTTTCTCTTCTTTTGTCTTCTTTTCTCTTCTGTTCTCTTGTTTCTATTTTCTATTTTCTCTTTTCTCTTCTTCTCTCTTCTTTACCACTTTCTCTTTTCTCTTCTTTTCTCTTCTTTTCTCTTTTCTCTTTACTCTTCTTTTCTTTTCTCCTGTTTTCACTTCTTTTCTCTTTTCTCTTCTTTTCTCTTCATTTCTCTTTTCTATTTTCTGTTTTCTCTTCATTTGCCTCCTTTTCTCTTTTCTCTTGTTTTCTCTTGTTTTCTGTTTTCTCTTTTCTATTCTTTTGTCTTCTTTTCACTTCTGCTCTCTTGTTTCTTTTTTCTATTTTCTCTTTTCTCTTCATTTCTCTTCTTTTCTCTTCTCTTCATTTCTCGTCTATTCTGTTTTCTCTTCTCTCTTCTGTACCCCTTTCTCTTTTCTCTTCTTTTCTCTTCTTTTCTCTTTTCTCTTTACTCTTCTTTTCTTTTCTCCTGTTTTCACTTCTTTTCTCTTTTCTCTTTTCTCTTCTTTTCTCTTCATTTCTCTTCTTTTCTCTTCTCTTCATTTCTCTTCTTTTCTCTTTTCTCTTCTTTTCTCTTCTTTACCCCTTTCTCTTTCCTCTTCTTTTCTCTTCTTACCTCTTCTTTTCTCTTTTCTCTTGTTTTCTCTTCTTTTCTCTTTTCTCTTCATTTCTCTTTTTTCTCTTTTTTCATTTCTCTTCTTTTCTCTTTTCTGTTTTCTTTTTTCTATTCTTTTGTCTTTTTTCTCTTTTCTCTTCTATTCTCTTGTTTTCTCTTTTCTATTTTCTGTTTTCTCTTCATTTCCCTTCTTTTCTCTTGTTTTCTCTTGTTTACTGTTTTCTCTTTTCTATTCTTTTGTCTTCTTTTCTCTTCTGTTCTCTTGTTTCTATTTTCTATTTTCTCTTTTCTCTTCACTTCTCTTCTTTTCTCATTTCTCTTCTTTACCCCTTTCTCTTTTCTCTTCTTTTCTCTTCTTACCCCTTCTTTTCTCTTTTCTCTTGTTTTCTCTTCTTTACCCCTTTCTCTTTCCTCTTCTTTTCTCTTCTTACCTCTTCTTTTCGCTTTTCTCTTGTTTTCTCTTCTTTTCTCTTTTCTCTTCATTTCTCTTCTTTTCTCTTCTTTTCTCAGTTCGCTTTACTCTTCTTTTCTTTTCGCTTGTTTTCACCTCTTTTCTCTTTTCTCTTCTTTTCTCTTCGTTTCTCTTCTTTTCTCTTCTCTTCATTTCTCGTCTTTTCTCTTTTCTCTTCTTCTCTCTTCTTTACCCCTTTCTCTTTTCTCTTCTTTTCTCTTCTTACCCCTTCTTTTCTCTTTTCTCTTGTTTTCTCTTCTTTTCTCTTCTGTTCTCTTGTTTCTATTTTCTCTTTTCTCTTTTCTCTTCATTTCTCTTCTTTTCTCTTTTCTCTTCATTTCTCTTTCTCTCTTTTTTCATTTCTCTTCTTTTCTCTTTTCTGTTTTCTCTTTTCTATTCTTTTGTCTTTTTTCTCTTTTCTCTTCTATTCTCTTCTTTACTCTTGTTTTCTCTTTTCTATTTTCTGTTTTCTCTTCATTTCTGTTCTTTTCTCTTTTCTCTTGTTTCCTCTTCTTTTCTGTTTTCTCTTTTCTATTCATTTGTCTTCTTTTCTCTTTACTCTTCTTTTCTCGTTTCTCTTTTCTATTTTCTCTTTTGACTTCATTTCTCTTCTTTTCTCTTTTCTGTTTTCGTTTTTCTATTCTTTTGTCTTTTTTCTCTTTTCTCTTCTATTCTCTTGTTTTCTCTTTTCTATTTTCTGTTTTCTCTTCATTTCCCTTCTTTTCTCTTTTCTCTTGTTTTCTCTTGTTTACTGTTTTCTCTTTTCTATTCTTTTGTCTTCTTTTCTCTTCTGTTCTCTTGTTTCTATTTTCTATTTTCTCTTTTCTCTTCATTTCTCTTCTTTTCTCATTTCTCTTCTTTACCCCTTTCTCTTTTCTCTTCTTTTCTCTTCTTACCCCTTCTTTTCTCTTTTCTCTTGTTTTCTCTTCTTTACCCCTTTCTCTTTCCTCTTCTTTTCTCTTCTTACCTCTTCTTTTCTCTTTTCTCTTGTTTTCTCTTCTTTTCTCTTTTCTCTTCATTTCTCTTCTTTTCTCTTCTTTTCTCAGTTCGCTTTACTCTTCTTTTCTTTTCTCATGTTTTCACCTCTTTTCTCTTTTCTGTTCTTTTCTCTTCATTTCTCTTCTTTTCTCTTCTCTTCATTTCTCGTCTTTTCTCTTTTCTCTTCTTCTCTCTTCTTTACCCCTTTCTCTTTTCTCTTCTTTTCTCTTCTTACCCCTTCTTTTCTCTTTTCTCTTGTTTTCTCTTCTTTTCTCTTCTATTCTCTTGTTTTCTCTTTTCTATTTTCTGTTTTCTCTTCATTTGCCTTCTTTTCTCTTTTCTCTTGTTTTCTCTTGTTTTCTGTTTTCTCTTTTCTATTCTTTTGTCTTCTTTTCACTTCTGTTCTCTTGTTTCTATTTTCTCCTTTCTCTTTTCTCTTCATTTCTCTTCTTTTCTCTTCTTTTCTCATTTCGCTTTACTCTACTTTTCTTTTCGCCTGTTTTCACTAATTTTCTCTTTTCTCTTCTTTTCTCTTCATTTCTCTTCTTTTCTCTTCATTTCTCTTCTTTTCTCTTCATTTCTCGTCTTTTCTCTTTTCTCTTCTTCTCTCTTCTTTACCACTTTCTCTTTTCTCTTCTTTTCTCTTCTTTTCTCTTTTCTCTTTACTCTTCTTTTCTTTTCTCCTGTTTTCACTTCTTTTCTCTTATCTCTTCTTTTCTCTTTTTTCATTTCTCTTCTTTTCTCTTTTCTCTTCTTTTCTCTTCATTTCTCTTCTTTTCTCGTTTCTCTTCTTCTCTCTTCTTTACCCCTTTCTCTTTTCTCTTCTTTTCTCTTCTTACCCCTTCATTTCTCTTTTCTCTTGTTTTCTCTTGTTTTCTGTTTTCTCTTTTCTATTCTTTTGTCTTCTTTTCACTTCTGCTCTCTTGTTTCTATTTTCTATTTTCTCTTTTCTCTTCATTTCTCTTCTTTTCTCATTTCTCTTTACTCTTCTTTTCTTTTCTCCTGTTTTCACTTCTTTTCTCATTTCTCTTCTTTTCTCTTCATTTCTCTTCTTTTCTCTTCTCTTCATTTCTCTTCTTTTCTCTTTTCTCTTCTTCTCTCTTCTTTACCCCTTTCTCTTGTCTCTTCTTTTCTCTTCTTTACTTTTCTCCTGTTTTCACTTCTTTTCTATTTTTCTCTTCTTTTCTCTTCATTTCTCTTCTTTTCTCTTTTCTTCATTTCTCGTCTTTTCTCTTTTCTCTTCTTCTCTCTTCTTTACCCCTTTCTCTTTTCTCTTCTTTTCTCTTCTTTTCTCTTTTCTCTTTACTCTTCTTTTCTTTTCTCCTGTTTTCACTTCTTTTCTCTTTTCTCTTCTTTTCTCTTCTTTTCTCTTCTCTTCATTTCTCGTCTTTTCTCTTTTCTCTTCTTCTCTCTTCTTTACCACTTTCTCTTTTCTCTTCTTTTCTCTTCTTTTCTCTTTTCTCTTTACTCTTCTTTTCTTTTCTCCTGTTTTCACTTCTTTTCTCTTTTCTCTTCTTTTCTCTTCTTTTCTCTTCTCTTCATTTCTCGTCTTTTCTCTTTTCTCTTCTTCTCTCTTCTTTACCACTTTCTCTTTTCTCTTCTTTTCTCTTCTTTTCTCTTTTCTCTTTACTCTTCTTTTCTTTTCTCCTGTTTTCACTTTTTTCTCTTTTCTCTTTTATCTTCTTTTCTCTTCATTTCTCTTCTTTTCTCTTCTCTTCATTTCTCTTCTTTTCTCTTTTCTCTTCTTTTCTCTTCTTTACCCCTTTCTCTTTCCTCTTCTTTTCTCTTCTTACCTCTTCTTTTCTCTTTTTTCTTGTTTTCTCTTCTTTTCTCTTTTCTCTTCATTTCTCTTTTTTCTCTTTTTTCATTTCTCTTCTTTTCTCTTTTCTGTTTTCTTTTTTCTATTCTTTTGTCTTTTTTCTCTTTTCTCTTCTATTCTCTTGTTTTCTCTTTTCTATTTTCTGTTTTCTCTTCATTTGCCTTCTTTTCTCTTTTCTCTTGTTTACTGTTTTCTCTTTTCTCTTCTTTTGTCTTCTTTTCTCTTCTGTTCTCTTGTTTCTATTTTCTATTTTCTCTTTTCTCTTCTTCTCTCTTCTTTACCACTTTCTCTTTTCTCTTCTTTTCTCTTCTTTTCTCTTTTCTCTTTACTCTTCTTTTCTTTTCTCCTGTTTTCACTTCTTTTCTCTTTTCTCTTCTTTTCTCTTCATTTCTCTTTTCTATTTTCTGTTTTCTCTTCATTTGCCTCCTTTTCTCTTTTCTCTTGTTTTCTCTTGTTTTCTGTTTTCTCTTTTCTATTCTTTTGTCTTCTTTTCACTTCTGCTCTCTTGTTTCTTTTTTCTATTTTCTCTTTTCTCTTCATTTCTCTTCTTTTCTCTTCTCTTCATTTCTCGTCTATTCTGTTTTCTCTTCTCTCTTCTGTACCCCTTTCCCTTTTCTCTTCTTTTCTCTTCTTTTCTCTTTTCTCTTTACTCTTCTTTTCTTTTCTCCTGTTTTCACTTCTTTTCTCTTTTCTCTTTTCTCTTCTTTTCTCTTCATTTCTCTTCTTTTCTCTTCTCTTCATTTCTCTTCTTTTCTCTTTTCTCTTCTTTTCTCTTCTTTACCCCTTTCTCTTTCCTCTTCTTTTCTCTTCTTACCTCTTCTTTTCTCTTTTCTCTTGTTTTCTCTTCTTTTCTCTTTTCTCTTCATTTCTCTTTTTTCTCTTTTTTCATTTCTCGTCTTTTCTCTTTTCTGTTTTCTTTTTTCTATTCTTTTGTCTTTTTTCTCTTTTCTCTTCTATTCTCTTGTTTTCTCTTTTCTATTTTCTGTTTTCTCTTCATTTCCCTTCTTTTCTCTTGTTTTCTCTTGTTTACTGTTTTCTCTTTTCTATTCTTTTGTCTTCTTTTCTCTTCTGTTCTCTTGTTTCTATTTTCTATTTTCTCTTTTCTCTTCACTTCTCTTCTTTTCTCATTTCTCTTCTTTACCCCTTTCTCTTTTCTCTTCTTTTCTCTTTTCTCTTTACTCTTCTTTTCTTTTCTCCTGTTTTCACTTCTTTTCTCTTTTCTCTTTTCTCTTCTTTTCTCTTCATTTCTCTTCTTTTCTCTTCTCTTCATTTCTCTTCTTTTCTCTTTTCTCTTCTTTTCTCTTCTTTACCCCTTTCTCTTTCCTCTTCTTTTCTCTTCTTACCTCTTCTTTTCTCTTTTCTCTTGTTTTCTCTTCTTTTCTCTTTTCTCTTCATTTCTCTTTTTTCTCTTTTTTCATTTCTCTTCTTTTCTCTTTTCTGTTTTCTTTTTTCTATTCTTTTGTCTTTTTTCTCTTTTCTCTTCTATTCTCTTGTTTTCTCTTTTCTATTTTCTGTTTTCTCTTCATTTCCCTTCTTTTCTCTTGTTTTCTCTTGTTTACTGTTTTCTCTTTTCTATTCTTTTGTCTTCTTTTCTCTTCTGTTCTCTTGTTTCTATTTTCTATTTTCTCTTTTCTCTTCACTTCTCTTCTTTTCTCATTTCTCTTCTTTACCCCTTTCTCTTTTCTCTTCTTTTCTCTTCTTACCCCTTCTTTTCTCTTTTCTCTTGTTTTCTCTTCTTTACCCCTTTCTCTTTCCTCTTCTTTTCTCTTCTTACCTCTTCTTTTCGCTTTTCTCTTGTTTTCTCTTCTTTTCTCTTTTCTCTTCATTTCTCTTCTTTTCTCTTCTTTTCTCAGTTCGCTTTACTCTTCTTTTCTTTTCTCTTGTTTTCACCTCTTTTCTCTTTTCTCTTCTTTTCTCTTCGTTTCTCTTCTTTTCTCTTCTCTTCATTTCTCGTCTTTTCTCTTTTCTCTTCTTCTCTCTTCTTTACCCCTTTCTCTTTTCTCTTCTTTTCTCTTCTTACCCCTTCTTTTCTCTTTTCTCTTGTTTTCTCTTCTTTTCTCTTCTGTTCTCTTGTTTCTATTTTCTCTTTTCTCTTTTCTCTTCATTTCTCTTCTTTTCTCTTTTCTCTTCATTTCTCTTTCTCTCTTTTTTCATTTCTCTTCTTTTCTCTTTTCTGTTTTCTCTTTTCTATTCTTTTGTCTTTTTTCTCTTTTCTCTTCTATTCTCTTCTTTACTCTTGTTTTCTCTTTTCTATTTTCTGTTTTCTCTTCATTTCTGTTCTTTTCTCTTTTTTCTTGTTTCCTCTTCTTTTCTGTTTTCTCTTTTCTATTCATTTGTCTTCTTTTCTCTTTACTCTTCTTTTCTCGTTTCTCTTTTCTATTTTCTCTTTTGACTTCATTTCTCTTCTTTTCTCTTTTCTGTTTTCGTTTTTCTATTCTTTTGTCTTTTTTCTCTTTTCTCTTCTATTCTCTTGTTTTCTCTTTTCTATTTTCTGTTTTCTCTTCATTTCCCTTCTTTTCTCTTTTCTCTTGTTTTCTCTTGTTTACTGTTTTCTCTTTTCTATTCTTTTGTCTTCTTTTCTCTTCTGTTCTCTTGTTTCTATTTTCTATTTTCTCTTTTCTCTTCATTTCTCTTCTTTTCTCATTTCTCTTCTTTACCCCTTTCTCTTTTCTCTTCTTTTCTCTTCTTACCCCTTCTTTTCTCTTTTCTCTTGTTTTCTCTTCTTTACCCCTTTCTCTTTCCTCTTCTTTTCTCTTCTTACCTCTTCTTTTCTCTTTTCTCTTGTTTTCTCTTCTTTTCTCTTTTCTCTTCATTTCTCTTCTTTTCTCTTCTTTTCTCAGTTCGCTTTACTCTTCTTTTCTTTTCTCATGTTTTCACCTCTTTTCTCTTTTCTGTTCTTTTCTCTTCATTTCTCTTCTTTTCTCTTCTCTTCATTTCTCGTCTTTTCTCTTTTCTCTTCTTCTCTCTTCTTTACCCCTTTCTCTTTTCTCTTCTTTTCTCTTCTTACCCCTTCTTTTCTCTTTTCTCTTGTTTTCTCTTCTTTTCTCTTCTATTCTCTTGTTTTCTCTTTTCTATTTTCTGTTTTCTCTTCATTTGCCTTCTTTTCTCTTTTCTCTTGTTTTCTCTTGTTTTCTGTTTTCTCTTTTCTATTCTTTTGTCTTCTTTTCACTTCTGTTCTCTTGTTTCTATTTTCTCCTTTCTCTTTTCTCTTCATTTCTCTTCTTTTCTCTTCTTTTCTCATTTCGCTTTACTCTACTTTTCTTTTCGCCTGTTTTCACTAATTTTCTCTTTTCTCTTCTTTTCTCTTCATTTCTCTTCTTTTCTCTTCATTTCTCGTCTTTTCTCTTTTCTCTTCTTCTCTCTTCTTTACCACTTTCTCTTTTCTCTTCTTTTCTCTTCTTTTCTCTTTTCTCTTTACTCTTCTTTTCTTTTCTCCTGTTTTCACTTCTTTTCTCTTATCTCTTCTTTTCTCTTTTTTCATTTCTCTTCTTTTCTCTTTTCTCTTCTTTTCTCTTCATTTCTCTTCTTTTCTCGTTTCTCTTCTTCTCTCTTCTTTACCCCTTTCTCTTTTCTCTTCTTTTCTCTTCTTACCCCTTCATTTCTCTTTTCTCTTGTTTTCTCTTGTTTTCTGTTTTCTCTTTTCTATTCTTTTGTCTTCTTTTCACTTCTGCTCTCTTGTTTCTATTTTCTATTTTCTCTTTTCTCTTCATTTCTCTTCTTTTCTCATTTCTCTTTACTCTTCTTTTCTTTTCTCCTGTTTTCACTTCTTTTCTCATTTCTCTTCTTTTCTCTTCATTTCTCTTCTTTTCTCTTCTCTTCATTTCTCTTCTTTTCTCTTTTCTCTTCTTCTCTCTTCTTTACCCCTTTCTCTTGTCTCTTCTTTTCTCTTCTTTACTTTTCTCCTGTTTTCACTTCTTTTCTATTTTTCTCTTCTTTTCTCTTCATTTCTCTTCTTTTCTCTTTTCTTCATTTCTCGTCTTTTCTCTTTTCTCTTCTTCTCTCTTCTTTACCCCTTTCTCTTTTCTCTTCTTTTCTCTTCTTTTCTCTTTTCTCTTTACTCTTCTTTTCTTTTCTCCTGTTTTCACTTCTTTTCTCTTTTCTCTTCTTTTCTCTTCTTTTCTCTTCTCTTCATTTCTCGTCTTTTCTCTTTTCTCTTCTTCTCTCTTCTTTACCACTTTCTCTTTTCTCTTCTTTTCTCTTCTTAACTCTTTTCTCTTTACTCTTCTTTTCTTTTCTCCTGTTTTCACTTCTTTTCTCTTTTCTCTTCTTTTCTCTTCTTTTCTCTTCTCTTCATTTCTCGTCTTTTCTCTTTTCTCTTCTTCTCTCTTCTTTACCACTTTCTCTTTTCTCTTCTTTTCTCTTCTTTTCTCTTTTCTCTTTACTCTTCTTTTCTTTTCTCCTGTTTTCACTTTTTTCTCTTTTCTCTTTTATCTTCTTTTCTCTTCATTTCTCTTCTTTTCTCTTCTCTTCATTTCTCTTCTTTTCTCTTTTCTCTTCTTTTCTCTTCTTTACCCCTTTCTCTTTCCTCTTCTTTTCTCTTCTTACCTCTTCTTTTCTCTTTTTTCTTGTTTTCTCTTCTTTTCTCTTTTCTCTTCATTTCTCTTTTTTCTCTTTTTTCATTTCTCTTCTTTTCTCTTTTCTGTTTTCTTTTTTCTATTCTTTTGTCTTTTTTCTCTTTTATCTTCTATTCTCTTGTTTTCTCTTTTCTATTTTCTGTTTTCTGTTCATTTCTCTTCTTTTCTCTTTTCTCTTGTTTTCTCTTCTTTTCTGTTTTCTCTTCGTTTCTCTTCATTTCTCTTCTTTTCTCTTCGCTTCATTTCTCTTCTTTTCTCTTTTCTCTTCTTTTCTCTTCTTTACCCCTTTCTCTTTCCTCTTCTTTTCTCTTCTTACCTCTTCTTTTCTCTCTTCTCTTGTTTTCTCTTCTTTTCTCTTTTCTCTTCATTTCTCTTTTTTCTCTTTTTTCATTTCTCTTCTTTTCTCTTTTCTGTTTTCTTTTTTCTATTCTTTTGTCTTTTTTCTCTTTTCTCTTCTATTCTCTTGTTTTCTCTTTTCTATTTTCTGTTTTCTCTTCATTTCCCTTCTTTTCTCTTGTTTTCTCTTGTTTACTGTTTTCTCTTTTCTCTTCTTTTGTCTTCTTTTCTCTTCTGTTCTCTTGTTTCTATTTTCTATTTTCTCTTTTCTCTTCTTCTCTCTTCTTTACCACTTTCTCTTTTCTCTTCTTTTCTCTTTTCTCTTTACTCTTCTTTTCTTTTCTCCTGTTTTCACTTCTTTTCTCTTTTCTCTTCTTTTCTCTTCATTTCTCTTTTCTATTTTCTGTTTTCTCTTCATTTGCCTCCTTTTCTCTTTTCTCTTGTTTTCTCTTGTTTTCTGTTTTCTCTTTTCTATTCTTTTGTCTTCTTTTCACTTCTGCTCTCTTGTTTCTTTTTTCTATTTTCTCTTTTCTCTTCATTTCTCTTCTTTTCTCTTCTCTTCATTTCTCGTCTATTCTGTTTTCTCTTCTCTCTTCTGTACCCCTTTCTCTTTTCTCTTCTTTTCTCTTCTTTTCTCTTTTCTCTTTACTCTTCTTTTCTTTTCTCCTGTTTTCACTTCTTTTCTCTTTTCTCTTTTCTCTTCTTTTCTCTTCATTTCTCTTCTTTTCTCTTCTCTTCATTTCTCTTCTTTTCTCTTTTCTCTTCTTTTCTCTTCTTTACCCCTTTCTCTTTCCTCTTCTTTTCTCTTCTTACCTCTTCTTTTCTCTTTTCTCTTGTTTTCTCTTCTTTTCTCTTTTCTCTTCATTTCTCTTTTTTCTCTTTTTTCATTTCTCTTCTTTTCTCTTTTCTGTTTTCTTTTTTCTATTCTTTTGTCTTTTTTCTCTTTTCTCTTCTATTCTCTTGTTTTCTCTTTTCTATTTTCTGTTTTCTCTTCATTTCCCTTCTTTTCTCTTGTTTTCTCTTGTTTACTGTTTTCTCTTTTCTATTCTTTTGTCTTCTTTTCTCTTCTGTTCTCTTGTTTCTATTTTCTATTTTCTCTTTTCTCTTCACTTCTCTTCTTTTCTCATTTCTCTTCTTTACCCCTTTCTCTTTTCTCTTCTTTTCTCTTCTTACCCCTTCTTTTCTCTTTTCTCTTGTTTTCTCTTCTTTACCCCTTTCTCTTTCCTCTTCTTTTCTCTTCTTACCTCTTCTTTTCGCTTTTCTCTTGTTTTCTCTTCTTTTCTCTTTTCTCTTCATTTCTCTTCTTTTCTCTTCTTTTCTCAGTTCGCTTTACTCTTCTTTTCTTTTCGCTTGTTTTCACCTCTTTTCTCTTTTCTCTTCTTTTCTCTTCGTTTCTCTTCTTTTCTCTTCTCTTCATTTCTCGTCTTTTCTCTTTTCTCTTCTTCTCTCTTCTTTACCCCTTTCTCTTTTCTCTTCTTTTCTCTTCTTACCCCTTCTTTTCTCTTTTCTCTTGTTTTCTCTTCTTTTCTCTTCTGTTCTCTTGTTTCTATTTTCTCTTTTCTCTTTTCTCTTCATTTCTCTTCTTTTCTCTTTTCTCTTCATTTCTCTTTCTCTCTTTTTTCATTTCTCTTCTTTTCTCTTTTCTGTTTTCTCTTTTCTATTCTTTTGTCTTTTTTCTCTTTTCTCTTCTATTCTCTTCTTTACTCTTGTTTTCTCTTTTCTATTTTCTGTTTTCTCTTCATTTCTGTTCTTTTCTCTTTTCTCTTGTTTCCTCTTCTTTTCTGTTTTCTCTTTTCTATTCATTTGTCTTCTTTTCTCTTTACTCTTCTTTTCTCGTTTCTCTTTTCTATTTTCTCTTTTGACTTCATTTCTCTTCTTTTCTCTTTTCTGTTTTCGTTTTTCTATTCTTTTGTCTTTTTTCTCTTTTCTCTTCTATTCTCTTGTTTTCTCTTTTCTATTTTCTGTTTTCTCTTCATTTCCCTTCTTTTCTCTTTTCTCTTGTTTTCTCTTGTTTACTGTTTTCTCTTTTCTATTCTTTTGTCTTCTTTTCTCTTCTGTTCTCTTGTTTCTATTTTCTATTTTCTCTTTTCTCTTCATTTCTCTTCTTTTCTCATTTCTCTTCTTTACCCCTTTCTCTTTTCTCTTCTTTTCTCTTCTTACCCCTTCTTTTCTCTTTTCTCTTGTTTTCTCTTCTTTACCCCTTTCTCTTTCCTCTTCTTTTCTCTTCTTACCTCTTCTTTTCTCTTTTCTCTTGTTTTCTCTTCTTTTCTCTTTTCTCTTCATTTCTCTTCTTTTCTCTTCTTTTCTCAGTTCGCTTTACTCTTCTTTTCTTTTCTCATGTTTTCACCTCTTTTCTCTTTTCTGTTCTTTTCTCTTCATTTCTCTTCTTTTCTCTTCTCTTCATTTCTCGTCTTTTCTCTTTTCTCTTCTTCTCTCTTCTTTACCCCTTTCTCTTTTCTCTTCTTTTCTCTTCTTACCCCTTCTTTTCTCTTTTCTCTTGTTTTCTCTTCTTTTCTCTTCTATTCTCTTGTTTTCTCTTTTCTATTTTCTGTTTTCTCTTCATTTGCCTTCTTTTCTCTTTTCTCTTGTTTTCTCTTGTTTTCTGTTTTCTCTTTTCTATTCTTTTGTCTTCTTTTCACTTCTGTTCTCTTGTTTCTATTTTCTCCTTTCTCTTTTCTCTTCATTTCTCTTCTTTTCTCTTCTTTTCTCATTTCGCTTTACTCTACTTTTCTTTTCGCCTGTTTTCACTAATTTTCTCTTTTCTCTTCTTTTCTCTTCATTTCTCTTCTTTTCTCTTCATTTCTCGTCTTTTCTCTTTTCTCTTCTTCTCTCTTCTTTACCACTTTCTCTTTTCTCTTCTTTTCTCTTCTTTTCTCTTTTCTCTTTACTCTTCTTTTCTTTTCTCCTGTTTTCACTTCTTTTCTCTTATCTCTTCTTTTCTCTTTTTTCATTTCTCTTCTTTTCTCTTTTCTCTTCTTTTCTCTTCATTTCTCTTCTTTTCTCGTTTCTCTTCTTCTCTCTTCTTTACCCCTTTCTCTTTTCTCTTCTTTTCTCTTCTTACCCCTTCATTTCTCTTTTCTCTTGTTTTCTCTTGTTTTCTGTTTTCTCTTTTCTATTCTTTTGTCTTCTTTTCACTTCTGCTCTCTTGTTTCTATTTTCTATTTTCTCTTTTCTCTTCATTTCTCTTCTTTTCTCATTTCTCTTTACTCTTCTTTTCTTTTCTCCTGTTTTCACTTCTTTTCTCATTTCTCTTCTTTTCTCTTCATTTCTCTTCTTTTCTCTTCTCTTCATTTCTCTTCTTTTCTCTTTTCTCTTCTTCTCTCTTCTTTACCCCTTTCTCTTGTCTCTTCTTTTCTCTTCTTTACTTTTCTCCTGTTTTCACTTCTTTTCTATTTTTCTCTTCTTTTCTCTTCATTTCTCTTCTTTTCTCTTTTCTTCATTTCTCGTCTTTTCTCTTTTCTCTTCTTCTCTCTTCTTTACCCCTTTCTCTTTTCTCTTCTTTTCTCTTCTTTTCTCATTTCGCTTTACTCTACTTTTCTTTTCGCCTGTTTTCACTAATTTTCTCTTTTCTCTTCTTTTCTCTTCATTTCTCTTCTTTTCTCTTCATTTCTCGTCTTTTCTCTTTTCTCTTCTTCTCTCTTCTTTACCACTTTCTCTTTTCTCTTCTTTTCTCTTCTTTTCTCTTTTCTCTTTACTCTTCTTTTCTTTTCTCCTGTTTTCACTTCTTTTCTCTTTTCTCTTCTTTTCTCTTCTTTTCTCTTCTCTTCATTTCTCGTCTTTTCTCTTTTCTCTTCTTCTCTCTTCTTTACCACTTTCTCTTTTCTCTTCTTTTCTCTTCTTTTCTCTTTTCTCTTTACTCTTCTTTTCTTTTCTCCTGTTTTCACTTTTTTCTCTTTTCTCTTTTATCTTCTTTTCTCTTCATTTCTCTTCTTTTCTCTTCTCTTCATTTCTCTTCTTTTCTCTTTTCTCTTCTTTTCTCTTCTTTACCCCTTTCTCTTTCCTCTTCTTTTCTCTTCTTACCTCTTCTTTTCTCTTTTTTC
This sequence comes from Chiloscyllium punctatum, assembly GCF_047496795.1. Lineage (NCBI taxonomy): Eukaryota > Metazoa > Chordata > Chondrichthyes > Orectolobiformes > Hemiscylliidae > Chiloscyllium > Chiloscyllium punctatum. The sequence continues at coordinate 26,814,852 of NC_092748.1, read as the reverse complement.
TTGTTTTCTCTTCTTTTCTCTTTTCTCTTCATTTCTCTTTTTTCTCTTTTTTCATTTCTCTTCTTTTCTCTTTTCTGTTTTCTTTTTTCTATTCTTTTGTCTTTTTTCTCTTTTATCTTCTATTCTCTTGTTTTCTCTTTTCTATTTTCTGTTTTCTGTTCATTTCTCTTCTTTTCTCTTTTCTCTTGTTTTCTCTTCTTTTCTGTTTTCTCTTCGTTTCTCTTCATTTCTCTTCTTTTCTCTTCGCTTCATTTCTCTTCTTTTCTCTTTTCTCTTCTTTTCTCTTCTTTACCCCTTTCTCTTTCCTCTTCTTTTCTCTTCTTACCTCTTCTTTTCTCTCTTCTCTTGTTTTCTCTTCTTTTCTCTTTTCTCTTCATTTCTCTTTTTTCTCTTTTTTCATTTCTCTTCTTTTCTCTTTTCTGTTTTCTTTTTTCTATTCTTTTGTCTTTTTTCTCTTTTCTCTTCTATTCTCTTGTTTTCTCTTTTCTATTTTCTGTTTTCTCTTCATTTCCCTTCTTTTCTCTTGTTTTCTCTTGTTTACTGTTTTCTCTTTTCTCTTCTTTTGTCTTCTTTTCTCTTCTGTTCTCTTGTTTCTATTTTCTATTTTCTCTTTTCTCTTCTTCTCTCTTCTTTACCACTTTCTCTTTTCTCTTCTTTTCTCTTCTTTTCTCTTTTCTCTTTACTCTTCTTTTCTTTTCTCCTGTTTTCACTTCTTTTCTCTTTTCTCTTCTTTTCTCTTCATTTCTCTTTTCTATTTTCTGTTTTCTCTTCATTTGCCTCCTTTTCTCTTTTCTCTTGTTTTCTCTTGTTTTCTGTTTTCTCTTTTCTATTCTTTTGTCTTCTTTTCACTTCTGCTCTCTTGTTTCTTTTTTCTATTTTCTCTTTTCTCTTCATTTCTCTTCTTTTCTCTTCTCTTCATTTCTCGTCTATTCTGTTTTCTCTTCTCTCTTCTGTACCCCTTTCTCTTTTCTCTTCTTTTCTCTTCTTTTCTCTTTTCTCTTTACTCTTCTTTTCTCTTGTTTTCTCTTTTCTATTTTCTGTTTTCTCTTCATTTCCCTTCTTTTCTCTTGTTTTCTCTTGTTTACTGTTTTCTCTTTTCTCTTCTTTTGTCTTCTTTTCTCTTCTGTTCTCTTGTTTCTATTTTCTATTTTCTCTTTTCTCTTCTTCTCTCTTCTTTACCACTTTCTCTTTTCTCTTCTTTTCTCTTCTTTTCTCTTTTCTCTTTACTCTTCTTTTCTTTTCTCCTGTTTTCACTTCTTTTCTCTTTTCTCTTCTTTTCTCTTCATTTCTCTTTTCTATTTTCTGTTTTCTCTTCATTTGCCTCCTTTTCTCTTTTCTCTTGTTTTCTCTTGTTTTCTGTTTTCTCTTTTCTATTCTTTTGTCTTCTTTTCACTTCTGCTCTCTTGTTTCTTTTTTCTATTTTCTCTTTTCTCTTCATTTCTCTTCTTTTCTCTTCTCTTCATTTCTCGTCTATTCTGTTTTCTCTTCTCTCTTCTGTACCCCTTTCTCTTTTCTCTTCTTTTCTCTTCTTTTCTCTTTTCTCTTTACTCTTCTTTTCTTTTCTCCTGTTTTCACTTCTTTTCTCTTTTCTCTTTTCTCTTCTTTTCTCTTCATTTCTCTTCTTTTCTCTTCTCTTCATTTCTCTTCTTTTCTCTTTTCTCTTCTTTTCTCTTCTTTACCCCTTTCTCTTTCCTCTTCTTTTCTCTTCTTACCTCTTCTTTTCTCTTTTCTCTTGTTTTCTCTTCTTTTCTCTTTTCTCTTCATTTCTCTTTTTTCTCTTTTTTCATTTCTCTTCTTTTCTCTTTTCTGTTTTCTTTTTTCTATTCTTTTGTCTTTTTTCTCTTTTCTCTTCTATTCTCTTGTTTTCTCTTTTCTATTTTCTGTTTTCTCTTCATTTCCCTTCTTTTCTCTTGTTTTCTCTTGTTTACTGTTTTCTCTTTTCTATTCTTTTGTCTTCTTTTCTCTTCTGTTCTCTTGTTTCTATTTTCTATTTTCTCTTTTCTCTTCACTTCTCTTCTTTTCTCATTTCTCTTCTTTACCCCTTTCTCTTTTCTCTTCTTTTCTCTTCTTACCCCTTCTTTTCTCTTTTCTCTTGTTTTCTCTTCTTTACCCCTTTCTCTTTCCTCTTCTTTTCTCTTCTTACCTCTTCTTTTCGCTTTTCTCTTGTTTTCTCTTCTTTTCTCTTTTCTCTTCATTTCTCTTCTTTTCTCTTCTTTTCTCAGTTCGCTTTACTCTTCTTTTCTTTTCTCTTGTTTTCACCTCTTTTCTCTTTTCTCTTCTTTTCTCTTCGTTTCTCTTCTTTTCTCTTCTCTTCATTTCTCGTCTTTTCTCTTTTCTCTTCTTCTCTCTTCTTTACCCCTTTCTCTTTTCTCTTCTTTTCTCTTCTTACCCCTTCTTTTCTCTTTTCTCTTGTTTTCTCTTCTTTTCTCTTCTGTTCTCTTGTTTCTATTTTCTCTTTTCTCTTTTCTCTTCATTTCTCTTCTTTTCTCTTTTCTCTTCATTTCTCTTTCTCTCTTTTTTCATTTCTCTTCTTTTCTCTTTTCTGTTTTCTCTTTTCTATTCTTTTGTCTTTTTTCTCTTTTCTCTTCTATTCTCTTCTTTACTCTTGTTTTCTCTTTTCTATTTTCTGTTTTCTCTTCATTTCTGTTCTTTTCTCTTTTCTCTTGTTTCCTCTTCTTTTCTGTTTTCTCTTTTCTATTCATTTGTCTTCTTTTCTCTTTACTCTTCTTTTCTCGTTTCTCTTTTCTATTTTCTCTTTTGACTTCATTTCTCTTCTTTTCTCTTTTCTGTTTTCGTTTTTCTATTCTTTTGTCTTTTTTCTCTTTTCTCTTCTATTCTCTTGTTTTCTCTTTTCTATTTTCTGTTTTCTCTTCATTTCCCTTCTTTTCTCTTTTCTCTTGTTTTCTCTTGTTTACTGTTTTCTCTTTTCTATTCTTTTGTCTTCTTTTCTCTTCTGTTCTCTTGTTTCTATTTTCTATTTTCTCTTTTCTCTTCATTTCTCTTCTTTTCTCATTTCTCTTCTTTACCCCTTTCTCTTTTCTCTTCTTTTCTCTTCTTACCCCTTCTTTTCTCTTTTCTCTTGTTTTCTCTTCTTTACCCCTTTCTCTTTCCTCTTCTTTTCTCTTCTTACCTCTTCTTTTCTCTTTTCTCTTGTTTTCTCTTCTTTTCTCTTTTCTCTTCATTTCTCTTCTTTTCTCTTCTTTTCTCAGTTCGCTTTACTCTTCTTTTCTTTTCTCATGTTTTCACCTCTTTTCTCTTTTCTGTTCTTTTCTCTTCATTTCTCTTCTTTTCTCTTCTCTTCATTTCTCGTCTTTTCTCTTTTCTCTTCTTCTCTCTTCTTTACCCCTTTCTCTTTTCTCTTCTTTTCTCTTCTTACCCCTTCTTTTCTCTTTTCTCTTGTTTTCTCTTCTTTTCTCTTCTATTCTCTTGTTTTCTCTTTTCTATTTTCTGTTTTCTCTTCATTTGCCTTCTTTTCTCTTTTCTCTTGTTTTCTCTTGTTTTCTGTTTTCTCTTTTCTATTCTTTTGTCTTCTTTTCACTTCTGTTCTCTTGTTTCTATTTTCTCCTTTCTCTTTTCTCTTCATTTCTCTTCTTTTCTCTTCTTTTCTCATTTCGCTTTACTCTACTTTTCTTTTCGCCTGTTTTCACTAATTTTCTCTTTTCTCTTCTTTTCTCTTCATTTCTCTTCTTTTCTCTTCATTTCTCGTCTTTTCTCTTTTCTCTTCTTCTCTCTTCTTTACCACTTTCTCTTTTCTCTTCTTTTCTCTTCTTTTCTCTTTTCTCTTTACTCTTCTTTTCTTTTCTCCTGTTTTCACTTCTTTTCTCTTATCTCTTCTTTTCTCTTTTTTCATTTCTCTTCTTTTCTCTTTTCTCTTCTTTTCTCTTCATTTCTCTTCTTTTCTCGTTTCTCTTCTTCTCTCTTCTTTACCCCTTTCTCTTTTCTCTTCTTTTCTCTTCTTACCCCTTCATTTCTCTTTTCTCTTGTTTTCTCTTGTTTTCTGTTTTCTCTTTTCTATTCTTTTGTCTTCTTTTCACTTCTGCTCTCTTGTTTCTATTTTCTATTTTCTCTTTTCTCTTCATTTCTCTTCTTTTCTCATTTCTCTTTACTCTTCTTTTCTTTTCTCCTGTTTTCACTTCTTTTCTCATTTCTCTTCTTTTCTCTTCATTTCTCTTCTTTTCTCTTCTCTTCATTTCTCTTCTTTTCTCTTTTCTCTTCTTCTCTCTTCTTTACCCCTTTCTCTTGTCTCTTCTTTTCTCTTCTTTACTTTTCTCCTGTTTTCACTTCTTTTCTATTTTTCTCTTCTTTTCTCTTCATTTCTCTTCTTTTCTCTTTTCTTCATTTCTCGTCTTTTCTCTTTTCTCTTCTTCTCTCTTCTTTACCCCTTTCTCTTTTCTCTTCTTTTCTCTTCTTTTCTCATTTCGCTTTACTCTACTTTTCTTTTCGCCTGTTTTCACTAATTTTCTCTTTTCTCTTCTTTTCTCTTCATTTCTCTTCTTTTCTCTTCATTTCTCGTCTTTTCTCTTTTCTCTTCTTCTCTCTTCTTTACCACTTTCTCTTTTCTCTTCTTTTCTCTTCTTTTCTCTTTTCTCTTTACTCTTCTTTTCTTTTCTCCTGTTTTCACTTCTTTTCTCTTTTCTCTTCTTTTCTCTTCTTTTCTCTTCTCTTCATTTCTCGTCTTTTCTCTTTTCTCTTCTTCTCTCTTCTTTACCACTTTCTCTTTTCTCTTCTTTTCTCTTCTTTTCTCTTTTCTCTTTACTCTTCTTTTCTTTTCTCCTGTTTTCACTTTTTTCTCTTTTCTCTTTTATCTTCTTTTCTCTTCATTTCTCTTCTTTTCTCTTCTCTTCATTTCTCTTCTTTTCTCTTTTCTCTTCTTTTCTCTTCTTTACCCCTTTCTCTTTCCTCTTCTTTTCTCTTCTTACCTCTTCTTTTCTCTTTTTTCTTGTTTTCTCTTCTTTTCTCTTTTCTCTTCATTTCTCTTTTTTCTCTTTTTTCATTTCTCTTCTTTTCTCTTTTCTGTTTTCTTTTTTCTATTCTTTTGTCTTTTTTCTCTTTTATCTTCTATTCTCTTGTTTTCTCTTTTCTATTTTCTGTTTTCTGTTCATTTCTCTTCTTTTCTCTTTTCTCTTGTTTTCTCTTCTTTTCTGTTTTCTCTTCGTTTCTCTTCATTTCTCTTCTTTTCTCTTCGCTTCATTTCTCTTCTTTTCTCTTTTCTCTTCTTTTCTCTTCTTTACCCCTTTCTCTTTCCTCTTCTTTTCTCTTCTTACCTCTTCTTTTCTCTCTTCTCTTGTTTTCTCTTCTTTTCTCTTTTCTCTTCATTTCTCTTTTTTCTCTTTTTTCATTTCTCTTCTTTTCTCTTTTCTGTTTTCTTTTTTCTATTCTTTTGTCTTTTTTCTCTTTTCTCTTCTATTCTCTTGTTTTCTCTTTTCTATTTTCTGTTTTCTCTTCATTTCCCTTCTTTTCTCTTGTTTTCTCTTGTTTACTGTTTTCTCTTTTCTCTTCTTTTGTCTTCTTTTCTCTTCTGTTCTCTTGTTTCTATTTTCTATTTTCTCTTTTCTCTTCTTCTCTCTTCTTTACCACTTTCTCTTTTCTCTTCTTTTCTCTTCTTTTCTCTTTTCTCTTTACTCTTCTTTTCTTTTCTCCTGTTTTCACTTCTTTTCTCTTTTCTCTTCTTTTCTCTTCATTTCTCTTTTCTATTTTCTGTTTTCTCTTCATTTGCCTCCTTTTCTCTTTTCTCTTGTTTTCTCTTGTTTTCTGTTTTCTCTTTTCTATTCTTTTGTCTTCTTTTCACTTCTGCTCTCTTGTTTCTTTTTTCTATTTTCTCTTTTCTCTTCATTTCTCTTCTTTTCTCTTCTCTTCATTTCTCGTCTATTCTGTTTTCTCTTCTCTCTTCTGTACCCCTTTCTCTTTTCTCTTCTTTTCTCTTCTTTTCTCTTTTCTCTTTACTCTTCTTTTCTTTTCTCCTGTTTTCACTTCTTTTCTCTTTTCTCTTTTCTCTTCTTTTCTCTTCATTTCTCTTCTTTTCTCTTCTCTTCATTTCTCTTCTTTTCTCTTTTCTCTTCTTTTCTCTTCTTTACCCCTTTCTCTTTCCTCTTCTTTTCTCTTCTTACCTCTTCTTTTCTCTTTTCTCTTGTTTTCTCTTCTTTTCTCTTTTCTCTTCATTTCTCTTTTTTCTCTTTTTTCATTTCTCTTCTTTTCTCTTTTCTGTTTTCTTTTTTCTATTCTTTTGTCTTTTTTCTCTTTTCTCTTCTATTCTCTTGTTTTCTCTTTTCTATTTTCTGTTTTCTCTTCATTTCCCTTCTTTTCTCTTGTTTTCTCTTGTTTACTGTTTTCTCTTTTCTATTCTTTTGTCTTCTTTTCTCTTCTGTTCTCTTGTTTCTATTTTCTATTTTCTCTTTTCTCTTCACTTCTCTTCTTTTCTCATTTCTCTTCTTTACCCCTTTCTCTTTTCTCTTCTTTTCTCTTCTTACCCCTTCTTTTCTCTTTTCTCTTGTTTTCTCTTCTTTACCCCTTTCTCTTTCCTCTTCTTTTCTCTTCTTACCTCTTCTTTTCGCTTTTCTCTTGTTTTCTCTTCTTTTCTCTTTTCTCTTCATTTCTCTTCTTTTCTCTTCTTTTCTCAGTTCGCTTTACTCTTCTTTTCTTTTCGCTTGTTTTCACCTCTTTTCTCTTTTCTCTTCTTTTCTCTTCGTTTCTCTTCTTTTCTCTTCTCTTCATTTCTCGTCTTTTCTCTTTTCTCTTCTTCTCTCTTCTTTACCCCTTTCTCTTTTCTCTTCTTTTCTCTTCTTACCCCTTCTTTTCTCTTTTCTCTTGTTTTCTCTTCTTTTCTCTTCTGTTCTCTTGTTTCTATTTTCTCTTTTCTCTTTTCTCTTCATTTCTCTTCTTTTCTCTTTTCTCTTCATTTCTCTTTCTCTCTTTTTTCATTTCTCTTCTTTTCTCTTTTCTGTTTTCTCTTTTCTATTCTTTTGTCTTTTTTCTCTTTTCTCTTCTATTCTCTTCTTTACTCTTGTTTTCTCTTTTCTATTTTCTGTTTTCTCTTCATTTCTGTTCTTTTCTCTTTTCTCTTGTTTCCTCTTCTTTTCTGTTTTCTCTTTTCTATTCATTTGTCTTCTTTTCTCTTTACTCTTCTTTTCTCGTTTCTCTTTTCTATTTTCTCTTTTGACTTCATTTCTCTTCTTTTCTCTTTTCTGTTTTCGTTTTTCTATTCTTTTGTCTTTTTTCTCTTTTCTCTTCTATTCTCTTGTTTTCTCTTTTCTATTTTCTGTTTTCTCTTCATTTCCCTTCTTTTCTCTTTTCTCTTGTTTTCTCTTGTTTACTGTTTTCTCTTTTCTATTCTTTTGTCTTCTTTTCTCTTCTGTTCTCTTGTTTCTATTTTCTATTTTCTCTTTTCTCTTCATTTCTCTTCTTTTCTCATTTCTCTTCTTTACCCCTTTCTCTTTTCTCTTCTTTTCTCTTCTTACCCCTTCTTTTCTCTTTTCTCTTGTTTTCTCTTCTTTACCCCTTTCTCTTTCCTCTTCTTTTCTCTTCTTACCTCTTCTTTTCTCTTTTCTCTTGTTTTCTCTTCTTTTCTCTTTTCTCTTCATTTCTCTTCTTTTCTCTTCTTTTCTCAGTTCGCTTTACTCTTCTTTTCTTTTCTCATGTTTTCACCTCTTTTCTCTTTTCTGTTCTTTTCTCTTCATTTCTCTTCTTTTCTCTTCTCTTCATTTCTCGTCTTTTCTCTTTTCTCTTCTTCTCTCTTCTTTACCCCTTTCTCTTTTCTCTTCTTTTCTCTTCTTACCCCTTCTTTTCTCTTTTCTCTTGTTTTCTCTTCTTTTCTCTTCTATTCTCTTGTTTTCTCTTTTCTATTTTCTGTTTTCTCTTCATTTGCCTTCTTTTCTCTTTTCTCTTGTTTTCTCTTGTTTTCTGTTTTCTCTTTTCTATTCTTTTGTCTTCTTTTCACTTCTGTTCTCTTGTTTCTATTTTCTCCTTTCTCTTTTCTCTTCATTTCTCTTCTTTTCTCTTCTTTTCTCATTTCGCTTTACTCTACTTTTCTTTTCGCCTGTTTTCACTAATTTTCTCTTTTCTCTTCTTTTCTCTTCATTTCTCTTCTTTTCTCTTCATTTCTCGTCTTTTCTCTTTTCTCTTCTTCTCTCTTCTTTACCACTTTCTCTTTTCTCTTCTTTTCTCTTCTTTTCTCTTTTCTCTTTACTCTTCTTTTCTTTTCTCCTGTTTTCACTTCTTTTCTCTTATCTCTTCTTTTCTCTTTTTTCATTTCTCTTCTTTTCTCTTTTCTCTTCTTTTCTCTTCATTTCTCTTCTTTTCTCGTTTCTCTTCTTCTCTCTTCTTTACCCCTTTCTCTTTTCTCTTCTTTTCTCTTCTTACCCCTTCATTTCTCTTTTCTCTTGTTTTCTCTTGTTTTCTGTTTTCTCTTTTCTATTCTTTTGTCTTCTTTTCACTTCTGCTCTCTTGTTTCTATTTTCTATTTTCTCTTTTCTCTTCATTTCTCTTCTTTTCTCATTTCTCTTTACTCTTCTTTTCTTTTCTCCTGTTTTCACTTCTTTTCTCATTTCTCTTCTTTTCTCTTCATTTCTCTTCTTTTCTCTTCTCTTCATTTCTCTTCTTTTCTCTTTTCTCTTCTTCTCTCTTCTTTACCCCTTTCTCTTGTCTCTTCTTTTCTCTTCTTTACTTTTCTCCTGTTTTCACTTCTTTTCTATTTTTCTCTTCTTTTCTCTTCATTTCTCTTCTTTTCTCTTTTCTTCATTTCTCGTCTTTTCTCTTTTCTCTTCTTCTCTCTTCTTTACCCCTTTCTCTTTTCTCTTCTTTTCTCTTCTTTTCTCTTTTCTCTTTACTCTTCTTTTCTTTTCTCCTGTTTTCACTTCTTTTCTCTTTTCTCTTCTTTTCTCTTCTTTTCTCTTCTCTTCATTTCTCGTCTTTTCTCTTTTCTCTTCTTCTCTCTTCTTTACCACTTTCTCTTTTCTCTTCTTTTCTCTTTTCTCTTTACTCTTCTTTTCTTTTCTCCTGTTTTCACTTCTTTTCTCTTTTCTCTTCTTTTCTCTTCTTTTCTCTTCTCTTCATTTCTCGTCTTTTCTCTTTTCTCTTCTTCTCTCTTCTTTACCACTTTCTCTTTTCTCTTCTTTTCTCTTCTTTTCTCTTTTCTCTTTACTCTTCTTTTCTTTTCTCCTGTTTTCACTTTTTTCTCTTTTCTCTTTTATCTTCTTTTCTCTTCATTTCTCTTCTTTTCTCTTCTCTTCATTTCTCTTCTTTTCTCTTTTCTCTTCTTTTCTCTTCTTTACCCCTTTCTCTTTCCTCTTCTTTTCTCTTCTTACCTCTTCTTTTCTCTTTTTTCTTGTTTTCTCTTCTTTTCTCTTTTCTCTTCATTTCTCTTTTTTCTCTTTTTTCATTTCTCTTCTTTTCTCTTTTCTGTTTTCTTTTTTCTATTCTTTTGTCTTTTTTCTCTTTTCTCTTCTATTCTCTTGTTTTCTCTTTTCTATTTTCTGTTTTCTCTTCATTTCCCTTCTTTTCTCTTGTTTTCTCTTGTTTACTGTTTTCTCTTTTCTCTTTTTTTGTCTTCTTTTCTCTTCTGTTCTCTTGTTTCTATTTTCTATTTTCTCTTTTCTCTTCTTCTCTCTTCTTTACCACTTTCTCTTTTCTCTTCTTTTCTCTTCTTTTCTCTTTTCTCTTTACTCTTCTTTTCTTTTCTCCTGTTTTCACTTCTTTTCTCTTTTCTCTTCTTTTCTCTTCATTTCTCTTTTCTATTTTCTGTTTTCTCTTCATTTGCCTCCTTTTCTCTTTTCTCTTGTTTTCTCTTGTTTTCTGTTTTCTCTTTTCTATTCTTTTGTCTTCTTTTCACTTCTGCTCTCTTGTTTCTTTTTTCTATTTTCTCTTTTCTCTTCATTTCTCTTCTTTTCTCTTCTCTTCATTTCTCGTCTATTCTGTTTTCTCTTCTCTCTTCTGTACCCCTTTCTCTTTTCTCTTCTTTTCTCTTCTTTTCTCTTTTCTCTTTACTCTTCTTTTCTTTTCTCCTGTTTTCACTTCTTTTCTCTTTTCTCTTTTCTCTTCTTTTCTCTTCATTTCTCTTCTTTTCTCTTCTCTTCATTTCTCTTCTTTTCTCTTTTCTCTTCTTTTCTCTTCTTTACCCCTTTCTCTTTCCTCTTCTTTTCTCTTCTTACCTCTTCTTTTCTCTTTTCTCTTGTTTTCTCTTCTTTTCTCTTTTCTCTTCATTTCTCTTTTTTCTCTTTTTTCATTTCTCTTCTTTTCTCTTTTCTGTTTTCTTTTTTCTATTCTTTTGTCTTTTTTCTCTTTTCTCTTCTATTCTCTTGTTTTCTCTTTTCTATTTTCTGTTTTCTCTTCATTTCCCTTCTTTTCTCTTGTTTTCTCTTGTTTACTGTTTTCTCTTTTCTATTCTTTTGTCTTCTTTTCTCTTCTGTTCTCTTGTTTCTATTTTCTATTTTCTCTTTTCTCTTCACTTCTCTTCTTTTCTCATTTCTCTTCTTTACCCCTTTCTCTTTTCTCTTCTTTTCTCTTCTTACCCCTTCTTTTCTCTTTTCTCTTGTTTTCTCTTCTTTACCCCTTTCTCTTTCCTCTTCTTTTCTCTTCTTACCTCTTCTTTTCGCTTTTCTCTTGTTTTCTCTTCTTTTCTCTTTTCTCTTCATTTCTCTTCTTTTCTCTTCTTTTCTCAGTTCGCTTTACTCTTCTTTTCTTTTCTCTTGTTTTCACCTCTTTTCTCTTTTCTCTTCTTTTCTCTTCGTTTCTCTTCTTTTCTCTTCTCTTCATTTCTCGTCTTTTCTCTTTTCTCTTCTTCTCTCTTCTTTACCCCTTTCTCTTTTCTCTTCTTTTCTCTTCTTACCCCTTCTTTTCTCTTTTCTCTTGTTTTCTCTTCTTTTCTCTTCTGTTCTCTTGTTTCTATTTTCTCTTTTCTCTTTTCTCTTCATTTCTCTTCTTTTCTCTTTTCTCTTCATTTCTCTTTCTCTCTTTTTTCATTTCTCTTCTTTTCTCTTTTCTGTTTTCTCTTTTCTATTCTTTTGTCTTTTTTCTCTTTTCTCTTCTATTCTCTTCTTTACTCTTGTTTTCTCTTTTCTATTTTCTGTTTTCTCTTCATTTCTGTTCTTTTCTCTTTTTTCTTGTTTCCTCTTCTTTTCTGTTTTCTCTTTTCTATTCATTTGTCTTCTTTTCTCTTTACTCTTCTTTTCTCGTTTCTCTTTTCTATTTTCTCTTTTGACTTCATTTCTCTTCTTTTCTCTTTTCTGTTTTCGTTTTTCTATTCTTTTGTCTTTTTTCTCTTTTCTCTTCTATTCTCTTGTTTTCTCTTTTCTATTTTCTGTTTTCTCTTCATTTCCCTTCTTTTCTCTTTTCTCTTGTTTTCTCTTGTTTACTGTTTTCTCTTTTCTATTCTTTTGTCTTCTTTTCTCTTCTGTTCTCTTGTTTCTATTTTCTATTTTCTCTTTTCTCTTCATTTCTCTTCTTTTCTCATTTCTCTTCTTTACCCCTTTCTCTTTTCTCTTCTTTTCTCTTCTTACCCCTTCTTTTCTCTTTTCTCTTGTTTTCTCTTCTTTACCCCTTTCTCTTTCCTCTTCTTTTCTCTTCTTACCTCTTCTTTTCTCTTTTCTCTTGTTTTCTCTTCTTTTCTCTTTTCTCTTCATTTCTCTTCTTTTCTCTTCTTTTCTCAGTTCGCTTTACTCTTCTTTTCTTTTCTCATGTTTTCACCTCTTTTCTCTTTTCTGTTCTTTTCTCTTCATTTCTCTTCTTTTCTCTTCTCTTCATTTCTCGTCTTTTCTCTTTTCTCTTCTTCTCTCTTCTTTACCCCTTTCTCTTTTCTCTTCTTTTCTCTTCTTACCCCTTCTTTTCTCTTTTCTCTTGTTTTCTCTTCTTTTCTCTTCTATTCTCTTGTTTTCTCTTTTCTATTTTCTGTTTTCTCTTCATTTGCCTTCTTTTCTCTTTTCTCTTGTTTTCTCTTGTTTTCTGTTTTCTCTTTTCTATTCTTTTGTCTTCTTTTCACTTCTGTTCTCTTGTTTCTATTTTCTCCTTTCTCTTTTCTCTTCATTTCTCTTCTTTTCTCTTCTTTTCTCATTTCGCTTTACTCTACTTTTCTTTTCGCCTGTTTTCACTAATTTTCTCTTTTCTCTTCTTTTCTCTTCATTTCTCTTCTTTTCTCTTCATTTCTCGTCTTTTCTCTTTTCTCTTCTTCTCTCTTCTTTACCACTTTCTCTTTTCTCTTCTTTTCTCTTCTTTTCTCTTTTCTCTTTACTCTTCTTTTCTTTTCTCCTGTTTTCACTTCTTTTCTCTTATCTCTTCTTTTCTCTTTTTTCATTTCTCTTCTTTTCTCTTTTCTCTTCTTTTCTCTTCATTTCTCTTCTTTTCTCGTTTCTCTTCTTCTCTCTTCTTTACCCCTTTCTCTTTTCTCTTCTTTTCTCTTCTTACCCCTTCATTTCTCTTTTCTCTTGTTTTCTCTTGTTTTCTGTTTTCTCTTTTCTATTCTTTTGTCTTCTTTTCACTTCTGCTCTCTTGTTTCTATTTTCTATTTTCTCTTTTCTCTTCATTTCTCTTCTTTTCTCATTTCTCTTTACTCTTCTTTTCTTTTCTCCTGTTTTCACTTCTTTTCTCATTTCTCTTCTTTTCTCTTCATTTCTCTTCTTTTCTCTTCTCTTCATTTCTCTTCTTTTCTCTTTTCTCTTCTTCTCTCTTCTTTACCCCTTTCTCTTGTCTCTTCTTTTCTCTTCTTTACTTTTCTCCTGTTTTCACTTCTTTTCTATTTTTCTCTTCTTTTCTCTTCATTTCTCTTCTTTTCTCTTTTCTTCATTTCTCGTCTTTTCTCTTTTCTCTTCTTCTCTCTTCTTTACCCCTTTCTCTTTTCTCTTCTTTTCTCTTCTTTTCTCTTTTCTCTTTACTCTTCTTTTCTTTTCTCCTGTTTTCACTTCTTTTCTCTTTTCTCTTCTTTTCTCTTCTTTTCTCTTCTCTTCATTTCTCGTCTTTTCTCTTTTCTCTTCTTCTCTCTTCTTTACCACTTTCTCTTTTCTCTTCTTTTCTCTTCTTAACTCTTTTCTCTTTACTCTTCTTTTCTTTTCTCCTGTTTTCACTTCTTTTCTCTTTTCTCTTCTTTTCTCTTCTTTTCTCTTCTCTTCATTTCTCGTCTTTTCTCTTTTCTCTTCTTCTCTCTTCTTTACCACTTTCTCTTTTCTCTTCTTTTCTCTTCTTTTCTCTTTTCTCTTTACTCTTCTTTTCTTTTCTCCTGTTTTCACTTTTTTCTCTTTTCTCTTTTATCTTCTTTTCTCTTCATTTCTCTTCTTTTCTCTTCTCTTCATTTCTCTTCTTTTCTCTTTTCTCTTCTTTTCTCTTCTTTACCCCTTTCTCTTTCCTCTTCTTTTCTCTTCTTACCTCTTCTTTTCTCTTTTTTCTTGTTTTCTCTTCTTTTCTCTTTTCTCTTCATTTCTCTTTTTTCTCTTTTTTCATTTCTCTTCTTTTCTCTTTTCTGTTTTCTTTTTTCTATTCTTTTGTCTTTTTTCTCTTTTATCTTCTATTCTCTTGTTTTCTCTTTTCTATTTTCTGTTTTCTGTTCATTTCTCTTCTTTTCTCTTTTCTCTTGTTTTCTCTTCTTTTCTGTTTTCTCTTCGTTTCTCTTCATTTCTCTTCTTTTCTCTTCGCTTCATTTCTCTTCTTTTCTCTTTGCTCTTCTTTTCTCTTCTTTACCCCTTTCTCTTTCCTCTTCTTTTCTCTTCTTACCTCTTCTTTTCTCTCTTCTCTTGTTTTCTCTTCTTTTCTCTTTTCTCTTCATTTCTCTTTTTTCTCTTTTTTCATTTCTCTTCTTTTCTCTTTTCTGTTTTCTTTTTTCTATTCTTTTGTCTTTTTTCTCTTTTCTCTTCTATTCTCTTGTTTTCTCTTTTCTATTTTCTGTTTTCTCTTCATTTCCCTTCTTTTCTCTTGTTTTCTCTTGTTTACTGTTTTCTCTTTTCTCTTCTTTTGTCTTCTTTTCTCTTCTGTTCTCTTGTTTCTATTTTCTATTTTCTCTTTTCTCTTCTTCTCTCTTCTTTACCACTTTCTCTTTTCTCTTCTTTTCTCTTTTCTCTTTACTCTTCTTTTCTTTTCTCCTGTTTTCACTTCTTTTCTCTTTTCTCTTCTTTTCTCTTCATTTCTCTTTTCTATTTTCTGTTTTCTCTTCATTTGCCTCCTTTTCTCTTTTCTCTTGTTTTCTCTTGTTTTCTGTTTTCTCTTTTCTATTCTTTTGTCTTCTTTTCACTTCTGCTCTCTTGTTTCTTTTTTCTATTTTCTCTTTTCTCTTCATTTCTCTTCTTTTCTCTTCTCTTCATTTCTCGTCTATTCTGTTTTCTCTTCTCTCTTCTGTACCCCTTTCTCTTTTCTCTTCTTTTCTCTTCTTTTCTCTTTTCTCTTTACTCTTCTTTTCTTTTCTCCTGTTTTCACTTCTTTTCTCTTTTCTCTTTTCTCTTCTTTTCTCTTCATTTCTCTTCTTTTCTCTTCTCTTCATTTCTCTTCTTTTCTCTTTTCTCTTCTTTTCTCTTCTTTACCCCTTTCTCTTTCCTCTTCTTTTCTCTTCTTACCTCTTCTTTTCTCTTTTCTCTTGTTTTCTCTTCTTTTCTCTTTTCTCTTCATTTCTCTTTTTTCTCTTTTTTCATTTCTCTTCTTTTCTCTTTTCTGTTTTCTTTTTTCTATTCTTTTGTCTTTTTTCTCTTTTCTCTTCTATTCTCTTGTTTTCTCTTTTCTATTTTCTGTTTTCTCTTCATTTCCCTTCTTTTCTCTTGTTTTCTCTTGTTTACTGTTTTCTCTTTTCTATTCTTTTGTCTTCTTTTCTCTTCTGTTCTCTTGTTTCTATTTTCTATTTTCTCTTTTCTCTTCACTTCTCTTCTTTTCTCATTTCTCTTCTTTACCCCTTTCTCTTTTCTCTTCTTTTCTCTTCTTACCCCTTCTTTTCTCTTTTCTCTTGTTTTCTCTTCTTTACCCCTTTCTCTTTCCTCTTCTTTTCTCTTCTTACCTCTTCTTTTCGCTTTTCTCTTGTTTTCTCTTCTTTTCTCTTTTCTCTTCATTTCTCTTCTTTTCTCTTCTTTTCTCAGTTCGCTTTACTCTTCTTTTCTTTTCGCTTGTTTTCACCTCTTTTCTCTTTTCTCTTCTTTTCTCTTCGTTTCTCTTCTTTTCTCTTCTCTTCATTTCTCGTCTTTTCTCTTTTCTCTTCTTCTCTCTTCTTTACCCCTTTCTCTTTTCTCTTCTTTTCTCTTCTTACCCCTTCTTTTCTCTTTTCTCTTGTTTTCTCTTCTTTTCTCTTCTGTTCTCTTGTTTCTATTTTCTCTTTTCTCTTTTCTCTTCATTTCTCTTCTTTTCTCTTTTCTCTTCATTTCTCTTTCTCTCTTTTTTCATTTCTCTTCTTTTCTCTTTTCTGTTTTCTCTTTTCTATTCTTTTGTCTTTTTTCTCTTTTCTCTTCTATTCTCTTCTTTACTCTTGTTTTCTCTTTTCTATTTTCTGTTTTCTCTTCATTTCTGTTCTTTTCTCTTTTCTCTTGTTTCCTCTTCTTTTCTGTTTTCTCTTTTCTATTCATTTGTCTTCTTTTCTCTTTACTCTTCTTTTCTCGTTTCTCTTTTCTATTTTCTCTTTTGACTTCATTTCTCTTCTTTTCTCTTTTCTGTTTTCGTTTTTCTATTCTTTTGTCTTTTTTCTCTTTTCTCTTCTATTCTCTTGTTTTCTCTTTTCTATTTTCTGTTTTCTCTTCATTTCCCTTCTTTTCTCTTTTCTCTTGTTTTCTCTTGTTTACTGTTTTCTCTTTTCTATTCTTTTGTCTTCTTTTCTCTTCTGTTCTCTTGTTTCTATTTTCTATTTTCTCTTTTCTCTTCATTTCTCTTCTTTTCTCATTTCTCTTCTTTACCCCTTTCTCTTTTCTCTTCTTTTCTCTTCTTACCCCTTCTTTTCTCTTTTCTCTTGTTTTCTCTTCTTTACCCCTTTCTCTTTCCTCTTCTTTTCTCTTCTTACCTCTTCTTTTCTCTTTTCTCTTGTTTTCTCTTCTTTTCTCTTTTCTCTTCATTTCTCTTCTTTTCTCTTCTTTTCTCAGTTCGCTTTACTCTTCTTTTCTTTTCTCATGTTTTCACCTCTTTTCTCTTTTCTGTTCTTTTCTCTTCATTTCTCTTCTTTTCTCTTCTCTTCATTTCTCGTCTTTTCTCTTTTCTCTTCTTCTCTCTTCTTTACCCCTTTCTCTTTTCTCTTCTTTTCTCTTCTTACCCCTTCTTTTCTCTTTTCTCTTGTTTTCTCTTCTTTTCTCTTCTATTCTCTTGTTTTCTCTTTTCTATTTTCTGTTTTCTCTTCATTTGCCTTCTTTTCTCTTTTCTCTTGTTTTCTCTTGTTTTCTGTTTTCTCTTTTCTATTCTTTTGTCTTCTTTTCACTTCTGTTCTCTTGTTTCTATTTTCTCCTTTCTCTTTTCTCTTCATTTCTCTTCTTTTCTCTTCTTTTCTCATTTCGCTTTACTCTACTTTTCTTTTCGCCTGTTTTCACTAATTTTCTCTTTTCTCTTCTTTTCTCTTCATTTCTCTTCTTTTCTCTTCATTTCTCGTCTTTTCTCTTTTCTCTTCTTCTCTCTTCTTTACCACTTTCTCTTTTCTCTTCTTTTCTCTTCTTTTCTCTTTTCTCTTTACTCTTCTTTTCTTTTCTCCTGTTTTCACTTCTTTTCTCTTATCTCTTCTTTTCTCTTTTTTCATTTCTCTTCTTTTCTCTTTTCTCTTCTTTTCTCTTCATTTCTCTTCTTTTCTCGTTTCTCTTCTTCTCTCTTCTTTACCCCTTTCTCTTTTCTCTTCTTTTCTCTTCTTACCCCTTCATTTCTCTTTTCTCTTGTTTTCTCTTGTTTTCTGTTTTCTCTTTTCTATTCTTTTGTCTTCTTTTCACTTCTGCTCTCTTGTTTCTATTTTCTATTTTCTCTTTTCTCTTCATTTCTCTTCTTTTCTCATTTCTCTTTACTCTTCTTTTCTTTTCTCCTGTTTTCACTTCTTTTCTCATTTCTCTTCTTTTCTCTTCATTTCTCTTCTTTTCTCTTCTCTTCATTTCTCTTCTTTTCTCTTTTCTCTTCTTCTCTCTTCTTTACCCCTTTCTCTTGTCTCTTCTTTTCTCTTCTTTACTTTTCTCCTGTTTTCACTTCTTTTCTATTTTTCTCTTCTTTTCTCTTCATTTCTCTTCTTTTCTCTTTTCTTCATTTCTTGTCTTTTCTCTTTTCTCTTCTTCTCTCTTCTTTACCCCTTTCTCTTTTCTCTTCTTTTCTCTTCTTTTCTCATTTCGCTTTACTCTACTTTTCTTTTCGCCTGTTTTCACTAATTTTCTCTTTTCTCTTCTTTTCTCTTCATTTCTCTTCTTTTCTCTTCATTTCTCGTCTTTTCTCTTTTCTCTTCTTCTCTCTTCTTTACCACTTTCTCTTTTCTCTTCTTTTCTCTTCTTTTCTCTTTTCTCTTTACTCTTCTTTTCTTTTCTCCTGTTTTCACTTCTTTTCTCTTTTCTCTTCTTTTCTCTTCTTTTCTCTTCTCTTCATTTCTCGTCTTTTCTCTTTTCTCTTCTTCTCTCTTCTTTACCACTTTCTCTTTTCTCTTCTTTTCTCTTCTTTTCTCTTTTCTCTTTACTCTTCTTTTCTTTTCTCCTGTTTTCACTTTTTTCTCTTTTCTCTTTTATCTTCTTTTCTCTTCATTTCTCTTCTTTTCTCTTCTCTTCATTTCTCTTCTTTTCTCTTTTCTCTTCTTTTCTCTTCTTTACCCCTTTCTCTTTCCTCTTCTTTTCTCTTCTTACCTCTTCTTTTCTCTTTTTTCTTGTTTTCTCTTCTTTTCTCTTTTCTCTTCATTTCTCTTTTTTCTCTTTTTTCATTTCTCTTCTTTTCTCTTTTCTGTTTTCTTTTTTCTATTCTTTTGTCTTTTTTCTCTTTTATCTTCTATTCTCTTGTTTTCTCTTTTCTATTTTCTGTTTTCTGTTCATTTCTCTTCTTTTCTCTTTTCTCTTGTTTTCTCTTCTTTTCTGTTTTCTCTTCGTTTCTCTTCATTTCTCTTCTTTTCTCTTCGCTTCATTTCTCTTCTTTTCTCTTTTCTCTTCTTTTCTCTTCTTTACCCCTTTCTCTTTCCTCTTCTTTTCTCTTCTTACCTCTTCTTTTCTCTCTTCTCTTGTTTTCTCTTCTTTTCTCTTTTCTCTTCATTTCTCTTTTTTCTCTTTTTTCATTTCTCTTCTTTTCTCTTTTCTGTTTTCTTTTTTCTATTCTTTTGTCTTTTTTCTCTTTTCTCTTCTATTCTCTTGTTTTCTCTTTTCTATTTTCTGTTTTCTCTTCATTTCCCTTCTTTTCTCTTGTTTTCTCTTGTTTACTGTTTTCTCTTTTCTCTTCTTTTGTCTTCTTTTCTCTTCTGTTCTCTTGTTTCTATTTTCTATTTTCTCTTTTCTCTTCTTCTCTCTTCTTTACCACTTTCTCTTTTCTCTTCTTTTCTCTTCTTTTCTCTTTTCTCTTTACTCTTCTTTTCTTTTCTCCTGTTTTCACTTCTTTTCTCTTTTCTCTTCTTTTCTCTTCATTTCTCTTTTCTATTTTCTGTTTTCTCTTCATTTGCCTCCTTTTCTCTTTTCTCTTGTTTTCTCTTGTTTTCTGTTTTCTCTTTTCTATTCTTTTGTCTTCTTTTCACTTCTGCTCTCTTGTTTCTTTTTTCTATTTTCTCTTTTCTCTTCATTTCTCTTCTTTTCTCTTCTCTTCATTTCTCGTCTATTCTGTTTTCTCTTCTCTCTTCTGTACCCCTTTCTCTTTTCTCTTCTTTTCTCTTCTTTTCTCTTTTCTCTTTACTCTTCTTTTCTCTTGTTTTCTCTTTTCTATTTTCTGTTTTCTCTTCATTTCCCTTCTTTTCTCTTGTTTTCTCTTGTTTACTGTTTTCTCTTTTCTCTTCTTTTGTCTTCTTTTCTCTTCTGTTCTCTTGTTTCTATTTTCTATTTTCTCTTTTCTCTTCTTCTCTCTTCTTTACCACTTTCTCTTTTCTCTTCTTTTCTCTTCTTTTCTCTTTTCTCTTTACTCTTCTTTTCTTTTCTCCTGTTTTCACTTCTTTTCTCTTTTCTCTTCTTTTCTCTTCATTTCTCTTTTCTATTTTCTGTTTTCTCTTCATTTGCCTCCTTTTCTCTTTTCTCTTGTTTTCTCTTGTTTTCTGTTTTCTCTTTTCTATTCTTTTGTCTTCTTTTCACTTCTGCTCTCTTGTTTCTTTTTTCTATTTTCTCTTTTCTCTTCATTTCTCTTCTTTTCTCTTCTCTTCATTTCTCGTCTATTCTGTTTTCTCTTCTCTCTTCTGTACCCCTTTCTCTTTTCTCTTCTTTTCTCTTCTTTTCTCTTTTCTCTTTACTCTTCTTTTCTTTTCTCCTGTTTTCACTTCTTTTCTCTTTTCTCTTTTCTCTTCTTTTCTCTTCATTTCTCTTCTTTTCTCTTCTCTTCATTTCTCTTCTTTTCTCTTTTCTCTTCTTTTCTCTTCTTTACCCCTTTCTCTTTCCTCTTCTTTTCTCTTCTTACCTCTTCTTTTCTCTTTTCTCTT
This sequence comes from Chiloscyllium punctatum, assembly GCF_047496795.1. Classification (NCBI taxonomy): domain Eukaryota; kingdom Metazoa; phylum Chordata; class Chondrichthyes; order Orectolobiformes; family Hemiscylliidae; genus Chiloscyllium; species Chiloscyllium punctatum. The sequence continues at coordinate 26,795,369 of NC_092748.1, read as the reverse complement.
GTTTTCTCTTCTTTTCTCTTTTCTCTTCATTTCTCTTTTTTCTCTTTTTTCATTTCTCTTCTTTTCTCTTTTCTGTTTTCTTTTTTCTATTCTTTTGTCTTTTTTCTCTTTTCTCTTCTATTCTCTTGTTTTCTCTTTTCTATTTTCTGTTTTCTCTTCATTTCCCTTCTTTTCTCTTGTTTTCTCTTGTTTACTGTTTTCTCTTTTCTATTCTTTTGTCTTCTTTTCTCTTCTGTTCTCTTGTTTCTATTTTCTATTTTCTCTTTTCTCTTCACTTCTCTTCTTTTCTCATTTCTCTTCTTTACCCCTTTCTCTTTTCTCTTCTTTTCTCTTCTTACCCCTTCTTTTCTCTTTTCTCTTGTTTTCTCTTCTTTACCCCTTTCTCTTTCCTCTTCTTTTCTCTTCTTACCTCTTCTTTTCGCTTTTCTCTTGTTTTCTCTTCTTTTCTCTTTTCTCTTCATTTCTCTTCTTTTCTCTTCTTTTCTCAGTTCGCTTTACTCTTCTTTTCTTTTCTCTTGTTTTCACCTCTTTTCTCTTTTCTCTTCTTTTCTCTTCGTTTCTCTTCTTTTCTCTTCTCTTCATTTCTCGTCTTTTCTCTTTTCTCTTCTTCTCTCTTCTTTACCCCTTTCTCTTTTCTCTTCTTTTCTCTTCTTACCCCTTCTTTTCTCTTTTCTCTTGTTTTCTCTTCTTTTCTCTTCTGTTCTCTTGTTTCTATTTTCTCTTTTCTCTTTTCTCTTCATTTCTCTTCTTTTCTCTTTTCTCTTCATTTCTCTTTCTCTCTTTTTTCATTTCTCTTCTTTTCTCTTTTCTGTTTTCTCTTTTCTATTCTTTTGTCTTTTTTCTCTTTTCTCTTCTATTCTCTTCTTTACTCTTGTTTTCTCTTTTCTATTTTCTGTTTTCTCTTCATTTCTGTTCTTTTCTCTTTTCTCTTGTTTCCTCTTCTTTTCTGTTTTCTCTTTTCTATTCATTTGTCTTCTTTTCTCTTTACTCTTCTTTTCTCGTTTCTCTTTTCTATTTTCTCTTTTGACTTCATTTCTCTTCTTTTCTCTTTTCTGTTTTCGTTTTTCTATTCTTTTGTCTTTTTTCTCTTTTCTCTTCTATTCTCTTGTTTTCTCTTTTCTATTTTCTGTTTTCTCTTCATTTCCCTTCTTTTCTCTTTTCTCTTGTTTTCTCTTGTTTACTGTTTTCTCTTTTCTATTCTTTTGTCTTCTTTTCTCTTCTGTTCTCTTGTTTCTATTTTCTATTTTCTCTTTTCTCTTCATTTCTCTTCTTTTCTCATTTCTCTTCTTTACCCCTTTCTCTTTTCTCTTCTTTTCTCTTCTTACCCCTTCTTTTCTCTTTTCTCTTGTTTTCTCTTCTTTACCCCTTTCTCTTTCCTCTTCTTTTCTCTTCTTACCTCTTCTTTTCTCTTTTCTCTTGTTTTCTCTTCTTTTCTCTTTTCTCTTCATTTCTCTTCTTTTCTCTTCTTTTCTCAGTTCGCTTTACTCTTCTTTTCTTTTCTCATGTTTTCACCTCTTTTCTCTTTTCTGTTCTTTTCTCTTCATTTCTCTTCTTTTCTCTTCTCTTCATTTCTCGTCTTTTCTCTTTTCTCTTCTTCTCTCTTCTTTACCCCTTTCTCTTTTCTCTTCTTTTCTCTTCTTACCCCTTCTTTTCTCTTTTCTCTTGTTTTCTCTTCTTTTCTCTTCTATTCTCTTGTTTTCTCTTTTCTATTTTCTGTTTTCTCTTCATTTGCCTTCTTTTCTCTTTTCTCTTGTTTTCTCTTGTTTTCTGTTTTCTCTTTTCTATTCTTTTGTCTTCTTTTCACTTCTGTTCTCTTGTTTCTATTTTCTCCTTTCTCTTTTCTCTTCATTTCTCTTCTTTTCTCTTCTTTTCTCATTTCGCTTTACTCTACTTTTCTTTTCGCCTGTTTTCACTAATTTTCTCTTTTCTCTTCTTTTCTCTTCATTTCTCTTCTTTTCTCTTCATTTCTCGTCTTTTCTCTTTTCTCTTCTTCTCTCTTCTTTACCACTTTCTCTTTTCTCTTCTTTTCTCTTCTTTTCTCTTTTCTCTTTACTCTTCTTTTCTTTTCTCCTGTTTTCACTTCTTTTCTCTTATCTCTTCTTTTCTCTTTTTTCATTTCTCTTCTTTTCTCTTTTCTCTTCTTTTCTCTTCATTTCTCTTCTTTTCTCGTTTCTCTTCTTCTCTCTTCTTTACCCCTTTCTCTTTTCTCTTCTTTTCTCTTCTTACCCCTTCATTTCTCTTTTCTCTTGTTTTCTCTTGTTTTCTGTTTTCTCTTTTCTATTCTTTTGTCTTCTTTTCACTTCTGCTCTCTTGTTTCTATTTTCTATTTTCTCTTTTCTCTTCATTTCTCTTCTTTTCTCATTTCTCTTTACTCTTCTTTTCTTTTCTCCTGTTTTCACTTCTTTTCTCATTTCTCTTCTTTTCTCTTCATTTCTCTTCTTTTCTCTTCTCTTCATTTCTCTTCTTTTCTCTTTTCTCTTCTTCTCTCTTCTTTACCCCTTTCTCTTGTCTCTTCTTTTCTCTTCTTTACTTTTCTCCTGTTTTCACTTCTTTTCTATTTTTCTCTTCTTTTCTCTTCATTTCTCTTCTTTTCTCTTTTCTTCATTTCTCGTCTTTTCTCTTTTCTCTTCTTCTCTCTTCTTTACCCCTTTCTCTTTTCTCTTCTTTTCTCTTCTTTTCTCATTTCGCTTTACTCTACTTTTCTTTTCGCCTGTTTTCACTAATTTTCTCTTTTCTCTTCTTTTCTCTTCATTTCTCTTCTTTTCTCTTCATTTCTCGTCTTTTCTCTTTTCTCTTCTTCTCTCTTCTTTACCACTTTCTCTTTTCTCTTCTTTTCTCTTCTTTTCTCTTTTCTCTTTACTCTTCTTTTCTTTTCTCCTGTTTTCACTTCTTTTCTCTTTTCTCTTCTTTTCTCTTCTTTTCTCTTCTCTTCATTTCTCGTCTTTTCTCTTTTCTCTTCTTCTCTCTTCTTTACCACTTTCTCTTTTCTCTTCTTTTCTCTTCTTTTCTCTTTTCTCTTTACTCTTCTTTTCTTTTCTCCTGTTTTCACTTTTTTCTCTTTTCTCTTTTATCTTCTTTTCTCTTCATTTCTCTTCTTTTCTCTTCTCTTCATTTCTCTTCTTTTCTCTTTTCTCTTCTTTTCTCTTCTTTACCCCTTTCTCTTTCCTCTTCTTTTCTCTTCTTACCTCTTCTTTTCTCTTTTTTCTTGTTTTCTCTTCTTTTCTCTTTTCTCTTCATTTCTCTTTTTTCTCTTTTTTCATTTCTCTTCTTTTCTCTTTTCTGTTTTCTTTTTTCTATTCTTTTGTCTTTTTTCTCTTTTATCTTCTATTCTCTTGTTTTCTCTTTTCTATTTTCTGTTTTCTGTTCATTTCTCTTCTTTTCTCTTTTCTCTTGTTTTCTCTTCTTTTCTGTTTTCTCTTCGTTTCTCTTCATTTCTCTTCTTTTCTCTTCGCTTCATTTCTCTTCTTTTCTCTTTTCTCTTCTTTTCTCTTCTTTACCCCTTTCTCTTTCCTCTTCTTTTCTCTTCTTACCTCTTCTTTTCTCTCTTCTCTTGTTTTCTCTTCTTTTCTCTTTTCTCTTCATTTCTCTTTTTTCTCTTTTTTCATTTCTCTTCTTTTCTCTTTTCTGTTTTCTTTTTTCTATTCTTTTGTCTTTTTTCTCTTTTCTCTTCTATTCTCTTGTTTTCTCTTTTCTATTTTCTGTTTTCTCTTCATTTCCCTTCTTTTCTCTTGTTTTCTCTTGTTTACTGTTTTCTCTTTTCTCTTCTTTTGTCTTCTTTTCTCTTCTGTTCTCTTGTTTCTATTTTCTATTTTCTCTTTTCTCTTCTTCTCTCTTCTTTACCACTTTCTCTTTTCTCTTCTTTTCTCTTCTTTTCTCTTTTCTCTTTACTCTTCTTTTCTTTTCTCCTGTTTTCACTTCTTTTCTCTTTTCTCTTCTTTTCTCTTCATTTCTCTTTTCTATTTTCTGTTTTCTCTTCATTTGCCTCCTTTTCTCTTTTCTCTTGTTTTCTCTTGTTTTCTGTTTTCTCTTTTCTATTCTTTTGTCTTCTTTTCACTTCTGCTCTCTTGTTTCTTTTTTCTATTTTCTCTTTTCTCTTCATTTCTCTTCTTTTCTCTTCTCTTCATTTCTCGTCTATTCTGTTTTCTCTTCTCTCTTCTGTACCCCTTTCTCTTTTCTCTTCTTTTCTCTTCTTTTCTCTTTTCTCTTTACTCTTCTTTTCTTTTCTCCTGTTTTCACTTCTTTTCTCTTTTCTCTTTTCTCTTCTTTTCTCTTCATTTCTCTTCTTTTCTCTTCTCTTCATTTCTCTTCTTTTCTCTTTTCTCTTCTTTTCTCTTCTTTACCCCTTTCTCTTTCCTCTTCTTTTCTCTTCTTACCTCTTCTTTTCTCTTTTCTCTTGTTTTCTCTTCTTTTCTCTTTTCTCTTCATTTCTCTTTTTTCTCTTTTTTCATTTCTCTTCTTTTCTCTTTTCTGTTTTCTTTTTTCTATTCTTTTGTCTTTTTTCTCTTTTCTCTTCTATTCTCTTGTTTTCTCTTTTCTATTTTCTGTTTTCTCTTCATTTCCCTTCTTTTCTCTTGTTTTCTCTTGTTTACTGTTTTCTCTTTTCTATTCTTTTGTCTTCTTTTCTCTTCTGTTCTCTTGTTTCTATTTTCTATTTTCTCTTTTCTCTTCACTTCTCTTCTTTTCTCATTTCTCTTCTTTACCCCTTTCTCTTTTCTCTTCTTTTCTCTTCTTACCCCTTCTTTTCTCTTTTCTCTTGTTTTCTCTTCTTTACCCCTTTCTCTTTCCTCTTCTTTTCTCTTCTTACCTCTTCTTTTCGCTTTTCTCTTGTTTTCTCTTCTTTTCTCTTTTCTCTTCATTTCTCTTCTTTTCTCTTCTTTTCTCAGTTCGCTTTACTCTTCTTTTCTTTTCGCTTGTTTTCACCTCTTTTCTCTTTTCTCTTCTTTTCTCTTCGTTTCTCTTCTTTTCTCTTCTCTTCATTTCTCGTCTTTTCTCTTTTCTCTTCTTCTCTCTTCTTTACCCCTTTCTCTTTTCTCTTCTTTTCTCTTCTTACCCCTTCTTTTCTCTTTTCTCTTGTTTTCTCTTCTTTTCTCTTCTGTTCTCTTGTTTCTATTTTCTCTTTTCTCTTTTCTCTTCATTTCTCTTCTTTTCTCTTTTCTCTTCATTTCTCTTTCTCTCTTTTTTCATTTCTCTTCTTTTCTCTTTTCTGTTTTCTCTTTTCTATTCTTTTGTCTTTTTTCTCTTTTCTCTTCTATTCTCTTCTTTACTCTTGTTTTCTCTTTTCTATTTTCTGTTTTCTCTTCATTTCTGTTCTTTTCTCTTTTCTCTTGTTTCCTCTTCTTTTCTGTTTTCTCTTTTCTATTCATTTGTCTTCTTTTCTCTTTACTCTTCTTTTCTCGTTTCTCTTTTCTATTTTCTCTTTTGACTTCATTTCTCTTCTTTTCTCTTTTCTGTTTTCGTTTTTCTATTCTTTTGTCTTTTTTCTCTTTTCTCTTCTATTCTCTTGTTTTCTCTTTTCTATTTTCTGTTTTCTCTTCATTTCCCTTCTTTTCTCTTTTCTCTTGTTTTCTCTTGTTTACTGTTTTCTCTTTTCTATTCTTTTGTCTTCTTTTCTCTTCTGTTCTCTTGTTTCTATTTTCTATTTTCTCTTTTCTCTTCATTTCTCTTCTTTTCTCATTTCTCTTCTTTACCCCTTTCTCTTTTCTCTTCTTTTCTCTTCTTACCCCTTCTTTTCTCTTTTCTCTTGTTTTCTCTTCTTTACCCCTTTCTCTTTCCTCTTCTTTTCTCTTCTTACCTCTTCTTTTCTCTTTTCTCTTGTTTTCTCTTCTTTTCTCTTTTCTCTTCATTTCTCTTCTTTTCTCTTCTTTTCTCAGTTCGCTTTACTCTTCTTTTCTTTTCTCATGTTTTCACCTCTTTTCTCTTTTCTGTTCTTTTCTCTTCATTTCTCTTCTTTTCTCTTCTCTTCATTTCTCGTCTTTTCTCTTTTCTCTTCTTCTCTCTTCTTTACCCCTTTCTCTTTTCTCTTCTTTTCTCTTCTTACCCCTTCTTTTCTCTTTTCTCTTGTTTTCTCTTCTTTTCTCTTCTATTCTCTTGTTTTCTCTTTTCTATTTTCTGTTTTCTCTTCATTTGCCTTCTTTTCTCTTTTCTCTTGTTTTCTCTTGTTTTCTGTTTTCTCTTTTCTATTCTTTTGTCTTCTTTTCACTTCTGTTCTCTTGTTTCTATTTTCTCCTTTCTCTTTTCTCTTCATTTCTCTTCTTTTCTCTTCTTTTCTCATTTCGCTTTACTCTACTTTTCTTTTCGCCTGTTTTCACTAATTTTCTCTTTTCTCTTCTTTTCTCTTCATTTCTCTTCTTTTCTCTTCATTTCTCGTCTTTTCTCTTTTCTCTTCTTCTCTCTTCTTTACCACTTTCTCTTTTCTCTTCTTTTCTCTTCTTTTCTCTTTTCTCTTTACTCTTCTTTTCTTTTCTCCTGTTTTCACTTCTTTTCTCTTATCTCTTCTTTTCTCTTTTTTCATTTCTCTTCTTTTCTCTTTTCTCTTCTTTTCTCTTCATTTCTCTTCTTTTCTCGTTTCTCTTCTTCTCTCTTCTTTACCCCTTTCTCTTTTCTCTTCTTTTCTCTTCTTACCCCTTCATTTCTCTTTTCTCTTGTTTTCTCTTGTTTTCTGTTTTCTCTTTTCTATTCTTTTGTCTTCTTTTCACTTCTGCTCTCTTGTTTCTATTTTCTATTTTCTCTTTTCTCTTCATTTCTCTTCTTTTCTCATTTCTCTTTACTCTTCTTTTCTTTTCTCCTGTTTTCACTTCTTTTCTCATTTCTCTTCTTTTCTCTTCATTTCTCTTCTTTTCTCTTCTCTTCATTTCTCTTCTTTTCTCTTTTCTCTTCTTCTCTCTTCTTTACCCCTTTCTCTTGTCTCTTCTTTTCTCTTCTTTACTTTTCTCCTGTTTTCACTTCTTTTCTATTTTTCTCTTCTTTTCTCTTCATTTCTCTTCTTTTCTCTTTTCTTCATTTCTCGTCTTTTCTCTTTTCTCTTCTTCTCTCTTCTTTACCCCTTTCTCTTTTCTCTTCTTTTCTCTTCTTTTCTCTTTTCTCTTTACTCTTCTTTTCTTTTCTCCTGTTTTCACTTCTTTTCTCTTTTCTCTTCTTTTCTCTTCTTTTCTCTTCTCTTCATTTCTCGTCTTTTCTCTTTTCTCTTCTTCTCTCTTCTTTACCACTTTCTCTTTTCTCTTCTTTTCTCTTCTTTTCTCTTTTCTCTTTACTCTTCTTTTCTTTTCTCCTGTTTTCACTTCTTTTCTCTTTTCTCTTCTTTTCTCTTCTTTTCTCTTCTCTTCATTTCTCGTCTTTTCTCTTTTCTCTTCTTCTCTCTTCTTTACCACTTTCTCTTTTCTCTTCTTTTCTCTTCTTTTCTCTTTTCTCTTTACTCTTCTTTTCTTTTCTCCTGTTTTCACTTTTTTCTCTTTTCTCTTTTATCTTCTTTTCTCTTCATTTCTCTTCTTTTCTCTTCTCTTCATTTCTCTTCTTTTCTCTTTTCTCTTCTTTTCTCTTCTTTACCCCTTTCTCTTTCCTCTTCTTTTCTCTTCTTACCTCTTCTTTTCTCTTTTTTCTTGTTTTCTCTTCTTTTCTCTTTTCTCTTCATTTCTCTTTTTTCTCTTTTTTCATTTCTCTTCTTTTCTCTTTTCTGTTTTCTTTTTTCTATTCTTTTGTCTTTTTTCTCTTTTCTCTTCTATTCTCTTGTTTTCTCTTTTCTATTTTCTGTTTTCTCTTCATTTGCCTTCTTTTCTCTTTTCTCTTGTTTACTGTTTTCTCTTTTCTCTTCTTTTGTCTTCTTTTCTCTTCTGTTCTCTTGTTTCTATTTTCTATTTTCTCTTTTCTCTTCTTCTCTCTTCTTTACCACTTTCTCTTTTCTCTTCTTTTCTCTTCTTTTCTCTTTTCTCTTTACTCTTCTTTTCTTTTCTCCTGTTTTCACTTCTTTTCTCTTTTCTCTTCTTTTCTCTTCATTTCTCTTTTCTATTTTCTGTTTTCTCTTCATTTGCCTCCTTTTCTCTTTTCTCTTGTTTTCTCTTGTTTTCTGTTTTCTCTTTTCTATTCTTTTGTCTTCTTTTCACTTCTGCTCTCTTGTTTCTTTTTTCTATTTTCTCTTTTCTCTTCATTTCTCTTCTTTTCTCTTCTCTTCATTTCTCGTCTATTCTGTTTTCTCTTCTCTCTTCTGTACCCCTTTCTCTTTTCTCTTCTTTTCTCTTCTTTTCTCTTTTCTCTTTACTCTTCTTTTCTTTTCTCCTGTTTTCACTTCTTTTCTCTTTTCTCTTTTCTCTTCTTTTCTCTTCATTTCTCTTCTTTTCTCTTCTCTTCATTTCTCTTCTTTTCTCTTTTCTCTTCTTTTCTCTTCTTTACCCCTTTCTCTTTCCTCTTCTTTTCTCTTCTTACCTCTTCTTTTCTCTTTTCTCTTGTTTTCTCTTCTTTTCTCTTTTCTCTTCATTTCTCTTTTTTCTCTTTTTTCATTTCTCTTCTTTTCTCTTTTCTGTTTTCTTTTTTCTATTCTTTTGTCTTTTTTCTCTTTTCTCTTCTATTCTCTTGTTTTCTCTTTTCTATTTTCTGTTTTCTCTTCATTTCCCTTCTTTTCTCTTGTTTTCTCTTGTTTACTGTTTTCTCTTTTCTATTCTTTTGTCTTCTTTTCTCTTCTGTTCTCTTGTTTCTATTTTCTATTTTCTCTTTTCTCTTCACTTCTCTTCTTTTCTCATTTCTCTTCTTTACCCCTTTCTCTTTTCTCTTCTTTTCTCTTTTCTCTTTACTCTTCTTTTCTTTTCTCCTGTTTTCACTTCTTTTCTCTTTTCTCTTTTCTCTTCTTTTCTCTTCATTTCTCTTCTTTTCTCTTCTCTTCATTTCTCTTCTTTTCTCTTTTCTCTTCTTTTCTCTTCTTTACCCCTTTCTCTTTCCTCTTCTTTTCTCTTCTTACCTCTTCTTTTCTCTTTTCTCTTGTTTTCTCTTCTTTTCTCTTTTCTCTTCATTTCTCTTTTTTCTCTTTTTTCATTTCTCTTCTTTTCTCTTTTCTGTTTTCTTTTTTCTATTCTTTTGTCTTTTTTCTCTTTTCTCTTCTATTCTCTTGTTTTCTCTTTTCTATTTTCTGTTTTCTCTTCATTTCCCTTCTTTTCTCTTGTTTTCTCTTGTTTACTGTTTTCTCTTTTCTATTCTTTTGTCTTCTTTTCTCTTCTGTTCTCTTGTTTCTATTTTCTATTTTCTCTTTTCTCTTCACTTCTCTTCTTTTCTCATTTCTCTTCTTTACCCCTTTCTCTTTTCTCTTCTTTTCTCTTCTTACCCCTTCTTTTCTCTTTTCTCTTGTTTTCTCTTCTTTACCCCTTTCTCTTTCCTCTTCTTTTCTCTTCTTACCTCTTCTTTTCGCTTTTCTCTTGTTTTCTCTTCTTTTCTCTTTTCTCTTCATTTCTCTTCTTTTCTCTTCTTTTCTCAGTTCGCTTTACTCTTCTTTTCTTTTCTCTTGTTTTCACCTCTTTTCTCTTTTCTCTTCTTTTCTCTTCGTTTCTCTTCTTTTCTCTTCTCTTCATTTCTCGTCTTTTCTCTTTTCTCTTCTTCTCTCTTCTTTACCCCTTTCTCTTTTCTCTTCTTTTCTCTTCTTACCCCTTCTTTTCTCTTTTCTCTTGTTTTCTCTTCTTTTCTCTTCTGTTCTCTTGTTTCTATTTTCTCTTTTCTCTTTTCTCTTCATTTCTCTTCTTTTCTCTTTTCTCTTCATTTCTCTTTCTCTCTTTTTTCATTTCTCTTCTTTTCTCTTTTCTGTTTTCTCTTTTCTATTCTTTTGTCTTTTTTCTCTTTTCTCTTCTATTCTCTTCTTTACTCTTGTTTTCTCTTTTCTATTTTCTGTTTTCTCTTCATTTCTGTTCTTTTCTCTTTTTTCTTGTTTCCTCTTCTTTTCTGTTTTCTCTTTTCTATTCATTTGTCTTCTTTTCTCTTTACTCTTCTTTTCTCGTTTCTCTTTTCTATTTTCTCTTTTGACTTCATTTCTCTTCTTTTCTCTTTTCTGTTTTCGTTTTTCTATTCTTTTGTCTTTTTTCTCTTTTCTCTTCTATTCTCTTGTTTTCTCTTTTCTATTTTCTGTTTTCTCTTCATTTCCCTTCTTTTCTCTTTTCTCTTGTTTTCTCTTGTTTACTGTTTTCTCTTTTCTATTCTTTTGTCTTCTTTTCTCTTCTGTTCTCTTGTTTCTATTTTCTATTTTCTCTTTTCTCTTCATTTCTCTTCTTTTCTCATTTCTCTTCTTTACCCCTTTCTCTTTTCTCTTCTTTTCTCTTCTTACCCCTTCTTTTCTCTTTTCTCTTGTTTTCTCTTCTTTACCCCTTTCTCTTTCCTCTTCTTTTCTCTTCTTACCTCTTCTTTTCTCTTTTCTCTTGTTTTCTCTTCTTTTCTCTTTTCTCTTCATTTCTCTTCTTTTCTCTTCTTTTCTCAGTTCGCTTTACTCTTCTTTTCTTTTCTCATGTTTTCACCTCTTTTCTCTTTTCTGTTCTTTTCTCTTCATTTCTCTTCTTTTCTCTTCTCTTCATTTCTCGTCTTTTCTCTTTTCTCTTCTTCTCTCTTCTTTACCCCTTTCTCTTTTCTCTTCTTTTCTCTTCTTACCCCTTCTTTTCTCTTTTCTCTTGTTTTCTCTTCTTTTCTCTTCTATTCTCTTGTTTTCTCTTTTCTATTTTCTGTTTTCTCTTCATTTGCCTTCTTTTCTCTTTTCTCTTGTTTTCTCTTGTTTTCTGTTTTCTCTTTTCTATTCTTTTGTCTTCTTTTCACTTCTGTTCTCTTGTTTCTATTTTCTCCTTTCTCTTTTCTCTTCATTTCTCTTCTTTTCTCTTCTTTTCTCATTTCGCTTTACTCTACTTTTCTTTTCGCCTGTTTTCACTAATTTTCTCTTTTCTCTTCTTTTCTCTTCATTTCTCTTCTTTTCTCTTCATTTCTCGTCTTTTCTCTTTTCTCTTCTTCTCTCTTCTTTACCACTTTCTCTTTTCTCTTCTTTTCTCTTCTTTTCTCTTTTCTCTTTACTCTTCTTTTCTTTTCTCCTGTTTTCACTTCTTTTCTCTTATCTCTTCTTTTCTCTTTTTTCATTTCTCTTCTTTTCTCTTTTCTCTTCTTTTCTCTTCATTTCTCTTCTTTTCTCGTTTCTCTTCTTCTCTCTTCTTTACCCCTTTCTCTTTTCTCTTCTTTTCTCTTCTTACCCCTTCATTTCTCTTTTCTCTTGTTTTCTCTTGTTTTCTGTTTTCTCTTTTCTATTCTTTTGTCTTCTTTTCACTTCTGCTCTCTTGTTTCTATTTTCTATTTTCTCTTTTCTCTTCATTTCTCTTCTTTTCTCATTTCTCTTTACTCTTCTTTTCTTTTCTCCTGTTTTCACTTCTTTTCTCATTTCTCTTCTTTTCTCTTCATTTCTCTTCTTTTCTCTTCTCTTCATTTCTCTTCTTTTCTCTTTTCTCTTCTTCTCTCTTCTTTACCCCTTTCTCTTGTCTCTTCTTTTCTCTTCTTTACTTTTCTCCTGTTTTCACTTCTTTTCTATTTTTCTCTTCTTTTCTCTTCATTTCTCTTCTTTTCTCTTTTCTTCATTTCTCGTCTTTTCTCTTTTCTCTTCTTCTCTCTTCTTTACCCCTTTCTCTTTTCTCTTCTTTTCTCTTCTTTTCTCTTTTCTCTTTACTCTTCTTTTCTTTTCTCCTGTTTTCACTTCTTTTCTCTTTTCTCTTCTTTTCTCTTCTTTTCTCTTCTCTTCATTTCTCGTCTTTTCTCTTTTCTCTTCTTCTCTCTTCTTTACCACTTTCTCTTTTCTCTTCTTTTCTCTTCTTTTCTCTTTTCTCTTTACTCTTCTTTTCTTTTCTCCTGTTTTCACTTCTTTTCTCTTTTCTCTTCTTTTCTCTTCTTTTCTCTTCTCTTCATTTCTCGTCTTTTCTCTTTTCTCTTCTTCTCTCTTCTTTACCACTTTCTCTTTTCTCTTCTTTTCTCTTCTTTTCTCTTTTCTCTTTACTCTTCTTTTCTTTTCTCCTGTTTTCACTTTTTTCTCTTTTCTCTTTTATCTTCTTTTCTCTTCATTTCTCTTCTTTTCTCTTCTCTTCATTTCTCTTCTTTTCTCTTTTCTCTTCTTTTCTCTTCTTTACCCCTTTCTCTTTCCTCTTCTTTTCTCTTCTTACCTCTTCTTTTCTCTTTTTTCTTGTTTTCTCTTCTTTTCTCTTTTCTCTTCATTTCTCTTTTTTCTCTTTTTTCATTTCTCTTCTTTTCTCTTTTCTGTTTTCTTTTTTCTATTCTTTTGTCTTTTTTCTCTTTTATCTTCTATTCTCTTGTTTTCTCTTTTCTATTTTCTGTTTTCTGTTCATTTCTCTTCTTTTCTCTTTTCTCTTGTTTTCTCTTCTTTTCTGTTTTCTCTTCGTTTCTCTTCATTTCTCTTCTTTTCTCTTCGCTTCATTTCTCTTCTTTTCTCTTTTCTCTTCTTTTCTCTTCTTTACCCCTTTCTCTTTCCTCTTCTTTTCTCTTCTTACCTCTTCTTTTCTCTCTTCTCTTGTTTTCTCTTCTTTTCTCTTTTCTCTTCATTTCTCTTTTTTCTCTTTTTTCATTTCTCTTCTTTTCTCTTTTCTGTTTTCTTTTTTCTATTCTTTTGTCTTTTTTCTCTTTTCTCTTCTATTCTCTTGTTTTCTCTTTTCTATTTTCTGTTTTCTCTTCATTTCCCTTCTTTTCTCTTGTTTTCTCTTGTTTACTGTTTTCTCTTTTCTCTTCTTTTGTCTTCTTTTCTCTTCTGTTCTCTTGTTTCTATTTTCTATTTTCTCTTTTCTCTTCTTCTCTCTTCTTTACCACTTTCTCTTTTCTCTTCTTTTCTCTTCTTTTCTCTTTTCTCTTTACTCTTCTTTTCTTTTCTCCTGTTTTCACTTCTTTTCTCTTTTCTCTTCTTTTCTCTTCATTTCTCTTTTCTATTTTCTGTTTTCTCTTCATTTGCCTCCTTTTCTCTTTTCTCTTGTTTTCTCTTGTTTTCTGTTTTCTCTTTTCTATTCTTTTGTCTTCTTTTCACTTCTGCTCTCTTGTTTCTTTTTTCTATTTTCTCTTTTCTCTTCATTTCTCTTCTTTTCTCTTCTCTTCATTTCTCGTCTATTCTGTTTTCTCTTCTCTCTTCTGTACCCCTTTCTCTTTTCTCTTCTTTTCTCTTCTTTTCTCTTTTCTCTTTACTCTTCTTTTCTTTTCTCCTGTTTTCACTTCTTTTCTCTTTTCTCTTTTCTCTTCTTTTCTCTTCATTTCTCTTCTTTTCTCTTCTCTTCATTTCTCTTCTTTTCTCTTTTCTCTTCTTTTCTCTTCTTTACCCCTTTCTCTTTCCTCTTCTTTTCTCTTCTTACCTCTTCTTTTCTCTTTTCTCTTGTTTTCTCTTCTTTTCTCTTTTCTCTTCATTTCTCTTTTTTCTCTTTTTTCATTTCTCTTCTTTTCTCTTTTCTGTTTTCTTTTTTCTATTCTTTTGTCTTTTTTCTCTTTTCTCTTCTATTCTCTTGTTTTCTCTTTTCTATTTTCTGTTTTCTCTTCATTTCCCTTCTTTTCTCTTGTTTTCTCTTGTTTACTGTTTTCTCTTTTCTATTCTTTTGTCTTCTTTTCTCTTCTGTTCTCTTGTTTCTATTTTCTATTTTCTCTTTTCTCTTCACTTCTCTTCTTTTCTCATTTCTCTTCTTTACCCCTTTCTCTTTTCTCTTCTTTTCTCTTCTTACCCCTTCTTTTCTCTTTTCTCTTGTTTTCTCTTCTTTACCCCTTTCTCTTTCCTCTTCTTTTCTCTTCTTACCTCTTCTTTTCGCTTTTCTCTTGTTTTCTCTTCTTTTCTCTTTTCTCTTCATTTCTCTTCTTTTCTCTTCTTTTCTCAGTTCGCTTTACTCTTCTTTTCTTTTCGCTTGTTTTCACCTCTTTTCTCTTTTCTCTTCTTTTCTCTTCGTTTCTCTTCTTTTCTCTTCTCTTCATTTCTCGTCTTTTCTCTTTTCTCTTCTTCTCTCTTCTTTACCCCTTTCTCTTTTCTCTTCTTTTCTCTTCTTACCCCTTCTTTTCTCTTTTCTCTTGTTTTCTCTTCTTTTCTCTTCTGTTCTCTTGTTTCTATTTTCTCTTTTCTCTTTTCTCTTCATTTCTCTTCTTTTCTCTTTTCTCTTCATTTCTCTTTCTCTCTTTTTTCATTTCTCTTCTTTTCTCTTTTCTGTTTTCTCTTTTCTATTCTTTTGTCTTTTTTCTCTTTTCTCTTCTATTCTCTTCTTTACTCTTGTTTTCTCTTTTCTATTTTCTGTTTTCTCTTCATTTCTGTTCTTTTCTCTTTTCTCTTGTTTCCTCTTCTTTTCTGTTTTCTCTTTTCTATTCATTTGTCTTCTTTTCTCTTTACTCTTCTTTTCTCGTTTCTCTTTTCTATTTTCTCTTTTGACTTCATTTCTCTTCTTTTCTCTTTTCTGTTTTCGTTTTTCTATTCTTTTGTCTTTTTTCTCTTTTCTCTTCTATTCTCTTGTTTTCTCTTTTCTATTTTCTGTTTTCTCTTCATTTCCCTTCTTTTCTCTTTTCTCTTGTTTTCTCTTGTTTACTGTTTTCTCTTTTCTATTCTTTTGTCTTCTTTTCTCTTCTGTTCTCTTGTTTCTATTTTCTATTTTCTCTTTTCTCTTCATTTCTCTTCTTTTCTCATTTCTCTTCTTTACCCCTTTCTCTTTTCTCTTCTTTTCTCTTCTTACCCCTTCTTTTCTCTTTTCTCTTGTTTTCTCTTCTTTACCCCTTTCTCTTTCCTCTTCTTTTCTCTTCTTACCTCTTCTTTTCTCTTTTCTCTTGTTTTCTCTTCTTTTCTCTTTTCTCTTCATTTCTCTTCTTTTCTCTTCTTTTCTCAGTTCGCTTTACTCTTCTTTTCTTTTCTCATGTTTTCACCTCTTTTCTCTTTTCTGTTCTTTTCTCTTCATTTCTCTTCTTTTCTCTTCTCTTCATTTCTCGTCTTTTCTCTTTTCTCTTCTTCTCTCTTCTTTACCCCTTTCTCTTTTCTCTTCTTTTCTCTTCTTACCCCTTCTTTTCTCTTTTCTCTTGTTTTCTCTTCTTTTCTCTTCTATTCTCTTGTTTTCTCTTTTCTATTTTCTGTTTTCTCTTCATTTGCCTTCTTTTCTCTTTTCTCTTGTTTTCTCTTGTTTTCTGTTTTCTCTTTTCTATTCTTTTGTCTTCTTTTCACTTCTGTTCTCTTGTTTCTATTTTCTCCTTTCTCTTTTCTCTTCATTTCTCTTCTTTTCTCTTCTTTTCTCATTTCGCTTTACTCTACTTTTCTTTTCGCCTGTTTTCACTAATTTTCTCTTTTCTCTTCTTTTCTCTTCATTTCTCTTCTTTTCTCTTCATTTCTCGTCTTTTCTCTTTTCTCTTCTTCTCTCTTCTTTACCACTTTCTCTTTTCTCTTCTTTTCTCTTCTTTTCTCTTTTCTCTTTACTCTTCTTTTCTTTTCTCCTGTTTTCACTTCTTTTCTCTTATCTCTTCTTTTCTCTTTTTTCATTTCTCTTCTTTTCTCTTTTCTCTTCTTTTCTCTTCATTTCTCTTCTTTTCTCGTTTCTCTTCTTCTCTCTTCTTTACCCCTTTCTCTTTTCTCTTCTTTTCTCTTCTTACCCCTTCATTTCTCTTTTCTCTTGTTTTCTCTTGTTTTCTGTTTTCTCTTTTCTATTCTTTTGTCTTCTTTTCACTTCTGCTCTCTTGTTTCTATTTTCTATTTTCTCTTTTCTCTTCATTTCTCTTCTTTTCTCATTTCTCTTTACTCTTCTTTTCTTTTCTCCTGTTTTCACTTCTTTTCTCATTTCTCTTCTTTTCTCTTCATTTCTCTTCTTTTCTCTTCTCTTCATTTCTCTTCTTTTCTCTTTTCTCTTCTTCTCTCTTCTTTACCCCTTTCTCTTGTCTCTTCTTTTCTCTTCTTTACTTTTCTCCTGTTTTCACTTCTTTTCTATTTTTCTCTTCTTTTCTCTTCATTTCTCTTCTTTTCTCTTTTCTTCATTTCTCGTCTTTTCTCTTTTCTCTTCTTCTCTCTTCTTTACCCCTTTCTCTTTTCTCTTCTTTTCTCTTCTTTTCTCTTTTCTCTTTACTCTTCTTTTCTTTTCTCCTGTTTTCACTTCTTTTCTCTTTTCTCTTCTTTTCTCTTCTTTTCTCTTCTCTTCATTTCTCGTCTTTTCTCTTTTCTCTTCTTCTCTCTTCTTTACCACTTTCTCTTTTCTCTTCTTTTCTCTTCTTTTCTCTTTTCTCTTTACTCTTCTTTTCTTTTCTCCTGTTTTCACTTCTTTTCTCTTTTCTCTTCTTTTCTCTTCTTTTCTCTTCTCTTCATTTCTCGTCTTTTCTCTTTTCTCTTCTTCTCTCTTCTTTACCACTTTCTCTTTTCTCTTCTTTTCTCTTCTTTTCTCTTTTCTCTTTACTCTTCTTTTCTTTTCTCCTGTTTTCACTTTTTTCTCTTTTCTCTTTTATCTTCTTTTCTCTTCATTTCTCTTCTTTTCTCTTCTCTTCATTTCTCTTCTTTTCTCTTTTCTCTTCTTTTCTCTTCTTTACCCCTTTCTCTTTCCTCTTCTTTTCTCTTCTTACCTCTTCTTTTCTCTTTTTTCTTGTTTTCTCTTCTTTTCTCTTTTCTCTTCATTTCTCTTTTTTCTCTTTTTTCATTTCTCTTCTTTTCTCTTTTCTGTTTTCTTTTTTCTATTCTTTTGTCTTTTTTCTCTTTTCTCTTCTATTCTCTTGTTTTCTCTTTTCTATTTTCTGTTTTCTCTTCATTTGCCTTCTTTTCTCTTTTCTCTTGTTTACTGTTTTCTCTTTTCTCTTCTTTTGTCTTCTTTTCTCTTCTGTTCTCTTGTTTCTATTTTCTATTTTCTCTTTTCTCTTCTTCTCTCTTCTTTACCACTTTCTCTTTTCTCTTCTTTTCTCTTCTTTTCTCTTTTCTCTTTACTCTTCTTTTCTTTTCTCCTGTTTTCACTTCTTTTCTCTTTTCTCTTCTTTTCTCTTCATTTCTCTTTTCTATTTTCTGTTTTCTCTTCATTTGCCTCCTTTTCTCTTTTCTCTTGTTTTCTCTTGTTTTCTGTTTTCTCTTTTCTATTCTTTTGTCTTCTTTTCACTTCTGCTCTCTTGTTTCTTTTTTCTATTTTCTCTTTTCTCTTCATTTCTCTTCTTTTCTCTTCTCTTCATTTCTCGTCTATTCTGTTTTCTCTTCTCTCTTCTGTACCCCTTTCTCTTTTCTCTTCTTTTCTCTTCTTTTCTCTTTTCTCTTTACTCTTCTTTTCTTTTCTCCTGTTTTCACTTCTTTTCTCTTTTCTCTTTTCTCTTCTTTTCTCTTCATTTCTCTTCTTTTCTCTTCTCTTCATTTCTCTTCTTTTCTCTTTTCTCTTCTTTTCTCTTCTTTACCCCTTTCTCTTTCCTCTTCTTTTCTCTTCTTACCTCTTCTTTTCTCTCTTCTCTTGTTTTCTCTTCTTTTCTCTTTTCTCTTCATTTCTCTTTTTTCTCTTTTTTCATTTCTCTTCTTTTCTCTTTTCTGTTTTCTTTTTTCTATTCTTTTGTCTTTTTTCTCTTTTCTCTTCTATTCTCTTGTTTTCTCTTTTCTATTTTCTGTTTTCTCTTCATTTGCCTTCTTTTCTCTTTTCTCTTGTTTATTGTTTTCTCTTTTCTCTTCTTTTGTCTTCTTTTCTCTTCTGTTCTCTTGTTTCTATTTTCTATTTTCTCTTTTCTCTTCTTCTCTCTTCTTTACCACTTTCTCTTTTCTCTTCTTTTCTCTTCTTTTCTCTTTTCTCTTTACTCTTCTTTTCTTTTCTCCTGTTTTCACTTCTTTTCTCTTTTCTCTTCTTTTCTCTTCATTTCTCTTTTCTATTTTCTGTTTTCTCTTCATTTGCCTCCTTTTCTCTTTTCTCTTGTTTTCTCTTGTTTTCTGTTTTCTCTTTTCTATTCTTTTGTCTTCTTTTCACTTCTGCTCTCTTGTTTCTTTTTTCTATTTTCTCTTTTCTCTTCATTTCTCTTCTTTTCTCTTCTCTTCATTTCTCGTCTATTCTGTTTTCTCTTCTCTCTTCTGTACCCCTTTCTCTTTTCTCTTCTTTTCTCTTCTTTTCTCTTTTCTCTTTACTCTTCTTTTCTTTTCTCCTGTTTTCACTTCTTTTCTCTTTTCTCTTTTCTCTTCTTTTCTCTTCATTTCTCTTCTTTTCTCTTCTCTTCATTTCTCTTCTTTTCTCTTTTCTCTTCTTTTCTCTTCTTTACCCCTTTCTCTTTCCTCTTCTTTTCTCTTCTTACCTCTTCTTTTCTCTTTTCTCTTGTTTTCTCTTCTTTTCTCTTTTCTCTTCATTTCTCTTTTTTCTCTTTTTTCATTTCTCTTCTTTTCTCTTTTCTGTTTTCTTTTTTCTATTCTTTTGTCTTTTTTCTCTTTTCTCTTCTATTCTCTTGTTTTCTCTTTTCTATTTTCTGTTTTCTCTTCATTTCCCTTCTTTTCTCTTGTTTTCTCTTGTTTACTGTTTTCTCTTTTCTATTCTTTTGTCTTCTTTTCTCTTCTGTTCTCTTGTTTCTATTTTCTATTTTCTCTTTTCTCTTCACTTCTCTTCTTTTCTCATTTCTCTTCTTTACCCCTTTCTCTTTTCTCTTCTTTTCTCTTTTCTCTTTACTCTTCTTTTCTTTTCTCCTGTTTTCACTTCTTTTCTCTTTTCTCTTTTCTCTTCTTTTCTCTTCATTTCTCTTCTTTTCTCTTCTCTTCATTTCTCTTCTTTTCTCTTTTCTCTTCTTTTCTCTTCTTTACCCCTTTCTCTTTCCTCTTCTTTTCTCTTCTTACCTCTTCTTTTCTCTTTTCTCTTGTTTTCTCTTCTTTTCTCTTTTCTCTTCATTTCTCTTTTTTCTCTTTTTTCATTTCTCTTCTTTTCTCTTTTCTGTTTTCTTTTTTCTATTCTTTTGTCTTTTTTCTCTTTTCTCTTCTATTCTCTTGTTTTCTCTTTTCTATTTTCTGTTTTCTCTTCATTTCCCTTCTTTTCTCTTGTTTTCTCTTGTTTACTGTTTTCTCTTTTCTATTCTTTTGTCTTCTTTTCTCTTCTGTTCTCTTGTTTCTATTTTCTATTTTCTCTTTTCTCTTCACTTCTCTTCTTTTCTCATTTCTCTTCTTTACCCCTTTCTCTTTTCTCTTCTTTTCTCTTCTTACCCCTTCTTTTCTCTTTTCTCTTGTTTTCTCTTCTTTACCCCTTTCTCTTTCCTCTTCTTTTCTCTTCTTACCTCTTCTTTTCGCTTTTCTCTTGTTTTCTCTTCTTTTCTCTTTTCTCTTCATTTCTCTTCTTTTCTCTTCTTTTCTCAGTTCGCTTTACTCTTCTTTTCTTTTCGCTTGTTTTCACCTCTTTTCTCTTTTCTCTTCTTTTCTCTTCGTTTCTCTTCTTTTCTCTTCTCTTCATTTCTCGTCTTTTCTCTTTTCTCTTCTTCTCTCTTCTTTACCCCTTTCTCTTTTCTCTTCTTTTCTCTTCTTACCCCTTCTTTTCTCTTTTCTCTTGTTTTCTCTTCTTTTCTCTTCTGTTCTCTTGTTTCTATTTTCTCTTTTCTCTTTTCTCTTCATTTCTCTTCTTTTCTCTTTTCTCTTCATTTCTCTTTCTCTCTTTTTTCATTTCTCTTCTTTTCTCTTTTCTGTTTTCTCTTTTCTATTCTTTTGTCTTTTTTCTCTTTTCTCTTCTATTCTCTTCTTTACTCTTGTTTTCTCTTTTCTATTTTCTGTTTTCTCTTCATTTCTGTTCTTTTCTCTTTTCTCTTGTTTCCTCTTCTTTTCTGTTTTCTCTTTTCTATTCATTTGTCTTCTTTTCTCTTTACTCTTCTTTTCTCGTTTCTCTTTTCTATTTTCTCTTTTGACTTCATTTCTCTTCTTTTCTCTTTTCTGTTTTCGTTTTTCTATTCTTTTGTCTTTTTTCTCTTTTCTCTTCTATTCTCTTGTTTTCTCTTTTCTATTTTCTGTTTTCTCTTCATTTCCCTTCTTTTCTCTTTTCTCTTGTTTTCTCTTGTTTACTGTTTTCTCTTTTCTATTCTTTTGTCTTCTTTTCTCTTCTGTTCTCTTGTTTCTATTTTCTATTTTCTCTTTTCTCTTCATTTCTCTTCTTTTCTCATTTCTCTTCTTTACCCCTTTCTCTTTTCTCTTCTTTTCTCTTCTTACCCCTTCTTTTCTCTTTTCTCTTGTTTTCTCTTCTTTACCCCTTTCTCTTTCCTCTTCTTTTCTCTTCTTACCTCTTCTTTTCTCTTTTCTCTTGTTTTCTCTTCTTTTCTCTTTTCTCTTCATTTCTCTTCTTTTCTCAGTTCGCTTTACTCTTCTTTTCTTTTCTCATGTTTTCACCTCTTTTCTCTTTTCTGTTCTTTTCTCTTCATTTCTCTTCTTTTCTCTTCTCTTCATTTCTCGTCTTTTCTCTTTTCTCTTCATTTCTCTTTCTCTCTTTTTTCATTTCTCTTCTTTTCTCTTTTCTGTTTTCGCTTTTCTATTCTTTTGTCTTTTTTCTCTTTTCTCTTCTATTCTCTTCTTTACTCTTGTTTTCTCTTTTCTATTTTCTGTTTTCTCTTCATTTCTGTTCTTTTCTCTTTTCTCTTCTTTCCTCTTCTTTTCTGTTTTCTCTCTTCTATTCATTTGTCTTCTTTTCTCTTTACTCTTCTTTTCTCGTTTCTCTTTTCTATTTTCTCTTTTGACTTCATTTCTCTTCTTTTCTCTTTTCTGTTTTCTTTTTTCTATTCTTTTGTCTTTTTTCTCTTTTCTCTTCTATTCTCTTGTTTTCTCTTTTCTATTTTCTGTTTTCTCTTCATTTCCCTTCTTTTCTCTTGTTTTCTCTTGTTTACTGTTTTCTCTTTTCTATTCTTTTGTCTTCTTTTCTCTTCTGTTCTCTTGTTTCTATTTTCTATTTTCTCTTTTCTCTTCACTTCTCTTCTTTTCTCATTTCTCTTCTTTACCCCTTTCTCTTTTCTCTTCTTTTCTCTTTTCTCTTTACTCTTCTTTTCTTTTCTCCTGTTTTCACTTCTTTTCTCTTTTCTCTTTTCTCTTCTTTTCTCTTCATTTCTCTTCTTTTCTCTTCTCTTCATTTCTCTTCTTTTCTCTTTTCTCTTCTTTTCTCTTCTTTACCCCTTTCTCTTTCCTCTTCTTTTCTCTTCTTACCTCTTCTTTTCTCTTTTCTCTTGTTTTCTCTTCTTTTCTCTTCATTTCTCTTTTTTCTCTTTTTTCATTTCTCTTCTTTTCTCTTTTCTGTTTTCTTTTTTCTATTCTTTTGTCTTTTTTCTCTTTTCTCTTCTATTCTCTTGTTTTCTCTTTTCTATTTTCTGTTTTCTCTTCATTTCCCTTCTTTTCTCTTGTTTTCTCTTGTTTACTGTTTTCTCTTTTCTATTCTTTTGTCTTCTTTTCTCTTCTGTTCTCTTGTTTCTATTTTCTATTTTCTCTTTTCTCTTCACTTCTCTTCTTTTCTCATTTCTCTTCTTTACCCCTTTCTCTTTTCTCTTCTTTTCTCTTCTTACCCCTTCTTTTCTCTTTTCTCTTGTTTTCTCTTCTTTACCCCTTTCTCTTTCCTCTTCTTTTCTCTTCTTACCTCTTCTTTTCGCTTTTCTCTTGTTTTCTCTTCTTTTCTCTTTTCTCTTCATTTCTCTTCTTTTCTCTTCTTTTCTCAGTTCGCTTTACTCTTCTTTTCTTTTCTCTTGTTTTCACCTCTTTTCTCTTTTCTCTTCTTTTCTCTTCGTTTCTCTTCTTTTCTCTTCTCTTCATTTCTCGTCTTTTCTCTTTTCTCTTCTTCTCTCTTCTTTACCCCTTTCTCTTTTCTCTTCTTTTCTCTTCTTACCCCTTCTTTTCTCTTTTCTCTTGTTTTCTCTTCTTTTCTCTTCTGTTCTCTTGTTTCTATTTTCTCTTTTCTCTTTTCTCTTCATTTCTCTTCTTTTCTCTTTTCTCTTCATTTCTCTTTCTCTCTTTTTTCATTTCTCTTCTTTTCTCTTTTCTGTTTTCTCTTTTCTATTCTTTTGTCTTTTTTCTCTTTTCTCTTCTATTCTCTTCTTTACTCTTGTTTTCTCTTTTCTATTTTCTGTTTTCTCTTCATTTCTGTTCTTTTCTCTTTTCTCTTGTTTCCTCTTCTTTTCTGTTTTCTCTTTTCTATTCATTTGTCTTCTTTTCTCTTTACTCTTCTTTTCTCGTTTCTCTTTTCTATTTTCTCTTTTGACTTCATTTCTCTTCTTTTCTCTTTTCTGTTTTCGTTTTTCTATTCTTTTGTCTTTTTTCTCTTTTCTCTTCTATTCTCTTGTTTTCTCTTTTCTATTTTCTGTTTTCTCTTCATTTCCCTTCTTTTCTCTTTTCTCTTGTTTTCTCTTGTTTACTGTTTTCTCTTTTCTATTCTTTTGTCTTCTTTTCTCTTCTGTTCTCTTGTTTCTATTTTCTATTTTCTCTTTTCTCTTCATTTCTCTTCTTTTCTCATTTCTCTTCTTTACCCCTTTCTCTTTTCTCTTCTTTTCTCTTCTTACCCCTTCTTTTCTCTTTTCTCTTGTTTTCTCTTCTTTACCCCTTTCTCTTTCCTCTTCTTTTCTCTTCTTACCTCTTCTTTTCTCTTTTCTCTTGTTTTCTCTTCTTTTCTCTTTTCTCTTCATTTCTCTTCTTTTCTCTTCTTTTCTCAGTTCGCTTTACTCTTCTTTTCTTTTCTCATGTTTTCACCTCTTTTCTCTTTTCTGTTCTTTTCTCTTCATTTCTCTTCTTTTCTCTTCTCTTCATTTCTCGTCTTTTCTCTTTTCTCTTCTTCTCTCTTCTTTACCCCTTTCTCTTTTCTCTTCTTTTCTCTTCTTACCCCTTCTTTTCTCTTTTCTCTTGTTTTCTCTTCTTTTCTCTTCTATTCTCTTGTTTTCTCTTTTCTATTTTCTGTTTTCTCTTCATTTGCCTTCTTTTCTCTTGTTTTCTCTTGTTTTCTGTTTTCTCTTTTCTATTCTTTTGTCTTCTTTTCACTTCTGTTCTCTTGTTTCTATTTTCTCCTTTCTCTTTTCTCTTCATTTCTCTTCTTTTCTCTTCTTTTCTCATTTCGCTTTACTCTACTCTTCTTTTCGCCTGTTTTCACTAATTTTCTCTTTTCTCTTCTTTTCTCTTCATTTCTCTTCTTTTCTCTTCATTTCTCGTCTTTTCTCTTTTCTCTTCTTCTCTCTTCTTTACCACTTTCTCTTTTCTCTTCTTTTCTCTTCTTTTCTCTTTTCTCTTTACTCTTCTTTTCTTTTCTCATGTTTTCACTTCTTTTCTCTTATCTCTTCTTTTCTCTTTTTTCATTTCTCTTCTTTTCTCTTTTCTCTTCTTTTCTCTTCATTTCTCTTCTTTTCTCGTTTCTCTTCTTCTCTCTTCTTTACCCCTTTCTCTTTTCTCTTCTTTTCTCTTCTTACCCCTTCATTTCTCTTTTCTCTTGTTTTCTCTTGTTTTCTGTTTTCTCTTTTCTATTCTTTTGTCTTCTTTTCACTTCTGCTCTCTTGTTTCTATTTTCTATTTTCTCTTTTCTCTTCATTTCTCTTCTTTTCTCATTTCTCTTTACTCTTCTTTTCTTTTCTCCTGTTTTCACTTCTTTTCTCATTTCTCTTCTTTTCTCTTCATTTCTCTTCTTTTCTCTTCTCTTCATTTCTCTTCTTTTCTCTTTTCTCTTCTTTTCTCTTCTTTACCCCTTTCTCTTTCCTCTTCTTTTCTCTTCTTACCTCTTCTTTTCTCTTTTTTCTTGTTTTCTCTTCTTTTCTCTTTTCTCTTCATTTCTCTTTTTTCTCTTTTTTCATTTCTCTTCTTTTCTCTTTTCTGTTTTCTTTTTTCTATTCTTTTGTCTTTTTTCTCTTTTATCTTCTATTCTCTTGTTTTCTCTTTTCTATTTTCTGTTTTCTGTTCATTTCTCTTCTTTTCTCTTTTCTCTTGTTTTCTCTTCTTTTCTGTTTTCTCTTCGTTTCTCTTCATTTCTCTTCTTTTCTCTTCGCTTCATTTCTCTTCTTTTCTCTTTTCTCTTCTTTTCTCTTCTTTACCCCTTTCTCTTTCCTCTTCTTTTCTCTTCTTACCTCTTCTTTTCTCTCTTCTCTTGTTTTCTCTTCTTTTCTCTTTTCTCTTCATTTCTCTTTTTTCTCTTTTTTCATTTCTCTTCTTTTCTCTTTTCTGTTTTCTTTTTTCTATTCTTTTGTCTTTTTTCTCTTTTCTCTTCTATTCTCTTGTTTTCTCTTTTCTATTTTCTGTTTTCTCTTCATTTCCCTTCTTTTCTCTTGTTTTCTCTTGTTTACTGTTTTCTCTTTTCTCTTTTTTTGTCTTCTTTTCTCTTCTGTTCTCTTGTTTCTATTTTCTATTTTCTCTTTTCTCTTCTTCTCTCTTCTTTACCACTTTCTCTTTTCTCTTCTTTTCTCTTCTTTTCTCTTTTCTCTTTACTCTTCTTTTCTTTTCTCCTGTTTTCACTTCTTTTCTCTTTTCTCTTCTTTTCTCTTCATTTCTCTTTTCTATTTTCTGTTTTCTCTTCATTTGCCTCCTTTTCTCTTTTCTCTTGTTTTCTCTTGTTTTCTGTTTTCTCTTTTCTATTCTTTTGTCTTCTTTTCACTTCTGCTCTCTTGTTTCTTTTTTCTATTTTCTCTTTTCTCTTCATTTCTCTTCTTTTCTCTTCTCTTCATTTCTCGTCTATTCTGTTTTCTCTTCTCTCTTCTGTACCCCTTTCTCTTTTCTCTTCTTTTCTCTTCTTTTCTCTTTTCTCTTTACTCTTCTTTTCTTTTCTCCTGTTTTCACTTCTTTTCTCTTTTCTCTTTTCTCTTCTTTTCTCTTCATTTCTCTTCTTTTCTCTTCTCTTCATTTCTCTTCTTTTCTCTTTTCTCTTCTTTTCTCTTCTTTACCCCTTTCTCTTTCCTCTTCTTTTCTCTTCTTACCTCTTCTTTTCTCTTTTCTCTTGTTTTCTCTTCTTTTCTCTTTTCTCTTCATTTCTCTTTTTTCTCTTTTTTCATTTCTCTTCTTTTCTCTTTTCTGTTTTCTTTTTTCTATTCTTTTGTCTTTTTTCTCTTTTCTCTTCTATTCTCTTGTTTTCTCTTTTCTATTTTCTGTTTTCTCTTCATTTCCCTTCTTTTCTCTTGTTTTCTCTTGTTTACTGTTTTCTCTTTTCTATTCTTTTGTCTTCTTTTCTCTTCTGTTCTCTTGTTTCTATTTTCTATTTTCTCTTTTCTCTTCACTTCTCTTCTTTTCTCATTTCTCTTCTTTACCCCTTTCTCTTTTCTCTTCTTTTCTCTTCTTACCCCTTCTTTTCTCTTTTCTCTTGTTTTCTCTTCTTTACCCCTTTCTCTTTCCTCTTCTTTTCTCTTCTTACCTCTTCTTTTCGCTTTTCTCTTGTTTTCTCTTCTTTTCTCTTTTCTCTTCATTTCTCTTCTTTTCTCTTCTTTTCTCAGTTCGCTTTACTCTTCTTTTCTTTTCTCTTGTTTTCACCTCTTTTCTCTTTTCTCTTCTTTTCTCTTCGTTTCTCTTCTCTTCTCTTCATTTCTCGTCTTTTCTCTTTTCTCTTCTTCTCTCTTCTTTACCCCTTTCTCTTTTCTCTTCTTTTCTCTTCTTACCCCTTCTTTTCTCTTTTCTCTTGTTTTCTCTTCTTTTCTCTTCTGTTCTCTTGTTTCTATTTTCTCTTTTCTCTTTTCTCTTCATTTCTCTTCTTTTCTCTTTTCTCTTCATTTCTCTTTCTCTCTTTTTTCATTTCTCTTCTTTTCTCTTTTCTGTTTTCTCTTTTCTATTCTTTTGTCTTTTTTCTCTTTTCTCTTCTATTCTCTTCTTTACTCTTGTTTTCTCTTTTCTATTTTCTGTTTTCTCTTCATTTCTGTTCTTTTCTCTTTTCTCTTCTTTCCTCTTCTTTTCTGTTTTCTCTCTTCTATTCATTTGTCTTCTTTTCTCTTTACTCTTCTTTTCTCGTTTCTCTTTTCTATTTTCTCTTTTGACTTCATTTCTCTTCTTTTCTCTTTTCTGTTTTCGTTTTTCTATTCTTTTGTCTTTTTTCTCTTTTCTCTTCTATTCTCTTGTTTTCTCTTTTCTATTTTCTGTTTTCTCTTCATTTCCCTTCTTTTCTCTTTTCTCTTGTTTTCTCTTGTTTACTGTTTTCTCTTTTCTATTCTTTTGTCTTCTTTTCTCTTCTGTTCTCTTGTTTCTATTTTCTATTTTCTCTTTTCTCTTCATTTCTCTTCTTTTCTCATTTCTCTTCTTTACCCCTTTCTCTTTTCTCTTCTTTTCTCTTCTTACCCCTTCTTTTCTCTTTTCTCTTGTTTTCTCTTCTTTACCCCTTTCTCTTTCCTCTTCTTTTCTCTTCTTACCTCTTCTTTTCTCTTTTCTCTTGTTTTCTCTTCTTTTCTCTTTTCTCTTCATTTCTCTTCTTTTCTCTTCTTTTCTCAGTTCGCTTTACTCTTCTTTTCTTTTCTCATGTTTTCACCTCTTTTCTCTTTTCTGTTCTTTTCTCTTCATTTCTCTTCTTTTCTCTTCTCTTCATTTCTCGTCTTTTCTCTTTTCTCTTCTTCTCTCTTCTTTACCCCTTTCTCTTTTCTCTTCTTTTCTCTTCTTACCCCTTCTTTTCTCTTTTCTCTTGTTTTCTCTTCTTTTCTCTTCTGTTCTCTTGTTTCTATTTTCTATTTTCTCTTTTCTCTTCATTTCTCTTCTTTTCTCTTTTCTCTTCATTTCTCTTTCTCTCTTTTTTCATTTCTCTTCTTTTCTCTTTTCTGTTTTCGCTTTTCTATTCTTTTGTCTTTTTTCTCTTTTCTCTTCTATTCTCTTCTTTACTCTTGTTTTCTCTTTTCTATTTTCTGTTTTCTCTTCATTTCTGTTCTTTTCTCTTTTCTCTTGTTTCCTCTTCTTTTTTGTTTTCTCTTTTCTATTCATTTGTCTTCTTTTCTCTTTACTCTTCTTTTCTCGTTTCTCTTTTCTATTTTCTCTTTTGACTTCATTTCTCTTCTTTTCTCTTTTCTGTTTTCTTTTTTCTATTCTTTTGTCTTTTTTCTCTTTTCTCTTCTATTCTCTTGTTTTCTCTTCTTTTCTCTTCTCTTCATTTCTCGTCTTTTCTCTTTTCTCTTCTTCTCTCTTCTTTACCCCTTTCTCTTTTCTCTTCTTTTCTCTTCTATTCTCTTTTCTCTTTACTCTTCTTTTCTTTTCACCTGTTTTCACTTCTTTTCTATTTTTCTCTTCTTTTCTCTTCATTTCTCTTCTTTTCTCTTTTCTGTTTTCTTTTTTCTATTCTTTTGTCTTTTTTCTCTTTTCTCTTCTCTTCATTTCTCGTCTATTCTGTTTTCTCTTCTCTCTTCTGTACCCCTTTCTCTTTTCTCTTCTTTTCTCTTCTTTTCTCTTTTCTCTTTACTCTTCTTTTCTTTTCTCCTGTTTTCACTTCTTTTCTCTTTTCTCTTTTCTCTTCTTTTCTCTTCATTTCTCTTCTTTTCTCTTCTCTTCATTTCTCTTCTTTTCTCTTTTCTCTTCTTTTCTCTTCTTTACCCCTTTCTCTTTCCTCTTCTTTTCTCTTCTTACCTCTTCTTTTCTCTTTTCTCTTGTTTTCTCTTCTTTTCTCTTTTCTCTTCATTTCTCTTTTTTCTCTTTTTTCATTTCTCTTCTTTTCTCTTTTCTGTTTTCTTTTTTCTATTCTTTTGTCTTTTTTCTCTTTTCTCTTCTATTCTCTTGTTTTCTCTTTTCTATTTTCTGTTTTCTCTTCATTTCCCTTCTTTTCTCTTGTTTTCTCTTGTTTACTGTTTTCTCTTTTCTATTCTTTTGTCTTCTTTTCTCTTCTGTTCTCTTGTTTCTATTTTCTATTTTCTCTTTTCTCTTCACTTCTCTTCTTTTCTCATTTCTCTTCTTTACCCCTTTCTCTTTTCTCTTCTTTTCTCTTTTCTCTTTACTCTTCTTTTCTTTTCTCCTGTTTTCACTTCTTTTCTCTTTTCTCTTTTCTCTTCTTTTCTCTTCATTTCTCTTCTTTTCTCTTCTCTTCATTTCTCTTCTTTTCTCTTTTCTCTTCTTTTCTCTTCTTTACCCCTTTCTCTTTCCTCTTCTTTTCTCTTCTTACCTCTTCTTTTCTCTTTTCTCTTGTTTTCTCTTCTTTTCTCTTTTCTCTTCATTTCTCTTTTTTCTCTTTTTTCATTTCTCTTCTTTTCTCTTTTCTGTTTTCTTTTTTCTATTCTTTTGTCTTTTTTCTCTTTTCTCTTCTATTCTCTTGTTTTCTCTTTTCTATTTTCTGTTTTCTCTTCATTTCCCTTCTTTTCTCTTGTTTTCTCTTGTTTACTGTTTTCTCTTTTCTATTCTTTTGTCTTCTTTTCTCTTCTGTTCTCTTGTTTCTATTTTCTATTTTCTCTTTTCTCTTCACTTCTCTTCTTTTCTCATTTCTCTTCTTTACCCCTTTCTCTTTTC
Source organism: Chiloscyllium punctatum (assembly GCF_047496795.1). Taxonomy (NCBI): domain Eukaryota; kingdom Metazoa; phylum Chordata; class Chondrichthyes; order Orectolobiformes; family Hemiscylliidae; genus Chiloscyllium; species Chiloscyllium punctatum. The sequence continues at coordinate 26,767,093 of NC_092748.1, read as the reverse complement.
TCTTCTTTTCTCTTCTTACCCCTTCTTTTCTCTTTTCTCTTGTTTTCTCTTCTTTACCCCTTTCTCTTTCCTCTTCTTTTCTCTTCTTACCTCTTCTTTTCGCTTTTCTCTTGTTTTCTCTTCTTTTCTCTTTTCTCTTCATTTCTCTTCTTTTCTCAGTTCGCTTTACTCTTCTTTTCTTTTCGCTTGTTTTCACCTCTTTTCTCTTTTCTCTTCTTTTCTCTTTGTTTCTCTTCTTTTCTCTTCTCTTCATTTCTCGTCTTTTCTCTTTTCTCTTCTTCTCTCTTCTTTACCCCTTTCTCTTTTCTCTTCTTTTCTCTTCTTACCCCTTCTTTTCTCTTTTCTCTTGTTTTCTCTTCTTTTCTCTTCTGTTCTCTTGTTTCTATTTTCTCTTTTCTCTTTTCTCTTCATTTCTCTTCTTTTCTCTTTTCTCTTCATTTCTCTTTCTCTCTTTTTTCATTTCTCTTCTTTTCTCTTTTCTGTTTTCTCTTTTCTATTCTTTTGTCTTTTTTCTCTTTTCTCTTCTATTCTCTTCTTTACTCTTGTTTTCTCTTTTCTATTTTCTGTTTTCTCTTCATTTCTGTTCTTTTCTCTTTTCTCTTGTTTCCTCTTCTTTTCTGTTTTCTCTTTTCTATTCATTTGTCTTCTTTTCTCTTTACTCTTCTTTTCTCGTTTCTCTTTTCTATTTTCTCTTTTGACTTCATTTCTCTTCTTTTCTCTTTTCTGTTTTCGTTTTTCTATTCTTTTGTCTTTTTTCTCTTTTCTCTTCTATTCTCTTGTTTTCTCTTTTCTATTTTCTGTTTTCTCTTCATTTCCCTTCTTTTCTCTTTTCTCTTGTTTTCTCTTGTTTACTGTTTTCTCTTTTCTATTCTTTTGTCTTCTTTTCTCTTCTGTTCTCTTGTTTCTATTTTCTATTTTCTCTTTTCTCTTCATTTCTCTTCTTTTCTCATTTCTCTTCTTTACCCCTTTCTCTTTTCTCTTCTTTTCTCTTCTTACCCCTTCTTTTCTCTTTTCTCTTGTTTTCTCTTCTTTACCCCTTTCTCTTTCCTCTTCTTTTCTCTTCTTACCTCTTCTTTTCTCTTTTCTCTTGTTTTCTCTTCTTTTCTCTTTTCTCTTCATTTCTCTTCTTTTCTCTTCTTTTCTCAGTTCGCTTTACTCTTCTTTTCTTTTCTCATGTTTTCACCTCTTTTCTCTTTTCTGTTCTTTTCTCTTCATTTCTCTTCTTTTCTCTTCTCTTCATTTCTCGTCTTTTCTCTTTTCTCTTCTTCTCTCTTCTTTACCCCTTTCTCTTTTCTCTTCTTTTCTCTTCTTACCCCTTCTTTTCTCTTTTCTCTTGTTTTCTCTTCTTTTCTCTTCTATTCTCTTGTTTTCTCTTTTCTATTTTCTGTTTTCTCTTCATTTGCCTTCTTTTCTCTTGTTTTCTCTTGTTTTCTGTTTTCTCTTTTCTATTCTTTTGTCTTCTTTTCACTTCTGTTCTCTTGTTTCTATTTTCTCCTTTCTCTTTTCTCTTCATTTCTCTTCTTTTCTCTTCTTTTCTCATTTCGCTTTACTCTACTTTTCTTTTCGCCTGTTTTCACTAATTTTCTCTTTTCTCTTCTTTTCTCTTCATTTCTCTTCTTTTCTCTTCATTTCTCGTCTTTTCTCTTTTCTCTTCTTCTCTCTTCTTTACCACTTTCTCTTTTCTCTTCTTTTCTCTTCTTTTCTCTTTTCTCTTTACTCTTCTTTTCTTTTCTCATGTTTTCACTTCTTTTCTCTTATCTCTTCTTTTCTCTTTTTTCATTTCTCTTCTTTTCTCTTTTCTCTTCTTTTCTCTTCATTTCTCTTCTTTTCTCGTTTCTCTTCTTCTCTCTTCTTTACCCCTTTCTCTTTTCTCTTCTTTTCTCTTCTTACCACTTCATTTCTCTTTTCTCTTGTTTTCTTTTGTTTTCTGTTTTCTCTTTTCTATTCTTTTGTCTTCTTTTCACTTCTGCTCTCTTGTTTCTATTTTCTATTTTCTCTTTTCTCTTCATTTCTCTTCTTTTCTCATTTCTCTTTACTCTTCTTTTCTTTTCTCCTGTTTTCACTTCTTTTCTCATTTCTCTTCTTTTCTCTTCATTTCTCTTCTTTTCTCTTCTCTTCATTTCTCTTCTTTTCTCTTTTCTCTTCTTCTCTCTTCTTTACCCCTTTCTCTTGTCTCTTCTTTTCTCTTCTTTACTTTTCTCCTGTTTTCACTTCTTTTCTATTTTTCTCTTCTTTTCTCTTCATTTCTCTTCTTTTCTCTTTTCTTCATTTCTCGTCTTTTCTCTTTTCTCTTCTTCTCTCTTCTTTACCCCTTTCTCTTTTCTCTTCTTTTCTCTTCTTTTCTCTTTTCTCTTTACTCTTCTTTTCTTTTCTCCTGTTTTCACTTCTTTTCTCTTTTCTCTTCTTTTCTCTTCTTTTCTCTTCTCTTCATTTCTCGTCTTTTCTCTTTTCTCTTCTTCTCTCTTCTTTACCACTTTCTCTTTTCTCTTCTTTTCTCTTCTTTTCTCTTTTCTCTTTACTCTTCTTTTCTTTTCTCCTGTTTTCACTTCTTTTCTCTTTTCTCTTCTTTTCTCTTCTTTTCTCTTCTCTTCATTTCTCGTCTTTTCTCTTTTCTCTTCTTCTCTCTTCTTTACCACTTTCTCTTTTCTCTTCTTTTCTCTTCTTTTCTCTTTTCTCTTTACTCTTCTTTTCTTTTCTCCTGTTTTCACTTTTTTCTCTTTTCTCTTTTATCTTCTTTTCTCTTCATTTCTCTTCTTTTCTCTTCTCTTCATTTCTCTTCTTTTCTCTTTTCTCTTCTTTTCTCTTCTTTACCCCTTTCTCTTTCCTCTTCTTTTCTCTTCTTACCTCTTCTTTTCTCTTTTTTCTTGTTTTCTCTTCTTTTCTCTTTTCTCTTCATTTCTCTTTTTTCTCTTTTTTCATTTCTCTTCTTTTCTCTTTTCTGTTTTCTTTTTTCTATTCTTTTGTCTTTTTTCTCTTTTATCTTCTATTCTCTTGTTTTCTCTTTTCTATTTTCTGTTTTCTGTTCATTTCTCTTCTTTTCTCTTTTCTCTTGTTTTCTCTTCTTTTCTGTTTTCTCTTCGTTTCTCTTCATTTCTCTTCTTTTCTCTTCGCTTCATTTCTCTTCTTTTCTCTTTTCTCTTCTTTTCTCTTCTTTACCCCTTTCTCTTTCCTCTTCTTTTCTCTTCTTACCTCTTCTTTTCTCTCTTCTCTTGTTTTCTCTTCTTTTCTCTTTTCTCTTCATTTCTCTTTTTTCTCTTTTTTCATTTCTCTTCTTTTCTCTTTTCTGTTTTCTTTTTTCTATTCTTTTGTCTTTTTTCTCTTTTCTCTTCTATTCTCTTGTTTTCTCTTTTCTATTTTCTGTTTTCTCTTCATTTCCCTTCTTTTCTCTTGTTTTCTCTTGTTTACTGTTTTCTCTTTTCTCTTTTTTTGTCTTCTTTTCTCTTCTGTTCTCTTGTTTCTATTTTCTATTTTCTCTTTTCTCTTCTTCTCTCTTCTTTACCACTTTCTCTTTTCTCTTCTTTTCTCTTCTTTTCTCTTTTCTCTTTACTCTTCTTTTCTTTTCTCCTGTTTTCACTTCTTTTCTCTTTTCTCTTCTTTTCTCTTCATTTCTCTTTTCTATTTTCTGTTTTCTCTTCATTTGCCTCCTTTTCTCTTTTCTCTTGTTTTCTCTTGTTTTCTGTTTTCTCTTTTCTATTCTTTTGTCTTCTTTTCACTTCTGCTCTCTTGTTTCTTTTTTCTATTTTCTCTTTTCTCTTCATTTCTCTTCTTTTCTCTTCTCTTCATTTCTCGTCTATTCTGTTTTCTCTTCTCTCTTCTGTACCCCTTTCTCTTTTCTCTTCTTTTCTCTTCTTTTCTCTTTTCTCTTTACTCTTCTTTTCTTTTCTCCTGTTTTCACTTCTTTTCTCTTTTCTCTTTTCTCTTCTTTTCTCTTCATTTCTCTTCTTTTCTCTTCTCTTCATTTCTCTTCTTTTCTCTTTTCTCTTCTTTTCTCTTCTTTACCCCTTTCTCTTTCCTCTTCTTTTCTCTTCTTACCTCTTCTTTTCTCTTTTCTCTTGTTTTCTCTTCTTTTCTCTTTTCTCTTCATTTCTCTTTTTTCTCTTTTTTCATTTCTCTTCTTTTCTCTTTTCTGTTTTCTTTTTTCTATTCTTTTGTCTTTTTTCTCTTTTCTCTTCTATTCTCTTATTTTCTCTTTTCTATTTTCTGTTTTCTCTTCATTTCCCTTCTTTTCTCTTGTTTTCTCTTGTTTACTGTTTTCTCTTTTCTATTCTTTTGTCTTCTTTTCTCTTCTGTTCTCTTGTTTCTATTTTCTATTTTCTCTTTTCTCTTCACTTCTCTTCTTTTCTCATTTCTCTTCTTTACCCCTTTCTCTTTTCTCTTCTTTTCTCTTCTTACCCCTTCTTTTCTCTTTTCTCTTGTTTTCTCTTCTTTACCCCTTTCTCTTTCCTCTTCTTTTCTCTTCTTACCTCTTCTTTTCGCTTTTCTCTTGTTTTCTCTTCTTTTCTCTTTTCTCTTCATTTCTCTTCTTTTCTCTTCTTTTCTCAGTTCGCTTTACTCTTCTTTTCTTTTCTCTTGTTTTCACCTCTTTTCTCTTTTCTCTTCTTTTCTCTTCGTTTCTCTTCTTTTCTCTTCTCTTCATTTCTCGTCTTTTCTCTTTTCTCTTCTTCTCTCTTCTTTACCCCTTTCTCTTTTCTCTTCTTTTCTCTTCTTACCCCTTCTTTTCTCTTTTCTCTTGTTTTCTCTTCTTTTCTCTTCTGTTCTCTTGTTTCTATTTTCTCTTTTCTCTTTTCTCTTCATTTCTCTTCTTTTCTCTTTTCTCTTCATTTCTCTTTCTCTCTTTTTTCATTTCTCTTCTTTTCTCTTTTCTGTTTTCTCTTTTCTATTCTTTTGTCTTTTTTCTCTTTTCTCTTCTATTCTCTTCTTTACTCTTGTTTTCTCTTTTCTATTTTCTGTTTTCTCTTCATTTCTGTTCTTTTCTCTTTTCTCTTGTTTCCTCTTCTTTTCTGTTTTCTCTTTTCTATTCATTTGTCTTCTTTTCTCTTTACTCTTCTTTTCTCGTTTCTCTTTTCTATTTTCTCTTTTGACTTCATTTCTCTTCTTTTCTCTTTTCTGTTTTCGTTTTTCTATTCTTTTGTCTTTTTTCTCTTTTCTCTTCTATTCTCTTGTTTTCTCTTTTCTATTTTCTGTTTTCTCTTCATTTCCCTTCTTTTCTCTTTTCTCTTGTTTTCTCTTGTTTACTGTTTTCTCTTTTCTATTCTTTTGTCTTCTTTTCTCTTCTGTTCTCTTGTTTCTATTTTCTATTTTCTCTTTTCTCTTCATTTCTCTTCTTTTCTCATTTCTCTTCTTTACCCCTTTCTCTTTTCTCTTCTTTTCTCTTCTTACCCCTTCTTTTCTCTTTTCTCTTGTTTTCTCTTCTTTACCCCTTTCTCTTTCCTCTTCTTTTCTCTTCTTACCTCTTCTTTTCTCTTTTCTCTTGTTTTCTCTTCTTTTCTCTTTTCTCTTCATTTCTCTTCTTTTCTCTTCTTTTCTCAGTTCGCTTTACTCTTCTTTTCTTTTCTCATGTTTTCACCTCTTTTCTCTTTTCTGTTCTTTTCTCTTCATTTCTCTTCTTTTCTCTTCTCTTCATTTCTCGTCTTTTCTCTTTTCTCTTCTTCTCTCTTCTTTACCCCTTTCTCTTTTCTCTTCTTTTCTCTTCTTACCCCTTCTTTTCTCTTTTCTCTTGTTTTCTCTTCTTTTCTCTTCTGTTCTCTTGTTTCTATTTTCTATTTTCTCTTTTCTCTTCATTTCTCTTCTTTTCTCTTTTCTCTTCATTTCTCTTTCTCTCTTTTTTCATTTCTCTTCTTTTCTCTTTTCTGTTTTCGCTTTTCTATTCTTTTGTCTTTTTTCTCTTTTCTCTTCTATTCTCTTCTTTACTCTTGTTTTCTCTTTTCTATTTTCTGTTTTCTCTTCATTTCTGTTCTTTTCTCTTTTCTCTTGTTTCCTCTTCTTTTTTGTTTTCTCTTTTCTATTCATTTGTCTTCTTTTCTCTTTACTCTTCTTTTCTCGTTTCTCTTTTCTATTTTCTCTTTTGACTTCATTTCTCTTCTTTTCTCTTTTCTGTTTTCTTTTTTCTATTCTTTTGTCTTTTTTCTCTTTTCTCTTCTATTCTCTTGTTTTCTCTTCTTTTCTCTTCTCTTCATTTCTCGTCTTTTCTCTTTTCTCTTCTTCTCTCTTCTTTACCCCTTTCTCTTTTCTCTTCTTTTCTCTTCTATTCTCTTTTCTCTTTACTCTTCTTTTCTTTTCTCCTGTTTTCACTTCTTTTCTATTTTTCTCTTCTTTTCTCTTCATTTCTCTTCTTTTCTCTTTTCTGTTTTCTTTTTTCTATTCTTTTGTCTTTTTTCTCTTTTCTCTTCTATTCTCTTGTTTTCTCTTCTTTTCTCTTCTCTTCATTTCTCGTCTTTTCTTTTTTCTCTTCTTTTCTCTTCTTTACCCCTTTCTTTTTTCTCTTTTCTCTTGTTTTCTCTTCTTTTCTCTTTTCTCTTTTTTCATTTCTCTTCTTTTCTCTTTTCTGTTTTCTATTTTCTATTCTTTTGCCTTCTTTTCTCTTTTCTCTTGTTTTCTCTTGTTTTCTGTTTTCTCTTTTCTATTCTTTTGTCTTCTTTTCACTTCTGTTCTCTTGTTTCTATTTTCTCTTTTCTCTTTTCTCTTCATTTCTCTTCTTTTCTCTTCTTTTCTCATTTCGCTTTACTCTACTTTTCTTTTCGCCTGTTTTCACTAATTTTCTCTTTTCTCTTCTTTTCTCCTCATTTCTCTTCTTTTCTCTTCATTTCTCGTCTTTTCTCTTTTCTCTTCTTCTCTCTTCTTTACCACTTTCTCTTTTCTCTTCTTTTCTCTTTTCTCTTTACTCTTCTTTTCTTTTCTCCTGTTTTCACTTCTTTTCTCTTATCTCTTCTTTTCTCTTTTTTCATTTCTCTTCTTTTCTCTTTTCTCTTCTTTTCTCTTCATTTCTCTTCTTTTCTCGTTTCTCTTCTTCTCTCTTTTTTACCCCTTTCTCTTTTCTCTTCTTTTCTCTTCTCTTCATTTCTCGTCTTTTCTCTTTTCTCTTCTTCTCTCTTCTTTACCCCTTTCTCTTTTCTCTTCTTTTCTCTTCTTACCCCTTCTTTTCTCTTTTCTCTTGTTTTCTCTTCTTTTCTCTTGTTTCTATTTTCTATTTTCTCTTCATTTCTCTTCTTTTCTCTTTTCTCTTCATTTCTCTATCTCTCTTTTTTCATTTCTCTTCTTTTCTCTTTTCTCGTTTCTCTTTTCTATTTTCTCTTTTGACTTCATTTCTCTTCTTTTCTCTTTTCTGTTTTCGTTTTTCTATTCTTTTGTCTTTTTTCTCTTTTCTCTTCTATTCTCTTGTTTTCTCTTTTCTATTTTCTGTTTTCTCTTCATTTCCCTTCTTTTCTCTTTTCTCTTGTTTTCTCTTGTTTACTGTTTTCTCTTTTCTATTCTTTTGTCTTCTTTTCTCTTCTGTTCTCTTGTTTCTATTTTCTATTTTCTCTTTTCTCTTCATTTCTCTTCTTTTCTCATTTCTCTTCTTTACCCCTTTCTCTTTTCTCTTCTTTTCTCTTCTTACCCCTTCTTTTCTCTTTTCTCTTGTTTTCTCTTCTTTACCCCTTTCTCTTTCCTCTTCTTTTCTCTTCTTACCTCTTCTTTTTTCTTTTCTCTTGTTTTCTCTTCTTTTCTCTTTTCTCTTCATTTCTCTATCTCTCTTTTTTCATTTCTCTTCTTTTCTCTTTTCTCGTTTCTCTTTTCTATTTTCTCTTTTGACTTCATTTCTCTTCTTTTCTCTTTTCTGTTTTCGTTTTTCTATTCTTTTGTCTTTTTTCTCTTTTCTCTTCTATTCTCTTTTCTATTTTCTGTTTTCTCTTCATTTCCCTTCTTTTCTCTTTTCTCTTGTTTTCTCTTGTTTACTGTTTTCTCTTTTCTATTCTTTTGTCTTCTTTTCTCTTCTGTTCTCTTGTTTCTATTTTCTATTTTCTCTTTTCTCTTCATTTCTCTTCTTTTCTCATTTCTCTTCTTTACCCCTTTCTCTTTTCTCTTCTTTTCTCTTCTTACCCCTTCTTTTCTCTTTTCTCTTGTTTTCTCTTCTTTACCCCTTTCTCTTTCCTCTTCTTTTCTCTTCTTACCTCTTCTTTTCTCTTTTCTCTTGTTTTCTCTTCTTTTCTCTTTTCTCTTCATTTCTCTTCTTTTCTCTTCTTTTCTCAGTTCGCTTTACTCTTCTTTTCCTTTCTCTTGTTTTCACCTCTTTTCTCTTTTCTGTTCTTTTCTCTTCTTTTCTCTTCTTACCCCTTCTTTTCTCTTTTCTCTTGTTTTCTCTTCTTTTCTCTTCTGTTCTCTTGTTTCTATTTTCTATTTTCTCTTTTCTCTTCATTTCTCTTCTTTTCTCTTTTCTCTTCATTTCTCTTTCTCTCTTTTTTCATTTCTCTTCTTTTCTCTTTTCTGTTTTCGCTTTTCTATTCTTTTGTCTTTTTTCTCTTTTCTCTTCTATTCTCTTCTTTACTCTTGTTTTCTCTTTTCTATTTTCTGTTTTCTCTTCATTTCTGTTCTTTTCTCTTTTCTCTTGTTTCCTCTTCTTCTTTGTTTTCTCTTTTCTATTCATTTGTCTTCTTTTCTCTTTACTCTTCTTTTCTCGTTTCTCTTTTCTATTTTCTCTTTTGACTTCATTTCTCTTCTTTTCTCTTTTCTGTTTTCTTTTTTCTATTCTTTTGTCTTTTTTCTCTTTTCTCTTCTATTCTCTTGTTTTCTCTTCTTTTCTCTTCTCTTCATTTCTCGTCTTTTCTCTTTTCTCTTCTTCTCTCTTCTTTACCCCTTTCTCTTTTCTCTTCTTTTCTCTTCTTTTCTCTTTTCTCTTTACTCTTCTTTTCTTTTCTCCTGTTTTCACCTCTTTTCTCTTTTCTGTTCTTTTCTCTTCATTTCTCTTCTTTTCTCTTCTCTTCATTTCTCGTCTTTTCTCTTTTCTCTTCTTCTCTCTTCTTTACCCCTTTCTCTTTACTCTTCTTTTCTCTTCTTACCCCTTCTTTTCTCTTTTCTCTTGTTTTCTCTTCTTTTCTCTTCTGTTCTCTTGTTTCTATTTTCTATTTTCTCTTTTCTCTTCATTTCTCTTCTTTTCTCTTTTCTCTTCATTTCTCTTTCTCTCTTTTTTCATTTCTCTTCTTTTCTCTTTTCTGTTTTCGCTTTTCTATTCTTTTGTCTTTTTTCTCTTTTCTCTTCTATTCTCTTCTTTACTCTTGTTTTCTCTTTTCTATTTTCTGTTTTCTCTTCATTTCTGTTCTTTTCTCTTTTCTCTTCTTTCCTCTTCTTTTCTGTTTTCTCTCTTCTATTCATTTGTCTTCTTTTCTCTTTACTCTTCTTTTCTCGTTTCTCTTTTCTATTTTCTCTTTTGACTTCATTTCTCTTCTTTTCTCTTTTCTGTTTTCTTTTTTCTATTCTTTTGTCTTTTTTCTCTTTTCTCTTCTATTCTCTTGTTTTCTCTTTTCTATTTTCTGTTTTCTCTTCATTTCCCTTCTTTTCTCTTGTTTTCTCTTGTTTACTGTTTTCTCTTTTCTATTCTTTTGTCTTCTTTTCTCTTCTGTTCTCTTGTTTCTATTTTCTATTTTCTCTTTTCTCTTCACTTCTCTTCTTTTCTCATTTCTCTTCTTTACCCCTTTCTCTTTTCTCTTCTTTTCTCTTCTTACCCCTTCTTTTCTCTTTTCTCTTGTTTTCTCTTCTTTACCCCTTTCTCTTTCCTCTTCTTTTCTCTTCTTACCTCTTCTTTTCGCTTTTCTCTTGTTTTCTCTTCTTTTCTCTTTTCTCTTCATTTCTCTTCTTTTCTCTTCTTTTCTCAGTTCGCTTTACTCTTCTTTTCTTTTCTCTTGTTTTCACTTCTTTTCTCTTTTCTCTTCTTTTCTCTTCATTTCTCTTCTTTTCTCTTCTCTTCATTTCTCGTCTTTTCTCTTTTCTCTTCTTCTCTCTTCTTTACCCCTTTCTCTTTTCTCTTCTTTTCTCTTCTTACCCCTTCTTTTCTCTTTTCTCTTGTTTTCTCTTCTTTTCTCTTCTGTTCTCTTGTTTCTATTTTCTATTTTCTCTTTTCTCTTCATTTCTCTTCTTTTCTCTTTTCTCTTCATTTCTCTTTCTCTCTTTTTTCATTTCTCTTCTTTTCTCTTTTCTGTTTTCTCTTTTCTATTCTTTTGTCTTTTTTCTCTTTTCTCTTCTATTCTCTTCTTTACTCTTGTTTTCTCTTTTCTATTTTCTGTTTTCTCTTCATTTCTGTTCTTTTCTCTTTTCTCTTCTTTCCTCTTCTTTTCTGTTTTCTCTCTTCTATTCATTTGTCTTCTTTTCTCTTTACTCTTCTTTTCTCGTTTCTCTTTTCTATTTTCTCTTTTGACTTCATTTCTCTTCTTTTCTCTTTTCTGTTTTCTTTTTTCTATTCTTTTGTCTTTTTTCTCTTTTCTCTTCTATTCTCTTGTTTTCTCTTTTCTATTTTCTGTTTTCTCTTCATTTCCCTTCTTTTCTCTTGTTTTCTCTTGTTTACTGTTTTCTCTTTTCTATTCTTTTGTCTTCTTTTCTCTTCTGTTCTCTTGTTTCTATTTTCTATTTTCTCTTTTCTCTTCATTTCTCTTCTTTTCTCATTTCTCTTCTTTACCCCTTTCTCTTTTCTCTTCTTTTCTCTTCTTACCCCTTCTTTTCTCTTTTCTCTTGTTTTCTCTTCTTTACCCCTTTCTCTTTCCTCTTCTTTTCTCTTCTTACCTCTTCTTTTCTCTTTTCTCTTGTTTTCTCTTCTTTTCTCTTTTCTCTTCATTTCTCTTCTTTTCTCTTCTTTTCTCAGTTCGCTTTACTCTTCTTTTCTTTTCTCATGTTTTCACCTCTTTTCTCTTTTCTGTTCTTTTCTCTTCATTTCTCTTCTTTTCTCTTCTCTTCATTTCTCGTCTTTTCTCTTTTCTCTTCTTCTCTCTTCTTTACCCCTTTCTCTTTTCTCTTCTTTTCTCTTCTTACCCCTTCTTTTCTCTTTTCTCTTGTTTTCTCTTCTTTTCTCTTCTGTTCTCTTGTTTCTATTTTCTATTTTCTCTTTTCTCTTCATTTCTCTTCTTTTCTCTTTTCTCTTCATTTCTCTTTCTCTCTTTTTTCATTTCTCTTCTTTTCTCTTTTCTGTTTTCGCTTTTCTATTCTTTTGTCTTTTTTCTCTTTTCTCTTCTATTCTCTTCTTTACTCTTGTTTTCTCTTTTCTATTTTCTGTTTTCTCTTCATTTCTGTTCTTTTCTCTTTTCTCTTGTTTCCTCTTCTTCTTTGTTTACTCTTTTCTATTCATTTGTCTTCTTTTCTCTTTACTCTTCTTTTCTCGTTTCTCTTTTCTATTTTCTCTTTTGACTTCATTTCTCTTCTTTTCTCTTTTCTGTTTTCTTTTTTCTATTCTTTTGTCTTTTTTCTCTTTTCTCTTCTATTCTCTTGTTTTCTCTTCTTTTCTCTTCTCTTCATTTCTCGTCTTTTCTCTTTTCTCTTCTTCTCTCTTCTTTACCCCTTTCTCTTTTCTCTTCTTTTCTCTTCTTACCCCTTCTTTTCTCTTTTCTCTTGTTTTCTCTTCTTTTCTCTTCTGTTCTCTTGTTTCTATTTTCTATTTTCTCTTTTCTCTTCATTTCTCTTCTTTTCTCTTTTCTCTTCATTTCTCTTTCTCTCTTTTTTCATTTCTCTTCTTTTCTCTTTTCTGTTTTCGCTTTTCTATTCTTTTGTCTTTTTTCTCTTTTCTCTTCTATTCTCTTCTTTACTCTTGTTTTCTCTTTTCTATTTTCTGTTTTCTCTTCATTTCTGTTCTTTTCTCTTTTCTCTTCTTTCCTCTTCTTTTCTGTTTTCTCTCTTCTATTCATTTGTCTTCTTTTCTCTTTACTCTTCTTTTCTCGTTTCTCTTTTCTATTTTCTCTTTTGACTTCATTTCTCTTCTTTTCTCTTTTCTGTTTTCTTTTTTCTATTCTTTTGTCTTTTTTCTCTTTTCTCTTTATTCTCTTGTTTTCTCTTTTCTATTTTCTGTTTTCTCTTCATTTCCCTTCTTTTCTCTTGTTTTCTCTTGTTTACTGTTTTCTCTTTTCTATTCTTTTGTCTTCTTTTCTCTTCTGTTCTCTTGTTTCTATTTTCTATTTTCTCTTTTCTCTTCATTTCTCTTCTTTTCTCATTTCTCTTCTTTTCTCTTTTCTGTTTTCTTTTTTCTATTCTTTTGTCTTTTTTCTCTTTTCTCTTCTATTCTCTTGTTTTCTCTTTTCTATTTTCTGTTTTCTCTTCATTTCCCTTCTTTTCTCTTGTTTTCTCTTGTTTACTGTTTTCTCTTTTCTATTCTTTTGTCTTCTTTTCTCTTCTGTTCTCTTGTTTCTATTTTCTATTTTCTCTTTTCTCTTCTTCTCTCTTCTTTACCACTTTCTCTTTTCTCTTCTTTTCTCTTCTTTTCTCTTTTCTCTTTACTCTTCTTTTCTTTTCTCCTGTTTTCACTTCTTTTCTCTTTTCTCTTCTTTTCTCTTCATTTCTCTTTTCTATTTTCTGTTTTCTCTTCATTTGCCTCCTTTTCTCTTTTCTCTTGTTTTCTCTTGTTTTCTGTTTTCTCTTTTCTATTCTTTTGTCTTCATTTCACTTCTGCTCTCTTGTTTCTTTTTTCTATTTTCTCTTTTCTCTTCATTTCTCTTCTTTTCTCTTCTCTTCATTTCTCGTCTATTCTGTTTTCTCTTCTCTCTTCTGTACCCCTTTCTCTTTTCTCTTCTTTTCTCTTTTCTCTTTACTCTTCTTTTCTTTTCTCCTGTTTTCACTTCTTTTCTCTTTTCTCTTTTCTCTTCTTTTCTCTTCATTTCTCTTCTCTTCATTTCTCTTCTTTTCTCTTTTCTCTTCTTTTCTCTTCTTTACCCCTTTCTCTTTCCTCTTCTTTTCTCTTCTTACCTCTTCTTTTCTCTTTTCTCTTGTTTTCTCTTCTTTTCTCTTTTCTCTTCATTTCTCTTTTTTCTCTTTTTTCATTTCTCTTCTTTTCTCTTTTCTGTTTTCTTTTTTCTATTCTTTTGTCTTTTTTCTCTTTTCTCTTCTATTCTCTTGTTTTCTCTTTTCTATTTTCTGTTTTCTCTTCATTTCCCTTCTTTTCTCTTGTTTTCTCTTGTTTACTGTTTTCTCTTTTCTATTCTTTTGTCTTCTTTTCTCTTCTGTTCTCTTGTTTCTATTTTCTATTTTCTCTTTTCTCTTCTTCTCTCTTCTTTACCACTTTCTCTTTTCTCTTCTTTTCTCTTCTTTTCTCTTTTCTCTTTACTCTTCTTTTCTTTTCTCCTGTTTTCACTTCTTTTCTCTTTTCTCTTCTTTTCTCTTCATTTCTCTTTTCTATTTTCTGTTTTCTCTTCATTTGCCTCCTTTTCTCTTTTCTCTTGTTTTCTCTTGTTTTCTGTTTTCTCTTTTCTATTCTTTTGTCTTCTTTTCACTTCTGCTCTCTTGTTTCTTTTTTCTATTTTCTCTTTTCTCTTCATTTCTCTTCTTTTCTCTTCTCTTCATTTCTCGTCTATTCTGTTTTCTCTTCTCTCTTCTTTACCCCTTTCTCTTTTCTCTTCTTTTCTCTTCTTTTCTCTTTTCTCTTTACTCTTCTTTTCTTTTCTCCTGTTTTCACTTCTTTTCTCTTTTCTCTTTTCTCTTCTTTTCTCTTCATTTCTCTTCTTTTCTCTTCTCTTCATTTCTCTTCGTTTCTCTTTTCTCCTCTTTTATCTTCTTTACCCCTTTCTCTTTCCTCTTCTTTTCTCTTCTTACCTCTTCTTTTCTCTTTTCTCTTCTTTTCTCTTCTTTTCTCTTTTCTCTTCATTTCTCTTTTTTCTCTTTTTTCATTTCTCTTCTTTTCTCTTTTCTGTTTTCTTTTTTCTATTCTTTTGTCTTTTTTCTCTTTTCTCTTCTATTCTCTTGTTTTCTCTTTTCAATTTCTGTTTTCTCTTCATTTCCCTTCTTTTCTCTTGTTTTCTCTTGTTTACTGTTTTCTCTTTTCTATTCTTTTGTCTTCTTTTCTCTTCTGTTCTCTTGTTTCTATTTTCTATTTTCTCTTTTCTCTTCATTTCTCTTCTTTTCTCATTTCTCTTCTTTACCCCTTTCTCTTTTCTCTTCTTTTCTCTTCTTACCCCTTCTTTTCTCTTTTCTCTTGTTTTCTCTTCTTTACCCCTTTCTCTTTCCTCTTCTTTTCTCTTCTTACCTCTTCTTTTCGCTTTTCTCTTGTTTTCTCTTCTTTTCTCTTTTCTCTTCATTTCTCTTCTTTTCTCTTCTTTTCTCATTTCGCTTTACTCTTCTTTTCTTTTCTCTTGTTTTCACCTCTTTTCTCTTTTCTCTTCTTTTCTCTTCTCTTCATTTCTCGTCTTTTCTCTTTTCTCTTCTTCTCTCTTCTTTACCCCTTTCTCTTTTCTCTTCTTTTCTCTTCTTACCCCTTCTTTTCTCTTTTCTCTTGTTTTCTCTTCTTTTCTCTTCTGTTCTCTTGTTTCTATTTTCTATTTTCTCTTTTCTCTTCATTTCTCTTCTTTTCTCTTTTCTCTTCATTTCTCTTTCTCTCTTTTTTCATTTCTCTTCTTTTCTCTTTTCTGTTTTCTCTTTTCTATTCTTTTGTCTTTTTTCTCTTTTCTCTTCTATTCTCTTCTTTACTCTTGTTTTCTCTTTTCTATTTTCTGTTTTCTCTTCATTTCTGTTCTTTTCTCTTTTCTCTTGTTTCCTCTTCTTTTCTGTTTTCTCTTTTCTATTCATTTGTCTTCTTTTCTCTTTACTCTTCTTTTCTCGTTTCTCTTTTCTATTTTCTCTTTTGACTTCATTTCTCTTCTTTTCTCTTTTCTGTTTTCGTTTTTCTATTCTTTTGTCTTTTTTCTCTTTTCTCTTCTATTCTCTTGTTTTCTCTTTTCTATTTTCTGTTTTCTCTTCATTTCCCTTCTTTTCTCTTTTCTCTTGTTTTCTCTTGTTTACTGTTTTCTCTTTTCTATTCTTTTGTCTTCTTTTCTCTTCTGTTCTCTTGTTTCTATTTTCTATTTTCTCTTTTCTCTTCATTTCTCTTCTTTTCTCATTTCTCTTCTTTACCCCTTTCTCTTTTCTCTTCTTTTCTCTTCTTACCCCTTCTTTTCTCTTTTCTCTTGTTTTCTCTTCTTTACCCCTTTCTCTTTCCTCTTCTTTTCTCTTCTTACCTCTTCTTTTCTCTTTTCTCTTGTTTTCTTCTTTTCTCATTTCGCTTTACTCTTCTTTTCTTTTCTCTTGTTTTCACCTCTTTTCTCTTTTCTCTTCTTTTCTCTTCGTTTCTCTTCTTTTCTCTTCTCTTCATTTCTCGTCTTTTCTCTTTTCTCTTCTTCTCTCTTCTTTACCCCTTTCTCTTTTCTCTTCTTTTCTCTTCTTACCCCTTCTTTTCTCTTTTCTCTTGTTTTCTCTTCTTTTCTCTTCTGTTCTCTTGTTTCTATTTTCTCTTTTCTCTTTTCTCTTCATTTCTCTTTCTCTCTTTTTTCATTTCTCTTCTTTTCTCTTTTCTCTTTTCTCTTTTCTATTCTTTTGTCTTTTTTCTCTTTTCTCTTCTATTCTCTTCTTTACTCTTTTCTATTTTCTGTTTTCTCTTCATTTCCCTTCTTTTCTCTTGTTTTCTCTTGTTTACTGTTTTCTCTTTTCTATTCTTTTGTCTTCTTTTCTCTTCTGTTCTCTTGTTTCTATTTTCTATTTTCTCTTTTCTCTTCTTCTCTCTTCTTTACCACTTTCTCTTTTCTCTTCTTTTCTCTTCTTTTCTCTTTTCTCTTTACTCTTCTTTTCTTTTCTCCTGTTTTCACTTCTTTTCTCTTTTCTCTTCTTTTCTCTTCATTTCTCTTTTCTATTTTCTGTTTTCTCTTCATTTGCCTCCTTTTCTCTTTTCTCTTGTTTTCTCTTGTTTTCTGTTTTCTCTTTTCTATTCTTTTGTCTTCTTTTCACTTCTGCTCTCTTGTTTCTTTTTTCTATTTTCTCTTTTCTCTTCATTTCTCTTCTTTTCTCTTCTCTTCATTTCTCGTCTATTCTGTTTTCTCTTCTCTCTTCTTTACCCCTTTCTCTTTTCTCTTCTTTTCTCTTCTTTTCTCTTTTCTCTTTACTCTTCTTTTCTTTTCTCCTGTTTTCACTTCTTTTCTCTTTTCTCTTTTCTCTTCTTTTCTCTTCATTTCTCTTCTTTTCTCTTCTCTTCATTTCTCTTCGTTTCTCTTTTCTCCTCTTTTATCTTCTTTACCCCTTTCTCTTTCCTCTTCTTTTCTCTTCTTACCTCTTCTTTTCTCTTTTCTCTTGTTTTCTCTTCTTTTCTCTTTTCTCTTCATTTCTCTTTTTTCTCTTTTTTCATTTCTCTTCTTTTCTCTTTTCTGTTTTCTTTTTTCTATTCTTTTGTCTTTTTTCTCTTTTCTCTTCTATTCTCTTGTTTTCTCTTTTCAATTTCTGTTTTCTCTTCATTTCCCTTCTTTTCTCTTGTTTTCTCTTGTTTACTGTTTTCTCTTTTCTATTCTTTTGTCTTCTTTTCTCTTCTGTTCTCTTGTTTCTATTTTCTATTTTCTCTTTTCTCTTCATTTCTCTTCTTTTCTCATTTCTCTTCTTTACCCCTTTCTCTTTTCTCTTCTTTTCTCTTCTTACCCCTTCTTTTCTCTTTTCTCTTGTTTTCTCTTCTTTACCCCTTTCTCTTTCCTCTTCTTTTCTCTTCTTACCTCTTCTTTTCGCTTTTCTCTTGTTTTCTCTTCTTTTCTCTTTTCTCTTCATTTCTCTTCTTTTCTCTTCTTTTCTCATTTCGCTTTACTCTTCTTTTCTTTTCTCTTGTTTTCACCTCTTTTCTCTTTTCTCTTCTTTTCTCTTCTCTTCATTTCTCGTCTTTTCTCTTTTCTCTTCTTCTCTCTTCTTTACCCCTTTCTCTTTTCTCTTCTTTTCTCTTCTTACCCCTTCTTTTCTCTTTTCTCTTGTTTTCTCTTCTTTTCTCTTCTGTTCTCTTGTTTCTATTTTCTATTTTCTCTTTTCTCTTCATTTCTCTTCTTTTCTCTTTTCTCTTCATTTCTCTTTCTCTCTTTTTTCATTTCTCTTCTTTTCTCTTTTCTGTTTTCTCTTTTCTATTCTTTTGTCTTTTTTCTCTTTTCTCTTCTATTCTCTTCTTTACTCTTGTTTTCTCTTTTCTATTTTCTGTTTTCTCTTCATTTCTGTTCTTTTCTCTTTTCTCTTGTTTCCTCTTCTTTTCTGTTTTCTCTTTTCTATTCATTTGTCTTCTTTTCTCTTTACTCTTCTTTTCTCGTTTCTCTTTTCTATTTTCTCTTTTGACTTCATTTCTCTTCTTTTCTCTTTTCTGTTTTCGTTTTTCTATTCTTTTGTCTTTTTTCTCTTTTCTCTTCTATTCTCTTGTTTTCTCTTTTCTATTTTCTGTTTTCTCTTCATTTCCCTTCTTTTCTCTTTTCTCTTGTTTTCTCTTGTTTACTGTTTTCTCTTTTCTATTCTTTTGTCTTCTTTTCTCTTCTGTTCTCTTGTTTCTATTTTCTATTTTCTCTTTTCTCTTCATTTCTCTTCTTTTCTCATTTCTCTTCTTTACCCCTTTCTCTTTTCTCTTCTTTTCTCTTCTTACCCCTTCTTTTCTCTTTTCTCTTGTTTTCTCTTCTTTACCCCTTTCTCTTTCCTCTTCTTTTCTCTTCTTACCTCTTCTTTTCTCTTTTCTCTTGTTTTCTTCTTTTCTCATTTCGCTTTACTCTTCTTTTCTTTTCTCTTGTTTTCACCTCTTTTCTCTTTTCTCTTCTTTTCTCTTCGTTTCTCTTCTTTTCTCTTCTCTTCATTTCTCGTCTTTTCTCTTTTCTCTTCTTCTCTCTTCTTTACCCCTTTCTCTTTTCTCTTCTTTTCTCTTCTTACCCCTTCTTTTCTCTTTTCTCTTGTTTTCTCTTCTTTTCTCTTCTGTTCTCTTGTTTCTATTTTCTCTTTTCTCTTTTCTCTTCATTTCTCTTTCTCTCTTTTTTCATTTCTCTTCTTTTCTCTTTTCTCTTTTCGCTTTTCTATTCTTTTGTCTTTTTTCTCTTTTCTCTTCTATTCTCTTCTTTACTCTTGTTTTCTCTTTTCTATTTTCTGTTTTCTCTTCATTTCTGTTCTTTTCTCTTTTCTCTTGTTTCCTCTTCTTTTCTGTTTTCTCTTTTCTATTCATTTGTCTTCTTTTCTCTTTACTCTTCTTTTCTCGTTTCTCTTCTTTTCTCGTTTCTCTTTTCTATTTTCTCTTTTGACTTCATTTCTCTTCTTTTCTCTTTTCTGTTTTCGTTTTTCTATTCTTTTGTCTTTTTTCTCTTTTCTCTTCTATTCTCTTGTTTTCTCTTTTCTATTTTCTGTTTTCTCTTCATTTCCCTTCTTTTCTCTTTTCTCTTGTTTTCTCTTGTTTACTGTTTTCTCTTTTCTATTCTTTTGTCTTCTTTTCTCTTCTGTTCTCTTGTTTCTATTTTCTATTTTCTCTTTTCTCTTCATTTCTCTTCTTTTCTCATTTCTCTTCTTTACCCCTTTCTCTTTTCTCTTCTTTTCTCTTCTTACCCCTTCTTTTCTCTTTTCTCTTGTTTTCTCTTCTTTACCCCTTTCTCTTTCCTCTTCTTTTCTCTTCTTACCTCTTCTTTTCTCTTTTCTCTTGTTTTCTTCTTTTCTCATTTCGCTTTACTCTTCTTTTCTTTTCTCTTGTTTTCACCTCTTTTCTCTTTTCTCTTCTTTTCTCTTCGTTTCTCTTCTTTTCTCTTCTCTTCATTTCTCGTCTTTTCTCTTTTCTCTTCTTCTCTCTTCTTTACCCCTTTCTCTTTTCTCTTCTTTTCTCTTCTTACCCCTTCTTTTCTCTTTTCTCTTGTTTTCTCTTCTTTTCTCTTCTGTTCTCTTGTTTCTATTTTCTCTTTTCTCTTTTCTCTTCATTTCTCTTTCTCTCTTTTTTCATTTCTCTTCTTTTCTCTTTTCTCTTTTCGCTTTTCTATTCTTTTGTCTTTTTTCTCTTTTCTCTTCTATTCTCTTCTTTACTCTTGTTTTCTCTTTTCTATTTTCTGTTTTCTCTTCATTTCTGTTCTTTTCTCTTTTCTCTTGTTTCCTCTTCTTTTCTGTTTTCTCTTTTCTATTCATTTGTCTTCTTTTCTCTTTACTCTTCTTTTCTCGTTTCTCTTTTCTATTTTCTCTTTTGACTTCATTTCTCTTCTTTTCTCTTTTCTGTTTTCGTTTTTCTATTCTTTTGTCTTTTTTCTCTTTTCTCTTCTATTCTCTTGTTTTCTCTTTTCTATTTTCTGTTTTCTCTTCATTTCCCTTCTTTTCTCTTTTCTCTTGTTTTCTCTTGTTTACTGTTTTCTCTTTTCTATTCTTTTGTCTTCTTTTCTCTTCTGTTCTCTTGTTTCTATTTTCTATTTTCTCTTTTCTCTTCATTTCTCTTCTTTTCTCATTTCTCTTCTTTACCCCTTTCTCTTTTCTCTTCTTTTCTCTTCTTACCCCTTCTTTTCTCTTTTCTCTTGTTTTCTCTTCTTTACCCCTTTCTCTTTCCTCTTCTTTTCTCTTCTTACCTCTTCTTTTCTCTTTTCTCTTGTTTTCTCTTCTTTTCTCTTTTCTCTTCATTTCTCTTCTTTTCTCAGTTCGCTTTACTCTTCTTTTCTTTTCTCATGTTTTCACCTCTTTTCTCTTTTCTGTTCTTTTCTCTTCATTTCTCTTCTTTTCTCTTCTCTTCATTTCTCGTCTTTTCTCTTTTCTCTTCTTCTCTCTTCTTTACCCCTTTCTCTTTTCTCTTCTTTTCTCTTCTTACCCCTTCTTTTCTCTTTTCTCTTGTTTTCTCTTCTTTTCTCTTCTGTTCTCTTGTTTCTATTTTCTATTTTCTCTTTTCTCTTCATTTCTCTTCTTTTCTCTTTTCTCTTCATTTCTCTTTCTCTCTTTTTTCATTTCTCTTCTTTTCTCTTTTCTGTTTTCGCTTTTCTATTCTTTTGTCTTTTTTCTCTTTTCTCTTCTATTCTCTTCTTTACTCTTGTTTTCTCTTTTCTATTTTCTGTTTTCTCTTCATTTCTGTTCTTTTCTCTTTTCTCTTGTTTCCTCTTCTTTTTTGTTTTCTCTTTTCTATTCATTTGTCTTCTTTTCTCTTTACTCTTCTTTTCTCGTTTCTCTTTTCTATTTTCTCTTTTGACTTCATTTCACTTCTTTTCTCTTTTCTGTTTTCTTTTTTCTATTCTTTTGTCTTTTTTCTCTTTTCTCTTCTATTCTCTTGTTTTCTCTTCTTTTCTCTTCTCTTCATTTCTCGTCTTTTCTCTTTTCTCTTCTTATCTCTTCTTTACCCCTTTCTCTTTTCTCTTCTTTTCTCTTCTATTCTCTTTTCTCTTTACTCTTCTTTTCTTTTCTCCTGTTTTCACCTCTTTTCTCTTTTCTGTTCTTTTCTCTTCATTTCTCTTCTTTTCTCTTCTCTTCATTTCTCGTCTTTTCTCTTTTCTCTTCATTTCTCTTCTTTTCTCTTCTTTTCTCAGTTCGCTTTACTCTTCTTTTCTTTTCTCATGTTTTCACCTCTTTTCTCTTTTCTGTTCTTTTCTCTTCATTTCTCTACTTTTCTCTTCTCTTCATTTCTCGTCTTTTCTCTTTTCTCTTCTTCTCTCTTCTTTACCCCTTTCTCTTTTCTCTTCTTTTCTCTTCTTACCCCTTCTTTTCTCTTTTCTCTTGTTTTCTCTTCTTTTCTCTTCTGTTCTCTTGTTTCTATTTTCTATTTTCTCTTTTCTCTTCATTTCTCTTCTTTTCTCTTTTCTCTTCATTTCTCTTTCTCTCTTTTTTCATTTCTCTTCTTTTCTCTTTTCTGTTTTCACTTTTCTATTCTTTTGTCTTTTTTCTCTTTTCTCTTCTATTCTCTTCTTTACTCTTGTTTTCTCTTTTCTATTTTCTGTTTTCTCTTCATTTCTGTTCTTTTCTCTTTTCTCTTGTTTCCTCTTCTTTTTTGTTTTCTCTTTTCTATTCATTTGTCTTCTTTTCTCTTTACTCTTCTTTTCTCGTTTCTCTTTTCTATTTTCTCTTTTGACTTCATTTCTCTTCTTTTCTCTTTTCTGTTTTCTTTTTTCTATTCTTTTGTCTTTTTTCTCTTTTCTCTTCTATTCTCTTGTTTTCTCTTCTTTTCTCTTCTCTTCATTTCTCGTCTTTTCTCTTTTCTCTTCTTCTCTCTTCTTTACCCCTTTCTCTTTTCTCTTCTTTTCTCTTCTTTTCTCTTTTCTCTTTACTCTTCTTTTCTTTTCTCCTGTTTTCACCTCTTTTCTCTTTTCTGTTCTTTTCTCTTCATTTCTCTTCTTTTCTCTTCTCTTCATTTCTCGTCTTTTCTCTTTTCTCTTCTTCTCTCTTCTTTACCCCTTTCTCTTTTCTCTTCTTTTCTCTTCTTACCCCTTCTTTTCTCTTTTCTCTTGTTTTCTCTTCTTTTCTCTTCTGTTCTCTTGTTTCTATTTTCTATTTTCTCTTTTCTCTTCATTTCTCTTCTTTTCTCTTTTCTCTTCATTTCTCTTTCTCTCTTTTTTCATTTCTCTTCTTTTCTCTTTTCTGTTTTCGCTTTTCTATTCTTTTGTCTTTTTTCTCTTTTCTCTTCTATTCTCTTCTTTACTCTTGTTTTCTCTTTTCTATTTTCTGTTTTCTCTTCATTTCTGTTCTTTTCTCTTTTCTCTTCTTTCCTCTTCTTTTCTGTTTTCTCTCTTCTATTCATTTGTCTTCTTTTCTCTTTACTCTTCTTTTCTCGTTTCTCTTTTCTATTTTCTCTTTTGACTTCATTTCTCTTCTTTTCTCTTTTCTGTTTTCTTTTTTCTATTCTTTTGTCTTTTTTCTCTTTTCTCTTCTATTCTCTTGTTTTCTCTTT
The DNA here is from genome assembly GCF_047496795.1 of Chiloscyllium punctatum. Classification (NCBI taxonomy): domain Eukaryota; kingdom Metazoa; phylum Chordata; class Chondrichthyes; order Orectolobiformes; family Hemiscylliidae; genus Chiloscyllium; species Chiloscyllium punctatum. The sequence continues at coordinate 26,745,309 of NC_092748.1, read as the reverse complement.
TCTATTTTCTGTTTTCTCTTCATTTCCCTTCTTTTCTCTTGTTTTCTCTTGTTTACTGTTTTCTCTTTTCTATTCTTTTGTCTTCTTTTCTCTTCTGTTCTCTTGTTTCTATTTTCTATTTTCTCTTTTCTCTTCATTTCTCTTCTTTTCTCATTTCTCTTCTTTTCTCTTTTCTGTTTTCTTTTTTCTATTCTTTTGTCTTTTTTCTCTTTTCTCTTCTATTCTCTTGTTTTCTCTTTTCTATTTTCTGTTTTCTCCTAATTTTCCCTTCTTTTCTCTTGTTTTCTCTTGTTTACTGTTTTCTCTTTTCTATTCTTTTGTCTTCTTTTCTCTTCTGTTCTCTTGTTTCTATTTTCTATTTTCTCTTTTCTCTTCTTCTCTCTTCTTTACCACTTTCTCTTTTCTCTTCTTTTCTCTTCTTTTCTCTTTTCTCTTTACTCTTCTTTTCTTTTCTCCTGTTTTCACTTCTTTTCTCTTTTCTCTTCTTTTCTCTTCATTTCTCTTTTCTATTTTCTGTTTTCTCTTCATTTGCCTCCTTTTCTCTTTTCTCTTGTTTTCTCTTGTTTTCTGTTTTCTCTTTTCTATTCTTTTGTCTTCTTTTCACTTCTGCTCTCTTGTTTCTTTTTTCTATTTTCTCTTTTCTCTTCATTTCTCTTCTTTTCTCTTCTCTTCATTTCTCGTCTATTCTGTTTTCTCTTCTCTCTTCTGTACCCCTTTCTCTTTTCTCTTCTTTTCTCTTTTCTCTTTACTCTTCTTTTCTTTTCTCCTGTTTTCACTTCTTTTCTCTTTTCTCTTTTCTCTTCTTTTCTCTTCATTTCTCTTCTCTTCATTTCTCTTCTTTTCTCTTTTCTCTTCTTTTCTCTTCTTTACCCCTTTCTCTTTCCTCTTCTTTTCTCTTCTTACCTCTTCTTTTCTCTTTTCTCTTGTTTTCTCTTCTTTTCTCTTTTCTCTTCATTTCTCTTTTTTCTCTTTTTTCATTTCTCTTCTTTTCTCTTTTCTGTTTTCTTTTTTCTATTCTTTTGTCTTTTTTCTCTTTTCTCTTCTATTCTCTTGTTTTCTCTTTTCTATTTTCTGTTTTCTCTTCATTTCCCTTCTTTTCTCTTGTTTTCTCTTGTTTACTGTTTTCTCTTTTCTATTCTTTTGTCTTCTTTTCTCTTCTGTTCTCTTGTTTCTATTTTCTATTTTCTCTTTTCTCTTCTTCTCTCTGCTTTACCACTTTCTCTTTTCTCTTCTTTTCTCTTCTTTTCTCTTTTCTCTTTACTCTTCTTTTCTTTTCTCCTGTTTTCACTTCTTTTCTCTTATCTCTTCTTTTCTCTTTTTTCATTTCTCTTCTTTTCTCTTTTCTCTTCTTTTCTCTTCATTTCTCTTCTTTTCTCGTTTCTCTTCTTCTCTCTTCTTTACCCCTTTCTCTTTTCTCTTCTTTTCTCTTCTCTTCATTTCTCGTCTTTTCTCTTTTCTCTTCTTCTCTCTTCTTTACCCCTTTCTCTTTTCTCTTCTTTTCTCTTCTTAACCCTTCTTTTCTCTTTTCTCTTGTTTTCTCTTCTTTTCTCTTGTTTCTATTTTCTATTTTCTCTTCATTTCTCTTCTTTTCTCTTTTCTCTTCATTTCTCTATCTCTCTTTTTTCATTTCTCTTCTTTTCTCTTTTCTCGTTTCTCTTTTCTATTTTCTCTTTTGACTTCATTTCTCTTCTTTTCTCTTTTCTGTTTTCGTTTTTCTATTCTTTTGTCTTTTTTCTCTTTTCTCTTCTATTCTCTTGTTTTCTCTTTTCTATTTTCTGTTTTCTCTTCATTTCCCTTCTTTTCTCTTTTCTCTTGTTTTCTCTTGTTTACTGTTTTCTCTTTTCTATTCTTTTGTCTTCTTTTCTCTTCTGTTCTCTTGTTTCTATTTTCTATTTTCTCTTTTCTCTTCATTTCTCTTCTTTTCTCATTTCTCTTCTTTACCCCTTTCTCTTTTCTCTTCTTTTCTCTTCTTACCCCTTCTTTTCTCTTTTCTCTTGTTTTCTCTTCTTTACCCCTTTCTCTTTCCTCTTCTTTTCTCTTCTTACCTCTTCTTTTCTCTTTTCTCTTGTTTTCTCTTCTTTTCTCTTTTCTCTTCATTTCTCTTCTTTTCTCTTCTTTTCTCAGTTCGCTTTACTCTTCTTTTCCTTTCTCTTGCTTTCACCTCTTTTCTCTTTTCTGTTCTTTTCTCTTCTTTTCTCTTCTTACCCCTTCTTTTCTCTTTTCTCTTGTTTTCTCTTCTTTTCTCTTCTGTTCTCTTGTTTCTATTTTCTATTTTCTCTTTTCTCTTCATTTCTCTTCTTTTCTCTTTTCTCTTCATTTCTCTTTCTCTCTTTTTTCATTTCTCTTCTTTTCTCTTTTCTGTTTTCGCTTTTCTATTCTTTTGTCTTTTTTCTCTTTTCTCTTCTATTCTCTTCTTTACTCTTGTTTTCTCTTTTCTATTTTCTGTTTTCTCTTCATTTCTGTTCTTTTCTCTTTTCTCTTGTTTCCTCTTCTTCTTTGTTTACTCTTTTCTATTCATTTGTCTTCTTTTCTCTTTACTCTTCTTTTCTCGTTTCTCTTTTCTATTTTCTCTTTTGACTTCATTTCTCTTCTTTTCTCTTTTCTGTTTTCTTTTTTCTATTCTTTTGTCTTTTTTCTCTTTTCTCTTCTATTCTCTTGTTTTCTCTTCTTTTCTCTTCTCTTCATTTCTCGTCTTTTCTCTTTTCTCTTCTTCTCTCTTCTTTACCCCTTTCTCTTTTCTCTTCTTTTCTCTTCTTTTCTCTTTTCTCTTTACTCTTCTTTTCTTTTCTCCTGTTTTCACCTCTTTTCTCTTTTCTGTTCTTTTCTCTTCATTTCTCTTCTTTTCTCTTCTCTTCATTTCTCGTCTTTTCTCTTTTCTCTTCTTCTCTCTTCTTTACCCCTTTCTCTTTTCTCTTCTTTTCTCTTCTTACCCCTTCTTTTCTCTTTTCTCTTGTTTTCTCTTCTTTTCTCTTCTGTTCTCTTGTTTCTATTTTCTATTTTCTCTTTTCTCTTCATTTCTCTTCTTTTCTCTTTTCTCTTCATTTCTCTTTCTCTCTTTTTTCATTTCTCTTCTTTTCTCTTTTCTGTTTTCGCTTTTCTATTCTTTTGTCTTTTTTCTCTTTTCTCTTCTATTCTCTTCTTTACTCTTGTTTTCTCTTTTCTATTTTCTGTTTTCTCTTCATTTCTGTTCTTTTCTCTTTTCTCTTCTTTCCTCTTCTTTTCTGTTTTCTCTCTTCTATTCATTTGTCTTCTTTTCTCTTTACTCTTCTTTTCTCGTTTCTCTTTTCTATTTTCTCTTTTGACTTCATTTCTCTTCTTTTCTCTTTTCTGTTTTCTTTTTTCTATTCTTTTGTCTTTTTTCTCTTTTCTCTTTATTCTCTTGTTTTCTCTTTTCTATTTTCTGTTTTCTCTTCATTTCCCTTCTTTTCTCTTGTTTTCTCTTGTTTACTGTTTTCTCTTTTCTATTCTTTTGTCTTCTTTTCTCTTCTGTTCTCTTGTTTCTATTTTCTATTTTCTCTTTTCTCTTCATTTCTCTTCTTTTCTCATTTCTCTTCTTTTCTCTTTTCTGTTTTCTTTTTTCTATTCTTTTGTCTTTTTTCTCTTTTCTCTTCTATTCTCTTGTTTTCTCTTTTCTATTTTCTGTTTTCTCTTCATTTCCCTTCTTTTCTCTTGTTTTCTCTTGTTTACTGTTTTCTCTTTTCTATTCTTTTGTCTTCTTTTCTCTTCTGTTCTCTTGTTTCTATTTTCTATTTTCTCTTTTCTCTTCTTCTCTCTTCTTTACCACTTTCTCTTTTCTCTTCTTTTCTCTTCTTTTCTCTTTTCTCTTTACTCTTCTTTTCTTTTCTCCTGTTTTCACTTCTTTTCTCTTTTCTCTTCTTTTCTCTTCATTTCTCTTTTCTATTTTCTGTTTTCTCTTCATTTGCCTCCTTTTCTCTTTTCTCTTGTTTTCTCTTGTTTTCTGTTTTCTCTTTTCTATTCTTTTGTCTTCTTTTCACTTCTGCTCTCTTGTTTCTTTTTTCTATTTTCTCTTTTCTCTTCATTTCTCTTCTTTTCTCTTCTCTTCATTTCTCGTCTATTCTGTTTTCTCTTCTCTCTTCTGTACCCCTTTCTCTTTTCTCTTCTTTTCTCTTTTCTCTTTACTCTTCTTTTCTTTTCTCCTGTTTTCACTTCTTTTCTCTTTTCTCTTTTCTCTTCTTTTCTCTTCATTTCTCTTCTCTTCATTTCTCTTCTTTTCTCTTTTCTCTTCTTTTCTCTTCTTTACCCCTTTCTCTTTCCTCTTCTTTTCTCTTCTTACCTCTTCTTTTCTCTTTTCTCTTGTTTTCTCTTCTTTTCTCTTTTCTCTTCATTTCTCTTTTTTCTCTTTTTTCATTTCTCTTCTTTTCTCTTTTCTGTTTTCTTTTTTCTATTCTTTTGTCTTTTTTCTCTTTTCTCTTCTATTCTCTTGTTTTCTCTTTTCTATTTTCTGTTTTCTCTTCATTTCCCTTCTTTTCTCTTGTTTTCTCTTGTTTACTGTTTTCTCTTTTCTATTCTTTTGTCTTCTTTTCTCTTCTGTTCTCTTGTTTCTATTTTCTATTTTCTCTTTTCTCTTCTTCTCTCTTCTTTACCACTTTCTCTTTTCTCTTCTTTTCTCTTCTTTTCTCTTTTCTCTTTACTCTTCTTTTCTTTTCTCCTGTTTTCACTTCTTTTCTCTTTTCTCTTCTTTTCTCTTCATTTCTCTTTTCTATTTTCTGTTTTCTCTTCATTTGCCTCCTTTTCTCTTTTCTCTTGTTTTCTCTTGTTTTCTGTTTTCTCTTTTCTATTCTTTTGTCTTCTTTTCACTTCTGCTCTCTTGTTTCTTTTTTCTATTTTCTCTTTTCTCTTCATTTCTCTTCTTTTCTCTTCTCTTCATTTCTCGTCTATTCTGTTTTCTCTTCTCTCTTCTTTACCCCTTTCTCTTTTCTCTTCTTTTCTCTTCTTACCCCTTCTTTTCTCTTTTCTCTTGTTTTCTCTTCTTTACCCCTTTCTCTTTCCTCTTCTTTTCTCTTCTTACCTCTTCTTTTCTCTTTTCTCTTGTTTTCTTCTTTTCTCATTTCGCTTTACTCTTCTTTTCTTTTCTCTTGTTTTCACCTCTTTTCTCTTTTCTCTTCTTTTCTCTTCGTTTCTCTTCTTTTCTCTTCTCTTCATTTCTCGTCTTTTCTCTTTTCTCTTCTTCTCTCTTCTTTACCCCTTTCTCTTTTCTCTTCTTTTCTCTTCTTACCCCTTCTTTTCTCTTTTCTCTTGTTTTCTCTTCTTTTCTCTTCTGTTCTCTTGTTTCTATTTTCTCTTTTCTCTTTTCTCTTCATTTCTCTTTCTCTCTTTTTTCATTTCTCTTCTTTTCTCTTTTCTCTTTTCGCTTTTCTATTCTTTTGTCTTTTTTCTCTTTTCTCTTCTATTCTCTTCTTTACTCTTGTTTTCTCTTTTCTATTTTCTGTTTTCTCTTCATTTCTGTTCTTTTCTCTTTTCTCTTGTTTCCTCTTCTTTTCTGTTTTCTCTTTTCTATTCATTTGTCTTCTTTTCTCTTTACTCTTCTTTTCTCGTTTCTCTTTTCTATTTTCTCTTTTGACTTCATTTCTCTTCTTTTCTCTTTTCTGTTTTCGTTTTTCTATTCTTTTGTCTTTTTTCTCTTTTCTCTTCTATTCTCTTGTTTTCTCTTTTCTATTTTCTGTTTTCTCTTCATTTCCCTTCTTTTCTCTTTTCTCTTGTTTTCTCTTGTTTACTGTTTTCTCTTTTCTATTCTTTTGTCTTCTTTTCTCTTCTGTTCTCTTGTTTCTATTTTCTATTTTCTCTTTTCTCTTCATTTCTCTTCTTTTCTCATTTCTCTTCTTTACCCCTTTCTCTTTTCTCTTCTTTTCTCTTCTTACCCCTTCTTTTCTCTTTTCTCTTGTTTTCTCTTCTTTACCCCTTTCTCTTTCCTCTTCTTTTCTCTTCTTACCTCTTCTTTTCTCTTTTCTCTTGTTTTCTCTTCTTTTCTCTTTTCTCTTCATTTCTCTTCTTTTCTCAGTTCGCTTTACTCTTCTTTTCTTTTCTCATGTTTTCACCTCTTTTCTCTTTTCTGTTCTTTTCTCTTCATTTCTCTTCTTTTCTCTTCTCTTCATTTCTCGTCTTTTCTCTTTTCTCTTCTTCTCTCTTCTTTACCCCTTTCTCTTTTCTCTTCTTTTCTCTTCTTACCCCTTCTTTTCTCTTTTCTCTTGTTTTCTCTTCTTTTCTCTTCTGTTCTCTTGTTTCTATTTTCTATTTTCTCTTTTCTCTTCATTTCTCTTCTTTTCTCTTTTCTCTTCATTTCTCTTTCTCTCTTTTTTCATTTCTCTTCTTTTCTCTTTTCTGTTTTCGCTTTTCTATTCTTTTGTCTTTTTTCTCTTTTCTCTTCTATTCTCTTCTTTACTCTTGTTTTCTCTTTTCTATTTTCTGTTTTCTCTTCATTTCTGTTCTTTTCTCTTTTCTCTTGTTTCCTCTTCTTTTTTGTTTTCTCTTTTCTATTCATTTGTCTTCTTTTCTCTTTACTCTTCTTTTCTCGTTTCTCTTTTCTATTTTCTCTTTTGACTTCATTTCACTTCTTTTCTCTTTTCTGTTTTCTTTTTTCTATTCTTTTGTCTTTTTTCTCTTTTCTCTTCTATTCTCTTGTTTTCTCTTCTTTTCTCTTCTCTTCATTTCTCGTCTTTTCTCTTTTCTCTTCTTATCTCTTCTTTACCCCTTTCTCTTTTCTCTTCTTTTCTCTTCTATTCTCTTTTCTCTTTACTCTTCTTTTCTTTTCTCCTGTTTTCACCTCTTTTCTCTTTTCTGTTCTTTTCTCTTCATTTCTCTTCTTTTCTCTTCTCTTCATTTCTCGTCTTTTCTCTTTTCTCTTCATTTCTCTTCTTTTCTCTTCTTTTCTCAGTTCGCTTTACTCTTCTTTTCTTTTCTCATGTTTTCACCTCTTTTCTCTTTTCTGTTCTTTTCTCTTCATTTCTCTACTTTTCTCTTCTCTTCATTTCTCGTCTTTTCTCTTTTCTCTTCTTCTCTCTTCTTTACCCCTTTCTCTTTTCTCTTCTTTTCTCTTCTTACCCCTTCTTTTCTCTTTTCTCTTGTTTTCTCTTCTTTTCTCTTCTGTTCTCTTGTTTCTATTTTCTATTTTCTCTTTTCTCTTCATTTCTCTTCTTTTCTCTTTTCTCTTCATTTCTCTTTCTCTCTTTTTTCATTTCTCTTCTTTTCTCTTTTCTGTTTTCACTTTTCTATTCTTTTGTCTTTTTTCTCTTTTCTCTTCTATTCTCTTCTTTACTCTTGTTTTCTCTTTTCTATTTTCTGTTTTCTCTTCATTTCTGTTCTTTTCTCTTTTCTCTTGTTTCCTCTTCTTTTTTGTTTTCTCTTTTCTATTCATTTGTCTTCTTTTCTCTTTACTCTTCTTTTCTCGTTTCTCTTTTCTATTTTCTCTTTTGACTTCATTTCTCTTCTTTTCTCTTTTCTGTTTTCTTTTTTCTATTCTTTTGTCTTTTTTCTCTTTTCTCTTCTATTCTCTTGTTTTCTCTTCTTTTCTCTTCTCTTCATTTCTCGTCTTTTCTCTTTTCTCTTCTTCTCTCTTCTTTACCCCTTTCTCTTTTCTCTTCTTTTCTCTTCTTTTCTCTTTTCTCTTTACTCTTCTTTTCTTTTCTCCTGTTTTCACCTCTTTTCTCTTTTCTGTTCTTTTCTCTTCATTTCTCTTCTTTTCTCTTCTCTTCATTTCTCGTCTTTTCTCTTTTCTCTTCTTCTCTCTTCTTTACCCCTTTCTCTTTTCTCTTCTTTTCTCTTCTTACCCCTTCTTTTCTCTTTTCTCTTGTTTTCTCTTCTTTTCTCTTCTGTTCTCTTGTTTCTATTTTCTATTTTCTCTTTTCTCTTCATTTCTCTTCTTTTCTCTTTTCTCTTCATTTCTCTTTCTCTCTTTTTTCATTTCTCTTCTTTTCTCTTTTCTGTTTTCGCTTTTCTATTCTTTTGTCTTTTTTCTCTTTTCTCTTCTATTCTCTTCTTTACTCTTGTTTTCTCTTTTCTATTTTCTGTTTTCTCTTCATTTCTGTTCTTTTCTCTTTTCTCTTCTTTCCTCTTCTTTTCTGTTTTCTCTCTTCTATTCATTTGTCTTCTTTTCTCTTTACTCTTCTTTTCTCGTTTCTCTTTTCTATTTTCTCTTTTGACTTCATTTCTCTTCTTTTCTCTTTTCTGTTTTCTTTTTTCTATTCTTTTGTCTTTTTTCTCTTTTCTCTTCTATTCTCTTGTTTTCTCTTTTCTATTTTCTGTTTTCTCTTCATTTCCCTTCTTTTCTCTTGTTTTCTCTTGTTTACTGTTTTCTCTTTTCTATTCTTTTGTCTTCTTTTCTCTTCTGTTCTCTTGTTTCTATTTTCTATTTTCTCTTTTCTCTTCATTTCTCTTCTTTTCTCATTTCTCTTCTTTTCTCTTTTCTGTTTTCTTTTTTCTATTCTTTTGTCTTTTTTCTCTTTTCTCTTCTATTCTCTTGTTTTCTCTTTTCTATTTTCTGTTTTCTCCTAATTTTCCCTTCTTTTCTCTTGTTTTCTCTTGTTTACTGTTTTCTCTTTTCTATTCTTTTGTCTTCTTTTCTCTTCTGTTCTCTTGTTTCTATTTTCTATTTTCTCTTTTCTCTTCTTCTCTCTTCTTTACCACTTTCTCTTTTCTCTTCTTTTCTCTTCTTTTCTCTTTTCTCTTTACTCTTCTTTTCTTTTCTCCTGTTTTCACTTCTTTTCTCTTTTCTCTTCTTTTCTCTTCATTTCTCTTTTCTATTTTCTGTTTTCTCTTCATTTGCCTCCTTTTCTCTTTTCTCTTGTTTTCTCTTGTTTTCTGTTTTCTCTTTTCTATTCTTTTGTCTTCTTTTCACTTCTGCTCTCTTGTTTCTTTTTTCTATTTTCTCTTTTCTCTTCATTTCTCTTCTTTTCTCTTCTCTTCATTTCTCGTCTATTCTGTTTTCTCTTCTCTCTTCTGTACCCCTTTCTCTTTTCTCTTCTTTTCTCTTTTCTCTTTACTCTTCTTTTCTTTTCTCCTGTTTTCACTTCTTTTCTCTTTTCTCTTTTCTCTTCTTTTCTCTTCATTTCTCTTCTCTTCATTTCTCTTCTTTTCTCTTTTCTCTTCTTTTCTCTTCTTTACCCCTTTCTCTTTCCTCTTCTTTTCTCTTCTTACCTCTTCTTTTCTCTTTTCTCTTGTTTTCTCTTCTTTTCTCTTTTCTCTTCATTTCTCTTTTTTCTTTTTTCATTTCTCTTCTTTTCTCTTTTCTGTTTTCTTTTTTCTATTCTTTTGTCTTTTTTCTCTTTTCTCTTCTATTCTCTTGTTTTCTCTTTTCTATTTTCTGTTTTCTCTTCATTTCCCTTCTTTTCTCTTGTTTTCTCTTGTTTACTGTTTTCTCTTTTCTATTCTTTTGTCTTCTTTTCTCTTCTGTTCTCTTGTTTCTATTTTCTATTTTCTCTTTTCTCTTCTTCTCTCTGCTTTACCACTTTCTCTTTTCTCTTCTTTTCTCTTCTTTTCTCTTTTCTCTTTACTCTTCTTTTCTTTTCTCCTGTTTTCACTTCTTTTCTCTTATCTCTTCTTTTCTCTTTTTTCATTTCTCTTCTTTTCTCTTTTCTCTTCTTTTCTCTTCATTTCTCTTCTTTTCTCGTTTCTCTTCTTCTCTCTTCTTTACCCCTTTCTCTTTTCTCTTCTTTTCTCTTCTCTTCATTTCTCGTCTTTTCTCTTTTCTCTTCTTCTCTCTTCTTTACCCCTTTCTCTTTTCTCTTCTTTTCTCTTCTTAACCCTTCTTTTCTCTTTTCTCTTGTTTTCTCTTCTTTTCTCTTGTTTCTATTTTCTATTTTCTCTTCATTTCTCTTCTTTTCTCTTTTCTCTTCATTTCTCTATCTCTCTTTTTTCATTTCTCTTCTTTTCTCTTTTCTCGTTTCTCTTTTCTATTTTCTCTTTTGACTTCATTTCTCTTCTTTTCTCTTTTCTGTTTTCGTTTTTCTATTCTTTTGTCTTTTTTCTCTTTTCTCTTCTATTCTCTTGTTTTCTCTTTTCTATTTTCTGTTTTCTCTTCATTTCCCTTCTTTTCTCTTTTCTCTTGTTTTCTCTTGTTTACTGTTTTCTCTTTTCTATTCTTTTGTCTTCTTTTCTCTTCTGTTCTCTTGTTTCTATTTTCTATTTTCTCTTTTCTCTTCATTTCTCTTCTTTTCTCATTTCTCTTCTTTACCCCTTTCTCTTTTCTCTTCTTTTCTCTTCTTACCCCTTCTTTTCTCTTTTCTCTTGTTTTCTCTTCTTTACCCCTTTCTCTTTCCTCTTCTTTTCTCTTCTTACCTCTTCTTTTCTCTTTTCTCTTGTTTTCTCTTCTTTTCTCTTTTCTCTTCATTTCTCTTCTTTTCTCTTCTTTTCTCAGTTCGCTTTACTCTTCTTTTCCTTTCTCTTGCTTTCACCTCTTTTCTCTTTTCTGTTCTTTTCTCTTCTTTTCTCTTCTTACCCCTTCTTTTCTCTTTTCTCTTGTTTTCTCTTCTTTTCTCTTCTGTTCTCTTGTTTCTATTTTCTATTTTCTCTTTTCTCTTCATTTCTCTTCTTTTCTCTTTTCTCTTCATTTCTCTTTCTCTCTTTTTTCATTTCTCTTCTTTTCTCTTTTCTGTTTTCGCTTTTCTATTCTTTTGTCTTTTTTCTCTTTTCTCTTCTATTCTCTTCTTTACTCTTGTTTTCTCTTTTCTATTTTCTGTTTTCTCTTCATTTCTGTTCTTTTCTCTTTTCTCTTGTTTCCTCTTCTTCTTTGTTTACTCTTTTCTATTCATTTGTCTTCTTTTCTCTTTACTCTTCTTTTCTCGTTTCTCTTTTCTATTTTCTCTTTTGACTTCATTTCTCTTCTTTTCTCTTTTCTGTTTTCTTTTTTCTATTCTTTTGTCTTTTTTCTCTTTTCTCTTCTATTCTCTTGTTTTCTCTTCTTTTCTCTTCTCTTCATTTCTCGTCTTTTCTCTTTTCTCTTCTTCTCTCTTCTTTACCCCTTTCTCTTTTCTCTTCTTTTCTCTTCTTTTCTCTTTTCTCTTTACTCTTCTTTTCTTTTCTCCTGTTTTCACCTCTTTTCTCTTTTCTGTTCTTTTCTCTTCATTTCTCTTCTTTTCTCTTCTCTTCATTTCTCGTCTTTTCTCTTTTCTCTTCTTCTCTCTTCTTTACCCCTTTCTCTTTTCTCTTCTTTTCTCTTCTTACCCCTTCTTTTCTCTTTTCTCTTGTTTTCTCTTCTTTTCTCTTCTGTTCTCTTGTTTCTATTTTCTATTTTCTCTTTTCTCTTCATTTCTCTTCTTTTCTCTTTTCTCTTCATTTCTCTTTCTCTCTTTTTTCATTTCTCTTCTTTTCTCTTTTCTGTTTTCGCTTTTCTATTCTTTTGTCTTTTTTCTCTTTTCTCTTCTATTCTCTTCTTTACTCTTGTTTTCTCTTTTCTATTTTCTGTTTTCTCTTCATTTCTGTTCTTTTCTCTTTTCTCTTCTTTCCTCTTCTTTTCTGTTTTCTCTCTTCTATTCATTTGTCTTCTTTTCTCTTTACTCTTCTTTTCTCGTTTCTCTTTTCTATTTTCTCTTTTGACTTCATTTCTCTTCTTTTCTCTTTTCTGTTTTCTTTTTTCTATTCTTTTGTCTTTTTTCTCTTTTCTCTTTATTCTCTTGTTTTCTCTTTTCTATTTTCTGTTTTCTCTTCATTTCCCTTCTTTTCTCTTGTTTTCTCTTGTTTACTGTTTTCTCTTTTCTATTCTTTTGTCTTCTTTTCTCTTCTGTTCTCTTGTTTCTATTTTCTATTTTCTCTTTTCTCTTCATTTCTCTTCTTTTCTCATTTCTCTTCTTTTCTCTTTTCTGTTTTCTTTTTTCTATTCTTTTGTCTTTTTTCTCTTTTCTCTTCTATTCTCTTGTTTTCTCTTTTCTATTTTCTGTTTTCTCTTCATTTCCCTTCTTTTCTCTTGTTTTCTCTTGTTTACTGTTTTCTCTTTTCTATTCTTTTGTCTTCTTTTCTCTTCTGTTCTCTTGTTTCTATTTTCTATTTTCTCTTTTCTCTTCTTCTCTCTTCTTTACCACTTTCTCTTTTCTCTTCTTTTCTCTTCTTTTCTCTTTTCTCTTTACTCTTCTTTTCTTTTCTCCTGTTTTCACTTCTTTTCTCTTTTCTCTTCTTTTCTCTTCATTTCTCTTTTCTATTTTCTGTTTTCTCTTCATTTGCCTCCTTTTCTCTTTTCTCTTGTTTTCTCTTGTTTTCTGTTTTCTCTTTTCTATTCTTTTGTCTTCTTTTCACTTCTGCTCTCTTGTTTCTTTTTTCTATTTTCTCTTTTCTCTTCATTTCTCTTCTTTTCTCTTCTCTTCATTTCTCGTCTATTCTGTTTTCTCTTCTCTCTTCTGTACCCCTTTCTCTTTTCTCTTCTTTTCTCTTTTCTCTTTACTCTTCTTTTCTTTTCTCCTGTTTTCACTTCTTTTCTCTTTTCTCTTTTCTCTTCTTTTCTCTTCATTTCTCTTCTCTTCATTTCTCTTCTTTTCTCTTTTCTCTTCTTTTCTCTTCTTTACCCCTTTCTCTTTCCTCTTCTTTTCTCTTCTTACCTCTTCTTTTCTCTTTTCTCTTGTTTTCTCTTCTTTTCTCTTTTCTCTTCATTTCTCTTTTTTCTCTTTTTTCATTTCTCTTCTTTTCTCTTTTCTGTTTTCTTTTTTCTATTCTTTTGTCTTTTTTCTCTTTTCTCTTCTATTCTCTTGTTTTCTCTTTTCTATTTTCTGTTTTCTCTTCATTTCCCTTCTTTTCTCTTGTTTTCTCTTGTTTACTGTTTTCTCTTTTCTATTCTTTTGTCTTCTTTTCTCTTCTGTTCTCTTGTTTCTATTTTCTATTTTCTCTTTTCTCTTCTTCTCTCTTCTTTACCACTTTCTCTTTTCTCTTCTTTTCTCTTCTTTTCTCTTTTCTCTTTACTCTTCTTTTCTTTTCTCCTGTTTTCACTTCTTTTCTCTTTTCTCTTCTTTTCTCTTCATTTCTCTTTTCTATTTTCTGTTTTCTCTTCATTTGCCTCCTTTTCTCTTTTCTCTTGTTTTCTCTTGTTTTCTGTTTTCTCTTTTCTATTCTTTTGTCTTCTTTTCACTTCTGCTCTCTTGTTTCTTTTTTCTATTTTCTCTTTTCTCTTCATTTCTCTTCTTTTCTCTTCTCTTCATTTCTCGTCTATTCTGTTTTCTCTTCTCTCTTCTTTACCCCTTTCTCTTTTCTCTTCTTTTCTCTTCTTTTCTCTTTTCTCTTTACTCTTCTTTTCTTTTCTCCTGTTTTCACTTCTTTTCTCTTTTCTCTTTTCTCTTCTTTTCTCTTCATTTCTCTTCTTTTCTCTTCTCTTCATTTCTCTTCGTTTCTCTTTTCTCCTCTTTTATCTTCTTTACCCCTTTCTCTTTCCTCTTCTTTTCTCTTCTTACCTCTTCTTTTCTCTTTTCTCTTCTTTTCTCTTCTTTTCTCTTTTCTCTTCATTTCTCTTTTTTCTCTTTTTTCATTTCTCTTCTTTTCTCTTTTCTGTTTTCTTTTTTCTATTCTTTTGTCTTTTTTCTCTTTTCTCTTCTATTCTCTTGTTTTCTCTTTTCAATTTCTGTTTTCTCTTCATTTCCCTTCTTTTCTCTTGTTTTCTCTTGTTTACTGTTTTCTCTTTTCTATTCTTTTGTCTTCTTTTCTCTTCTGTTCTCTTGTTTCTATTTTCTATTTTCTCTTTTCTCTTCATTTCTCTTCTTTTCTCATTTCTCTTCTTTACCCCTTTCTCTTTTCTCTTCTTTTCTCTTCTTACCCCTTCTTTTCTCTTTTCTCTTGTTTTCTCTTCTTTACCCCTTTCTCTTTCCTCTTCTTTTCTCTTCTTACCTCTTCTTTTCGCTTTTCTCTTGTTTTCTCTTCTTTTCTCTTTTCTCTTCATTTCTCTTCTTTTCTCTTCTTTTCTCATTTCGCTTTACTCTTCTTTTCTTTTCTCTTGTTTTCACCTCTTTTCTCTTTTCTCTTCTTTTCTCTTCTCTTCATTTCTCGTCTTTTCTCTTTTCTCTTCTTCTCTCTTCTTTACCCCTTTCTCTTTTCTCTTCTTTTCTCTTCTTACCCCTTCTTTTCTCTTTTCTCTTGTTTTCTCTTCTTTTCTCTTCTGTTCTCTTGTTTCTATTTTCTATTTTCTCTTTTCTCTTCATTTCTCTTCTTTTCTCTTTTCTCTTCATTTCTCTTTCTCTCTTTTTTCATTTCTCTTCTTTTCTCTTTTCTGTTTTCGCTTTTCTATTCTTTTGTCTTTTTTCTCTTTTCTCTTCTATTCTCTTCTTTACTCTTGTTTTCTCTTTTCTATTTTCTGTTTTCTCTTCATTTCTGTTCTTTTCTCTTTTCTCTTGTTTCCTCTTCTTTTTTGTTTTCTCTTTTCTATTCATTTGTCTTCTTTTCTCTTTACTCTTCTTTTCTCGTTTCTCTTTTCTATTTTCTCTTTTGACTTCATTTCACTTCTTTTCTCTTTTCTGTTTTCTTTTTTCTATTCTTTTGTCTTTTTTCTCTTTTCTCTTCTATTCTCTTGTTTTCTCTTCTTTTCTCTTCTCTTCATTTCTCGTCTTTTCTCCTTTCTCTTCTTATCTCTTCTTTACCCCTTTCTCTTTTCTCTTCTTTTCTCTTCTATTCTCTTTTCTCTTTACTCTTCTTTTCTTTTCTCCTGTTTTCACCTCTTTTCTCTTTTCTGTTCTTTTCTCTTCATTTCTCTTCTTTTCTCTTCTCTTCATTTCTCGTCTTTTCTCTTTTCTCTTCATTTCTCTTCTTTTCTCTTCTTTTCTCAGTTCGCTTTACTCTTCTTTTCTTTTCTCATGTTTTCACCTCTTTTCTCTTTTCTGTTCTTTTCTCTTCATTTCTCTACTTTTCTCTTCTCTTCATTTCTCGTCTTTTCTCTTTTCTCTTCTTCTCTCTTCTTTACCCCTTTCTCTTTTCTCTTCTTTTCTCTTCTTACCCCTTCTTTTCTCTTTTCTCTTGTTTTCTCTTCTTTTCTCTTCTGTTCTCTTGTTTCTATTTTCTATTTTCTCTTTTCTCTTCATTTCTCTTCTTTTCTCTTTTCTCTTCATTTCTCTTTCTCTCTTTTTTCATTTCTCTTCTTTTCTCTTTTCTGTTTTCACTTTTCTATTCTTTTGTCTTTTTTCTCTTTTCTCTTCTATTCTCTTCTTTACTCTTGTTTTCTCTTTTCTATTTTCTGTTTTCTCTTCATTTCTGTTCTTTTCTCTTTTCTCTTGTTTCCTCTTCTTTTTTGTTTTCTCTTTTCTATTCATTTGTCTTCTTTTCTCTTTACTCTTCTTTTCTCGTTTCTCTTTTCTATTTTCTCTTTTGACTTCATTTCACTTCTTTTCTCTTTTCTGTTTTCTTTTTTCTATTCTTTTGTCTTTTTTCTCTTTTCTCTTCTATTCTCTTGTTTTCTCTTCTTTTCTCTTCTCTTCATTTCTCGTCTTTTCTCCTTTCTCTTCTTATCTCTTCTTTACCCCTTTCTCTTTTCTCTTCTTTTCTCTTCTATTCTCTTTTCTCTTTACTCTTCTTTTCTTTTCTCCTGTTTTCACCTCTTTTCTCTTTTCTGTTCTTTTCTCTTCATTTCTCTTCTTTTCTCTTCTCTTCATTTCTCGTCTTTTCTCTTTTCTCTTCATTTCTCTTCTTTTCTCTTCTTTTCTCAGTTCGCTTTACTCTTCTTTTCTTTTCTCATGTTTTCACCTCTTTTCTCTTTTCTGTTCTTTTCTCTTCATTTCTCTACTTTTCTCTTCTCTTCATTTCTCGTCTTTTCTCTTTTCTCTTCTTCTCTCTTCTTTACCCCTTTCTCTTTTCTCTTCTTTTCTCTTCTTACCCCTTCTTTTCTCTTTTCTCTTGTTTTCTCTTCTTTTCTCTTCTGTTCTCTTGTTTCTATTTTCTATTTTCTCTTTTCTCTTCATTTCTCTTCTTTTCTCTTTTCTCTTCATTTCTCTTTCTCTCTTTTTTCATTTCTCTTCTTTTCTCTTTTCTGTTTTCGCTTTTCTATTCTTTTGTCTTTTTTCTCTTTTCTCTTCTATTCTCTTCTTTACTCTTGTTTTCTCTTTTCTATTTTCTGTTTTCTCTTCATTTCTGTTCTTTTCTCTTTTCTCTTGTTTCCTCTTCTTCTTTGTTTACTCTTTTCTATTCATTTGTCTTCTTTTCTCTTTACTCTTCTTTTCTCGTTTCTCTTTTCTATTTTCTCTTTTGACTTCATTTCTCTTCTTTTCTCTTTTCTGTTTTCTTTTTTCTATTCTTTTGTCTTTTTTCTCTTTTCTCTTCTATTCTCTTGTTTTCTCTTCTTTTCTCTTCTCTTCATTTCTCGTCTTTTCTCTTTTCTCTTCTTCTCTCTTCTTTACCCCTTTCTCTTTTCTCTTCTTTTCTCTTCTTTTCTCTTTTCTCTTTACTCTTCTTTTCTTTTCTCCTGTTTTCACCTCTTTTCTCTTTTCTGTTCTTTTCTCTTCATTTCTCTTCTTTTCTCTTCTCTTCATTTCTCGTCTTTTCTCTTTTCTCTTCTTCTCTCTTCTTTACCCCTTTCTCTTTTCTCTTCTTTTCTCTTCTTACCCCTTCTTTTCTCTTTTCTCTTGTTTTCTCTTCTTTTCTCTTCTGTTCTCTTGTTTCTATTTTCTATTTTCTCTTTTCTCTTCATTTCTCTTCTTTTCTCTTTTCTCTTCATTTCTCTTTCTCTCTTTTTTCATTTCTCTTCTTTTCTCTTTTCTGTTTTCGCTTTTCTATTCTTTTGTCTTTTTTCTCTTTTCTCTTCTATTCTCTTCTTTACTCTTGTTTTCTCTTTTCTATTTTCTGTTTTCTCTTCATTTCTGTTCTTTTCTCTTTTCTCTTCTTTCCTCTTCTTTTCTGTTTTCTCTCTTCTATTCATTTGTCTTCTTTTCTCTTTACTCTTCTTTTCTCGTTTCTCTTTTCTATTTTCTCTTTTGACTTCATTTCTCTTCTTTTCTCTTTTCTGTTTTCTTTTTTCTATTCTTTTGTCTTTTTTCTCTTTTCTCTTTATTCTCTTGTTTTCTCTTTTCTATTTTCTGTTTTCTCTTCATTTCCCTTCTTTTCTCTTGTTTTCTCTTGTTTACTGTTTTCTCTTTTCTATTCTTTTGTCTTCTTTTCTCTTCTGTTCTCTTGTTTCTATTTTCTATTTTCTCTTTTCTCTTCATTTCTCTTCTTTTCTCATTTCTCTTCTTTTCTCTTTTCTGTTTTCTTTTTTCTATTCTTTTGTCTTTTTTCTCTTTTCTCTTCTATTCTCTTGTTTTCTCTTTTCTATTTTCTGTTTTCTCTTCATTTCCCTTCTTTTCTCTTGTTTTCTCTTGTTTACTGTTTTCTCTTTTCTATTCTTTTGTCTTCTTTTCTCTTCTGTTCTCTTGTTTCTATTTTCTATTTTCTCTTTTCTCTTCTTCTCTCTTCTTTACCACTTTCTCTTTTCTCTTCTTTTCTCTTCTTTTCTCTTTTCTCTTTACTCTTCTTTTCTTTTCTCCTGTTTTCACTTCTTTTCTCTTTTCTCTTCTTTTCTCTTCATTTCTCTTTTCTATTTTCTGTTTTCTCTTCATTTGCCTCCTTTTCTCTTTTCTCTTGTTTTCTCTTGTTTTCTGTTTTCTCTTTTCTATTCTTTTGTCTTCTTTTCACTTCTGCTCTCTTGTTTCTTTTTTCTATTTTCTCTTTTCTCTTCATTTCTCTTCTTTTCTCTTCTCTTCATTTCTCGTCTATTCTGTTTTCTCTTCTCTCTTCTGTACCCCTTTCTCTTTTCTCTTCTTTTCTCTTTTCTCTTTACTCTTCTTTTCTTTTCTCCTGTTTTCACTTCTTTTCTCTTTTCTCTTTTCTCTTCTTTTCTCTTCATTTCTCTTCTCTTCATTTCTCTTCTTTTCTCTTTTCTCTTCTTTTCTCTTCTTTACCCCTTTCTCTTTCCTCTTCTTTTCTCTTCTTACCTCTTCTTTTCTCTTTTCTCTTGTTTTCTCTTCTTTTCTCTTTTCTCTTCATTTCTCTTTTTTCTCTTTTTTCATTTCTCTTCTTTTCTCTTTTCTGTTTTCTTTTTTCTATTCTTTTGTCTTTTTTCTCTTTTCTCTTCTATTCTCTTGTTTTCTCTTTTCTATTTTCTGTTTTCTCTTCATTTCCCTTCTTTTCTCTTGTTTTCTCTTGTTTACTGTTTTCTCTTTTCTATTCTTTTGTCTTCTTTTCTCTTCTGTTCTCTTGTTTCTATTTTCTATTTTCTCTTTTCTCTTCTTCTCTCTTCTTTACCACTTTCTCTTTTCTCTTCTTTTCTCTTCTTTTCTCTTTTCTCTTTACTCTTCTTTTCTTTTCTCCTGTTTTCACTTCTTTTCTCTTTTCTCTTCTTTTCTCTTCATTTCTCTTTTCTATTTTCTGTTTTCTCTTCATTTGCCTCCTTTTCTCTTTTCTCTTGTTTTCTCTTGTTTTCTGTTTTCTCTTTTCTATTCTTTTGTCTTCTTTTCACTTCTGCTCTCTTGTTTCTTTTTTCTATTTTCTCTTTTCTCTTCATTTCTCTTCTTTTCTCTTCTCTTCATTTCTCGTCTATTCTGTTTTCTCTTCTCTCTTCTTTACCCCTTTCTCTTTTCTCTTCTTTTCTCTTCTTTTCTCTTTTCTCTTTACTCTTCTTTTCTTTTCTCCTGTTTTCACTTCTTTTCTCTTTTCTCTTTTCTCTTCTTTTCTCTTCATTTCTCTTCTTTTCTCTTCTCTTCATTTCTCTTCGTTTCTCTTTTCTCCTCTTTTATCTTCTTTACCCCTTTCTCTTTCCTCTTCTTTTCTCTTCTTACCTCTTCTTTTCTCTTTTCTCTTCTTTTCTCTTCTTTTCTCTTTTCTCTTCATTTCTCTTTTTTCTCTTTTTTCATTTCTCTTCTTTTCTCTTTTCTGTTTTCTTTTTTCTATTCTTTTGTCTTTTTTCTCTTTTCTCTTCTATTCTCTTGTTTTCTCTTTTCAATTTCTGTTTTCTCTTCATTTCCCTTCTTTTCTCTTGTTTTCTCTTGTTTACTGTTTTCTCTTTTCTATTCTTTTGTCTTCTTTTCTCTTCTGTTCTCTTGTTTCTATTTTCTATTTTCTCTTTTCTCTTCATTTCTCTTCTTTTCTCATTTCTCTTCTTTACCCCTTTCTCTTTTCTCTTCTTTTCTCTTCTTACCCCTTCTTTTCTCTTTTCTCTTGTTTTCTCTTCTTTTCTCTTCTGTTCTCTTGTTTCTATTTTCTATTTTCTCTTTTCTCTTCATTTCTCTTCTTTTCTCTTTTCTCTTCATTTCTCTTTCTCTCTTTTTTCATTTCTCTTCTTTTCTCTTTTCTGTTTTCGCTTTTCTATTCTTTTGTCTTTTTTCTCTTTTCTCTTCTATTCTCTTCTTTACTCTTGTTTTCTCTTTTCTATTTTCTGTTTTCTCTTCATTTCTGTTCTTTTCTCTTTTCTCTTCTTTCCTCTTCTTTTCTGTTTTCTCTCTTCTATTCATTTGTCTTCTTTTCTCTTTACTCTTCTTTTCTCGTTTCTCTTTTCTATTTTCTCTTTTGACTTCATTTCTCTTCTTTTCTCTTTTCTGTTTTCTTTTTTCTATTCTTTTGTCTTTTTTCTCTTTTCTCTTTATTCTCTTGTTTTCTCTTTTCTATTTTCTGTTTTCTCTTCATTTCCCTTCTTTTCTCTTGTTTTCTCTTGTTTACTGTTTTCTCTTTTCTATTCTTTTGTCTTCTTTTCTCTTCTGTTCTCTTGTTTCTATTTTCTATTTTCTCTTTTCTCTTCATTTCTCTTCTTTTCTCATTTCTCTTCTTTTCTCTTTTCTGTTTTCTTTTTTCTATTCTTTTGTCTTTTTTCTCTTTTCTCTTCTATTCTCTTGTTTTCTCTTTTCTATTTTCTGTTTTCTCTTCATTTCCCTTCTTTTCTCTTGTTTTCTCTTGTTTACTGTTTTCTCTTTTCTATTCTTTTGTCTTCTTTTCTCTTCTGTTCTCTTGTTTCTATTTTCTATTTTCTCTTTTCTCTTCTTCTCTCTTCTTTACCACTTTCTCTTTTCTCTTCTTTTCTCTTCTTTTCTCTTTTCTCTTTACTCTTCTTTTCTTTTCTCCTGTTTTCACTTCTTTTCTCTTTTCTCTTCTTTTCTCTTCATTTCTCTTTTCTATTTTCTGTTTTCTCTTCATTTGCCTCCTTTTCTCTTTTCTCTTGTTTTCTCTTGTTTTCTGTTTTCTCTTTTCTATTCTTTTGTCTTCTTTTCACTTCTGCTCTCTTGTTTCTTTTTTCTATTTTCTCTTTTCTCTTCATTTCTCTTCTTTTCTCTTCTCTTCATTTCTCGTCTATTCTGTTTTCTCTTCTCTCTTCTGTACCCCTTTCTCTTTTCTCTTCTTTTCTCTTTTCTCTTTACTCTTCTTTTCTTTTCTCCTGTTTTCACTTCTTTTCTCTTTTCTCTTTTCTCTTCTTTTCTCTTCATTTCTCTTCTCTTCATTTCTCTTCTTTTCTCTTTTCTCTTCTTTTCTCTTCTTTACCCCTTTCTCTTTCCTCTTCTTTTCTCTTCTTACCTCTTCTTTTCTCTTTTCTCTTGTTTTCTCTTCTTTTCTCTTTTCTCTTCATTTCTCTTTTTTCTCTTTTTTCATTTCTCTTCTTTTCTCTTTTCTGTTTTCTTTTTTCTATTCTTTTGTCTTTTTTCTCTTTTCTCTTCTATTCTCTTGTTTTCTCTTTTCTATTTTCTGTTTTCTCTTCATTTCCCTTCTTTTCTCTTGTTTTCTCTTGTTTACTGTTTTCTCTTTTCTATTCTTTTGTCTTCTTTTCTCTTCTGTTCTCTTGTTTCTATTTTCTATTTTCTCTTTTCTCTTCTTCTCTCTTCTTTACCACTTTCTCTTTTCTCTTCTTTTCTCTTCTTTTCTCTTTTCTCTTTACTCTTCTTTTCTTTTCTCCTGTTTTCACTTCTTTTCTCTTTTCTCTTCTTTTCTCTTCATTTCTCTTTTCTATTTTCTGTTTTCTCTTCATTTGCCTCCTTTTCTCTTTTCTCTTGTTTTCTCTTGTTTTCTGTTTTCTCTTTTCTATTCTTTTGTCTTCTTTTCACTTCTGCTCTCTTGTTTCTTTTTTCTATTTTCTCTTTTCTCTTCATTTCTCTTCTTTTCTCTTCTCTTCATTTCTCGTCTATTCTGTTTTCTCTTCTCTCTTCTTTACCCCTTTCTCTTTTCTCTTCTTTTCTCTTCTTTTCTCTTTTCTCTTTACTCTTCTTTTCTTTTCTCCTGTTTTCACTTCTTTTCTCTTTTCTCTTTTCTCTTCTTTTCTCTTCATTTCTCTTCTTTTCTCTTCTCTTCATTTCTCTTCGTTTCTCTTTTCTCCTCTTTTATCTTCTTTACCCCTTTCTCTTTCCTCTTCTTTTCTCTTCTTACCTCTTCTTTTCTCTTTTCTCTTCTTTTCTCTTCTTTTCTCTTTTCTCTTCATTTCTCTTTTTTCTCTTTTTTCATTTCTCTTCTTTTCTCTTTTCTGTTTTCTTTTTTCTATTCTTTTGTCTTTTTTCTCTTTTCTCTTCTATTCTCTTGTTTTCTCTTTTCAATTTCTGTTTTCTCTTCATTTCCCTTCTTTTCTCTTGTTTTCTCTTGTTTACTGTTTTCTCTTTTCTATTCTTTTGTCTTCTTTTCTCTTCTGTTCTCTTGTTTCTATTTTCTATTTTCTCTTTTCTCTTCATTTCTCTTCTTTTCTCATTTCTCTTCTTTACCCCTTTCTCTTTTCTCTTCTTTTCTCTTCTTACCCCTTCTTTTCTCTTTTCTCTTGTTTTCTCTTCTTTACCCCTTTCTCTTTCCTCTTCTTTTCTCTTCTTACCTCTTCTTTTCGCTTTTCTCTTGTTTTCTCTTCTTTTCTCTTTTCTCTTCATTTCTCTTCTTTTCTCTTCTTTTCTCATTTCGCTTTACTCTTCTTTTCTTTTCTCTTGTTTTCACCTCTTTTCTCTTTTCTCTTCTTTTCTCTTCTCTTCATTTCTCGTCTTTTCTCTTTTCTCTTCTTCTCTCTTCTTTACCCCTTTCTCTTTTCTCTTCTTTTCTCTTCTTACCCCTTCTTTTCTCTTTTCTCTTGTTTTCTCTTCTTTTCTCTTCTGTTCTCTTGTTTCTATTTTCTATTTTCTCTTTTCTCTTCATTTCTCTTCTTTTCTCTTTTCTCTTCATTTCTCTTTCTCTCTTTTTTCATTTCTCTTCTTTTCTCTTTTCTGTTTTCGCTTTTCTATTCTTTTGTCTTTTTTCTCTTTTCTCTTCTATTCTCTTCTTTACTCTTGTTTTCTCTTTTCTATTTTCTGTTTTCTCTTCATTTCTGTTCTTTTCTCTTTTCTCTTGTTTCCTCTTCTTCTTTGTTTACTCTTTTCTATTCATTTGTCTTCTTTTCTCTTTACTCTTCTTTTCTCGTTTCTCTTTTCTATTTTCTCTTTTGACTTCATTTCTCTTCTTTTCTCTTTTCTGTTTTCTTTTTTCTATTCTTTTGTCTTTTTTCTCTTTTCTCTTCTCTTCTCTTGTTTTCTCTTCTTTTCTCTTCTCTTCATTTCTCGTCTTTTCTCTTTTCTCTTCTTCTCTCTTCTTTACCCCTTTCTCTTTTCTCTTCTTTTCTCTTCTTTTCTCTTTTCTCTTTACTCTTCTTTTCTTTTCTCCTGTTTTCACCTCTTTTCTCTTTTCTGTTCTTTTCTCTTCATTTCTCTTCTTTTCTCTTCTCTTCATTTCTCGTCTTTTCTCTTTTCTCTTCTTCTCTCTTCTTTACCCCTTTCTCTTTTCTCTTCTTTTCTCTTCTTACCCCTTCTTTTCTCTTTTCTCTTGTTTTCTCTTCTTTTCTCTTCTGTTCTCTTGTTTCTATTTTCTATTTTCTCTTTTCTCTTCATTTCTCTTCTTTTCTCTTTTCTCTTCATTTCTCTTTCTCTCTTTTTTCATTTCTCTTCTTTTCTCTTTTCTGTTTTCGCTTTTCTATTCTTTTGTCTTTTTTCTCTTTTCTCTTCTATTCTCTTCTTTACTCTTGTTTTCTCTTTTCTATTTTCTGTTTTCTCTTCATTTCTGTTCTTTTCTCTTTTCTCTTCTTTCCTCTTCTTTTCTGTTTTCTCTCTTCTATTCATTTGTCTTCTTTTCTCTTTACTCTTCTTTTCTCGTTTCTCTTTTCTATTTTCTCTTTTGACTTCATTTCTCTTCTTTTCTCTTTTCTGTTTTCTTTTTTCTATTCTTTTGTCTTTTTTCTCTTTTCTCTTTATTCTCTTGTTTTCTCTTTTCTATTTTCTGTTTTCTCTTCATTTCCCTTCTTTTCTCTTGTTTTCTCTTGTTTACTGTTTTCTCTTTTCTATTCTTTTGTCTTCTTTTCTCTTCTGTTCTCTTGTTTCTATTTTCTATTTTCTCTTTTCTCTTCATTTCTCTTCTTTTCTCATTTCTCTTCTTTTCTCTTTTCTGTTTTCTTTTTTCTATTCTTTTGTCTTTTTTCTCTTTTCTCTTCTATTCTCTTGTTTTCTCTTTTCTATTTTCTGTTTTCTCTTCATTTCCCTTCTTTTCTCTTGTTTTCTCTTGTTTACTGTTTTCTCTTTTCTATTCTTTTGTCTTCTTTTCTCTTCTGTTCTCTTGTTTCTATTTTCTATTTTCTCTTTTCTCTTCTTCTCTCTTCTTTACCACTTTCTCTTTTCTCTTCTTTTCTCTTCTTTTCTCTTTTCTCTTTACTCTTCTTTTCTTTTCTCCTGTTTTCACTTCTTTTCTCTTTTCTCTTCTTTTCTCTTCATTTCTCTTTTCTATTTTCTGTTTTCTCTTCATTTGCCTCCTTTTCTCTTTTCTCTTGTTTTCTCTTGTTTTCTGTTTTCTCTTTTCTATTCTTTTGTCTTCTTTTCACTTCTGCTCTCTTGTTTCTTTTTTCTATTTTCTCTTTTCTCTTCATTTCTCTTCTTTTCTCTTCTCTTCATTTCTCGTCTATTCTGTTTTCTCTTCTCTCTTCTGTACCCCTTTCTCTTTTCTCTTCTTTTCTCTTTTCTCTTTACTCTTCTTTTCTTTTCTCCTGTTTTCACTTCTTTTCTCTTTTCTCTTTTCTCTTCTTTTCTCTTCATTTCTCTTCTCTTCATTTCTCTTCTTTTCTCTTTTCTCTTCTTTTCTCTTCTTTACCCCTTTCTCTTTCCTCTTCTTTTCTCTTCTTACCTCTTCTTTTCTCTTTTCTCTTGTTTTCTCTTCTTTTCTCTTTTCTCTTCATTTCTCTTTTTTCTCTTTTTTCATTTCTCTTCTTTTCTCTTTTCTGTTTTCTTTTTTCTATTCTTTTGTCTTTTTTCTCTTTTCTCTTCTATTCTCTTGTTTTCTCTTTTCTATTTTCTGTTTTCTCTTCATTTCCCTTCTTTTCTCTTGTTTTCTCTTGTTTACTGTTTTCTCTTTTCTATTCTTTTGTCTTCTTTTCTCTTCTGTTCTCTTGTTTCTATTTTCTATTTTCTCTTTTCTCTTCTTCTCTCTTCTTTACCACTTTCTCTTTTCTCTTCTTTTCTCTTCTTTTCTCTTTTCTCTTTACTCTTCTTTTCTTTTCTCCTGTTTTCACTTCTTTTCTCTTTTCTCTTCTTTTCTCTTCATTTCTCTTTTCTATTTTCTGTTTTCTCTTCATTTGCCTCCTTTTCTCTTTTCTCTTGTTTTCTCTTGTTTTCTGTTTTCTCTTTTCTATTCTTTTGTCTTCTTTTCACTTCTGCTCTCTTGTTTCTTTTTTCTAATATCTCTTTTCTCTTCATTTCTCTTCTTTTCTCTTCTCTTCATTTCTCGTCTATTCTGTTTTCTCTTCTCTCTTCTTTACCCCTTTCTCTTTTCTCTTCTTTTCTCTTCTTTTCTCTTTTCTCTTTACTCTTCTTTTCTTTTCTCCTGTTTTCACTTCTTTTCTCTTTTCTCTTTTCTCTTCTTTTCTCTTCATTTCTCTTCTTTTCTCTTCTCTTCATTTCTCTTCGTTTCTCTTTTCTCCTCTTTTATCTTCTTTACCCCTTTCTCTTTCCTCTTCTTTTCTCTTCTTACCTCTTCTTTTCTCTTTTCTCTTCTTTTCTCTTCTTTTCTCTTTTCTCTTCATTTCTCTTTTTTCTCTTTTTTCATTTCTCTTCTTTTCTCTTTTCTGTTTTCTTTTTTCTATTCTTTTGTCTTTTTTCTCTTTTCTCTTCTATTCTCTTGTTTTCTCTTTTCAATTTCTGTTTTCTCTTCATTTCCCTTCTTTTCTCTTGTTTTCTCTTGTTTACTGTTTTCTCTTTTCTATTCTTTTGTCTTCTTTTCTCTTCTGTTCTCTTGTTTCTATTTTCTATTTTCTCTTTTCTCTTCATTTCTCTTCTTTTCTCATTTCTCTTCTTTACCCCTTTCTCTTTTCTCTTCTTTTCTCTTCTTACCCCTTCTTTTCTCTTTTCTCTTGTTTTCTCTTCTTTACCCCTTTCTCTTTCCTCTTCTTTTCTCTTCTTACCTCTTCTTTTCGCTTTTCTCTTGTTTTCTCTTCTTTTCTCTTTTCTCTTCATTTCTCTTCTTTTCTCTTCTTTTCTCATTTCGCTTTACTCTTCTTTTCTTTTCTCTTGTTTTCACCTCTTTTCTCTTTTCTCTTCTTTTCTCTTCTCTTCATTTCTCGTCTTTTCTCTTTTCTCTTCTTCTCTCTTCTTTACCCCTTTCTCTTTTCTCTTCTTTTCTCTTCTTACCCCTTCTTTTCTCTTTTCTCTTGTTTTCTCTTCTTTTCTCTTCTGTTCTCTTGTTTCTATTTTCTATTTTCTCTTTTCTCTTCATTTCTCTTCTTTTCTCTTTTCTCTTCATTTCTCTTTCTCTCTTTTTTCATTTCTCTTCTTTTCTCTTTTCTGTTTTCGCTTTTCTATTCTTTTGTCTTTTTTCTCTTTTCTCTTCTATTCTCTTCTTTACTCTTGTTTTCTCTTTTCTATTTTCTGTTTTCTCTTCATTTCTGTTCTTTTCTCTTTTCTCTTGTTTCCTCTTCTTCTTTGTTTACTCTTTTCTATTCATTTGTCTTCTTTTCTCTTTACTCTTCTTTTCTCGTTTCTCTTTTCTATTTTCTCTTTTGACTTCATTTCTCTTCTTTTCTCTTTTCTGTTTTCTTTTTTCTATTCTTTTGTCTTTTTTCTCTTTTCTCTTTATTCTCTTGTTTTCTCTTTTCTATTTTCTGTTTTCTCTTCATTTCCCTTCTTTTCTCTTGTTTTCTCTTGTTTACTGTTTTCTCTTTTCTATTCTTTTGTCTTCTTTTCTCTTCTGTTCTCTTGTTTCTATTTTCTATTTTCTCTTTTCTCTTCATTTCTCTTCTTTTCTCATTTCTCTTCTTTTCTCTTTTCTGTTTTCTTTTTTCTATTCTTTTGTCTTTTTTCTCTTTTCTCTTCTATTCTCTTGTTTTCTCTTTTCTATTTTCTGTTTTCTCTTCATTTCCCTTCTTTTCTCTTGTTTTCTCTTGTTTACTGTTTTCTCTTTTCTATTCTTTTGTCTTCTTTTCTCTTCTGTTCTCTTGTTTCTATTTTCTATTTTCTCTTTTCTCTTCTTCTCTCTTCTTTACCACTTTCTCTTTTCTCTTCTTTTCTCTTCTTTTCTCTTTTCTCTTTACTCTTCTTTTCTTTTCTCCTGTTTTCACTTCTTTTCTCTTTTCTCTTCTTTTCTCTTCATTTCTCTTTTCTATTTTCTGTTTTCTCTTCATTTGCCTCCTTTTCTCTTTTCTCTTGTTTTCTCTTGTTTTCTGTTTTCTCTTTTCTATTCTTTTGTCTTCTTTTCACTTCTGCTCTCTTGTTTCTTTTTTCTATTTTCTCTTTTCTCTTCATTTCTCTTCTTTTCTCTTCTCTTCATTTCTCGTCTATTCTGTTTTCTCTTCTCTCTTCTGTACCCCTTTCTCTTTTCTCTTCTTTTCTCTTTTCTCTTTACTCTTCTTTTCTTTTCTCCTGTTTTCACTTCTTTTCTCTTTTCTCTTTTCTCTTCTTTTCTCTTCATTTCTCTTCTCTTCATTTCTCTTCTTTTCTCTTTTCTCTTCTTTTCTCTTCTTTACCCCTTTCTCTTTCCTCTTCTTTTCTCTTCTTACCTCTTCTTTTCTCTTTTCTCTTGTTTTCTCTTCTTTTCTCTTTTCTCTTCATTTCTCTTTTTTCTCTTTTTTCATTTCTCTTCTTTTCTCTTTTCTGTTTTCTTTTTTCTATTCTTTTGTCTTTTTTCTCTTTTCTCTTCTATTCTCTTGTTTTCTCTTTTCTATTTTCTGTTTTCTCTTCATTTCCCTTCTTTTCTCTTGTTTTCTCTTGTTTACTGTTTTCTCTTTTCTATTCTTTTGTCTTCTTTTCTCTTCTGTTCTCTTGTTTCTATTTTCTATTTTCTCTTTTCTCTTCTTCTCTCTTCTTTACCACTTTCTCTTTTCTCTTCTTTTCTCTTCTTTTCTCTTTTCTCTTTACTCTTCTTTTCTTTTCTCCTGTTTTCACTTCTTTTCTCTTTTCTCTTCTTTTCTCTTCATTTCTCTTTTCTATTTTCTGTTTTCTCTTCATTTGCCTCCTTTTCTCTTTTCTCTTGTTTTCTCTTGTTTTCTGTTTTCTCTTTTCTATTCTTTTGTCTTCTTTTCACTTCTGCTCTCTTGTTTCTTTTTTCTATTTTCTCTTTTCTCTTCATTTCTCTTCTTTTCTCTTCTCTTCATTTCTCGTCTATTCTGTTTTCTCTTCTCTCTTCTTTACCCCTTTCTCTTTTCTCTTCTTTTCTCTTCTTTTCTCTTTTCTCTTTACTCTTCTTTTCTTTTCTCCTGTTTTCACTTCTTTTCTCTTTTCTCTTTTCTCTTCTTTTCTCTTCATTTCTCTTCTTTTCTCTTCTCTTCATTTCTCTTCGTTTCTCTTTTCTCCTCTTTTATCTTCTTTACCCCTTTCTCTTTCCTCTTCTTTTCTCTTCTTACCTCTTCTTTTCTCTTTTCTCTTCTTTTCTCTTCTTTTCTCTTTTCTCTTCATTTCTCTTTTTTCTCTTTTTTCATTTCTCTTCTTTTCTCTTTTCTGTTTTCTTTTTTCTATTCTTTTGTCTTTTTTCTCTTTTCTCTTCTATTCTCTTGTTTTCTCTTTTCAATTTCTGTTTTCTCTTCATTTCCCTTCTTTTCTCTTGTTTTCTCTTGTTTACTGTTTTCTCTTTTCTATTCTTTTGTCTTCTTTTCTCTTCTGTTCTCTTGTTTCTATTTTCTATTTTCTCTTTTCTCTTCATTTCTCTTCTTTTCTCATTTCTCTTCTTTACCCCTTTCTCTTTTCTCTTCTTTTCTCTTCTTACCCCTTCTTTTCTCTTTTCTCTTGTTTTCTCTTCTTTACCCCTTTCTCTTTCCTCTTCTTTTCTCTTCTTACCTCTTCTTTTCGCTTTTCTCTTGTTTTCTCTTCTTTTCTCTTTTCTCTTCATTTCTCTTCTTTTCTCTTCTTTTCTCATTTCGCTTTACTCTTCTTTTCTTTTCTCTTGTTTTCACCTCTTTTCTCTTTTCTCTTCTTTTCTCTTCTCTTCATTTCTCGTCTTTTCTCTTTTCTCTTCTTCTCTCTTCTTTACCCCTTTCTCTTTTCTCTTCTTTTCTCTTCTTACCCCTTCTTTTCTCTTTTCTCTTGTTTTCTCTTCTTTTCTCTTCTGTTCTCTTGTTTCTATTTTCTATTTTCTCTTTTCTCTTCATTTCTCTTCTTTTCTCTTTTCTCTTCATTTCTCTTTCTCTCTTTTTTCATTTCTCTTCTTTTCTCTTTTCTGTTTTCGCTTTTCTATTCTTTTGTCTTTTTTCTCTTTTCTCTTCTATTCTCTTCTTTACTCTTGTTTTCTCTTTTCTATTTTCTGTTTTCTCTTCATTTCTGTTCTTTTCTCTTTTCTCTTGTTTCCTCTTCTTTTTTGTTTTCTCTTTTCTATTCATTTGTCTTCTTTTCTCTTTACTCTTCTTTTCTCGTTTCTCTTTTCTATTTTCTCTTTTGACTTCATTTCACTTCTTTTCTCTTTTCTGTTTTCTTTTTTCTATTCTTTTGTCTTTTTTCTCTTTTCTCTTCTATTCTCTTGTTTTCTCTTCTTTTCTCTTCTCTTCATTTCTCGTCTTTTCTCCTTTCTCTTCTTATCTCTTCTTTACCCCTTTCTCTTTTCTCTTCTTTTCTCTTCTATTCTCTTTTCTCTTTACTCTTCTTTTCTTTTCTCCTGTTTTCACCTCTTTTCTCTTTTCTGTTCTTTTCTCTTCATTTCTCTTCTTTTCTCTTCTCTTCATTTCTCGTCTTTTCTCTTTTCTCTTCATTTCTCTTCTTTTCTCTTCTTTTCTCAGTTCGCTTTACTCTTCTTTTCTTTTCTCATGTTTTCACCTCTTTTCTCTTTTCTGTTCTTTTCTCTTCATTTCTCTACTTTTCTCTTCTCTTCATTTCTCGTCTTTTCTCTTTTCTCTTCTTCTCTCTTCTTTACCCCTTTCTCTTTTCTCTTCTTTTCTCTTCTTACCCCTTCTTTTCTCTTTTCTCTTGTTTTCTCTTCTTTTCTCTTCTGTTCTCTTGTTTCTATTTTCTATTTTCTCTTTTCTCTTCATTTCTCTTCTTTTCTCTTTTCTCTTCATTTCTCTTTCTCTCTTTTTTCATTTCTCTTCTTTTCTCTTTTCTGTTTTCACTTTTCTATTCTTTTGTCTTTTTTCTCTTTTCTCTTCTATTCTCTTCTTTACTCTTGTTTTCTCTTTTCTATTTTCTGTTTTCTCTTCATTTCTGTTCTTTTCTCTTTTCTCTTGTTTCCTCTTCTTTTTTGTTTTCTCTTTTCTATTCATTTGTCTTCTTTTCTCTTTACTCTTCTTTTCTCGTTTCTCTTTTCTATTTTCTCTTTTGACTTCATTTCTCTTCTTTTCTCTTTTCTGTTTTCTTTTTTCTATTCTTTTGTCTTTTTTCTCTTTTCTCTTCTATTCTCTTGTTTTCTCTTCTTTTCTCTTCTCTTCATTTCTCGTCTTTTCTCTTTTCTCTTCTTCTCTCTTCTTTACCCCTTTCTCTTTTCTCTTCTTTTCTCTTCTTTTCTCTTTTCTCTTTACTCTTCTTTTCTTTTCTCCTGTTTTCACCTCTTTTCTCTTTTCTGTTCTTTTCTCTTCATTTCTCTTCTTTTCTCTTCTCTTCATTTCTCGTCTTTTCTCTTTTCTCTTCTTCTCTCTTCTTTACCCCTTTCTCTTTTCTCTTCTTTTCTCTTCTTACCCCTTCTTTTCTCTTTTCTCTTGTTTTCTCTTCTTTTCTCTTCTGTTCTCTTGTTTCTATTTTCTATTTTCTCTTTTCTCTTCATTTCTCTTCTTTTCTCTTTTCTCTTCATTTCTCTTTCTCTCTTTTTTCATTTCTCTTCTTTTCTCTTTTCTGTTTTCGCTTTTCTATTCTTTTGTCTTTTTTCTCTTTTCTCTTCTATTCTCTTCTTTACTCTTGTTTTCTCTTTTCTATTTTCTGTTTTCTCTTCATTTCTGTTCTTTTCTCTTTTCTCTTGTTTCCTCTTCTTTTTTGTTTTCTCTTTTCTATTCATTTGTCTTCTTTTCTCTTTACTCTTCTTTTCTCGTTTCTCTTTTCTATTTTCTCTTTTGACTTCATTTCTCTTCTTTTCTCTTTTCTGTTTTCTTTTTTCTATTCTTTTGTCTTTTTTCTCTTTTCTCTTCTATTCTCTTGTTTTCTCTTTTCTATTTTCTGTTTTCTCTTCATTTCCCTTCTTTTCTCTTGTTTTCTCTTGTTTACTGTTTTCTCTTTTCTATTCTTTTGTCTTCTTTTCTCTTCTGTTCTCTTGTTTCTATTTTCTATTTTCTCTTTTCTCTTCATTTCTCTTCTTTTCTCATTTCTCTTCTTTTCTCTTTTCTGTTTTCTTTTTTCTATTCTTTTGTCTTTTTTCTCTTTTCTCTTCTATTCTCTTGTTTTCTCTTTTCTATTTTCTGTTTTCTCTTCATTTCCCTTCTTTTCTCTTGTTTTCTCTTGTTTACTGTTTTCTCTTTTCTATTCTTTTGTCTTCTTTTCTCTTCTGTTCTCTTGTTTCTATTTTCTATTTTCTCTTTTCTCTTCTTCTCTCTTCTTTACCACTTTCTCTTTTCTCTTCTTTTCTCTTCTTTTCTCTTTTCTCTTTACTCTTCTTTTCTTTTCTCCTGTTTTCACTTCTTTTCTCTTTTCTCTTCTTTTCTCTTCATTTCTCTTTTCTATTTTCTGTTTTCTCTTCATTTGCCTCCTTTTCTCTTTTCTCTTGTTTTCTCTTGTTTTCTGTTTTCTCTTTTCTATTCTTTTGTCTTCTTTTCACTTCTGCTCTCTTGTTTCTTTTTTCTATTTTCTCTTTTCTCTTCATTTCTCTTCTTTTCTCTTCTCTTCATTTCTCGTCTATTCTGTTTTCTCTTCTCTCTTCTGTACCCCTTTCTCTTTTCTCTTCTTTTCTCTTTTCTCTTTACTCTTCTTTTCTTTTCTCCTGTTTTCACTTCTTTTCTCTTTTCTCTTTTCTCTTCTTTTCTCTTCATTTCTCTTCTCTTCATTTCTCTTCTTTTCTCTTTTCTCTTCTTTTCTCTTCTTTACCCCTTTCTCTTTCCTCTTCTTTTCTCTTCTTACCTCTTCTTTTCTCTTTTCTCTTGTTTTCTCTTCTTTTCTCTTTTCTCTTCATTTCTCTTTTTTCTCTTTTTTCATTTCTCTTCTTTTCTCTTTTCTGTTTTCTTTTTTCTATTCTTTTGTCTTTTTTCTCTTTTCTCTTCTATTCTCTTGTTTTCTCTTTTCTATTTTCTGTTTTCTCTTCATTTCCCTTCTTTTCTCTTGTTTTCTCTTGTTTACTGTTTTCTCTTTTCTATTCTTTTGTCTTCTTTTCTCTTCTGTTCTCTTGTTTCTATTTTCTATTTTCTCTTTTCTCTTCTTCTCTCTTCTTTACCACTTTCTCTTTTCTCTTCTTTTCTCTTCTTTTCTCTTTTCTCTTTACTCTTCTTTTCTTTTCTCCTGTTTTCACTTCTTTTCTCTTATCTCTTCTTTTCTCTTTTTTCATTTCTCTTCTTTTCTCTTTTCTCTTCTTCTCTCTTCATTTCTCTTCTTTTCTCGTTTCTCTTCTTCTCTCTTCTTTACCCCTTTCTCTTTTCTCTTCTTTTCTCTTCTCTTCATTTCTCGTCTTTTCTCTTTTCTCTTCTTCTCTCTTCTTTACCCCTTTCTCTTTTCTCTTCTTTTCTCTTCTTACCCCTTCTTTTCTCTTTTCTCTTGTTTTCTCTTCTTTTCTCTTGTTTCTATTTTCTATTTTCTCTTCATTTCTCTTCTTTTCTCTTTTCTCTTCATTTCTCTATCTCTCTTTTTTCATTTCTCTTCTTTTCTCTTTTCTCGTTTCTCTTTTCTATTTTCTCTTTTGACTTCATTTCTCTTCTTTTCTCTTTTCTGTTTTCGTTTTTCTATTCTTTTGTCTTTTTTCTCTTTTCTCTTCTATTCTCTTGTTTTCTCTTTTCTATTTTCTGTTTTCTCTTCATTTCCCTTCTTTTCTCTTTTCTCTTGTTTTCTCTTGTTTACTGTTTTCTCTTTTCTATTCTTTTGTCTTCTTTTCTCTTCTGTTCTCTTGTTTCTATTTTCTATTTTCTCTTTTCTCTTCATTTCTCTTCTTTTCTCATTTCTCTTCTTTACCCCTTTCTCTTTTCTCTTCTTTTCTCTTCTTACCCCTTCTTTTCTCTTTTCTCTTGTTTTCTCTTCTTTACCCCTTTCTCTTTCCTCTTCTTTTCTCTTCTTACCTCTTCTTTTCTCTTTTCTCTTGTTTTCTCTTCTTTTCTCTTTTCTCTTCATTTCTCTTCTTTTCTCTTCTTTTCTCAGTTCGCTTTACTCTTCTTTTCCTTTCTCTTGTTTTCACCTCTTTTCTCTTTTCTGTTCTTTTCTCTTCTTTTCTCTTCTTACCCCTTCTTTTCTCTTTTCTCTTGTTTTCTCTTCTTTTCTCTTCTGTTCTCTTGTTTCTATTTTCTATTTTCTCTTTTCTCTTCATTTCTCTTCTTTTCTCTTTTCTCTTCATTTCTCTTTCTCTCTTTTTTCATTTCTCTTCTTTTCTCTTTTCTGTTTTCGCTTTTCTATTCTTTTGTCTTTTTTCTCTTTTCTCTTCTATTCTCTTCTTTACTCTTGTTTTCTCTTTTCTATTTTCTGTTTTCTCTTCATTTCTGTTCTTTTCTCTTTTCTCTTGTTTCCTCTTCTTCTTTGTTTACTCTTTTCTATTCATTTGTCTTCTTTTCTCTTTACTCTTCTTTTCTCGTTTCTCTTTTCTATTTTCTCTTTTGACTTCATTTCTCTTCTTTTCTCTTTTCTGTTTTCTTTTTTCTATTCTTTTGTCTTTTTTCTCTTTTCTCTTCTATTCTCTTGTTTTCTCTTCTTTTCTCTTCTCTTCATTTCTCGTCTTTTCTCTTTTCTCTTCTTCTCTCTTCTTTACCCCTTTCTCTTTTCTCTTCTTTTCTCTTCTTTTCTCTTTTCTCTTTACTCTTCTTTTCTTTTCTCCTGTTTTCACCTCTTTTCTCTTTTCTGTTCTTTTCTCTTCATTTCTCTTCTTTTCTCTTCTCTTCATTTCTCGTCTTTTCTCTTTTCTCTTCTTCTCTCTTCTTTACCCCTTTCTCTTTTCTCTTCTTTTCTCTTCTTACCCCTTCTTTTCTCTTTTCTCTTGTTTTCTCTTCTTTTCTCTTCTGTTCTCTTGTTTCTATTTTCTATTTTCTCTTTTCTCTTCATTTCTCTTCTTTTCTCTTTTCTCTTCATTTCTCTTTCTCTCTTTTTTCATTTCTCTTCTTTTCTCTTTTCTGTTTTCGCTTTTCTATTCTTTTGTCTTTTTTCTCTTTTCTCTTCTATTCTCTTCTTTACTCTTGTTTTCTCTTTTCTATTTTCTGTTTTCTCTTCATTTCTGTTCTTTTCTCTTTTCTCTTCTTTCCTCTTCTTTTCTGTTTTCTCTCTTCTATTCATTTGTCTTCTTTTCTCTTTACTCTTCTTTTCTCGTTTCTCTTTTCTATTTTCTCTTTTGACTTCATTTCTCTTCTTTTCTCTTTTCTGTTTTCTTTTTTCTATTCTTTTGTCTTTTTTCTCTTTTCTCTTTATTCTCTTGTTTTCTCTTTTCTATTTTCTGTTTTCTCTTCATTTCCCTTCTTTTCTCTTGTTTTCTCTTGTTTACTGTTTTCTCTTTTCTATTCTTTTGTCTTCTTTTCTCTTCTGTTCTCTTGTTTCTATTTTCTATTTTCTCTTTTCTCTTCATTTCTCTTCTTTTCTCATTTCTCTTCTTTTCTCTTTTCTGTTTTCTTTTTTCTATTCTTTTGTCTTTTTTCTCTTTTCTCTTCTATTCTCTTGTTTTCTCTTTTCTATTTTCTGTTTTCTCTTCATTTCCCTTCTTTTCTCTTGTTTTCTCTTGTTTACTGTTTTCTCTTTTCTATTCTTTTGTCTTCTTTTCTCTTCTGTTCTCTTGTTTCTATTTTCTATTTTCTCTTTTCTCTTCTTCTCTCTTCTTTACCACTTTCTCTTTTCTCTTCTTTTCTCTTCTTTTCTCTTTTCTCTTTACTCTTCTTTTCTTTTCTCCTGTTTTCACTTCTTTTCTCTTTTCTCTTCTTTTCTCTTCATTTCTCTTTTCTATTTTCTGTTTTCTCTTCATTTGCCTCCTTTTCTCTTTTCTCTTGTTTTCTCTTGTTTTCTGTTTTCTCTTTTCTATTCTTTTGTCTTCTTTTCACTTCTGCTCTCTTGTTTCTTTTTTCTATTTTCTCTTTTCTCTTCATTTCTCTTCTTTTCTCTTCTCTTCATTTCTCGTCTATTCTGTTTTCTCTTCTCTCTTCTGTACCCCTTTCTCTTTTCTCTTCTTTTCTCTTTTCTCTTTACTCTTCTTTTCTTTTCTCCTGTTTTCACTTCTTTTCTCTTTTCTCTTTTCTCTTCTTTTCTCTTCATTTCTCTTCTCTTCATTTCTCTTCTTTTCTCTTTTCTCTTCTTTTCTCTTCTTTACCCCTTTCTCTTTCCTCTTCTTTTCTCTTCTTACCTCTTCTTTTCTCTTTTCTCTTGTTTTCTCTTCTTTTCTCTTTTCTCTTCATTTCTCTTTTTTCTCTTTTTTCATTTCTCTTCTTTTCTCTTTTCTGTTTTCTTTTTTCTATTCTTTTGTCTTTTTTCTCTTTTCTCTTCTATTCTCTTGTTTTCTCTTTTCTATTTTCTGTTTTCTCTTCATTTCCCTTCTTTTCTCTTGTTTTCTCTTGTTTACTGTTTTCTCTTTTCTATTCTTTTGTCTTCTTTTCTCTTCTGTTCTCTTGTTTCTATTTTCTATTTTCTCTTTTCTCTTCTTCTCTCTTCTTTACCACTTTCTCTTTTCTCTTCTTTTCTCTTCTTTTCTCTTTTCTCTTTACTCTTCTTTTCTTTTCTCCTGTTTTCACTTCTTTTCTCTTTTCTCTTCTTTTCTCTTCATTTCTCTTTTCTATTTTCTGTTTTCTCTTCATTTGCCTCCTTTTCTCTTTTCTCTTGTTTTCTCTTGTTTTCTGTTTTCTCTTTTCTATTCTTTTGTCTTCTTTTCACTTCTGCTCTCTTGTTTCTTTTTTCTATTTTCTCTTTTCTCTTCATTTCTCTTCTTTTCTCTTCTCTTCATTTCTCGTCTATTCTGTTTTCTCTTCTCTCTTCTTTACCCCTTTCTCTTTTCTCTTCTTTTCTCTTCTTTTCTCTTTTCTCTTTACTCTTCTTTTCTTTTCTCCTGTTTTCACTTCTTTTCTCTTTTCTCTTTTCTCTTCTTTTCTCTTCATTTCTCTTCTTTTCTCTTCTCTTCATTTCTCTTCGTTTCTCTTTTCTCCTCTTTTATCTTCTTTACCCCTTTCTCTTTCCTCTTCTTTTCTCTTCTTACCTCTTCTTTTCTCTTTTCTCTTCTTTTCTCTTCTTTTCTCTTTTCTCTTCATTTCTCTTTTTTCTCTTTTTTCATTTCTCTTCTTTTCTCTTTTCTGTTTTCTTTTTTCTATTCTTTTGTCTTTTTTCTCTTTTCTCTTCTATTCTCTTGTTTTCTCTTTTCAATTTCTGTTTTCTCTTCATTTCCCTTCTTTTCTCTTGTTTTCTCTTGTTTACTGTTTTCTCTTTTCTATTCTTTTGTCTTCTTTTCTCTTCTGTTCTCTTGTTTCTATTTTCTATTTTCTCTTTTCTCTTCATTTCTCTTCTTTTCTCATTTCTCTTCTTTACCCCTTTCTCTTTTCTCTTCTTTTCTCTTCTTACCCCTTCTTTTCTCTTTTCTCTTGTTTTCTCTTCTTTACCCCTTTCTCTTTCCTCTTCTTTTCTCTTCTTACCTCTTCTTTTCGCTTTTCTCTTGTTTTCTCTTCTTTTCTCTTTTCTCTTCATTTCTCTTCTTTTCTCTTCTTTTCTCATTTCGCTTTACTCTTCTTTTCTTTTCTCTTGTTTTCACCTCTTTTCTCTTTTCTCTTCTTTTCTCTTCTCTTCATTTCTCGTCTTTTCTCTTTTCTCTTCTTCTCTCTTCTTTACCCCTTTCTCTTTTCTCTTCTTTTCTCTTCTTACCCCTTCTTTTCTCTTTTCTCTTGTTTTCTCTTCTTTTCTCTTCTGTTCTCTTGTTTCTATTTTCTATTTTCTCTTTTCTCTTCATTTCTCTTCTTTTCTCTTTTCTCTTCATTTCTCTTTCTCTCTTTTTTCATTTCTCTTCTTTTCTCTTTTCTGTTTTCGCTTTTCTATTCTTTTGTCTTTTTTCTCTTTTCTCTTCTATTCTCTTCTTTACTCTTGTTTTCTCTTTTCTATTTTCTGTTTTCTCTTCATTTCTGTTCTTTTCTCTTTTCTCTTGTTTCCTCTTCTTCTTTGTTTACTCTTTTCTATTCATTTGTCTTCTTTTCTCTTTACTCTTCTTTTCTCGTTTCTCTTTTCTATTTTCTCTTTTGACTTCATTTCTCTTCTTTTCTCTTTTCTGTTTTCTTTTTTCTATTCTTTTGTCTTTTTTCTCTTTTCTCTTCTATTCTCTTGTTTTCTCTTCTTTTCTCTTCTCTTCATTTCTCGTCTTTTCTCTTTTCTCTTCTTCTCTCTTCTTTACCCCTTTCTCTTTTCTCTTCTTTTCTCTTCTTTTCTCTTTTCTCTTTACTCTTCTTTTCTTTTCTCCTGTTTTCACCTCTTTTCTCTTTTCTGTTCTTTTCTCTTCATTTCTCTTCTTTTCTCTTCTCTTCATTTCTCGTCTTTTCTCTTTTCTCTTCTTCTCTCTTCTTTACCCCTTTCTCTTTTCTCTTCTTTTCTCTTCTTACCCCTTCTTTTCTCTTTTCTCTTGTTTTCTCTTCTTTTCTCTTCTGTTCTCTTGTTTCTATTTTCTATTTTCTCTTTTCTCTTCATTTCTCTTCTTTTCTCTTTTCTCTTCATTTCTCTTTCTCTCTTTTTTCATTTCTCTTCTTTTCTCTTTTCTGTTTTCGCTTTTCTATTCTTTTGTCTTTTTTCTCTTTTCTCTTCTATTCTCTTCTTTACTCTTGTTTTCTCTTTTCTATTTTCTGTTTTCTCTTCATTTCTGTTCTTTTCTCTTTTCTCTTCTTTCCTCTTCTTTTCTGTTTTCTCTCTTCTATTCATTTGTCTTCTTTTCTCTTTACTCTTCTTTTCTCGTTTCTCTTTTCTATTTTCTCTTTTGACTTCATTTCTCTTCTTTTCTCTTTTCTGTTTTCTTTTTTCTATTCTTTTGTCTTTTTTCTCTTTTCTCTTTATTCTCTTGTTTTCTCTTTTCTATTTTCTGTTTTCTCTTCATTTCCCTTCTTTTCTCTTGTTTTCTCTTGTTTACTGTTTTCTCTTTTCTATTCTTTTGTCTTCTTTTCTCTTCTGTTCTCTTGTTTCTATTTTCTATTTTCTCTTTTCTCTTCATTTCTCTTCTTTTCTCATTTCTCTTCTTTTCTCTTTTCTGTTTTCTTTTTTCTATTCTTTTGTCTTTTTTCTCTTTTCTCTTCTATTCTCTTGTTTTCTCTTTTCTATTTTCTGTTTTCTCTTCATTTCCCTTCTTTTCTCTTGTTTTCTCTTGTTTACTGTTTTCTCTTTTCTATTCTTTTGTCTTCTTTTCTCTTCTGTTCTCTTGTTTCTATTTTCTATTTTCTCTTTTCTCTTCTTCTCTCTTCTTTACCACTTTCTCTTTTCTCTTCTTTTCTCTTCTTTTCTCTTTTCTCTTTACTCTTCTTTTCTTTTCTCCTGTTTTCACTTCTTTTCTCTTTTCTCTTCTTTTCTCTTCATTTCTCTTTTCTATTTTCTGTTTTCTCTTCATTTGCCTCCTTTTCTCTTTTCTCTTGTTTTCTCTTGTTTTCTGTTTTCTCTTTTCTATTCTTTTGTCTTCTTTTCACTTCTGCTCTCTTGTTTCTTTTTTCTATTTTCTCTTTTCTCTTCATTTCTCTTCTTTTCTCTTCTCTTCATTTCTCGTCTATTCTGTTTTCTCTTCTCTCTTCTGTACCCCTTTCTCTTTTCTCTTCTTTTCTCTTTTCTCTTTACTCTTCTTTTCTTTTCTCCTGTTTTCACTTCTTTTCTCTTTTCTCTTTTCTCTTCTTTTCTCTTCATTTCTCTTCTCTTCATTTCTCTTCTTTTCTCTTTTCTCTTCTTTTCTCTTCTTTACCCCTTTCTCTTTCCTCTTCTTTTCTCTTCTTACCTCTTCTTTTCTCTTTTCTCTTGTTTTCTCTTCTTTTCTCTTTTCTCTTCATTTCTCTTTTTTCTCTTTTTTCATTTCTCTTCTTTTCTCTTTTCTGTTTTCTTTTTTCTATTCTTTTGTCTTTTTTCTCTTTTCTCTTCTATTCTCTTGTTTTCTCTTTTCTATTTTCTGTTTTCTCTTCATTTCCCTTCTTTTCTCTTGTTTTCTCTTGTTTACTGTTTTCTCTTTTCTATTCTTTTGTCTTCTTTTCTCTTCTGTTCTCTTGTTTCTATTTTCTATTTTCTCTTTTCTCTTCTTCTCTCTTCTTTACCACTTTCTCTTTTCTCTTCTTTTCTCTTCTTTTCTCTTTTCTCTTTACTCTTCTTTTCTTTTCTCCTGTTTTCAGTTCTTTTCTCTTTTCTCTTCTTTTCTCTTCATTTCTCTTTTCTATTTTCTGTTTTCTCTTCATTTGCCTCCTTTTCTCTTTTCTCTTGTTTTCTCTTGTTTTCTGTTTTCTCTTTTCTATTCTTTTGTCTTCTTTTCACTTCTGCTCTCTTGTTTCTTTTTTCTATTTTCTCTTTTCTCTTCATTTCTCTTCTTTTCTCTTCTCTTCATTTCTCGTCTATTCTGTTTTCTCTTCTCTCTTCTTTACCCCTTTCTCTTTTCTCTTCTTTTCTCTTCTTTTCTCTTTTCTCTTTACTCTTCTTTTCTTTTCTCCTGTTTTCACTTCTTTTCTCTTTTCTCTTTTCTCTTCTTTTCTCTTCATTTCTCTTCTTTTCTCTTCTCTTCATTTCTCTTCGTTTCTCTTTTCTCCTCTTTTATCTTCTTTACCCCTTTCTCTTTCCTCTTCTTTTCTCTTCTTACCTCTTCTTTTCTCTTTTCTCTTCTTTTCTCTTCTTTTCTCTTTTCTCTTCATTTCTCTTTTTTCTCTTTTTTCATTTCTCTTCTTTTCTCTTTTCTGTTTTCTTTTTTCTATTCTTTTGTCTTTTTTCTCTTTTCTCTTCTATTCTCTTGTTTTCTCTTTTCAATTTCTGTTTTCTCTTCATTTCCCTTCTTTTCTCTTGTTTTCTCTTGTTTACTGTTTTCTCTTTTCTATTCTTTTGTCTTCTTTTCTCTTCTGTTCTCTTGTTTCTATTTTCTATTTTCTCTTTTCTCTTCATTTCTCTTCTTTTCTCATTTCTCTTCTTTACCCCTTTCTCTTTTCTCTTCTTTTCTCTTCTTACCCCTTCTTTTCTCTTTTCTCTTGTTTTCTCTTCTTTACCCCTTTCTCTTTCCTCTTCTTTTCTCTTCTTACCTCTTCTTTTCGCTTTTCTCTTGTTTTCTCTTCTTTTCTCTTTTCTCTTCATTTCTCTTCTTTTCTCATTTCGCTTTACTCTTCTTTTCTTTTCTCTTGTTTTCACCTCTTTTCTCTTTTCTCTTCTTTTCTCTTCTCTTCATTTCTCGTCTTTTCTCTTTTCTCTTCTTCTCTCTTCTTTACCCCTTTCTCTTTTCTCTTCTTTTCTCTTCTTACCCCTTCTTTTCTCTTTTCTCTTGTTTTCTCTTCTTTTCTCTTCTGTTCTCTTGTTTCTATTTTCTATTTTCTCTTTTCTCTTCATTTCTCTTCTTTTCTCTTTTCTCTTCATTTCTCTTTCTCTCTTTTTTCATTTCTCTTCTTTTCTCTTTTCTGTTTTCGCTTTTCTATTCTTTTGTCTTTTTTCTCTTTTCTCTTCTATTCTCTTCTTTACTCTTGTTTTCTCTTTTCTATTTTCTGTTTTCTCTTCATTTCTGTTCTTTTCTCTTTTCTCTTGTTTCCTCTTCTTCTTTGTTTACTCTTTTCTATTCATTTGTCTTCTTTTCTCTTTACTCTTCTTTTCTCGTTTCTCTTTTCTATTTTCTCTTTTGACTTCATTTCTCTTCTTTTCTCTTTTCTGTTTTCTTTTTTCTATTCTTTTGTCTTTTTTCTCTTTTCTCTTCTATTCTCTTGTTTTCTCTTCTTTTCTCTTCTCTTCATTTCTCGTCTTTTCTCTTTTCTCTTCTTCTCTCTTCTTTACCCCTTTCTCTTTTCTCTTCTTTTCTCTTCTTTTCTCTTTTCTCTTTACTCTTCTTTTCTTTTCTCCTGTTTTCACCTCTTTTCTCTTTTCTGTTCTTTTCTCTTCATTTCTCTTCTTTTCTCTTCTCTTCATTTCTCGTCTTTTCTCTTTTCTCTTCTTCTCTCTTCTTTACCCCTTTCTCTTTTCTCTTCTTTTCTCTTCTTACCCCTTCTTTTCTCTTTTCTCTTGTTTTCTCTTCTTTTCTCTTCTGTTCTCTTGTTTCTATTTTCTATTTTCTCTTTTCTCTTCATTTCTCTTCTTTTCTCTTTTCTCTTCATTTCTCTTTCTCTCTTTTTTCATTTCTCTTCTTTTCTCTTTTCTGTTTTCGCTTTTCTATTCTTTTGTCTTTTTTCTCTTTTCTCTTCTATTCTCTTCTTTACTCTTGTTTTCTCTTTTCTATTTTCTGTTTTCTCTTCATTTCTGTTCTTTTCTCTTTTCTCTTCTTTCCTCTTCTTTTCTGTTTTCTCTCTTCTATTCATTTGTCTTCTTTTCTCTTTACTCTTCTTTTCTCGTTTCTCTTTTCTATTTTCTCTTTTGACTTCATTTCTCTTCTTTTCTCTTTTCTGTTTTCTTTTTTCTATTCTTTTGTCTTTTTTCTCTTTTCTCTTTATTCTCTTGTTTTCTCTTTTCTATTTTCTGTTTTCTCTTCATTTCCCTTCTTTTCTCTTGTTTTCTCTTGTTTACTGTTTTCTCTTTTCTATTCTTTTGTCTTCTTTTCTCTTCTGTTCTCTTGTTTCTATTTTCTATTTTCTCTTTTCTCTTCATTTCTCTTCTTTTCTCATTTCTCTTCTTTTCTCTTTTCTGTTTTCTTTTTTCTATTCTTTTGTCTTTTTTCTCTTTTCTCTTCTATTCTCTTGTTT
Source organism: Chiloscyllium punctatum (assembly GCF_047496795.1). NCBI lineage: Eukaryota > Metazoa > Chordata > Chondrichthyes > Orectolobiformes > Hemiscylliidae > Chiloscyllium > Chiloscyllium punctatum. The sequence continues at coordinate 26,704,070 of NC_092748.1, read as the reverse complement.
TCTCTTTTCTATTTTCTGTTTTCTCTTCATTTCCCTTCTTTTCTCTTGTTTTCTCTTGTTTACTGTTTTCTCTTTTCTATTCTTTTGTCTTCTTTTCTCTTCTGTTCTCTTGTTTCTATTTTCTATTTTCTCTTTTCTCTTCTTCTCTCTTCTTTACCACTTTCTCTTTTCTCTTCTTTTCTCTTCTTTTCTCTTTTCTCTTTACTCTTCTTTTCTTTTCTCCTGTTTTCACTTCTTTTCTCTTTTCTCTTCTTTTCTCTTCATTTCTCTTTTCTATTTTCTGTTTTCTCTTCATTTGCCTCCTTTTCTCTTTTCTCTTGTTTTCTCTTGTTTTCTGTTTTCTCTTTTCTATTCTTTTGTCTTCTTTTCACTTCTGCTCTCTTGTTTCTTTTTTCTATTTTCTCTTTTCTCTTCATTTCTCTTCTTTTCTCTTCTCTTCATTTCTCGTCTATTCTGTTTTCTCTTCTCTCTTCTGTACCCCTTTCTCTTTTCTCTTCTTTTCTCTTTTCTCTTTACTCTTCTTTTCTTTTCTCCTGTTTTCACTTCTTTTCTCTTTTCTCTTTTCTCTTCTTTTCTCTTCATTTCTCTTCTTTTCTCTTCTCTTCATTTCTCTTCTTTTCTCTTTTCTCTTCTTTTCTCTTCTTTACCCCTTTCTCTTTCCTCTTCTTTTCTCTTCTTACCTCTTCTTTTCTCTTTTCTCTTGTTTTCTCTTCTTTTCTCTTTTCTCTTCATTTCTCTTTTTTCTCTTTTTTCATTTCTCTTCTTTTCTCTTTTCTGTTTTCTTTTTTCTATTCTTTTGTCTTTTTTCTCTTTTCTCTTCTATTCTCTTGTTTTCTCTTTTCTATTTTCTGTTTTCTCTTCATTTCCCTTCTTTTCTCTTGTTTTCTCTTGTTTACTGTTTTCTCTTTTCTATTCTTTTGTCTTCTTTTCTCTTCTGTTCTCTTGTTTCTATTTTCTATTTTCTCTTTTCTCTTCATTTCTCTTCTTTTCTCATTTCTCTTCTTTACCCCTTTCTCTTTTCTCTTCTTTTCTCTTCTTACCCCTTCTTTTCTCGTTTCTCTTGTTTTCTCTTCTTTACCCCTTTCTCTTTCCTCTTCTTTTCTCTTCTTACCTCTTCTTTTCGCTTTTCTCTTGTTTTCTCTTCTTTTCTCTTTTCTCTTCATTTCTCTTCTTTTCTCTTCTTTTCTCATTTCGCTTTACTCTTCTTTTCTTTTCTCTTGTTTTCACCTCTTTTCTCTTTTCTCTTCTTTTCTCTTCTCTTCATTTCTCGTCTTTTCTCTTTTCTCTTCTTCTCTCTTCTTTACCCCTTTCTCTTTTCTCTTCTTTTCTCTTCTTACCCCTTCTTTTCTCTTTTCTCTTGTTTTCTCTTCTTTTCTCTTCTGTTCTCTTGTTTCTATTTTCTATTTTCTCTTTTCTCTTCATTTCTCTTCTTTTCTCTTTTCTCTTCATTTCTCTTTCTCTCTTTTTTCATTTCTCTTCTTTTCTCTTTTCTGTTTTCGCTTTTCTATTCTTTTGTCTTTTTTCTCTTTTCTCTTCTATTCTCTTCTTTACTCTTGTTTTCTCTTTTCTATTTTCTGTTTTCTCTTCATTTCTGTTCTTTTCTCTTTTCTCTTGTTTCCTCTTCTTTTTTGTTTTCTCTTTTCTATTCATTTGTCTTCTTTTCTCTTTACTCTTCTTTTCTCGTTTCTCTTTTCTATTTTCTCTTTTGACTTCATTTCTCTTCTTTTCTCTTTTCTGTTTTCTTTTTTCTATTCTTTTGTCTTTTTTCTCTTTTCTCTTCTATTCTCTTGTTTTCTCTTCTTTTCTCTTCTCTTCATTTCTCGTCTTTTCTCTTTTCTCTTCTTCTCTCTTCTTTACCCCTTTCTCTTTTCTCTTCTTTTCTCTTCTTTTCTCTTTTCTCTTTACTCTTCTTTTCTTTTCTCCTGTTTTCACCTCTTTTCTCTTTTCTGTTCTTTTCTCTTCATTTCTCTTCTTTTCTCTTCTCTTCATTTCTCGTCTTTTCTCTTTTCTCTTCTTCTCTCTTCTTTACCCCTTTCTCTTTTCTCTTCTTTTCTCTTCTTACCCCTTCTTTTCTCTTTTCTCTTGTTTTCTCTTCTTTTCTCTTCTGTTCTCTTGTTTCTATTTTCTATTTTCTCTTTTCTCTTCATTTCTCTTCTTTTCTCTTTTCTCTTCATTTCTCTTTCTCTCTTTTTTCATTTCTCTTCTTTTCTCTTTTCTGTTTTCGCTTTTCTATTCTTTTGTCTTTTTTCTCTTTTCTCTTCTATTCTCTTCTTTACTCTTGTTTTCTCTTTTCTATTTTCTGTTTTCTCTTCATTTCTGTTCTTTTCTCTTTTCTCTTCTTTCCTCTTCTTTTCTGTTTTCTCTCTTCTATTCATTTGTCTTCTTTTCTCTTTACTCTTCTTTTCTCGTTTCTCTTTTCTATTTTCTCTTTTGACTTCATTTCTCTTCTTTTCTCTTTTCTGTTTTCTTTTTTCTATTCTTTTGTCTTTTTTCTCTTTTCTCTTCTATTCTCTTGTTTTCTCTTTTCTATTTTCTGTTTTCTCTTCATTTCCCTTCTTTTCTCTTGTTTTCTCTTGTTTACTGTTTTCTCTTTTCTATTCTTTTGTCTTCTTTTCTCTTCTGTTCTCTTGTTTCTATTTTCTATTTTCTCTTTTCTCTTCATTTCTCTTCTTTTCTCATTTCTCTTCTTTTCTCTTTTCTGTTTTCTTTTTTCTATTCTTTTGTCTTTTTTCTCTTTTCTCTTCTATTCTCTTGTTTTCTCTTTTCTATTTTCTGTTTTCTCTTCATTTCCCTTCTTTTCTCTTGTTTTCTCTTGTTTACTGTTTTCTCTTTTCTATTCTTTTGTCTTCTTTTCTCTTCTGTTCTCTTGTTTCTATTTTCTATTTTCTCTTTTCTCTTCTTCTCTCTTCTTTACCACTTTCTCTTTTCTCTTCTTTTCTCTTTTCTCTTTACTCTTCTTTTCTTTTCTCCTGTTTTCACTTCTTTTCTCTTTTCTCTTCTTTTCTCTTCATTTCTCTTTTCTATTTTCTGTTTTCTCTTCATTTGCCTCCTTTTCTCTTTTCTCTTGTTTTCTCTTGTTTTCTGTTTTCTCTTTTCTATTCTTTTGTCTTCTTTTCACTTCTGCTCTCTTGTTTCTTTTTTCTATTTTCTCTTTTCTCTTCATTTCTCTTCTTTTCTCTTCTCTTCATTTCTCGTCTATTCTGTTTTCTCTTCTCTCTTCTGTACCCCTTTCTCTTTTCTCTTCTTTTCTCTTTTCTCTTTACTCTTCTTTTCTTTTCTCCTGTTTTCACTTCTTTTCTCTTTTCTCTTTTCTCTTCTTTTCTCTTCATTTCTCTTCTCTTCATTTCTCTTCTTTTCTCTTTTCTCTTCTTTTCTCTTCTTTACCCCTTTCTCTTTCCTCTTCTTTTCTCTTCTTACCTCTTCTTTTCTCTTTTCTCTTGTTTTCTCTTCTTTTCTCTTTTCTCTTCATTTCTCTTTTTTCTCTTTTTTCATTTCTCTTCTTTTCTCTTTTCTGTTTTCTTTTTTCTATTCTTTTGTCTTTTTTCTCTTTTCTCTTCTATTCTCTTGTTTTCTCTTTTCTATTTTCTGTTTTCTCTTCATTTCCCTTCTTTTCTCTTGTTTTCTCTTGTTTACTGTTTTCTCTTTTCTATTCTTTTGTCTTCTTTTCTCTTCTGTTCTCTTGTTTCTATTTTCTATTTTCTCTTTTCTCTTCTTCTCTCTTCTTTACCACTTTCTCTTTTCTCTTCTTTTCTCTTCTTTTCTCTTTTCTCTTTACTCTTCTTTTCTTTTCTCCTGTTTTCACTTCTTTTCTCTTATCTCTTCTTTTCTCTTTTTTCATTTCTCTTCTTTTCTCTTTTCTCTTCTTCTCTCTTCATTTCTCTTCTTTTCTCGTTTCTCTTCTTCTCTCTTCTTTACCCCTTTCTCTTTTCTCTTCTTTTCTCTTCTCTTCATTTCTCGTCTTTTCTCTTTTCTCTTCTTCTCTCTTCTTTACCCCTTTCTCTTTTCTCTTCTTTTCTCTTCTTACCCCTTCTTTTCTCTTTTCTCTTGTTTTCTCTTCTTTTCTCTTGTTTCTATTTTCTATTTTCTCTTCATTTCTCTTCTTTTCTCTTTTCTCTTCATTTCTCTATCTCTCTTTTTTCATTTCTCTTCTTTTCTCTTTTCTCGTTTCTCTTTTCTATTTTCTCTTTTGACTTCATTTCTCTTCTTTTCTCTTTTCTGTTTTCGTTTTTCTATTCTTTTGTCTTTTTTCTCTTTTCTCTTCTATTCTCTTGTTTTCTCTTTTCTATTTTCTGTTTTCTCTTCATTTCCCTTCTTTTCTCTTTTCTCTTGTTTTCTCTTGTTTACTGTTTTCTCTTTTCTATTCTTTTGTCTTCTTTTCTCTTCTGTTCTCTTGTTTCTATTTTCTATTTTCTCTTTTCTCTTCATTTCTCTTCTTTTCTCATTTCTCTTCTTTACCCCTTTCTCTTTTCTCTTCTTTTCTCTTCTTACCCCTTCTTTTCTCTTTTCTCTTGTTTTCTCTTCTTTACCCCTTTCTCTTTCCTCTTCTTTTCTCTTCTTACCTCTTCTTTTCTCTTTTCTCTTGTTTTCTCTTCTTTTCTCTTTTCTCTTCATTTCTCTTCTTTTCTCTTCTTTTCTCAGTTCGCTTTACTCTTCTTTTCCTTTCTCTTGTTTTCACCTCTTTTCTCTTTTCTGTTCTTTTCTCTTCTTTTCTCTTCTTACCCCTTCTTTTCTCTTTTCTCTTGTTTTCTCTTCTTTTCTCTTCTGTTCTCTTGTTTCTATTTTCTATTTTCTCTTTTCTCTTCATTTCTCCTCTTTTCTCTTTTCTCTTCATTTCTCTTTCTCTCTTTTTTCATTTCTCTTCTTTTCTCTTTTCTGTTTTCGCTTTTCTATTCTTTTGTCTTTTTTCTCTTTTCTCTTCTATTCTCTTCTTTACTCTTGTTTTCTCTTTTCTATTTTCTGTTTTCTCTTCATTTCTGTTCTTTTCTCTTTTCTCTTGTTTCCTCTTCTTCTTTGTTTACTCTTTTCTATTCATTTGTCTTCTTTTCTCTTTACTCTTCTTTTCTCGTTTCTCTTTTCTATTTTCTCTTTTGACTTCATTTCTCTTCTTTTCTCTTTTCTGTTTTCTTTTTTCTATTCTTTTGTCTTTTTTCTCTTTTCTCTTCTATTCTCTTGTTTTCTCTTCTTTTCTCTTCTCTTCATTTCTCGTCTTTTCTCTTTTCTCTTCTTCTCTCTTCTTTACCCCTTTCTCTTTTCTCTTCTTTTCTCTTCTTTTCTCTTTTCTCTTTACTCTTCTTTTCTTTTCTCCTGTTTTCACCTCTTTTCTCTTTTCTGTTCTTTTCTCTTCATTTCTCTTCTTTTCTCTTCTCTTCATTTCTCGTCTTTTCTCTTTTCTCTTCTTCTCTCTTCTTTACCCCTTTCTCTTTTCTCTTCTTTTCTCTTCTTACCCCTTCTTTTCTCTTTTCTCTTGTTTTCTCTTCTTTTCTCTTCTGTTCTCTTGTTTCTATTTTCTATTTTCTCTTTTCTCTTCATTTCTCTTCTTTTCTCTTTTCTCTTCATTTCTCTTTCTCTCTTTTTTCATTTCTCTTCTTTTCTCTTTTCTGTTTTCGCTTTTCTATTCTTTTGTCTTTTTTCTCTTTTCTCTTCTATTCTCTTCTTTACTCTTGTTTTCTCTTTTCTATTTTCTGTTTTCTCTTCATTTCTGTTCTTTTCTCTTTTCTCTTCTTTCCTCTTCTTTTCTGTTTTCTCTCTTCTATTCATTTGTCTTCTTTTCTCTTTACTCTTCTTTTCTCGTTTCTCTTTTCTATTTTCTCTTTTGACTTCATTTCTCTTCTTTTCTCTTTTCTGTTTTCTTTTTTCTATTCTTTTGTCTTTTTTCTCTTTTCTCTTTATTCTCTTGTTTTCTCTTTTCTATTTTCTGTTTTCTCTTCATTTCCCTTCTTTTCTCTTGTTTTCTCTTGTTTACTGTTTTCTCTTTTCTATTCTTTTGTCTTCTTTTCTCTTCTGTTCTCTTGTTTCTATTTTCTATTTTCTCTTTTCTCTTCATTTCTCTTCTTTTCTCATTTCTCTTCTTTTCTCTTTTCTGTTTTCTTTTTTCTATTCTTTTGTCTTTTTTCTCTTTTCTCTTCTATTCTCTTGTTTTCTCTTTTCTATTTTCTGTTTTCTCTTCATTTCCCTTCTTTTCTCTTGTTTTCTCTTGTTTACTGTTTTCTCTTTTCTATTCTTTTGTCTTCTTTTCTCTTCTGTTCTCTTGTTTCTATTTTCTATTTTCTCTTTTCTCTTCTTCTCTCTTCTTTACCACTTTCTCTTTTCTCTTCTTTTCTCTTCTTTTCTCTTTTCTCTTTACTCTTCTTTTCTTTTCTCCTGTTTTCACTTCTTTTCTCTTTTCTCTTCTTTTCTCTTCATTTCTCTTTTCTATTTTCTGTTTTCTCTTCATTTGCCTCCTTTTCTCTTTTCTCTTGTTTTCTCTTGTTTTCTGTTTTCTCTTTTCTATTCTTTTGTCTTCTTTTCACTTCTGCTCTCTTGTTTCTTTTTTCTATTTTCTCTTTTCTCTTCATTTCTCTTCTTTTCTCTTCTCTTCATTTCTCGTCTATTCTGTTTTCTCTTCTCTCTTCTGTACCCCTTTCTCTTTTCTCTTCTTTTCTCTTTTCTCTTTACTCTTCTTTTCTTTTCTCCTGTTTTCACTTCTTTTCTCTTTTCTCTTTTCTCTTCTTTTCTCTTCATTTCTCTTCTCTTCATTTCTCTTCTTTTCTCTTTTCTCTTCTTTTCTCTTCTTTACCCCTTTCTCTTTCCTCTTCTTTTCTCTTCTTACCTCTTCTTTTCTCTTTTCTCTTGTTTTCTCTTCTTTTCTCTTTTCTCTTCATTTCTCTTTTTTCTCTTTTTTCATTTCTCTTCTTTTCTCTTTTCTGTTTTCTTTTTTCTATTCTTTTGTCTTTTTTCTCTTTTCTCTTCTATTCTCTTGTTTTCTCTTTTCTATTTTCTGTTTTCTCTTCATTTCCCTTCTTTTCTCTTGTTTTCTCTTGTTTACTGTTTTCTCTTTTCTATTCTTTTGTCTTCTTTTCTCTTCTGTTCTCTTGTTTCTATTTTCTATTTTCTCTTTTCTCTTCTTCTCTCTTCTTTACCACTTTCTCTTTTCTCTTCTTTTCTCTTCTTTTCTCTTTTCTCTTTACTCTTCTTTTCTTTTCTCCTGTTTTCACTTCTTTTCTCTTTTCTCTTCTTTTCTCTTCATTTCTCTTTTCTATTTTCTGTTTTCTCTTCATTTGCCTCCTTTTCTCTTTTCTCTTGTTTTCTCTTGTTTTCTGTTTTCTCTTTTCTATTCTTTTGTCTTCTTTTCACTTCTGCTCTCTTGTTTCTTTTTTCTATTTTCTCTTTTCTCTTCATTTCTCTTCTTTTCTCTTCTCTTCATTTCTCGTCTATTCTGTTTTCTCTTCTCTCTTCTTTACCCCTTTCTCTTTTCTCTTCTTTTCTCTTCTTTTCTCTTTTCTCTTTACTCTTCTTTTCTTTTCTCCTGTTTTCACTTCTTTTCTCTTTTCTCTTTTCTCTTCTTTTCTCTTCATTTCTCTTCTTTTCTCTTCTCTTCATTTCTCTTCGTTTCTCTTTTCTCCTCTTTTATCTTCTTTACCCCTTTCTCTTTCCTCTTCTTTTCTCTTCTTACCTCTTCTTTTCTCTTTTCTCTTCTTTTCTCTTCTTTTCTCTTTTCTCTTCATTTCTCTTTTTTCTCTTTTTTCATTTCTCTTCTTTTCTCTTTTCTGTTTTCTTTTTTCTATTCTTTTGTCTTTTTTCTCTTTTCTCTTCTATTCTCTTGTTTTCTCTTTTCAATTTCTGTTTTCTCTTCATTTCCCTTCTTTTCTCTTGTTTTCTCTTGTTTACTGTTTTCTCTTTTCTATTCTTTTGTCTTCTTTTCTCTTCTGTTCTCTTGTTTCTATTTTCTATTTTCTCTTTTCTCTTCATTTCTCTTCTTTTCTCATTTCTCTTCTTTACCCCTTTCTCTTTTCTCTTCTTTTCTCTTCTTACCCCTTCTTTTCTCTTTTCTCTTGTTTTCTCTTCTTTACCCCTTTCTCTTTCCTCTTCTTTTCTCTTCTTACCTCTTCTTTTCGCTTTTCTCTTGTTTTCTCTTCTTTTCTCTTTTCTCTTCATTTCTCTTCTTTTCTCTTCTTTTCTCATTTCGCTTTACTCTTCTTTTCTTTTCTCTTGTTTTCACCTCTTTTCTCTTTTCTCTTCTTTTCTCTTCTCTTCATTTCTCGTCTTTTCTCTTTTCTCTTCTTCTCTCTTCTTTACCCCTTTCTCTTTTCTCTTCTTTTCTCTTCTTACCCCTTCTTTTCTCTTTTCTCTTGTTTTCTCTTCTTTTCTCTTCTGTTCTCTTGTTTCTATTTTCTATTTTCTCTTTTCTCTTCATTTCTCTTCTTTTCTCTTTTCTCTTCATTTCTCTTTCTCTCTTTTTTCATTTCTCTTCTTTTCTCTTTTCTGTTTTCTCTTTTCTATTCTTTTGTCTTTTTTCTCTTTTCTCTTCTATTCTCTTCTTTACTCTTGTTTTCTCTTTTCTATTTTCTGTTTTCTCTTCATTTCTGTTCTTTTCTCTTTTCTCTTGTTTCCTCTTCTTTTCTGTTTTCTCTTTTCTATTCATTTGTCTTCTTTTCTCTTTACTCTTCTTTTCTCGTTTCTCTTTTCTATTTTCTCTTTTGACTTCATTTCTCTTCTTTTCTCTTTTCTGTTTTCGTTTTTCTATTCTTTTGTCTTTTTTCTCTTTTCTCTTCTATTCTCTTGTTTTCTCTTTTCTATTTTCTGTTTTCTCTTCATTTCCCTTCTTTTCTCTTTTCTCTTGTTTTCTCTTGTTTACTGTTTTCTCTTTTCTATTCTTTTGTCTTCTTTTCTCTTCTGTTCTCTTGTTTCTATTTTCTATTTTCTCTTTTCTCTTCATTTCTCTTCTTTTCTCATTTCTCTTCTTTACCCCTTTCTCTTTTCTCTTCTTTTCTCTTCTTACCCCTTCTTTTCTCTTTTCTCTTGTTTTCTCTTCTTTACCCCTTTCTCTTTCCTCTTCTTTTCTCTTCTTACCTCTTCTTTTCTCTTTTCTCTTGTTTTCTTCTTTTCTCATTTCGCTTTACTCTTCTTTTCTTTTCTCTTGTTTTCACCTCTTTTCTCTTTTCTCTTCTTTTCTCTTCGTTTCTCTTCTTTTCTCTTCTCTTCATTTCTCGTCTTTTCTCTTTTCTCTTCTTCTCTCTTCTTTACCCCTTTCTCTTTTCTCTTCTTTTCTCTTCTTACCCCTTCTTTTCTCTTTTCTCTTGTTTTCTCTTCTTTTCTCTTCTGTTCTCTTGTTTCTATTTTCTATTTTCTCTTTTCTCTTCATTTCTCTTTCTCTCTTTTTTCATTTCTCTTCTTTTCTCTTTTCTCTTTTCGCTTTTCTATTCTTTTGTCTTTTTTCTCTTTTCTCTTCTATTCTCTTCTTTACTCTTGTTTTCTCTTTTCTATTTTCTGTTTTCTCTTCATTTCTGTTCTTTTCTCTTTTCTCTTGTTTCCTCTTCTTTTCTGTTTTCTCTTTTCTATTCATTTGTCTTCTTTTCTCTTTACTCTTCTTTTCTCGTTTCTCTTTTCTATTTTCTCTTTTGACTTCATTTCTCTTCTTTTCTCTTTTCTGTTTTCGTTTTTCTATTCTTTTGTCTTTTTTCTCTTTTCTCTTCTATTCTCTTCTATTCTCTTTTCTCTTTACTCTTCTTTTCTTTTCTCCTGTTTTCACCTCTTTTCTCTTTTCTGTTCTTTTCTCTTCATTTCTCTTCTTTTCTCTTCTCTTCATTTCTCGTCTTTTCTCTTTTCTCTTCATTTCTCTTCTTTTCTCTTCTTTTCTCAGTTCGCTTTACTCTTCTTTTCTTTTCTCATGTTTTCACCTCTTTTCTCTTTTCTGTTCTTTTCTCTTCATTTCTCTTCTTTTCTCTTCTCTTCATTTCTCGTCTTTTCTCTTTTCTCTTCTTCTCTCTTCTTTACCCCTTTCTCTTTTCTCTTCTTTTCTCTTCTTACCCCTTCTTTTCTCTTTTCTCTTGTTTTCTCTTCTTTTCTCTTCTGTTCTCTTGTTTCTATTTTCTATTTTCTCTTTTCTCTTCATTTCTCTTCTTTTCTCTTTTCTCTTCATTTCTCTTTCTCTCTTTTTTCATTTCTCTTCTTTTCTCTTTTCTGTTTTCACTTTTCTATTCTTTTGTCTTTTTTCTCTTTTCTCTTCTATTCTCTTCTTTACTCTTGTTTTCTCTTTTCTATTTTCTGTTTTCTCTTCATTTCTGTTCTTTTCTCTTTTCTCTTGTTTCCTCTTCTTTTTTGTTTTCTCTTTTCTATTCATTTGTCTTCTTTTCTCTTTACTCTTCTTTTCTCGTTTCTCTTTTCTATTTTCTCTTTTGACTTCATTTCTCTTCTTTTCTCTTTTCTGTTTTCTTTTTTCTATTCTTTTGTCTTTTTTCTCTTTTCTCTTCTATTCTCTTGTTTTCTCTTCTTTTCTCTTCTCTTCATTTCTCGTCTTTTCTCTTTTCTCTTCTTCTCTCTTCTTTACCCCTTTCTCTTTTCTCTTCTTTTCTCTTCTTTTCTCTTTTCTCTTTACTCTTCTTTTCTTTTCTCCTGTTTTCACCTCTTTTCTCTTTTCTGTTCTTTTCTCTTCATTTCTCTTCTTTTCTCTTCTCTTCATTTCTCGTCTTTTCTCTTTTCTCTTCTTCTCTCTTCTTTACCCCTTTCTCTTTTCTCTTCTTTTCTCTTCTTACCCCTTCTTTTCTCTTTTCTCTTGTTTTCTCTTCTTTTCTCTTCTGTTCTCTTGTTTCTATTTTCTATTTTCTCTTTTCTCTTCATTTCTCTTCTTTTCTCTTTTCTCTTCATTTCTCTTTCTCTCTTTTTTCATTTCTCTTCTTTTCTCTTTTCTGTTTTCGCTTTTCTATTCTTTTGTCTTTTTTCTCTTTTCTCTTCTATTCTCTTCTTTACTCTTGTTTTCTCTTTTCTATTTTCTATTTTCTCTTCATTTCTGTTCTTTTCTCTTTTCTCTTGTTTCCTCTTCTTTTTTGTTTTCTCTTTTCTATTCATTTGTCTTCTTTTCTCTTTACTCTTCTTTTCTCGTTTCTCTTTTCTATTTTCTCTTTTGACTTCATTTCTCTTCTTTTCTCTTTTCTGTTTTCTTTTTTCTATTCTTTTGTCTTTTTTCTCTTTTCTCTTCTATTCTCTTGTTTTCTCTTCTTTTCTCTTCTCTTCATTTCTCGTCTTTTCTTTTTTCTCTTCTTTTCTCTTCTTTACCCCTTTCTTTTTTCTCTTTTCTCTTGTTTTCTCTTCTTTTCTCTTTTCTCTTTTTTCATTTCTCTTCTTTTCTCTTTTGTGTTTTCTTTTTTCTATTCTTTTGTCTTTTTTCTCTTTTCTCTTCTATTCTCTTGTTTTCTCTTTTCTATTTTCTGTTTTCTCTTCATTTGCCTTCTTTTCTCTTTTCTCTTGTTTTCTCTTGTTTTCTGTTTACTCTTTTCTATTCTTTTGTCTTCTTTTCACTTCTGTTCTCTTGTTTCTATTTTCTCTTTTCTCTTTTCTCTTCATTTCTCTTCTTTTCTCTTCTTTTCTCATTTCGCTTTACTCTACTTTTCTTTTCGCCTGTTTTCACTAATTTTCTCTTTTCTCTTCTTTTCTCTTCATTTCTCTTCTTTTCTCTTCATTTCTCGTCTTTTCTCTTTTCTCTTCTTCTCTCTTCTTTACCACTTTCTCTTTTCTCTTCTTTTCTCTTCTTTTCTCTTTTCTCTTTACTCTTCTTTTCTTTTCTCCTGTTTTCACTTCTTTTCTCTTATCTCTTCTTTTCTCTTTTTTCATTTCTCTTCTTTTCTCTTTTCTCTTCTTTTCTCTTCATTTCTCTTCTTTTCTCGTTTCTCTTCTTCTCTCTTCTTTACCCCTTTCTCTTTTCTCTTCTTTTCTCTTCTTACCCCTTCATTTCTCTTTTCTCTTGTTTTCTCTTGTTTTCTGTTTACTCTTTTCTATTCTTTTGTCTTCTTTTCACTTCTGCTCTCTTGTTTCTGTTTTCTATTTTCTCTTTTCTCTTCTTTTCTCTTCTTTTCTCTTTTCTCTTTACTCTTCTTTTCTTTTCTCCTGTTTTCACTTCTTTTCTATTTTTCTCTTCTTTTCTCTTCATTTCTCTTCTTTTCTCTTTTCTTCATTTCTCGTCTTTTCTCTTTTCTCTTCTTCTCTCTTCTTTACCCCTTTCTCTTTTCTCTTCTTTTCTCTTCTTTTCTCTTTTCTCTTTACTCTTCTTTTCTTTTCTCCTGTTTTCACTTCTTTTCTCTTTTCTCTTCTTTTCTCTTCTCTTCATTTCTCGTCTTTTCTCTTTTCTCTTCTTCTCTCTTCTTTACCACTTTCTCTTTTCTCTTCTTTTCTCTTCTTTTCTCTTTTCTCTTTACTCTTCTTTTCTTTTCTCCTGTTTTCACTTCTTTTCTCTTTTCTCTTCTTTTCTCTTCATTTCTCTTTTCTATTTTCTGTTTTCTCTTCATTTGCCTTCTTTTCTCTTTTCTCTTGTTTTCTCTTGTTTTCTGTTTTCTCTTTTCTATTCTTTTGTCTTCTTTTCACTTCTGCTCTCTTGTTTCTTTTTTCTATTTTCTCTTTTCTCTTCATTTCTCTTCTTTTCTCTTCTCTTCATTTCTCGTCTATTCTGTTTTCTCTTCTCTCTTCTTTACCCCTTTCTCTTTTCTCTTCTTTTCTCTTCTTTTCTCTTTTCTCTTTACTCTTCTTTTCTTTTCTCCTGTTTTCACTTCTTTTCTCTTTTCTCTTCTTTTCTCTTCATTTCTCTTCTTTTCTCTTCTCTTCATTTCTCTTCGTTTCTCTTTTCTCTTCTTTACCCCTTTCTCTTTCCTCTTCTTTTCTCTTCTTACCTCTTCTTTTCTCTTTTCTCTTCTTTTCTCTTCTTTTCTCTTTTCTCTTCATTTCTCTTTTTTCTCTTTTTTCATTTCTCTTCTTTTCTCTTTTCTGTTTTCTTTTTTCTATTCTTTTGTCTTTTTTCTCTTTTCTCTTCTACTCTCTTGTTTTCTCTTTTCAATTTCTGTTTTCTCTTCATTTCCCTTCTTTTCTCTTGTTTTCTCTTGTTTACTGTTTTCTCTTTTCTATTCTTTTGTCTTCTTTTCTCTTCTGTTCTCTTGTTTCTATTTTCTATTTTCTCTTTTCTCTTCATTTCTCTTCTTTTCTCATTTCTCTTCTTTACCCCTTTCTCTTTTCTCTTCTTTTCTCTTCTTACCCCTTCTTTTCTCTTTTCTCTTGTTTTCTCTTCTTTACCCCTTTCTCTTTCCTCTTCTTTTCTCTTCTTACCTCTTCTTTTCTCTTTTCTCTTGTTTTCTCTTCTTTTCTCTTTTCTCTTCATTTCTCTTCTTTTCTCTTCTTTTCTCAGTTCGCTTTACTCTTCTTTTCCTTTCTCTTGTTTTCACCTCTTTTCTCTTTTCTGTTCTTTTCTCTTCTTTTCTCTTCTTACCCCTTCTTTTCTCTTTTCTCTTGTTTTCTCTTCTTTTCTCTTCTGTTCTCTTGTTTCTATTTTCTATTTTCTCTTTTCTCTTCATTTCTCTTCTTTTCTCTTTTCTCTTCATTTCTCTTTCTCTCTTTTTTCATTTCTCTTCTTTTCTCTTTTCTGTTTTCGCTTTTCTATTCTTTTGTCTTTTTTCTCTTTTCTCTTCTATTCTCTTCTTTACTCTTGTTTTCTCTTTTCTATTTTCTGTTTTCTCTTCATTTCTGTTCTTTTCTCTTTTCTCTTGTTTCCTCTTCTTCTTTGTTTTCTCTTTTCTATTCATTTGTCTTCTTTTCTCTTTACTCTTCTTTTCTCGTTTCTCTTTTCTATTTTCTCTTTTGACTTCATTTCTCTTCTTTTCTCTTTTCTGTTTTCTTTTTTCTATTCTTTTGTCTTTTTTCTCTTTTCTCTTCTATTCTCTTGTTTTCTCTTCTTTTCTCTTCTCTTCATTTCTCGTCTTTTCTCTTTTCTCTTCTTCTCTCTTCTTTACCCCTTTCTCTTTTCTCTTCTTTTCTCTTCTTTTCTCTTTTCTCTTTACTCTTCTTTTCTTTTCTCCTGTTTTCACCTCTTTTCTCTTTTCTGTTCTTTTCTCTTCATTTCTCTTCTTTTCTCTTCTCTTCATTTCTCGTCTTTTCTCTTTTCTCTTCTTCTCTCTTCTTTACCCCTTTCTCTTTTCTCTTCTTTTCTCTTTTCTCTTTACTCTTCTTTTCTTTTCTCCTGTTTTCACTTCTTTTCTCTTATCTCTTCTTTTCTCTTTTTTCATTTCTCTTCTTTTCTCTTTTCTCTTCTTTTCTCTTCATTTCTCTTCTTTTCTCGTTTCTCTTCTTCTCTCTTCTTTACCCCTTTCTCTTTTCTCTTCTTTTCTCTTCTTACCCCTTCATTTCTCTTTTCTCTTGTTTTCTCTTGTTTTCTGTTTACTCTTTTCTATTCTTTTGTCTTCTTTTCACTTCTGCTCTCTTGTTTCTATTTTCTATTTTCTCTTTTCTCTTCTTTTCTCTTCTTTTCTCTTTTCTCTTTACTCTTCTTTTCTTTTCTCCTGTTTTCACTTCTTTTCTATTTTTCTCTTCTTTTCTCTTCATTTCTCTTCTTTTCTCTTTTCTTCATTTCTCGTCTTTTCTCTTTTCTCTTCTTCTCTCTTCTTTACCCCTTTCTCTTTTCTCTTCTTTTCTCTTCTTTTCTCTTTTCTCTTTACTCTTCTTTTCTTTTCTCCTGTTTTCACTTCTTTTCTCTTTTCTCTTCTTTTCTCTTCTCTTCATTTCTCGTCTTTTCTCTTTTCTCTTCTTCTCTCTTCTTTACCACTTTCTCTTTTCTCTTCTTTTCTCTTCTTTTCTCTTTTCTCTTTACTCTTCTTTTCTTTTCTCCTGTTTTCACTTCTTTTCTCTTTTCTCTTCTTTTCTCTTCATTTCTCTTTTCTATTTTCTGTTTTCTCTTCATTTGCCTTCTTTTCTCTTTTCTCTTGTTTTCTCTTGTTTTCTGTTTTCTCTTTTCTATTCTTTTGTCTTCTTTTCACTTCTGCTCTCTTGTTTCTTTTTTCTATTTTCTCTTTTCTCATCATTTCTCTTCTTTTCTCTTCTCTTCATTTCTCGTCTATTCTGTTTTCTCTTCTCTCTTCTTTACCCCTTTCTCTTTTCTCTTCTTTTCTCTTCTTTTCTCTTTTCTCTTTACTCTTCTTTTCTTTTCTCCTGTTTTCACTTCTTTTCTCTTTTCTCTTTTCTCTTCTTTTCTCTTCATTTCTCTTCTTTTCTCTTCTCTTCATTTCTCTTCGTTTCTCTTTTCTCCTCTTTTCTCTTCTTTACCCCTTTCTCTTTCCTCTTCTTTTCTCTTCTTACCTCTTCTTTTCTCTTTTCTCTTGTTTTCTCTTCTTTTCTCTTTTCTCTTCATTTCTCTTTTTTCTCTTTTTTCATTTCTCTTCTTTTCTCTTTTCTGTTTTCTTTTTTCTATTCTTTTGTCTTTTTTCTCTTTTCTCTTCTATTCTCGTGTTTTCTCTTTTCAATTTCTGTTTTCTCTTCATTTCCCTTCTTTTCTCTTGTTTTCTCTTGTTTACTGTTTTCTCTTTTCTATTCTTTTGTCTTCTTTTCTCTTCTGTTCTCTTGTTTCTATTTTCTATTTTCTCTTTTCTCTTCATTTCTCTTCTTTTCTCATTTCTCTTCTTTACCCCTTTCTCTTTTCTCTTCTTTTCTCTTCTTACCCCTTCTTTTCTCTTTTCTCTTGTTTTCTCTTCTTTACCCCTTTCTCTTTCCTCTTCTTTTCTCTTCTTACCTCTTCTTTTCGCTTTTCTCTTGTTTTCTCTTCTTTTCTCTTTTCTCTTCATTTCTCTTCTTTTCTCTTCATTTCTCGTCTTTTCTCTTTTCTCTTCTTCTCTCTTCTTTACCACTTTCTCTTTTCTCTTCTTTTCTCTTCTTTTCTCTTTTCTCTTTACTCTTCTTTTCTTTTCTCCTGTTTTCACTTCTTTTCTCTTATCTCTTCTTTTCTCTTTTTTCATTTCTCTTCTTTTCTCTTTTCTCTTCTTTTCTCTTCATTTCTCTTCTTTTCTCGTTTCTCTTCTTCTCTCTTCTTTACCCCTTTCTCTTTTCTCTTCTTTTCTCTTCTTACCCCTTCATTTCTCTTTTCTCTTGTTTTCTCTTGTTTTCTGTTTACTCTTTTCTATTCTTTTGTCTTCTTTTCACTTCTGCTCTCTTGTTTCTGTTTTCTATTTTCTCTTTTCTCTTCATTTCTCGTCTTTTCTCTTTTCTCTTCTTCTCTCTTCTTTACCCCTTTCTCTTTTCTCTTCTTTTCTCTTCTTACCCCTTCTTTTCTCTTTTCTCTTGTTTTCTCTTCTTTTCTCTTCTGTTCTCTTGTTTCTATTTTCTATTTTCTCTTTTCTCTTCATTTCTCTTCTTTTCTCTTTTCTCTTCATTTCTCTTTCTCTCTTTTTTCATTTCTCTTCTTTTCTCTTTTCTGTTTTCGCTTTTCTATTCTTTTGTCTTTTTTCTCTTTTCTCTTCTATTCTCTTCTTTACTCTTGTTTTCTCTTTTCTATTTTCTGTTTTCTCTTCATTTCTGTTCTTTTCTCTTTTCTCTTCTTTCCTCTTCTTTTCTGTTTTCTCTCTTCTATTCATTTGTCTTCTTTTCTCTTTACTCTTCTTTTCTCGTTTCTCTTTTCTATTTTCTCTTTTGACTTCATTTCTCTTCTTTTCTCTTTTCTGTTTTCTTTTTTCTATTCTTTTGTCTTTTTTCTCTTTTCTCTTTATTCTCTTGTTTTCTCTTTTCTATTTTCTGTTTTCTCTTCATTTCCCTTCTTTTCTCTTGTTTTCTCTTGTTTACTGTTTTCTCTTTTCTATTCTTTTGTCTTCTTTTCTCTTCTGTTCTCTTGTTTCTATTTTCTATTTTCTCTTTTCTCTTCATTTCTCTTCTTTTCTCATTTCTCTTCTTTTCTCTTTTCTGTTTTCTTTTTTCTATTCTTTTGTCTTTTTTCTCTTTTCTCTTCTATTCTCTTGTTTTCTCTTTTCTATTTTCTGTTTTCTCTTCATTTCCCTTCTTTTCTCTTGTTTTCTCTTGTTTACTGTTTTCTCTTTTCTATTCTTTTGTCTTCTTTTCTCTTCTGTTCTCTTGTTTCTATTTTCTATTTTCTCTTTTCTCTTCTTCTCTCTTCTTTACCACTTTCTCTTTTCTCTTCTTTTCTCTTCTTTTCTCTTTTCTCTTTACTCTTCTTTTCTTTTCTCCTGTTTTCACTTCTTTTCTCTTTTCTCTTCTTTTCTCTTCATTTCTCTTTTCTATTTTCTGTTTTCTCTTCATTTGCCTCCTTTTCTCTTTTCTCTTGTTTTCTCTTGTTTTCTGTTTTCTCTTTTCTATTCTTTTGTCTTCTTTTCACTTCTGCTCTCTTGTT
This sequence comes from Chiloscyllium punctatum, assembly GCF_047496795.1. NCBI lineage: Eukaryota > Metazoa > Chordata > Chondrichthyes > Orectolobiformes > Hemiscylliidae > Chiloscyllium > Chiloscyllium punctatum. Next base: position 26,686,732 of record NC_092748.1, on the reverse strand, counting down.
TCTTTTTTCTATTTTCTCTTTTCTCTTCATTTCTCTTCTTTTCTCTTCTCTTCATTTCTCGTCTATTCTGTTTTCTCTTCTCTCTTCTGTACCCCTTTCTCTTTTCTCTTCTTTTCTCTTTTCTCTTTACTCTTCTTTTCTTTTCTCCTGTTTTCACTTCTTTTCTCTTTTCTCTTTTCTCTTCTTTTCTCTTCATTTCTCTTCTCTTCATTTCTCTTCTTTTCTCTTTTCTCTTCTTTTCTCTTCTTTACCCCTTTCTCTTTCCTCTTCTTTTCTCTTCTTACCTCTTCTTTTCTCTTTTCTCTTGTTTTCTCTTCTTTTCTCTTTTCTCTTCATTTCTCTTTTTTCTCTTTTTTCATTTCTCTTCTTTTCTCTTTTCTGTTTTCTTTTTTCTATTCTTTTGTCTTTTTTCTCTTTTCTCTTCTATTCTCTTGTTTTCTCTTTTCTATTTTCTGTTTTCTCTTCATTTCCCTTCTTTTCTCTTGTTTTCTCTTGTTTACTGTTTTCTCTTTTCTATTCTTTTGTCTTCTTTTCTCTTCTGTTCTCTTGTTTCTATTTTCTATTTTCTCTTTTCTCTTCTTCTCTCTTCTTTACCACTTTCTCTTTTCTCTTCTTTTCTCTTCTTTTCTCTTTTCTCTTTACTCTTCTTTTCTTTTCTCCTGTTTTCACTTCTTTTCTCTTTTCTCTTCTTTTCTCTTCATTTCTCTTTTCTATTTTCTGTTTTCTCTTCATTTGCCTCCTTTTCTCTTTTCTCTTGTTTTCTCTTGTTTTCTGTTTTCTCTTTTCTATTCTTTTGTCTTCTTTTCACTTCTGCTCTCTTGTTTCTTTTTTCTATTTTCTCTTTTCTCTTCATTTCTCTTCTTTTCTCTTCTCTTCATTTCTCGTCTATTCTGTTTTCTCTTCTCTCTTCTTTACCCCTTTCTCTTTTCTCTTCTTTTCTCTTCTTTTCTCTTTTCTCTTTACTCGTCTTTTCTTTTCTCCTGTTTTCACTTCTTTTCTCTTTTCTCTTTTCTCTTCTTTTCTCTTCATTTCTCTTCTTTTCTCTTCTCTTCATTTCTCTTCGTTTCTCTTTTCTCCTCTTTTATCTTCTTTACCCCTTTCTCTTTCCTCTTCTTTTCTCTTCTTACCTCTTCTTTTCTCTTTTCTCTTGTTTTCTCTTCTTTTCTCTTTTCTCTTCATTTCTCTTTTTTCTCTTTTTTCATTTCTCTTCTTTTCTCTTTTCTGTTTTCTTTTTTCTATTCTTTTGTCTTTTTTCTCTTTTCTCTTCTATTCTCTTGTTTTCTCTTTTCAATTTCTGTTTTCTCTTCATTTCCCTTCTTTTCTCTTGTTTTCTCTTGTTTACTGTTTTCTCTTTTCTATTCTTTTGTCTTCTTTTCTCTTCTGTTCTCTTGTTTCTATTTTCTATTTTCTCTTTTCTCTTCATTTCTCTTCTTTTCTCATTTCTCTTCTTTACCCCTTTCTCTTTTCTCTTCTTTTCTCTTCTTACCCCTTCTTTTCTCTTTTCTCTTGTTTTCTCTTCTTTACCCCTTTCTCTTTCCTCTTCTTTTCTCTTCTTACCTCTTCTTTTCGCTTTTCTCTTGTTTTCTCTTCTTTTCTCTTTTCTCTTCATTTCTCTTCTTTTCTCTTCTTTTCTCATTTCGCTTTACTCTTCTTTTCTTTTCTCTTGTTTTCACCTCTTTTCTCTTTTCTCTTCTTTTCTCTTCTCTTCATTTCTCGTCTTTTCTCTTTTCTCTTCTTCTCTCTTCTTTACCCCTTTCTCTTTTCTCTTCTTTTCTCTTCTTACCCCTTCTTTTCTCTTTTCTCTTGTTTTCTCTTCTTTTCTCTTCTGTTCTCTTGTTTCTATTTTCTATTTTCTCTTTTCTCTTCATTTCTCTTCTTTTCTCTTTTCTCTTCATTTCTCTTTCTCTCTTTTTTCATTTCTCTTCTTTTCTCTTTTCTGTTTTCTCTTTTCTATTCTTTTGTCTTTTTTCTCTTTTCTCTTCTATTCTCTTCTTTACTCTTGTTTTCTCTTTTCTATTTTCTGTTTTCTCTTCATTTCTGTTCTTTTCTCTTTTCTCTTGTTTCCTCTTCTTTTCTGTTTTCTCTTTTCTATTCATTTGTCTTCTTTTCTCTTTACTCTTCTTTTCTCGTTTCTCTTTTCTATTTTCTCTTTTGACTTCATTTCTCTTCTTTTCTCTTTTCTGTTTTCGTTTTTCTATTCTTTTGTCTTTTTTCTCTTTTCTCTTCTATTCTCTTGTTTTCTCTTTTCTATTTTCTGTTTTCTCTTCATTTCCCTTCTTTTCTCTTTTCTCTTGTTTTCTCTTGTTTACTGTTTTCTCTTTTCTATTCTTTTGTCTTCTTTTCTCTTCTGTTCTCTTGTTTCTATTTTCTATTTTCTCTTTTCTCTTCATTTCTCTTCTTTTCTCATTTCTCTTCTTTACCCCTTTCTCTTTTCTCTTCTTTTCTCTTCTTACCCCTTCTTTTCTCTTTTCTCTTGTTTTCTCTTCTTTACCCCTTTCTCTTTCCTCTTCTTTTCTCTTCTTACCTCTTCTTTTCTCTTTTCTCTTGTTTTCTTCTTTTCTCATTTCGCTTTACTCTTCTTTTCTTTTCTCTTGTTTTCACCTCTTTTCTCTTTTCTCTTCTTTTCTCTTCGTTTCTCTTCTTTTCTCTTCTCTTCATTTCTCGTCTTTTCTCTTTTCTCTTCTTCTCTCTTCTTTACCCCTTTCTCTTTTCTCTTCTTTTCTCTTCTTACCCCTTCTTTTCTCTTTTCTCTTGTTTTCTCTTCTTTTCTCTTCTGTTCTCTTGTTTCTATTTTCTCTTTTCTCTTTTCTCTTCATTTCTCTTTCTCTCTTTTTTCATTTCTCTTCTTTTCTCTTTTCTCTTTTCGCTTTTCTATTCTTTTGTCTTTTTTCTCTTTTCTCTTCTATTCTCTTGTTTTCTCTTTTCTATTTTCTGTTTTCTGTTCATTTCTCTTCTTTTCTCTTTTCTCTTGTTTTCTCTTCTTTTCTGTTTTCTCTTCGTTTCTCTTCATTTCTCTTCTTTTCTCTTCGCTTCATTTCTCTTCTTTTCTCTTTTCTCTTCTTTTCTCTTGTTTTCTCTTCTTTTCTCTTCTCTTCATTTCTCGTCTTTTCTCTTTTCTCTTCTTATCTCTTCTTTACCCCTTTCTCTTTTCTCTTCTTTTCTCTTCTATTCTCTTTTCTCTTTACTCTTCTTTTCTTTTCTCCTGTTTTCACCTCTTTTCTCTTTTCTGTTCTTTTCTCTTCATTTCTCTTCTTTTCTCTTCTCTTCATTTCTCGTCTTTTCTCTTTTCTCTTCATTTCTCTTCTTTTCTCTTCTTTTCTCAGTTCGCTTTACTCTTCTTTTCTTTTCTCATGTTTTCACCTCTTTTCTCTTTTCTGTTCTTTTCTCTTCATTTCTCTTCTTTTCTCTTCTCTTCATTTCTCGTCTTTTCTCTTTTCTCTTCTTCTCTCTTCTTTACCCCTTTCTCTTTTCTCTTCTTTTCTCTTCTTACCCCTTCTTTTCTCTTTTCTCTTGTTTTCTCTTCTTTTCTCTTCTGTTCTCTTGTTTGTATTTTCTATTTTCTCTTTTCTCTTCATTTCTCTTCTTTTCTCTTTTCTCTTCATTTCTCTTTCTCTCTTTTTTCATTTCTCTTCTTTTCTCTTTTCTGTTTTCACTTTTCTATTCTTTTGTCTTTTTTCTCTTTTCTCTTCTATTCTCTTCTTTACTCTTGTTTTCTCTTTTCTATTTTCTGTTTTCTCTTCATTTCTGTTCTTTTCTCTTTTCTCTTGTTTCCTCTTCTTTTTTGTTTTCTCTTTTCTATTCATTTGTCTTCTTTTCTCTTTACTCTTCTTTTCTCGTTTCTCTTTTCTATTTTCTCTTTTGACTTCATTTCTCTTCTTTTCTCTTTTCTGTTTTCTTTTTTCTATTCTTTTGTCTTTTTTCTCTTTTCTCTTCTATTCTCTTGTTTTCTCTTCTTTTCTCTTCTCTTCATTTCTCGTCTTTTCTCTTTTCTCTTCTTCTCTCTTCTTTACCCCTTTCTCTTTTCTCTTCTTTTCTCTTTTCTCTTTACTCTTCTTTTCTTTTCTCCTGTTTTCACCTCTTTTCTCTTTTCTGTTCTTTTCTCTTCATTTCTCTTCTTTTCTCTTCTCTTCATTTCTCGTCTTTTCTCTTTTCTCTTCTTCTCTCTTCTTTACCCCTTTCTCTTTTCTCTTCTTTTCTCTTCTTACCCCTTCTTTTCTCTTTTCTCTTGTTTTCTCTTCTTTTCTCTTCTGTTCTCTTGTTTCTATTTTCTATTTTCTCTTTTCTCTTCATTTCTCTTCTTTTCTCTTTTCTCTTCATTTCTCTTTCTCTCTTTTTTCATTTCTCTTCTTTTCTCTTTTCTGTTTTCGCTTTTCTATTCTTTTGTCTTTTTTCTCTTTTCTCTTCTATTCTCTTCTTTACTCTTGTTTTCTCTTTTCTATTTTCTATTTTCTCTTCATTTCTGTTCTTTTCTCTTTTCTCTTGTTTCCTCTTCTTTTTTGTTTTCTCTTTTCTATTCATTTGTCTTCTTTTCTCTTTACTCTTCTTTTCTCGTTTCTCTTTTCTATTTTCTCTTTTGACTTCATTTCTCTTCTTTTCTCTTTTCTGTTTTCTTTTTTCTATTCTTTTGTCTTTTTTCTCTTTTCTCTTCTATTCTCTTGTTTTCTCTTCTTTTCTCTTCTCTTCATTTCTCGTCTTTTCTTTTTTCTCTTCTTTTCTCTTCTTTACCCCTTTCTTTTTTCTCTTTTCTCTTGTTTTCTCTTCTTTTCTCTTTTCTCTTTTTTCATTTCTCTTCTTTTCTCTTTTGTGTTTTCTTTTTTCTATTCTTTTGTCTTTTTTCTCTTTTCTCTTCTATTCTCTTGTTTTCTCTTTTCTATTTTCTGTTTTCTCTTCATTTGCCTTCTTTTCTCTTTTCTCTTGTTTTCTCTTGTTTTCTGTTTACTCTTTTCTATTCTTTTGTCTTCTTTTCACTTCTGTTCTCTTGTTTCTATTTTCTCTTTTCTCTTTTCTCTTCATTTCTCTTCTTTTCTCTTCTTTTCTCATTTCGCTTTACTCTACTTTTCTTTTCGCCTGTTTTCACTAATTTTCTCTTTTCTCTTCTTTTCTCTTCATTTCTCTTCTTTTCTCTTCATTTCTCGTCTTTTCTCTTTTCTCTTCTTCTCTCTTCTTTACCACTTTCTCTTTTCTCTTCTTTTCTCTTCTTTTCTCTTTTCTCTTTACTCTTCTTTTCTTTTCTCCTGTTTTCACTTCTTTTCTCTTATCTCTTCTTTTCTCTTTTTTCATTTCTCTTCTTTTCTCTTTTCTCTTCTTTTCTCTTCATTTCTCTTCTTTTCTCGTTTCTCTTCTTCTCTCTTCTTTACCCCTTTCTCTTTTCTCTTCTTTTCTCTTCTTACCCCTTCATTTCTCTTTTCTCTTGTTTTCTCTTGTTTTCTGTTTACTCTTTTCTATTCTTTTGTCTTCTTTTCACTTCTGCTCTCTTGTTTCTGTTTTCTATTTTCTCTTTTCTCTTCTTTTCTCTTCTTTTCTCTTTTCTCTTTACTCTTCTTTTCTTTTCTCCTGTTTTCACTTCTTTTCTATTTTTCTCTTCTTTTCTCTTCATTTCTCTTCTTTTCTCTTTTCTTCATTTCTCGTCTTTTCTCTTTTCTCTTCTTCTCTCTTCTTTACCCCTTTCTCTTTTCTCTTCTTTTCTCTTCTTTTCTCTTTTCTCTTTACTCTTCTTTTCTTTTCTCCTGTTTTCACTTCTTTTCTCTTTTCTCTTCTTTTCTCTTCTCTTCATTTCTCGTCTTTTCTCTTTTCTCTTCTTCTCTCTTCTTTACCACTTTCTCTTTTCTCTTCTTTTCTCTTCTTTTCTCTTTTCTCTTTACTCTTCTTTTCTTTTCTCCTGTTTTCACTTCTTTTCTCTTTTCTCTTCTTTTCTCTTCATTTCTCTTTTCTATTTTCTGTTTTCTCTTCATTTGCCTTCTTTTCTCTTTTCTCTTGTTTTCTCTTGTTTTCTGTTTTCTCTTTTCTATTCTTTTGTCTTCTTTTCACTTCTGCTCTCTTGTTTCTTTTTTCTATTTTCTCTTTTCTCTTCATTTCTCTTCTTTTCTCTTCTCTTCATTTCTCGTCTATTCTGTTTTCTCTTCTCTCTTCTTTACCCCTTTCTCTTTTCTCTTCTTTTCTCTTCTTTTCTCTTTTCTCTTTACTCTTCTTTTCTTTTCTCCTGTTTTCACTTCTTTTCTCTTTTCTCTTCTTTTCTCTTCATTTCTCTTCTTTTCTCTTCTCTTCATTTCTCTTCGTTTCTCTTTTCTCTTCTTTACCCCTTTCTCTTTCCTCTTCTTTTCTCTTCTTACCTCTTCTTTTCTCTTTTCTCTTCTTTTCTCTTCTTTTCTCTTTTCTCTTCATTTCTCTTTTTTCTCTTTTTTCATTTCTCTTCTTTTCTCTTTTCTGTTTTCTTTTTTCTATTCTTTTGTCTTTTTTCTCTTTTCTCTTCTACTCTCTTGTTTTCTCTTTTCAATTTCTGTTTTCTCTTCATTTCCCTTCTTTTCTCTTGTTTTCTCTTGTTTACTGTTTTCTCTTTTCTATTCTTTTGTCTTCTTTTCTCTTCTGTTCTCTTGTTTCTATTTTCTATTTTCTCTTTTCTCTTCATTTCTCTTCTTTTCTCATTTCTCTTCTTTACCCCTTTCTCTTTTCTCTTCTTTTCTCTTCTTACCCCTTCTTTTCTCTTTTCTCTTGTTTTCTCTTCTTTACCCCTTTCTCTTTCCTCTTCTTTTCTCTTCTTACCTCTTCTTTTCTCTTTTCTCTTGTTTTCTCTTCTTTTCTCTTTTCTCTTCATTTCTCTTCTTTTCTCTTCTTTTCTCAGTTCGCTTTACTCTTCTTTTCCTTTCTCTTGTTTTCACCTCTTTTCTCTTTTCTGTTCTTTTCTCTTCTTTTCTCTTCTTACCCCTTCTTTTCTCTTTTCTCTTGTTTTCTCTTCTTTTCTCTTCTGTTCTCTTGTTTCTATTTTCTATTTTCTCTTTTCTCTTCATTTCTCTTCTTTTCTCTTTTCTCTTCATTTCTCTTTCTCTCTTTTTTCATTTCTCTTCTTTTCTCTTTTCTGTTTTCGCTTTTCTATTCTTTTGTCTTTTTTCTCTTTTCTCTTCTATTCTCTTCTTTACTCTTGTTTTCTCTTTTCTATTTTCTGTTTTCTCTTCATTTCTGTTCTTTTCTCTTTTCTCTTGTTTCCTCTTCTTCTTTGTTTTCTCTTTTCTATTCATTTGTCTTCTTTTCTCTTTACTCTTCTTTTCTCGTTTCTCTTTTCTATTTTCTCTTTTGACTTCATTTCTCTTCTTTTCTCTTTTCTGTTTTCTTTTTTCTATTCTTTTGTCTTTTTTCTCTTTTCTCTTCTATTCTCTTGTTTTCTCTTCTTTTCTCTTCTCTTCATTTCTCGTCTTTTCTCTTTTCTCTTCTTCTCTCTTCTTTACCCCTTTCTCTTTTCTCTTCTTTTCTCTTCTTTTCTCTTTTCTCTTTACTCTTCTTTTCTTTTCTCCTGTTTTCACCTCTTTTCTCTTTTCTGTTCTTTTCTCTTCATTTCTCTTCTTTTCTCTTCTCTTCATTTCTCGTCTTTTCTCTTTTCTCTTCTTCTCTCTTCTTTACCCCTTTCTCTTTTCTCTTCTTTTCTCTTTTCTCTTTACTCTTCTTTTCTTTTCTCCTGTTTTCACTTCTTTTCTCTTATCTCTTCTTTTCTCTTTTTTCATTTCTCTTCTTTTCTCTTTTCTCTTCTTTTCTCTTCATTTCTCTTCTTTTCTCGTTTCTCTTCTTCTCTCTTCTTTACCCCTTTCTCTTTTCTCTTCTTTTCTCTTCTTACCCCTTCATTTCTCTTTTCTCTTGTTTTCTCTTGTTTTCTGTTTACTCTTTTCTATTCTTTTGTCTTCTTTTCACTTCTGCTCTCTTGTTTCTATTTTCTATTTTCTCTTTTCTCTTCTTTTCTCTTCTTTTCTCTTTTCTCTTTACTCTTCTTTTCTTTTCTCCTGTTTTCACTTCTTTTCTATTTTTCTCTTCTTTTCTCTTCATTTCTCTTCTTTTCTCTTTTCTTCATTTCTCGTCTTTTCTCTTTTCTCTTCTTCTCTCTTCTTTACCCCTTTCTCTTTTCTCTTCTTTTCTCTTCTTTTCTCTTTTCTCTTTACTCTTCTTTTCTTTTCTCCTGTTTTCACTTCTTTTCTCTTTTCTCTTCTTTTCTCTTCTCTTCATTTCTCGTCTTTTCTCTTTTCTCTTCTTCTCTCTTCTTTACCACTTTCTCTTTTCTCTTCTTTTCTCTTCTTTTCTCTTTTCTCTTTACTCTTCTTTTCTTTTCTCCTGTTTTCACTTCTTTTCTCTTTTCTCTTCTTTTCTCTTCATTTCTCTTTTCTATTTTCTGTTTTCTCTTCATTTGCCTTCTTTTCTCTTTTCTCTTGTTTTCTCTTGTTTTCTGTTTTCTCTTTTCTATTCTTTTGTCTTCTTTTCACTTCTGCTCTCTTGTTTCTTTTTTCTATTTTCTCTTTTCTCTTCATTTCTCTTCTTTTCTCTTCTCTTCATTTCTCGTCTATTCTGTTTTCTCTTCTCTCTTCTTTACCCCTTTCTCTTTTCTCTTCTTTTCTCTTCTTTTCTCTTTTCTCTTTACTCTTCTTTTCTTTTCTCCTGTTTTCACTTCTTTTCTCTTTTCTCTTTTCTCTTCTTTTCTCTTCATTTCTCTTCTTTTCTCTTCTCTTCATTTCTCTTCGTTTCTCTTTTCTCCTCTTTTCTCTTCTTTACCCCTTTCTCTTTCCTCTTCTTTTCTCTTCTTACCTCTTCTTTTCTCTTTTCTCTTGTTTTCTCTTCTTTTCTCTTTTCTCTTCATTTCTCTTTTTTCTCTTTTTTCATTTCTCTTCTTTTCTCTTTTCTGTTTTCTTTTTTCTATTCTTTTGTCTTTTTTCTCTTTTCTCTTCTATTCTCGTGTTTTCTCTTTTCAATTTCTGTTTTCTCTTCATTTCCCTTCTTTTCTCTTGTTTTCTCTTGTTTACTGTTTTCTCTTTTCTATTCTTTTGTCTTCTTTTCTCTTCTGTTCTCTTGTTTCTATTTTCTATTTTCTCTTTTCTCTTCATTTCTCTTCTTTTCTCATTTCTCTTCTTTACCCCTTTCTCTTTTCTCTTCTTTTCTCTTCTTACCCCTTCTTTTCTCTTTTCTCTTGTTTTCTCTTCTTTACCCCTTTCTCTTTCCTCTTCTTTTCTCTTCTTACCTCTTCTTTTCGCTTTTCTCTTGTTTTCTCTTCTTTTCTCTTTTCTCTTCATTTCTCTTCTTTTCTCTTCATTTCTCGTCTTTTCTCTTTTCTCTTCTTCTCTCTTCTTTACCACTTTCTCTTTTCTCTTCTTTTCTCTTCTTTTCTCTTTTCTCTTTACTCTTCTTTTCTTTTCTCCTGTTTTCACTTCTTTTCTCTTATCTCTTCTTTTCTCTTTTTTCATTTCTCTTCTTTTCTCTTTTCTCTTCTTTTCTCTTCATTTCTCTTCTTTTCTCGTTTCTCTTCTTCTCTCTTCTTTACCCCTTTCTCTTTTCTCTTCTTTTCTCTTCTTACCCCTCCATTTCTCTTTTCTCTTGTTTTCTCTTGTTTTCTGTTTACTCTTTTCTATTCTTTTGTCTTCTTTTCACTTCTGCTCTCTTGTTTCTGTTTTCTATTTTCTCTTTTCTCTTCATTTCTCGTCTTTTCTCTTTTCTCTTCTTCTCTCTTCTTTACCCCTTTCTCTTTTCTCTTCTTTTCTCTTCTTACCCCTTCTTTTCTCTTTTCTCTTGTTTTCTCTTCTTTTCTCTTCTGTTCTCTTGTTTCTATTTTCTATTTTCTCTTTTCTCTTCATTTCTCTTCTTTTCTCTTTTCTCTTCATTTCTCTTTCTCTCTTTTTTCATTTCTCTTCTTTTCTCTTTTCTGTTTTCGCTTTTCTATTCTTTTGTCTTTTTTCTCTTTTCTCTTCTATTCTCTTCTTTACTCTTGTTTTCTCTTTTCTATTTTCTGTTTTCTCTTCATTTCTGTTCTTTTCTCTTTTCTCTTCTTTCCTCTTCTTTTCTGTTTTCTCTCTTCTATTCATTTGTCTTCTTTTCTCTTTACTCTTCTTTTCTCGTTTCTCTTTTCTATTTTCTCTTTTGACTTCATTTCTCTTCTTTTCTCTTTTCTGTTTTCTTTTTTCTATTCTTTTGTCTTTTTTCTCTTTTCTCTTTATTCTCTTGTTTTCTCTTTTCTATTTTCTGTTTTCTCTTCATTTCCCTTCTTTTCTCTTGTTTTCTCTTGTTTACTGTTTTCTCTTTTCTATTCTTTTGTCTTCTTTTCTCTTCTGTTCTCTTGTTTCTATTTTCTATTTTCTCTTTTCTCTTCATTTCTCTTCTTTTCTCATTTCTCTTCTTTTCTCTTTTCTGTTTTCTTTTTTCTATTCTTTTGTCTTTTTTCTCTTTTCTCTTCTATTCTCTTGTTTTCTCTTTTCTATTTTCTGTTTTCTCTTCATTTCCCTTCTTTTCTCTTGTTTTCTCTTGTTTACTGTTTTCTCTTTTCTATTCTTTTGTCTTCTTTTCTCTTCTGTTCTCTTGTTTCTATTTTCTATTTTCTCTTTTCTCTTCTTCTCTCTTCTTTACCACTTTCTCTTTTCTCTTCTTTTCTCTTCTTTTCTCTTTTCTCTTTACTCTTCTTTTCTTTTCTCCTGTTTTCACTTCTTTTCTCTTTTCTCTTCTTTTCTCTTCATTTCTCTTTTCTATTTTCTGTTTTCTCTTCATTTGCCTCCTTTTCTCTTTTCTCTTGTTTTCTCTTGTTTTCTGTTTTCTCTTTTCTATTCTTTTGTCTTCTTTTCACTTCTGCTCTCTTGTTTCTTTTTTCTATTTTCTCTTTTCTCTTCATTTCTCTTCTTTTCTCTTCTCTTCATTTCTCGTCTATTCTGTTTTCTCTTCTCTCTTCTGTACCCCTTTCTCTTTTCTCTTCTTTTCTCTTTTCTCTTTACTCTTCTTTTCTTTTCTCCTGTTTTCACTTCTTTTCTCTTTTCTCTTTTCTCTTCTTTTCTCTTCATTTCTCTTCTCTTCATTTCTCTTCTTTTCTCTTTTCTCTTCTTTTCTCTTCTTTACCCCTTTCTCTTTCCTCTTCTTTTCTCTTCTTACCTCTTCTTTTCTCTTTTCTCTTGTTTTCTCTTCTTTTCTCTTTTCTCTTCATTTCTCTTTTTTCTCTTTTTTCATTTCTCTTCTTTTCTCTTTTCTGTTTTCTTTTTTCTATTCTTTTGTCTTTTTTCTCTTTTCTCTTCTATTCTCTTGTTTTCTCTTTTCTATTTTCTGTTTTCTCTTCATTTCCCTTCTTTTCTCTTGTTTTCTCTTGTTTACTGTTTTCTCTTTTCTATTCTTTTGTCTTCTTTTCTCTTCTGTTCTCTTGTTTCTATTTTCTATTTTCTCTTTTCTCTTCTTCTCTCTTCTTTACCACTTTCTCTTTTCTCTTCTTTTCTCTTCTTTTCTCTTTTCTCTTTACTCTTCTTTTCTTTTCTCCTGTTTTCACTTCTTTTCTCTTTTCTCTTCTTTTCTCTTCATTTCTCTTTTCTATTTTCTGTTTTCTCTTCATTTGCCTCCTTTTCTCTTTTCTCTTGTTTTCTCTTGTTTTCTGTTTTCTCTTTTCTATTCTTTTGTCTTCTTTTCACTTCTGCTCTCTTGTTTCTTTTTTCTATTTTCTCTTTTCTCTTCATTTCTCTTCTTTTCTCTTCTCTTCATTTCTCGTCTATTCTGTTTTCTCTTCTCTCTTCTTTACCCCTTTCTCTTTTCTCTTCTTTTCTCTTCTTTTCTCTTTTCTCTTTACTCTTCTTTTCTTTTCTCCTGTTTTCACTTCTTTTCTCTTTTCTCTTTTCTCTTCTTTTCTCTTCATTTCTCTTCTTTTCTCTTCTCTTCATTTCTCTTCGTTTCTCTTTTCTCCTCTTTTATCTTCTTTACCCCTTTCTCTTTCCTCTTCTTTTCTCTTCTTACCTCTTCTTTTCTCTTTTCTCTTGTTTTCTCTTCTTTTCTCTTTTCTCTTCATTTCTCTTTTTTCTCTTTTTTCATTTCTCTTCTTTTCTCTTTTCTGTTTTCTTTTTTCTATTCTTTTGTCTTTTTTCTCTTTTCTCTTCTATTCTCTTGTTTTCTCTTTTCAATTTCTGTTTTCTCTTCATTTCCCTTCTTTTCTCTTGTTTTCTCTTGTTTACTGTTTTCTCTTTTCTATTCTTTTGTCTTCTTTTCTCTTCTGTTCTCTTGTTTCTATTTTCTATTTTCTCTTTTCTCTTCATTTCTCTTCTTTTCTCATTTCTCTTCTTTACCCCTTTCTCTTTTCTCTTCTTTTCTCTTCTTACCCCTTCTTTTCTCTTTTCTCTTGTTTTCTCTTCTTTACCCCTTTCTCTTTCCTCTTCTTTTCTCTTCTTACCTCTTCTTTTCGCTTTTCTCTTGTTTTCTCTTCTTTTCTCTTTTCTCTTCATTTCTCTTCTTTTCTCTTCTTTTCTCATTTCGCTTTACTCTTCTTTTCTTTTCTCTTGTTTTCACCTCTTTTCTCTTTTCTCTTCTTTTCTCTTCTCTTCATTTCTCGTCTTTTCTCTTTTCTCTTCTTCTCTCTTCTTTACCCCTTTCTCTTTTCTCTTCTTTTCTCTTCTTACCCCTTCTTTTCTCTTTTCTCTTGTTTTCTCTTCTTTTCTCTTCTGTTCTCTTGTTTCTATTTTCTATTTTCTCTTTTCTCTTCATTTCTCTTCTTTTCTCTTTTCTCTTCATTTCTCTTTCTCTCTTTTTTCATTTCTCTTCTTTTCTCTTTTCTGTTTTCGCTTTTCTATTCTTTTGTCTTTTTTCTCTTTTCTCTTCTATTCTCTTCTTTACTCTTGTTTTCTCTTTTCTATTTTCTGTTTTCTCTTCATTTCTGTTCTTTTCTCTTTTCTCTTCTTTCCTCTTCTTTTCTGTTTTCTCTCTTCTATTCATTTGTCTTCTTTTCTCTTTACTCTTCTTTTCTCGTTTCTCTTTTCTATTTTCTCTTTTGACTTCATTTCTCTTCTTTTCTCTTTTCTGTTTTCTTTTTTCTATTCTTTTGTCTTTTTTCTCTTTTCTCTTTATTCTCTTGTTTTCTCTTTTCTATTTTCTGTTTTCTCTTCATTTCCCTTCTTTTCTCTTGTTTTCTCTTGTTTACTGTTTTCTCTTTTCTATTCTTTTGTCTTCTTTTCTCTTCTGTTCTCTTGTTTCTATTTTCTATTTTCTCTTTTCTCTTCATTTCTCTTCTTTTCTCATTTCTCTTCTTTTCTCTTTTCTGTTTTCTTTTTTCTATTCTTTTGTCTTTTTTCTCTTTTCTCTTCTATTCTCTTGTTTTCTCTTTTCTATTTTCTGTTTTCTCTTCATTTCCCTTCTTTTCTCTTGTTTTCTCTTGTTTACTGTTTTCTCTTTTCTATTCTTTTGTCTTCTTTTCTCTTCTGTTCTCTTGTTTCTATTTTCTATTTTCTCTTTTCTCTTCTTCTCTCTTCTTTACCACTTTCTCTTTTCTCTTCTTTTCTCTTCTTTTCTCTTTTCTCTTTACTCTTCTTTTCTTTTCTCCTGTTTTCACTTCTTTTCTCTTTTCTCTTCTTTTCTCTTCATTTCTCTTTTCTATTTT